>NC_060119.1:143906884-145289384 GCF_021461395.2 Schistocerca americana | reverse complement strand
CGCCTGCCCAATACCGTGTAGGGCTCCTGCAACCACGTAGAAGTGCCGCAACACGACGTGGAATGGACTCGACTAATGTCTGAAGTAGTGCTGGAGGGAACTGATGCCATGAATCCTGCAGGGCTGTCCATAATTCCGGAAGAGTACGAGGGGATGGAGATCTCTTCTGAACAGCACGTTACAAAGCATCCCAGATATTCTCAATAATGTTCGTGCCTGGGGAGTTTGGTGGCCGGCTCTACAGCAATTCTGGACGTGTGGGGTGTCACAAAGTCCTGCTGGAATCGCCCATGTCCGTCGGAATGCACAATGTACATGATCAGACAGGATGCTTACGTACGTGTCACCTGTCAGAGTCATATCCAGACATATCAAGGGTACAATATCACTCCAAATGCACACGCCCCGCACCGTTACAGAGCCTTCATCAGCTTGAGCAGTCCCCTGCTGATATGCAGGGTCCATGGATTCATGTGGTTGTCTCCATACCACACGTCCATCCGCTCGATGCAATTTGAAACTAGACTCGTCCGACAAGGCAAGATGTTTCCAGTCATCAGTTCCAATGTCTTTGATAACAGGTCCAGACGAGGTGTAAAGCTTTGTGTCGTACAGTCATCAAGGGTACTCGAGTGGCCCTTCGGCTGCGAAACCCCATATCGATGATGTTTCGTTGAATGGTTTGACTGCCCAGGATTGAAATATGAAGCAGTTTGCGGAAGGGTTGCACTTCTGTCCCGTTGAACAATTCTCTTCAGTCGTCGTTGGTCCCGTTCTTACAAGATCTTTTTCCTGTCCCAGCGATGTCGCAGATTTGATGTTTTAGCGGGTTCCTGATGTTCAAGGTACACTCGTGAAGTGGTTGTGCGGGAAAATTCCCGTTTCATCGTAACCTCGGAGATGCTGTGTCCCATCGCTCGTGCGCCTGGTATAACGCCACGTTCAAACTCGCTTAAATCTTGATAACCTGCCATTGTAGCAGCAGTAACCGATCTAACAACTGCGCCAGACACTTGTCATCTTATACAGTTGTTACCGACGGCAGCGCCGTATTCTGCCTGTGTACAAATCTCTGTATTTGAATACACATGACTATACCAGTTTCTTTGGCGCTCCAATGTATTTCACACGACGTTAAACATTTTTTAAAGTAACTTTACAAGTAAACTCAAACTAACAACGGTTTTTCATTTTTCATGTAATGTTACAGGCAAATAATTTTACATTTGTTATCATCTTACTTATGTGTGTCCGGGCAACGAATTCCGGGTGTATTTCGTGTCTGGTAACACCAGTACGTCGCCGCCCCAAAGAGTCGAGTTCCCATGTATAAAACAGCTTCAAATATCTGATTTCTTTACAAATGAGATAAGGCGTTAAACATTTGGCGTTAAGCGTGAAGTTCAGAAAATGTTCGAAATTATGTTTAAAGTTTGCTGGAAGTCGCTAAGTGCTCCTATCATCTAACACTGGATGAGTAGCCCTAAAGTCTGGGTAACTGACGCCCCGTTTGAAGCAAAAGCTAGTTTTTCGCGCAACTCAATGTTTATGACATCGTATTTCCTGGACCGTGTGTCGTGCTATTATACAATTTAGTAGGCATATGCAGTGGTATAAGTGAATAATTTATGTGTTGCTAGTAGAGTTTGCAGATAAGAAGTAATAAAAATTCATGTATTATGCTACATTTTTACTGAAGAAACAGTGAAAATTTAAGTGATAAACTTTTCTCCTTTCATCATTTTCTGAGGCGTATCACGGAGGAAAAACTTCGTTAAGGTTTGATATTATGTGTAAAGTTTGTTAGAATTCGCTGACTCACATCGCTCTCAAAATACTGGACGAATTAATATAGTCTATGTAATTTTCTCTCCGTGAACTGTACTGCCTCAACATGTAACAGAGAGCGTACGGAAAAGCGATTTCCTGGAATTTTGTTTTTTGCTCAATGCGGGTTGAGGTTTTACATGTCATGCATATTACACGGTCGACTTTTCCGCTTCGCTGACGCAAAGGCTCCGAATTGTAGCATGTAACAAAGGCGGTGTGCCACGTAACTACGTCGGTGCATAAGAAACAGCTTGTTGTAATCGAGTTTCTAACTGCTCCTATGTAAAATCGCTAAGCAGGTTTAACGCTTCCGTTCAGTCACTCGTTGACCAGTCTAGTTTGGCAGTAGAAGATAGTAAAAGGAAGGCCGAAGTTTTAAATTCCACGTTTAAGAAATCGTTCACGCAGGAGAATCGTACAAACGTACCATCGTTTGACCGTCGCACAGAGTCCTGTGTGGATGACACAGTAATAAGCATTCCTGGCACAGACAAGTAACTGAAAGAGTCGCTTGGTCCAGATGTAATCTTAATTCGGTTTTAGAAAGAGTACTCTACGTTATTGGCCCCTTATTTAATATGCATTTATCGCGAATCTCTCGACCCGCGGAAATTGCCAAGCGGCTGGAAAAAAGCGCAGGTGACTCCTGTGTACAGGGTGTTACAAAAAGGTACGGCCAAACTTTCAGGAAACATTCCTCACACACAAATAAAGAAAAGATGTTATGTGGACATGTGTCCGGAAACGCTTAATTTCCATGTTAGAGCTCATTTTAGTTTGTTCTTCCACCTACGCTCAATGGAGCACGTTATCATGATTTCTTACGGGATACTCTACCTGTGCTGCTAGAACATGTGCCTTTACAAGTACGACACAACATGTGGTTCATGCACGATGGAGCTCCTGCACATTTCAGTCGAAGTGTTCGTACGCTTCTCAACAACAGATTCGGTGACCGACGGATTGGTAAAGGCGGACCAATTCCATGGCCTCCACGCTCTCCTGACCTCAACCCTTTTGACTTTCATTTATGGGGGCATATGAAAGCTCTTGTCTGCGCAACAAAAATGGTTCAAATGGCTCTGAGCACTATGCGACCTAACTTCTGAGGTCATCAGTCGCCTAGAAGTTAGAACTACTTAAACCTAACTAACCTAAGGACATCACACACATCCATGCCCGAGGCAGGATTCGAACCTGCGACCGTAGCAGTCGCGCAGTTCCGGACTGAGCGCCTAGAACCGTGTCTACGCAACCCCAGTACCAAATGTAGAGACTCTTCGTGCTCGTATTGTGGACGGTTGTGATACAATACGCCATTCTACAGGGCTGCATCACCGCATCAGGGATTCCTTGCGACGGACGGTGGATGCATGTATCCTCGCTAACGGAGGACATTTTGAACATTTCCTGTAACAAAGTGTTTGAAGTCACGCTGGTACGTTCTGTTGCTGTGCGTTTCCATTCCATGATTAATGTGATTTGAAGAGAAGTAATAAAATGAGCTCTAACATGGAAAGTAAGCGTTTCTGGACACATGTCCACATAACATATTTTCTTTCTTTGTGTGTGAGGAATGTTTCCTGAAAGTTTGGCCGTACCTTTTTGTAACACCTTGTATAAGAAGGGTAAAAGAACGGACCCGCAGAATTACATATCAATGTCCTTAACATCGGTTTGTTGCAGAATTCTAGAACATATTTCAATTCGAATATAATAAATTTTCTAGAGACCGTAATGCTCATCTCGACGAACCAGCACGGCTTCAGAAAGCATCGCTCAAGCGAAACCCAGCTTGCTCTTTTGTTACATGATACGCTGTGGACTATGGATGAAGGGCAACAGGCAGAAAGCCCACTGCAGATTGTTAGTGAAAGTACGTGCATACGCAATAGGCTCCCAAATACGTGACTGGCTCGAAGACTTCTTACGTAATAGAACCCAGTATGTTGTCCTTGAGGGCGAGTGTTTATAGGAGACGGGGGTAACATTAGGGAATTGTGATAGGACCGTTGCTATTTTCTGTATACATAAATGATCTGGCAGACAGGGTGTGCAGCAATCTGCGGTTGTTTGCTGATGATGCTGTGGTGTACAGTGAGGTGTCGAAAGTGAGTGAGTGCACGTTGATACAAGATCTAGACAAAATTTCTAGTTGGTGGGATGAATGACAGCTGGGACTTAATGTAGAAAAATGTAAGTTAAAGCTCTTGAGGGTAAGTTAAAGCGGATGAGTAGGAAAAACAAACCCGTTATGTTCGGGTACAGCATTAGTGGTGTCCCACTTAACACAGTCGCGTCGGTTAAATATCTGGGCGTAACGTTGCGAAGTGATATGAAATGGAAAGAGCATGTCAGGACTGTGGTAGGGAAGGGGAATGGTTGACTTCGGCTTATTGGGAGAATTTTAGAAAAGTGTGGTTCATCCCTACATCTACATCTACATGGTTACTCTGCAATTCACACTTAAATGCCTGGCAGAGGGTTCATCGAACTATTTTCATACTACTTCTCTACCATTCCACTCTCGAATGGCGCGTGGGAAAAAGGGACACCTAAATCTTTCCGTTCGAGTTCTGATTTATCTTATTTTATTATGATGATCATTTCTCCCTACGTAGGTGGGCGTCAACAAAATATTTTGGCATTCGGAAGAGAAAGTTGGTGATTGAAATTTCGTAACTGGATCTCGTCTCAAAGAAAACCGCCTTTGTTTCAGTGACTACCACCCCAACTCGCGTATCATATCTCCCTATCGCGCGATAACACGAAACAAGCTGCGCTTCTTTGCACTTTTTCGACGTCCTCCGTCAATCCTATCTGGTAAGGATCCCCGCGAAGCAATATTCCAGCAGAGGACGGACAAGTGTAATGTAGACTGTCTCTTTAGTGGGTTTGTCGCATCTTCTAAGTGTTCTGCAAAAAAATCGCAGACTTTGTTTCGCCTTCCTCACAATATTATATATGTGGTCTTTCCAATTTAAGTTGCTCTTATTGTAATTCCTGGGTATTTAGTCGAATTTACAGCCCTTAGATTTGTGCGATTTATCGTATACCCAAAATTTATCGGATTTCTTTTAGTACCCATGTGGATGACCTCACACTTTTCTTTGTTTAGTGCCAATTGGCACTTTTCGCACCATACAGAAATTCTCTCTACATCATTTTGTAATTGTAATTGATCGTCTGATGATTTTACCCGACGGTAAATTACAGCATCATCTGCAAACAATCTAAGGGGGCTGCTCAGATTATCACCTAGATCATTTATGTGAATCAGGAACAGCAGAGGGCCTATGACACTACCTTGCAAACGCCAGATATCACCTCTGTTCTACTCGATGATTTACCGTCTATCACTACGAACTGTGATCGCTCTAAGAGGAAATCAAGAATCCAGTCACACAACTGAGACGATACTCCACACGCACGCAATTTGATTAATGGTCGCTTGTGAGGAACTGTATCAAAAGCCTTCTGGAAATCTCTAAATGAGACTGCATAGAGGACGCTAGTGCGACCTATTCCTGAGTGCTGTTCGAGTATTTGGGATCCGCACCAGGTCGGAGTGAAAGAAGACATCGAAGAAGTTCCGAGGCGAGCTGCAAGATCTGTCAACGGTAGATTCGATCAGCAGGCAACTGTTACGGATATGCTTCGGGAGCTCAAGCGGCGGGAATCGCTGGAGGGAAGAAAAAATTCATTTTGGAGAACACTACTGAGAAAGTCGACATAAAACTTTTCTGGGTTTGGTACCGCGTCATAATGTAAAAACTACTGCTGCTAAAAAAAAAAAAAAAAAAAAAAAACCAACGTTTCGGCCACGACTGCAGCGGCCTTCTTCTGGGACAAATGATTAGACCCAGAAGAAGGCCGCTGCAATCGTGGCCGAAACGTTGGTTTTTTTCTATAGCAGCAGTAGTTTTTACATTATGACGCGGTACCAAACCCAGAAAACATTTATGTCGACTGACTCTGGCCGCGGAAGCCTACGCAATTATACTACTGAGAAAGTTTAGAGAAGCGACATTTGAAGCTGACTGCTGAACGACCTTACTCTCGCCAACATGCGATGGTTGCCACTATTTAAGTTCCAACCTACGTACATTTCGCGTAGAGATCACGAAGATAAGATACGAGAAATTAGGGTACATACGGAGGCATATAGACAGGAAATTAAAGGAAAACCAACATTAACACAAGAGATACAAAAAATACCACAAAAATATTGTTTTTCGAGTGCGCAGCAGACTTGTAGACACTACTTTTTTTGTCGCACATGTTTTCACATCACTGAATTATGAAGTTCACTTGGGACAGAGGTAAATAACAGTAATACAACTTAACTCCTTGTGACTCTGATTTGATTCCAAAGATGAAGGAACCACTTCGTGGCATTCGCTTCAGAACTGTTCCAGAGACTCGACAGGCAGTAGACAGCTCCATTCGCACCCTCAACAGAACAGGCACTGGAGACAGATAGGGCATGGATCTTGACCACTGTCTTGTGATGCACGTATTTGCTGAAGGTCAAGAGGAGCTAATCCCCTAACTTCTGAGTACATGCCGCATCTTGACGATCTCAGTAGGGCATGGATATTGACCACTGTCTTGTGATGCACGCATTTGCTGAAGGTCAAGAGGAGCTAATCCCCTAACTTTTGAGTACATGCCGCATCTTGACGATCTCAGTAGGGCACGGATCTTGACCACTGTCTTGTGATGCACGCATTTGCTGAAGGTCAAGAGGAGCTAATCCCCTAACTTTTGGGTACATGCCGCATCTTGACGATCTCAGTAGGGCATGGATCTTGACCACTGTCTTGTGATGCACGCATTTGCTGAAGGTCAAGAGGAGCTAATCCCCTAACTTTTGAGTACATGCCACATCTTGACGATCTCAGTAGGGCATGGATCTTGACCACTGTCTTGTGATGCACGCATTCGCTGAAGGTCAAGAGGAGCTAATCCCCTAACTTTTGAGTACATGCCGCATCTTGACGATCTCAGTAGGGCATGGATCTTGACCACTGTCTTGTGATGCACGCATTTGCTGAAGGTCAAGAGGAGCTAATCCCCTAACTTCTGAGTACATGCCGCATCTTGACGATCTCAGTAGGGCATGGATCTTGACCACTGTCTTGTGATGCACGCATTTGCTGAAGGTCAAGAGGAGCTAATCCCCTAACTTCTGAGTACATGCCGCATCTTGACGATCTCAGTAGGGCATGGATCTTGACCACTGTCTTGTGATGCACGCATTTGCTGAAGGTCAAGAGGAGCTAATCCCCTAACTTTTGAGTACATGCCACATCTTGACGATCTCAGTAGGGCATGGATCTTGACCACTGTCTTGTGATGCACGCATTTGCTGAAGGTCAAGAGGAGCTAATCCCCTAACTTTTGAGTACATGCCACATCTTGACGATCTCAGTAGGGCATGGATCTTGACCACTGTCTTGTGATGCACGCATTCGCTGAAGGTCAAGAGGAGCTAATCCCCTAACTTTTGAGTACATGCCGCATCTTGACGATCTCAGTAGGGCATGGATCTTGACCACTGTCTTGTGATGCACGCATTTGCTGAAGGTCAAGAGGAGCTAATCCCCTAACTTCTGAGTACATGCCGCATCTTGACGATCTCAGTAGGGCATGGATATTGACCACTGTCTTGTGATGCACGCATTTGCTGAAGGTCAAGAGGAGCTAATCCCCTAACTTTTGAGTACATGCCACATCTTGACAATCTCAGTAGGGCATGGATCTTGACCACTGTCTTGTGATGCACGCATTTGCTGAAGGTCAAGAGGAGCTAATCCCCGTAACTTTTGAGTACATGCCACATCTTGACGATCTCAGTAGGGCATGGATATTGACCACTGTCTTGTGATGCACGCATTTGCTGAAGGTCAAGAGGAGCTAATCCCCTAACTTTTGAGTACATGCCACATCTTGACGATCTCAGTAGGGCATGGATCTTGACCACTGTCTTGTGATGCACGCATTTGCTGAAGGTCAAGAGGAGCTAATCCCCTAACTTTTGAGTACATGCCGCATCTTGACGATCTCAGTAGGGCATGGATCTTGACCACTGTCTTGTGATGCACGCATTTGCTGAAGGTCAAGAGGAGCTAATCCCCTAACTTTTGAGTACATGCCGCATCTTGACGATCTCAGTAGGGCAGTTGTTCAAATGCAGACGTAACTGCCGTACTGTGCGCCATTTGCCGGCCGGGGTGGCCGAACGGTTCTAGGCGCTACAATGTGGAACCGCGCGATCGCTACGGTCGCAGGTTCGAATCCTGCCTCGGGCATCGATGTGTACGATGTCCTTAGGTTAGTTAGGTTTAAGTAGTTCTAAGTTCTAGGGACTGATGACCTCAGAAGTCAAGTCCCATAGTGCTCAGAGCCATTTTTTTTGTGCGCCATACGCACTTTATGGATGCTCATAGTTGCGGTTCTCACCTGTGCTCTAACACGGAAGACATGACGATGACGCCCTGGGTACCGTGTTAGCAGGAGATGCGAGTTTTGCGCTTCTGAAGAACGTGATAGTTTTGGAGAGTAACTTTTCCTGTCAGTGTATGAGACATTGTCAGTATGTGTGCATTCAAATGACATCTACTTTCATTGCTTAACATTACTTACGTTAATTCTCTCTGAATGTAACGGGTTCCTACATGTAATGAGACCTGTTTTTTCTTAACTAGATGTCTTCGTTTCCTTGCAGGGTCTATTCTTGAGCCTAGAATTTCCTTTCTTGAAGTTCTTCGTCTCTTGCACCTTCAAAACTTCTAAATTGTACACTTCATAGTCCTCCTTTCTTGTTCTGCTGGTCCCAAGTTTGATTAGAGCGTGTTTCTACTTTTGATAATGGCAAAATGTCTCGTGATTGACAGCTGCATAGGGTTACCCTCAAAGTTCAGAAGTACAGGTTCTTTTGCCACTTTTTTCTGCGAGAGCTAAGTGAGAAAGTTCATTTTTACGGTCGTGCACTGAAGTGTCTTCGCTCGGCACGCGACCACGCCTCAACCAGCTCCTTGCCGCTCCAAGCGACCTCTCCAGTCTGCCTCATTATCCTGACTCAGCTAGGGGTACGGTAGGGCCGCTTTCTCCCGACAACTTACTGCTCAGACTATATTGTGTGTCTTAATACTAACCACTTCTGATTACTACGCAATTTGTTTTTTCTCACGGAATAACTTTACAGTTTTAAATTTACAGGGCTATTACAAATGATTGAAGCGATTTCATAAATTCACTGTAGCTCCATTCATTGACGTATGGTCACGACACACTACAGATACGTAGAAAAACTCATAAAGTTTTGTTCGGCTGAAGCCGCACTTCAGGTTTCTGCCGCCAGAGCGCTCGAGAGCGCAGTGGAACAAAATGGCGACAGGAGCCGAGAAAGCGTATGTCGTGCTTGAAATGCACTCACATCAGTCAGTCATAACAGTGCAACGACACTTCAGGACGAAGCTCAACAAAGATCCACCAACTGCTAACTCCATTCGGCGATAGTATGCGCAGTTTAAAGGTTCTGGATGCCTCTGTAAGGGGAAATCAACGGGTCGGCCTGCAGTGAGCGAAGAAACGGTTGAACGCGTGCGGGCAAGTTTCACGCGTAGCCCGCGGAAGTCGACGAATAAAGCAAGCAGGGAGCTAAACGTACCACAGCCGACGGTTTGGAAAATCTTACGGAAAAGGCTAAAGCAGCAGCCTTACCGTTTACAATTGCTACAAGCCCTGACACCCGATGACAAAGTCAAACGCTTTGAATTTTCGGCGCGGTTGCAACAGCTCATGGAAGAGGATGCATTCAGTGCGAAACTTGTTTTCAGTGATGAAGCAACATTTTTTTCTTAATGGTGAAGTAAACAGACACAATGTGCGAATCTGGGCGGTAGAGAACCCTCACGCATTCGTGCAGCAAATACGCGATTCACCAAAAGTTAACGTGTTTTGTGCAATCTCACGGTTTAAAGTTTACGGCCCCTTTTTCTTCTGCGAAAAAAACGTTACAGGACACGTGTATCTGGAAATGCTGGAAAATTGGCTCATGCCATAACTGGAGACCGACAGCGCTGACTTCATCTTTCAACAGGATGGTGCTCCACCGCACTTCCATCACGATGTTCGGCATTTCTTAAACAGGAGATTGGAAAACCGATGGATCGGTCGTGGTGGAGATCATGATCAGCAATTCATGTCATGGCCTCCACGCTCTACCGACTTAACCCCATGCTATTTCTTTCTGTGGGATTATGTGAAAGATTCAGTGTTTAAACCTACTCTACCAAGAAACGTGCCAGAACTGCGAGCTCACATCAACGATGCTTTCAAACTCATTGATGGGGACATGCTGCGCCGAGTGTGGGAGGAACTTGATTATCGGCTTGATGTCTGCCAAATCACTAAAGGGGCACATATCGAACATTTGTGAATGCCTAAAAAAACTTTTTGAGTTTTTGTATGTGTGTGCAAAGCATTGTGAAAATATCTCAAACAATAAGTTATTGTAGAGCTGTGAAATCGCTTCAATCATTTGTAATAACCCTGTATACCTTTACAATTTTAAATTTCCTTTACTTCACATCTACGGTCACAATTTGCTTTTGTCATCAGACTACCGGTTTCGTCTATGATGATCAGCTCTGGCTCCAGTACATAATGACATGTTTTTATAAAACAGATCTGAAGATGGTCGTTATAGACTGAAACCGGTAGTCTGATGACAAAAAAAGTTTGGGATCATAGACGTGATGTAAAGGAAATTTATTTTATATTCAGGTCACTGTTCAGTTCGCAACCATGTCCCAGCTTGTGTTTACAGTTTTACTCTACAGAAAAATTATGAAATTAAATGAAAATGATTTGTTGGTATATTTTTGAATTACCCTGTTACGATGAGGGTTATGATTGATGGTCATGACGCATGTGCATCTTGTGAAGGTTGGCGCACTGTCAGTTCATCACACAGGTAACGTACAGTGTGAGAAATATTGAACTATATTGTAAATAATTTAGAAACTACAGCATGCACGCACTTTATTCAACGCGTAAACTTCACTACAGATATTCGGATTTACGTTATGACATGTTCGACATGCCTGACATCAATGACGAAGTGCGACGCAGACGAATAGCGAAATTTTGCACAAGCAGCTGAAGTATCGTAATGTCGATGCTGTTGATGACCTCCTGAAGGCAGTTTTCAGCTCAGCAATGGTTCTGAGTTATTGCTGCACACCTTGTCTTTAATATAGCCCCACAAAGAGATGCATATGTTT
The DNA here is from genome assembly GCF_021461395.2 of Schistocerca americana. Classification (NCBI taxonomy): domain Eukaryota; kingdom Metazoa; phylum Arthropoda; class Insecta; order Orthoptera; family Acrididae; genus Schistocerca; species Schistocerca americana. The sequence goes on along the minus strand of NC_060119.1, from coordinate 145,278,261 downwards.
AGATCCGGAGAATATGTCGGCCAATCAAGGACCCATGCCAGTTGCCGCTGGGTACCCCAGAGCCAGAATGCGGTCTCCAAAGCGCTCCTCCAGGACATCAAACATTCTCCTGCTTTGATGGCACCGAGCTCCGTCTTGCATGAACCACACATTGTCGAAATCAGCCTCACTTTGGATAATGGGGATAAAATCATCTTCCAAAACCTTTACGTACCGTTCGGTACATCGGAGGAACATCGCACCGATTATTTCGTCACTGGACAGTCGAGGATGAAGAGACTTCTCAATCCGCTAAATGCGGCTTCTCAGTCCCCCAAACGCCCCGATTTTGCTTAAATGTGAGATTTCCTAAGGGACCAAACTGCTGAAAGGTGGCTACACTGAGCCACAGCGCCAGAGATTGCGCCAAAGAGTATTATTCAGCCGCCTCCACTGGCAGTGCTTGGGGAGAACTCGTAGTGAACAGTGCTTGTTGAGATGTGCTAGTGAAAAGTGCTAGTTGAGAACTCGTGGGAGTCAGTGCTTGTTGAGATGTGCTAGTGAAAAGTGCTTGCTGAGATGTGATACTGAAAAGTTCTTGTTGAGATGTGGTAGTAGCAAGTCGGTGTGGAGATATATTGTAATGATTAGAGTGCTTTTGATCAATATATATGAAGGTAAAAGAAAAAAGTTTTTCCTTTTCTTTTTATTATCTCAATGTTTTAAATAATGCGTCATTACAGGTTCAGTCAACAAAGCATCTGGCTTGTGTTCTTGTATTAGAGTGTAATTCTGCTTTCCTTACGCAATTATAGTATTTCTATTTTTTAATTACTTCAGTACAAACGATATTAAAAATTTCTTGTCTTGTTGAAGAAGAACCGTGCCAGATGTGTACGTTGAGTCACACTCCCACACACAGAACAATTACACTTGTGCCTTGGTTTTGTAGGTTTTATAGTTGCTGGGGACTTAATTAATTAATTGTGTTAACGAAAATTTTCATTTCATTCTTTGTTGTTGTTCTATGCAGTCAGATTGCGTAACAATACTAGTCAGGGCCAACCGTTTACGAGGCACAGCGTAATCGGACATGCAGTTACGAAAAATAAAAAAATGATTTTCAAATTTAATAATGATTAAGCCCCCATGCACGTGGCGACCGCTGCTTCGGATCGTCCCTTGGAATCTTCTGATTGTAAAAATAGTAGACAGTAGTATTGTTGTAGCAATTTGTAGTTTAGTAATTGTAGTCTATATTGCATGTGTAGATTTGGTAATTTTCATTCTTCTAATGGTATTTCAGAATTTAATTTTATTGTCTTGTATACGCGTTTGACAATTTAGGGCAATTATTTCAATTGTTCGATTAATCGTGTTTGAGGGAAATATTTCGTGTGAATGGTATTGTTGAAGATGAGGAGTCATTGTGTGTAATTTTCGTACAGTGACGAATTTTTTATGTTTTGTAAATGATTATGCGGTCAATGAAACAGGCAAAAATGATGAATAGTCAGAATAACGAAATTGTTAACATGGCGAACTCGCCAACAGAGGAAAACAGTGTCATAAATAATGTAGTGGAAAACAATTTAATAAGCAGGGAAAATAGTCCGGAAACAGTTCAAAATTTTTCACAATCGAAAAATTCGCAGATTACGTGGTTAACGACAGAAGAAATGGAGCAGTTGATGGGTGCAATATTAAATTTGGGATCTGAATTAAAAACATGGTTAGACTCAAGGAGATCACAAAGAGAAACAATTAAAACCGAGATGGGAACTTTGAGATCTGAAATTAAAACAGAAATGAAAGCAATGACAACACGGTTATGCTCACAAATAGGATCAATTAAAACAGAGATGGAAACAATGACAACACGGTTAGACTCACGAATAGGGATGTGTTTCAAAAACATGAAAGATGAATCAAAGAAAGAAAGTAGAGAAGAAGTACAACCGATTTTGAATGCTCACAATAATAGTTTAATTTCAATAGAAATTAGACAAGAGGAACAGGACAGAGAACAGGAAGAAAGAGATCGCGTGATAGTACAAAAATTTTCAGAATTAAATTTACAACGTGCACACGATAAGGAAGAAATAATTGAAAGAATCGAGGAATCCGTACCAAATGACAGAATAAATAACTTAACACAACAGTGTGAACAGTTAACTACTAAATGTGACAACACCGAAACCCGAGTCGCGACATTTACAGAAGACGTAAATAAACAGAAAGAACAATTAAGTGGCTCATCGGAAAGAGTTGAGGAGATCTCAGATAAATTGACAAGTGTTAGTTTAGCAGAAGGGTTTGAAGAAAATAATTTGTTTCATTTATGGGATGCAACAAGAGAGCGCCAGGCGCGCGAACTTAACAATAATCGTCATTGTGACTGGGACAGACGCGGTAGGTCTTTGTCGCCACGAGGCGAAAACTTTGACTATAAACACCTTTTGACTGTTCGGAAATTTAAGATCTTCCGCAATTCTAAGAATGACATACATCCATTCTTAACTGTTCGGAAATTTAAAGTCTTTTGCAATTCTAAGAAAGACATACATCCATGTTCATGGTCAGGTCAATTTGCGTACGCACTTCCACCGAATTGGCCACTAAGTCACAAACTGGAAATTATGTGCGGCTATTAAGTCCTCAGGTGATTCACTACTCTAAGTGAATATGTGCTGTAGCGTGCATAGGGCCCCGAGCTGTAGTGGTGCTATTTCCCTTTTAGTTTTCTGCACCGCTGCCTACTCTTTTACTATTCTTTGCATCTGTCAAAACAACTCTTTGACTATCAATCTATCTAGAGAGTAAGTAAACAATAACCTGATATGACTACTTTACCCAAAAGAGATTTCGGAAATTACCGTTTGGACTTTACCTTCAGCAGCATTCATTCGTAGCTTAAACGAAATTTTACCTGTTTATCTTCGTGACAATATTACTTCATATGTTGACGATATTCTTATTGCTAAACGTTCTTGGAGTGAGCACAACAAAATTTTGGATTCATTATTACGTATTTTTGCAAGAGTTGGCATTACAGTGAACTTAGAAAAATCTGAATTTGGTCGTTCTCAGGTGAAATTTCTCGGTCAAATTATTTCTACAGAAGGTATTCTTCCTGAACCAGAGAAACTAGACGCTATTCGTAATTATGCTGTTCCTACCACAAAACGTGATGTTCGTAGTTCCTTGGTGTCTGTAATGTTCTTAGACGCTTTGTTAGATTGGACAATTTGGCCACACCTCGTTTTTGCGATCTATCTGGAAAGTTCTTTTTAAACGAAAATCGGTCGACAACTCTGTTTGGTTAGTTTGTATTCCTGATGAGTGGGTTAATAAGCTGATTTGGTATACGCATTTCAGTTATGCACACTTTGGTCCCAGAAAATGCTTTCATAAATTACGGGAAAATTGCTACTTCAGTAATATGGAAAAACGTATTCGATCTGTTCTGGCCAAATGCAAATTATGTCAAAAGGCTAAGCCGCCAACAATTTCTCACAGAGCACCGTTGTTTCCTATCATTCCAGCGAAATTAAAGGACATGGCTGCAGTTGATTTGTTCGGTCCAGTGGTTCGATCTACTAATGGTTTTGCGTACATTTTCGTAGCAGTGGAGTTGACATCAAAATATGTGTGTTTTACACCTTTACGCAAAGCAACAGCTCGTTCAGTATCTAACGCTTTCATCAAACATTTTCTTAAAGAAGTTGGTCATGTTGATAAGGTTATATCAGATAATGGATCACAGGGTCGTTCTAAAATTTGGCTTCGTACTCTACGGTGTCGTAAAATTAAACCAATTTTCATTTCACTTTTTCACCCTCAATCTAACGCTTCAGAGAGATGGATGAAGGAAATCAATAAATTGTGTCGTCTTTATTGTCATCAGAATCACAGAACTTGGGATCAGTATCTTCATATTTTTCAAAACATTCTGAATGAACTTCCTAATGATTCAACTTCTTTACCGCCGATACTGATATTAAAAAACAAAGCACCAACAAATCGCATATCTGAAATCGTTCCTTCTCCGCCTTCACGGAAACTGCGGCATTCTAAAGTTGTGAACTTTGCTCTACAAAATATTGCATCTGCGGCTGCTAGAAGAGAGAAATCAGCTAAACATCCTGGTCGTTTAAAAATCTTGTCAGTTGGTCAGAAGGTGTTAATTAAGTCTCATCGTTTGTCTCACAAAGGAAAAGGCTTGTGTCGCAAATTTTTTCTGTTTTATAACGGTCCATATAGAATTCGCAAAATTATTCATGATAACACTGTTGAAGTAGAAACTCTTAAATTTCGGCGCTCTAAGGGAATACATCATATATCAAACGTTAAAATTTTTGTGGAATGACATACTTTCGAGAAACCAACAGTTATACGTAAACATGCAGAGAATACAAGGATACCGCGCTGTGTTCTGGCGGCGGCACATACTCAAAGCAACAGTTAAGTCTGCGCGCCGCACAAGGCAGTCGTTGACTGCAAACAATTACTTCCTACGTCACGCGCCTACAGCTGATCGAGCGCTCAGTGCGAATGCACTGACAGCCGTAAACAAATACACAGTCTAATTTCTCCGACTAAATTCAGTATAAAGCGATAGTGACTTGATGAATTATGTTATTAACGTTCAGTATTTTTCAGGATACGGTTGTATAAAATATTTAAGACCTTCAGGTAAATTCTGTCTGTGTCCGACGTTAAGAGGACTTGGTATCGAGAAAATTTCAGAAAGAATGTAATTTCCAAGAAGAAACTAATAAACTAAAAAGGTAACTATTAATTGAGTTTATTTTTCAGGTAACATATTTCCGCTTAGGTACGTACTTTAGACGTAATTTGCTGCTCGCGATTACGTGATTCATACTTTGTGCTAAATTTCATGTTCTAGAAATTACTTGTGAAGCGACGTGCTTGCGTACGTTAACTGATTTTGACAATGATTATTAATGAACTGGGTTGTAACTTGTGTATATTAAGCATCGCTTGGCTGCACTGCTTTTTCACTGATGTCATATTTTTTTTATTATGTGCCTGCTATGCTTATTTATTTAAATTATAATTGTAACCTGATTAATTGTGCTGACTGTGATTATGTATGTAAGTTATACTTTGTGATTAATCTGCTTGCACCTTCATGTTTACTTATTAAGATTACATATGAACATTTATTTGCTTATGCTGATATGATGCTAATGACCTATTTATTATGTTAGATAACATATTTGCTGCCTTGCTTATGGATTGCATATTTACACATTTCTGTTTTGTTGTCATAACTACTCTTTAATTTGGTATATAGAAATGCTGATATACTGTGTACGAACATAGAGTGTAGGTCACACTATTGTATTAATTATAGATTGTTCGCTTGGCAGAGGCTCGTTGTAAGAATTGTGCTGCATCCACTTGTTGACATTCTGTTCTCTACTGGTATATTTACTCGCTATTGCTTGTTTTGCTTACGCTCAGTGCCTTATATTTTTAAGATAAGAAAATGAACTGCTATAATTCGACATAAACGACATTAGTACAAGAAACTTCATAGAAGTCACATGAGCTGGAGGTTTTATGGAAGCTGTGTAAATTTATGCTAATAGGAAGGAAGCTAACGACATGACATACCAAAACTAGGTTTAGACCATTGACAGTTATTACACTGCATTTTTCGTGAGCAATTGAAATAGGAAGTGACACTTGACACAAGAAATACTCCACATGTTTGCTTCTGTTTGCCATAATTCTTGAAGTGGTGTACACACTGTGAAATATTATGATAATTCACACTCCGTAATCGTACTTAATTACTGAGAGTTATTCGAACTAAGTCTGTTAGAGGTCATGTATGCATTTCTTTTGTTTATCATTCATAATGAGTAGAAGATATGGGTCAGATGGATTACACAGAGGTTGTGTGTTGACAATGTGTCTTCGGATTGTATGGGATGATGAGGTTTGCATTAGGATTTTATCTGTACTTGTTCGAGGAGACTGACTAGAGGAAAGAGTTGTTATGGAAGTGAAATGATATTGGTAATAAGGTTTATATGTGTCGACGTATTGCAGAGGTATTATTGAGGTATTGAGATTATATGAAGTTGATGATTATTGGAGTTTTTGTGGACAAAAGGTAAGGTAAATGAGATTGATGATAAGATTTATATGTATCGACGTAAGAGGTATTATTGAAGTATTGAGATTATGTGATGCTGATGATTATTGGAGTTTTGGTGTATAAGAGGTAAAGTAAGTGAGGAGCATATTTTTTTTTTGTTGGTCTATATGGAACAAGGAGGATGAAGATAGCAGACTAGAACACTCAAGTAGAAGGAAGATAGTCTATACACACACTTTGTTAAATCACTAAGCAGTATATACTTTTTTTTGGAGAGAGGAAGTAATTGCATATCTTGGCTCACTGACAGTTGTTCAGCAACAGTACATTTGATTTGGCTTGGCAAACATTGGTCTTGACATGATGACAATGACGTTGACTTAACTATTATTGACTGTTATACATTGCTTCCACTACTACTTGATACACAAGATGAACATCAAATTTTGACAGAATTGCATTTACACATTTAACACTATTCAATTACACAGTAGTACTTAATGTGGATGAAAGATGAGTGAGTGTGTTTTGTGTGTTTTCCTTTCCTAATCCTACCCACCTATCTCCTAAATATTATTTTATTGTTTGTAGTGGCTTGCACTGACACCCATAAATATTATAGGTTTACTGATGTTTGTGTATTTGTAATAGTTCATATGACAATTATCTGATATCATTTGTGTGTTTATTAGAATTTGTATGTTTAGTGTAATAGCATTTGTATGTGCATTCAAACTATTGTTCATGGCTGAACTGTCTGATTAGTGATGGTGAATATTATGGACTGTTACCTGCACTTTTTCAACATAATGGGTGCCACTTAGAAATGTTTAATTTCTGCTGATGAACTGTGTGATTAGTGATGGTAAATATTATGAACTGTTACCTGCACTTGTTCAACATTGATGTGTGACACTTAGAAATGTTTAATTTCTGCTGATGAACTGTGTGATTAGTGATGGTGAATATTATGAACTGTTACCTGCACTTGTTCAACATAATGGGTGCCACTTAGAAATGATTAATTTCTGCTGATGAACTGTGTGATTAGGATAGTAAATATTATGGACTGTTACTTGTACTTTTTCTACATGATTGGTGCCACTAGGACATGTTTAATTTCTGCTAATAAACTCTGATGAACAGTGTGATCAGTGATAGTGAATATTATGGACTGCTCTCTGGACCTGCTCATCATTGTTAGGTGCCACTGATGGACTGCTTCTACTGAAATGATGTCAGGTGCCACTGATGGACTGCTTCAACTGAAATGATGTCACTTGTTGGTGTCTGCACCTGTTCAACATTGCTGGGTGTCACTGATGGACTGTTATTACTGAAATAATGTGACCTGTTGCTGTGTGCACCTGTTCAACATTGCTGGGTGCCACTGATGGACTGCTTCTACTGAAATGATGTCACCTGTTGCTGTGTGCACCTGTTCAACATTGCTGGGTGCCACTGATGGACTGCTTCTACTGAAATAATGTCAGTTGTTGGTGTCTGCACCTGTTCAACATTGCTGGGTGCCACTAATGGAACTGCTTCTGCTGAGAAATGTCACTTGTTGCTGTGTGTACCTGTTCAACATTGCTGGGTGTCACTGATGGACTGTTTTTACTGAAATAATGTCACTTGTTGGTGTCTGCACCTGTTCAACATTACTGGGTGCCACTGATGAACTGCTTATACTGAAATAATGTCACTTGTTGGTGTCTGCACCTCTTCAACATTGCTGGGTGCCACTGATGGATTGCTTCTACTGAAATAATGTCACTTGTTAGTGTCTGCACCTGTTCAACAATGCTGGGTGCCACTGATGGACTGCTTCTACTGAAAAGATGTCACCTGTTGGTGTCTGTACTTGCTCAACATTGCTGAGTGCCACTAATGGAACTGCTTCTGCTCAATGATGTCACTTGTTGGTGTCTGCACCTGTTGACCATTGCTGGGTGCTACTGCTGGAGCTAATCATTGAAAGCATTTTATGTGAACATTTGTATAAACTGATTTTTTGTGTATTGTGTGAACTATTATGTAAAGTCACATGTATGAAAAGAAGTTGTATTGCTTACTGTATTTTATATATTAGGTTATTGAAAGGTCAGTGCAAAGCCAAAATTTTAACTAATTATGTGATATTTAGGTATTAATATTATCTTTTATTTTTGTCTGTATTTTTGTGGACGAATTTGGTGGTATTTTCACCACCAATGCTGGCAAAAATACCATCAAATTCTGGCCTGTGGAGGAAGGGCATATGAAAGGTGGCTACACTGAGCCACAGCGCCAGAGATTGCGCCAAAGAGTATTATTCAGCCGCCTCCACTGGCAGTGCTTGGGGAGAACTCGTAGTGAACAGTGCTTGTTGAGATGTGCTAGTGAAAAGTGCTAGTTGAGAACTCGTGGGAGTCAGTGCTTGTTGAGATGTGCTAGTGAAAAGTGCTTGCTGAGATGTGATACTGAAAAGTTCTTGTTGAGATGTGGTAGTAGCAAGTCGGTGTGGAGATATATTGTAATGATTAGAGTGCTTTTGATCAATATATATGAAGGTAAAAGAAAAAAGTTTTTCCTTTTCTTTTTATTATCTCAATGTTTTAAATAATGCTTCATTACAGGTTCAGTCAACAAAGCATCTGGCTTGTGTTCTTGTATTAGAGTGTAATTCTGCTTTCCTTACGCAATTATAGTATTTCTATTTTTTAATTACTTCAGTATAAACGATATTAAAAATTTCTTGTCTTGTTGAAGAAGAACCGTGCCAGATGTGTACGTTGAGTCACACTCCCACACACAGAACAATTACACTTGTGCCTTGGTTTTGTAGGTTTTATAGTTGCTGGGGACTTAATTAATTAATTGTGTTAACGAAAATTTTCATTTCATTCTTTGTTGTTGTTCTATGCAGTCAGATTGCGTAATAATACTAGTCAGGGCCAACCGTTTACGAGGCACAGCGTAATCGGACGTACAGTTACGAAAAATAAAAAAATGATTTTCAAATTTAATAATAATTAAGCACCCATGCACTGCTTAGGTCATCGGTCCCTAGACTTACACACTACTTTAACTTATACTAAGAACAACACTCTCACCCATGCCCGAGGGAGGACTCGAGCCTCCGGCGGGAGGGGCCTCGCAATCCGTGACGTGACATTGTCTCTCAAACCGCGCGGCCATTCCAAGCGGCAAATTTTGCTTATTCCTTGACATTTTCAGGTGAAAATAGGTGACAAAAACAAGGCGCGTGCACATACTAATGCACATACTAATTCTCATCATGCCTCACGGCCAACCGTGCAGTTTGAACGTCCTACTGCAAACCGTTCAGAAGTTATGACAATTTCATTTCATATAGTTCAATAATTGTCACCCTGCAACTATTAATCCCTCAACCAAAGTTAGTTGTAAGTTAATTTCTTCAACTACTAAGATTGTTTATTGTGAAAAATTTCCTTTTTTTGTGATGATTCCTTCTCTCGGCGCCCGCTTCCCTTTTCGGCGACACGCAGTTGCCCGATGTTGCCGACTGGCGCTGTCGTTAACGTATGTGAGCATGACAGAAAACACGATTTGCACAAAAATGTTTCAGACACTGTTATTGTTACACTACCATTACAATTTTTCTTAAATATAAATTGTTTTAAATAATGATTCAAAGCAGTTACATAGCTTTTTACATTCAGTGTTTCTACATTGCGCTTGTTTCATTCTCTTTCTATTCCTTCCATGGGCCATCATGACTTCCTTCTCTAAGCTAATATTATCATGATGATATCTATGCTACCTGCTGAATAGTCATGAATTAGTAATTGTGGGGCACTCCTTAAACATAAGACAAATATATCTCCTGCCTTCTTTCACTTCACGTAGACATTTCCATTTCAGTCTTGGTAGTATAATATTACGAAAATATTTTTCTACTTCATTTGTCCGTCGTCATGAGTTTCTTCATCAAAACTGCGCTTCCATTCACTGCATCCAGCCCTCTCAAAACGTCAATGTAAATTATCACTCTCGCTTCTACGATGGGCCCACCAAACATCATTTTGCCTTTGATTTACTGTGTTTCTTCACACCTTCCTATATACTTAACATCGTTCAAACAACAGAACAATCCCATCCGCCAAATGCATGTTGGCAGAGCAAGGAATGACTCCTCATTGGGAAAAACAAGAAAGAAAGAAGAAACGTAACCTTGTTCTGATGTTCATGTTGTGCTTAAGAGTACAGTTTCATTCCAACGCTTCAGAAGGCTTTTGGAGAGGAGGTTTTGTCAAGAGATCAAGTTTTTCGTTGGCATAAAATGTTTATTGAAAACATAACGAATGTTGAAGATGAAGACCACAGTGGACGACCATCAACCTTCTTTGCTTCTTTGATTCCAAGGGAATTGTTCATAAAGAGTGGGTGACTCCTGGATAAACAGTTAACCAATATTACTACAAAGAAATTTTAGAAAGACTTCGTAAAATAGTTCTTCGTGTCCGTGCCAACATTGCTGATAATTGGATTCTGCATCACGATATTGCGCCATCCCATACTACTCTGTCAGTACAGCAATTTTTAACCTCAAAACAAATTTCAGTACTACCACAGCCACCTTATTCACCAGATATTGCTCCATGCGACTTTTTTCTATTTCCAAGAGTGAAAACGGCGGTCAAGGGACACCATTTTCAAACAACAAAAGATGCCCAAAAAGCTGTGACGAGGGTCTTGGAGGATATTACAGATGCGTTCCAGAAATGTTACCATCAATGGCAGATGCGGTGGAAAAAGTGTGTGTAATCAGAAGGAACTACTTTGAAGGAGACAACACTAAACTTGACTAAAACGGTAAGCAACATTTTTTTCACATCTGTCTCATCACTTTATTGTCGCACCTCGTATGTGTATACATTCTATATTACCTAAAATTTCTGCATGGTATGCTCTCTATTCTGTAAATGCCTGAGGCGGGTCATTTAATGGACCCCAATCGATTTCCCTGTTTTATGCTTTCGAGCTCGACTGCGTTCATTTGAGCAATGCCACGTCCCCGCACCAGTTCACAGAATGTGAAGAAAAACTTATGGTAGGTCCTTTTCTGACTGTTCGATGATCGGTGTGCTTTTACAATAACTTTTTGTCCAACGTGGAATTCCATCACCGTTGCCGTCCGGTCGGCCCTCGCTTTGCGTTTCTGTCCCACAACCTGGATGTTGTGGAGCGCTTGCTACACAATTTCCTCGTACCTTAGTCGAGTTCTGGGTGGAATATCCACTATATCTCTACCTCCAGTGGTGATTGTTTCTCAACACCGTCATTTGTGGGAGTTGTGACGTTCTATGAGGAAGCTCATTTATGACATCCTGCAAGTCCCTAAAACACACGTCTCAAGTTAAGTGTTTCTTTGTGCTATACAGACTGCATAAATTTGTCCAAATCTTTCATAATGCGCTCGCACGGGTTCGAACTCGGGAGGTACCAGCTGATGTACACTGGAGTTCTGCACTTCTGTGAGCTATACTGTGAACCATTGTTTGACAGAATTCGGTCAACTGGTTTTATCTTACGGCTTCCAAATGTGTTCTGCCACATCTGTGACCTATATTTTGGGGCGTTGTTTGACACAATTCGGTCAACCCGACCCATTTGTGCAAGGAAATCTTTACATGGTGCCTCTCTGATCGAGAACTCTGCTGCCTTCCATTGTGGCGTGGGATTCGCGTACTTTGGGGTTAACTCGACCACTGCCATTATGTAGTTGAATCCTTAGGACGTTCGTGACAGGCGGCCCATCACATTCGATGCGGCTCTCTCCTTCAGTTTACTGGGCACCATTGGATAAATGGGTAACTATGCCGTAACTCTTGACGTCTTTATCTTCTGTGCCTCTCCATGTTCCTGAAGTGACACAGGCTCTGTAATTTTAGAAAATATTTCTTGGCACCGAAGTGGGCGCAGCTGAGATGTGTTTACCAATTACATTATTTATTTATTCCTCTGGGACACACACTACCCATAGGAAGCTGTCCACATTTAATCTGGAAAATAGCACGCCATCCCTCAAAAACAGTGCTCCCGCATCTGTGCCTACATCTTCTTTTTTCCATTTTGTTTTGTCTGTTAGGAGATGTGAGTTTTTATCTTGTTCCACTCTTATATCTTTCATTGAGGCAATTATGAATTTCTCAAATGGCACCTTTTTTAGATATACTGGGAAACGCCCATCTTCAAGCTCCTTTCTCCCACAGTTCGTTGGTCCTCTTGGTGATCACATTTGTTGGTCCTGGTTTATAGGTTGCTGTGAAATCGTACTTCTGAAGTACTGAAACTCATCGCCCAAGTCGCCCGTACGTGAGTTTAGCTGCTATGAGAAACATCAGCGCTTTATGAGCCGTGTACACTTCAGTTTTGCGTCCATACAAAAAGTAACGAAATTTCTGGAAGAGCCAGACGACAGACAGTACTAATTTCGTGGAGTAATTCATTGGGGACAAGATTTGTGACTCCCTTTTCGACAAGGATGATGAACTACATGGCCCGACACCTACGAGGGCGGTTCAGAAAGTAACCTCCGATTGGTCACAGTGCGGGTTGTGGGGGGAGTAGCGACGCCATCTGTGCGCTCACTCACGCACTCAACAGGTCAGTCGGCATCAAGCCGTGGTCGAGTGAACGTCGTACCTGCGCTAGTTTAGTTTTTGTGGCAGTTTGAAATGTGTGCTGCAATAGAAAACCCCGCCAAATGTGAAGTGCGTGCTGTCATAAGGTTTTTTACAGCCAAAGGATATTCTGCAGCAGCTATTCATCGTGAGCTTTGTGCCGTGTACGGACCAAGAGTTATGAGTGAAGGAGTTGTCCGTGAATGGGTATGTTTATTTAAAAGTGGACGAGAAAACGTTCATGATGAAGAGAGGAGTGGTAGACCATCATTGGTGACTGACGAACTCGTTCAGACAGTTGATGCAAAAGTTCGTGAAAATCGACGTTTCTCAATGTCGGAGTTGTCTACTGGTTTTCCACAGATTTCTAAGACTCTCTTGTACGAGATAGTGACAGCAAGATTGGGTTACCGTAAGTTCTGTGCACGATGGGTGCCCAAAATTCTTACCGACCACCACAAAACTCAAAGAATGGCCTCTGCATTAGACTTTCTGTCACGTTATGAGGACGAAGGAGAACCATTGTTAAACAGAATCGTGACCGGTGACGAAACATGGATTAAGTACGTGAACCCTGAGACAAATGAACAATCAAAGATGTGGGCACATTCAAATTCGCCTACCAAACCAAGAAAAGCCTCGCAAGATTTTTCTGCCAGAAAACTGATGGCAACGGTGTTTTGGGATGCCAAAGGGGTGTTGTTGGTTGAATTCATGGAACGTGGTACGACCATTAATCAAGACGTGTACTGTGAAACAATAAAAAAGTTACGACGGGCTATACAGAACAAACGCCGTGGTATGCTGACTTCCGGTATCGTTTTTTTGCACGATAACGCCCGTCCTCACTCTGCTCGCAGAACAACGGCCCTTCTTGAGTCCTTCAAGTGGGACGTTATCAACCATCCACCTTACAGCCCAGACCTGGCGCCAAGTGATTATCACCTCTTCACGCATTTGAAGAAATTGATCGGGTCACAGCGGTTTGATGACGACGAAGAGCTCAAAGATGCGGTCACAGGCTGGATCCAGGCACAAGCGGGTGATTTTTATGCAGAAGGAATTTCAAAGCTTGTGAAGAGATACGATAAGTGCCTCAATCGCTATGGAGACTATGTAGAAAAATAGTGCAAAGATGTAGTTGTAAGATGTATATATTAAAATATTTTTATTTAACTTGGTGTATTTTTTTAAATGAACCGGAGGTTACTTTCTGAACGGCCCTCGTATTTCAGTATCACTTTCACTTGTTAAGCACGTATCGTCATCATTGTAGTCATGTACATTGTACGCACAGTCGAGCGTACATGACACCACACATTCCACTGACTCATCTTACAGAAACATCAATATTTCATCTGCCACTTCTTTCTTACTCTGTGAAATCCTTGGGTTCGTTCCTGACGAAATGTCAACTTCGGCAACCATTGTTGTAAATGTAATGCAATGTTTGACTCGTTTATCATTGCTAATGCTCTGCTTTGTATCAACACCACTGTAGCACTGTTGTAAGTTACCCGTTGACTAAGCAGTTCATCCACGCTCCGTAGCCTCATGCTATGCTCACCACTGGATACTTCCAGTCCTGCGCCCTGTTACCATTAGCAGCCAACACTGATTGTATGGTAGACAATATTGGGACGTCGAATGCAGTAAACATCATTGGCCTTTTACCACCTCGCACTCAAAGGGTTCTTTATGAGACTGAACGGTAGCCATCTTAAGTGAAGGCACCTGCCAAACGCAACGAAGGCACTATACTGTTCAATTCTGGCGCTAATCCGATCTGCCAGCAACTTTATCTGAGATAAATCGAGTAAAAGATCGATGAGGCGTAGTAAAATTTGCTGTTTTGAAGAGCGTGCCGCAGCGCGTAGTGTAAAGCAGTCGCATACCGTTTCTGGCGGTGGCGCCGCTGTGGCTATCGCAGCTTTGATCACTGATGGGAAAGGGGAAAGGTTGTCTGTTCACGTGCATTTAAGGGGCGCTATCAGCTTGGCAGGTTGTCAACATCCTCACAACCAGGCAATTCCCCTCTGTCTGGAAACATGCTGAGGTGGTCACCATCCCCACGGCTGGGAAGGCTCTTCATTCCCCTGCCAGCTACCATCCCATCAGCCTCTTGCCCACCATCTCCAAGGTGTTCGAGAGGCTGTACCTTAAACGACTGCTCATCCATATTGCCCGAGAACGAGTCCTCCATGACGAGCAGTTTGGCTTTAGGCAGGGTCATGCAACCACTCACCAACTCCTGCGCCTTGTAGAAGAGGCACTGGACGCCATAGAACGTAGGGAGTACTTCGGGGCCATACTCCTCGGCGTGTCCAGGGCGTTTGATACGGTCTGGCACGAAGGGCTGCTCTACAAATTATTCTCACTTGGCTTTCCAGTGTCTGTCCCATGTACGGCTAATAGCCACATATCTGGAAGGTCGCCCCTTCCACGTTAGGATCCCTGACGGGAAATCTACACGATGACGTATCAGGGCAGGAGTACCATAATGCAGCGTACTTGGACCGCTACTCTACTCCCTCTTCATGGTCGACCTGCCCTCTGCGCCGAGGGTAAATTTAACCCTCTATGCAGATGACACTGCACTGTTCTCTTGTTCTCGGAGTGCGGCAGTTCTCCAACAGCGGCTCCAGGGGGCAACAGATTCCCTAACCGAATGAGCTAGGACCTGGCGTCGGGCGTTTAATCCCTCCAAAACCCAAGCCCTTATCATCTGCCGACGCCATATTCCCATTCGGCTCCCACAGGTGTTGGTCCTTGGTACCCCAGTCCCTTGGACTCGTACTGCGAAGTACTTGGGCGTTACCCTGGACCAGCGCCTCACCTGGCGCCCCCCACATCGACGACGTGCGTCGAAAGGCGGTAGGGCGGCTATGCCTGTTCTACCCCCTCATCAATCCCACCTCTTCACTCCCTACACACCTTGCTGTCAGACTGTACACCTCCCTTGTTCGTCCCATCCTTGAATACGTGGCTGTGATGTGGCCCCCACCCACCTCCGCCATGTCCAAACTGTCCAGAATCGGGCTCTCCGGCGTGCCCTCCGCCTCCCGTTCGACTTCCCTACCCAAGAACTCCACATCCTGGCTGAGGTGCCGCTCCTTCAATCCTGCATCCTCTCTGCTGCCACTTCCTTTTACCAGCAAACCCGCCACTCTACCAATCCTTTAATCCTTTCCCTGGGCACCTTCGTCCACCGTCTGGCCACCACTCAATGACCTACCTTCTATTCCGCCCCCCATGACTTCCCATTCACTAGCCACTTCATTTCATGCCAATTTTTCTTTGGCCTAATCCTGACAGGCCCTTCCTCTTTTCACTTCTCCATCTCTCACTCTGACTTCTTTCTCTTTCCCCCTTCCCCCCCCCCCCCCCCCACACTCTACCGTCTCAAGGTTGTCTGCCACCGCCATCACCGACGCCGCCATGAAGATGAGGCCAGGATAATGGCCCTTCACTTTCATTTAACTCTTACTGTCCCTGCTCCTCTCCTTTAACCTGTCACTTAGTCGTAATTACCGGCTAGCCAATGGGCCGTTCGTTTCCCTCACACTCCTACTGTCCCTTCTACTGTCCTGTCAGCTTTCATTTTTAAATATCACGCCGGCCAGTCGATCGGGCCGTTCGTTTTCCTCCTTCTTCTGCTATCCCTCTGACTATTCTTTCATCTCATATAAAAAAAACCAGCTCAAAGTCAAGTTAAAACCATAAGCACTATGTCATCTCCCCACCACCACACCATGCAAGAAGGAGAAGCGTCCCAGAGGCGCTAAGACTTCGCTCCCAGCTGAGGGTCCAACCCTCCATCACGTGCGTCTGCGGCAGGTGGTCAGTTAGTCGGAGGCAGTTGGTCAGCCAGGGCAGTCTGTCTGGGCGAGTCTGGTCAGTTGGTCAGCCAAGTTAGTCTGGATCTGTGTCTCGTCCGCATTGGTGAGGCGGTTAGAGTCTGTCGGTCTTCCGGAGTGCTAATATGTGTTAGGCCGCCAGTCTGCTCGAGTTTGCTCAGGCAATGTGCATTGGCGGTTGGATCGATCGGTTGGTCGGTCGCGCACTGGGACACAAGAAGACTTTCCGCCTGGAGCGTCGGTGCATGTGAGGCCGCCACGTGAGTCCAGTGGCCGCGCCGTATAGCGAGGCGTAGTGGCTTCGCGGCCGACCCGAGAGCAACATGAGTCAACCCACGACATCGTTCTGGCCGGGGCGAGCTGCGACGCAGTGAGACGGGAGAATGGCGCGCCTTCCTGCGTCCGTTGATGTTGTTTCAGTTACTTGTTATATTCCACTTGTTTTGCTCGTTTGTCTCTCGTCCGCATTTGTTAGGGTATTAGTGTCTGTTTATCTGTCTGTCTGTCGGTCTGCCGTACGTTAATAGCTGCCTCTGTCATGTTTGTCGGATTCAGTGTTAACGAATTTATAGAATTAAGGTAAAGGCCGAATTCCTGAAATATGTTTTTATCTTGCCTATCATCTCGCGAGGCGGTATATGCGTAATGCAGAGCATGTTGTACACTTTATGTTAGTCTGAATTTCATGGGTTTTATTTAAATAGTCATTTTTATAAAGTTGCCACACTTCCACCGTAAGAGCACTTTTAAAAACAAATTGCACTTTTGGTAGCAAATAATTTCTTAGTGTGAGCGTTTGTACCATTTCCACCCCTTTTACGGGGTGCATAGCTAATGTGTTTGTGTGAGTTGTTAATGTTGTGACTTGGCAAGACAGCCAAGTCACAATGAGAGGAAGCCGAAAGGCACGCGCTTAAGCTCACGCAGGCTGGCGCGAGGTCTGGAACAGTTAAGGGAATTAATAGTAGCAAATAAAGTACGTAGTTGATATAATACTTAACTTTAATCCACAATTGTAGAACATCTCTCTTGACGGTACATGTTATAACCACAATATAAAATAATATCCAATGCTATGGCGCCTTGCTAGGTCGTAGCAAATGACGGAGCTGAAGGCTATGCTAACTATCGTCTCGGCAAATGAGAGCGTAGTTGCCAGTGATCCATCTCTGGCAAAGTCGGCTGTACAACTGGGGCGAGTGCTAGTACGTCTCTCTAGACCTGCCGTGTGGTGGCGCTCGGTCTGCGATCACTGACAGTGGCGACACGCGGGTCCGACGTATACTAATGGACCGCGGCCGATTTAAAGGCTACCACCTAGCAAGTGTGGTGTCTGGCGGTGACACCACAGTTAAAATTTTTAGTTGAAAGTAATCTGATGTGTTGCAGATTTGTACCAGTGTAGTTTTTCAGAGGTCGTTGTGAGCGGTCGTGACTTCGGCCGTGTTGAAAGGGAGCGGAAGCTTCACAGCCCGAAGGCTCCTACTGGAAAAAAAAAAAAATTGTTATTCTGCCTCTGAATAATTGTAACTTCATATTTAGAGGGTGCTTTCTGGGTTTTAGGAATAAAATTCACATTTGTTAAAGGTAATTTTATTTTCCATCAGTTACTTCCTGGCAACTACTTCCAAGCTCACCTAGTGTGATTAAATGTGTTAATGTTATTGGTGAATCGCTAGTAAACAAAGTAAATTCTTTAAGAAAAAGATTTTGAAAGTTTAAATTCACGGTTCAATCGACACTCTTGAAATTTTTATAGGAGCTCCTACATCTTTTCGGGTCTATCTGTTTCTTCCACAATTATTGTGTTAATTTGTCTCGAATCTAGGACTAAGCGGAAACTGCCATCCCGTTTGTCCACAAGCGTGAGTGGACTGTTGCGTGTAAATGTGGCTTCTTCAGTTACATCATCATGAATCATCTTCTGTAGCTCCAGATAAACATTTTTTTCTGTAAGCCAGATGATTCGCATATGGCGGGACTCTGAATGTCTTGTGTAGTTCTACGTTAAACCTGCACTGGAAGCCTTTAATGGCGCCCAGTAAGAAACTTAGGAAATGCGCTACAGTACTGCCTCCAGTTCTGCCTTCTCTGATTCTGTGATTCCGGTAATGCCGGCTAATTTGACGTCTACGGCCAGGATGTTTCTGAAAGCGCCGCCTTATCCCTATCACTAGTATCCATTTACTCGTTTATCACGGGTGTTCCTCGATGGTATCACTAACCGAGCTCTCGATCTGCAGTTTCAGACAGTTAGTGAGAATCAGTCCCTCCGTAGTTTGTTCATCAAATCGAATGATGATCTCACCTTTTCTCCCAATGTGATCTGCCCGCCTCTCATGTCCAATATTCCTTTATGCTCAGTCAGGAAATACATATCCATAATTATCCCATTTGCTAAATTGAGCACCTCAAATTACCTTCAAGCTTCACCCCTTGTCGCATAAATTTTAACCTGGTCTGCCCGCTGATTTCCGTATTTTTTCCTTGTACTGCCCCGCGTATTGTCGTTTTCTGAACTTTTAAAGTGGGTTATTTAAATATTTTGAACAAGTATTGTATAAATCTTCAGAGTAGCTGAGTGGCACTATCTAGAATGGCTCCCATTTTGATTTCACCTATTGTGATTTGTACTATAGGATACAAGTCATACCTGCTTCTTGTCTCCGTTTCCTCAACTAACAGTTCTGAAATGTCATCATAATCTAACAATTTCAGATGACTGTTTCCGATTCAGGTTGTGGGTTTGTCTGCAGTCTTTCCCGCTTCCTGTGCCAGTCTGTTCTGCGCGCCTTCTTCTTCCCTGACACAACTTGGATTCGGAGGGCTCACCTCAACGATCTGAACCCAAGGCTGTGTACAGTTTTGCACCGTTTCATTTCGCCGAAAATGTGACCCATTATTCCGTCGGCCACTGTTCAATTTCGGCCCATTATCATTCTGAACTGCGAAGCGATGTGACACGACCTGTTCTGTTGCTTTATCAGTTGTTTTAGTTCTTCAAATTCTCCTCATTGTTACTATGCATCTGCACAAAGTTGGCCTCGCGCTGTCATCTTTTCTTTCTGGCCTGTACCTCGCTCACCAGAAATTCTACTTCCCGCAATATTCCTCTGAACGCTTCATCATCTCCACAACTGCCTATCAGTACAGGAAGTGTTATAAATAAGAAATACCATTTTGTTTTTCGTTCAAAAATTTCTCACTTTTACACATTAAGCAAACAAAATATCTGTAGCTCATACTGTGGGATGAACTTTGATGCTCCCTATATTTTCGAATACATACTACGTCAGGAACACTTCTAAATTAGGCTTACCACAGTTTGACATTTTTGGCTCTTCAGATTTTGGGTACAAATACGGAACAGTGCATTCGTTTCAAGTTTGTTAAAGTTAAAACAAATAATAGAGATTCTAATAATTCATTGTCAAAGCAAACACTATAAAACATAAAAACAGAAAAACACGAAATATACTACACTCCTGGAAATGGAAAAAAGAACACATTGACACCGGTGTGTCAGACCCACCATACTTGCTCCGGACACTGCGAGAGGGCTGTACAAGCAATGATCACACGCACGGCACAGCGGACACACCAGGAACCGCGGTGTTGGCCGTCGAATGGCGCTAGCTGCGCAGCATTTGTGCACCGCCGCCGTCAGTGTCAGCCAGTTTGCCGTGGCATACGGAGCTCCATCGCAGTCTTTAACACTGGTAGCATGCCGCGACAGCGTGGACGTGAACCGTATGTGCAGTTGACGGACTTTGAGCGAGGGCGTATAGTGGGCATGCGGGAGGCCGGGTGGACGTACCGCCGAATTGCTCAACACGTGGGGCGTGAGGTCTCCACAGTACATCGATGTTGTCGCCAGTGGTCGGCGGAAGGTGCACGTGCCCGTCGACCTGGGACCGGACCGCAGCGACGCACGGATGCACGCCAAGACCGTAGGATCCTACGCAGTGCCGTAGGGGACCGCACCGCCACTTCCCACCAAATTAGGGACACTGTTGCTCCTGGGGTATCGGCGAGGACCATTCGCAACCGTCTCCATGAAGCTGGGCTACGGTCCCGCACACCGTTAGGCCGTCTTCCGCTCACGCCCCAACATCA
This sequence comes from Schistocerca americana, assembly GCF_021461395.2. Taxonomy (NCBI): domain Eukaryota; kingdom Metazoa; phylum Arthropoda; class Insecta; order Orthoptera; family Acrididae; genus Schistocerca; species Schistocerca americana. The sequence continues at coordinate 145,257,526 of NC_060119.1, read as the reverse complement.
TGCAGCCCGCCTCCAGTGGTGTCGCGACAGGCGTGAATGGAGGGACGAATGGAGACGTGTCGTCTTCAGCGATGAGAGTCGCTTCTGCCTTGGTGCCAATGATGGTCGTATGCGTGTTTGGCGCCGTGCAGGTGAGCGCCACAATCAGGACTGCATACGACCGAGGCACACAGGGCCAACACCCGGCATCATGGTGTGGGGAGCGATCTCCTACACTGGCCGTACACCACTGGTGATCGTCGAGGGGACACTGAATAGTGCACGGTACATCCAAACCGTCATCGAACCCATCGTTCTACCATTCCTAGACCGGCAAGGGAACTTGCTGTTCCAACAGGACAATGCACGTCCGCATGTATCCCGTGCCACCCAGAAGGTGTAAGTCAACTACCCTGGCCAGCAAGATCTCCGGATCTGTCCCCCATTGAGGATGTTTGGGACTGGATGAAGCGTCGTCTCACGCGGTCTGCACGTCCAGCACGAACGCTGGTCCAACTGAGGCGCCAGGTGGAAATGGCATGGCAAGCCGTTCCACAGGACTACATCCAGCATCTCTACGATCGTCTCCATGGAAGAATAGCAGCCTGCATTGCTGCGAAAGGTGGATATACACTGTACTAGTGCCGACATTGTGCATGCTCTGTTGCCTGTGTCTATGTGCCTGTGGTTCTGTCAGTGTGATCATGTGATGTATCTGACCCCAGGAATGTGTCAATAAAGTTTCCCCTTCCTGGGACAATGAATTCACGGTGTTCTTATTTCAATTTCCAGGAGTGTATTTTCAGTTACTAAATATTGTCACATTCTCTCTTGTGAAACCTAGAGATCTATTAAGTGAGGCTGCTGTGCGTTTTTAAATCGAAATATTCTTTTTGTGCCACTTCAAGAAAAGGCGTAACCACCCTCTTCCAGCCTGTTCACCAAAAAATGGATTCTGGATATTATTGGATTTGGGAAACTGAAATGCCATCTGTTAAAAATAATTTCAGATATGTCCAAAAAATTTAGTTTCTACTGGCATACTGTATTCAATCAGCTACTGTTCCTGTTCGTTAGATAGAACAGTTTTTCTCCCTAGTTCGGTCTTTGTGGCCAAATCAGCTGCTAAATCTGATTTTACTGGCCTTGCACAGAGCGGCCCTGGGAACTTTGAATGTTTTTGCTGCTTTCGAGTAGCCCATTTTTCTCTAACCTTTCTAATTGCTGTTTGCGTAGCAGACTCATCCCACTGCTTTCGAGCTCGTGAAGTCATTTCTGAAGCAATGCCTGTAAATGAAACTGGTTGTGAAACTCTGGTACAAGTACAGCATACTAGTATTCCACATTAGTGACACAGCCATCTTGAAATTCAGAAACGCAAATAAGATCGAAAATTAAATTTAAGTAGGCAACAAATAGTCCATTGTACAGCTTAATGTTAGCTAAATGTCTGTTCTGAAAACTTAATAATTTACATATTATGACAAGAATGAAATAGAAATCCACCAACCTGCAACAGCTAATGCTCCTAGCGATTTATTAATGACAGTTCACTCACTCGCAGTGGCTGCCAACTGCAACATGAATGCATCCAAAAGCAGTCTACAGTTGATGAACGTAGTTTTCAAGTAGCTCACCAGCGGGCAGGCAAGAAACTGTAGTATTTCATACTACTGTCTCCTGCATCGTTCCCCTACGCTCTGCCAAGAAGCATGGGACTTCATTTCCATTTCCACTCCTATTACATATTTGTACCTCTTCCTCTACATACTGATTCGACCTTGGCAGTTCTGTGAAACATAAGAGAATGATCTTTACTGAGCTTTCAGATCCAGACGACTTCATATTCTTATGAGCTCGTGTTTTATTCCGTCTTGAGTGGCTCGCTACCAGCAGCGAGTCAAGAACGCAAGTTTAAATTCTTCATACGTTCTGCATGAATTAGTCATTTGTGCATCGTTTCGGCGAACAAAACTTTTAGATGCACGCAGACAACATCTGTATTTTTTGTGCTCTGGCCATTACGGAGGTATGGCTTCAGCAAACTGTTCTTCGAAAGTAGGGGGATATAGAGTCTTTCTTTCTTCCTTGTAGTGCTAGAATTTTCTGACAGACAAAGTTCGTGGTCAAATGCCACTTAGTTTCCCTCCAATCCTGTTCAATTACCGCACTTTGTGCGCACCAATACGTGTTTTGCTCTTGTGCTACCTTCATCTGGTAGTGCGACCCGCTTTTATACATAACATGCATGTCATAACTTTTTGAAGGATGCAGTTCTTATACTGTTGCGATTCCCGTTTTGAACTTACCTCTCGCATCGGTTCCATATTTTTCGTCATGGTGAAATCTGAAGACCACTCTGTGCTCGTGGTTCTGGCCATTGTGGCGTTTCTCACTGCCGAACATTATCACTCACCGCCGAAGCGCTGTGTGCATTTCCTTGTACACACTCGCTTCGTCGAGAGGATATGGGTCTGAGCACTATGGGACTTAACATCTGAGGTCATCAGTCCCCTAGAACTTAGAACTACTTAAACCTAACTAACCTAAGGACATCACACACATCCATGCCCGAGGCAGGATTCGAACCTGTGACCGTAGCGGTCGCGCGGTTCCAAACTGTAGCGCCTAGCACCGCTCGGAACACCGGCCGGGCCGTCGAGAGGATACGCTACACGTATGTGGATTCATGACATCACTTCTGCGTGTGTCAGTTTTCTGTGCATTAGATACCTATTCCAAAGAGTACTTTTTCAAAAACTTGTAGCTACCTTTGTCCTAAACCTTTCTTTATGTCTTTGTATTTTGCATCTTGAGTTTGACATGTCAACTGGCCTGAATGCTGCCCTTTTTCTTATTCTAGTTTCTTAACCCCATCCAGGTTGTATACAAATTTGGTTTCCTTCAGAGTCTGCTGATGCAACAGCTTCGTACTTAACAATCGTATACAACAGCTCGCTCGACGAAAGATCCGTACCCAAGGATTGGAAACTTTAACAGGTCCCACCAATATTCAAGTAAGGGAATACGCGTAATCCACTAAAAGGCCCATATCATCAACGTCGATACGCAGCGCCATTGTGGAACATACACTCCTGGAAATGGAAAATAGAACACATTGACACCGGTGTGTCAGACCCACCATACTTGCTCCGGACACTGCGAGAGGGCTGTACAAGCAATGATCACACGCACGGCACAGCGGACACACCAGGAACCGCGGTGTTGGCCGTCGAATGGCGCTAGCTGCGCAGCATTTGTGCACCGCCGCCGTCAGTGTCAGCCAGTTTGCCGTGGCATACGGAGCTCCATCGCAGTCTTTAACACAGTTAGCATGCCGCGACAGCGTGGACGTGAACCGTATGTGCAGTTGACGGACTTTGAGCGAGGGCGTATAGTGGGCATGCGGGAGGCCTGGTGGACGTACCGCCGAATTGCTCAACACGTGGGGCGTGAGGTCTCCACAGTACATCGATGTTGTCGCCAGTGGTCGGCGGAAGGTGCACGTGCCCGTCGACCTGGGACCGGACCGCAGCGACACACGGATGCACGCCAAGACCGTAGGATCCTACGCAGTGTCGTAGGGGACCGCACCGCCACTTCCCAGCAAATTAGGGACACTGTTGCTCCTGGGGTATCGGCGAGGACCATTCGCAACCGTCTCCATGAAGCTGGGCTACGGTCCCGCACACCGTTAGGCCGTCTTCCGCTCACGCCCCAACATCGTGCAGCCCGCCTCCAGTGGTGTCGCGACAGGCGTGAATGGAGGGACGAATGGAGACGTGTCGTCTTCAGCGATGAGAGTCGCTTCTGCCTTGGTGCCAATGATGGTCGTATGCGTGTTTGGCGCCGTGCAGGTGAGCGCCACAATCAGGACTGCATACGACCGAGGCACACAGGGCCAACACCCGGCATCATGGTGTGGGGAGCGATCTCCTACACTGGCCGTACACCACTGGTGATCGTCGAGGGGACACTGAATAGTGCACGGTACATCCAAACCGTCATCGAACCCATCGTTCTACCATTCCTAGACCGGCAAGGGAACTTGCTGTTCCAACAGGACAATGCACGTCCGCATGTATCCCGTGCCACCCAACGTGCTCTAGAAGGTGTAAGTCAACTACCCTGGCCATCAAGATCTCCGGATCTGTCCCCCATTGAGCATGTTTGGGACTGGATGAAGCGTCGTCTCACGCGGTCTGCACGTCCAGCACGAACGCTGGTCCAACTGAGGCGCCAGGTGGAAATGGCATGGCAAGCCGTTCCACAGGACTACATCCAGCATTTCTACGATCGTCTCCATGGGAGAATAGCAGCCTGCATTGCTGCGAAAGGTGGATATACACTGTACTAGTGCCGACATTGTGCATGCTCTGTTCCTGTGTCTATGTGCCTGTGGTTCTGTCAGTGTGATCATGTGATGTATCTGACCCCAGGAATGTGTCAATAAAGTTTCCCCTTCCTGGGACAATGAATTCACGGTGTTCTTATTTCAATTTCCAGGAGTGTATATTGTATTGGAACATTATGAACTACCTAGAAGGGAGTGGTCAGTTGACACGTAGTCAACAATGATTAAGAAAACATTGTTCTTTCCTCACACGAAGCGCTTAGTACTAACGACAAAAGTTTTCAAACTTATTCTCTATGTCTAGGTTTCCAGAAAGCTTTTGACACAGTACCTCGCAAGTGGCTTGTAATCAAGTTGTGAGCTTATGGAATACCGTCTCAGTTATGCGACTGGATTCGTGATCCCTCTCAGAGATCACTGTTCGTAATAACTGACGGAAAATCATTGCGCGAAACGAGTGATTTCCGGCATTCCTCAAGGTAGTGTTTCAGGCACTTTATTGTTCCCGCTCCGGCACAAGTTTTCATTGTCATTCTATTCTACAGCTGAAAGTTGTCTATATTCGCAATTGCAAGTACGTTTAATGTACTGTATATGGCAATTCGTTGTCAGGATCTGGTTTTTCGGCAGGATTGGTGCTATCGGCCTCGTACAAAAGATTTTTTTTGCGTACATTACGCTTTTGCGCCATTTCGTTTCCATTTTCTAACTTAATCTGTTCGCTGCTATCAGCATCCAGCTCAAATTAATTCCCAGGGATGCAACACTACAGAAAAAAGTTATTACGTGGTGCTACCCAGTATCATCCAAAGAAATGATCAGTTATCTATCGTTAATCGCTAGCTCACATCGAATATATTGCGCAAACGAACCGGCATAATATTACATGTACGGAGGCAAAGTAAAGATGATTTGATGGTTTAAAATCCGTATCGAGGCGTTCAGTATGACTTCATCTTCAGCATGAGTACAAGCGGCGAGTTACCGCGCGGCTGGCAGTGGAATTCGATCACAGAAGCCGGAATAAAAAGAGGGAGGGGGAGCCCCCACAGCGATCAGGTATCAGGTGGGCAGCAGGCGCCGGAGCGTCACGGATTAGGCCGTGATTGTAACGACCTCCGTCCAAATATCAGCGCTGAGACTCGTGGACAGCTGTGTAAACAATGCGGTAATAATTGCACTTAAAAGTCTTCATTTACTGACACAAAAATAATGCAAATGCCTTTTTTTTTAAAGAAATAAAAATTTTCCTCTTCACTGGGTATTCTCATTAATTACTATCGTGCTTTACACTATGAGAAATGGGGGGTTAGATGAGGAAGAAACCGAATTAAATAGCTAGGATAGATATAATCAATCTCAGATACGTATACAGGGTGGTCCATTGACCGTGACCGGGCCAAATATCTCACGAAATAAGAGTCAAACGAAAAAACTACAAAGAACGAAACTTGTCTAGGGTTGAAGGGGCAAACCAGATGGCGCTATGGTTGGTCCGCTAGATGGCGCTGCCATAGGTCAAACGGATGTCAACTGCTTTTTTTAAAAATAGGAATCCCCATTATTTATTACATATTCGTGTAGTACGTAAAGAAATATGAATGTTTCAGTTCGAGCACTTTTTTCGCTTTGTGATAGTTGGCGCTGTAATAGTCACAAACATATGGCTCACAGTTTTAGACGAACAATAACAGGTAGGTTTCTTAAATGAAAATACAGAACGTATGTACGTTTGAACATTTAATTTCGGTTGTTCCAATGTGATACGTGTGCCTTTGTGAACTTATCATTTCCGAGAACACATGCTGTTACAGCGTGATTACCTGTAAATACCACATTAATGCAATAAATGCTCAAAATGATGTCCGTCAACCTCAATGCATTAGGGAATAAGTGTGACGACATTCCTCTCAACAGTGAGTAGTTCGCCTTCCGTAATGTTCGCACATGCATTGACAATGCGCTGACGCATGTTGTCAGGCGTTGTCGGTGGATCACGATAGCAAATATCCTTCACCTTTCCCCACAGAAAGAAATCCGGGGACGTCAGATCCGGTGAACGTGTAGCCAAGGTATGGCGCTTCGACGACCAATCCACCTGTCATGAAATATTCTATTCAATACCGCTTCAACCGCAGGCGAGCTATGTGCCGAACATCCATCATGTTGGAAGTACATCGCCATTCTGTCATGCAGTGAAACATCTTGTAGTAACATCGGTAGAACATTACGTAGGAAAGCAGCATACATTGCACCATTTAGATTGCCATCGATAAAATGGCGGCCTATTATCCTTCCTCCCATAATGCCGCACCATACATTAACCCGCCAAGGTCGCTGATGTTCCACTTGTCGCAGCCATCGTGGATTTTCCGTTGCCTAATAGTGCATATTATGCCGGTTTACGTTACCGCTGTTGGTGAAAGACGCTTGGTCGCTAAACAGAACTCGTGCAAAAGATCTCTCATCGTCCCATAATTTCTCTTGTGCCCAGTGGCAGAACAGTACACGACGTTCAAACTGGTCGCCATGCAATTCCTGGTGCATAGAAATATGTTACGGGTGCAATCGATGTAGCGTTCTCAACACCGACGTTTTTGAGATTCCCGATTCTCGCGCCATTTGTCTGCTACTGATGTGCGGATTAGCCGCGACAGCAGCTAAAACACCCACTTGGGCATCATCATTTGTTGCAGGTCGTGGTTGACGTTTCACATGTGGCTGAACACTTCCTGTTTCCTTAAATAACGTAACTATCCGGAGAACGGTCCGGACACTTGGATGATGTCATCCAGGATACCGAGCAGCATACATAGCACACTCCCGTTGGGCATTTTGATCACAATAGCCGTACATCAACACGATATCGATCTTTCCGCCATTAGTAAACGGTCCATTTTAAAACGCGTAATGTATCACGGAGCAAATACCGTCCGCACTGGCGGAATTTTACGTACTTATACGTTTGTGACTAATACAGCGCCATCTATGAGAAAGCGAAAAAAATGTTCCAACGAAAACATTCATATTTCTTTACGTGCTACACGAATATGTAATAAAAATGGGGGTTCCTATTTTAAAAAAACGCAGTTGATATCCGTTTGACCTGTGGCAGCGCCATCTAGCGGGCCAACCATGGCGCCATCTGGTTTCCCCCTTCAAGCTAGACAAGTTTCGTTCTTTGTAGTTTTTTCGTTTGACGCTTATTTCGTGATATATTTTACCCGGTCACTATCAATGGACCACCCTGTATATTACACTGATGGCAGAAAGTGAAGTAGAGTTACAAATCCTCTGACTGAAGGTGAAAGAAGAAAGCGCAAAGGCTAGTCCAGTGGTGAATGTCAGGTAAACTAAAATTAGGCAACTACACCTACCACTTCATGGCATACAGCAGGAGAAATAATGGAAGTAGTTTCTATGTTCAAATATCTCGGTTCCCAGAATTCTGCTGATGGTGAGCGCAGCCACGAAATCAATAGACGCTTCAACAGCAGCTCACAACAAGAGCAAGAATACACCGGTTAGGCAACCTATTTAAGGGCGACACTGAGACCGCCCTTTAACAAAGTCCTTTTAACTCTCAGCCACAGGTAACACAAACCAGTTTTCACTTATTAAGTCATCATTAGATGATATTAGAAACAGGATATTTATTAACAACGCGTCGTTGGTAGATACTCAAAATACAACTAAGTTCCACTTCACAAAAACTTGTGAACAGGAAGATCCATTGCATATATTGTAAGTAAATGTTCTAAGTCCTGTTCTACTGAAAGTTCATAGAAGGATAGAAGGAGGAGGCCTGATTGACCAGATAACCGCTTGTTGGGCTGCGGAATCCGGAAGCTTAATAGCTTCACTGAATGGGAGCGCTTCCGAGCTAAACAATTTAAGAGACGACGCAGAGTCACTCTTCAGTCGACTAGCTACTTTTCTCGAGACTAGGCGATTTACAGCTCTTTTGCCTCAGAAGCCGCGAGAAAAAAGTGTCTGTAAATCACATACAGCGATCCAGTTAATCTGTTGATATACGGTAATTTTTCCAGGGTAGACGATCACTTTCAAAGGTGAAGATGGAGACAGTGTGTCATCGTAGCTACTACACTCCACCTGTGGCAATTTGAAATCACGTCTTTTTACGCGACGGGTTTTTGAGGAATACCTTTAAAAATCCTAGTGAAAAAAATTGTATAATTTTCTGTTTTCGGCAGTGTTATGATGCTTCGTATTGCCACACAAACGGTGTCCGGGAAGTGGGGACGAATATTAAAATGCTACAGAACATTCAAAATTTATTTAAACTGTAATGTTTCTTTTTTTTCACACAAACGTTAAGTAACTTCTCCCAGTTACATGCAAAAATTATATCCTCCATATGACCGCCCAAGGCCACGCGGCAACGAACAGTGCATTCACTGAAGTTCTCCGTGACGCATTCACAAACATCTGGTGGGATATCGTTTAAAAACCCCTTTGATTTCATCTTTCAATTGTATTGTTTGCGGTTTGTTCACGTACACTTTTGATTTCACAAATCCCCACAAACAAAAGTGACGAGGCGTAAGATTCTAAACATTCTGCGTCGTGTCTGTTTGTTCTATATCGTGTCTCCCTACCGCTTTCGCGCAACGACGCTCTGAGCGTGTTTTTAGGGAATTGACTAGTTTGAACCTGGGACCTGTTTCTGGTAAGGAGACGCCAGACCACACATGACATGTAGAATTCAGAAGAGTTCAGTGAGACTAGCGATGATACAACCAAATACTTAATGATTTCAGCGTCAGCTCCAATGCACTCCCTGTAAAAGAATCTTAATACTAACTAAATTTAGTGGAAGGGGTTCAAGGCTTTCCTATTTTTAGTTAGCTGGTAAAATAACGCCGAAAAAGCAGTTAAGTTTACCATTGTAAATTTTATTCTACTCACAAAACATCGTCTATAAATTGCACTATTGATAAAAGGAAATGTTTTAATACAGGATGGTAAAAACCAACTGCGTTCAACAAAAATGTGAACGAATATTCCCTGAATTCACATCTATAATCTAGGTTTAAATTAAGTTTCACAAAAGAGAAAACTATCAAAATGGTCTACAGTGACCCTCAATTATCTTTAATTACTTATCTAACTTGTCGTAAATTACAGTGGCTGATGTGGCTTTTCAATAACTATATAACAGAAAAATCATCGCGTTTCAGATTTTTTACTTCAAGTGGCAAATGTGAACACCATGAGCTTTAATTGACGATCGACACTAGTATTACGCAAAAAGGGGGTGTAACAGATGAGACTTCTGCAGTTCTGAGTGAAGCTTTATGCGCTGTTATGCGGCATCGCATGCGTTCATTACCTTGTCGGTGTTCGTCAGGGGGCAGCAGCCGGCGCAGCTCTGCTCACCTCGCCGTCTCGGAAGCAACTCTCTCTAACTTCTCCTTACTACAATTTACCGAAGTTGGTTTAAAAAAACTATCTGGCTGTGTTTTCATCTGACCAATCAGGGTCTCAATGTTAACCTTAAGCTCCACCTACAAAAATTCTGTCCATCCAATGAGAAACGTTATACTTTTCGTGGTGGGGCAATGTTTTTAAAGTTTGCAACGTAACAGAGATGCGAAAAAGTCTCAAGCTAAAACTTGCAGCTGGTGTGGTCCTTTAGTGTTATCGTAAGATCTATACTGTTCTTCTGGAGGGCTCTATCTTTTAACATGGGCTGGGGGGTGGTGCTAACGTAACAGAGACACGAAAAAGTCTCACGCTAAAACTTGCGGCTGGGGGGTGCCCCTTTTTGTGTTACCGTAAGATTTATACTATTCTTCTGGAGGGCTCTAGCTTTTAACATGGGCCGGGGGTGGTCCTGACGTAACAGAGACGCGAAAAAGTCTCATGCTAAAACTTGCGACTGGGGTGGTACTAGCGGTTAGCTGGCGACGTGGGTGTCCGTCCCTTATCGTAGGGCCTTCCAGCTTAACACGGTTCTGCTCTCGGCTTCTGTTCTCGTTTCTCCCCTCGGAACTGCGTCTGTCTTACGGTGGGAAGGTATGACATGCATTTGGGCATTCTTGTGTTAGTCTGTGGTATTCCATTTGCTCACTCGTTAATCGTATAACTTTGGTTAATTTAATGTCACGATTTATTCGGAGATATGTGACATACTACTGGATTTGCTTATCATAAGTGGGCTACCACATAATATGTATCATGTAATACGATGTCAAGTGATGAATTTGCTAATACTAACCCTGTCAGGGTTTCCATGGAAGGTGTTGGATTTGCCTGACACCTTACAAGATCGCGTGATCTGGTTGCCACGGAAAGAGAATTTTTGGAAGAAACTTTTTATTCAGCAGAGCAATCGTTTCACGGGTTGTGTGACATGTCGCACATTCTTGTTGAAACCAAAAATTGTCGTTTTCATAAATAAGAGGGAAGAACCAATCAGAAAGCCTGTTTCGGTAACGGTCGCTGTTGACAATGACGGCAGTTTCATCATCATTTTCAAGAAAGTTCGGGCCGATCGCTCCTCCTTCCCATAACCCACATCACGCAGTCGTGCGTTCTGGATGCGTCTCATCTGCCACAGTCACTCGCGGATTTTCATTACTACTCCAAGTTCTGCAATTTTGCATTATTGACGTACACACTGAGGAAGTGCGCCTCATCTGGGAAAATTATTCTTTTTGCGAAGTTCTCGCTCTCCGCTTTTCGAACCAAGACTCACTTAGCAAATCGATGCCTCTTTCTCTGATCTGCAGCCTTCAAAACTTGTGTAAGTTGAAACTTCTATAATGCATTTTCAGATGTGTTGAAAGGATTTCATGCAGTGAACTTTGTGATCAATTGTTGAGCTCGTCAGCCAACCGATTTTGTGTGGCTTGCGGTCACATTGTCAGGCACGGCAGCAATGTTTTCTTGTGTTCGAACAGAACGCGGTCGTCCTGTTTTCTTAACGTTTGAAACAGAATCCGTGATCTCAAACTTCCGGATCAACTTCCAGAGTGATGATTCCGTTGGTGCAACATTACATCCGAGTGTCACACGCTATTCACGAGCGGTTGCCGTGGGACTTTCACGTTTTTGTAATAACTTTTTATCACTTCGATAAGTTGCTCAGTTATCTGCTCCGTGACGAAAATAAATGTCAAACAACAATGCTCACCACACAAAAGCTATCAGGCTGTTAATGGGGAAGATCGCGGATAACAAACATGAAAAAACCACGGCTGCCAACCGTCATATGACAAAGTGATTGTAGAATATTCTACTCTACTTTGTACAGGAGCGACGTGCTTCTTGGAGAAACGAAAGAAATTAGCGACAGGAGTGATGAGCCCACTCACTGCTGAACTGAAAGTACATTTTGCTGTCATTGTGTCTAAGTTAAAAAGGTAATAAGCAGTATCTTCTGGGCCCTATTTGGGGGGGGGGGGAGGGGGAGCAAATGGACAATTTCCCAGGGCGGCAAGTTTTAGGGGCCAGCAGTATTAGTGGAAAGTTGTATATAAAGCATGGGCATCACACAAATTCCTAAAATTCAAATCTCTTGCTCACACGGGAAAATTAATTGACGCACATTAGTAGTGCTGACTACTTTCCATGTCACGTACGGATTCCTAAAATTTAAATCTCCCGCCCACTGGGAAAGATTGATGTTACGTAGTGTCGTTTATTATCGATACTATTAGCAAAAATAAGAAATAGTTCAAGGTTTTAATGTCGTTAGCCGCATTTGGACCTTGAAATGTATCAATCTTAACATGTGATAATTTGTGCCGGATCGGTACTCTTACCAGGATTTCCGGCTTTACATGGGCGATAGTTAACCGCCTCGGCCATCCTAGGACGCTTCTCCTCTGATCCAAATTCCTAGCCAGTTACACACTACTCACGTAGTGTCACCCCTAACCAAGAACCCCTTAACGCAGTTTCTGTTTCCCGTAAGGGAAGTCATGGTGTGCATCTACACTGAAAGACAGGATCGTTGACCGTCGTCATATCCGAAAGAAAAGACATCGAATATATATATGTAAGAAATAGTTTGACATAGTGTTGTTGCTAGTTCTTGTTTATTATTTATGAGGGGGCATTTTTACGTGTTTCATTTTCTATTGATAATTACGTTTTATTGTGGCTGAAATGGGTTTAAGGTACGTCCACAACAGCGTGGTTTCATTAACTGTGGGTAAACTCTTAAGGGGCTCCGGAAAGGCTCAAAATCATGAAAAGTTCAATTTTTACTTTTTTGCGTTTTCTGAATCTTCAGACTATTACCTTTTAATAGATATATAATTTATTCAATTCCGAAGACTACAACTATTTTTAAATTTTTTTTGAAATGTGTTCTACATGGGCGTGACCCACTGTGGCGCTGTTAAACTGCTGTCAAATGGTGTTATTATTAACGTTTGTGTTCATCAGGTACATTTTAGTGATGTGAGATAAAGTATGTGTTGTGGCTAACCTGTGATGGTTCAATATATATCGCTGGTGTGATTGTCGATTGTTTCATGTTTATTTACTCTGTCGTTATCTCGAAAATATTCGTAATTAATTCTGTTTCTTGAGTCTCTGTTTTGTTGAAGTATAATAATGAGTAAAAGCAAAGTTACTAGAAATCCTCTGAAGGCTTTTAAGAAAAGGAGAAATGTTGGAAAGCCAAAGGTATGTGTTATTACTGTAAACAATAAAGACGATAACCAAGTGAGTGAACCTAACCTCTCAAGTACACCAGCCCTAGCAGTCAAAGTGGGAAAGAAAATACTTCACAGAAGAAGCTTGGTTCAATGAGTGAAAACTATGAATGTTTTATGGGCGAATCGGATGTGAATGAAATATTTGATATGTCGGTTCTCAAAGGAATTTTTTCAAAATGTGTAAGATGTATTCATTGTAGTGAAGTTGGTCTGGAACTCTCCATAATAAAGCACGTAGGACTTGCTAGTGAAATACAACTGAAATGTGATAAGTGTTCATACATGACCACCTTTTGGAACAGTGTTGCAGTAACTGCAACTGAAGAAAATGGTAGCAAAATCTACGAACACAACATTAGATTTGTTTATTCCTTGCGTTCAGTTGGTAAGGGTGCTACTGCAGGTGCAATTTTCTGTGGCATCATGAATCTTCCAAATCCCCCAACCAAGTTTACGACCTATAATAAATTAATAGGGTCTAAAGTAGAAGATGTCTGTATAGAATCTATGAAGAACGCTGTGGAAGAGGCAGTAATGGAAAATAATGGTAACAGAGATTTGACTGCAGCGTTCGATGGTACCTGGCATAAATGGGGACACACATCTCTTCATGGTGTAGTATCTGCCACCAGTATGTATACAGGGAAAGTTTTAGATGTAGCAGTAATATCAAAGTATTGTAGATGTCCACAAAAATATAAAGGTACATACGAAAATAATTGCAAAGCTAACTATAGTGGCAGTAGTGGAGGAATGGAAGTGGCTGGTGTTGCCAGTATATTCCAGCGTTCTGAGGCGTGTGATAAAGTGCGATATGTTAATATCCTTGGTGACGGTGATTCTAAAAGTTTCAAACATGTTCAAGGACTGAAGCCCTCTGGTGATGATGATGTAGTGCAGAAATTTGAGTGTATTGGACACGTACAGAAGCGAATGGGAACAAGACTAGGGGGCCGGAAAGCTTCGTACAAAAAACAAAAACTCAGTGATGGTAAAGGGTTGGATGGGAAGAGAAGGTTAACTGACAGTGTAATTGACAAAATACAGAATTATTATGGAATGGCTATTAGGCAAAATACACAAAGTGTCGACGAAATGAAGAAGGCTGTTTGGGCTCTTTTTTTTTCATACTTCTTCAACCGATGAAAATCCCCAACATAGCTTGTGTCCCAAAGAAGAAGACAGTTGGTGTAAATATAACAAAGGATTGCTAACTGATGAAGTGTACACTCATAAGCATAGTCTGCCTCATGCAATAATGGAGATGGTAAAACCTATTTTCAGAGACTTAGCAGCACCTGAACTGTTGAAAAAGTGTATTCACGGAAAAACTCGAAACCCCAATGAAAGTGTAAATAGTGTTATATGGTCGAGAATCACCAAGACTGTATTTGTTGGAATAGAAACACTTCACTTTGGTGTGTATGATGCTGTTGCGACTTTCAATGATGGCAACATTGTAAGGTGCAAGGTATTTAGAAATATGGGAATGAAGATAGGTTCTAACATGGTACGAGCGATGCTTGCTTTAGACAAGGAACGCCTTCGGGCTGCATACAGGGCTGTAAAGAGTCTAGAAATACAAGCAAGAGTAAACAGGAGGAGGAACAAGAGGAAGCTGGAGGAGGAGTTTGCAGAGGATGAAGATAATCCATCCTATGGACCTGGAATGCACTAAAAAGTTGATCCAATCTTTGTCGCTCGATTCCCAAAACTTTTATTTTCTCATACTAATTACATGTTTTCTAAGGATCTTCCAAACACATTTGTTTCAAACTTTCAGTAAATGTTACACAGTACCTTCTGCATAATTTAACACAGCCTTTTTCCAAAAAACTGTATATTTTTGAATATATAAATAAAAAATTGCAAAAAAATGTTGTGAATTTTCATTACAATTGCAAAAAAATCATCTTTAATAACTGAACTAAACTTTTGTAAAATCCCTGTGTTAAGTTGTAGCCCATATTCCAATAAATAATCTGTAAAAAGTTCAACTTCCTACCTCAAATACTTTGTGAGGAAAGATGTAATTTATAAGCGTTATTTTAACATTGCAAGTATAGGGCGTTCCGGAGCCCCTTAACAGAAGATATTCATGCACATTTTTCCAGTTATTTTTGAAACTCTAAGGGCGTCTTTTACAAACGAAATGATTTAAAGTTTTTGTGAGTCAAATGGATCAACTTACAATCGCGTTTTTGTTACCTATTTTACGTTGCGCCTGCGACTATAATAGCAGAGACAAGCAGATGCACTCTGTATGATTTTTACGGGAACTACCGAATACAGTTTGCTTTATTTCGTTAAATCAAATGGCAAGTTACTTCTAATACCACTCCTGCCCTACGTTAATGGATGGTGCTTTGCGATATATTGATAATCACTGTAGAAAATTACTGGAACGAAACTAAGTGTTCCTCAGTATCTAACTCTAACAAAAGAAAACAAAAAGCCGAAGCATTGAAGAAACTTCTGCACTTTGACGTTTTTCTAAAATCCTCAAAGTGTTCAGGTAGAGAAAAAATAGACTCCTCAAGTGTAACTGTAGGAGACAAGAAAAGACCAGACATCCTAAATAAACCGAAAGATGAAAAAAAGGAACTTCCACTAAACCAAAGTGAAATTGGAACGCCTACTCTTGTCGAGTAACATTACACACTTAGTCATTTTATGCTGTAAGATGCATAAATAATTACTTAAGGGCATCGCAACAAGATCTTAGTTATTTTGGTGTCCTTGCTATTGTGTCACACTGCATAGTGAAACAAAAGTTAGAAGAAAGCAGAAACTTGTTCGCAGGAAAAAAAACCACTTAGTTTAACTTATCAGTGTTTTGCATCCTGGTACCGTTCTAAATATAAAGTAAGTTGTTTATATTGCTTCCATTTAATTTTAATAAAATCGCAATTATAGTATTCGCATTTACTTTATTACGTTTTTCTATTTGTAGTTTTTATAAAAGTGTGGTTTTATGTTTGCAGCTCATAGCTGAGTACATAGCTGAGTATTACAGAGAGAAAAAACGTGCTCACATGTTAGGCAAAGCTTAATAGATATCTATTTCCAGTCTGGAGGAAGGGACAGGAAGTGGGCTGCTGAATTACCCAGTGGCGTCAGGAGCTCTAAGAACAGGCCTGACTGTCTGAAAGGGAATTCAAATCAGGTGTTCAAAACAGTGATGGAGAAGGAATTCGATAAAGTTTTTTTATTAATTAATTAGAGTTCCATGACTGAATCTGTAAAAACGGAACCCCAATAGGACAACTTTGCTGTGCGTGTCCGTCCAACTGTTAACCCTTTTTTTAATCAGGAATGGATGTATGAATCAAGTTCAAATTTATGTCACATATTAAGCTTTGTCATATTAAACTGTCACATTTTAAGCTTCTAAGTATCTTCGATCAAAAGATGCGGCCATTTATGTCTCATTTTGATATTCGAAAACCCACATCAAAACCTATAGGGTGCTTGCCATTGATCTAGAATCATGAAATTTGGCAAGAAGAATTGCGAAAACTGTTAATTTTGTAACTATATTAGACGAAGAAATACGTTCCGTCATGTTTTAACTGGGTGTCTCTCCCCGTCTGTTGAGACCCTTTTTCTCTGGAACTGTTTGGCGTATTAAGTTAAAATTTGTCGTGCACTGAAGTTTATGGCCCCTTGAGGGTACAAAAGAGTTTAGCTAAGTCATTGGAACCAAAAGATTCGGACATTTATATCACATATTTTGATACTCGCAAAAATCTAAACCTATAGGGTACTTTCCGTTGACGTAGAATCGTGAAATTCGGCAAGAAGCAAGGTTTCACAGTGCAAGTAATGTCAAAAAATCTGAAACTTGCTAAACTGTAATTATATCAATACCTTTTGCCACTTTAACGTATATTGCATTTAGTCACTCTTCAAAATCATTATGGACGAACATTATTACTGCGTGTGAACATACAATGTAAGATGTAGTCATGTTTTAGTAAGTAAATAAAAGTGTTATTAAATTATCTCTCTCTACATATATAAACTGTTTCGTTTTGTATGTTTGGAGTAGTCTGAGGAACCACAGTAGAGATTTTGATACGGTCTTGGAATCCGTGGGACCAACACACACACACACACACACACACACACACACACACACACAACTTAAGTTTGTACGGAACAATCGGTGCGCGAGCGTTACACTTGGCACATTTTTTTCTGATACACGCAGTACGGCAGGCAGAGCGGACCGTTAACTGCAGTTATGAAACATAGCTGTCTGTGTGATAACGTACAGAGGGCATTGCAGTCTCAGGAATTAATCGAAAAATATAGCACAGTGTAGCCACGCTCCTTGTTCACTCGAATCCAACGTTAACTGAGCCAGGCACACCGCGGTGCGTACGTCACGAAGGTAGGCTGGAGCTCACTCGCTTGGCTCAGCAGACAAAATGCTTTTGTAAACCTAGAAACTCGTAAATAGGTGCTTAAGTAGTAACTAGAATTGCATCTTCTACTGAAATCTATTATGGAGTCTTACTGATAAGTAGTACTACAATTAAATACACAACTTTGCAGTATGCTGCAAGTTAAGATCTATGCGCGACCAAATGTCAGTGGACGCCTCAGGTTTAAAGGAAGAACTAAACCGGCATGGGAAGGTGCAGGCCATTTATGACAAGTCATTTGCTACTTCACCAAGCTCAAAAAATTGTTCAAATCGCTCTAAGCACTATGGGACTTAACGGCTCAGGTCATCAGTCCCCTAAACTTAGAACTATTTAAACCTAACTAACCGAAGGACATCACATACATCCATGCCCGAGGCAGGATTCGAACCTGCGACCGTAGTAGCCGAGCCGCGTGGTTCCGGACTGAAGCGCCTAGAACTGCTCGGCCACCGCGGCCGGCTCACAAAGTTCAACAATACTGTAATCCACAGCAAATCTTGTAATTAAACTGCCTGACAAAAAAACATTCTCACTGAATACAGAGCATTGTTCAAACATACATTAAAAATGGGAACTCCAACTCAGATTTAGAGGTAAACAGAAGAATATAAAAATTATTTGTAATAATAAGTTATCAACAGGCCTGTGGGCTTCCGATTGTTACAGGACTAACGAACAGTAAGACTCCACAATAGCGGATTCAAGTAAAAGATACAATTCTCGGTCGTATGCAGATACCCGGCGACAAGTGAACGGGTCTATACACACAGTTCGTCGGCTGAGTCGGGTGAGCGACGTACGCGCCGCGGCCTGTCTTTCTCTTGGACTCTCGTGGCCCTCGGTAACTGAGCATGTGACTTCACTGTGTTGGCAAATAGACCAATATGGCAGGCAGAAACGTAGCAACTGCTAGCGATGAAAATTTCTTCTACCGCCAGCATTTTTTAATTGATTTGAAATACGACCTGCGTTCAATATGTAATGCAACACTTTTTTTCTGAAAGCAGATTGATTTTATTTAGGATTCTCCAATGCAGCTTAATATTCCCCACTCGTTTGGCTACAAAACTTATTTTTCAACATAATCTCCGTTCACTACGACGGACTTACGCCACTTCGCTATCTATACGTGCACGATACCACTGTACTGGTCGACGTCGAAGCCACCGTCTTGCTGCATCAGTAACGTACCCATCAACCACGTACAGCCGGCTGCCTGCGGAGTGCA
This sequence comes from Schistocerca americana, assembly GCF_021461395.2. NCBI lineage: Eukaryota > Metazoa > Arthropoda > Insecta > Orthoptera > Acrididae > Schistocerca > Schistocerca americana. Next base: position 145,238,839 of record NC_060119.1, on the reverse strand, counting down.
TTCCGCACAGATGGTCTTTTGTTGTTGTTAGTGGTCTTATATTAGGCGGCGAAGAACTCAGAGGGCACACACCTTTCAGTACCCCAATTAGCGGACGGATGTGTCAGCACTAACAACAGAGACGTCCAGCTGAGCAGCGAGGTCTTTCATTATTTATTTGTAATTTCTGCTACTAGTCGGAAGAGGCAAAATTAAAGTTCGCTAAAAAACATCTTGAGGGCAATGCATAATCACGAACAAATTTAATGAGTGCTTCATTTACTAACTATGAAGTGTCTGACAATTGTTTCCTGAACATGTTCTGAAGTGGTGCGAAACAAATACGACTTAAGAATGAGTTCCTAAATGAACCAAATTTCAAAATTTTTATGAGCGAGAATTGGTTAAGTTGACATATACACTGCTGGCCACCGTAAATGCAACACCCTGAAGGAAGCATCCGAATCAAGTGAAATTTGCACCATGAGTTTGCAGCGATGAGATATGCAACTGATTAGAATTTCAGCGCAGACGCACATCACGCGCGCCTGTGGCGCCACCTCATAACGCCATTTAAGGCTTGGCGATTTCGACGAGTGTACGTTCGGCACGTGTGTTTACCTTGTGGTTGTTTCACAAGACGATCAGTTATGCCTCGTAGACAACAGCGAACATCGTTTGATCAAGTATCCGAGTTCGACAGAGGAAGGATAGTGGCTTACCGAGATTGTGGATTATCATACAGAGAAATTGCTAGTCGTGTTGGACGAAACCAAACAACTGTAATGCGGATATGTGTCCGTTGGATGCAGGAGGGTACGACGGACCGACGTGGTCGATCGCATTCACCTCGGTGCACCACTGCACGTGCTGATAGGCAAATTGTGCGCATGGCAGTGACGGATCGCTCAGTGACATCCCGAACCATAGCACAGCACATTGCGTCTGTAACGCATCATCCAGTGTCTGCGCGTACCATTCGACGCCGTTTACAGCAGAGTGGTCTGTCCGCAAGACGTCCATTGCTTAGTCTACCATTGACGCAGAACCATAGACGTCTCCGTCGCCAATGGTGTGATGGCAGACGGATGTGGACGGCAGAGTGGAATGACGTTGTCTTTACTGACGAGGCACGCTTCTGTCTGCAGCACCACGATGGTCGGATTCGAGTGTGGAGACACCGTGGAGAGAGGATGCTGGACAGCTGCATTATGCACCGCCACACTGGTCTTGCACCGGGTATTATGGTATGGGGCGGTATTGGATATTATTCTTGCACGCCTCTAGTACGCATTGCCGGTACTTTAAATAGCCGGCGCTACATATCCGAGGTGCTGGAGCTAGTTGTCCTTCCTTACCTTCAGGGCTCGGCCACAGCCATATTTCAACAGGATAATGCGCGACCCCACGTGGCACGCATTGTCCAAAGGTTCTTCGCCAATAACCAGATTGAATTGCTTCCCTGGCCGGCTCGCTCTCCGGATCTTTCGCCGATAGAAAACATGTGGTCCATGGTTGCTCAACGAGTGACCCAGATTACATCCCCAGCTGCCACACCAGATGATCTTTGGCAACGTGTGGAAGCTGCTTGGGCTGCTGTACCCCAGGAACACATCCAACGTCTCTTTGACTCAATGCCGAGACGTGTGGCAGCGGTGATCTCCAACAATGGCGGCCACTCTGGCTACTGATTCTGGCAGGAACCACATGTCACAGACGTCTGTAAACGTAATCATTTGATACTTGGTCAACATGTTATCTACAAAATAAATTTTGTTGTGCTACCTCTTGTCTTTCTTGGTGTTGCATTTACGGTGGCCAGCAGTGTATAAAGCGTCCGCAGGGAGCGTTAATGGCGATTACGATGCTAAAAGGACGACTATCAGAATTTTTACAGTGAGATATTGTCCAAAGTTCAACAAATTCCGTTCACGTGTTCACATCAAAGAAGATTTTGCATCATCTCGGTTCCGAGAGTTCCGGAACCTGTACAGAAAGTTGGAATAGAGATCAACATAAACATCATTTCCGCCATTTTTATTGCTCATGAAGACCACACCCTGCATGTTGTACCACCATACAACGGGACCTTCAGTGGTCCAGATTGCTGTACACACTGGTACCTCTGATGTCCAGTAGCACATCCTCTTGCATTGGTGCATGCCTGTATTTGTCATGGCATACTATCCAAAAGTTCATCAAGGCACTGTTGACCCAGATTTTCCCACTCCTCACCGACGATTCGGTGTAGATCCCCCAGAGTGGTAGGTGGGCCGCGTCGTCCATAAACAGCCCTTTTCAATCTATTCCAGGCATGTTCGATAGGGTTCATGTCTGGAGAACATGCTAGCCACTCTAGTCGAACGATGTCATTATCCTGAAGGAAGTCGTTCACAAGATGGAGGCGCGAATTGTCGTCCATGAAGACGAATGCCTCGCCAGTGTGCTGCCGACATGGTTGCACTATCGGTCGGAGGAGGGCATTCACGCATCGTACAGCCGTTATGGCGCCTTCCACGACCAACAGCGGCGTACGTCGGCCCCACATAATGCCACCCTTAAAACAGCAGGGAACCTCCACTGAGCCGTGTGTGATTCGTGTTCCCGCCATATGTACTTTACACCCTGTTTTGAACGTACTTACACCTCACTACGTTAATTTGAATTACTACTGTCACTGAGTTGCCACTTTGCCTGGCCGTGAGCGGCGTTAGCAGCGCGTATCGATGTACCCCTCTCGTAGTATCTTTGCTCGACTGCTATTACTTCCCGGTCGTTGTCTGTCGAAAGCGAGTCCGGGTTGCGAGTTCGGGTCGCGACTTCGGGCTGCCAGTCTGTGGGAATGCGTCTGGAGAGCAGTCCGGACCTGCCAGTCGGGGAGTTGCAATGCGGCCCTAGTGCAGTCGGGTTGGAGCAGTGAGATCTGCGTCGACACGGCTCTCCCGACCATTGCCGCCACGCATCACTTGAGCCGGGCCACGGTCTTGGTGGATCGTCGGTCGGCCGTCCTACCAGACGACCCGTTTTGGCTCGCCGATCGTTCGTGAGTGGGCTGTGTGTGTGTGTGTGTGTGTGTGTGTGTGTGTGTGTGTGTGTGTGCGCGCGCGCGCGCATCGACTCCCGATTTGTCATCGTGTGCGCTTAGTTACTGTTGGGTATCGTTCAGGTCTTCGTGAAAGTGTTTGTCAGGTTGTGTATGTAGTTTTGGCAGCTCAGTTCACATACACGTTTGTTTGGGGATAGTGATATTTGTAATTTTTTGGGGGGACCTTGAATCCTCGTGTACTCCGTGGTGGCAAGCAAGCGGTTGGTCAGTCAGTCCATGACTGTCCCTTGGTTGGGTGCACATGAATTAAGTGTGGTTGGACTCGCCACCTGTTTCGCCTAAGTGAAGGAGGGCAGACCGATCCACTGGAGACTCCTGAGTGCCCTTCTCTTAATTATCCTTTTGGCAGTTTTAATGTTGTTGTAATTTAACTGTATTTCATAGTTTTAATTTGGCACGGTTAGTTGTGGGCCTTCAGCCCTGGAGTTTTCTTCAAGTCCAAACATTATCGCCTGCTGCTCTTGAAAGTTTATTGTAATTTCCTCTGCAAGATTTTACAAGTTATTGTGGGCCTTTCGCCGTTGGTGTTACAAAAAGGAAGTTTTTAAATTTAATGTATTGTTTTACCGATAGTTGCAATATATATATTTCCTTAATTTGCAGAATCTAACTTTGCGGCCTTCAGCCATCTTATTGCGTTTGTTTATCTCTTTCTGTGCACCTTGTGGGCCATCAGCCCTTTTAGCATCTTAAAACATTGTGGCCTTCTGCCTTCAGTAATCATCATAGTATATCTGGAATTTTGAACACTTAATCCGGCGGCCTTCAGCCGCTCCGCACGCTGATCTCATATGTATACGATTTATCTTATTCGCAAATTTAACTGTGTATCATGTCTTTTCAAAATTGAATTTATTCTAGAGCATCTGTTTGGAGGCCTTCAGCCGCAAAGCAAATTTAATTCTTTCAAAAGTGTATTTGTGAACTAAATGACAATAAATTACAATTGTGAAATGAATCCGACCGCAACTCTCTTGGCCCTTTCAACAATATTACTTACCTGTTAGCCCTGCGTGATTTAGCGGGCGTTTCATCCACCTTGCTGCACTTGCTGGACAGTATGTCTAAGGCGTTCAACCTGACCGGCCTACCTACAAACACGTCTCCGACGATTGTCTGGTTGAAGGCTTGTGCCAGAACGGGAACAATAATAAAATCCACAATCATCACAATAATCACCAAACTAATTATTGCCGCAGTGGTAACAATGATTTTCGAAGGGGAAATGGGAATTCTCACAACGGAAATCAAAAACGAGAAAGAAGAGTTGAGGGGCAGGAGCCTTTCGCAATGCAATACAGGAATATGAGGTCGGGAAATTAGAGGTCGCAGCATCTCAGGTCCGGAGGTGGCGAAATAAAGTGTCGTTGAAATGGACAAGCAATTTTAAAAATTCTGTGGGTGTCGAAAATTCGAAGAAGAAGCCATAAATGTTGGAGATAAAGGTTATAATAAGAAAGAATAAAACGGGGAATAATTTTAAGTAGCGCAACCATAAAGAGGTCACAAGAAATGTTGTACAATGTTTAGAGATATTTGATAATAATGATATGGGGGTGAAAATTTTATTTTGTGAAATGGATGTGAATGATGGAAGGAATGAATGTATGTTTGGTGGGAAATTTTGTCATCAGAAGAGATGCAGGGGTAAACCTGAATTGGGTGGAGATAGAATGTATGGTGAGTTCTCATGAGGCGCTAATCAGTAGCAACTGTTATAGTAATGTGGGTGAAAGTAATGTAGATGCTCTATCGACGGAAATCTGTGAGGATATCTGCGAAGGCGGCGACGATGTAGTCTCGTCAGTTTGAGATGAATTTTGTGGTTTATCAGCAGAAATACGTGAGGATATTTGTGAAGATGCCTTAGCAATGGTCTCGTCAGCTGCATATGAATTTTATTATGTGTTGGGAGATGTGGGTGATTTATTGTTAAAGAGAAGTAAAAGTGATGCTATAGGAGCTGATGTTGCGAAGGTTGAAGCTACTGATTTAGGTATCTCGGAGGAAGGAGTCTGTGCATTTATTTCTGTTGACGGAGGTGAAACGCCGGCTCTTGATGAAAACATGAATTTTAAGTAAATGTTGAAGGATGAATGTGAAATTGTGTTAGACGCTGTGTTAATGCATAAGGTGGCGGAGGCGTCTGATAGAGGAGAAAATGTGAAGGAGAAAGTGTTCGATCCGAATTGGGCGGAATTCATGTGTACTGTGAGTTCTGATGATGTACGCTGAAATACTGGCAATTTATACGGTATATTGATGGAGGTTAACGGAATTGTTGGCTGTGATTTCTACAATGTGTCAACGGATGTAGTGGATGTTTTAAGTAGGGAATTTTATGAGTTATAGGCGGATGTTAATGGAGTTAATTGTGATAAAGTTTTGTAGTGATTCGGTGGAAAAAAGTGAGAATTTGTGTTGTAAATAAAAAACGCTTTCTCTTGCTGCACTGTATTTTATTCTCCTAGAAGCGTTTCGTCTTTTTTACTTTAACGCATCATCAGCGGTATCTACACTATATGATCGAAAGTATACCTTTTTCATATTAGGTGCATTGTGCTACGACCTACTGCCAGGTACTCCATATTAGCGACCTCGGTAGTCATTAGACATCGTGAGAGAGCAGACTGGGGCACTCCGCAGAACTCACGGACTTCGAACGTGGCCAGGTGATTGGGTGTCACTCGTGTCACACGTCTGTATGCGAGATTTCCACCCTCCTAAACATCTCTAGGTCCACTGTTTGTGATAGTGAAGAGGAAACGTGAAGAGACACGTACAGCACAAAATATAGGCCGACCTCGTCTGTTGACCGACAGAGACCACGGACAGTTAAAGAGGGTCGTAATGTGTAATAGACAGACGTCTATCCAGATCATCACACAGGAATTCCAAACTGCATCAGAATCCACTGCAAGTACTATGAAGTTAGGCAGGAGATGAGAAAGGTTGGATTTCAAGGTCGAGCGGCTGCTCATAATCCACACATCACACCAGTAAATGCCAAACGACGCCTCGCTTGGTGTAAGGAGCGTAAACATAGGACGATTGAACAGTCGAAAAACGTTGTGTGGAGTTACGAATCACAGTACACACACAAAAAAAGTTCAAATGTGTGTGAAATCCTATGGGACTTAACTGCTAAGGTTATCAGTCCTTAAGTTTGCACACAACTTAACCTAAATTATCCTAAAGACAAACACACGCACCCATGCCCGAGGGAGGACTCGAACCTCCGCCGGTACCAGTCGCACAGTCCATGACTGCAGCGCCATAGACCGCTCGGCCAATTCCGCGCGGCCACGGCACACAATGTGGCGATCCGATGGCTGGGTGTCGGTATGCCGAATACCCGGTGAACGTCGTCTGCCAACGTTTGTAGTGCCAACAGTAACATTCGGAGACGGTGGTGTTATGGTGTAGTCGTATTTTTCATGTAGGGGGCTTGCACCCCTTGCTGTTTTGCGTGACACTACCACAGCACAGGCCTTCATTCATGTTTTAAGCACCTACTTGCTTCCCACTGTTGAAGAGCAATTCGGGGATGGTGATTACATCTTTCAACACGATCGAGAAGCTGTTCATAATGCACAACCTGTGGCGGAGTGGTTACATGACAATATAATCCCTGTAATGAACTGGCCTGCACAGAGTCCAAACCTGAATCCTATAGAACACCTCTGGGATGAAACTTCCTGGCAGATTAAAACTGTGTGCCGGACTGAGACTCGAACTCGGAACCTTTGCCTTTCGCGGGCAAGTGGTCTACCAACCACGACTCACGCCCCGTCCTCACAGCTTTACTTCTACCAGTACCTCGTCTCCTACCTTCCTACCTTTACAGAAGCTCTCCTGCACCTTTGGGATGTTTTGGAACGCCGACTTCGTGCCAGGCCTCACCGACCGAAATCGATACCTCTGCTCAGTTCAGCACTTCATGAATAATGGGCTGCCATTCCCCACGAAACCTTCCAGCACCTGATTGAACGTATGACTGCGAGAGAGGAAGCTGTCATCAAGGCTAAGGGTGGGCCGCAACAATACCGAATTCCAGCATTACCGATGGAGGGCGCCACGAACTTGAAAGTCATTTTCAGGAAGGTGTCCGGATACTTTTGATTACACAGTGTATAATGGTACACTTATGATACACTTTTGTTTTGATATGTATTATTCGTAGATTATAAAACAGTTCGCGACTCGCATTTTATGCAAATAAGAGATTACTTACCGTTCTTCGCGTTTTTAGTTGGCATCTGCGTTTCCTCTGATCTGGTCGCATTCTGGAGGTCGCACTACCGCTCAATTTACTAAACATAAGCCTGTTTTTTTGTTTCGAACATTTTTCTTCCCGCTTTTCGTTTTGATTGCCCTTGTTGTTGTCTTCTATCGTTAATACAGACATTTGATCGGAAACTGTGACTTCAAGACGTAACTACTTCGAATTTCCTGTGTGTCTTATCCTGTTTGGTTTGTTTACATACATGTTGTCAACCTAGCGAAGCGTATGCCGAAAACTAAAGTATGTCCATTTCTGTTATATCTGCGTGTATGTGTGTGTTTTGTGTGCGTGCGTGTGTGTGGACGCGCACGTGTATGTTGGCGCGCGCGCGAGTGAGAGAGAGAGAGAGAGAAAGTATATATGCAAGGATTTTTTTATATGAATGTAATGGCTGTCAGAGAATAGTTGAAAGATATTGTATTTAGTTGACCTGAGTTTTGGTTTAAATTTTTTGTGGAGAAGTTCATGGACAAACGAGTGGAAAAGGGGCTGGATGATATTATTATAATGATGATTATAATTCTCTGTTGCAGAATTCCTGTATTATTTTATCTGTTAGTGTAAACAATGAGTTGTTTGGCATATGTACTTGACCATTCAACAGGGTTTTCTTTCTGTACGTGGTAAATTTCTTGAAGGTTTAGGAGATGATTTTTGGTGTTGATTCTAACTAATTTCATGTCTTCTACTCTAGTGGTTGGTTTATCACTGTGTTCTCTTAGGTGTTCTGCAAATGTGGGGTGATTTGTTCCATACTTCCAGGCTCTCATGTGTTCTTTGTAACTGCCACCAAGTGTTTTGCCTGTTTGTCCTATGTACCTGCCATCACAAGTGTTACACTGTAATTGATACTCGTACATACCTGCTTTCTGGAATATATCTCTGTTTTTTTTGTCAGTTTTGGGGTGTAGTTTTGAATAGAAGTGTCTGTTGCGTATACTATGTTTCTTCCCTGTCTGTTGATTTCATGTGTGGGTTTGTTCATATGTCATTGTGAGCCATGTTGTGTTTTCTCTTATATTTGCCTGGTTGTTCTGTGTAGTCGTTATGGTACTGAGTGTTTGTGACTGTGTCTGGTTCTCCTGCGATGTTGTCAATGATTTTGTGCTTTCTGCTTATATTTTGTTGTTTAGCTTTATGATTATTGTACCCACTGTTTTGGGCTATCTGCATTATTATGTCCAGTTCTTTTTGATAGCTTTTCTAGTTAAGTGGGACTATGTTTAGTCTATAGAGTATGCGTCGGTGCTACTTGGTTTTGTGTGTGTGTCATTATCCCCATAAACAACGCAAATATTTATGGCTATCTTCGGTGCTGTCACCTCTCTACGGAAGAATGTGTCGCAAACGTTCCGATCTCTCCACTTAGCACTCTATTTTCTAGCGTCCACAATTCCACTCGCTATCTCCAAATGACAATACGTAAACTCAAATAGCAACAGTGAACTGTAAATAATAAATGACAATCGATAAATAAACGCATAACAACCGGAAAACCAACATGCAAAACAAAAACGCTACGAACTTATGCACCAACCTAAAAGATGGCAGGTCACCAGGTATGCGTGCACTATCCGGTGCCGCCGAAGCCTGTTAGCCTGACCTCACCTATCGACTACAGTCACTGCCAACAACTGGCTGACACTCTGCGCTGGCCCATTAGACAACACGGCTGCATTCTTTCCGCTGCGTGTAGCTGTCACCCACGAGGGCTCCCTGCTACTGTTTAAAACAAGGGCGGGCAGAAATCCTGCACGTGTGCGATGCACTTGCACGTGTGCAGTTAACAGGTGTTCTGCGTGCACACAGGGGCAAGCTGGCCACCCGCTTCTCTCCACTCCCCACCATACCGTCTCTCCGCTTCTTCCTCTGTAATGCGTTTTGTTTCCTGGCCTGCTTTATTGAGTGAAGGAATAAGGTTAGTTGGAGTGCTTGAAAGATATGGTTCAAATGGCTCTGATCACTGTGTGAATATCTGAGGTCATCAGTCCCCTAGAACGTAGAACTACTAAAACCTAACTAACCTAAGGACATCACACACATCCACGCCCGAGGCAGGATTCGAACCTGCGACCGTAGCGGTCGCGCGGTTCCAAACTGCAGTGCCTAGAACCGCACGGCCACCGCGGCCGGCTGCTTGAAAGAGATTATGGTTTGAAAGAGTACCTATTAGCTACGATGCGTTTTATTTAATTATCACAGGTGGAGTTTACGATACGTTTAATGTCTGGAACAAAATTTCTACGTACAGACAAACGCAAACAGTTACGTAAATTTTCGTTTCTGATGTTTGCTCTTAACCGAGACTTATTAATTTTCATAACAGAAAAAACCTCTCACAAACGTATGTCGAGCCAAACATTGACATTATCTTCGCGGCTTCACGATGGAGACGAGGAAACTCTTGCTGCGGAAAGTCGTGATAAAAATCTATTACACGTCTTGCCAAAAGGAACTTGTCTCTCAGACGAGAATTATGCTGTAGAATCTACAGTGCAGATCTATTAAATCCATTTGCAAACTGGGATGAATATCATCTACAGAAACAGCAAACTGTGTCGAGAACCTTAGGATAAGTATGATATATCCCCAAATCGCTTGAGAAATTCCTCTTTTATTGCACTAAGTACGGGAACATATTGAAATTTATTGTAATGGCGTTCAATATTAAACTTCCGCTGACCAGCGAGAATACTGTCACATATTAAACATTTCGAATTTTCACGTTTTTGCACAGAAAAAAAAAAGATTCTCCCATTCCTTTTTGAAAGATAGAAAATTCCCACTTCTCCGTTTCCTTGATTCACTCTGCATTTTCCGGTTCTTGAAGTACAACGTTCACTACGTAGTTGTCGCTTCGCTTCAACGTCCGCAGCTTAGCCTGGTACTTCACTGCCGCAACCTGCCGGCTGTCGTCACTGCCCCGTTTGACGATTTCACGCGAGCAGCACACCTGCAGCGCCTTGTGCTCATGAGCCGCGTGCAACGTTCGCCCGCCCCTGGTTTAAAAGAACCCTGAAACGGCCTCTCACTCTGAACGTTAATGTCACAATATTATTGTGACGATACACTGCGCAAAAGTGTGAAGCCAAGGAACGGCACAATACTATTGTGCAATACTAATTATGTCCGGGACGCCTGAGTTAGAACACCACCTTCATAGCGAAAGTATCGGCGTTCGATGATGTGGATGTCTATTGCGAGTGGGGTGCTTGCCTTGCAAAACGCAAGCAGAAATTACGCAGAGCAGGCGAAACAAGTTCGAGAATCATTCTGTGAACGTCTTAATGGATCAAGGACTCTTTCATAGATTCCGTACACCACAATAACAATAATTACAAAATAAACAAGAGAACTATGTAATTTACACTACTGGCCATTAAAATTGCTACACTAAGAAGAAATGCAGATGATGAACAGGTATTCATTGGGCAAATATATTATACTACAACTGACACGCAATTTGGGTGCATAGGTCCTGAGAAATCAGTACCCGGAACACCCACCTCTGGCCGTTATAACGGCCTTGATACGCCTGGGCATTGAGTCAAACAGAGCTTAGCTGGCGTGTACAGGTACAGCTGCCCATGCAGCTTCAACACGATACCACAGTTCATCAAGAGTAGTGACTGGCGTGTTGTGACGAGCCAGTTGCTCGGCCACCACTGACCACACGTTTTCAATAGGTGAGAGAGCTGGAGAAAGTGCTGGCCAGGGCAGCAGTCGAACATTTACTGTATCCAGAAAGGCCCATGCAGGACCTGCAACATGCGGTCGTGCATTATCCTGCTGAAGTGTAGGGTTTCGCAGGGATCGAATTAAGGGTAGAGCGAAGGGTCGTAACACAACTGAAATGTAACGTCCACTGTTCAAAGTGCCGTCAATGCGAACAAGAAGTGACCGAAACGTGTAACCAATGGCACCCCATACCATCACGCCGGGTGATACGCCAGTATGGCGATGCCGGCCGGAGTGGCCGAGCGGTTAAAGGCGCTACAGTCTGGAACCGCACGACCGCTACGGTCGCAGGTTCGAATCCTGCCTCGGGCATGGATGTGTGTGATGTCCTTAGGTTAGTTAGGTTTAAGTAGTTCTAAGTTCTAGGGGACTTATGACCACAGCAGTTGCGTCCCATAGTGCTCAGAGCCATTTGAACCATTTGAGTATGGCGATGACGAATACACGCTTCGAATGTACGTTCACCGCGATGTCGCCAAACACGGATGCGACGATCATGATGATGTAAACAGAACCCGGATTCATCCGAAAAAATGACGTTTTGCCATTCGTGCACCCAGTTTCGTCGTTGAGTACACCATCGCAGGCGCCCCTGTCTGTGATGCAGCGTCAAGGGTAACCGCAGCCATGGTCTCCCAGCTGATACTCCATGCTGCTGCAAACGTTGTCGAACTGTTCGTGCAGATGGTTGTTCTCTGGCAAACGTCCCCATCTGCTAACTCAGGTTTCGAGACGTGGCTGAACGATCCGTTACAGCCATGCGGATATGTTGCCTGTCATCTCGACTGCTAGTGATACGAGGCCTTCGGAATCCAGCACGGCGTTCCGTATTACCCTCCTGAACCAACCGATTCCATATTCCGCTAACAGTCATTGGATCTCCATCAACGCGAGCAGCAATGTCGCGATACGATAAACTGCAATCGCGATAGGCTATAATCCGATCTTTCTTAAAGTCGGAAACGTGATGGTACGCATTTCTCGTCCTTACACGAGGCATCACAACCACGTTTCACCAGGCAACGCCGGTCAACTGCTGTTTTTGTATGAGAAATCGGTTGGAAACTTTCCTCATGTCAGCACGTTGTAGGTGTCGCCACCGGCGCCAACCTTGTGTGAATGCTCTGAAAAGCTAATCATTGGCATATCACAGCATCTTCTTCCTGTCGGTTAAATTTCGCGTCTGTAGCACATCATCTTCGTGGTGCAGCAATTTTAATGGCCAGGAGTGTATTACGTAAATGCACTGTTTTCTATGAATTTATCCGCCGTTACAACTGTTACAAACGAAGTAAAATAATGAAGGATTAGAAAGCATATGCGAGCCTACACTGCGGTAACAAAAGTCATGTGATACCTCCTAATATCGTGTCGGAACCCTTTTGCCAGGCGTAGTGCCGCAACTCGTACGTGGCAGGGTCTCAACAAGTCGTTCAAAGTCCCCTGCGGAAATACGGAACCGAACTGCCTCTACAGCCGTTCATAATTGCGGAAGCGCTGCCGGCGACGTAGACCGTGCACGAACTTACTTGTCGATTATGCCCCGCAAATGTTATATTGGACTCATGTGGAGTGATTTGGGTGACCAAATAATTCCCCGAAACGGTCCAGAATGTTCTTCAAACTAATCGTGAACAACTGTGGGCCGCCGGCCGGTGTGGCCGTGCGGTTCTAAGCGCGTCAGTTTGGAACCGCGTGACCGCTACGGTCGCAGGTTCGAATCCTGCCTCGGGCATGGATGTGTGTGATGTCCTTAGGTTAGTTAGGTTTAAGTAGTTCTAAGTTCTAGGGGACTGATGACCTCAGTAGTTAAGTCCCATAGTGGTCAGAGCCATCTGAACCATTTTTTGAACTGTGGGCCAGTGACATGCCACTCCGTCATCCATAAAAATTTTCATTGTTGTTTGGGAACTTGAAGTCCATGAACATCTGAAAATGGTCTCCAAGTAGCCGAACATAGTCATTTTCAGTCAATGATCGGTTCTGTTGGACCACAGGACAACCTCCATTCCATTTAAACACAGCCCACATCATCATGGAACCACCACCAGCTTGCACAGTGACTTGTTGACATCTTGGGTCCGTGGCTTCATGGGGTCTGCGCCACACTCGAGCCCTCCCATCAGCTCTTGCCAACTGAAATCGGGAATCATCTGACCAGGACACTGTTTTCCAGTCGTCTAGGTTTCAACCGATATGGGCACAGAGAAGCGTTGCAGGCGATGTCGTGCTGTTAGCAAAGGCAACCGCGTCGGTCGTTTGCCGCCATAGCCCATTAACGCCATATTTCGCCGCACTGTCACCGTTCGCCGTACGTCCCACATTGTTTTCTGCGCTTATTTCATATTGTGTACCTTGTCTGTTAGCACTGACAACTCTACACAAACGCCGCTACTCTCGGTCACTGAGTGAAGGCCGTTCGCCACTGTTCTGTCCGTGGTGAGATGTAATGCCTGAAATTTGGTATTCTTGGCATACACTTGACACTGTGGATCTCGGAATATTGATTTCGCTAACGAAATGGAACGTCCCATGCATCTAGCTCCAACCACCATTCCATGTTCAAAGTCATGTGGCCTTAATCAAGGAGGGCCGGCCGCTGTGGCCGAGCGGTTCTAGGCGCTTCAGTCCGGAACCTGCTACGGTCGCAGGTTCGAATCCTGCCTCGGGCATGGATGTGTGTGATGCCATTAGGTTAGTTAGGTTTAAGTAGTTCTAAGTTTAGGGGACTGATGACTACAGATGTTAAATCCCATAGTGCTTAGAGCCATTTAAACCAATTTTAATCACGCCGGAAACCTTTTCACATAAATCACCGGAGTACAAATGACATCTCCACCAATGCACCGCCCTTTTATACCTTGGATACGCGATACTGCCGCCATCTGTATACGTGCATATCGCTATCCAATGACTTGTGTCATTTTGTCACCTCAGTTTATAGCCATGCTATGGCATCTATTTCATGAAAAGTAAGCGGGTATGCTCACTGAAATGTTGATTTGATGGTGTTTATCGATTTTGAGAATCGTCACAAGTAAAATAAATATTTCCGCTTCTGCTATTATGTATCGATACCAGCTACCAGCGCATCACTGTTGGCAGTGGAGTTGAAAGTTTCTGTCGGTTGCTGATAGTGGTTTTGCGAAACCCGGAGGACCCAATGGAGCACACCTGCTGGCCCTAGCACCAGCAGCTCTACACTTGGTGCGTTCTTGGTTGCTGCAATACACACTACTGGCCATTAAAATTGCTACACCACGAAGATGATGTGCTACAGACGCGAAATTTAACCGACAGGAAGAAGATGCTGGGATATGCAAATGATTAGCTTTTCAGAGCATTCACACCGGTAGCGCCACCTACAACGTGCTGACATGAGGAAAGTTTCCAACCGATTTCTCATCTCTTCTCCCCAAACCGACCAAACAACCGATTTCTCTTACACAAACAGCAGTCGACCGGCGTTGCCTGGTGAAACGTTGTTGTGATGCCTCGTGTAAGGAAGAGAAATGCGTACCATCACGTTTACGACTTCGATAAAGGTCGGATTGTAGCCTATCGGGATTGCGGTTTATCGTATCGCGACATTGCTGCTCGCGTTGGTCGAGACCCAATGACTGTTAGCAGAATATGGAATCGGTGGGTTCAGGAGAGTAATATGGAATGCCATGCTGGATCCCAACGGACTCGTATAACTAGCAGTCGAGATGACAGGCATCTTATCTGCATGACTGTAACGGATCGTGCAGCCACGTGTCGATCCCTGAGTCAACAGATGCGGACGTTTGCAAGACAACAACCATTTGCACGAACAGTTCGACGTCGTTTGCAGCAGCATGGAGTATCAGCTGGGAGACCATGGCTGCGGTTACCCTTGACGCTGCATCACAGACAGTAGCGCCTGCGATGGTGTACTCAACGACGAAACTGGGTGCACGAATGGCAAAACGTAATTTTTTCGGATGAATCCGGGTTCTGTTTACAGCATCATGATCGTCGCATCCGTGTTTGGCGACATCGCGGTGAACGCACATTGGAAGCGTGTATTCGTCATCACCCGGCGTGATGGTATGGGGTGCCATTGGTTACACGTCTTGGTCACCTCTTGTTCGCATTGACGGCACTTTCAACAGTGGGCTTTACATTTCAGATGTGTTACGACCCGTGGCTCTACCCTTCATTCGATCCCTACATAACCCTACACTTCAGCAGGATAATGCACGATCGCATGTTGCAGGTCCTGTACGGGGCTTGATGGATACAGAAAATGTTCGACTGCTGCCCTGGCCAGCACATTCTCCAGATCTCTCATCAACTGAAAACGTCTGGTCAATGGTGGCTGAGCAACTGGCTCGTCACAATACGCCAGTTACTACTCTTGATGAACTGTGGTATCGCGTTGAAGCTTCATAGGCAGCCGCACCTGTACACGCCATCCAAACTTTGTTTGACTCAATGCTCAGGCGTATCAAGGCCGTTATTACGGCCAGAGGTGGTTGTTCTGGGTACTGATTTCTCAGGATCCATGCACCCAAATCGCGTGAAAATGTAATCACATGTCAGTTCTAGTATAATATATTTGTCCAATGAATACCCGTTTATCATCTCCATTTCTTCTTGGTGTAGCAATTTTAATGGCCACTGGTGTAGGACGGCCGGAAGCAGCGACTCAGCCCGACTCGAGCTCGGATGTACTTTGCAACGACACCACTGATCGTGCCTCGTACAGCGAGGTTAACATTGTGATAGCAGGACCCTGTTTCTTACAGTATCTTTTTTTTATGATCCTTCGTATTTTTGGAGGAATAAAGATTAAGTAAGCCTTCTGTTTGTTGATCCAACTTGTTCGTTAATCATTCCTGTTCCTGTCTGCCTTTCCTGCGACGAGACTTACTGTACCAATCGGTAGCCAACGTCTCCTTACCGTTGTGTACAATGTTGTACATATCATTGCTTACTGTCAAGAAGCCATGAACTTACTTTCTTCTGATATTGTGTAGTCAGAGGTGCGCTGTAAATATTGGGTGGGTTGGGTTGGGTTGGGTTGTTTGGAGAAGGAGACCAGACAGCGAGGTCATCGGTCTCATCGAATTCGGGGAAGGACGGGGAAGGAAGTTGGCCGTGCCCTTTGAAAGAAACCATCCCGGCATTTGCCTGGAGCGATTTAGGGAAATCACGGAAAACCTAAATCAGGATGGCCGGACACGGGATTGAACCGTCGTCCTCCCGAATATTGGGTGTGTGAGGGTTCTTTTTAGTGATTATATTCGTCATCCCCTTACTATCCTAAATGAATGGAGTTTTTAAATCACTCTATCCCTAGATGCAACAGGGTTAACAATTTCCAGTTTTTCGATGTTTCTCCCTCATTGAGTCATTCTCATTAATTTGTTAATTGACACATACCGTAGTGTTTGGATTATCCAGTCGTGAAGGAAACTACGCTGTCGAGTCACATTAATGTGACCACCTGTCAAAAGTCTGAGCACCCACATTATGCAGATCGGACCTCTGCGAGATGTGCAGGAAGAAAGCCAATGAAGAGATGTGGAGTCATACCAGTGCATTGGTCAGCTGCGTTAGGTTTTACGGGTGAGGATTCATGGTGCGAACAGCCTAATCGAGGTGTTCCCAGATTCTCGATTGGATTTAAATACAGAGAGTTTGGTGGTCAGTGGAGTAGAGTAAACTCATCCTGGTGCTGTTCGAACCACGCACATACACTGTGAGCTGTGTGACATGTTACTTTGTCGTGATGGTAGATGCTCCGTGTCAAGAAAAAATAAAATGGTTTTCAAAGGTAGACATGGTCCCCAGGTGTAAATGAATACTAGTGTTGATCTATTGTGTCTTCCAGAATGACGAGATCACCCAGGGAATGCCAGGAGAACATTCCCAACACCATAACGCTCCCTCCTTTTTGCTTATAGACGTTTCTACATCTACATCTACATATATACTCCGCTAGAAACCAAGCGGTGTGTGGCGGAGCGCACAATTCGCGCCAAAATCATATTTCCCCCCGACTGTTCCACTTGCGGATCGCGCGAGGGAAAAACGACTGTCTGAACGCCTCAGTACGAACTCTAATTTCCCTTATCTTTGAATGGTGATCATTGCGCGATCTGAAAGTTGGTGGTAATAATATATGCTCTAAATCCTCGGCGAAGATCGGATTTCGGAATTTAGTGAGCAGCCCCATCCGCTTAGCGCGCCGTCTATCTACAAGTGTGTCCCACTTCAAACTTTCTATGAGATTTGTAACGCTCTCGCGATGGCTAAATGTACCTGTCATGAATCTTGCCGCTCTTCTTTGGACCTTCTCAGTCTCTTGAATCAGACCCGACTGGTAAGAGTCCCATACAGACGAACAGTACTCTAAGACTGGACGAACTAACGTATTGTGAGCTATTTCCTTTGTTGAAGGACTGCATCGCTTCAGGATTCTACCAATAAACTAAAATTTAGAGTTCGCCTTGCCCGTTACTTATGTAAGCTGATCATTCCATGTGAGATCATTTCGAATAGTCACACCCAGATACTTGGCGGATGTTACCGCTTCCAAAGACTGAGCATTTATTTTGTACTCGTGCATTAATGGGGATTTTCACCATGTTATACGCAGTACGTTACATTTACTAATATTGAGAGAGAACTGCCAGTCATTACACCACGCATTTATTTTCTGCAAATCCTCGTTGATTTGTTCACAACTATCGTGTGATACTACTTTCCTGTAGACTACTGCATCATCGGCAAACAGTCTAACGTCGCTGTCAGTACCATCAACCAAATCGTTTATGTACGAGGGCTGTCCAGAAAGCAAGTTACGATAGGTCGCGAAATGGAAACGACTATGAAAATCCGATAAAGCTTTGCAAAGATGTGTTGGGCAGTGTCTCTAGTATGACTCTAGGTAGAATTATGTCGCTCTGTTCATTCCTGAGCTCTTAGTGAGCGCGTAAAGATGTTATAGAAAATAGTGTCTCCCGCCAAGTACGAGGGCCTGGTGAGAATTTTCCCCTGAATCTATGCAACCAACATTACACAACTGTAGTGCGGTTTCTTCTTCAAGACAATTCTCAGCCTCATTCTGCAGGGGCAATGAAGATGTTCCTGCATCGTTTCAATTGGAAATGTTTGGTTATCCACAACACAGCCCGTAATTGTCTCCCACTGAGTTTCATCTCTGCTCAAACGAACCGCTGGTTATGAAGACAACATTTTGGCACAGACAACGAGCTTCAGGCCTGCGTAGGGAATTGGCGGAAAGCACTGGCGGCTGCCTTCTATGATGAGGGTATTGCAAAGTTGGTACAACGCTACGACGAATGTCTGAGTCAGAACGGCGACTACGTAGAGAAGCAGCTGAAAGGTGTAGCTAACTGTTACAAATGAAACCATTCTGATTTTCACTGTGATTTTCATTCCGCGATCAATCGTAACTTACTTTCTGGACAGCCCTCGTAAATCGTAAAAAGCAGAGGACCTATCACACTGCCCTGGGGCCCACCGGAAGTTACGCTTGTTTCTGTAGAAGTCACCCGGTTCAGGAGGACATACAGCTCCCTGTCTGTTAGAAAACTATCTATCCAACCGCATATGTCAGCGGATAGGCCGTAAGCGAGCACCTTTTGGAGCAAGCGACAGTGCGGAACTGAATCGAACGTCTTTCGAAAGTCGAGAAATATGGCATCAATCTGGGAGCCGGTATCTAGAGTCTGTTGTATATCATGCACAAAGAGGGCCAGCTGTGTCTCGCATGACCGCTGTTTCCTAAAACCGTGCTGGTTTCTGCAGTTGAGTTTCTCAGAGTCTAGAAAGGTCATTATGTCTGAACACAAAACATGTTCCATGATTCTACAACAAATCGATGTCAGTGAAATTGACCGGTGATTATGTGAATCCGATTTTCTACCCTTTTTATACACTACTGGCCATTAAAATTGCTGAACCAAGAAGAAATGCAGATTGGACAAATGTATTATACTAGAACTGACATGTAATTACATTTTCACGCAATTTGGGTGCATAGACCCTGAGAAATCAGCACCCAGAACAACTACCTCTGACTGTAATAACGGCCTTGATACGCCTGAGCATTGAGTCAAACACAGCTTGGATGGCGTGTACAGGTACAGCTGCCCATGCGGCTTCAACACGATACCACAGTTCATCAAGAGTAGTGACTGGCGTATTGTGACGAGCCAGTTGCTCGCCCACCATTGACCAGAAGTTTTCAGTTGGAGAATGTGCTGGCTAGGGCAGCAGTCGAACATTTTCTGTATCCAGAAAGGCCCATACAGGACCTGCAACATGCGGTCGTGCATTATCCTGCTGCAATGTAGGGTTTCGCAGGGATCGAATGAAGTGTAGAGGCACGGGTAGTAACACATCTGAAATGTAACGTCCACTGTTCAAAGTGCCGTCAATGCGAACAAGAAGTGACCGAGATGTGTAACCAATGGCACCCCATACCATCACGCCGGGCGATACGCTAGTATGGCGACGACGAATACACGATTCCAATGTGCGTTCACCGCGATGTCGCCAAACAGGGATGCGACCATCATGATGCTGTAAACAGAACCTGGGTTCATCCGAAAAAATGACGTTTTGCCATTCGTGCACCCAGTTTCGTCGTTGAGTACACCATCGTAGGCGCTCCTGTCTGTGATGCAGCGTCAAGGGTAACCGCAGCCATGGTCTCCGAGCTGAAGTCCCTTCTGCTGCAAATGTCGTCGAACTGTTCGTGCAGATGGTTGTTTTCTTGCAAACGTCCCCATCTGTTGACTCAGGGATCGAGATGTGGCTGCACGATCCGTTACAGCCATGCGGATAAGATGCCTGTCATCTCGACTGCTAGTGATACGAGGCCGTTGGGATCCAGCACGGCGTTCGGTCTCTACGGTCGCAGGTTCGAATCCTGCCTCGGGAATGGATGTGTGTGATGTCCTTAGGTTAGTTAGGTTTAAGTGGTTCTAAGTTCTAGGGGACTGATGACATCAGATGTTAAGTCCCATAGCGTTCGGAGCCATTTTTGAACGGCGTTCCGTATTACCCTCCTGAACCCACCGATTCCATATTCTGTTAACAGTCATTGGATCTCGACCAACGCGAGCAGCAATGTCGCGATACGATGAACAGCAATCGCGATAGGCTACAATCCGACCTTATCAAAGTCGGAAACGTGAAGGTACGCATTTCTCCTCCTTACACGAGGCATCACAACAACGTTTCACCAGGCAACGCCGGTCAACTGCTGTTTGTGTATGAGAAATCGGTTGAAAACTTCCCTCATGTCAGCACGTTGTATGTGTCGCCACCAGCGCCAACCTTGTGTGAATGCTCTGAAAAGCTAATCATTAGCATATCACAACATTTTCTTCCTGTCGGTTAAATTTCACGTCTGTAGCACGTCATCTTCGTGTTGCAGCAATTTTAATGGCCAGTAGTGTAGATTGCTATGACCTGGGCCTTCTTCCAGTCCCGCGGAACTTTCCGCTGTTCCTATGAACTCTGATAGATGACGGATAAGAATGGTTCTATATTTGTAGCATAGTCAACATAAAATCTTACGGGGATGCCGTCTGGGCCAGATGCCTTCCTGGCGTCTAAGGATCTTAACTGTTTTACAAATCCCAGATACACAC
This sequence comes from Schistocerca americana, assembly GCF_021461395.2. Classification (NCBI taxonomy): domain Eukaryota; kingdom Metazoa; phylum Arthropoda; class Insecta; order Orthoptera; family Acrididae; genus Schistocerca; species Schistocerca americana. The sequence continues at coordinate 145,218,075 of NC_060119.1, read as the reverse complement.
ACGCCGTATACACCAACGACCGTCAGTCCGATAGAGCATAAAACGTGATTCATCTGAAAAGGCAACCTGTCGCTACTAGCAAGGGAACCTCCCATCACACCCCCCTCGTATTTAGTTATAAGTTGGCACATTGGATAGGCCTTGAAAAACTGAACACAGGTCAATAGAGAAAACAGGAAGACGTTGTGAGGAACTATGAAAAAAATAAGCAAAATATACAAACTGAATATTCCATGCGGCAGATATGCAACATTAAACATAGTATGAGCTTAGGAGCGCCGTGGTCCTGTGGTTAGCGTGAGCAGCTGCTGAACGAGAGGTCCTTGGTTCAAGTCTTCCCTCGAGTGAGAAGTTTAATTTTTTATTTTCAGACAATTATTATCGGTCCGTCCGTCCGTCCGTCCGTCCGATGCGAGGTAACTGCGCCGTAATATGGGGACGCTACACCTAAACAAACATCGAAAGGTAGCAGAATCTTTTTACCCATTCGCCAAGTGTACAAGTTAGGTGGGTCGACAGCATATTCCTGTCATGTGACGCACATGCCGTCACCAGTGTCGTATAGAATATATCAGACGTGTTTTCCTGTGAAGGAATCGGTTGACCTATGATCTTGCGATCAAATGTTTTCGGTTCCCATTGGAGAGGCACGTCCTTTCGTCTACTAATCGCACGGTTTTGCTGTGCGATGGCAAAACACAGACACTACACTTAATAAAGTGAAAAGAGACGTCAATGAACGAACGGACAGATCATAACTTTGCGAAAATAAAAAAAGTAAACTTCTCACTCGAGGGAAGACTTGAACCATGGACCTCTCGTTCAGCACCTGCTCACGCTAACCACGGGACCACGGCGGTCCTGAGCTCACACTATCCTTAATGTTGCCTATCTTGCGCATGGACTACTCAGTTTGTATATTTTGCTTATTTTTTTCGTCGTTCCGCACAACTTCTTCCTGTTTTCTCGATTGACCTGTGTTCAGTTTTTCAAGGCCTATCCACTGTGCCAACTTATAACTAAATCTGAGGGGGGTGCGATGGGGAGGTTCCCTTGCAAGTGCACGTCCAGTTGCGGTATTGGCGTCCCGAGAAACAGCAGTCAGCATGTATGCATTAACTGAACGCCTGCTGCGGAGGCCCATATGCTGCAACAGTCCCTGAACCGTCGGCGTGGAGGCACTGTTGGTAGCCCCTTGATTCATTTGAGCGGTCAGTTACTCAACAGTTACAAGTCCATACGCCCTTACACATCTCCGAAGCCGTCGCTCGCCCCTGTCATCTATGGCCCCCGTGTATTGCCGTTGCCTCGGCGTTGTTATGAATAGCGCCGTTTTGCCGTGCTCGGCATACTTTAACCACGGCGACATGCGAACGGTTTACAAACTTAGTCGTTTTGGAAATGCTTTCACCTTTGGCTGGAAAGCCATCGTGCCCTCCGCTCAGTAACTGATGTAATGATTTCCGGTAACACGACCTTGGATAGTTGCCAGGCCAGTTGGAGCGCTGCAGCTTTATCAGTCCGTCATCTCGCATTCTTATTGGCTGATTTTTAGACTTCAATGTTTGTTTTGGTTTCATAGTTAACAGAATTTGATTTCACTCTTTCAGTTGCATTGCAAATATATTGCTCGTATTCTGATTGTACTCTGCTCGCATCCGTAATGTTGGACGTGGTAATATTTTTTTTTGTTTCGTATGAAACAGAGGTTCTTTCATTTATGGTGTTCTGCGGATTTATGTGTATTTATTATTGATGTTTTATTGCTTGCGAATCCGTGTGAAGTGATCTATTTAAATACATTGCTTTAGTTCTACTTTATTTTCCTTTGCATCTGTTCTCCGTACTGTCTCTCATTTAATGGAGAACTTCATATTAACAGGTTCTGACAGAACTGGTTTTCAGCTTTATTATTTCTTATCACGGAATGAGTATGTTATTTTTCCCTGAATGGTGTTGCTTCTTGCCACTACTGGGCACCATGCCTTTCACGATGGCTTACAGAGTATCAATGCAGACGTAGATGAATATGATTTGTTGTCTTGGTGACTAGAGTATTCTTCCTTGCAAATGCTAAAAATGCGACCGCAAATAGTTACGCTACTGTTTTCGCACGCTATCAGCAGGTCTACAAACAGTACAATTTAGCAGAAGTGAATGAAAATTTCGCTGGCCTTAATTAAATGCGAGAGTACGAAAAATCGAATGGGAACAAAAATATTGTAGGATACGAGCAATATCTTCACAATGCATTTAAATCGAGTTCACACACGAATTCGCAAACAGTAACAAATAGACACGGGTCCACAGAATACCAGCTTGTTTCACATGAAAAAAGAACAAACTTGGATTCACTTACCCCACCCAATATTACGAATGAGAGCAAAATTTAATCAGAATGTGAGCAACGTATATACACTGCAATTCAAAGAGTGCAATATACCGGAGGAGGTTCGAGTCCAAAAAAATGGTTCAAATGGCTCTGAGCACTATGGGACTTAACATCTATGGTCATCAGTCCCCTAGAACTTAGAACTACTTAAACCTAACTAACCTATGGACAGCATACACATCCATGCCCAGTCATCACGAGGCAGAGAAAATCCCTGACCCCGCCGGGAATCGAACCCGGGTACCCGGGCGTGGGAAGCGAGAACGCTACCGCACGCCCACGAGCTGCGGACGGTTCGAGTCCTCCCTCGGGCATGGGTGTGCGTGTTTGTCCTTAGGATAATTTAGGTTAAGTAGTGTGTAAGCTTAGGCACTGATGACCTTAGCAGTTAATTCCCATAAGATCTCACACTTTTTTGAACAGTGCAATATACACAAGAAGGGCTTAATCAGGAACATAATTTCCTCCTGATAACAACCACACGATTTAAATTGCAAAATTCAACAAATACACTTTACCACCAAATTATCAGGCCCACCTACAAAGAACAAATGAAAAGTATTATTGTCTGTTGTTGTGGTCTTCAGTCCTGAGACTGGTTTGATGCAGCTCTCCATGCTACTCTATCCTGTGCAAGCTTCTTCATCTCCCAGTACCTACTGCAACCTACATCCTTCTAAATCTGTTTAGTGTATTCATCTCTTGGTCTCCCTCTACGATTTTTACCCTCTACCCTGCCCTCCAATACTAAATTGGTGATCCATTCATGCCTCAGAACATGTCCTACCAACCGATCCCTTCTTCTAGTCAAGTTGTGCCACAAACTTCTCTTCTCCCCAACCCTATTCAATACCTCCTCATTAGTTACATGATCTACCCATCTAATCTTCAGCATTCTTCTGTAGCACCACATTTCAAAAGCTTCTATTCTCTTCTTGTCCAAACTAGTTATCGTCCATGTTTCACTTCCATAAATGGCTACGCTCTATACAAATACTTCCAGAAACGACTTCCTGACACTTAAATCTATACTCGATGTTAACAAATTTCTCTTCTTCAGAAACGATTTCCTTGCCATTGCCAGTCTACATTTTATATCCTCTCTACTTCGACCATCATCAGTTATTTTGCTGCCCAAATAGCAAAACTCTTTTACTACTTTAAGTGCCTCATTTCCTAATCTAATTCCCTCAGCATCACCCGACTTAATTCGACTACATTCCATTATCCTCGTTTTGCTTTTGTTGATGTTCATCTTATACCCTCCTTTCAGAACTTTTCTTTTGTTTCCTTCACTGCTTCCTCAATACACAGAGTGAATAACGTTGGGGAGAGGCTACAACCCTGTCTCACTCCCTTCCCAACCACTGCTTCCCTTTCATGACCCTCAACTCTTGTAACTGGCATCTGGTTTCTGTACAAATTGTAAATAGCCTTTCGCTCCCTGTGCTTTACCATTGCCACATTCAGAATTTGAAAGAGAGTATTCCAGTCAACATTGTCAAAAGCTTTCTCTAAGTCTACAAATGCTAGAAACGTAGGTTTGACTTTCCTTAATCTAGCTTCTAAGATAAGTCGTAGGGTCAGTACTGCCTCACGTGTTCCAACATTTCTACGGAATCCAAACTGATCTTCCCCGAGGTCGGCTTCTACCAGTTTTTCCATTCGTCTGTAAAGAATTCGCGTTAGTATTTTGCATCCGTGACTTATTAAACTGGTAGTTCGGTAATTTTCACATTTGCCAACACCTGCTTTCTTTGGGATTGGAATTATTATATTCTTCTTGAAGTCTGAGGGTATTTCGCCTGTCTCATACATCTTGCTCACCAGATGGTAGAGTTTTGTCAGGACTGACTCGCCCAAGACCGTCAGTAGTTCCAATGGAATGTTGTCTACTCCGGGGGCCTTGTTTCGACTCGGGTCTTTCAGTGCTCTGTCAAACTCTTCAGGCAGTATCATATCTACCATTTCATCTTCATCTACATCCTCTTCCATTTCCATAATATTGTCCTCAAGAACATCGCCCCTGTATAGACCCTCTATACAGGGTGTTACAAGAAGGTACGGCCAAACTTTCAGGAAACATTCCTCACACACAAAGAAAAAAATATGTTATGTGGACATGTGTCCGGAAACGCTTACTTTCCATGTTAGAGCTCATTTCATTACTTCTCTTCAAATCACATTAATCATGGAATGGAAACACACAGCAACAGAACGTACCAGTGTGACTTCAAACACTTTGTTACAGGAAATGTTCAAAATGTCCTCCGTTAGCGAGGATACATGCATCCACTCTCCGTCGCATGGAATCCCTGATGAGCTGATGCAGCCCTGGAGAATGGCATATTGTATCACAGCCGTCCACAATACGAGCACGAAGAGTCTCTACATTTGGTACCGGGGTTGCGTAGACAAGAGCTTTCAAACGCCCCCATAAATAAAAGTCAAGAGTGTTGAGGAGAGCGTGGAGGCCATGGAATTAGTCCGCCTCTACCAATCCATCGGTCACCGAATCTGTTGTTGAGAAGCGTACGAACACTTCGACTGAAATGTGCTGGAGCTCCATCGTGCATGAACCACATGTTGTGTCGTACTTGTAAAGGCACATGCTCTAGCAGCACAGGTAGAGTATCCCGTATGAAATCATGATAACGTGCTCCATTGAGCGTAGGTGGAAGAACATGGGGCCAAATCAAGACTCACCAACAATGCCTGCCCAAACGTTCACAGAACATCTCTGTTGATGACGTGATTGCACAATTGCGTGCGGATTCTCGCCAGCCCACACATGTTGATTGTGAAAATTTACAATTTGATCACGTTAGAATGAAGCCTCATCCGTAAAGAGAACATTTGCACTGAAATGAGGATGACACATTGTTAGATGAACCATTCGAGTGTACCCGTGGAGGCCAATCAGCTGCTGATAGTGCCTGCACACGCTGTACATGGTACGGAAACAACTGGTTCTCCCGTAGCACTCTCCATACAGTGACGTGGTCAACGTTACCTTGTACAGCAGCAACTTCTCTGACGCTGACATTAGGGTTATCGTCAACTGCACGAAGAATTGCCTCGTCCATTGCAGGTGTCCTCGTCGTTGTAGGTCTCCCCCAGTCGCGAGTCATAGGCTGGAATGTTCCGTGCTCCCTAAGACGCCGATCAATTGCTTCGAACGTCTTCCTGTCGGGACACCTTCGTTCTGGAAATCTGTCTCGATACAAACGTACCGCGCCACGGCTATTGCCCCGTGCTAATCCATACATCAAATGGGCATCTGCCAACTCCGCATTTGTAAACATTGCACTGACTGCAAAACCACGTTCGATGGTTCAAATGGCTCTGAGCACTATGGGACTTAACTTCTAAGGTAATCAGTCCCCTAGAACTTAGAACTACTTAAACCTAACTAACCTAAGGACATCACACACATCCATGCCCGAGGCAGGATTCGAACCTGCGACCGTACCGGTCACGCGGAAAACCACGTTCGTGATGAACACTAACCTGTTGATGCTACGTACTGATGTGCTTGATGCTAGTACTGTAGAGCAATGAGTCGCATGTCAACACAAGCACCGAAGTCAACATTACCTTCCTTCAATTGGGCCAACTGGCGGTGAATCGAGGAAGTACAGTACATACTGACGAAACTAAAATGAGCTCTAACATGGAAATTAAGCGTTTCCGGACACATGTCCACGTAACATCTTTTCTTTATTTGTGTGTGAGGAATGTTTCCTGAAAGTTTGGCCGTACCTTTTTGTAACACCCTGTACACTCCTTCCACCTTTCTGCTTTCCGTTCTTTGCTTAGAACTGGGTTTCCATCTGAGCTCTTGATATTCATACAAGGTGTTCTCTTTTCTCCAAAGGTCTTTTTAATTTTACTGTAGGCAGTATTTGTCTTACCCGTAGTGAGATAAGCCTCTACATCCCTACATTTGTCCTCTAGCCATCCCTGCTTAGCCATTTTGCACTTCCTGTCGATCTCATTATTGAGACGTTTGTATCCCTTTTTGCCTGCTTCATTTACGGCATTTTTATATTTTCTCATTTCATCAATTAAATTCAATATTTCTTCTTTTACCTAAGGAGTTCTACTAGCCCTTGTCTTTTTACCTACTTGATCCTCTGCTGCCTTCACTACTTCATCCCTCAAAGCTACACATTCTTCTTCTACTGTATTTCTTTCCCCCATTCCTCGCAATTGTTCCGTTAAGCTCTCCCTGAAACTCTGTACAACCTCTGGTTCTTTCAGTCTATCCAGGTCCCATCTCCTTAAATTCCCACCTTTTTTGCAGTTTCTTCAGTTTTAATCTACAGCTCATAACCAATAGATTGTGGTCAGAGTCCACATCTGCCCCTGGAAATGTCTTACAATTTAAAATCTGGTTCCTAAATCTATGTCTTACCATTATATAATCTATCTGAAACCTGTCAGTATCCCCAGGCTTCTTCCACGTATACAACCTTCTGTTATGATTCTTGAACCAAGTGTTAGCTGTGATTAAGTTGTGCTCTGTGCAAAATTCTATCAGGCGGCTTCCTCTTTCATTTCTTAGCCCCAATCCATATTCACCTACTACGTTTCCTTCTTTCCCTTTTCCTACCACCGAATTCCAGTCACCCATGACTATTAAGTTTTCGTCTCCTTTCACTATCTGAATAATTTCTTTTACTTCATCATACATTTCTTCAATTTCTTCGTCATCTGCAGAGCTAGTTGGCATATAAACTATTACTACTGTAGTAGACATGGGTTTCGTGTCTATCTTGGCCACAATAATGCTTTCACTATGCTGTTGGTAGTAGCTTACCCGCACTCCTATTTTTTATTCATTATCAAACCGATTCCTGCATTACCCCTCTTTGATTTTGTATTTATAACCCTATATTCGCCTGACCAAAAGTCTTGTTCCTCCTGCCACCGAACTACACTAATTCGCATTATATCTAACTTTAACCTATCCATTTCCCTTTTTAAATTTTCTGACCTACCTGCCCGATTAAGGGATCTGACATTCCACGCTCCGATCCGTAGAACGCCAGTTTTGTTACTCCTGATAACAACGTCCTCTTGAGTAGTCACCGCTCGTTGATCTGAATGGGGGACTATTTTACCTCTGGAATATTTTACCCAAGAGGACGCCATCATCATTTATCCATACAGTAAAGCTGCATGCCCACGGGAAAAATTACGGCTGTAGTTTCCCCTTGCTTTCAGTCGTTTGCAGTACCACCACAGCAAGGCCGTTTTGGTTAGTGTTACAAGGTCAGATCAGTCAATCATCCAGACTGTTGCCCCTGCAACTACTGAAAAGGCTGCTGCCCCTCTTCAGGAACCACACGTTTGTCTGGCCTCTCAACAGATACCCCTCCGTTGTGGTTGCACCTACGGTACGGCCATCTGTATCGCTGAGGCGCCCAAGCCTCCCCACCAACGGCAAGGTCCATGGTTCTTGGGGGGGGAGGTATTGTTGTCTAGCACTCGTATTTTGCAAAGGAAAAATACAGATTACCGCCCCATATTTTCCCGAATTCGAAGTTCACTGCCAGGCCATTCTGAGAGTTGCTGTCGGTTTCCGTATCGTAACGTGGACCTTGCACTTCTGATACTTTGGTTCTGTGACAGCATTGTTTTCCGCGTCCCCCGGCGCGCTTTATATACCCTCCACTGCTAGTGCTGCCATCTGCCGTCTGTGAGTGTTTGTTTCACGATGATGTCGACCATAGGCTACATTAATGCAGCTGGATAGTGTATAAGTGATTTGTCAGAAGTCAAAAGGCAGTAGCAGCCACCGACGTTTGTCTGTGTAATATTACTAATAACCAGTTATGGCTAGATGTAATCTGCTCACACTGAAGTTTCTGCGAATTACTAGCAGATAACTTGAAAGTGGTTGCACAGCTGTTGTTATTAGCTATTGCTTCATACTAAGCATTAATGTAACTTCACTATCAGCTGTTCATACTGGGTGTAATTGAAGTACGTGCACAAGATTTTAGAATAGATAAAGACTTATTATATGACCCGCCAGGTCAGCTGAAAGCGCTAATGCGCTGCTTCCTGGACTCGGGTACTCGCGCCGGCCTCGGATCGAATCCGCCCGTCGGATTACCGACGAGGGCCAGTGTGCCAGCCAATCTGGATGTGGTTTTTAGGCGGTTTTCCACATCCCCCTAGGTGAATACCGGGCCGATCCCCACGTCCCGCCTCAGTTACACGACTAGCAGAGATCTTGAACACGTTCGCACTATTCTATGACATCCACTAGAAGCAGACAGCTGGGGCACACTCCTTCCATCCCGGGGGTTATGGGGTGGTTGCAAAAAGGGCATCCAGCCACCCCTTAAAATTAGCCATGCCAAATCCGTCGTTAACTATGCCGACCCTGCACAAAATGCGGGACAAAGGCACTAGCAAACGAACGCACGAAAGACTTATTATATGACAAAAATGTAACTGATGCACTGTTTGAATTTTGACGCTGGTGATGTCCAGTGACGGTGTTTCTATCTACTACGCGATGAGTATTTTTTAGGGATATTGCTGAAAATGTCGGCTGTTTACATTAATGCATATCTGGCATCTGCATGCTAATGACAGTCTAACACTCTCAAAACAACCAGGTGTTTCATGATAAGGCTGCGGCTTCTGCCAAATAGCATCTAATTCTTGTGGAGTGTCTATCGGTGTCTTGTACGCCAATCGTTTCACATTCCCCCACAAAAGGAATCCATAGGAGGTCAGCAACAGCTATAAAACAAAATGCAGCTTGAACACTGTCTCTGAACATCATCAACGTCATAACCTCTATGGACGCCTCGTGGTGAAACGGTGCACTTGCGACATTTTTGTCACATGATAAAAGTGTTCCTTTTTATCTTCTCTAATCGCTCTAACATTTTGTATGCGAAGTTTTTTTACACTCTATATAATGAGAGGAAATTTAAAATCTGTAATCAACACCTTCGTTAAGCACAATTTTCATCAACACATCCAAATAATCTGGTAATTTATACGAGGACGAGCTGGGTGGTAATGCCTCCGAATTTTTATTCTTTTCTCATTATCGGTTGAAATATTACGTCATGCATATTATTCGGTCAACTCTCCCGCTTCGCTGACGCAAATTGCAATCCTCTGCCGCTACAGGTCTCCGAATTTTAGCTTGTAACATGCAGCTGTGTAACTTAACTAAGTCGGTGCGTGAGAAACGACTTGCTGTAATCGAGTTTTGTAATCGTCCACAAATGGAGCACGCTCGCCTTCAGCAAGTAAATGCCAGACCACACACGAGCGCAGCGGCATCTTCAGCAATTCGACGCCTTGGGTTCTCTGTCATTCATTATCCTCCATTTAGTCCCGACTTGGCCCCATTCGATTTTCATCTGTTTCCAGAACTTCAACAATATTTTCAAGGACTTCACTTTGATAGTGATGAGACGGTGCAAGCAGAAGTGAGGTTAACAAACACTCTGCAGTGACAGTACCACAAACTGGCCTGTCATTGGGATAAATGTGTTCGTCGCCAGGGTGTGTTGAAAAATAAATATGCAGATATGAAGGATAAATATGTACACTAGAATGAGATTGTCACTCTACAGCGGATAGTGCGCTGATATGAAACTTCCTGGCAGATTAGAGCTGTGTGCCGGACCGAGACTCGAGTGGACTTGCCCGCGAAAGGCAAAGGTCCCGAGTTCGAGTCTTGGTCTGGCACAGTTTTAATCTGCCAGGAAGTTTAATATGTACACTGTTAATAACGTTTGTTTTATTTGAAAAGCTTTGAGTTTTCAAGTAAAAAATTCGGAAGCATTACTTTTCAGTACGCCCTCGCAGTAGTGAATAACAAAGTACCGCTTTTTGGTTTGTCTTTATATTGAGCAATTTCTAATTTCCTGAGTGCTGTCTACCTATAACAAGTTGAATTTACGACTGGAGACAGCGAGGTCCACTCGACTGCGCTGAGAAGGCACGTTTATTTGTGTCTCCGTTACACAGGTGATCGCAAACTGTGCATGCGCAGGGGAGTTGCAAAACATTTTTTTTATATTCCACCCGCTAGAGAGGAAACGTATTGATACGTTTAGGTTACTGAGATGTTCTGTGTACAAATTACGATTAATATTTGCTGTTAACGAAGTTAAATAAAGGAAGATATCTAAACTAAATGAATTGCTCTAGAGCAGCAATCGTGGCCATGGCTGACTGAACCTTTACGAAAGAAGCATACATGGGCCATGACCGGTGCAGGCCAGTTCTTCTGACTCGGTTACGTAGGTTAGATAAGCATGCTAGTGATAAGTCGCGAGACCATTGACATGCGCGTGAATCAATAGGACTGTTGCCCGTTACTTAATTGGTTAAGTTTCCAACCACGAATCCACAAGTTCAAATGTTCAAATGTGTGTGAAATCTTACGGGACTTAACTGATAAGGTCATCAGTTCCTAAGCTTACACCCTACTTAACCTAAATTATCCTAAGGACAAACACAAACACACCCATGTCCGAGGGAGGACTCGAACCTCCGCCGGGACCAGCCGCACATTCCATGACTGCAGCGCCCAGACCGCTCGGCTAACCCCGCGCGGCTATCCATAAGTTTGGGGCTCGTGCCCCAGGCAGTAATAGGATTTTTTATTTCTCATTTAGCACACACTTCACCTCTGGCTGTGTTTGTAACGTATAAAATGCAAAATTCCAAACTGTTCCACGCCTTGTAAAACACTGTGGTGCTCAAACCAATCTTTAAGTTTTCACTTAAAACTTCCGGGCTGATAGGCCGTGGTCGAAGTATAAAACTCTCCCCTGACGTTTCGTCTCCGACTGCAGTTCGCCGCTGTACCTCCGAGGATGTCTCCCACAGTCGGAAACGAAACGTCAGGGGAGAGTTTTATACATCGACCACCGTCTATCAGCCCGGAAGTTTTAAGTTAAGACAATACCGGCCGTGAAAGCTTACGTTGAATGATCAATCTTTAGGTTGATGATAGCTTTGCCCATGAGTCAATAAAAATATAGTCACATTTGGTGGTTCTTCATATCAGCAGCAGTACTTGGAAAACTCGAATCCAGTGTATTTGTTCGTGGTTATCACATAAGGACGCCCTACTAGGAAAGAGTCTCTGTGATGGATGGTTACTGATGACATTTATGAAACCTCAGAGTCGAAATCTGCGACAGTCAGGTGTTTGAAATTCCAAGAGTGAGTACCCCAAGGAACGTTAGGTGAAGCGGTAAGTCAAACCATCAGTTTAGATGGAGCGCGGATACGTAGGTGATTGAAGGGCAGACACCTGCTAGCAAAAGGGACGTGACATGCGACAGTCATTTTGGCTCCACTTCCGTCGCATATGTTTTGGAGTGCATCTTGAAAACTTCGCCATCATTTTCGCATTGATGATAACTATTTTTCGGTCACAGTATGAATTCAGCAGACCAAAGACAAGACGGTTTTTGGTTGCTTTTTGTTAAGTAGTAGCTAAGTTGTACGATTTTTTGTGGTACTGATTGCATATCAGACCTCAATTTCTGTCTATACGCCGTACAGTTTTGTCACAATGAGACTTCATTTCTTTCTTCCTTTCTTTCTTTCTTTCGCTTACGCCATAGTCCCGCAGCGATCGCAGGGTCGGCGTGGTTACAACGGATTTAGCAATGGTAGTTTTAGGATGGCCGGATGCCCTTCCTGCCGCCATCCCGTATCCCCCAGCACAGAATCAGTGTACCCCAACTGTCTGCGTCTAGTGTAAATCGTGAAATAGTGCGGACGTGTTACAAATGTCTGCGACGCGTGTAACTGAGGCGGAACGTGGGAACCAGCCTGGTGTTCACCTAACGGGATGTGGGAAACCGCCTAAAAACCACCCGAGTCCAGGAAGAAGCGCGTTAGCGCTCTCGGCTACCCTGGCGGGTACAATGAGACTTCATATTAAACTAAAAAATTATCAAAATACAGGTCGATAGAATTACCAGTAATTTTTCTTTTGTTTACATGAAGAAAAGTTTTATTGAGGTGTAAACATGGAAAGACCTATTTCATTATTACATAGGAATTGCGTATCGACTGGTTTACTTTCTCTCTTCTCCTTAAACGGATGAAACAGCTTTCTCTATGGTGAATTGCCCACTGCATGCCTCGGTGAAGCGATGAACAGTAGTATCTTTTGAGCAACGCTTACCTCCCTTGAACGTTCACACTATGCTGGATACAACAAAAATGCAGGGCTGTTACAAATGATTCATTCGTTTTCACTGTTATATATTTTCCAAAGTATTGCATGTATACGTATGATCGTAAACACGCGACTTTGCGTTGTGACCACCAGTTGGTGTTACGAGCGTCGTGCTTGACAAAAAGGCGACAAAACTAGAAAAGAGTTTTTGTGTGTGGGAATATGCGAGATGTTTATCTGCTACAACAGTGCAGCGTTCATTTAGAAGGAATTACGGAAAATAGTCGCTAAGTAAACGGAACTTTCTGCATTGTTATCGACAAATTTAGGACAATGGCTATCTCTGTGAACAGAAAAGCACCAGTCGACAAATTGTTATGCAGTCATGGAGAGGCTGAGGAAAAGTTTCGTACGCAGTCCAAGAAATTCAGCGATCCGTGCAAGCCACGAACTTTGAATACAGCAGCGAACTGTATGGAAGGTTTTGCGACGGCGGTTACATTTCAAACCGTACTGTCTGTAGCTCGTCCAACAATTGAAACCGGAAGATCATGGCCGGGGTTTGGGCGGTCTCCTGTTTTGCATCACATTGCATGGAGTTCTAGAGGATGAATATTTCGTCTTCATGTTGATGGTCAGCGATGCTGCAACCTTCCATTTATTTGGAAGTTTTAATCGCCATAATTTGAGAGTGTAGGGCACTGAAAATCTTAATGAAATTGTGGATGAGATCCGTCGATGGTTAATGTTTTCTGTGCAGTGTCACACACGAACCTCTATGGGCAACTTTTCTTCTGCGAGAAAACTGCTACTGCTTACCTTGATGTGTTCCAGTTGTGGTTGTTTCCACCACTGACTGCTGATTCCGAGAATTTCATCTTCCAACGAGGTGGGGCATTCACACATTGGAGCACCGATGTTCGTCGCCATGTAAACGGCAGACTTCCGCATCGCTGCATTGGTCGTGGTGGTGAAGATGATTTGACTCTGTTCTTTTGCCGCTCCCCAAGTCGCCTGAACAAACGCCTGGTGACCTTTTTCTTTGCGGTTACGTTAAGGAACCTGTTCACGTACGCCCACTGCCAACAATACTGGAACAGCTCAGAAAACGCATCAATGCTGCTGTGCTGACCACTGACAGGATGTTACTACATAGGTATGGAACGAACTTGACTACTGCTTGGTGCATAATGCAGATTTGGCGAGTTTACAGTTCTATTCATGTAACTATCATATTTGGACATGTAGTATTACTTTGGAAAATATAGAGCTTTGAAAACGAAAGTCGTCAAATGTAGCAACCCTATATAACAAGATATCTTTCCGTGGCCTAGGGACTTAGTAGGAACCTCATTTATTGGTACACAAGCATCACACTTATTTACAGCAATTTTAACTGAAAGTCGGAATCGAATAAGAGTCTTCAGGTCCAGCAAAGGCGCCTTCTTTCAATTTCGCTTATGATAGATGACGAAACTTCTCACAAAGATGCTTGAAACATTCTCCATTTTTGGGTAAGACTTTCGCAAACTGTTGCTTTAGGCGCAGTTTAATGTGCAGGAGCAGTATTTTTTTTATCTACGAGGTTCTTGAGCAATACAGTCTTCTGTCTAAGCCTCAAAAGCTTCCTCGCAGACCGTTTTAATCTGGCATGGTGTTGATTCTTTGCCCTATTGTCCAGTTCATAAATCAAAATAATCATGTCAAAATCTCCAACAACGGAATTTTTAAACAATGAGTGTAATCTGTAAAAATGGTAGTGACACGGCTTTTTGCTACTATACAGAGGGGTCCAAAAAATGTATCCACTGTTTAAAAGTCCATAACTGGCAAACTAATTAACGGAGTTGTCTCATCTTTGGTAGTGTAGTAGTTTGTAGTTCCAGCAATCGTCACACAAGCGTTGTATTGCGTTGTTTCGTTTTGTCAGATGACAGTTGCCACATAGTCAGTGTTTTGTTTTTAGTTGCACCTAGTTACTCGAGTAAACATGGCTGGCGCAATGCCAGTGTGCCCGTGAAACTGGAGTGAGTCGCTCAAGTGTTCGGCGAATTCTGAAGACAGCAAAGTGGGAGTGCTACATCCCACGATTGCTACACGCAGTGAACGAGGACGACCAAGATCGTAGAATGGCGTACTGCGAGTGGTTTACTAACATGGTGCGCAACGATGAAGAGTTTGCAGAGATGATTGTGTGGTCTGATGCACAGTTCAGATTCAATGGTGCAGTAAATCGCCACAATTGCATCTACTGGGCCCCCGAAAATCAGAAAGTCCATGTAGACAAAGCCGTGAATTTGCCAGGAGTAAATCTGTGGTGTGGGTTGTCTTACCGTGGCTTCATTGGGCCATTCTTCTTTGACGGCACAGTTACCGGTGAGGTGTACCTTCAGAAGCTTCAGACATCCATTTTACCTGCCATCCGAGACTTGTATGGAGACGGAAGAGTTTACTTTCAACAAGATGATGCCCCAGCCCACTACCAAGATCGTGTTAGGGCGTATCTCGATGAAAATCTACCAGGAAGGTTGATAGGCCGTAGAGATGCTGTGGAGTATCCACCACGTTCCCCAGACCTAACTCCTCTGGACTTTTACCTGTGGGGAACACTAAAGGACGTCGTTTATCGACAAAAGCCACGCACATTGGATGAACTTCGAGAATCCATCGTACATTCATGTGCAAATATCCAATTGAACACGTTGCAGTCAGTAGTTCGTGCTGCAGTTCGGCTGCATCGTTTGCGTGTGTCGATATTAATGGTGACCATTTCGAACACCTACAGTGATATCTTTAAGTTGGACTTTAAGGTACACTTTCACCAAAAATGAGACAACTCCGTCAATTAGTTTGCAAGTTATGGACTTTTAAACAGTGGTTACATTTTTTTGGGCTCCTCTGTATTACAATAGAGCTCATTAAAATCACAAGAATAAGATACTTTCATTAAACAAAGGTTTTTTAGTAATTAGTCTGTGTAGTTGAAGGCCCCTGTCGGAATAGTTGTTTGACATTCGTTATAAACCAATTTGAGTACTTTGAAATTATCCTTACTATCGAGTGATTATAGACCAAGGTGTCTGGGCAAACTCGTTGCGGGGATATAGGAGGGAATGAAAGGCAAACAGTGATTGTGAAGGGCTGTGTAACCGCACCACGTTTCCTGTTACCGACGGTGTGACACAATCGCGGCAGTCCCCAAGCACGACAGGAAACCTACATGTTATCGCATTATGTAACTGCCCTGTAGGGACGGACTGCCGTTGCTCGAAAGCCTACACGGACGCAGCCAACGTTTCTGGCGGGAGGTTGCGGGTTATAAAACATTAGACAACGCGTGTTATTTGAGATCGGTCTGGTGTAGGTCCCGAGTTCTATGTTCAGATTTACTTCCGCCATTTGTCGTGTTATAGGGTGCACCATCCACAGTTAACGACAATCATACAATGGAGTAAACAGCTTAACAAATGGTTCAAATGGCTCTGAGCACTATGGGACTTAACACCTGAGGTCATCAGTCCCCTAGACCTAGAACTACTTAAACCTAACTAACCTAAGAACATCACACACATCCATGCCCGAGTCAGGATTCGAACCTGCACCGTTTAGCAGCAGCGCGGTTCCGGACTGAAGCGCCTAGAACCACTCGGCCACAGCGGCCGGCAAACAGCTTAACACATGCAGTCTAGGCGCTGCATTCTGGAACCGCGCTGCTGCTGCGGTCGCAGGTTCGAATCCTGCCTCGGGCATGGATGTGTGTGATGTCCTTAGGTTAGTTAGGTTTAAGTAGTTCTAAGTCTAGGGAACTGATGACCTCAGATGTTAAGTCTCATAGTGCTCAGAGCCATTTGAACATGCAGTCCTGACGGACGTCTATACACTGCTTGGCAATACTGATAGAAGCATCAAGATTTTCCAATTATCTCTGATCACTACGTGGACCGTCGTTCAGGTACATTTTCTGAGTATTTTGGTATGGGAGATCCGTGGTCTCTGTTGGCTCGTTGTAGAGTCACTGAATTTCGTTCTTTTCTTATTCCCATACAATAGCTGACCAAAAGTATCCGGACACCCATTACTCGACATTAATATGGGGTCTGTCTATCCTTCACCCATATGACGGCTTGAACTCTGCTTGAGGCACTTTCAATGAGGCGTCTGAATGACTGTGTAGGATTGGCAGTCCGCTCTTCCTCAAGACCCGAAACCAGAGGAGGTGATGTTGGTCGCTGGGATCTGGAGTGACCTCGACTTTCTCACTAACCCCAGAGGTGTTCAACTGATTTTCGGTCGCGATTGTGGGCAGGTCAGTCCATTTCAGGAAAGCTGCTGTACGCAAACCACTACTTCACAGATTGTCAATCGTCGTCTCAGAACTGTTCCTCTGCTGTGCGCAATACACAGTGCTGTAAAATTCGTTGATACTATTCCGCATTTATCGTTTTCTTCGGCACGATAAGGGAATCACACCCTAACTACGAGAAGCACTTCCATACGACCTCGCCTGCTCTTCACTATTGGCACTGGACACGAAGGCAGTTAAGTTCTCCAAGCACTCACCAAATCCAAACCCTTCCGTCAGATTGCCACAGGGTACAGCGTGGTTCATCAAATCTCCGTTTGCAGTCATCCACTATCTAGTGCCGTTGAACTTTACTCGACCTCAGGCGTCGTTTATCTTTGACTACAGAAATACAGGGGATAGGCAAAATAACGTTGGACACATGTACTTACTTGGGAATGGTTTATTAATAAGGTGTTGGACCCCATATGCCCTTAATACAGCTATGATTCTCCTTGGACTATTGACATATAATGATTCGCGCGGGATTAGCTGTGCGGTCTAAGGCGCTGCAGTCATGGACTGTGCGGCTCGTCCCAGCAGAGGTTCGAGTCCTCCCCCGGGCATGGGTGTGTGTGTTTGTCCTTGGGGTAATTTAGGTTAAGTAGTGTGTAAACTTAGGGACTGATGACCTTAGCAGTTAAGTCCCATAAGATTTCACACGCATTTGAACATTTGAGCATATAATAATTGTATAGTCTCCTGTGGAATGTTATGCCGCTCTTCGATCAGAACCTCTTCTAAACCATGTAGTGACGAGGGACGCGGAAACCTGCTCCGGAGTCTGCGCTCCAATACCACCCACAAGTGTTCCCTAATGTTCAAATCTGCTGGCCAGGGAAGAGGCTGCAGTTCGATTGCATGCTCCTCATACCACGATTGTACTGGGGCTGTATGAATCGTTGCATTATCGTCCTGGAATATGGCATCATTGTTGGGGAACATTTGAATCATGAGGTGCACCTGATCACCTAAAATGCTTGGCTGTAACACGGCCTTTGAGAGTAATGATGGGGCCAGCAAAAAACCATGATATAGCATCCCACACCATCACACTTCCACTTCCATGCTTAACCGTTGGAATCAAGGAATCCAGGATTGTAGGCTTCTTTTGGCGTTCTCCAGACGTAAATCCGGCCCGATATTGACTCGTCAGGTCATCTGTGCAGCATTTATGCTCCTGACAACAAGTTTTATGCTTATTTGCGTTGGTTGTCGTCACTAATGGTTTCGGTGTAGCAGCTCGACCACGAATATTTGCTTTATGGAGCTCTCGGCAGAAAGTACGGGCCTCGAAGATGGCTATTGAGCTCTGCTGTAACTTTGGTCGCCGTAGTTTTGTGCTGTTTTGACACAATTCGCGTTAGCGTACGACGATCTCTGTCATTTAATTTTGATTTGCGCCCACTATTACGTTTACACGATGATGTCTTTCCATGTTTTGTGTGGGCTGTCCAGTGACACAAAAGAGGGCATCGTTGGGTCTACTTGCATGCCACCTCTCTGCCATTTACATCACTTGTTATGGTTCCGCTGCTCTACACGTCCTCTTATAGTGGCGTGTTGCAGACCACTGCTTCTGAGTGTTTCACCTTTTACAAATGATAGTGTATTACTGTTCTGGGATAGTTCCTTTTTCACAATTTAAAAACTTAGTTACCTAAGCATTGGTCGTTGTTATTGTGCAGAGTAAAATTATTAATTATTTGAGCCCCTGCTGTTCAGATGCAGCTTTATCATTATTGTTGTTCTGGGCTGTTTTTTTTTAACTATTTCAAATTTAATGTTGTGTATAAGGTTTGGCATTTATTGTTGTGGAGTAGAATCACTAACTGTTTACTGTGGAGATAAACTTTGGCTATTTAAAAGGGCTGACTGTATGAGTACCTTGTTATTAATTATTTTGAGGTTCGACACCTGTAGTCGAAATTTCATTGTCTTGAAGACAGACATTTTTTTATGTTTAAGGTTGGTTTCTAATATCTGGAAATGTTTGTTAACTGTAGCCTGATTTAAAATAGTCATGTATGTAACTATGAATACAGCTGCTCTTCCATTTTTTCCTGGTCCAGACTTCCACTCCATAGCCACTTGCGCTGCACGTTGTGTCATTTTACCCAAAGAGACGCACCAGTTAGCAGAATGATTCTGTTCAGAATTGTGGCTACCGTTAAACTTTCCGTTACTGGTTGCATCTTTCGAGTTTTCATGGGCTACATCTGTGGAATCCAAAGCAGATAGGAATTCCTCCAAATTCGCTTCTGATGCGGTGATAAGTTTCTGCTTGATGTGGAAGGTAACTTCACCTTTAATATTCACAACACGTCACGGTAGACAAACATTGTTATGAAGCCAAGCAAAGAAGCATAACAGAGGAAATAGTAAATGAAGTTTTTATCAAAGCTACTGAATGATTTTTCACAAATTAACTAGCTTTAAACTTCTAAAACAACCTTCTGCAGTTCTGTACTGTCACAAATATCCCATTCCCTATCAACCTAGAATACCAACAAGAAATAATAAACATTGTAGAAAATTCTAAGTTCTTACGTGTACATGTTTAAGAAAACTTACGTGAAAAATCTTATTGTATATGTGCCAAGATGTTTACTTTCTGCTGCCTTTGCATAACATTAACAGCTAACTTTGGGCATAGACATCAGTAAGTTAACATACTTTTCTTATTTTAATCCTTGTGCTGGACACCATAGGTATAGGATGAGGTTCATTATAAACAATAATTTTCTCTCTGTAGGGAAAGTGTCAGGAAATAATAACAATATATCAAATTGACTTATGGTTTGTTAACATTCTTTGCAATACCGTTTCTTAACAATAATTTTTTGCAATAACCTTTTTACTAAATCTTTTACGTATTTTTACGTGGTTCAGTTTCCATAAGCACTCATCACTCTT
Source organism: Schistocerca americana (assembly GCF_021461395.2). NCBI lineage: Eukaryota > Metazoa > Arthropoda > Insecta > Orthoptera > Acrididae > Schistocerca > Schistocerca americana. The sequence goes on along the minus strand of NC_060119.1, from coordinate 145,198,239 downwards.
TCTTTATAAAATTTTACATTTTAATCATTTTTCTGTATAAAATAAAGCGTGTCCTAGAAGTGTTGTGACAAAGTCCTCAGGGGGGTGTGGCACATCATAAGGATTGAGAATTGCATAACAGCCTGTGCCGAAAACATTAGAGGTCGAAGATCGGAGAGTGATTTATCTGAAATGTCTATCGGATGTAATGAGTACACATCGTGTACGACATGAATACAGCTCTAATGTTACAACAGATCATTGATGTTTTCACCATCAGACGCCATGCATGCCTCAGACCGATGGAGCATTGACTGTCAGACGTTTCTTTGATTGTCGCAGCTGCGCAGACGGTTCTTGCGACGTGGTCCATTTCAGACTCCACGCCGGCCGCTGTGACCGAGCGGTTCTAGGCGCTTCAGTCCGTAACCGCACTTCTGCTACGGTCGCAGGTTCGAATTCTGCCTTGGGCATGGATGTGTGTGATGTCCTTAGGTTAATTACGTTTAAGTAGTTCTAAGTCTAGGGTACTGATGACATCAGATGTTAAGTCCCATAGTGCTTAGAGCCATTTGAATTTTCAGACTCCACAAATGATACATGATAGATTTCAAGGGCTCCCAACAGAAAGAAATCAAGACTCAATGAATTCAGTGAACATGGGGACCAGGGATCCGATCCACCATGCCCAATCCATCGATGCAGGAATGACCTGTTCAAATGCCTACTAACAACCAGTCCAAAATGCGCAGGCACTCCATCATACTGGAACCACATGCTGCGCCTCACATTTGCTGGAACATATTCAAGCAAGCTGGGAAGAATCTGTTCCAGAAAGGTCTGACAATTTGCGGCTGCCAGGTGGGATGGTATAAGGTGCATCCTGATTAAGAAGTTACCGACGAAACCTGCGCCGACAAATAAACTGTGAAATAATGATGTGCCATGTGATGCAGCACACCAAGTGGGTTTTCTGGTGCCCTGGTGCCCTTGTGGCTTGCAATGAAATCCATTGCCCCGTAACACCCACATCCCATGGGTTAACTAAATGAATTTCACGGTATTCTCCAATGTTTTCCATTGTTTTCCCACAAATTGAATTGTTCATTAATTTGTAAAAGCGTATTTCGACGCTACATGCTGCGAGAGCCCTCTGTTCAGAGTTACATCAATGTACTCCTTCGTGACTGGCTGAAGGAGATACCATGAGTGATTCAACACGTTTCATCCCCAAGCTGAGACACTTCAAGAGAATTCCGTAGCGCAGAATGTGTCTCTGCTTGTTCCCCAGCGTTGTCATTAGCTTGGACACAAAAAAAAAATCCGCGCGTGATTGGGTGCTCTGGACAAAGAAGCAAGTCACTGTGCATGTCAAGCATATAGGCGGGATATCCCAGATGTTCCTCGAGGAGATATCCCTGACCAAAATACTCAGCCACATCAGTCTGCCGATTTCCCCATTTGCCCTTTGGACATCCATCGGGACCCTCCAATCAGATCGTGCAAGTCTTGTCCATAGAGTTTGTTTACGTGCAAGTAAAGGAGTAACTTAAACCGTCAGATGATCTGTACTCCTCCTCGCTCATTTGCGGGTATATTCGCCGTGGCGTACCTGTGCGCGCACTGACAAAATCCCCATGAATCCCGCATTCGAAGATGTCCACGTCGATCGACAGTTCGATGTCGACACACCTCTTCCTTAACATTCCGTCCCACGAAAGCCCTGTCACGGTATGACAGAAAGCCGGATCCAGGAAGTATATCTGAGTCATACTGTACGGAACTTCACAAAAGTGTCAGCGAGATGGTATACAACGGCTCTATGCATAATCTTGCAGAGTCCCCTAAATCACGGATATTGTTCTGCCAAACATTTGCCGTGTGCTCGTACTCCGCATCCATTGTGGCAGTGCCTCTCTGATTTCTGGAGAATGCGGAGACGTCGGATAACTTGGTTTCATGGAGTCTCTCCTCCGAATCTGGGTATTCATGAGGAAAGTTCCGCTTGTTCCTCACAAGCTGAAACTTTGCATCATCTGGATATGTGACTCTGGTGATATGCATATCCTCGTGACTCGTCTTCTCAGCAAGTTCCTGAAGAGGCGAGAGGACGAGATATAGCAAATCCAGGAAGCGGAGCGCTATTCTAGGCGTATTCCTTTTGTAAAATGAAATGTACTTTTCATTTGTCAGGAATGACACTGACCTTATCATCCTTCAAACCGAAATCACCCAAGTACTCAACACGAAAGTGAGCTTGATATCTACTCAAATTGTGGAAGAAGACGAGTATCGATCATGGCAGTTGGTACCTCAAGTTACATGCATTGTCGACTGCACCCAGCAGATGACAATGGTCTCCTGGAGTTTACACTTTTTATCCAACAGCAGCCCACAAATGCCCGTGTATGGCATCATTCTCCTGAAGATCGGTCATGGGAACGTTGTTGCGATCATTTCCATCAACTTCCCACACAAGTTCTTCGAGCTCAGAGAGCAACAATCTCGCAAGAGATTCTAATTCGCTGTGACTGGAGTCAAAGTAGCATACAATTTGTTTTGCATATGTGGAAATAGTTTATTTTTGCTGCACTGTGGATGTTGTTCAGCCTCATCTTGGATGGCAGGGTCATGTATTGCAGCACCAAAAAATAATTAATGTAAGGTAACGAAATTTTGGGAACATATTTGTCAAGGTAACATATTTAAGTGATCAACATTGCAAGATGACGGGTTAATATAAGCACGAGAGAAACCATCGCAAATGTGAAATGCTTGCACATTAATAACCTGTATAACCACCAGAATGTTGAATGCAAGCATACAGATGTGCTTGCATTGTGTTGTACATGTGCCGGATATCAGTTTATGAGATGGATCGCCGGCCGGAGTGGCCGAGCGGTTAAAGGCGCTACAGTCTGGAACCGCACGACCGCTACGGTCGCAGGTTCGAATCCTGCCTCGGGCATGGATGTGTGTGATGTCCTTAGGTTAGTTAGGTTTAAGTAGTTCTAAGTTCTAGGGGACTTATGACCACAGCAGTTGGGTCCCATAGTGCTCAGAGCCATATGAGATGGATCTCAAAGCTTATTGCACTTGGTCGGTTTGTAGATGACGCTGGAATTCTCGTCCGATGATGTCCCAATATCTAATTGACTGGAGAGAAATCTGGTAATCGAGCAGTCCAAAGCAACATGTCGACACTCAATAGAGCACATTGGCTTACAACAGCGTTACGTCGGCGAGCGTTATCCTGCTGGAAAACAGCCTCCCGGAATGGCGGCATAACATCACCAGACTGACGTACAAATTTTCATTCATGGTAGTGGGATAACCACGTGAGTGTTCCCGCTGCCATTCGAAATTGCACCCTAGACCACACATCCAACTGTAGGTCTAGTGTGTCTACCACCCAGACAGGTTGGTTGCAAGCCCTCAACTGGCCCCCTTCTAATCAACACACGACCGTCACTGGCATTAAGGCAGAACCAGCTGTCATCAGAAAACACAACAGATCTCCATCTTGCCCTATTATGAGGTCTCCCTTGACATCACTGAAGTTGTAAATGGCGGTAGTTTGGGGTTGTGACTTAGGAAGTCGGGATTAGCATGGAAGGTCAAGGTCCCTATAATGTCACTCCTTAAACACAACAACTAGCAGATCAATAAATTAACAATTTATTTAAGACCACATTTATAAAACAGCTAACATACAATCAACACGTCGCCATTTTAAAGACAGTGCCCAAAATGACAGATAGCTTCCTTCTCAAGCAAGCAGCAAATTAGAATTACTTAATGAACAATAAATTATAATCTGAAGTAATTTAGAAAAATGTGGCTCAGATAAAATCATTTTTTGAGGAATAACACAACCAGCACAATACGTTACACTTAATATAATTCATTGGCAAGCGAAGTTAAATTTTTTTAAAATATATATGAGAGATTTTAAATGTTTATCAAATGGGCAGTGATGCCAGGCTGCCCTGGGAAAAAGGTGACTCAACTTAAAATGCCGAAAGCAGCAGACCAGCCCTCCGAAACAACACCTAAACCCCGGGGCCCAACCGGGAGTCACTTCCCATTAGACGACATGTCACAGCTTCTGAGCATCGAAGAGGAACACGGCACCGCTCCCACGCACCCCAACTCACAGAAAACTGGACCACAAACAGACCACAGAAAACACCAAGCAAACATCAATTATTATAAGTTACAAGATCAATAAACAACAATATAATTAAAAAGAAGTGCTTTCAATATCAATGCTGTAAAACATTTAAACTAAGACTTGTACACAAATCCAATGCTGTAAAATAGTATCAGACTTTTACACTCTCTTAGTTTGCCAAACAATATTTGCACATGTGATTAAGGCCGACAACGTGTACAAGGATGAAATGGAAAAAATTTCAAGATAATATCATGTCATTCAAATGCACAACTTCACAACAAAACTAGGTTTTATGCAGTTTAATTTCTTTGCATAGGTCTGCAATGTAACTGCCAATTGTGTAATCTTGCCGCCCGAAGTGGCCATGCGGTTCTAGGCACTGCAGTCTGGAACCGCGAGACTGCTACGGTCGCAGGTTCGAATCCTGCCTCGGGCATGGTTCAAATGGTTCAAATGGCTCTGAGCACTATGGGACTTAACATCCGTGGTCATCAGTCCCCTAGAACTTAGAACTACTTAAACCTAACTAACCTAAGGACATCACAAACATCCATGCCCAAGGCAGGATTCGAACCTGCGACCGTAGCCTCGGGCATGGATGTGTGTGATGTCCTTAGTTAGGTTTAACCAGTTCTAAGTTCTAGGGGACTAATGACCTCAGCAGTTGAGTCCCATAGTGCTCAGAGCCATTTGAACCATTTGCGTAATCTTGGTACACAGAAAATTACGACTATGGCCTAATATCTTCAATACCTTACAGTTACATCTTCTGGGGACGCTGATTTCCTTAAAGGAAGTAGTGAATGCTGGTCTCCATGCGACCACACACCTTGCCGGCTGCTCTTACTTCAACAAGACATACATCAGGGCAACCAACCTACAAGTGACATTCGCTGCAATACAAATGGTACCACGAAAGGAAGGCACCGAAACCACTTACACCTTCGATGGAGAATATTGTTCGAGATGACCTCGAGGGATGGGTCTCTACGAGAAAACGGGCACCAAAGCAATGCGACGAGCAGAGCCCGGAACTGACATCAGGCGGGTGCACCACAAACTCGCGACTGTCCTGCTAGGTAGAACGGCCGCGCAGCTGCTGGGCGACCCCGCGTGTTTTGCTCCTTCATCCCTTCAAGCACGTCCTAGCGCCTCGTAGCGAGTCCGACGACCAACTCGCCGACGGCAAAAACCCGCCGCCAGATCACAGCAGGGGCAAAGATCGTAGCACAGCCGGGCAACAGTCGTGCCAAAGAGCCCGTGTTCCAGAAAAGGCGCACCATGGCTCAGGGGTCAGTGGAACGCACGCTACAGGGCGTCTGGCTCGGAGCAGTCCTTGAAGTAACCGATTTGTAACAGTTCGTTGTGTGACTGCGGTACCAGCTGCTTCTCCAATTGCTGCTGCAGTTGCAGTTAGGTGCGCCAGAGCCATATTTCGAATACGATGGTCTTCCCTCTCCGCAGTGGCACTTGAGCGTCCAGAGCGTGGTCTTTTTGCGACCGAACATTCTAGTGACCTACGCTGCCAGCAATGATGCACTGTGGCTACATTCCTGCCAAGTCTTTCTGCAATATCGCAGAAGGAACGTCCAGAGTCTCAAGGTCCTATTACATGACCCCCTTCAAATTCAGTGATGTGTCGATAATGGCTTCTTTGTGGCCTAAAAGGCGTTCTTGACGAACATCAACTCGTCTAAAAGGTAACTAACACTAACGACCGTTACAGCGTGTATTTAAATCAAACCTGATTTGCATCCTCATTGAGGTGCTACTAATGGCACTCTTATGCAATTGGCGCGAAATTTGAATAGGCGTCGTGTTTCATATATAGAAACACGCCCACCGACTTTCGTTTATGGCGCACAACTCTTTTTGGTGTTGCGAATTTTTTTTCGTCAGTATATATACAACATATCTACTTACGAGTGTAATAGTGACACCGCACACTCATATTGCCAGTTTATTGCATGTTACATGTCGTGTTATTCTAGCTAGGAGTGGTGGCAGGTCTCGACCATCATCTTTGTGCTTGCAGGATTGTGTTTTGTGACTAAATTTTTCGCGTTGTGCAAAACAGGGTTCACTTGTACGGAGGGAATATAGCAGTTTCTTCGCATTGTGACATTCCTTTCTACTTTTGAAGGAGACTCCAGAATAACCTAACCAATCTGATGTACATAGGAGGATTGCTGGCCAGCTCCCTTACTAGAATTTTTTAGATGCCTTCTAGTAATGTCACACACTTTTTAACAATAACAGCAAAATACTTTATATCATGTTACCTGTCTTCATTCCACCCAAGAGTTCTGGCTGATCCATGTTGTTGCTGGTATTTCGTAATGATCCACTCCGTATTGTGAAAAGAACTGGAAAGGCCAATCATACAATGAAGGCTTAAACGACCAGATGTTTCAGCTGTTGAGAATTCCTCCGGGTTGTATGGCTGTGGTCCATGGAACTCTTCTATCCCTGACGTTTCGTCCAAGCCTGCGTTGGACATCTTCAGAGGTACTTCTGGTTGTGCTGAGTCATGTCGACTGACGAGTCGGACGTCGAAGAACGGCCTAAATAAGTGGGCGTGGTCTGGATTTCACGTGATAGCAGATATGCCTTGTCAAGGATAAAATATAACTACCGATCATAGTACGTCAAAGATAAAAACATCTCATCGATAGTGTAGCGCCACTGTCCATATATCGCTGAGTTTCATGGCTTCTTCTTTTCTGTTAAAAGTATCCCCATGGTTCAAATGGCTCTGAGCACTAAGGGACTCAACTGCTGAGGTCATTAGTCCCCTAGAACTTAGAACTAGTTAAACCTAACTAACCTAAGGACATCACAAACATCCATGCCCGAGGCAGGATTCGAACCTGCGGCCGTAGCGGTCTTGCGGTTCCAGACTGTAGCGCCTTTAACCGCACGGCCACTTCGGCCGTATCCCCATGTTTATATATTTCGATGTATAGAGAATACAGCTGTGGATAGTAGTTCGTCATAGTACATAAAACTTCAGTTTCCGAAAATTTCACTACGTGATCACCTGACAGAAGAGCATGTTCCGCCACGGCTGATTTGCCTGTTTTTCCTAGTCGGCAAAGACTTTTATGTTCCTTCAACCGTGTATTCACAGTTCCCTTTGTAGTTCCAATGTAGGCCTTACCACACGCACACGGAATCTTGTATACACCACTTGCAGACAGAGGGGGATGTTTATACGTAACGGAACGAAGTGCTTGGCCTATTTTCTTAGTTGGTCTGAAAATCGGTCGAACGTCATGTTTCCTTAAAATCTTGCCAATTTGATCCGTTACTTTTTCGATGAAGGGTAGAGAAACCGTGCTCTTCCAGACCTCCTGTTATTCGGTCGCAAAACTCTATTTATTTCCTTACTAGAGTACCCATTCTTCTCAAAAGCCTACTTTAGATGTTTTAGCTCGGCGTCCAGGTGTTCCGGCGTACAAATCCTTTTAGCTCTAACCACTAGACTTTTAATTACACCTCTTTTCTGTTGTGGAAGATGATTGGAATCCTTATGCAAGTATTTGTCGGTATGTGTAACCTTCAGAAAGACTTTATGTTTCAAGCTGCCACCAGTCTGTCTCATAACGAAGATATCCAAAAAGGATATTGCATTGTCCTTCTCCATTTCCATGGTAAACTGGATTTTTGGATTTATACTATATAAATAACGAAATTATTCCTCTAGAGCTTTTTTGCCATGTGACAAAACCACAAATGTATCATCTACGTATCAATACCACCGAAATGGTTTGTTATTCGCTTTTTCCAGAGCTAATTGTTCGAATTTTTCCACGTAAAAATTAGCGATCGTAGGACTCAATGGGTTACCCATGGCCACACCTTCAACCTGCTCATAAAACGCATCCTCCCACTGGAACTGACTAGAAGTAAAACAGTGTCTGAAGAGAGCAGTCAGATCTGCTGGGAAAACATCCGCTATGTAAACCATAACTTCGTTAAGCGGAATCATAGTAAATAAAGACTCTATGTGGAAACCGACAAGAATATCCTCAGGAGCCAAAGTTAGTCCCTCAACTTTCTCAATGAAATGACGTGAGTCTTTTACATAAGAATCAGTTTTGCCAATATGCGATTGTAACCAAGTTGCCAGATATCTTGCTATTTGCTACGTTGGAGAATTAATACCACTGACAATGGGTCTCAGAGGAAGGTTAATCTTATGAACTTTAGGTAGGCCATAAAGTCTAGGACTCATAGCTTCACCGCCACGCAAGCGTAGGCTCTAGCGTTAAAAACGGGTTGAGGCGGGGAGAGGGGTGGGCTTGGTTCTTATTGGTCCAGAGAGCAAGGGGAAAGGGAGGGGAGTGTTTGACATTTAAACGGTTAGCAACACTTATGCGCAAAGAGACTCACAGGTTTACGATGGTGAACATGTAGATGTTGACCAATTACGACTGGTTTACTGTGCCGGATGCCCCCTCCCTCAGTGACTGATTTAGTAGCAGTGCCGTTTGTACCAGCCAGCAGGCGGCTGCCTCAGGGAGCATTACACACACAGATTGTTTAAATGACATAAACTTCTCTTCTGGGGAGTGTTAGGCAGTCATGGTGAGCTCTCTCGTTCACAGCCAGGGATTCAGCGTTGGCCTCAGCCATTTGAGGAGTTGCATGAACTGCTGGAATCACACTTGACTCGGTCGACCCTGTATTATCCGGCGAATGCAGGGTGAGATTCGTACCAGTGTGCTAATTGTTACACATACCGTATTTATACACGTCTCTGGTTGACTGTCTTGGAAATCGGTAACACTGCGGAGCGTGCAGAATTTTGCTATGATGTCACACACCGGTGTCATTCATTTTGTTAATATTTACCGGAATATGCCGTGACATAATTATTTATACTAGTATGAGCACTAACTTGTTTTAGAACACACAAGTACTGTAGGAACGACTTTGCATCAGTTTGTACATCGAGCAGTGGTATTTCTCCTAGGTGTCCCCACCAGATTAAACTCACCGAGGTGATAGAAACACACAGTTCACATAGATGCGTGGACAGACTAACATATTGCAAAAAAGTATAGCAACTTGCAGCGATCAAATATTGCAACAATTTCGTGCTTTGTAATGAACATGTTTGTGTGTTCCATCTTATTGCACAAATTTTTCTCACCATATGGTATCTTTAATTTAGCAACACACTTCAATGTCATAGTGTCTTACAACATAAATTACGCACACACACACAATAGTAATGATAAATCACTAACAATGATAAAGACAATTCAGACTGCATTGTGATTGGCTGAGAGCATCACAACGTCGACACGACACGGTGTTAAGTCATGTTGACTTGACATCGGCACAGTCGGACGGAACTCACGTAAGCGGATACAATTTTTGAAAATACGAAAAACTGTAGAAAATACGTGAAATTGCGGAAAATACGGAAAAAAACGAAAAAGTGAAAATTACGCAAAATTATGCAAAATATAGAAAAAATACGGAAAACGATGTGATAGATTTTGTTTTGGTTTAGCCATGACCTACATTTCATTTAATAAGTATAAGAACACTGTGCGGGGCAAATATAAAATATAAACATGCCCGCACAAAAAAAAGATGAACATGTTCTGTATTCTAATGTTTCCTTAAGGTGATATCAAATTATTCGCTCTTCAACTATCTGTCTCCTCCCGTCCGTGATTCTGAGTGGATGAATTGCGTGTGTGTCAGACAACAATACATATTTGTGTAAAAATTTTACGTCATATCTTCCAGAAAGGGAGGCAGTTCCCTTCATTTCTAAATTGCTTCATCCTGAAAATGATACCAGAATACACAGTAAGAAATAAGTTGATAGAGGAGCAGGAGCGTAGGGTCTGTGCGCTTCAGGTGCAGTTACAACGTGCAGAGGAGGAACTAGATAGGTTGGCAGTTGGCGAGAAGGCAGCCTAGGGGAGGAGGTATTCAGACAGTTATACTTCGGGCATATGCAATGGATTTGACCAACTGTCAGAGCTGAGTGGAGAGGAGTCTCTTGTAGCTGAAGATGTAGGGAATATGCAGCAGTCCTCAGTAGTCAGCAGGCCTAGGTCAGTTGCCAAGTCAAACAGAAAGAAGAAGGTTGCGTTGTTAGGTAGTTCCCACGGTAGAGGTGTGGGCCAGCAGTTGCAGGAAGTGCTGGGGAGTGAGTACCAGGTCACCAGCGTTGTGAAGCCTAGTGCAAGGTTGGCTCAGGACACTGACAGCGTAGGGGAGTTATGTAGGAATTTTACGAAGGAGGATCAGGTAGTGATAGTGGGTGGAGCAGGGAACAGTCTTGATAGGGACGAATATGATGTAGGTGGTGATATGATGTATCATGCAGAGTAACTTGCTGTGACAGTGCGAGAGAGAGACAAAGATATTGTTTATTACTCTGTGGCGGTCAGCGCTCACACAATTATTCTTAGGATATAGAGTTTTTTTTGTTCTGGTTAAGAGTAATTTTTAGGAGAGGAGAGCCATTCTTGTGATGTAAAAAATCGACGCCATTGCGAGTTTTTGATTCACATTGTAAAATATAAGTGCATATGGAAGGAAATCAGTTAATAGAACAATAAAATATTGTTCATTTCAAGAAGGTACGTCTTATTATACACCCAGCGATATACTGCTATTGTGATTTACTAATAAACACCAGCTGAGAACAGTTCCGACGGGAGCGTTCAGTTCTAGTGAAATAGTTCGATGTTTTCTTCGGAAAAGGAGTCACTTCATGGATCATTCAAATCCACAATAGTAACTGGACATTTCTCAGAACTGAAAGCAATCTGATTGCTATGCAACAGAGCCCCGAAGAATATTTCTCCGTACTTTGGTTACCACTTTCAGCTCAACACGGTATCTGCAGCATCTGGAGCAGATTCCTACAACAGCGGAAGCGTGTAATCGCTATCAGTTTCACACACCGCCCTGTGTACGCTGTATGTATTTACCCACAACAGTGAACATACAGTTACTCACACACATAGAAAGACAATACTAGGTGGTGTGGGGAAACATTTCAGTATAAAGGCCCTGTAGAGCTAAACAGTAATTAGCCTAGTAAGAAAGGGAGTCTTTATAGTGACCTGGTAAAGATAGTTACTCAGCCTGGTGGCACTAATGTGAATTTCGTGCAACTGTTTCAGCGTCATGGTCGGCCTCATCTTAATGCGGCTGTTAGGCGCGTTAACATGGGGCAGGAGAGGGCGCTGATGGCAAAGTGCATGGGTCTCATTTCAGTGGTGCCAGCTGGATCTATCAGTAGATCATGTTTCACTAGGCATGGCCTGTACCTCAATAGGTATGAGAAGGGGAGCCTGACAAACCTTATCGGTGACAGTGTAGTAGGTGGTGGTGGGATCACTCATGGAAAAATTCCTGTAGTACTTGGTGTTAGAGCTGCACCTTGTTTAGATTAAAGTCAGTTAATAAGTATACCTGCTTAAAGGACGTCCCTCTAAGGGCTCACCTTCTGAGGATGTAATGTTTCCAAGTAGAGAAGGAATTAGCATATTTCATCAAAATATAAGAGGTATTAGAGATAAAGTTAATGAATTGCTTATAGATGTTGACCCTGAAATATTGGTATGTCGGAGCACCACTTAAATAATTTGACAATTCAGAGACTTCCTTTACCAGGATACAGATTAGCTGGCTGTTTTTCAAGGAGTTCCATGCGGGATGGGGGAGTGGCTATGTAAGTAAAAATCAGTATTCCATTTGAATCCATAGACGTATCACGGCACTGAATAGATATTTGAATGCTGTGCAGGGGCAGTTGAATTTAGTGAAACTACACTTCTAATTGTTGTTGTTTATAGGTCCCCTAACTCTGATTTCAGAGCATTTCCGCTTAAGTTAGATAGGATTCTTGATTCACTTTGTAGAAAGTTCCGGAAATTAGTTATATGTGGTGATTTCAATATAAATTTTGTATATGATGGTGCAACAAAAAGGATGTTGGTAGATCTCCTACATTCATATGATCTGACGCAGACCTTGTTTTTTCCAACTAGGGTGCAGGGGAACAGTAGCACGGTGATAGATGATATTTTCATTACTAGAGGGGCATTCCATTAGTAAACAGGTGAATAGCCTTTCAGACCATGATGTACCAATTTTAACACTAAAAGGCTTTTGTACTCAAACAAATGTCACATATAATTACAAACTATGTAGGAAAGTTAATCCAGCAGCAATAGAGAGTTTTTTAAACCTTGTCAAAGAACAAGAGTGGCAGGATGTTTATCGTGCCGAAAACATAGATGACAAATATACTGCTTTCCTTAACACATTTCTAATGCCCTTTGAGAGTTGCTTTCCATTAGAACATTCTAAACACGGTACTAGCAGCAATAGGCAGCCCAGATGGCTGACTAATGGGATAAGAATATCATGTAGAACAAAGTGGGAATTATATCAAAATGTTAGTAGTCACAATCAAGCTACAGTAGCCCATTACAAACAGTACTGTAAGGTGCTTACAAATTTTATTAGCAAGGTAAAGAGTATGTGGTATGCAAATAGAATTGCTAACCCACAGGGTAAAATTAAAACCATATGGTCAGTTGTGAAGGAAGTGTCTGGTCAACAGCACAAGGTCGATGATATAAAGTCAGTTCGTAGTAAAAATATTTCTGTTACTGATAAATCAGATATATGTACAGTATTTAACAATCATTTTATGAGCATTGCTGGTGAATTAAATAAAAATTTAGTTTCTACAGAGAATCTTATAACTCTCTTGGAAAATGTCTTTCTGAGACTGATGTCTGAAGTACTCCTCTCTGATACTGACAAGGGGAAGATTCAGTCAGTAATAAAATCCCTGAAGACTAAGGACTCTCATGGATATGATAGAATGCCTTGCAGAATATTAAAGTACTGTGCTGCACACGTTAGCCCTGTACTTAGCCATACTTGTATTTTTCCTTTAGGAATGCTCAGTTTCCTGAACGATTAAAGTACTCAGTAGTAAAGCCGCTTTATAAAAAGGGAAAAAGGGATAATGTAGACAATTTTAGATGTATTTCTATGCCATTATTGCTTGCTAAAGTTAATGAAAAGGCTGTGTATGTAAGGATAATTGATCATTTTACATTGCATAATTTGCTATCAAATATACAGTTCGGCTTTAGAAATCGTTTAACAACTGAAAATGCTATATTCTCTTTTGTCTGTGTGGTACTGGATGGGTTAAAGAAAAGGTTTCGAACGCTGGGCTTTTTTTATATATGACTAAGACGTTTCATTGTGTTGATCATAAAATATTGATCCAGAAGTTGGGCCATTACGGAATATGGGGAGTATCTCACAACTGGTTCACCTCTTACTTTAACAAAAGACTGCTGTAAGCTCATTATTCACAATGTTGAGAATGGCTGTGATGTGGGATCTGAGTGGGGCACAGTCAAGTGGGGGTGCCCCACGGATCAGTGTTGGGGCCATTCCTGTTCCTTATATGTATAAATGGTATGCCCTCTAGTATTATGGGTAACTCTAAAATATTTATGTTTGCTGATGACACTAGCTTGGTAGCAAAGGATGTTGTGTGCAACACTGGCTCGGTTTCAAATAGTGCAGTTCATGACCTAAGTTCATGGCTCATAGAAAATAAAATAACGCTAAATCATAGTAAGACTAACTTTTTACAGTTTCTAACACACAATCGAACAAAACCTGCCGTTTTAATATCACAGAATGGGCACATGATTAGTGTAACTGAACAGTTCAAACTTCTAGTTGTTCAGATAGATAGTAAACTGTCATGGGAAGCTCATGTTCAGGATCTTGTTCAAAGACTTATTGGTGCCATTTTTACTATTCGAATGGTATCTCAAGTGAGTCGAACGAAAATTAGTTTACTTTGCTTATTTTCATTCGCGTATATCATATGGTATTATATTTTGGGGTAACTCTCAGATTCTAAAAGGATATTTTTGGCTCAGAAACGGGCGGTTCGGGCAATAAGTGGTGTAAGTTCACGAACCTCTTATCACGACATTGGTATCTCAATATATACCGGGTGATCAAAAAGTCAGTATAAATTTGAAAACTGAATATATCACGGAATAATGTAGATAGAGAGGTACAAATTGACACATATGCTTGGAATGACATGGGGTTTTATTAGAACCAAAAAATACAAAAGTTCAGAAAATGTCCGACAGATGGCGCTTCATCTGATCAGAATAGCAATAATTAGCATATCAAAGTAAGACAAAGCAAAGATGATGTTATTTACAGGAAATGCTCAATATGTCCACCATCATTCCTCAGCAATAGCTGTTGTTGTTGTGGTCTTCAGTCCTGAGACTGGTTTGATGCAGCTCTCCATGCTACTATATCCTGTGCAAGCTTCTTCATCTTACAGTACTTACTGCAACCTGCATCCTTCTGAATCTGGTTACTGTATTCATCTCTTGGTCTCCCTCTACGATTTTTACCCTCCACGCTGCCCTCTAATGCTAAATTTGTGATCCCTTGATGCCTCAGAACATGTCCTACCAACCGGTCCCATCTTCTTGTCAAGTTGTGCCACAAACTGCTCTTCTCCCCAATTCTATTCAATACCTCCTCATTAGTTACGTGTTCTACCCATCTAATCTTCAGCATTCTTCTGTAGCACCACATTTCGAAAGCTTCTATTCTCTTCTTGTCCAAACGATTTATCGTCCATGTTTCACTTCCATACATGGCTACACTCCATGCAAATACTTTCAGAAACGACTTCCTGACATTTAAATCTATACTCGATGTTAACAAATTTCTATTCTTCAGAAACGCTTTCCTTGCCATTGCCAGTCTACATTTTATATCCTCTATACTTCGACCATCATCAGTTATTTTGCTCCCCAAATAGCAAAACTCCTGTACTACTTTAAGTGTGTCATTTCCTAATCTAATTCCCTCAGCATCACCCGACATAATTCGACTACATTCCATTATCCTTCTTTTGCTTTTGTTGATGTTCATCTTATATCATCCTTTCAAGACACTGTCCATTCCGTTCAAGTGCTCTTCCAAGTCCTTTGCTGTCTCTGACAGAATTACAATGTCATCGGCGAACCTCAAAGTTTTTATTTCGTATCCATGGATTTTAATACCTACTCCGAATTTTTCTTTTGTTTCCTTTACTGCTTGCTCAGTATACAGATTGAATAACATCAGGGATAGGCTACAAGCCTGTCTTTCCTAACCACTGCTTCCCTTTCATGCCCCTCAACTCTTATAACTGCCATCTGGTTTCTGTACAAATTGTAAATAGCCTTTCGCTCCCTGTATTTTACCCCTGTCACCTTTAGAATTTGAAATAGAGTATCCCTGTCAACACTGCAAAAGCTTTCTCTAAGTCTACAAATGCTAGAAACGTAGGTATGCCTTTCCTTAATCCAGCTTCTAAGATAAGTCGTAAGGTCAGTATTGCCTCACGTGTTCCAGTATTTCTACGGAATCCAAACTGATCTTCCCCGAGGTCGGATTCTAGTAGTTTTACCATTCGTCTGTAAAGAATTCGTGTTAGTATTTTGCAGCTGTGGCTTATTAAACTGATAGTTCGGTAATTTTCACATCTGTCAACACCTGCTTTCTTTGGGAACGGAATTATTATACTCCTCTTGAAGTCTGAGGGAATTTCGCCTGTCTCATACATCTTGCTTACCAGATGGTAGAGTTTTGTCAGGACTGGCTCTCCCATGGCCGTCAGTAGTTCTAATGGAATGTAGTCTACTCCTGGGGCCTTCTTTCGACTCAGGTCTTTCAGTGCTCTCTCAACCTCTTCACGCAGTATCCTATCTCCCATTTCGTCCTCATCTACATTCTCTTCTATTTCCAGAATATTGTCCTCAAGTACGTCGCCCTTGTATAGACCCGCTATATACTCCTTCCACCTTTCTGCTTTCCCTTCTTTGCTTAGAACTGGGTTTCCATCTGAGCTCTTGATATTCATACAAGTGGTTCTCTTTTCTCCAAAGGTCTCTTTAATTTTCCTGTAGGCAGTATCTATCTTCCCCCCGTGAGATTAGCCTCCACATCCATACATTTGTCCCCTAGCCATCCCTGCTTAGCCATTTTGCACTTCCTGTCGATCTCATTTTTGAGAGGTTTTGTATTCCTTTTTGCCTGCTTCATTTACGACATTTTTATATTTTCTCCTTTCATCAATTAAATTCAATATTTCTTCTGTTAGCCAAGGATTTCTACTAGCCCTCGTCTTTTTACCTACTTGATCCTCTGCTGCCTTCACTATTTCATGCCTCAAAGCTACCCATTCTTCTTCTATTGTATTTATTTCCCCCATTCCTGTCAATTGTTCCCTTATGCTGTCCCTGAAACTCTGTACCACCTCTGGTTTAGTCAGTTTATCCAGATCCCATCTCCTTAAATTCCCTCCAATTTGCAGTTTCTTCAGTTTTAATCTAAAGTTCATAACCAATAGATTGTGGTCAGAGTCCACATCTGCCCCTGGAAATGTCTTACAATTTAAAACTTGGTTCCTAAATCTGTCTTACCATTATATAATTTATCTGATACCTTCTAGTATTTCCAGGATTCTTCCATGTGTACAACCTTCTTTTACAGCTGTTGTCGAGGAATAATGTTGTGAACAGCACTGTAAAGCATGTCCGGAGGCATTGGCGTCGGATGTTGTCTTTCAGCATCCCTAGAGATGTCGGTCGATCACGATATACTTGCGGCTTCCGGCAACCCTAAAGCCAATAATCGCACCGACTAAGGTTTGGGGACCTGGGAGGCCAAACATGACGAAAGTGGCGGCTGAACACACGATCGTCACCAAACGACGCACGCAAATCTCTCACGCGTCTAGCAATATGGGGTGGAGCGCCATCCTGCATAAACATCGCACGTTCCAGCAGGTGTTTATCAGCCAGGCTGGGGATGATGCGATTCTGTAACATATCGGCGTACCTCTCACCCGTCACGGTAGCAGTTACAAAACCAGAATCACGCATTTCCTCGAAGAAAAAAAGGCCCGATAACGGTAGATGTGGTAAATCCAACCCATACCGTGACTTTCTCGTCGTGCAATGGAGTTTTCACGACAGTTCAAGGATTTTCGGTAGCCCAAATTCTGCAGTTGTGGGCGTTGACAAACCCTCTGAGCGTGAAATGAGCTTTGTCGATCCACAACACGTTACTCAACCAATCGTCATCTTCCGCCATGTTTTGAAACTCCCACACCGCAAATGCTCTCCGCTTCACTAAATCGCCAGGTAGCAATTCATGATGCCGATGGATTTTGTACGGATAGCATCGGAGGGTACGCCTAAGTGCCAACCAAACAGTAGTGTATGGAATTCCGGTGTGACGTGGGACTGCACGAGCGCTGGCTTCTCCGTACATAGACGAACCCGCTACAGTCTCCATTTCTTCCTGAACTGTCTCAGCAACATTACGCCTTGTGCTCGGTCGGCCACTACGGGGTGTATCGTCTAAACAACCCGTGGCTTCGAACTTCGAAATCATTCTCGCCACAGCTGCATTTGTCAACGGACCTTTACCCGTTCGAATCCTCTTCCTATGGCGATAGGATCGTAACGCTGAACTAGCACATTCCCCATTCTGATAATACAGCTTCACTAAAAGCGCCTTTTCAGGTAACGTTAACATGTTGCGACTGCTGGCGCATCTGATTCTCCCTCTCATTACAGCTCCTTTTATATACGATTGTCACGCGCAGTCACTGACGTTTTGCTGTCCATCGCCATCTGTCGGACATTTTGTGAACTTTTTTTTTTTTTTTTTGTTCTAATAAAACCCCATGTCATTCCAAGCATGTGTGTCAGTTTTTACCTCTCTATATACATTATTCCGTGGTTTATTAAGTTTTCAAATTTATACTGACTTTTTGAACCCCCCTGTATATTCCTTACTGTCATTTCTTGTTGACAGTATTAGCTTATTACCAAGAATAAGCAGCTTTGACTCAGTTGATACTCGGCAGAAATCAAACCTGCATGTGGATCAGACTTCCTTAACTCTTGTGCAGAAAGGTGTGCAGTATACTGCTGCATCCATTTTCTATAGGCTACCACGCGAATTTAAAAATCTTAGCAGTCATCCACGCTCTTTCAAATCGAAACTGAAGAGTTTCCTCATGGGTCACTCCTTCTATTGTGTCGAGGAGTTCCTTGAAAAATTAGGCTGAGTCTTGTTGTATTGCTGATTTCGTTTTCTTAAACTTATGGATTGACTTTTTTCGGGTTCATAAACATTTTATTTTTGTCTGTTATTACTTTTATGTTGTAATTTCATGTACTGACACGTTCCATGACCTTGGAGATTTGCTCCTTAATTTGGTCCTACGGAACTTGACATGTAAATAAAAAAAAAAAAATAAAGACTGTAACATGTAAACTGTGACATTACTTTCAACTGTATTATACTGCATTCTTTATCATGGAGCTGGACGGTGAATCTTTTTCTTTAAGAAATAAGAGGCAAATATCACCCTGGTCAAAGGAGAGTTAATATTTCAATCAATTTAGACTGTTACAGTGATAACTGTGGTGAGAGACTGTGGAGGTGCGAACTTAGATGCGTGAATTGCTGCTGGTGAATGTACCTGTGAGACACACACATCGAAATAATCCACATTATTCGCATCTGCTTACGGCGCCAATACTTAAACACCAGAATAATGGGTGAAATGTACATAAAACTGAGTAAGAGTGAGAGTACTTGCCCATTTCCCTGGGTGTGGTTTCCGCTGGTGCATCGAATGACGAAAATCATGCAGTGTTAAACTGTTATTAACAACTAGACCTCGAGTGACAAGACCTATCATAATTACAATAATTTGTTACTAACAAACAGACACAGTCTGATTCTCTGCCTATGCTGCACAGCTCCAAAGTGAACCCCACACAGTCAACTGACCCAGTTATAAAAGAAGAAGATGGGGAGGGTGTGCTTCATTATTGGTCTAGGAGGGGGGAGGGGGATGGGGAGAGGGGGAGGGGAGCGAAGTGAGTTCCCCTGGGTGACCTTGATCGATGGCCAGTGTTTCGCCAGGGGGGTGGGAGTGGGGATGATTTCTATTATAAGTCGCCCAAGTATGGAACCTGACATCAGAAGTTGTTATTAGTGACCTTGAGATAACATCGTTATTTGGACCAAATACACTTTGATAACCTACTTTTTATCAGTTACGGAGTTCTCTTATTACCGGAAGTGACGTGAATCGCAATGTATACGTGTCTTTAAATGAATCCTGCCCTACTGCTTTGGACACCACTAAGGTAGTCTTATAGAGCGGTGATTGTTTTCTAACACTCTAGTAATGTAGAGACAAGTTCCTTACAGTGAAATGTAGACATAGTATGTAGCAAACGTTTATTTGTTTAAATGACGCGTTGTAGTATTGTTAAACATTAAATGTCTGACATTTATATGTGTCTTTTAATTACAATATTGAAAAGTGGGTATCTGAAATACTGGGAGGGGGCTAATTGGCCAAAAAATGGTACGCTTCACCTTAAAGCTGTAAATAGGAATGGGAGGTGGTTATATGTTGGAATTATTACAGAAAATACGATGACTTTATTAAATTATAGTAATTCAGACAACAGGATAATGTGCCCCTTTGAATTTCACGCAACATTTTAGTCAGAGGGAGTAATGTCAAAGTATCTTATTTAGTTTTGGATCATAAATTAATATGATACTTCTTGCCAGTAGGATAACTCCGCTGCTAGCACTTCATGATCCTATGACAATAGTGTACAGTGCATAATTAAAGTGATTGACATAATTGGCCTTAAGAGAGAAGGGGAATGGTAGGAGAGGGGAGGATCAGGGAGGGAGGAGAAGAGGAAAAGGGTTGACTCTCCTGCCATTTTTAAATCATTCTTTTGGGCTAGATCAATGAGTGAACTGTGACCATGAATTTGGTACTTGTATGCCTACAGCAGATTGGTAACCTACATTTTCGCGACATTTTCATATCATAAAAGTTCACTAGCGTCATCGGCTTCGGAAGGAAGCTATCTTGATACGTGATAGGTATCAGGTTACACTGTGACCCTGAATTTAACGCATACAGTCGCCCTAGAGGTGCAGGTGGTCACATTGACTTAGATATACAGTACATATGGTGTCTGTTCTTTACAACATGCCCAAAAGAACGGACACCACATGTATAATTAAGCTGAGGACAGCCAATGGTCTCTTCAGTGCAGATGTACACCATTCTCGAAATCTTATGGGAATCGGCGAGTACCACAAATAATAAGGATAATAGGCAAGGGCACTTCATAAGTGATGTGTGGTTAAGTTGAGAATGTAGGTCTGACGGGGGGCACGCTTGGGTAGTCCATGCAATTGCGATGACCACTAGCTCTGGATGGTGCAGTGGTCAACACATCTGCCACCGTTCAAATCCCTGTCCAGCGCAAATCTTCAACTTTCCTCACTGATTTAAATCAATGACCGCTTGATACTAAGGTCATTAATTCCTTTGTGCATTGACTTATATCTTTATCTGTTACTACTCCCAATATCCTGTCCACACAAGACTAAAAGTAATGAAATGTTTCCTAACATTCCCTAGTCCATGAAGAAAGGTGATGGAAATGGAAATGAGCGTTTGGCGTCATTGGCCGGGAGGCCCCTTACGGGGCAGGTCCGGTTGCCTTGGTGCAGGTCTTATTATATTCGACGTCACATTGGGCGACCTGCGCGCCGGATGGCGATAAAATGATGAAGATAACACAACACCTACTCCCTGGGCGGAGAAAATCCCCGACCCAGCCGGGAATCGAACCCGGGCCCCTTAGGACAGCAGTCCGTCACGTTGACCATATATATGCGTCAGCGTGACGGACTGCTGACCTAAGGGGCCCGGGTTCGATAGATATATATATTGTTGATCATTGTGTTTGGTCGTTGCGGACGTCTCATGACATCAGTTCAAGTTCGTTTGTTCAAATGGTTCAAATGGCTCTGAGCACTATGGGACTCAACTGCTGAGGTCATTAGTCCCCTAGAACTTAGAACTAGTTAAACCTAACTAATCTAAGCACATCACAAACATCCATGCCCGAGGCAGGATTCGAACCTGCGACCGTAGCGGTCTTGCGGTTCCAGACTGCAGCGCCTTTAACCGCACGGCCACTTCGGCCGGCCGTTCGTTTGTTGATCCTTCCACTCAGTTTCTTATTACAGAGGCCAACCGGCTCTCTGACAGAACACGCTGAGCTACTGTGCCGGCTGACCATTCATTCAGCTATCGGGGCGGATGCACGGGTCCACGACGTTGGGAACACAGATTTACTTCAAATTTTGTACACCTTTAGTAGCCCATTAAAACAACACAATGCGCAAAGTAGTAAGGTGCGCTATTCTGGCAATTCCGAGAAAATCGAAAGAGAAGGTTTGCTTGTCTAGGCCGGCCGGAGTGACAGAGCGGTTCTAGGAGCTTCAGTCTGGAACCGCGTGACCGCTACGGTCGCAGGTTCGAATCCTGCCTCGGGCATGGATGTGTGTGATGTCCTTAGGTTAGTTAGGTTCAAGTAGTGCTAAGTTTTAGGGGACTGATGACTCCAGATCATAAGTTCCATAGTGCTCAGAGCTATTTGCGCGTCTATTATGTAACTGATGTGTCTGTAGGTAGGTGCCTGACGTGAGAGTTGATGGTGGTCAAGTCGGGTGCCGGCACGATAGCTCAGCGTGTTCGATCAGAGGGTTGATTGCCTTCTGTAATAAAAAAAAGAAAGAAACTGAGTAAAGGAATCAACGATAGACTTGAACAGATGTCATGTGATGTCTGTCCAGACCAAATGCAAAGAAACAAAATGGAACAAAATGAAAAAAAAAGAAAAAAAGAGAAAAAGTGATTAGCGTTCGAGCTATGTAAGACGAATGTGTAAAAGGCGACGGTTCGACTACCACTCAAACTCAATTTTCAATCTTTTTTCCATTAGTGGTCATATTATTTAATTTATATGACGTTTGAGAGGTAATATAATTTAAAATCACGTGTATTCGCACGAAGTTTTAGTGAATTACGTGTTATATGACTGCTTACTATTTTTAATTAAATTTAATTTTTAGGGCAACCACATTTATTACGTCGACAAGTAAATGCAGAAACGCATAGTGTTTCCCTGAAAATGTATGCCTGTCGTGATTTGCGAAATCTCTTACACACACAATCTGGTAAGGTACCAGGACTGCCTTGCACCTCGACGCCTCGAGCTGCAGGCACACAAGCACGCCTCATTTGGCAGTTAACCTGTGTAGCGGTGAGACGTTGGTAGTGTAGCAAGAACGAATAGTGTAGGTGCAAAGCTTTTGAATATCACAAAACTTGCACTTTTACTACAAAAATAAAGGTTTGAGCGCGAGCCGAACCATCGCCTCATACACATGCGTTTTACGAGCTCGAACGCTAACCACTTGATCACCACGAACTCTAACGTCGAACACCTACGCACAGATACATCACTTACATAATAGAAGCTTAAAACTTCTCTTGCTAGTTTCTCGGATTGGCAGAGTAGTGCAACTTACTACTTGCTCATTATGGTTGTTTAATGGCCTGATGAAGGTGTACAAAGTTTAAAGTAAACCCGTGATCCCAAAGTCGTGGCCTCCCGTTGTTAGTGAAAGTGTCCCCAGCAGAGTTCAATCTGTGGTAGAAACGACGGCTATACACACCCCATATTGTCGAGTAATGGGTGTCTGGATGCTTTTGAGCAGATAGTGTACACTGTCGTTGTTGTTCCTGTTGTTCCATGGAGTGAGCCCGAAAGCTGTTAACATTGTATTCCTTATTTGTGAGGACATGATCTCAATCCCCCCATTCCCCCCCCCCCCCCCCCCCCCGCCGCGCCCATGAACCATGGACCTTGCCATTGGTGGGGAGGCTTGCGTGCCTCAACGATACAGATAGCCGTACAATAGGTGCAACCACAACGGAGTGGTATCTGTTGAGAGACCAGACAAACGTGTGGTTCCTGAAGAGGGGCAGCAGCCTTTTCAGTAGTTGCAGGGGCAACAGTCTGGATGATTGACTTATCTGGCCCTGTAACACTAACCAAAACAGCCTTGCTGTTGTGATACTGCGAACGGCTGAAAGCAAGGGGGAACTACAGCCGTAATTTTTCCCGTGGGCATGCAGCTTTACTGTATGGATAAATGATGATGGCGTCCTCTTGGGTAAAATATTCCGGAGGTAAAATAGTCCCCCATTCGGATCTCCGGGCGGGGACTACTCAAAAGGACGTCGTTATCAGGAGAAAGAAAACTGGCGTTCTACGGATCGGAGCGTGGAATGTCAGATCCCTTAATCGGGCAGGTAGGTTAGAAAATTTAAAAAGGGAAATGGGTAGGTTAAAGTTAGATATAGTGGGAATTAGTGAAGTTCGGTGGCAGGAGGAACAAGACTTTTGGTCAGGCGAATACACGGTTATAAATACAAAATCAAAGAGGGGTAATGCAGGAATCGGTTTAATAATGAATAAAAAATAGGAGTGCGGGTAAGCTACTACCAACAGCATAGTGAACGCATTATTGTGGCCAAGATAGACAAGAAGCCCACGCCTACTACAGTAGTACAACTTTATATGCCAACTAGCTCTGCAGATGATGAAGAAATTGATGGAATGTATGATGAGATAAAAGAAGTTATTCAGATAGTGAAGGGAGACGAAAATTTAATAATCATGGGTGACTGGAATTCGACAGTAGGAAAAGGAAGAGAAGGAAACGTAATAGGTGAATATGGATTGGGGCTAAGAAATGAAAGAGGAAGCCGCCTGGTAGAATTTTGCGCAGAGCATAACTTAATCATACCTAACACTTGGTTCAAGAATCATGAAAGAAGGCTGTATACATGGAAGAACCCTGGAGATACTAGAAGGTTTCAGATAGGTTATGCAATGGTAAGACAGCGATTTAGGAACCAGGTTTTAAATTGTAAGACATTTCCAGGTGCAGATGTGGACTCTGACCACAATCTATTGGTTACGAACTGCAAATTAAAACTGAAGAAACTGCAAAAAGGTGAGAATTTAAGGAGATGGGATCTGGATAAACTGACTAAACCAGAGGTGGTGCAGAGTTTCAGAGAGAGCATAAGGGAACAATTGACAGGAATGGGGGAAATAAATACAGTAGAAGAAGAATGGGTAGCTTTGAGGCATGAAATAGTGAAGGCAGCAGAGGATCAAGTAGGTAAAAAGACGAGGCTAGTAGAAATCCTTGGGTAACAGAATAGCTACTGAATTTAGTTGATGAAAGGAGAAAATATAAAAACGCAGTAAATGAAGCAGGCAAAAAGGAATACAAACGTCTCAAAAATGAGATCGACAGGAAGTGCAAAATGGCTACGTAGGGATGGCTAGAGGACAAATGTAAGGATGTAGAGGCTTATCTCACGAAGGGGTAAGATAGATACTGCCTACAGGGGAATTAAAGCGACCTTTGGAGAAAGGAGAACCACTTGCATGAATATCAAGAGCTCAGATGGAAACTCAGTTCTAAGCAAAAAAGGGAAAGCAGAAAGGTGGAAGGAGTATATAGAGGGTCTATACAGGGGCGATGTTCTTGAGGACGATATTATGGAAATGGAAGAGGATGTAGATGAAGATGAAATGGGAGATATGTTACTGCATGAAGAGTTTGACAGAGCACTGAAAGACCTAAGTCGAAACAAGGCCCCGGGAGTAAACAAATTCCATTAGAACTACTGACAGCCTTGGGAGAGCCAGTCCTGACAAAACTCTACCATCTGGTGAGCAAGCTGTATGAGACAGGCAAAATTCCCTCAGACTTCAAGAGGAGTATAATAATTCCGTTCCCAAAGAAAGCAAGTGTTGACAGATGTGAAAATTACCGAACTATCAATTTAATAAGTCACAGCTGCCAAGTACTAACGCGAATTCTTTACAGACGAATGGAAAAACTGGTAGAAGCCGACCTCGGGGAAGATCAGTTTGGATTCCGTAGAAATGTTGGAACACGTGAGGCAATACTTACCCTACGATTTATATTAGAAGAAAGATTAAGGATAGGCAAACCTATGTTTATAGTATTTGTAGACTTAGAGAAAGCTTTTGACAATCCTGACTGGAATATTCTCTTCCAAATTCTAAAGGTGGCAGGGGTAAAATACAGGGAGCGAAAGGCTATTTACAATTTGTACAGTAACCAGATGGCAGTTATAAGAATCGAGGGACATGAAAGGGAAGCAGTGGTTGGGAAAGGAGTGAGACAGGGTTGTAGCATCTCCCCGATGCTATTCAATCTGTATATTGAGGAAGCAGTAAAGGAAACAAAAGAAAAGTTCGGAGGAGGTATTAAAATCCATGGAGAAGATATCAAAACTTTGAGGTTCGCCGATGACATTGTAATTCTGTCAGAGACAGCAAAGGACTTGGAAGACCAGTTGAACGGAATGGACAGTGTCTTGAAAGAAAGATATATGATGAACATCAACAAAAGCAAAACGAGGATAACGGAATGTAGTCGAATTAAGTCGGGTGATGCTGAGGGAATTAGATTAGGAAATGAGACACTTAAAGTAGTAAAGGAATTTTGCTATTTGGGGAGCAAAATAACTGATGATGGTCGAAGTAGAGAGGATATAAAATGTGGACTGGCAATGGCAAGGAAAGCGTTTCCGAAGAAGAGAAATTTGTTAACATCGAGTATAGATTTAAGTGTCAGGAGGTAGTTTCTGAAAGTATTTGTATGGAGTGTAGCCATGTATGGAAGTGAAACATGGACGATAAATAGTTTAGACAGGAAGAGAATAGAAGCTTTCGAAATGTGGTGCTACTGAAGAATGCTGAAGATTAGATGGGTAGATCTCGTAACTAATGAGGAGATATTGAATAGAATTGGGGAGAAGAGAAGTTTGTGGCACAACTTGACTAGAAGAAGGGATCGGTTGGTAGGACATGTTCTGAGGCATCAAGGGATCACCAATTTAGTACTGGAGGGCAGTGTGGAGGGGAAAAATCGTAGAGGGAGACCAAGAGATGAATACACTAATCAGATTCAGAAGGATGTAGGCTGCAGTAGGTACTGGGAGATGAAGTAGCTTGCACAGGATAGAGTAGCATGGAGAGCTGCATCAAAACAGTCTCAGGACTGAAGACCACAACAACAACAACAACATGATCTCCATACCTGCTAACAGCATTTCAAATGCGTTTTTGCAACAACTAAAAATGTGTCATTTTCCTTACATCCATATGTGTTGTCTACATGCACATTTTCAAGGTTTTCCACATTATATACATAGTATCACTGTGACGTGCTGCACTATATATACTTACTGATGTAAAACACAATTGGATAGGGCACCAATAAAGTTTATTTATATTTTTATGCGGACACAGACGTATTTATTCTAAGAACGTGAATAAACATTAGCGGTGACAATATCTACTCGTGTTTTACATCAGGTGTGTAGAGCAGTAATTTGAAGTTATTCTAAACCACAGACAGCAGTCCCAACTCAAGAAAACATGAAAAATGTGCTTGCATACTACTCACCCAATGTAGGTAAAATGAGGCGAAAAATGCAACGACAGACGATGTCTGAAGCGTATAAAACGAAAAGTATATGGCAAAATGAGTACTTACTTTTACTTGTTGGACAGACGGATTTGAAATACTGTTAGCAATGGCTGACATTAGTACGAAGTACCTTCGGCCATGTGCTGTACAGTGAACTGCGAAGTATGTACGTAGATGTCTACATTACGAAAACAGAACGCAGAGACACGCGTTACGAGCCTTGTGTAAGATCAGTGCAAGGATGAAAAACGAACTTCATAACTAACAAATTGCCTGTTGGTTGCTGTCTCGGACTCTTCGGCCGGCGTTTGTTTGACAACTTTTCCTCTGAAAAAGTTTTAAACATGTCTGCTTGGTTCAGTGACAGTTTCGAAATTAAAATTGAAACAAATGAGCCCTCGGTAACTATTATTTATTTACCGGGTTTCAACACTTCTAAGAGTGCCTTCATCAGAATTAAAACAATTAAAATGGTCTATAACATACTTTCAGATTTATAGGAAAGACATTTTTTATATAAAAAGTGTAAATACTGACTAACAATAAAAGACAGAGGCGGTACTTACATGTCACATATAAAGCCCTTCTGGCCTGTTAATTATTTTATATGTGACATGTGAGTACTACTTACTCTTTTTATATAAAAATGTCTTTTCCTATAAATTTGACTATATTATAGGCCATTTTAATTGCTTTAATTCTGATGAAGGCACTCTTAGAAGTGTTGAAACCTCCTCAATAAGACTAAAAATAATAGTGACCGAGGGCTCATTTGTTTCAATTTTTCCTCTGATGTTTCGCCAGCTCTAGTAGTTGGCATTGTCAAAGCTTCACCCTCCATTGCTGCTGGTGGATGGGAATCGAGCTCGTGGCCGCAGACTACATGTACCTGACGCGCCAACGCCCAAGGACTTTTCCACGGTCATTGCCTCTGCTGTTCTCCCATTGCTATCTGCAATGGATGTTGGCTGCAGTACGGGAATCCAAGATCCGTTCACCTTGAGGCTTTCCTCTATCTTGTTCAAGCTGTTGTCATGTTTTCTGTATTTCTGTAGCTTCCCTGAACAATCGGATGTAATAGCTCTTCTCTACAGCAAAATCTTCCGTGTCGATGAGTTTCACTATGTGGTCGGTCTCACACAGCGCTTGCTTAGCTACGGCAGATTTCTCCGCCTCTCCGAACCTGCAATGCCTGGGCTTTTGCTGACTGACCGTCCCGTCATTCCAAGACAGATTTTTCCACATGTACACGGCACATGATATATTCTCGACATTGCAAGTGGGTTCCTTTTTTCCTTTGCCGATCTGAGAAACTCTTTGATCTTCTTTGTCGGAATATAATGTAAGATGGGCATGCCATTTTGATTTTTGTAAGTTGTCGGTGTACAACTCAGAGCAAGTTATGTTACTGTTATACAATCTTTGGTCTTGTTGTGGCACAGTCTTTGCCTCTGCACAGTCTCATATACTCTTAACTGAAGTGTGGTACGTGATGCACGTATACAGTAGTGCTGTACTGATTGTGATTGTATCTGCTAATCGAAGAAAGATTTATTGTAAAGGACGACAAGGGTGACCGTGAAGTACACATTGAAAGGCGAAAAGAATATAACCTTTGTGTGGTGTCACGGCCAGACACCACACTTGCTAGGTGGTAGCCTTTAAATCGGCCGCGGTCCGTTAGTATACGTCGGACCCGCGTGTCGCCACTGTCAGTGATTGCAGACCGAGCGCCGCCACACGGTAGGTCTAGAGAGACGTCCTAGCACTCGCCCCAGCTGTACAGCAGACTTGCCAGAGATGGATCAATGACAAATACGCTCTCATTTGCCGAGACGATAGTTAGCATAGCCTTCAGCTACGTCATTTGCTACGACCTAGCAAGGCTCCATTACCAGTTATATTGAGATTGCAATTATGTAATATTAAGAGTGATGTTCTCCAATTATGGATTAAAGTTAAGTATTTCAGAAGCTATGTACTATTTTTGGCTCCTATAATTACTTTACCTTGTTCCAGACCTCACGCCAGTCTGCGTGAGCTTAAACGCGTGCATTTCGGCCTCCTCTAACAACACGGTGTCGGCTCTTCTGCCAACACATCACTTTGAATAACATATTAAAAGAGAGAGAGAGAGAGAGAGAGAGAGAGAGAGAGAGACGAAGTTGTAGGTAAGATTCCAGCTCGGTGCAGCTAGCTTGTCGGAATGATTATTGTCAGCTACTCAACTTTGTTCACTTGCTCAGAGCTGTGAGAACCCCCTCCCCCCACCCTCCCGCTTCCCTGAGTCATACATTAACATATCAACTGATTAAACTATTTGATTTTTATAGAAATTATCTGTTAACGTTCTACCCTGCCTGCCGCGGTGGCTGAGCGGTTCTAGGCGCTTCAGTCTGAAACCCGCGACTGCTACGGTCGCAGGTTCGAATCCTGCCTCGGGCATGGATGTGTGTGATGTCCTTAGGCTAGTTAGGTTTAAGTAGTTCTAAGTTCTAGGGGACTGATGACCTCGGATGTTAAGTCCCATAGTGCTCAGAGCCATTTGAACCATTCGTTCTACCCTATTTAAATTATTGTTCACTTTGTTAAGCATAGTATTGTTCAGATTAATATTATGTGTGAACACCACGCGAAGTTTTACTCTGTCTTTTTGAATAAATATTTCACTATAAAATCGTTGGCTTGGAATATCATTTCATAGGAATAGTAACTCTCCCCGTCCCACTGTTTATCATTCGCCTTACCACCTTGCGTCAAGTGGTAAGCAACAGATGGAATATTTATTTAAAAATAGAAATCTAGCTTAGCCACTGCCTCCTTGCTCTCTGCTGCTGTGCTTTCGAGAAATCCGTAACAATATTGTGAAGACACGAAGCAAGGGGAAATTTTGATTAGCGCAAATAACTGTTTTACTTCCATTGCGCATTTAATATAACCACAAGTTACACTTCCATTAAAATTAGGTTCTCTTCAGTCTAAGGTTGGCAAACGACTTTAAGTTGGATAATAGTTTGTGAGTAATAGGTTTGATGATACATAGACTTTTCGTGACGTGAGAGGTAAATTTGGGCTCAATTTCAGACAGAGACACATGGTGGGAAACTTAACAATAAATGGTCTTTACGCCGTGTTTGGGCAATATACGGTCGATTCTATTCGTCGCTCTCGGAATGTATAGCAGAAAGGCCATACCCGACATTTTTTTCTCCAATGTGTCACTTTGCCGAGTGTTTGATTCATTAACACTTGTTATATAACTGATGGAGTACCGATTGGACCGCTAAACGCTTTCCAGGTGTTGCATCTCGCGACTGAGGTACTGCGGTTCAGATATTCATCTTGCTCGCGTTACGAACGTGTTAATCATGCCTATTTTCTCCTCGGTTCGCGATCTGATAGTTTGTGCAGGTATCGGTACGTGTAAGTCGGTTTTCGATGCACGCTGTGTCATGTTTTCAGCGTCCCTCGTGACCAGCGCATCTAGTAATACTAGCTGTTGGCCCTTTCCTACCTCCATGGTAAATTTTATTTTGGTATAGAGACTGTTCAGGTGTGTTAGGAACCCACAGAGCTGTTCGTCACGGTGGCTCCACACAACGAGAGTATCGTCGACGTATCCGTAGCACACCTTAGGTTTAGAACGTGCCAAGTCCAGCGCCCGTCCTTCGAAAAGTTCCATGAAGAAGTTCGCCACTACTGGACTAAGTGGACTACCCATGACGACACCTTGCTCCTACTCGTAGAAGCTACAATTCCACATGAAATAGCTCGTGGTAAGACATGCGTGAAAGAGTTTGGCGATGTCTTGCGGGAAAATGGAACCGATATACTCCAGAGAGTCAGTGAATAGCAGTTTGGCAAACAAAGAACCAACATCAAAGCTCACCAAGATATCGTTTTGTCTAAGTTTACCTTCCCCAGCCTTTCAATTAAATGTTGTGAGTCCTTTACGTACGAGGGTTGGAACTTAAATAGCGGCAACTATTTATTCACAACCGATACAAAAGAGTTACATGTTTGCACCTGTTACTATCCTTCAAAGTAGTCACCAGCGTTGTGTAAAACCCATTGGCAGCGATGTGGAAGGCGTAGTATACCGTTTGCAGCGCCTGTTCTGTTGATGGTGCGAATGGAGCGCTCTAAAGTTATCGATTCTCGTGTACAAAAAAAATAAATGGTTCAAATGGCTCGGAGCACTATAGGACTTAACATCTGTGGTCATCAGTCCCCTAGAACTTAGAACTACTTAAACCTAACTAACCTAAGGACATCACACACATCCATGCCCACGGCAGGATTCGAACCTGCGACCGTAGCGGTCGCCCGGTTCAGGACTGAGCGCCTAGAACCGCTAGACCACCGCGGCCGGCTCTCGTGTACAACTGTGATGGTGTTATGCTAACGCATTACGTTCCTCAACGGCAGACCGTCAATGCACAGCATTACTGTTCGTTTTGGGAGCATCGCCTGCGACCAGCTTTGCGAAAGAAGCTGCGACACTTTCTGCGCAACCCACCCATCATTTTGAACGACAATGCGCGGGCGCTGCTCTGTTCGGTCGATGGGACTGGGAAATACTGTACCACCCACCATACTCCTCGGACTTGTGACTTTGATTTGATTTCGAAGATGAAGGAACCATTCACTTTAGAACTGTTCCAGAGGTTCGACAGGCAGTAGACCGTTCCATTCGCACCATCAACAGAACAGGCTCTGCTAACGGTATTGTATTGTATTGTATTGTATGTTAACCGGGGACCTAGAAACGACGGAGAGACTCCGTCCCCGCCGCAGCCACAGTGGTCCACAACCCCACGACGACTACCGCAGTCCACTTCCCCCCTCCGCCGCCATTCACCGAACCCATTATTGTGCGGTTCGGTCCCCGGTGGACCCCCCAGGGAACGTCTCACACCAGACAAGTGGTAGAGTAATGGTAATGTACGCGTACGTGGAGAACTTGTTTGCTCAACAATCGCCGACATAGTGTAAGTGAGGCGGAAGAAGGGGAACCAGCCCGCATTCGCCGAGGCAGATGGAAAACGGCCTAAAAACCATCCACAAACTGGCCAGTGCACCGGACCTCGACACAAATCCTCCGGGCGGATTTGCTAACGGTATACTACGCCTTCCACGTCGCTGGCAATGGGCTCTACACAACGCTGGTGACTACTTTGAAGGACAGTAACAGGTGCAAACATGTAACGCTTTGTTATCGGTTGTGAATAAATGCTACTGACGGCATTGGGAGAGCCAGTCCTGACAAAACTCTACCATCTGGTGAGGAAGATGTATGAGACAGGTGAAGTACCCTCAGACTCCAAGAAGAATATAATAATTCCAATCCCAAAGAAAGCAGGTGTTGACAGATGTGAAAATTACCGAACTATCAGTTTAATAAGTCACAGCTGCAACATACTAACACGAATTCTTTACAGACGAATGGAAAAACTGGTAGAAGCCGACATCGGGGAAGATCAGTTTGGATTCCGTAGAAATATTGGAACACGTGAGGCAATAATGACCTTACGACTTATCTTAGAAGCTGGATTAAGGAAAGGCATACCTACGTTTCTAGCATTTGTAGACTTAGAGAAAGCTTTTGACAATGTTGACTGGAATACTCTCTTTGAAATTCTAAAGGTGGCACGGGTAAAATAAAGGGAGCGAAAGGCTATTTGCAATTTGTACAGAAACCAGACGGCAGTTATAAGAGTCGAGGGGCATGAAAGGGAAGCAGTGGTTGGGAAGGGAATGAGACAGGGTTGTAGCCTCT
The DNA here is from genome assembly GCF_021461395.2 of Schistocerca americana. Lineage (NCBI taxonomy): Eukaryota > Metazoa > Arthropoda > Insecta > Orthoptera > Acrididae > Schistocerca > Schistocerca americana. The sequence continues at coordinate 145,165,741 of NC_060119.1, read as the reverse complement.
ACCCAATGTTATTAAATCTGTATATTGAGCAAGCAGTAAAGGAAACAAAAGAAAAATTCGGAGTAGGTATTGAAATCCATGGAAAAGAAATAAAAACTTTGAGGTTCGCCGATGACATTGTAATTCTGTCAGAGACAGCAAAGGACTTGGAAGACCAGTTGAACGGAATGGACAGTGTCTTGAAAGAAAGATATATGATGAACATCAACAAGAGCAAAACGAGGATAATGGAATGTAGTCGAATTAAGTCGGGTGATGCTGAGGGAATTAGATTAGGAAATGAGACACTTAAAGTAGTAAAGGAATTTTGCTATTTGGGGAGCAAAATAACTGATGATGGTCGAAGAAGAGAAGATATAAAATGTAGACTGGCAATGGCAAGGAAAGCGTTTCCGAAGAAGAGAAATTTGTTAACATCGAGTATAGATTTAAGTGTCAGGAAGTCGTTTCTGAAAGTATTTGTATGGAGTGTAGCCATGTATGGAAGTGAAACATGGACGATAAATAGTTCGGACAGGAGGAGAATAGAAGCTTTCGAAATGTGGTGCTACAGAAGAATGCTGAAGATTAGATGGGTAGATCACATAACTAATGAGGAGGTATTGAATAGAATTGGGGAGAAGAGGAGTTTGTGGCACAACTTGACTAGAAGAAGGGATCGGTTGGTAGGACATGTTCTGAGGCATCAAGGGATCACCAATTTGGTACTGGTGGGCGGCGTGGAGTGTAAAAATCGTAGAGGGAGACCAAGAGATGAATACACTAAGCAGATTCAGAAGGATGTAGGTTGCAGTAGGTACTGGGAGATGAAGAAACTTGCACAGGATAGGGTTGCATGGAGAGCTGCATCAAACCAGTCTCAGGACTGAAGACCACAACAACAACAACACGTGAATAAATAGTTCAAAAATGGCTCTGAGCACTATGAGACTTAACATCTATGGTCATCAGTCCCCTAGAACTTAGAACTACTTAATCCTAACTAACCTAAGGACAGCACACAACACCCAGCCATCACGAGGCAGAGAAAATCCCTGACCCCGCCGGAAATCGTACCCGGGAACCCGGGCGTGGGAAGCGAGAACGCTACCGCACGACCACGAGATGCGGGCATAAATAGTTGCCACTATTTAATTTTCAACCCTCGTATATGTCAGTGTTCCCTACGTATAGCTGGAACAGAGAGGCGAAATGTTTCCCCAGTTTCTACGTCGGTGCTTCACAATTATACCGAAATTTTCTCTCTGGTCGGAGCTCAGTATTATCTATTACGTGTATGATGTCGGCGCAGAAACGAAGTGAAGTTCAGGACACAGCACCGCATTATATCAGTCTTCCTAGGCAAACGGACGCCAACTCTAGAGCTAAGTGGAATTTGCCCCACGGCGCGTTCAACGTGCAGCTCTGCGTAGTATTGACTCGGGCCGGCAGCAGAGCAAACAGGATTTATGCACACTGCACCTAGCAAATAAGCCAGGAGATACTGCGTAGCTATGCCAACAGTCCACTATAATTACCGAGTTAACGAGATGCATGGCGGAATTTTCTCGTTGTTTTGTTTGTCTTTGGTCAAGTAACGGAATGATGTCCAAGCATTAAGAAAGACCTTGTAAACAGAAACTAATGATAGTGATAGTAGCCTAGACAAAATCAGCTGCTCGTAATTGTGCAGAATTGTGCTCTTTTGTTTCTTTACTGTACCATCCTGCATACCCAAAGTGGGAGGGCAGTGCTCTGTCAACATACACGGCCGAAAAAAAATGCAACACGCTCAGAGACAAGACCATTTTCATCATTATTTATTTATTTATTTACACGTCAAGTTCCGTAGGACCATATTCAGGAGCAACTCTCCAAGGTCATCTTACTTGTCAGTACATGAAATCACAATATAAAAGTAACAGCCGGCCGCGGTGGTCTAGCGGTTCTAGGCGCTCAGTCCGGAACCGCGCGACTGCTACAGTCGCAGGTTCGAATCCTGCCTCGGGCATGGATGTGTGTGATGTCCTTAGGTTAGTTAGGTTTAAGTAGTTCTAAGTTCTAGGGGACTGATGACCACAGATGTTAAGTCCCATAGTGCTACGTGTGCTGTTTTCGTAAGCCGTACAATGTCTAGACATACAACCCATGTCTGCACAAGCTTCCCTGGGGTGATTGAGGCTGCTGCATCCACATTTCTTCTGCACAGATCTCCAAGGTCACGTACAGGCGAGGCAAATACAGTGCTGTTCACATGACCCCACGGGACGAAAGCTAGAGGGATATCGCATTAGTCGCTGTATTGGTCCATCACGTCATATCCATCTCTGTGAAGATCCTCGGTCCAAGAAGTCACGAACATGTAAACTGCTGTGTGGTGATGCACTGTCCTGATGGAAGATCACATTTGGCTAGTTGCTCAAGCCTGTGCAGGTAAATGGCTTCTGTCACTCTTCGCTCGCTGAAGATAAATGACCCTACTGTGTTGTGTTTTATCACGCTCACCTTTTCGCTGTCTCTGACTGGTTCCCAAAAATTGTTTTTTTTTTCGAACCCCAGATGCGAATGTCGTGCCGATGAAACTTCCAACATATGTGGAAGGCTGCTTCGTCATAGAAAACGACATTTTCTAGGCAGTTGGGTTCTTGCCTGATCCGACCGAAAATCTCAAAAGCGCATTCTTGCCGAAGCTGCAAATCGACTCACTCCAATGGATGCGCAATTTGAGCTTTTTAAGCGTGCAGGTGAAGTAGTTTATTACACAGACTAAAAACTGTTCAGCGAGAGATATTTGCCTCTCGTAATGCACGGCGAACTCAATTTGATCGGTTTCTTTGGAAGGCCTCTCTGATGTCCTCTATCATTTCATCAGATATGCATTTGCTGCCAGACCTCTGCTTACACTACCTGTGACTAGGAACTTGTCGTACCATGCCTTGATTATCTTAATGTGTGGTGGACCCCTTTGAAATTCGCGTCTGAATTTTCTTTGGACAGCAATACTTCCGCGTACCACACCATGCATTCGCTTCTCTCTTGATGTGTAGTCATTTCTAGTATTTTTTTCACCTGAAACAAAACAAAAGGAAATGTTTAGAAAAAAAATCTACACACAAATTTTTGAATTGCTTTATATGATGCCGCAAACCGTAAGTATTTATGTCACATAGTTTCATTTTTAGTTGCATTTGGAAATCTGGGAGATTTCCTGTGAACACCGTTATATCAAATACAGGTCTTCAAGATCCATTAACGAACATCGATTCATTTTTGACAACCAATCGTCAGCTGTAAACTACGGAAAAACATCGCAGTGCACACATCATAGGTGGTAGAGTATTACTTTTCAAGACACTCCACCAACTAGTCCAGCAATACGTTATTTGCAAAGAAACATAACCACGTTACAGACTTGCTCTTTATTCGCACGAATTAATGGCCGCTATCGACAGGGGATCTCAGGTTGATACCGTATTTCTGAGTTTCCGGAAAGCTTTTGACACCGTTCCTCACAAGCGACTTCTAATCAAGCTGCAGGCCTATGGGGTATCGTCTCAGTTGTGCGACTGGATTCGTGATTTCCTGTCAGGAAAGCCGCAGTTCGTAGTAATAGACGGCAAATCATCGAGTAAAACTGAAGTGATATCAGGTGTTCCTCAGGGAAGCGTCCTGGGACCTCTGCTTTTCCTGATCTATATAAATGACCTGGGTGACAATCTGAGCAGTTCTCTTAGGTTATTCGCAGATGATGCTGTAGTTTACCGTCTAGTAAGGTCATCCGAAGACCAGTATCAGTTGCAAAGCGATTTAGAAAAGATTGCTATATGGTGTGGCAGGTGGCAGTTGACGCTAAATAACGAAAAGTGTGAGGTGATCCACATGAGTTCCAAAAGAAATCTTTTGGAATTCGATTACTCTATAAATAGTACAATTCTCAAGGCTGTCAATTCAACTAAGTACCTGGGTGTTAAAATCACGAACAACTTCAGTTGGAAAGACCACATAGATAATATTGTGGGGAAGGCGAGCCAAAGGTTGCGTTTCATTGGCAGGACACTTAGAAGATGCAACAAGTCCACTAAAGAGACAGCTTACACTACACTCGTTCGTCCTCTGTTAGAATATTGCTGCGCGGTGTGGGATCCTTACCAGGTGGGATTGACGGAGGACATCGAAAGGGTGCAAAAAAGGGCAGCTCGTTTTGTATTATCACATAATAGGGGACAGAGTGTGGCAGATATGATACGCGAGTTGGGATGGAAGTCATTAAAGCAAAGACGTTTTTCGTCGCGGCGAGATCTATTTACGAAATTTCAGTCACCAAGTTTCTCTTCCGAATGCGAAAATATTTTGTTGAGCCCAACCTACATAGGTCGGAATGATCATCAAAATAAAATAGGAGAAATCAGAGCTCGAACAGAAAGTTTTAGGTGTTCGTTTTTCCCGCGCGCTGTTCGGGAGTGGAATGGTAGAGAGATAGTATGATTGTCGTTCGATGAACCCTCTGTCAAGCACTTAAATGTGAATTGCAGAGCAGTCATGTAGATGTAGATGCACAATATGCTCATAACTCATTTAGGACATTCATTTCCCATCCTTGTCTCCATAAGTCAGAAAACAGAGGCGGTCCTAGCCTATCCGTCGCTGAGGTGCGAGCATTATCTTGGCGCCCCCTCCTCCCCCCCCCCCCACTCCCTCCCCCCACTCCTCCCCCTTCCACCCTCCGCCACTAGATGGTGAAGATGACTAGCGGAGCTGCTAATTCACTCCTACTATTCCAAAATTTATTGGCATGATTTTGTTTTAGCATTTAGGAAAAAACACACATTATTGAATCTTCATTTACTATCGCACATACAGAACAAAAATAGAATTGCCCATTCAGTTTTAAAAGAAAATAACAATAAAATATCTACAGAAAATCCACTTCTCGAGTTTTTGTACTCGCAAAATCCGTCATAATGTCACTGGTTTTGCAATGGTATCGTGTTCAGTACTAATCAAAGGTAAATAGGTTAGTCTACTTTGCGACAACGTTTTTTATTATTTTTAATGTAGGAAAGGGACTTTCACTGCGAGCTGTTGTGAAATTCGGAAATACTGAAAATAAACTGTTTGTAAATAAATAATTTAATGTGTCCAGTGAGGTTGTGCAATCATCTACGAATAATGATAAAGGTTCTATTTCAGTAAACAGACCGTTTTCATTAATATCAGAATTGACGCCGCTGCTCAGTTTATTTTTTAACATTGAAGAGAGGCTTCTTCTTTCTTCTGGATCCATTTTTTTCCAATTATATAAATTCTGTAGAAAAGAGAAAGCCGCGTGGTTTTCATTTAAAAAATCGAAACGTTCGTCAAATTTTGTTAACGCTGTGTCCAGAAAAAAAAAGTGTTCAAATGGCTCTGAGCACTACGGGACTTAACATCTGAGGTCATCACTCCCCTAGAACTTAGAACTACTTAAAGCGAACTGGTCTAAGGACATCACACACATCCATACCCGAGGCAGGATTCGAAACTGCGGCTATAGCGGTCGCGCGGTTCCGGACTGAAGCGCCCTGAACCGGCAAATGAACACACAAAGCTTCATTTTTTAAGGGGTGCAAGTGATCGGAAAAAGAAACTTTCTGGTGCACAGAGCAGAAAAAGAAAACTGAAGAAAAAAGAGAATTTAAAATTGGTTACTAGTTACTTAGAAAGAGTGACGAAGAAAGGGTGACGAAGAGATGATTCACACAGTGAACAAGTAGCTTCGTGGCCAGAGCAAGGAGTGACAGCCCTCGTGTCTCAGTGTAGGAAGGAGATTACGTGGAAAAACAGGGAGCGTAAAAGAAACATAATTTTTTCTTGGTTGTACGTTTCATTATGCTCAATAAATAGCTGTTGAAGAAAAAAATATGATGCATTACTTTCTGGGCGGCCTCGTATATCTGTGGCATCGATGGACAAAGACGCCTCAATGTCGGAGACCGTGGACATCGCTAGTTTAGCAGCTTCGTTACACCGACGGTAACTACTTCACATGACCAATGGCCACGCACGTCGGTCGCCTGGGGAACTCGGCTTATCGCATATCGCCATTACTACGGCCCGCAACGCGGGCTGAAGTCAGTTTCGCTCCGGGTAGCCAACTCAAGCACAGAGTGTTGCTGGCCATTCCTCGCTACCGTCTTCTCACCGCCGCTGCACGACATTGCTACGTCATCTGGACTCTGCCGAAATCGTCACATCGAGCCGCTGTATAGCCGTGGGACTTCATTAGCAGCTGTCGACGATAGGTGATAGACTGTGAAACGTTTCTCAGGTTGTATTTGCTATTGCAGCTTATGTCGTGTGGAAGGTCAAAACTTGTTCATGTTACTTACTACACAGCGTCGTTGACTGCATTATGTGGCAGGCGCAGTATTTCTGGAACTTCCAGGAGTCAGTTTCTTCTACTTCCCTCATTTTGTTGAATACTACAAATTTTCCTGATACTGAGATTCGGCGAATTACATCTACATCTGCGTAATTACTCTGCAGTTCACAACTAAGCGCCTTGCAGAGGGTTCATCGAACCACCTTTAAGTAGCCTTGGGAGGGCAAGCCATGACAAAACTCATCCATCTGCTGTGCAAGATGTATGAGAGTGGCGAAATACCCACAGACTTCAAGACGGTTGTAGGCCTAGTAATTCAAATTCCAAAGAAAGCAGGTGGTGGCAGGTGTGAATATTACTGATCTATCAGTTTGATAAGTCATAGCTGCAAAGTACTAAGACGAATTATTTATAGAAGAATAGAAAAACTGACAGAGTCCGACCTCGGGGAAGATCAGTTGGGATTCCACAGAGATGTAGGAAGACGCGAGGCAATACTCGCCTTATGTCTTCTCCAAGAAGACAGGTTAAGGAAAGGCAAACCTATGTTTATAGCATTTGTAGACTTGGAGAAAGCTTTTGACAATCTTGACTGGAATACTCTCTTCGATATTCCAAAGGTAGCAGGGGTGAAATACAGGGACCGAAAGGCTATTTACAACTTGTTCAGAAACCAGACGGCAGTTATAAGAGTCAAAGAGCATGAAAGGGATGCAATGGTTGAGAAGGGAATGAGACACGGTTGTAACCTATCTTTGATGTTCTTCAGTCTGTACATTGAGCAAGCAGTAAGGGAGACCAAAGAAAAATTTGGAGTAGGGATTAAAGTTCAGGAAGGAGAAATAAAAACTTCGATGTTTTCCGATGACGTAATTCTGTTCAGAGACAGCAAAGGACGGAAGAGCAGTTGGACGGAATGGGCAGCGTCTTGAGATGAGAATAGAAGACGAATCTCAACAAACGCTGTTTGTAGCACGCTTACCAACTTACAGGATAACGGCGCGAAATTTCGATTTGTTATTACAAATTTAAGGTTTTCATTTGACTCACCCTCGTAGGTGCTGCGTCAGAGCCACAAGGAGAGTGATCAGATTGTTCTCAACGGTGGGAAGTGATGAGATCTGAGTGTGATGAGCAACATGGCGGCGGGGATTGTCGTGTGGCAGAACGATCCCTCTCCTGAGAATGGCACTACTTTTGTTTTGGATTGCACTGCACAGTTTCTTTTAGATCTCACAATGACTGTCTGCGTTGACTGTACTACCCAGAGGCAAAAATCGACAAGCAGAACACCCTGCCTATCCCAAAACACTGTGGTCGTAACTATTCGGGCGGAAATTGTTTGGTGGAACTTCAATTTCTTAGGTGATGTTGAATGTCTCCGTTAAAAGGACTGGTGTTACGGCTCCGGTGTACGTGGGCACTGGTTTAAAAATTTGCTCCCTTCGACAAAATACCTCTGGGGGAAAGTCATTAACCTTGCTACAAGACTGGTTTTAGGGAACTGTAAGCATTTTTGGAAACCAACATGCGCACGTCTTGAAGTACTGTAAGTATTCCGTGACAGTTTCATACACAAAACTTCTTGAAACGTGAAGAAATGTAAGCTTACGCAATGTGGGAATGATGAAATCGTGTAGCGTCTGTCTTATAGCTTTTTTTTTCTTTTTTTTTGTCGACTTTCTGCTGCAGGTCTTCAGTGCGCACTTTTCATTTCCCATCGTGTACATTTGTGCGGCTCCCTTTATGCTCTGCACAACTTTCTAATCACTCTAGCATTATAGCGTTTTCTCCGTGCCCTTTACTAATCTACCGACCAATTTCGGCATGTTTCACGTCTGTTGCTTGTAAGAAACAAATAACAGCGTGTATTTTACAGTCAGCGGCAATTACAATTGGCTGAACTATACACGCATAAACAAAGGTTCATGGAAGTGGCAGCTATCGTAATGGCGTTTCTGGATAGCGAACAGGTGAAGACACTTTGCGATCATGCGCAATACGATGACCTCAATGCTATAACGGCTGTATTTCAAAACGGTACTTAGTTTAAAAATGTGCCTCGTAGTTTCTTTGACAAAAGGGAACTAGTCGGTACCTGCACACCTGAAGGCATTTCGAGATTCTGCCTTTCATTTCAATGGTATTAAATAGATTAATCATACACACAGATAGCCTCGTCGCATGTAAAATCGCTGAGTAGGGCTTCCATCCAGTTACTTGTTGACCAGTGTGGTGTTTCAGTTGAACATAGCAAAGCGAAAGCCGAAGTTTTAAATTTCACGTTCAAGAAATCATTCAGGCATGAGTATAGTACAAACATACCGTCGTGCGACCATCGAAAAGACTCCGTATGGACGACGTAGTAGGAAGCATCCCTATAATAGAGAAGCAATTGAAGGAGTTGAAAACAAATAAGTCACCAGGTCCTGATGGAATCCCAGTTTAGTTTTCCGAAGAGTATTCCATGGCATTGGCCCCTTACTTAGCTTGCGTTTATCGCCAATTCTCACCCAGCGCAAAGTCCCCAGCCAATGGAAAGAAGCGCAGATTACTCCTGTGTATAAAAACTAACCCGCAAAATTACTGACCAATATCCCTAACATCGGTTTGCTGCAGAATCCTTGAACGTATTCTCAGTTCGAATACAATACATTTTCTTCAGAGCTAGATGCTTATGCTCACGAATCAGCATGGTTTTAGAAAGCATCGCTCGTCCGAAACTCAGCTCGTCCTTTTCTCGCATGACGTACTACGAAGTACGGACAAAGGGCAACACGCAGATTCCATTTTTCTAGATTTCCGGAAAGCGTTTGACGCGGTGCTCCATTACGGGCTGTTAAAGAAGTTACGAGCCTATGGAAAAGGTTCACAGAAATTTGAGTGGCTCGAAGACTTCTTAAGTTATAGAATCCAGTATGTTTTCTTCGGCGGCGAATGTTCATCAGAGACAAGGGTACCGTCAGGAATGCTCCAGCGAAATGTGATAGACTGCTGCAATTCTCCATATATACACTCCTGGAAATTGAAATAAGAACATCGTGAATTCATTGTCCCAGGAAGGGGAAACTTTATTGACACATTCCTGGGGTCAGATACATTACATGATCACACTGACAGAACCACAGGCACATAGACACAGGCAACATAGCATGCACAATGTCGGCACTAGTACAGTGTATATCCACCTTTCGCAGCAATGCAGGCTGCTATTCTCCCATGGAGACGATCGTAGAGATGCTGGATGTAGTCCTGTGGAACGGCTTGCCATGCCATTTCCACCTGGCGCCTCAGTTGGACCAGCGTTCGTGCTGGACGTGCAGACCGCGTGAGACGACGCTTCATCCAGTCCCAAACATGCTCAATGGGGGACAGATCCGGAGATCTTGCTGGCCAGGGTAGTTGACTTACACCTTCTAGAGCACGTTGGGTGGCACGGGATACATGCGGACGTGCATTGTCCTGTTGGAACAGCAAGTTCCCTTGCCGGTCTAGGAATGGTAGAACGATGGGTTCGATGACGGTTTTATGTACCGTACACTATTCAGTGTCCCCTCGACGATCACCAGTGGTGTACGGCCAGTGTAGGAGATCGCTCCCCACACCATGATGCCGGGTGTTGGCCCTGTGTGCCTCGGTCGTATGCAGTCCTGATTGTGGCGCTCACCTGCACGGCGCCAAACACGCATACGACCATCATTGGCACCAAGGCAGAAGCGACTCTCATCGCTGAAGACGACACGTCTCCATTCGTCCCTCCATTCACGCCTGTCGCGACACCACTGGAGGCGGGCTGCACGATGTTGGGGCGTGAGCGGAAGACGGCCTAACGGTGTGCGGGACCGTAGCCCAGCTTCATGGAGACGGTTGCGAATGGTCCTCGCCGATACCCCAGGGGCAACAGTGTCCCTAATTTGCTGGGAAGTGGCGGTGCGGTCCCCTACGGCACTGCGTAGGATCCTACGGTCTTGGCGTGCATCCGTGCGTCGCTGCGGTCCGGTCCCAGGTCGACGGGCACGTGCACCTTCCGCCGACCACTGGCGACAACATCGATGTACTGTGGAGACCTCACGCCCCACGTGCTGAGCAATTCGGCGGTACGTCCACCCGGCCTCCCGCATGCCCACTATACGCCCTCGCTCAAAGTCCGTCAACTGCACATACGGTTCACGTCCACGCTGTCGCGGCATGCTACCAGTGTTAAAGACTGCGATGGAGCTCCGTATGCCACGGCAAACTGGCTGACACTGACGGCGGCGGTGCACAAATGCTGCGCAGCTAGCGCCATTCGACGGCCAACACCGCGGTTCCTGGCTTGTCCGCTGTGCCGTGCGTGTGATCAATGCTTGTACAGCCCTCTCGCAGTGTCCGGAGCAAGCATGGTGGGTCTGACACACCGGTGTCAATGTGTTCTTTTTTCCATTTCCAGGAGTGTATAAATGATGTGGCGGACAGGGTGGGCAGCAATCTGGCGTTGTCTGCTGACAATACTGTGCTGTACGATAAGGTGTCGTCGTAGAGTATTGTAAGAGGATATAAGATGATTTAGAGAAAATTTCGAGTTGATGTGATGAATGGCAGGTAGCTCTAAATGTGCCAAAAATGTGGGTTAATACGAGTGAGTAAGAAGATAGGAAGAACAAACCCTTAATGTTCGGATACAGCATCAGTAATACCCTACCTGACACTCTCACGTCATTTAAATATCTGGGCCTAGCGTTGCAAAGCGATACGAAATGGAATGAGCATGTGAGGATTGTACGCGGGTAATCCCAAAAGTAAGATCTCCTATTTTTTATAAGTACAGAACTCTGTTTGTGTGGCAGTTGGTCACACTGTTATGAAGAGTGCTTCACACGCTGTGTGTAAACATGCGCACGCCGCGATGAGGCGCTCAGTCTTGGCTTGGCAGCCGTTGAGAATGGAGCTCCGGTTTGATGTTACCGCCAAGTGCGAATTGCGCGCAGTTATTCGGTTTCTGAACGCAAAGGGCACTGCGCTGATTGAAATCCATCGTCAACTGACGAAAGTGTATGGTGAGTCGTGCATGGATGTCAAGAATGTTTGTAAGTGGTGTAGAGAGTTTGCAGCTGGTCGGACCGAAATTCACGACGCATATGGGAGCGGGAGACCGTCAATTTCTGAGGAGACAGTGTTGAAGGTTGAGCAAAGCATGCGTGAAGCTCGGCGGATCACACTGGATGACCTCTGCACGTTGGTTCCTGAGGTTTCCCGAAGTACCGCTCACAGAATTTTAACGGAAACATTGAGCTAGCGGTAGGTGTGCGCAATTTTGGGTGCCACGCATGCTGACTGAGGACCACATGCGGCAACGAGTTGATGCTTCCCGCGCATTTCTTCACCGCCTTGCAGCCGAACAGACCAACTTTCTGGACTCAACTGTCACGGTTGACGAAAACTGGGCATCTCACTTTACACCTGAGATCAAGCAACAATCACGCCAGTTTATAGCTTTCTGAACAGCATGGCGACGAGTTGGTATGAATGGGCACACAAAAACTGCCACAGCGTCTACAAAAATGCATCGACAGAAATGGTGATTACGTCGGAAAGTAGCTAAATGTTCAATCTGTAAACTGATGTAAACCATTGTAGGAATTAACAGGTCTCTGTACTTACAAAAAATAGGAGACCTTTCTTTTGGGATTACCCTCGTACGTTGACAGTTCGATTCAAACGTAGCCCCACAACCATAGTAATTTCGCAGTCAGAAGGCCTAACGAATACGACGATGTAATTTTTTATTTTACGAAGTTAAAATTCTCAACATCGTTAGGTAAAATTTACACAAACTTCATACTGACGCTTTACGAAGCCGGTCGCGTAATAAGGCCAAAACAGGTCAAATGTCGGAAACAATTCATGCAGCCGCAAATTTTTGTACAGTAGTAGGAAGGAGTGGCATGAACAACATACCAGAAATCCCGTCTGCTGAGGGTAGAGTGTGGGTGGAGGTGTGTTTAAAGATCACTTTTGTACATTTTTTCTTGAATAGCTCGAAAACTACGGCCTGTAGCGGAAACGTATCCCATACAAAATTTAACGACATTAAATTTTCTACAAAAAGGTCCCGTTCGTCTTTTTCTGTAGGACTAATACGTCGCACGTAGCGAGCGAGAGTATATGAAAACCTCGCGTATAATTTATAAAGGCCAGATATTACAGTGTAGGTTGCATAAAACGACAACGGTAGGGGCAACTAAATCATCCAGCATAGCCACTGGCGTACCGATAACTGTGCAACACGTTTAAGTAGAATGTGTTTTATTTTCAGGCTAGAGGGCAGCACCAGATTTTCCGACATATCTTCCTTCTGTTTCAAGCGACATTCAGATGAATCTGGTTAGAGTTTTAAGGTTTTGTGATACGTGTTAATGTTTTAACAGGGTGACAGGCTCACCAACGTTTTTTGTGAGTGCTCAGCCAGTCACATTTCCTAAGTTGTTATTTTAGCCCTTGTCTCGTATTTATTGTTTTAATTTTAGTTTTAGCACCTATTAGGAGTTTTGCAGACTGGCTCACCCTTGCTTTTTGTAAGTGGTCAACAAGACACATTTCCGAGTGTTGTTATTTTTAGCTCTTCTGTCGTTTTACTTATGTTTTAATCCCAGGTATAGCACCTTTCAACCTTTCTCCGTTGTCTTACGGCGTGTAAGAGCGAATGAATAACGGCCGTGACACACACACACACACACACACACACACACACACACACACAAAGCGGGACCTGGTAGTGGTTCCCAAAGTTCCTTCCACCACTCGCCGGAGTGTAGACGTAGACGTAGATTCCGTAGTACTAGAAGCTTTCTCTACTATGTTAATTAATGTAACGCAGAATTTGCATCTCTTGTAATAAGGCAGACCAATACCCCTCAGCCTACTATGGCACACCCTCTCTCTCTTTCATTCTCTATTCATAAGAACTCGGAATTTGTAACTGAAGATGCCAGCTCCATCTTGTGGTCAAATACTTCCTTCGAGCCACGTTGCATCAGTGGAAAATTGCGTTGGAAGTATGTACAAATGCGATTCTGGTAACAGTTCATCCAGGTTAGGTATATAGCTGTTCTGTCACTTAATGAAATTCTGGAACGTACATTAGTATGGTGGCCGTATTTAAATGTGAGTAATGCAAACGTCACCTTACTGAGAAATTCGTTCTGTATTGAGTTTGAGGTAGAAAGTTCTCAGAGCTGCAGAAATGTTTAATCTTTCCTCAGCGACAATATCTGTCAGTAACCAGAGGCAATAATACTCCTAATTCTGTTCGATGCAGTCAGCTCAGTCTTCAGAAGGCGGTCTCTAGCCTGATGACACGAGAACGGACACGCGGGCGGTCAGGTTACCCTTGCTCCCTCAAGATATGCTCGTAGTTTAAGTGGTTAATTAGTGCTTTTGTTGTTTAAGTACTTCCAATTGGTCGAGAGGAGGAAAGGCCAAGCGGCCGCCACAGTTTAACGGTGCCAATACGTTCCTTCCACCGACCGGAATAGAGGTATGTTACGCAGACAGCAACCATTATTACTAACTAAACGCTTCGCAAGTTAAATATTGAACAGAATGACGGTGATTTTCAAGAACTCAGAGCAGGAATATCCACACTGTCACCTACGTCATTCACAAAGATGTACAACGTTAATTATTTTCCAGTAAAAATGAGATATTTCGACAGCGACAAAAGAAATGGACGGGGACTAGGGTTTAACGTCCCGTCGACGACCTCGTCATTACAGACGAAGCACGGGCTCGGGTCAGAGAGGATAGGGAAGAAAATGGACGTTGCACGTGACGTTACCTTTGGAATGTCGTTGTTTTCATTATTAACTACGTGTTTTTGGTTCGTCCCTCGAATATAGTTACATAAAAATTGTTACTCGAATTCTACATCGCCAGTCGGTGTGTTCGAGCGGTTCTAGGCGCTACAATCTGCAACCGCGCGACCGCTACGGTCGCAGGTTCGAATCCTGCCTTGGGCATGGATGTGTGTGATGTCCTTAGGTTAGTTAGGTTTAAGTAGTTCTAAGTCTAAGGGACTGATGACCTCAGAAGTTAAGTCCCATAGTGCTCAGAGCCATTTGAGCCATTTGAATTCTACATCGCGACCGTAGTGTTGTGGCTTGGCTAATGTTAACGTCTCCAGCACTGCTGATGATAGGCACGTCGTTGTGACCGAATAGTTCTAGGCGCTTCAGTCCGGAACCGCGCTGCTGCTACGGTCTCAGGTTCGAATCCTTCCTCGGGCATGGATGTGTGTGATGTCCTCAGGTTAGTTAGGTTTAAGTAGTTCGAAGTCTAGGGGACTGATGACCTCAGATGTTAAGTCCCATAGAGCCATTTGAACCATTTGATAGGTACGTGGCGAGAACATACGAATTTCGCGAGCCGAACGGTCACTGTCCTCAGTGTTCAAAGGAATTCTCCTAGTATAGGTCCTCAGCTACCCAACGAAACGACGTAAAATCTAAATCTGGACAGCTTGACTGAGATGTCAATCCCAGTCACCCAGAATGCGAATCTTCCCTCTCAGCCACTGCGTCATCTCTGTTTATGCCAACGACGACTTCGCGCTACTGTTTGGTCGAAATGGAGGAGGAAGAAAGAGGTCAGGACAGACAGAAGTTTGGAATGTACTAGGATGGAGAAGAAAATTGTCAGTACAATTTTCAGAGGAATCGTTTTGGCATTACCTTAATCAGACTAGATAAATCTCGCAAAACCTGGATGACATTTTCACTTTGCAGCGGAGTGTACGCTGACGTGAAACTTCCTGGCAGATTAAACTGTGTGCCGCACCAAGACTCTAACTCGGGAAGGTAGGAGGCGAGGTACTGGCGGAAGTAAAACTGTGAGGACGGCCTGTGAGTCGTGCTTGGGTAGCTCAGACGTTGGAGCACTTGCCCGCGAAAGGCAAAGGGCCCGAGTTCGAGTCTCGGTCTGGCACACAGTTTTAATCTGCCAGGAAGTTTCTCGCAAAAACTAATTATGCATAATCGAATGCAGTTGTCTAGAATACTACGTTTATGCCCTAACTACTGCGCTATCTTGCTCATCGTAATCTCTTCACATCTGCATCCGGCGTCTCGCCACAAATAATGTACTCACTACAGCACCATGTATCATCCTGCACAATTGGTGGGAGACAAGCAGAAACAGGACTAATGAGCTGCCATCCAAGAAGAGGCAGATGATAACGCCAGGGTTAATAATGCTTGAGAAGCATGGAGTACTGACAAGTGATGCACATCATTTTCTACGCTGAAACTTGGTTCTACACTACCTCAGACGATCATCATCGGCCGTAAGGGGACCTCCTATTGCCAGTGTTTGGGGAGGCACACTGGCGTTATCCCAATCGTTACTGTAGCAATGGGACAAAGTGTGCCGGCCGGGGTGGCCGAGATGTTCTAGGCGCTATAGTTCGGAACTGCGAGACCGCTACGGTCGCAGGTTCGAATCCTGCCTCGGGCATGGATGTGTGAGATGTCCTTAGGTTAGTTAGGTTTAAGTAGTTCTAAGTTCTAGTCCCATAGTGCTCAGAGCCACTTTGACAAAGTGTGTTTCAGCACAATGTCTTATGAGCCCCTCCTCCATCTGTCACTTTTAAGATCACTCCCTCTCCATTTCCCTCTCCACCACTCCCTCAGACTCTCGATGTAGGCTACTTGAGCTGTTAGCCAGTGTTTATTTATGATATAATTTATTGTCCTCAGGCATTATCCTATTGCTAGGAGGACAGATGTCAGTGTTTATTCAGGATCTAATGTATTACGCAAATTATTATCCTCATTACTATAATTTATTACCCTATTCAGGCAGGCTGTGGGTGTTTATTTAGAATCTTTATCACTGTTACTTATGACCCAAAATGCATCCCATAGTCAAATATTACGGTCCAATACGGTGGAAGGTCAATGCATCACCAAGAAGTTGGATACTCAGAGTGTCATTTAAGCCCACCCAGAGTCACGCCTATGGTATCACAGCGGACATTTGGAAACAGTGGGAAATGAAACCGCTCCAAATGTGATACCTTTCATATTGCATGATCTATTTATTTAAAGAGATGGGTGAGAAATGAGGGTTACTATAGTTCCAACTACCCATTTTCAACTACTTTTCAAACTCATCCAGTTACCTACTTTCAACTACTTTTCAATGTCACTCACCTACCTTTCAAGATCGTCATCCAAAGAAATATGTATATTGTCATTTAGTTTCATTACGTTCAAGCAATGATCAGTGGATGTGTGGTGTGGATAGGTTGGGACAATGACCTTTAGTGATCTAACAGGGCCTCTTCTAATCCACAGGATAAATGGCGACAAACGCCTCAGCATAGGTTCGAAAGCCACAAGCATACGTTAAATGCTTCAACACTTGAAAGTCGTGTACCGAAACCACATACATATTTTTTTGTTATACAACTGATATTCGCAATGATCCTAGAATGTGTTGTCATTGTTCTATAAGAGTATAGGTAAGTGGGACCGTCTCCCTCTTATATTTAGTTTTTACATTGACGCCCAAAACTTCTATAGCAAATTCCGATTACTTTCTCTTGAAACACGTATGTAACGTAGCAGCGATGGCGAGGCATTGTAGCATCTGTGACCAGAGAGTATGCGCTTGACCGCGCGAGTGTTGCGAGCGGTTCTCAGTCAGTAGTAGTCTTTGCGAGTTAGTTGTCGCTATGCAGAGTAGCAGTCAGTCAGTCGTTGCGAGTCTGTAGCTCTGTCTAGTTGAGAGCAGTACTCAGTCTGTAGTCGTCATGCAGAGCGGTCGGTCAGTAGTAGCAGCCCAGTGCGGTTGTGTGATGTAGGCGGTCGGCAACAATGGTCAAGATGAGGAATAAGGTATACTGTTAATTAATATAATCATTAGATAATGAAAAATTTTATTTATTGTAATTATTCTCCAACAAGTCTCTCAATAATAATTTTTTATTTCAAAAGCATTTTCTCAAAAGTTTAATTTTTTTGAACTAAAGATCTCGTTGCACTTCCCATTTCATTCCACTTCTTTTTGAAGAAAAATTTCACTAGAATTACAAAAAAAAGGAGAATATTATTATTTGCAATGTAGTTCCTCCAAGTGGTGCGCAACAACAAGAGCAGATATGTGACATCCATTTATTCTGAGGTAAGACTTTAATTCTGATTGTTTTTACACAGGGCCAGAAACCGATATTTCGGTTTAATTGAATTTTCTTGTCACTGAATGGACTTTAATTTTTTGAGGGATTTATAATTGAGTCAGATTGCGAATTTCACATTTGTTGCCATTGTCAGTACATTTGATTGTAGGCAGGTTACGCATAGAGCCATGTCCATCAGCATTTCTAATTAGTATCGTTATTTTCTTTTAAAATTTTTGTGGGGAGGTTACACTTGGCCCCCATTTCTATTAAGTATTGCTATATTTTCTTTTAAAAATTGCGGTGGGGAGGTTACACTTGGCGACACCCAGTCCAGGATCGTATTTCGTTGAGAGTCTTTTGAGCGACAGTCAGATATCTGCTCTTATTTGCTTAGATAATTAGGATTTGGCGCAACGCTTTTAATAATATTGTGACTTTCTTTCTACAGGTCAACGGCAATTTGCTGCTTTGTTGTATTTGTGTGTTGCTTTTGCATTGTGCTTATTTGCTTTGTGAAAAATTTTGACTATTGTAAAAATGCCGCGAAAGACTGTGAATAGTGTATCGCGAAGTATTGTGAATGAAATTACCGACTTAAACAACGTGACTGATAATAATTGTGACACGCAGAGTAATGATGACAATCCTGCGTTCACTAACAATCAGTGCATTCCAACCACTAGTGATGACTTTTACCCTGATGATGAACAAACGAACCCAATTGTCTCGTCTGTTAATTTGACGACAATTGATGACGCGGGACGCCCTATTATAATGAGCGCTGCCCAGCCTAACACACCCGATTTGGAAAACTCAAGTAACGTACAGACGAATTTGTGTAATGAAAATGAACAGATCACACAAAGTAGGACAGATGTATTTAATTCCGAAACAATGACTGATAGTATACATCCGACTGATAAATCTTTCTGTAAATTACAGAATGACCAAATGGTCACGCAAAACGAGAAAATTCCAGATCCACCGCTAAAAAGCACAGAGAATATAAACGCTAGTTTTGACTTGGTACGAATTATGAGAAGTTTGCTACAACAACAAAGTGAGAAAATAAACAACAGTAATAAAGAACTCAAACAACAACTTAGTGCAGATATCAAACAACAGAGTGAGAAAACAGACAACAATTTCAGACAACAGAGTGAAGATTTTAAACAACTTAGGGAACAAAACAGACAGCTTAGTGAGCAAATTAGAGACGTTGCCGCGCAGTGCCATGACACTAAGGAACAGTTGCGCGTGGAAATTGAGGCTTGTTCACAAAAAAATAGCGAAGAAATAAAGTCTGTTGCGCAAGAATTAAGGGAAATGCAAACAGCCGCGATAGATACACTCAGAGACGAAATTAGCGGAGTCGCTAAACAATGCTCTGAAAAAGCTGCACAATTACGGGACGAGTTTAAAGCAATGACGGTAGAACTTTCGCGCACTATGGACGCAAAGATAGACGCGAAATTCGAACAGCAGAACACTCAGATTAACGAGCGCTTTAGTCAGCACATGCAGAACAGTGATACGCGTTTCCGCAGATTTATTCAAGATCAAAACAAAGTAAAACGACAAGTCATGGAAACAATCACTGCACAGAGACAAGAGGACAAACGTAAAATATTCGCGAAAGCGAAGACGTATGTAGACAATAATATTACTACAGTGTCCGACAAAATTAATACCATAGAACAATTGAACGCGGAATTACGGGATGAAATTTCTGATCTTAAAGCAAAAACGGATACACACACAGTAAATATTCAAACAGTGACAGATAGATTCGAACAACTAGATCTAACACAGGATTGCGATGTCATCAAAGCTGATGTTAAAAAACTGAGCGAAACTACGCGCAAGTTGCAAAAACAGATTAATGCGTCTGATTCTAAAACCGATGATCAGGTTAAAATACTGACTGAAAAATGTGATGAATTGGCCAGTCGTATTGATGTTATCGAAAATACTAATGACAATAAATCAGACGATACTGCACCGGTTTCTTTTATCCAAACACCTGAATTTCAAAATTTACAGCTGACAATTAATGAAATCGATTCATCTAACAACACGTTACGTCGGAAGTTATCAAATTTACAACAAGAAGTAACAGAGATAAAAAACATGTCAGTTAATAACATACCACAACAGACGCCACTTTATGAACATGTGTCAGAGTCACGCAGCGCGTATAATGTGAGTAATTTACAGAAACTACTAGACGTAAAATCCGAAAAGCCACGCGACTTAAAATCTGAAAAGCTACGTAACTTGAAGTACGAAACGACACAGACGAACAGATTCACACACAAACCCGAACGTGTTATTAAACCGAGTGACGAGAACGTAGATTTCGAGCAATTTGCATTTGTAAGAAAATGTAAGGAACTTAATAATGACAGCGTACAGGTACACGATTTGCACTGTATACGACAATTTGTTTTTATGCTTTCACCGCTATTACCTGTAATGCAGAAGCTAGCTTTGAACCTGATGCGACAATTTGCTATTGCATTTTCATCAGCATTGCCTGTAATGAAGAAATTTGAATTAGCACGAATACAACAATTTGCCTTTGAAATTTTACCGCTATTGCCTGTAACACAAAAGCTAAAATTTATTTGCAGTGCGTAAATGACCTCAGGGGATTCATTACGCTTTAATGAATATGTGCCGTAGCGAGCATAGGGCCCCGAGCTGTAGTAGTGCTGTTTCATCTTTAGTTTTCTGCACTGCTGCCTTCTCTTCTACTATCCTTTATATCTATCCAAACTGCTCTTTAACTATTGCTCTTTGTAGTATTAAGAAACATGTAATGAATATCCGATGTGACAAACTTTTACCGAATGTGACAATTTTCAGTAGGCACTCCCGTAATGACAACTACCGCCGTAATTTTAATTACAGATAAAATCGTAATCATCAGTATGTATAAAATTTTGAGCAGTCGGAACCATATTTTTGTAACAATAGATGTTTTTCACCACAATAGCATGAAAGTCAGCCGCTTAGCATACCTAACCAACAATGCAGTCTACAAGGTCAACCAAACTTTAATGTTTCGCCGCGTGCATGTATAGTCTCAGCTCCAACAAATAGTAACGCATGGCAGCAAAGAAATAACTACGTACAGACAACACTCTATTTCAATTCCTATCGCAATACACCGTATAGGAATGATTATTAGGACAGACGTAAAAAGAATGATGAGCACAATTTTCAGCGTACATTTAATAACAGTCGATCTTATGAGCAGCAACAACATCAGCAACAACAAATAATCATGAATGGAACAGACAATAGGTGTCATCCATAGCGTAACACGTCAGTAAGAAATAACAGAACAGTTCATATAGTGGATATGCCACAGCATCCTCCCGTAAATAACAGGACGAACGATAGAATTTAACCAGATACAGCACAGATTGCATACTACAGTAACGCAAACATTACTTTTGACACGCAGAATTTTGTTCACGAGAATGTTATTTGAAACATGCTTTATTGAATGCTCTACTTTTATCGCATCCAGATCTTACTAGAAATTTTTCCATTGCTACCGACAGTTCCAACACCGCTTTAGGCGTACATATTTTTCAGGAAATTGAAGAAGATGGTTCTACAGTAATTAAAAACATCGCATTTGCAAGTCGCATTTTGTCACCTGCTGAACGAAATTATTCCGTTACAGAACTGGAAACATTATGTGTTGTATGGGCTTTTACGAGATTTCGGCACTTTCTTTATGGCAGACATACCACCGTTTACACAGACCATAGAGCTATACAATTTTTTGCTTTCAGCTAAATTTACTCACGACAGATTAAGTAGATGGAAACTATATTTACAAGAAGTTAATTTTACGATTGTTCATATTCCCGGCACACAAAATGTTATAGCAGACGCACTATCGCGTTCTCTCGGCAACAATCAGCAAGACATCGCAACCAACTTCTGCAAAGCAAATTTCAGTGTCATGTACATTCAGCAGGTTGCATTTGAAAATTTTATTTCATCATCATTACAGGACATAGCACAAGAACAAAATAAGGACAATGTGTGGAAAGAAATTAAACACCTTTGGCAAGATAGGAAAAATGTTACGATTAGGAACCACTACACTGTACGCAATGACATTCTGTTTCGCCGCTCTCATCCTAACAGCAACATTTGGTTATTATGCATTCCTGACGAACTGGTTAACAAATTAATTTGGTACACTCATTTAAGCTACGCACATTACGGAGCACGAAAATGTTTTCTTATACTGAGACAGAACTGTTATTTTACCAACATGGAAAAACGTATACGACGAGTTTTAGCGTCTTGTAAAATTTGCCAGAAAGCTAAATCAGACACCACTTCACATATTCCTCCTTTATATCCCATTATACCTGTGAAATTAAGACACATGGCCGCAGTAGATATTTTTGGTCCGATTCCGAGAACTAACAGAGGTTTTTGCTACATTTTTGTCGCTGTTGAGCTCACTTCAAAATTTGTTACTTTCACTCCGTTACGCAAAGCTACTGCTAAAACTGTTTCGAAAGCATTTGTAAAACATTTTCTATTTCATGTAGGGCATGTAATGAAAGTAATTTCTGATAATGGATCTCAATTTCGTAGTAGTGTATGGACACGCATGTTACGAGCTAGAAACATTTCTCCGATCTATATATCCAAGTACCACGCTTCTTCGAACCCTTGTGAAAGATTAATGAAGGAAATTGGTAAGCTGTGCAGAATATACTGCCACAAAAGACATATTGATTGGGATACACACATACTCTCATTCCAAGATGTAATTAATTCCATTCCAAATGAATCCACTATGCTATCTCCGACTGTTATACTGAAAAACGTTGAACCACCGAACAAAATTAAAGAATTAATAGAATTCCCCAAAAATCGTCGCCTACGACACCACGAAATAATTGACATTGCGCTGAACAACATCAAACGTGCCGCAGAGCGCCGGAGAAGACAGCAAAAACAGGTTTGTACACGCCGCGACTTTCACGTTGGACAGAAGATATTAGTACGTACACACTATTTATCCAGCAAATTAAAAGGTAAGTGCAGTAAATTTGAACTTCTATACGCAGGTCCGTATCGGATTCGCAGCATCCCTCACCCCAATGTTGTACACGTCGAAACTTTGAGAACCAGAAAATCGAAAGGCAATCACCATATCTCAAACATTAAACCGTTTATTGAGTGAAACCACTGTATGATTCAACACACTATGATGCCATTTACTAATGCAATTAATTCACCTGACTAATTATTGATGATTATCGTATTTTTTTTTCTTGGCAAGTGCCCGGCAAGGTAAGGTTAGCAGGTCGCTCTTCTTGTCGTTACACATCAGACCGTGCATATTTTTCCAGATGAATTTACACATTTACGACTATTTCTGCAATTATATTTATGTGACTACTTATTGATGATTATCGTATTTTTTTTCTTGGCAAGTGCCCGGCAAGGTAAGGTTAGCAGGTCGCTTTTCTTGTCGTTACACATCAGACCGTGCACATTTTCCATTTTTTTGTGTATATGACTGTACTCCAGTTTTGTTTGTATGCACTATGAAGTAGTTAAGATATAACACACACCAGTCGACTTTGACATTTTTTTTTTTTTGCCTTATGACATCTCAACATCGTGACTGTTTCACATTTTTTTTGCTACTGCATTGTATTATTCTGTGTACATTTTTTCGCATCCGAACACTGTCAATGTCTTGGACATATTACGTTTTCTGTCATGTTATGCTGTATGGTTAATTGTGTCACCATAAACCAGTCATTATTTAGTGGGTATAGGATTTAAATGCAAGACATTAATCTTTGTTCATCAATTTCAGAAAGGAATGATGATTCTAAGAAATAAATTTAACATAAATGGGAATTTCACCTACGGAATAAACGAAAGGAGATGCAATAACTTTATGAGGAAGAGTAAAGGGATCAGTATTAACAAGCATTAACAAGACTATACTATACTCATCACAGAATAGCAGTCTTAACTAATTTTTTCTTTCAGAATACAAGGTGATTGATGCAGGCTGTCAGAGAGAACTACACATCTTATTTTTAGTGATGAAATATGCTAGAGATAAGGAATAGTTAGGTAATGAGTAATGAAGTGATTTTTTGCAGATGATAGTGAATACTGATGAATAATGATGAAGGAAATGGTATTATGAATAATGAAGTTTTTCTCTACAGGTGATGATAATGGTGAAGTTATGATGATATGGATAATGAAGTTTTTTTTTTTCTTTATGCCACGTAGTTATTTAAGTATTTGTTGCGGTTTGCTTTGACAGCAGGTGTTACATTGCATAGTAGGATGACGGAAAGTTTTGGAAAGGACAGCTATGGAACACATTTTATACACATTTCACTACTTGTTAATTCGAAGTTCACTACTTTTCAGCATAGTGTGCGTTTCTTCTTTCAGGTCAATAATCCGTTTTTGTATTTTTTCCAGGAGAAGTTTTTCATGACACTTACTAAACCTGTTACTTATTATACCTGTTCTAGTACTTGCATTTTTATATTTTTTACCCATTTGTGTTTATCATTTATAAATGTGATCACATGTACTGCCTTGTTACATAATCTTGCTACAGCTGACTCATGACGAATGACGTTACCTATCCTCATTTGCAGCAATAGGTCAAAAGCAAAAAGTATTATGCGTCAGCAATTAATTATCGATCCCAACGCAATGCATTGCTACCAAAAAAATGTATTACCAGTCCCACATAATGTCACTAGTTTATGATAATTCTGAATAATACTGATCAACTCTGAATAGCATGTCACTCGAGTAATGACCTCTTAATGAGACTATATTCAAAATAATGCTTTGTCACTAGCTAATAACTGCCACTGTTTATTGTAATGCCTGTGATTACTAATGATTTGACTGTAATTAACTGATTTTTAATAATGACTTTGTAATGATCTGAATAATACTGAATGATGAATTATGTTTTATTCTATTCAATACTTGATGGCCACTGAGTGCCAATAATTAATGTCAATCAACGAAATTGTTATTAATTATGCCATTAATTAACTCTTGTTTTCAATGTTCATACTTTGTTGTTGGAAATGAATGTGACTGTTTCATAATGCTTTGTAATTAGGAAAAGACTAATGATTCTTAATAGATTGGAATGACACATAATTAATTAACTATGGTACTGTTTAATAATGCTTTGTAATTAATTAAGGCTAATAATTCTTAGTATATTGAAATGACAAATGATTAATTAATTAACTGTAATTAGACAAATGATTAATTAACTGTAATTAGACAAATGATTAATTAACGACAAATGATTAATTAACTGTAATTATACAAATGATTAATTAACTGTAATTAGACAAATGATTAATTAAAGACAAATGATTAATTAACTGTAATTAGGAGAAGGTTAATGATTCTTGATTATACTCTGTAACTGAAAAGAATGCGATTATTTCATAATGCTTTGTAACCAGGAAAAGAAGGCTACTGATTCTGTGTAAAACAATTAATGAACATTTTTCTGTAATACTACATACTTGGTACAGAAATGTTCAATAACTAGGCTGTGAATGCCACAAACTATCAATGAAGACTGTAATTGTCAATATTATGTGACTTGATGTCCTTCACCTCATAAGCTGACTACCCTGAATTACTGCAATGTCCATTTGTCCTGTTTATCCCAGTGATCATGGAGCACTATATTTGGTTTTGCACTAATTCTACGTTGGTGTGCCTTGTAAGAGTGTGGTGTTGACACGACATGCTGTCCACCACCATGAGCGATGAAGACATTATTATGGTCCCACTGTTTGGTGTACCTAATGTACTGCCAAAATGAAAACATGGAACATTACTACGACAGTTCAGTGTCTTGGCTACACTGATAAATTCTGATGGGAAAAGAACTTCAAGTTGTGTCACTTGGTGTTGTACTACTGTGGAAAGATATGGACTTTCAGAGCAGCTGTGTGCAATCTAAAGTGCTACAACCATGATGCAATCCTTCCCTTTCCTATCCTGATTCTTGTCACATAAAGAAAAAATTTTTTTTGGTAACATCATTTATGTTCATAGGTTATACATTTTTCGATTCGCTAAACTCCAGTGTGAGTACACTTATGTCACTGGTCGACATGATGTTTGCCATTATGTTTATTTGTTGTGAAAATACTAAAGACATTTTTCAGTGCATGTGCACTTTGGACATGAATTTTTTTTTTGCCATTATGTTTATTTGTTGTGAAAATGCTAAAGACATTTTTCAGTGCATGTACACTTGTCAACATAATATTTTTTGCCAGTCTGTTTATTTGTTCTGAATATGCTAAAGAATTTTTTCAGTGCCTGTGCACTTTGTTATCTGTCAAATAATTTGTATATACTTTTCTGATTTGCTACTATGTTTTGTACTCACATTTTGTCTTTGTCTGATATATTTTGTACTTAGTGCGTGTGCACAACATTTACTTTATGTACTACAACATAATATTTTTTGCCAGTCTGTTTATTTGTTCTGAATATGCTAAAGAATTTTTTCAGTGCCAGTGCACTTTGTTATCTGTCAAATAATTTGTATATACTTTTCTGATTTGCTACTATGTTTTGTATTCACATTTTGTCCTTGTCTGATATATTTTGTACTTAGTGCGTGTGCACAACATTTAAATATTCTGTAAGTTGTAGGATTTTGTTAATTAAAGAAAAATTTTGCCGCGCTTGGCAAGTCCAAATGACTCACCATCGCTGCCAAATTTTTGCCCCCCGAGTGGAGGGTTATGAAACACGTATGTAACGTAGCAGCGATGGCGAGGCATTGTAGCATCTGTGACCAGAGAGTATGCGCTTGACCGCGCGAGTGTTGCGAGCGGTTCTCAGTCAGTAGTAGTCTTTGCGAGTTAGTTGTCGCTATGCAGAGTAGCAGTCAGTCAGTCGTTGCGAGTCTGTAGCTCTGTCTAGTTGAGAGCAGTACTCAGTCTGTAGTCGTCATGCAGAGCGGTCGGTCAGTAGTAGCAGCCCAGTGCGGTTGTGTGATGTAGGCGGTCGGCAACAATGGTCAAGATGAGGAATAAGGTATACTGTTAATTAATATAATCATTAGATAATGAAAAATTTTATTTATTGTAATTATTCTCCAACAAGTCTCTCAATAATAATTTTTTATTTCAAAAGCATTTTCTCAAAAGTTTAATTTTTTTGAACTAAAGATCTCGTTGCACTTCCCATTTCATTCCACTTCTTTTTGAAGAAAAATTTCACTAGAATTACAAAAAAAAGGAGAATATTATTATTTGCAATGTAGTTCCTCCAAGTGGTGCGCAACAACAAGAGCAGATATGTGACATCCATTTATTCTGAGGTAAG
The DNA here is from genome assembly GCF_021461395.2 of Schistocerca americana. Taxonomy (NCBI): domain Eukaryota; kingdom Metazoa; phylum Arthropoda; class Insecta; order Orthoptera; family Acrididae; genus Schistocerca; species Schistocerca americana. The sequence continues at coordinate 145,138,829 of NC_060119.1, read as the reverse complement.
ACTTTAATTCTGATTGTTTTTACACAGGGCCAGAAACCGATATTTCGGTTTAATTGAATTTTCTTGTCACTGAATGGACTTTAATTTTTTGAGGGATTTATAATTGAGTCAGATTGCGAATTTCACATTTGTTGCCATTGTCAGTACATTTGATTGTAGGCAGGTTACGCATAGAGCCATGTCCATCAGCATTTCTAATTAGTATCGTTATTTTCTTTTAAAATTTTTGTGGGGAGGTTACACTTGGCCCCCATTTCTATTAAGTATTGCTATATTTTCTTTTAAAAATTGCGGTGGGGAGGTTACACTCTTTATACTGCTTTTTCTACGGTTTTTCGAAGTATAGCAGTAAATCTGTGTAATTTACTAAATTGGGAATTGTAATAGATTCTGATAGATCTCTGCAACTATAAGAAAAAAAGGCCGCACCACGAAGGAATTACCCGAATAGGACGGAAATCGGTAGATGTTACGCACATGTGTAGACAAACAAATGATTACAATTTCAGAAAAATTGGTTAAATGATTCAAGAGAAACAGCTTCACAAACTGAGTAAGTCAATAAAGCGTCGTTTCACGTCTGGCCCTTAAGCAACCAGTTATGGCATTGATCGACAGGATTGTTGATTTCCTTCTAACGGATATCGTCCCAAATTCTGTCCAATTGGGGCGTTAGATGGTCAAAATCCCAAGCTGTTTGGAGGTCCCTGCCCATAATGCTCCACACTTACTCGGTTGGGGAGACATCCAGCGACCTGGCGACTTAGCTGGCCAAAGTGTTGTTTTGCAAACAGGAAGACAAGCAGTAGATCTCTCGCCATGGTGGGCGGGCATTATCTTACTGAGATGCAAGACCTGGATGGCTTGGTGTGAAGAGCAACCTACGGTCGCAGGTTCGAATCCTGCCTCGGGCATGGATGTATGTGATGTCCTTAGGTTAGTTAGGTTTAAGTAGTTCTAAGTTATAGGGGACTGATGACCTCAGAAGTTAAGTCCCATAGTGCTCAGAGCCATTTGAACCATTTTTTTGAAGAGCAGTACAAGGGGGCGTAGATATCGTCGACATATCGCTGTGTTGTAAGGATGCTGTGGATGGGTTCTGTTATGAAATTAAATGTCACGCCAGACTATCACTCCCACTTGTTGGGCGTTATGATGGGCGACAGTCGGGTTGGTTTCCCACTGCTACTTAGTGCGTCTTCAGACACGTCTTTGATGGTCATCGGAGCTCATTTCGAGGCGGTACTCATCACTGAAGACAATTCTACTCGAGTCAGTGAGATTCCAGGACGAAGACTGGAGACGTCCTGGAGAGTGGTGGGATACCATTATGTGCAGAGTCTTCCAGTCAGCTCGGGATTTTGACGTCCAGTGCGCCAGTTGCACAGAATTTGGCATGATACACCTCATGAGGACATCCAACAAATCTATCAGTCAATGCTAAACCGGGCAACTGCTCGCATAACGGGAAGAGGTGGACCAACGTATCACTGACTTGCTCAATTTGTGAAGCTCTTTCTCTTGAATAAATCATCCAATTTTTCTGAGCTTGTAAATATTTGTTTGTCTGTACATGTACATCATTTCTACCAATTTCCGCTCCATTCAGCGTTTATTTCTATTGCATATATATCTATAATGATCACTGTTCTGTAAAAGTATACATACGTGGTGTCACCTTCCCCTTACATCTAGTGTTTACATTAATGTCCACCGCTGTGTTGCTGATTGCAATTACTTCCTCTGTATAATGCTTTTTCTGAGTATATCAGTAAATCAGTGTAATATTGTTAAAATGGGATTTTTAATGGATTCTGACGAACCTCTGCAATACCAGTATATATATACTCACGTGTTAGGGGTTAAGTGCAGTAATATTTTTATTGGTGACTGATGTCACTGTTCTGAACAACATTGCATCAATATTTACTTCATTTGCAAACGAATAATTATTGGTATTAGAAGTAGTATGATTTAGGTTGATTAGTAGCTGCAAGTACATGTGGCAAGAGCAGTCCATTCATGCTTATCTTCCCCTGAGCAGCAGGTCAGGTGTTTACGTTCGATACGTGCAAATGGTTAGCGTAAACTGACAGGTCTAGTCCACGGTGGATAAAACAGAGGTAGTAAATTATGTGATGTGTTTGTGGGAAGACTGTTAGACACAGAGAAAAAACTACTAACACACTGAAGTGGATACCTATTAAGGTACCAATGATCACGATATCTGCACTTATATTCCTAACACTAAAAACTTAACTAAACAAAACTCCTCCCGAACAGGCCATGAAGGCCCAACGCCACTGGCCGGCCGCCGTGTCATCCTCAGCTCATGAGCGTCACTGGATGTGGATGTGTGTGTGTGTGGGAGGGGGGGGGGGGGCATGTGGTCAGCACACCGCTCTCCCGGCCATATTCCTAACACACTGTGTGTGTTATCTTAGAATGTTTTGTCATTCTTGTATTAAAGCATACAATTGTGGTGTAATCTCAGTCTTATATTGTAGCGTAATCTTCTATGACAGCAAGTACTTACATTGCTTATTGAATTGATGCACAGGGATAGCTTATACCTCCTGTCACTTGTATAGTACCCATGTGCAAACTTGCTCCCCAAGCTGTTGAATGCTTCTCTTCACATCACCATGGTTTCACTTACTGTTATATTTCCTACATTTAGTACGCTGTTGTGTGCTGTCTTCTGGTTCCACAGAGATGAAAAATCATTATGTGGTATACGTGAAGGCAGTATGTAAGGAAAAGTAACAATTTTTTAAAACTTTTCATTATTTTAATGAGTATTTTAATAAACATTTAATTCTGCATTTCCCCTTAACTGTATTTTTTTGTGGAGTATAACAGTATGCATACTAAACACAGCCATGTTGCTTATCATAAGACGCAAGCATGATTACAGATCTGTGATCATGAAAGAAAATAAATTTGATGTTCGTACCAAAGTAAACATTGTTATTTCCATGTGTAAACTGTCTACATTGTTTTGTCGAAAAACTTGTCTTAGTTCTGCTAAAACTGATGTCACAGTCATCCATACATTATAGTAACCCTCCATGCAAGGGTAATTTCTGACATTAATTGTTGGTTGTCACTATTGAGCTTTTTAATTTGGTGGCTCTATGCAGTTACTTGGATGGGACGTACTGTTCGTTTGGGAGTGACATCCTGTATTAAAAAGGCTCCTAGCCTGATGTATTAGTAAATGTATGCCACTAAATTTCCTCTGTAAGTATCTGTTTTGGTGTATAGAGTAGCATAATGCATACAAGATGCATATGCATACTGCTTGTCGCAATATGCAACTATGGTTATAGATATCTGATCATGGATCACTATCATCAAAAAGGATGAAAACACATAGAGCTTTCCAGGAAATATCGCTTTACCGGGCAAGAATGCAACGCAACTGTTAAGCTGCAACATAAGTGGGAGTGATGTCACTTTAACAAAAATACAGCACTCAATTTATCCCCTATGTAGATTTTTTAAGGTGGAGGGTAACAGCTTGCCGAGTGGGGTAGCCGCGCGGTCTGCGGCGCCCTTCCACGGTTCGTGCGCCTCCCCCCGTTGGAGGATCGAGTCCTCCCTCGGGCATGTGTATGTGTGTGATGTTTTTAGCGTAAGTTAGTTTAAGTTAGGTTAAGTAGTGTATAAGCCTAGGGACCGATGACCTCAGCAGTTTGGTCCCATAGGAACTTACCACAGATGTACGAGGGCAGTTCAATAAGTAATGCAACACATTTTTTTTCTCGGCCAACTTTGGTTGAAAAAACCGGAAATTTCTTGTGGAATATTTTCAAACATTCCCGCTTCGTCTCGTATAGTTTCATTGACTTCCGACAGGTGGCAGCGCTGTACGGAGCTGATAAAATGGCGTCTGTAACGGATGTGCGTTCCAAACAACGGGCAGTGATCGAGTTTCTTTTGGCGGAAAACCAGGGCATCTCAGATATTCATAGGCGCTTGTAGAATGTCTACGGTGATCAGGCAGTGGACAAAAGCACGGTGAGTCGTTGGGCAAAGCGTGTGTCATCATCGCCGCAAGGTCAAGCAAGACTGTCTAATCTCCCGCGTGCGGGCCGGCCGTGCACAGCTGTGACTCCTGCAATGGCGGAGCGTGCGAACACACTCGTTCGAGATGATCGACGGATCACCATCAAACAACTCAGTGCTCAACTTGACATCTCTGTTGGTAGTGCTGTCACAATTGTTCACCAGTTGGGATATTCAAAGGTTTGTTCCCGCTGGGTCCCTCGTTGTCTAACCGAACACCATAAAGAGCAAAGGAGAACCATCTGTGCGGAATTGCTTGTTCGTCATGTGGCTGAGGATGACAATTTCTTGTCAAAGATTGTTACAGGCGATGAAACATGGGTTCATCACTTCGAACCTGAAACAAAACGGCAATCAATGGAGTGGCGCCACACCCACTTCCCTACCAAGAAAAAGTTTAAAGCCATACCCTCAGCTGGTAAAGTCATGGTTACAGTCTTCTGGGACGCTGAAGGGGTTATTCTGTTCGATGTCCTTCCCCATGGTCAAACGATCAACTCTGAAGTGTATTGTGCTACTCTTCAGAAATTGAAGAAACGACTTCAGCTTGTTCATAGGCACAAAAATCTGAACGAACTTCTCCTTCTTCATGACAACGCAAGACCTCACACAAGTCTTCGCACCCGAGAGGAGCTCACAAAACTTCAGTGGACTGTTCTTCCTCATGCACTCTACAGCCCCGATCTCGCACCGTCGGATTTCCATATGTTTGGCCCAATGAAGGACGCAATCCGTGGGAGGCACTACGCGGATGATGAAGAAGTTATTGATGCAGTACGACGTTGGCTCCGACATCGACCAGTGGAATGGCACCGTGCAGGCATACAGGCCCTCGTTTCAAGGTGGCGTAAGGCCGTATCATTGAATGGAGATTACGTTGAAAAATAGTGTTGTGTAGCTAAAAGATTGGGGAATAACCTGGTGTATTTCAATACTGAATAAAACAACCCCTGTTTCAGAAAAAAATGTGTTGCATTACTTATTGAACTGCCCTCGTACAAAACACATGCGGGTTGCTTATCTTAATACGTTAAGTATGATTACAGATCTTTGATCGCGAGTGAGAGATTCCATCTTGTGTGAAAATGACATTACACGTATTCTTCTTTACTAAAATAGTGTTCCGATCACAAAACACGCATGGCGCTATTGTTGTAACTTAATTGTTCTATACAAGTAAAAAAACGCATGGATAACATCTTGGCGTTACTGATAAAATCGTGTTACGTGTGATTGTTTGTGGCAGACCCGCAAAGGATTCACACTGACATACACGATCTGGTGGATAATGTCGAAAGCGGCATGACACTGGTCACAGATGGTGCGGTTGCCTATAAGAAGACAGCCATGCAAGAAGACTGCAGCATATTGTAGGAAGACCTTCAGAGGATTCATGATTGGTACACGGACTGAGAGTTGAAACTGAATGTAAGTAAATGTAAAAATGGCTCTGAGCACTATGGGACTTAACATCAGTGGTCATCAGTCCCCTAGAACTCTGAACTACTTAAACCTAACTAACCTAAGGACATCACACACATCCATGCCCGAGGCAGGATTCGAACCTGCGACCGTAGCAGTTGCGAAGTAAATGTAACATAGAGCGCACAAATAAGTCAGGAAATCTAGTGCTGTATGGTAAAGCTATTGATGACAGATTCCTAGAAATGGTAACAATGGCAAAATACCTGGAAGTATGCAGGAACGGCAGATGGCAGGCTCAGATTAATTGGAGGAAATGTAATCTGACCACGAAGGAATTGGTTTGCAGAAAACGTGTTTGAGAAATTTTTGAGTGTTGCTTATCAGTCACGGGCCCTTACCAGGTCACATTAAGCCGGCCGCTGTGGATAATCGGTTCTAGGTGCTTCAGTCCGGAGCCGCGCTGCTGCTGCGGTCGCAGGTTCGAATCCTGCCTCGGGCATGGATGTGTGTGCCGTTCTTAGGTTAGTTAGGTTTAAATAGTTCTAAGTTCTATGGGACTGATGGCCTCAGATGTTAAGTCCCATAGTGCTCAGAGCCATTTGAACCATTTTGACACCGATCACAGATTAACAGTTAAAGTTGCCGCATATTTTTCAAATCTCGTTTCTGGGTGATCGTTACTACATTGATTAGACGATATGGCGAAGTAATATCGATCCAATGACTGCATCGATATACATGGTGGCCCATTGATCGTGACTGGGCCAAATATCTCACGAAATAAGCGTCAAATGAAAAAACTACAAAGAACGAAACTTGTCTAGCTTGAAGGGGGAAACCAGATGGCGCCATGGTTGGCCCGCTAGATGGCGCTGCCATAGGTCAAACGGATATCAACTGCGTTTTTTTTAAAGAGCATCCACCATTTTTATTGCATATTCGTGTAGTACGTAAAGAAATATGAATGTTTTAGTTGGACCACTTTTTTTCGCTTTGTGATAGATGGCGCTGTAATAGTCACAAACATATGGCTCACAATTTTAGACGAACAGTTGGTAACAGGTAGGTTTTTTAAATTAAAATACAGAACCTAGGTATGTTTGAACATTTTATTTCGGTTGTTCCAATGTGATACATGTACCTTTGTGAACTTAACATTTCTGAGGACGCACATTAATGCAATAAATGCTCAAAATGATGTCCGTCAACCTCAATGCATTTGGCAATACTTGTAACGACATTCCTCTCGACAGCGAGTAGTTCGCCTTCCGGAATGTTCGCATATACATTGACAATGCGCTGACGCATGTTGTCAGGCGTTGTCCGTGGATCACGATGGCAAATATCCTTCAACTTTCCCCCCAGAAAGAAATCCGGGGACGTCAGATCTGGTGAACGTGCGGGCCATGGTATGGCGCTTCGACGACCAATCCACCTGTCATGAATTATTCTATTCAATACCGCTTCAACCGCAGGCGAGCTATGTGCCGGACATCCATCATGTTGGAAGTACATCGCCATTCTGTCAAGCAGTGAAACATCTTGTAGTAACATCGGCAGAACATTACGTAGGAAATCAGCATACATTGCACCATTTAGATTGCCATCGATAAAATCGGGGCCAATTATCCTTCCTCCTATAATGCCGCACCATACATTAACCCGCTAAGGTCGCTGATGTTCCACTTGTCGCAGCCATTCTGGATTTTCCGTTGCCCAATAGTGCATATTATGCCGGTTTACGTTACCGCTGTTGGTGAATGACGCTTCGTCACTAAACAGAACGCGTGCAAGAAATCTGTCATCGTCGCGTAATTTCTCTTGTGCCCAGTGGCGGAACTATAGACGACGTTCAAAGTCGTCGCCATGCAATTCCTGATGCATAGAAATATGGTACGAGAGCAGTCGATGTTGATGTAGCATTCTCAACACCGACATTTCTGAGATTCCCGATTCTCGCGCTATTTGTCTGCTACTGATTTGCGGATTAGCCGCGACAGCAGCTAAAACAGCTACTTGGGCATCATCCTTTATTGCAGGTCGTGGTTGACGTCTCACATGTGGCTGAACACTTCCTGTTTCCTTAAATAACGTAACTATCCTGTGAACGGCCCGGAAACTTGGATGATGTCGTCCAGGATACCGAGCAGCATACATACCACTCGCCCGTTGGGCATTTTGATCACATTAGCCATACATCAGCACGATATCGACCTTTTCCGCAATTGGTAAACGGTCCATTTTAACACGGATAAAGTATCACGAAGCAAATACCGTCTGCACTGGTGGAATGTTACGTGATACCACGTACTTATACGTTTGTGACTATTACGGCGCCATCTATCACAAAGCGAAAAAAGTGGTTCAACTAAACCATTCATATTTCTTTACGTACTACACTAATATGTAATAAAAAATGGGGGTTCCTATTTTAAAAAACGCAGTTGATATCCGTTTGACCTATGGCAGCGCCATCTAGCGGGCCCACCATAGCGCCATCTGGTTTCCCCCTTCTAGCTAGACGAGTTTCGTTCTTTGTAGTTTTTTCGTTTGATGCTTATTTCGTGAGATATTTGGCCGGGTCACTATCCATGGACCACCCTGTATATTGAATATACAGCAATGCCTAACGCGGCGGTGCGTCGCGAGTCAAGTTCTCATTTTCTTGTTGTTTCTCGTCAGAATGCGGACGTAATCGTTTTCGTTCCGCCTAATCAGACTAACGCAACATAAATGAAACCAAAAATCTGCGCCGGCTGGAGTGGCCGAGCGGTTCTAGGCGCTACAGTCTGGATCCTACCTCGGGTATGGAGGTGTGTGATGTCCTTAGGTTAGTTAGGTTTAAGTAGTTCTAAGTTCTAGGGGACTGATGACCCTAGAAGTTAAGTCCCATAGTGCTCAGAGCCATTTGAATCAAAACTCTGCCCTAAAAGAGAGCAAAATACTTATTTACGTATCGGAAGTGGCAAGAAACTTATTTATGAGTTAATCCGGTAAAAGGTAACAATTATATGGTGTATTGCTACCTTTGTAAACGTGACTTCAGCGTAGCACATAGTCGTAATACAGAACGTCAGCAGCACGCCAAAATCGAAGGAAACAAAAGCATTGTGAGGAGAATTAATACATCCTCTAATATATCCAGCTGTTTTGAAATATATAGTAAGTACAAAAATTTCAATTGACGGCACCGCAATAGAGAAGTGAGTATCTGATGATTGAGGCAGAGGCTAAAGGTATTTAAGCCCAGGAGATAAATAAGATTCTTGGGTTTGTTCTCAGTACACTTGTATCAAATGCGCACATAGAAAGAATTTTTCTTTTATGAACACTAAATGGTCTGATGATAGGAACAGTTATAATGTAGATTTATTGAAAGATGAATTACAAATAAGTATTAATTTTGTTTAAATATGTGAAGATTTTGTTAAATTTGTAACAAATGATAACAAACTCAAGCTGCTGCCAAAAATGTAAGGAAGTATAGTTTAAAGTAAAGAATTCTACAGACCTTCAGTTTGTTATTGTTACGAAGAGATTTTTAGTTGGTTGATCCAATAAAGCTGTTTTAAGATTTAAAAAAAATACATTAGACCTACTCATTTCTTCGGGTCAAAGTCTCCCTTGTTTTGATAAAAAAAGTTTATCTATACATATTGATACTAGGTGGCCTCATGGAACCTAGCCCGTTTTTCTATATGATATTGAAATAAAAGCGCCTGTTCGCTTTACCATACGTGCACCAACTATATTTCTTCGTATTTTTCAGCAATGAGGTAAGAACGTCTTGGAACAGTTCCGGAGATGCAGCTTGGTGTCTTAGTTTGATTTCAGTTCCACCACAATTCATTGTTTAGTAATTTTTCAGATAGGCTAATATTTATAACAGACGGCAAGCACCTTTTCCCTGCACAAACCCATCCTATGACGCAAACATTATTGCACGTCAGCCTTTGCCTAGGCAGTGTGTAACTTCACATTCAATCGGTGCTAGTTAGAAATGCTTTTCAAAACCCCTTCTTGCGCTTGTTAAGCTTCTACCACGTCAGTAACTGAGTTTTCGAGTCAGACAGCGTGTTTCAGGGCTCCATATTTTAAAATTTGATATAAGTATCAGGATGAAACTTGTTCAAAACTTCGTTTGAACTTCCAATTAAAGTTGTACAAGACGTGGCAGAGTTTGACGTTCTGTACGACGCCCTTGAACTTGCAGCCGTTTTACTCGCAATGAAAGCAAATTAACTAGATATGAAGCGATACGCTGCACTTAGTCTCATATACTACTACAAATAAATGTCAACTTACGGAAATTGGAATGTACGAATATACACTGAAGAGCCAAAGAAACTGGTACACCTGCGTAATATCGCCTAGGACCTCCGCGAGCACGCAGAAGTGCCACAGCACGACGTGGCATGGACTCGACTAATGTCTGAAGTAGTGCTAGAGATAACTAACACCATGAATCCTGCAGGGCTGTCCATAAATCCGTAAGGGTACGACAGGTGGAGGTCTCTTCTGCACAGCGTTGCAAGCCATCCCAGATTTGCTCAATAATGTTCATGTCCGAGGAGTTTGGTGGCTAGAGGAAGTGTTTAAACTCAGAAGAGTGATCCTGGAGCCACTCTGTAGCAATCCTGGACGTGTGGGGTGTCGCATTGTCCTGCTGGAATTGCCCAAGTCCATCGGAATGCACAATGGACATGAATGGATGCAGGTGGTCACACAGGCTGCTTACGTACGTTTCACCTGTCAGAGTCGTATCTAGACGTATCAGAGATCCAATATCTCTCCAACTGCACACGCCCCACACCATTACAGAACCTTGCACAGTCTCCTGCCGACATGCAGGATCCATGGATTCATGAAGTTGCTACCATACCTGTACACGTCCATCCGCTCGATACAATTTGAAACGAGAGTCGTCCGACAAGGCAACATGTTTCCAGACATCAACACCCTAATGTCGATGCTGACGGGCCCAGGCGAGGCGTAAAGCTTTGTGTCGTGCAGTCATCAAGGGTACACGAGTGGGCCTTCAGCTCCGAAAGCCCATATCGATTATGTTTCGTTGAATGGTTCGCATGCTGACTCTTGTTGATGGCCCAGCACTGAAATCTACAGCAATTTGTGGAAGGGTTGCATTTCTGTCACACTGAACGATTCTCTTCAGTCGTCGTTGGTCCCATTGTTGCAGGATCTTTTCCCGGCCGCAGCGACGTCGGAGATTTGACGTTCTACCGGATTCCTGATATTCTTGAAATGTTCGTACAGGAAAATCCCCACTTCATCGCTACCTCTTAGAAGCTGTGTCCCATCACTCGTGCGCCGACTGTAACACCACGTTGAAACTCACCTAAATCTTGATAAGCTGCCATTGTAGCAGCAGTTACCGATCGAACAACTGCTCCAGACACTTTTCTTATACAGGGTGGTACAAAAGGGTACGGCCAAACTTCCAGGAAACATTCCTCACACACAAATAAAGAAAATATGTTATGTGGACATGTGTCCGGAAACACTTACTTTCCATTTTAGAGCTCATTTTATTACTTCTCTTCAAATCACATTGATCATGGAATGGAAACACACAGCAACAGAACGTACCAGCGTTACTTCCTCCGTTAGCGAGGATACATGCATCCAACCTCCGTCGCATGGAATCCCTGATGCGCTGATGCAGCCCTGGAGAATAATGACGTATTGTATCACAGCCGTCCACAATACGAGCACGAAGAGTCTCTACATTTGGTACCGGGGTTGCGTAGACACGAGCTTTCAAATGCCCCCATAAATGAAAGTCTAAAAAGTTGAGGTCAGGAGAGCGTGGAGGCCATGGAATTGGTCCGCCTCTACCAATCCATCGGTCACCGAATCTGTTGTTGAGAAGCGTACGAACACTTCGACTGAAATGTGCAGGAGCTCCATCGTGCATGAACCATATGTTGTGCCGTACTTGTAAAGACACATGTTCTAGCAGCACAGGTAGAGTATCCCGTATGAAATCATGATAATGTGCTCCATTGAGCGTAGGTGGAAGAACATGGGGCCCAATCAAGACATCACCAACAATGCCTGCCCAAACGTTCACGTAAAATCTATGTTGATGACGTGATTGCACAATTGCGTGCGGATTCTCGTCAGCCCACATATGTTGATTGTGAAAATTTACAATTTGATCACGTTGGAATGAAGCTCTAACATGGAAATTAAGCGTTTCCGGACACATGTCCACATAACATCTTTTCTTTATTTGTGTGTGAGGAATGTCTCCTGAAAGTTTGGCCGTACCTTTTTGTAACACCCTGTATAGACGCTGCGATCGCAGTGCCGTATTCAGCCTGTTTACATATTTCTGTATTTGAATACCATGTCTGCACCAGTTTCTTTGGCGCTTCAGTGTGTCTACCATTTTCATAGTCTTCAAAACCGCTGTAAACGTGAAGCTCTAAATCACACACTCCGCACTACAATCTCTAACTTCTTGCAAGTACGCACAGACGGTGAAGATAGACATGCTCCAGGACATGGTCAATTTTGTTCCTTGACAGATTTTTGTCTCGGGTACAAGAAGAAATCCGTAACCAAAAAATAGTCGTGGTCCACTTTTTTTTACTCAAGGGCCCATATGTAGTTACGGTTTTCCGGCGCTGTCCATATCTGCAGAACACATGCAAGGCGGTGGCTTCTGCCGCCGCTGGGACGGCCTCGGTGTTGAGTTTGCTCAGCTGTTAGCAGCTCGCTGTGGCTCGCGAGCTGAAGGCAGCTTCCGCACTAGGCGTCAGTGCGCAGTGAAGCGTTCGTAGTGGTGACTCACACAGGTAATAGTTATTCGTTCAGTTTCCTCGTACAGTGTGTGTGTGTGTGTGTGTGTGTGTGGCTTAGGGGCGCTCAACGTCGAGGATATCAGCGCGTGTACGAAGGTCAGTAGCAACGAATGTGGTTAAAACGTAGAAAATGCGATGAAAGTAATAAAACGCAGTATCAGATGAAATAGCATCCTCTTCCAATTACACCCATAACCATCGCCTCAATCACACTAGCTCACAACAAGGAAATGAACGTTAAAGATTGGAAGATGTTCGAAAACTGTCAAAATACAACTGAGATTAAAGGAAAATTAAGAGAGATTCACAGGAGTATGTAGCTGGCCGACTCTTACAAAAAAACACAGATGAGCGAGCCACCTTGAAAACACATTGAAATGGTCGCCCGAAAATTCTAGACAGCAAGTTGAACGTTGCCCAAAACTTAAAAGACACACCAAATTCGTGTCCATGTCATTTCAAACAGAGGACAAATCGTTTGACAAATGAGCTGTTGCTCTATACATCTACATCTACATCTACATCCATACTCCGCATGCCACCTGACGGTGTGTGGCGGAGGGTACTTTGAGTACCTCTAACGGTTCTCCCTTCTATTCCAATCTAGTATTGTTCGTGGAAAGAAAGATTGTCGGTATGCCTCTGTGGGGCTCTAATCTCTCTGAATTTATCCTCATGGTCTCTTCGCGAGATATGCGTAGGAGGGAGCAACATACTGCTTGATTTCTCAGTGAAGGTATGTTCTCGAAACTTCAACAAAAGCCCATACCGAGCTACTGAGCGTCTCTCCTGCAGAGTCTACCACTGGAGTTGATCTATCATCTCCGTAACGCTTTCGCGATTACCAAATGATCCTGTAACGAAGTGCGCTGCTCTCCGTTGGATCTTCTCTCTCTCTTCTATCAACCCTATCTGGTACAGATCCCACACTGGTGAGCAATATTCAAGCAGTGAGCGAACAAGTGTACTGTAACATACTTCCTTTGTTTTCGGATTGCATTTCCTTAGGATTCTTCCAATGAATCTGTCTGGCATCTGCTTTACCGACGATCAACTTTATATGATCATTCCATTTTAAATCACTCCTAATGCCTATTCCCAGATAATTTATGGAATTAACTGCTTCCAGTTGCTGACCTGCTGTATTGTAGCGGAATGATAAAGGATCTTTCTTTCTATCTATTCGCAGCACATTACACTTGTCTACATTGAGATTCAGTTACCAATCCTTGCACCATGCGTCAATTCGTTGCAGATCCTCCCGCATTTCAGTACAATTTTCCATTATTACAACCTCTTGATATACTACAGCATCATCCGCAAAAAGCCTCAGTGAACTTCCGATGTTATCCACAAGGTCATTTATATATATTGCGAATAGCTACGGTCCTACGACACTCCCCTGCGGCACACCTGAAATCACTCTTACTTCGGAAGACTTCTCTCCATTGAGAATGACGTGCTGCGTTCTGTTATTTAGGAACTCTTCAATCCAATCACACAATTGGTCTGATAGTCCATATGCTCTTGCTTTGTTCATTAAACGACTGTGGGGAACTGTATCAAACGCCTTGTGGAAGTCAAGAAACACGGTATCTACCTGGGAACCCGTGTCTCTTGTCTGAATACAAAATACAGTCTACTAAAATGTCTCGTACTGTGATATACATGCCACAAGCACACCACATTGGAGGGTTTTCGAGCTGTAGCAAGAAGCCATGCGTCAGAGGGCTGCCTTCTATGTGAAGACGAGTGAGAAGGACTTCATATGTCTGCGTGGCTGGCAGGAGGTACGCCACGACCGAGTTGTGGACTCTACCAGACGCAGTTTGTTGTCTGTTACGTCGAGCCCGTCGTCTTCCCACGGGAACATGACTCAGTACCTCAACAACGAGGCGACAGTATGCAGAGAGATGGCGCTTAGAATTATCTGAGGATCACGACACGCCTCTTTGGCTGCTACGTCCGCCCTTTCGCTCCTCTTTATACCCATGTAACCTGTCAACCAGCAACCAGCAGAGAGACACCTGCTTCCGCAGCATTAGTAAGCGGAGGAGGGCATCCTGGACATCCTGAACTACTGTATCGGCTGGATACAGTCGTTGCAGGACATTCAGGGAGTCGGAACAGTCGAGGAATTGAGCAGACACGGCACATCTACCTGCTCCAGCGCCATCAAGATCGCGAATAACTCGGCATTGAAGACAGCAAGGTCTGGAGGCAACCGAATCGTGAGGACATGATCAGCCAGTAGAGTTCCCACTTTTTAACCCATCCGTGACTACAGCTACATAGTTCATCTACATCTACATTACATTTATACTCCGCAAGCCACCCAACGGTGTGTGGCGGAGGGCACTTTACGTGCCCCTGTCATTACCTCCCTTTTCTTTTCCAGTCGCGTATGGTTCGCGGAAAGAACGACTACCGGAAAACCTACGTGCGCGCTCCAATCTCTCTAATTCTACATTCGTAATCTCCTCGGGAGGTATAAGTAGGGGGAAGCAACATATTCGATACCTCATCCAGAAACGCACCCTCTCGAAACCTGGACAGCAAGCTACACCGCGATGCAGAGCGCCTCTCTTGCAGAGTCTGCCACTTGAGTTTGCTAAACATCTCCGTAACGCTATCACGCTTACCAAATAACCCTGTGACGAAACGCACCGCTCTTCTTTGGATCTTCTCTATCTCCTCTGTCATCCCGACCTGGTACGGATCCCACACTGATGAGCAATACTCAAGTATAGGTCGAACGAGTGTTTTGTAAGCCACCTCCTTTGCTGATGGACTACATTTTCTAAGGACTCTCTCAATGAATCTCAACCTGGCAGCCGCCTTACCAACAATTAATTTTATACGATCATTCCACTTCAAATGGTTCCGTGCGCATACTCCCACATATTTTACAGAAGTAACTGCTACCAGTGTTTGTTCCGCTGTCACATAATCATACAATAAAGGCTCCTTCTTTCTATGTATTCGCAATACATTACATTTGCCTATGTTAATGGTCAGTTGCCACTCCCTGCACCAAGTGTCCATCCGCTGCAGATCTTCCTGCATTTCGCTGCAATTTTCTTATGCTGCAACTTCTCTGTATACTAAAATATCATCCGCGAAAAGCCGCATGGAAGTTCCGATACTATCTACTAGGTCATTTATATATATTGTGAAAAGCAATGGTCCCATTACACTCCCCTGTGGCACGCCAGAGGTTACTTTAACGTCTGTAGACGCCTCTCCATTGACAACATGCTGCGTTCTGTTTGCTAAAAACTCTTCAATCCAGCCACACAGCTGGTCTGATATTCCGTAGGCTCTTACTTTGTTTGTCAGGCGACAGTGCGGAACTTGTGGTGCTCTGTTAGAATGTTGGACAATCGCGTATTAAAAACATAAGCAGGAGTGGAAGTTCTCCCACACTGAAGTAAACCTAAAATCTCCCTGCAGTTTGCAGGGTGGCAGTCGGTTAAACCTGGCTTTGAGTCTGTATGTGCCTCACATCAAGGGATTCCAGTTCACGCTTGATTCCAAACGGGCTGTTGCTCGTGGATGACTGGAGAAAAGGCATTCCATAGTTGGCGAGCAGTAGTATGATATGCTGGTGAATTAGGAGCGGAGAGCAACTTACACGTGCTTGACACACAATGAGCAGATGTAGTCAGATAGAAAGTAGAGGTTCCCCACAGATACTGGGTACAGGGTTGGTCCTGTAACCACCCGTTGCCAAACTGATCCCCTTATGGTGGATAGCATCAAGGTTCTTCAGGTAAGAAGGTCTCACTCACTGAGCCGTATACCGTGCACCCATAGTCCAGCCGCAGTCTCATGGAAACTCTCTAAAACTGGAGCAGACTCGTCCTGTCCGCTATCCAAGACTTGTGGCTAAGGCACTTTAAGATCTTGGCTTTGTTACATCAAAGAGAAGTATGGAAACACAGTACAAATTACTTTTCTTTCGATGCTCGTACGAAGCTAATCCCTTCTGAATGAATCCTAAACAGCATTTACTACTCGTCTCCATGACTGACGTCGCTGGAACATGACATCAAAGCTGTACTCGATCGCAGAAGGAGACTTTCATTGGAACAAATTTATTATGGTCATATCTCCCTGCGGCGACTGCGGCTCCAAAGAAGACCTCAAGCATACTTTCTTCGGTTACCCCAGAAGACACGAAATGGAACTGACGTGAAATTAACTCCCCACGAACTTGACAACCTCATTAGCGACAAACGATATAACAACTTCCAAGACAACTTCATACCAGAGTGTCAAACAAAGATAAAATTTCAGCTTCATATTTCCGCAACTGATTAACATGTTAACGAAATAGTCATACCAAACTTGGAGCCTATTATATAAAAATTGTTGTATGTGCAATCATTCAGTGTTAAGTTATTCTCCCCTACTAGGCAGTCACTGTGGGCGTACACTTCCGGCGTTGGCTTACAGAGCTCACTATCGCCTTTGAGAAACAGGAAATCTTGATCCTGAGCAAGTCGGCGCTATAAGGCAATGTCAAGTCACTGTTATACTCCTTCGTTCCCAACCCATTATATCAGGTAAGACAATTGTCCAGTCAAGGACGTAGCCAAAGAGGGGTCCAGGGGATCCAACCCCCCTCCCCATCTCCACCCAGTCACCTAAATGAAATTACACATGTAGTCGCTGTGCAGTGAAGCTAATTTTCATAAATACGAGGGAAAAGCTGCAGGCACTATTGATAGTCAACAAGGCCATCGACAGATTTAAACTATCAATATATCGATAGCCTTATCAGCTGCTGCACCTTAGACGAGACCAACATTGTTGGCCTTACTTGAGCTCTACATAATTAAGAGACCAATTCATACAGTACAACAGGTGTTTACATAGAGGTGTTGAAATTATTAAAACATAAAACTGAATGAAAAGTCCAATAGTCCAGTGTAGCTGTATTTATTTAAGTCGATTAGAGACTCACACAACAGGTTAAGCAACTTTTAAGTTGCATCTTCTGGTGTATATAAATGCTGTTTCATAAGGTATAGGGAGTGAAACGCCCTGCTACACTCGCAGGACAGGACAGGTAGTAGGAATTGTGGAAGGGGGCCAGAATGAGCGGCTGTCAGTTACACTCCAAACATAACAAATGGTTCAAATGGCTCTGAGCACTATGGGACTTAACTTCTGAGGTCATCAGTCCCCTAGAACTTAGAACTACTTAAACCTAACTAACCTAAGGACACCACACACATCCATGCCCGAGTCCAGACAATACTTTATTTAGTTGTCCAAAGATTCAGCGCAACTTCTAAGCTTGTCTATCGACAGGAAACGGCTGAAGGGCCATGAATTAAATACAACTGTGATAAATATTTTTTTTTTAGACAGAAGGCTCTAAGGTTTAAACTTAAATAGTATTTAAGGTCAAGCGATGTAAAGCTTGATAAGTAAGAATCCAAAATTTTAAAGAGGCTGAAGACCCATCATTTTAAGAACAATACAACTACGATAAATTTTTAATAGGCAGAAGGCCCACAGCTTTATCTTGAAAGAATGTAATACTTGATAATTTTCAATAGGCAGAAAGCCCACAGCTTTATCTTCCAAAAGGTAATACTTGATAAGTAGGATCCTTAAAGCGTCTGAAGGCCAATGCTTTAAAACAATACAATAAATTTTCAACAGGCAGAAGGCCCAAGCTTTATCTTCAGACAATGTAAGACTTGGCCAATTTAGAAAAACTTACTTTTAAAACGGCTCAAGGCCTTTGATTTTAAAAACACAATTACAAGCATACAAATTCCAACCATCGGCAATGAGCCATTCAAAATACACAATTAAACGCCAACAAGAATGGCAGTATAGGCAACGACGCTCAGAAGTTTCCATGGGGCTCGGTCTGCCCTTGAAATCTTAACGTTCGCTTAGATGAGACAAGAAGTCGGCCCAACTATACTCGATCCACCAGCAGCACAACCAAGAGACAGTCGAGGACCCGCCGACAAGACGACTCGCTAACCACCAACCAGTATACGAGAATTCAAAAGCCAAAAAGTTGCAGACATAGCCGCCCATAGCCAAAAATACATTAAGCTGTCAGAAACTACACACCGTGTTAGACAGCGTCAACAGGTGAGGAAAGGACACTGCCTGAATTTACGTCAGCGAACAGGGCAGGTAACCGGAACACTACCGGCCAAAAGGCTGAAAATTCCGCTCGTGCACTTGAATTTCAAACCGACAAATACACTCCTGGAAATGGAAAAAAGAACACATTGACACCGGTGTGTCAGACCCACCATACTTGCTCCGGACACTGCGAGAGGGCTGTACAAGCGATGATCACACGCACGGCACAGCGGACACACCAGGAACCGCGGTGTTGGCCGTCGAATGGCGCTAGCTGCGCAGCATTTGTGCACCGCCGCCGTCAGTGTCAGCCAGTTTGCCGTGGCATACGGAGCTCCATCGCAGTCTTTAACACTGGTAGCATGCCGCGACAGCGTGGACGTGAACCGTATGTGCAGTTGACGGACTTTGAGCGAGGGCGTATAGTGGGCATGCGGGAGGCCGGGTGGACGTACCGCCGAATTGCTCAACACGTGGGGCGTGAGGTCTCCACAGTACATCGATGTTGTCGCCAGTGGTCGGCGGAAGGTGCACGTGCCCGTCGACCTGGGACCGGACCGCAGCGACGCACGGATGCACGCCAAGACCGTAGGATCCTATGCAGTGCCGTAGGGGACCGCACCGCCACTTCCCAGCAAATTAGGGACACTGTTGCTCCTGGGGTATCGGCGAGGACCATTCGCAACCGTCTCCATGAAGCTGGGCTACGGTCCCGCACACCGTTAGGCCGTCTTCCGCTCACGCCCCAACATCGTGCAGCCCGCCTCCAGTGGTGTCGCGACAGGCGTGAATGGAGGGACGAATGGAGACGTGTCGTCTTCAGCGATGAGAGTCGCTTCTGCCTTGGTGCCAATGATGGTCGTATGCGTGTTTGGCGCCGTGCAGGTGAGCGCCACAATCAGGACTGCATACGACCGAGCCACACAGGGCCAACACCCGGCATCATGGTGTGGGGAGCGATCTCCTACACTGGCCGTACACCACTGGTGATCGTCGAGGGGACACTGAATAGTGCACGGTACATCCAAACCGTCATCGAACCCATCGTTCTACCATTCCTAGACCGGCAAGGGAACTTGCTGTTCCAACAGGACAATGCACGTCCGCATGTATCCCGTGCCACCCAACGTGCTCTAGAAGGTGTAAGTCAACTACCCTGGCCAGCAAGATCTCCAGATCTGTCCCCCATTGAGCATGTTTGCGACTGGATGAAGCATCGTCTCACGCGGTCTGCACGTCCAGCACGAACGCTGGTCCAACTGAGGCGCCAGGTGGAAATGGCATGGCAAGCCGTTCCACAGGACTACATCCAGCATCTCTACGATCGTCTCCATGGGAGAATAGCAGCCTGCATTGCTGCGAAAGGTGGATATACACTGTACTAGTGCCGACATTGTGCATGCTCTGTTGCCTGTGTCTATGTGCCTGTGGTTCTGTCAGTGTGATCATGTGATGTATCTGACCCCAGGAATGTGTCAATAAAGTTTCCCCTTCCTGGGACAATGAATTCACGGTGTTCTTATTTCAATTTCCAGGAGTGTATGTTTAATTCCACCACACTGCGGCTACATCTTCACCAACTCGAACACTCGCTGTTGCTCCCAGGAATACTGCCAACAGCGAACCACCAACCAAGGGGACAACGTGAACAGACGTGGCTTGGGTAATTAAATCACCACTCAACTTCCATGTCCTGGGTCGGTGAGCCACGATCCTCGTAGCACTCGGAACAGCCCCCACACCCCCCAAACACTGCGTAAAGACCGCCAGCGGGCCCAGCCGACTGCGCCGCGAGGAGACTTGGTTGCTGATCCGCTCCAACCGACCGACTGGCTGCACATTGCCAAGCCGTAACTATAGGCACCAGACCAAAGATGGTATACGGTGCAAATATCGATACACAGCGCTGGTGCCACACGTAGAAAGAGAAAGGACAACGGCATAATCGTAATAACTGTGGGAAATCAAATGCAGAGTAACAGCCAAGTTTTAAAGCAATGCATGAGCCAGGATCAGCACGGCTCAGGGAGTTGTTAGAGAACGCCTCAGAGTAACAGCGTGGCTAAATATTCTCAGCGTACCTCAATTGATAGAAGCCATCATCAATGACGAATGTTCTGTCTGTGTTAAAATGCGAATTGACATCACTTTTCCGATTAAAATATGTTCCCATCAGCCCAAGCAACAGATGATGTCCCTCGTAAATGTTTTCCCAGAAAATATTGGGTCTCGTTGCCGAAACGTTCGTGTGTGCTTGCCACTAACATAATAGTAATCGTAGCTGCTGACAATACAAGTTAGGATGTATCCTGTGTGTTGTTGGAGTGTGTGCGGTGGCTTCCATCCGGTACTTAAGATCTGTTGTCATTTTATTAATTACTCCAGTTCTTACTTACAATTGAATTTAATGTAGTGCTGTAGTTTATTGTTTTTGGGCTGTGTGCAGGTGAAGTAGTTTCTAATTACGGATAAGTTTGTAACAAGAAAGAAAAGGAAAACGGATATTGATTCGTTCACTAGCATTATGCTAAGTTTAAAATGTATTCATACTACTATAATAGTTTAATTACCAATCTACTGTAGTTTAATGCTAGCACTAAATTCGTTATTTGGAGACAGGCAGAATTTTGGGAATTGCAATATTTCAGTATTTCACAAGGCAGCACAGCAGTAAACATCATTACAAAGTACATTAAATTTGATTCAATACATAAAAATACACTTGGATTTGCCTGTGTAGCCCAAAAACAGCGTTGATCGACGAAACATCGCCCAAACGGCCATTGTTGCATTTCTTTTTTTAAAAAAAAATCTCTCTAAATTCTGTCATTAGTACCCCAAATGGCAAAATATCGCCCAATCTAGTCAACCGGGTGGTACTCAATTACGAAAACTCATTCCAATATGGAGCGATGGAGAGCAGTTTGTGGA
Organism: Schistocerca americana; assembly: GCF_021461395.2. NCBI lineage: Eukaryota > Metazoa > Arthropoda > Insecta > Orthoptera > Acrididae > Schistocerca > Schistocerca americana. The sequence continues at coordinate 145,117,455 of NC_060119.1, read as the reverse complement.
GAGCGGAAGGGGTATGTGATGACAGCACATTGCACAGTTCGTTCGTTCTAGAAGAAGATAAATGTCATATAAACGACAACATATGTTGTACATCGTAGAGGACTTACAGTACTAGCAGGAAAGACTGTATAAACACATTAACATGGATTTTTGAGGCCACACACATTAGAAGTCTAGTTGAAGTCAATGTGTGAATCAATGTTAAGATTCCAAAACAGTAGCTGATAGTATGTGTGTACTCCGTTTTATTTTTTGGTTGCTACAGTTTCACGCTGACTGTTGAAAAAATAATTTTTAAAAAAATTTGTTGATCACTTAATGAAACTGAAGAATTTTAATGAAGTCAAGGACACTTTAATAAAATTTGAGATTCAGTTGAGGAACGTGGGATGCTTTGATGTGCTGAAGGAATTCTGGCTTGGTTTAAGATAAGTCGTAAATTTAAATACAAGATAGTGGTAGGAAAGAGATTTGAGTCCGTCTGGCTTTACACATTAAGATTCTTTTGCTCTGTGATACTGAACATTATATTAGAAGATTGAGCTGTGTTTCATTAGCAAAAAAGAGACAATAAATTATATTAGAATTTTAGTTCTTTTGGCAATAAAGTTATCATACCGCCAAATAAAGAAATGTTTAATAGTGCATTAGGGGCATGTATGATGTGGTAAAAGAAATTATTCAGGTAGTGAAGGGAGATGAAAATTGAATAGTCATGGGTGACTGGAATTTGAGAGTAGGAAAAGGAAGAGAAGGAAACATAGTAGGTGAATATGGATTGGGGCTAAGAAATGCAAGAGGAAACCGCCTGGTAGAATTTTGCACAGAGCATAACTTAATCGTAGCTAACACTTGGTTCAAGAATCATGAAAGAGATACTAGAAGGTTTCAGATCGATTATATAATGGTAAGACAGAGATTTAGGAACCAGATTTTAAATTGTAAGATATTTCCACGGGCAGATGTGGACTGTGACCACAATCTATTGGTTATGAACTGTAGATTAAAACTGAAGAAACTGCAAAAAGGTGGGAATTTAAGGAGATGGGACCTGGATAAACTGAAAGAACCAGAGGTTGTACAGAGTTTCAGGCAGAGCATAAGGGAACAATTGACAGGAATGGGGGAAAGAAATACAGTAGAAGAAGAATGGGTAGCTTTGAGAAATGAAATACTGAAGGCAGCAGAGGATCAAGTAGGTAAAAAGACGAGGGCTAGTAGAAATCCTTGGGTAACAGAAGAGATACTGAATTTAATTGATGAAAGGAGAAAATATAAAAATGCAGTAAATGAAGCAGGCAAAAAGGAATACAAACGTCTCAAAAATGAGATCGACAGGAAGTGCAAAATGGCTAAGCAGGGATGGCTAGAGGACAAATGTGAGGATGTAGAGGCTTATCTCACGAGGGGTAAGATAGATACTGCCTACAGGAAAATTAAAGAGACCTTTGGAGAAAAGAGAACAACTTGCATGAATATCAAGAGCTCAGATGGAAACCCAGTTCTAAGCAAAGAAGGGAAAGCAGAAAGGTGGAAGGAGTATATAGAGGGTCTATACAAGGGCGATGTATTTGAGGACAATATTATGGAAATGGAAGAGGATGTAGATGAAGATGAAATGGGAGATACGATACTGCGTGAAGAGTTTGACAGAACACTGAAAGACCTGAGTCGAAACAAGGCCCCGGGAGTAGACAACATTCCATTAGAACTACTGACAGCCTTGTGAGAGCCAGTCCTGACAAAACTCTACCATCTGCTGAGCAAGATGTATGAGACAGGCGAAATTCCCTCAGACTTCAAGAGGAATATAATAATTCCGATCCCAAAGAAAGCAGGTGTTGACAGATGTGAAAATTACCGAACTATCTGTTTAATAAGTCACAGCTGCAAAATACTAACGCGAATTCTTTACAGACAAATGGAAAAACTGGTAGAAGCCGACCTCGGGGAAGATCAGTTTAGATTCCGTAGAAATCTTGGAACACATGAGGCAATACTGACCCTACGACTTATCTTAAAAGAAAGATTAAGGAAAGGCTAACCTACGTTTCTAGCATTTGTAGACTTAGAGAAAGCTTTCGACAATGTTGACTGGAATACTTTCTTTCAAATTCTGAAGGTGGCAGGGGTAAAATACAGGGAGCGAAAGGCTATTTACAATTTGTACAGAAAGCAGATGGCAGTTATAAGAGTCGAGGGACATGAAAGGGAAGCAGTGGTTGGGAAGGGAGTGAGACAGGGTTGTAGTCTCTTCCCGATGCTATTCAATCTGTAAATTGATCAAGCAGTAAAGAAAACGAAAGAAAAATTCGGAGTAGGAATTAAAATCCACGGTGAAGAAATAAAAACTTTGAGGTTCGCCGATGACATTGTAATTCTGTCAGAGACAGCAAATAATTTGGAAGAGCAGTTGAACGGAATGGACAGTGTCTTGAAAGGAGGGTACAAGATGAACATCAACAAAAGCAAAACGAGGATAATGGAATGTAGTCGAATTAAGGCGGGTGTTGGTGAGGGAATTAGATTAAGAAATGAGACAGTTAAAGCAGTAAAGGAGTTTTGCTATTTGGGGAGCAAAATAACTGATGATGGTCGAAGTAGAGAGGATATAAAATGTAGACTGGCAATGGCAAGGAAAGCGTTTCTGAAGAAGAGATATTTGTTAACATCGAGTAAAGATTTAAGTGTCAGGGAGTCGTTTCTGAAAGTATTTGTATGGAGTGTAGCCATGTATGGAAGAGAAACATGGACGATAAATAGTTTAGACAAGAAGAGAATACAAGCTTTTGAAATGTGGTGCTACAGAAGAATGCTGAAGATTAGATGGGTAAATCTCATAACTAATGAGGACGTATTGAATAGAATTGGGGAGAAGATGAGTTTGTGGCACAACTTGACCAGAAGAAAGGATCGGTTGGTAGCACATGTTCTGAGGCATCAAGGGGTCACCAATTTAGTACTGGAGGGCAGCGTGGAGGGTAAAAATCGTAGAGGGAGACCAAGAGATGAATACACTAAGCAGATTCAGAAGGATGTAGGCTGCAGTAGGTACTGGGAGATGAAGAAGCTTGCACAGGATAGAGTAGCATGGAGAGCTGCATCAAACCAGTCTCAGGACTGAAGACCACAACAACAACAACATAAGGGTATATCTCATATACTGACGGAAAAACAATCTCAACACCAAAAAATTATTAATGTAGAGCAATGAAATTTGGCAATACATCTGTGAGTGATTAACATTGCAAGATCACAAGCTAATGTGATTGCAAATGTGGTACACTAATAATCGTAGTAAACGCCAGAATGGTGAAAGCAAGCACGCAAATGTGCGAGCATTGTGTTGTACAGGAGCCGTATGTCAACTGTGGGAAGGACTTCCATGGCTGTTGCATTTGGGCGGTCAATATAGGGACGGTTAATGCTGTTTGTGGATGACGCTGGAGTCGATGTCCGATGCTGTCCCATACGTCATCGATTGGAGACAGAGCTGATGATAGAGTAGGCCAACGCGACATGTCGACACTCTGCAGAACATATTGGGAGGTACAATGAAGCAGTGACCTGTCAAGACATGCTTTACAGGATACAAAAACAACTAGACAAAGTCCGTCCTGGGCGCCACACTGTCAAAATGGTCCAAATGGCTCTGAGCACTATGGGACTTAACATCCATCAGTCCCCTAGACTTAGAACTACTTAAACCTAACTAACCTAAGGACAGCACACACATCCAGGATTAGAACCTGCGACCGTAGCAGCAGCGCGGTTCCAGACTGAAGCGCCTAGAACCGCTCGGTCACAGCGGCCGGCGCCACAATGTCCATCACTGCAGTAAACACTTGTCCCTATGCGAAGGCTATAGGTAGAGGTCTGCGCGGATGCAGATATCCTCGGATATATCCGCAGATATCCGCGGTATTTGTTACTTGGCGGATAAAATCGCGACCAGCGCGGATATCCGCGGGTCATCTGCGGATAATGAGCAAGGCATCTGCCCAGTACGTATTTTGCAATGTTAGTTGAAAACTTCAAGTGTGTTGACATTCTTGTAATCTTGCGTGGCCGGGTAGAGCGGATGTCTGTTGTCCTCAGCCCCTGGCTACGACCGACGTAGCTGTACCCAAGAGAGCTGCGCCTAATCCGTTTCCGCGACCGTGTCTTTTGTGTGGCCTGTGAAGTGCTCTCTGGGTAGCAAACCTGCCCACTGTCTACCAGACAGGTGCTCGTTGCAATTTTCCGCTGCCTTCAGTTAGCGCTTTGTAGCGACCGAGTGACAACGTGCATAGTAGCAAATATCAGTGAGAGTTCTTTCTTCAAATGAACACCATATCGGTGGATACTATTTCGTGTAAGGTGAAAAAAGGTGATTTTACATTAGTGAAGAAAACAAATTGAAATCGCCAACTTGGAAAAAATTCGTATACGTATTTGATGGCAACGAAAAGATAAAAGATATAGTGGCTTGTTTTGCATGTAAAAAAGTGTATTCCTACACTGGACACAAAAGTGGAACTTCAAATTTGTTAAAACATTCGTGTGAGGCTGGACAAAGTAGCATAATTACTTATTTAAATAGCAAGAGAGTGTGAAAGTTCCTGAAGTTCCGCCAAATTTGGAGACAGCCGCGACAGGAAAACTTATCAATCTTGTCAGCAAAGACATTTTACCATTCTAAGTTGCATGTGGATTTGGGTTTCTCGAGACGGCACAGTTTCTTATTGATGTGGGGGCCAAGTACGGTGCAGTGAGTGCTAAGGAACTGCTACCTCATCCAACCACCATATCCAGAAATTTGAAGGAAACGGCCGATTGTCTGCGTGAAACTGTCTCCGCAGAAGTGAAGAATATATTCAGAGATGTAGGTGGAGCACTAACTGTCGATTTATGGACTGATTCGTACCGTAAAATAAATTATATGGGAGTGACAGCACATTATGTTAATTATGAAGAAGTGAAACCTGAGGATCGAGTGTTGTGCACCAGAAATTTTGAGAGTGAGATTAAGAAAACAGGAGAAAACATTAAACTTGGATTAATTAAGATACTACGGTCGTTCGATTTACTCAGTGCTGTGAATGACATCGTGTTCGTTACGGATAGAGGTCCAAATATTGTGGCAGCACTTCGCCAATACAAGAGGCTCTCGTGCTCAGCACACATTCTTAACACTGTGCCGGAGCACACGACTCGAGGATACGCGTATGATGAGAAGAGTGACGTGCAGCGACTAATAAATTCCTGTCGAGCTATCACAACTTTCTTTAAAAGATCTGGTCTTCAGAATCGCCTTCAGAAGTCATTGAAAGGAGATATAGACACACGATGGAACAGTAAATTGGGTATGTTTGAGTCTATTAATTCACAATGCTTTGAAGTTCTGTCAATTTTGTCAGAGAAAAAGCAAGATAATTTGATTGATTCTATAGACAAGAGGATGTTGGAAGATGTAATAACCTTTCTAACGCCATTTAAAATAGCTTCTTGTGATCTCGAAGCCTCAAAAACCCCTACGCTTTATTTGTGTGTGTTGTGGAAGTTAAAACTTTTCTCCTTCCTTGAAAAAAATGATGGCGACAGCTCATTTCTGATAAATTTAAAGAGTACAGCCAAATCTATTTTAATCAGCAAATGGGACATAACAGTAACCCATAAACTTGCAACGTTTTTGAATCCAAAATATGAAAACCTAAAATTTCTTAGCAGTGCCGAAAAAGATGAAGTTGTAAAGGAAGCGAAAAATTATGTTGCGAGAAATTGTACACAGTTAAAAGATAAGGAGGAAACAACATCTGGAATTCCAGCAAGAAAAAAAAAAAAAAAAAAAAAAGAAGTCTGACGTACTTTTTAATGAATTTGAAGATTCCTCAGAAGGTGAATCGACGAGAGATCTTTACTTTGCGTCGGATGAAATTCTCAGACATACGAATGATACAATCCAATTTTCGGAAGGCATCGACCTGATAGCTTGGTGGCATGGACGTGAAAACGTCTATCCGCGTCTTTCCAAACTCGCATACTTCGAGCATTGAATTCCAGCGTCCAGCGCACCATCTGAGAGAAGCTTCTCTACTGCGGGACAAGTAATGCAGGACCGACGCAGGTCTTTGAAGCCACAGACGATTGATGACATCACGTTCCTGCATAGTAATCTTCCAAAGTAAAAAGATACTTGTACAGCTTCTCTTACTTCACTGTATTTTTTGGGCTTATCTGAATTAGTTACAATTTTTTTTCGTCTGATTCTTTCTTTTACAGAATTTGAATCAGAAGCGTGCAGAAGATGAAAATATTTAATCTGAAGCCTGTGAGTTTTTAATGTAATATTTATAGTAAAGAATTTCCTCGACATATTGTTAGTATTTTTACTATTCCCAACAAGAACATTTAAGTAGCGTTAGGTAAAAGAAGGAAATATTTAACAAGCAATTTGTTTTGTTGTAATTTTCATATTAAAGAGCTCAGTTTTGAGTTTTTACTCTTCGCAACAAGAACATTCAACAGCTAACACGTCAATGTTATTAAACTAGGTAATGATGATCTCATACGTGCCTACCTAAATTTTAACGTGCACTACAGTAGCATTTGCAGCCGCCGAGCATTGTCGCTCTTTGTGAACAGTGAAACAGCCCGGCCGGAGCTGTGGCACGGCGGGCCTTGTAATTAATTACAATTGGGACTTCAAACTACGGCTCACGACCACCAACAAGCTGTGACTGCGATAGCCCGTGAAAGATTATTCTGATCACATTGAAAACTTACAAAATATTCAAATCTTCCAAAAAAATTTACCAACCAATTAGTAATGATAAGGGCTGAAATTCGTAACAAAATTGGACATTTTAACTGTAACTCGGTATTGCTTAACAGGGAACAGTGCCTAACATTTGAAGGTATGGGACAGTGGTTTTTATATAGACATCTTGAAATCGTTTGCAGTTCCATTAAACTCTGAAAAAAAATTATTTTTTAACATTGAAAGTATTAACTGTGAAATCTACTGTAAGTTTTGTCTTAGTAATTTAGACCAATGTAGAGGATGTTTTAAAGTGTGAAAACATTTCATTTATCGCTAGGTCTTAATTCGATAAATCAGCCAAAAGGTGAGGTTCGAGATTTCAATCGTATTTTTAGCTAAAGCTCTTCGGAAGACGAGTTATTTTTTCCAGACAACGTCAATTATTGCTGGCAGTTTAACTTTTTCACAGGTGCGCCAGCGTTTTGCAGTGTAGGCCTAATGCTGTAAATATTTTCACCTGGAAATGACGAGGACTGAACGCGTAAGCTATAATATAATCATCAGCTGACATGAATGGCTTCAGAATTTGACACATCCAAGCAGTGAGTACAAAAAAACTGTCGGTAAATGATGCAATGTGCTAGTAACAGTTTAAAACCATAGTCATTTTCAGCTGCCTTGCACAAGAGCAGCGAAATATAATTGTTTCTATACACGTATTTTCATCATTTAATACTATTACATTGAATTTTATTTTTTTGAATAGCGTTTCCAATCTCACGATATCCGAGCCGCTTCTATGTGTGCTCCGGAGCGCCAATGCTTTCCTGTTTGGAATGGTCTGCTTTAGAGTAGGTATAGAGCATTTCCTGTGATTTAAGAAGTCAAAAGTAGTTAAGTTGTCGCAGAAATGGCACCCTAGCAATACATACCATAATTCTAAGTACTGCTGTCTGTTACTATTAATTACTCATTCAAAACTTAAATATATGCGGATAAGGAACTTGCGGATGCGAATTAATTGCTGCGGATGTGGTTGCGGATTAGGACCTCGCGGATGCGGTGCGGATGCGGATTGCATTTTTCTTATCCGCGCAGACCCCTAGCTATAGGCGACTCCACTTGTAAAGTCTCGCAGGCTGATTACCATTACGAACTGTAGCTATGAGCTGCAGCCCTGCAACTCCGCACTAGAACTGTCGTATGGCAACGCGAAACATGTGCGTGTGGCCGCCGCTTGTCACACCGCGGGAGTCCATCTCAATGGAGGCGGCGCGGAAGTTGCTGATTGCCGCAGACTGTTGTGGTTGGCGGCGAACTCAAAGCGCCGCCCGGGGCGCCAGTCTGAAACTGTCTGAGCGGACCAGCGCCGGTTGCGTCCATTGGTGAGGACACAAGACCCTCATATCGTCCGACTAGTCCGTCTCGGCAGCTGAATGGCTAGCTAACACTGAGGAGGACTCGACTTCAATTCCCGGTACTTTAACTATAAATTGCCTCTCACAAATTCGCTTCTGCGTCTTTTCCATTGTTATTTTTAGGCCAATTTTCTTAAAAATCTTCTATCTTTCTCCAGCACGTCTCAAAGCTCTCTAAATAATTACAACTGTAAAATACCTATATGAATGCATCCGGAGATGCCTAGCAAAATGGCCACAAATCAATACACAGAACAGAAACAAGGATTGTATATGGCATACACAACAGAGAGCTCACTCCTGTCACGCTAATAACCAACAATAGAAAAACCAGACAAATATCAAGGAGCTGGCGTACACCAGTTAGAATCTAAGGATTGTAAATCAATGTATCTGGAGACCGTTGTTGTTGTTGTTGTGGTCTTTAGTCCTGAGACTGGTTTGATGCAGCTCTCCATGCTACTCTATCCTGTGCAAGCTTCTTCATCTCCCTGTAACTACTGCAACCTACATCCTTCTGAATCTGCTTAATGTATTCATCTCTTGGTCTCCCTCTACGACTTTTACCCTCCACGCTGCCCTCCAGTACTAAATTGGTGATCCCTTGATGCCTCAGAACATGCCCTACCAACCGATCCCTTCTTCTAGTCAGGTTGTGCCACAAGCTTCTCTTCTCCCCAATCCTATTCAGTACCTTCTCATTAGTTATGTGATCTACCCATCTTATCTTCAGTTCAAAACATGGATGCACGAAAATTGTCGTTCTACCTTTGTTGAACACCTAAAAGCATGGGCATGAACCATTTAACATGAAACAGGATATGAAAATTACTACAAAAAGTCAGTTACAATAGAAAACTCCTAACAAATGGTTCAAATGACTCTGAGCACTACGGGGCTTAACATCTGAGGTCATCAGTCCTCTAGAAGTTAGAACTAGTTAAACCTAATTAACCTAAGGACATCACATACATCGACGCCCGAGGCAGGATTCGAACCTGCGACCTTAGTGGTCGCGCGGGTCCAGACTGAAGCACCTAGAACCGCTCGGCCACACCGGCCGGCAAACTCCTAACATTACAGGAAAACAGTCACGTACAGATCCCTTACAGTGAACGAGAATGAAATACATGACCAAATCAATACAAGTAACAACTCGCTGATCATGTTAGCAACTAAAACAATACTAAATAGAGATGCGCAATATAATCAGACTAAATAATCACTTAACCTCCCCACCACAGACACTTTTCTAAAACTTCCATTTTCGATCCTTTACAGTCAGACTTAACGCTTTTTACCAGAACAGGTCCCAACACACACAATAACATGGGCACACACATTATAAAATAAATGAAGATCCCAACATACAGTAACAGTACTATATACGGTAAACACACACAAGCAACACGCAGTGAAAATGAAGTGCTCAATTGAAATGTTTTAGAAGACGCCGAAAATCTGATATCCTGGTGTGCACAGGCCAACCAAGTTCACCTCTAGAATGGCTCATATGCAATAATAAAAACGAAACTAAACTCCTCCCGTACAGGCCTGGAAGGCCCAACGGTACTGATCGGCCGCCGTGTCATCCTCAGCTCATAGGCGTCACTGGAAGCGGATACGGAGGGGCATGTGGTCAGCACAGCGCTCTTCCGGCCGTAGTATGTCAGTTTCCGAGCCACTACTTTTCAATCAAGTAGCTCCTCAGTTTGCCTCACAAGGGCTAAGTGCACCCCATATGCAATAATAACATAGTAAAATGGTAAGTAGGACCAAACAGTAAATTAACTTGCGATCCAAAAGTGTTTCTTACCCAACAATAAGAGAATAACAAAAAGCTGTAATATACTAACATACGTGGTATCATCCGTAACGCATTATTATATAATAAAACAAACATTTATTACTGGCCACTGAATATGCTTGATAAATAAAAGAAGCGAGGCGTGCAAGGCACAAAACGAACAGTCTTTCATTTAGTTGCATAGACGAACCACATTTACAAGAAGAAACATTTCTTTACATGATTTCACCAAACATCTGCATTGCGGGGCACAGTAAATGTATACAACCGCAAAGGAAATTCGTAAACCTGTGATGAGATTTAAACTAAGTTTTCATTTATTAAACTTCCTGGCAGATTAAAACTGTGTGCCCGACCGAGACTCGAACTCGGGACCTTTGCCTTTCTCGGGCAAGTGCTCTATCTTCTGAGCTACCGAAGCACGACTCACGCCCGGTACTCACAGCTTCACTTCTGCCAGTATCTTGTCTCCTACCTTCCAAACTTTACAGAAGCTCTCCTGCGAACCATGCAGAACTAGCACTCCTGAAAGAAAGGATATTGCGGAGACATGGCTTAACCACAGCCTGGGGGATGTTTCCAGAATGAGATTTTCACTCTGCAGCGGAGTGTGCGCTGATATGAAACTTCCTGGCAGATTAAAACTGTGTGCCCGACCGAGACTCGAACTCGGGACCTTTGCCTTTCGCGGGCAAGTGCTCTACCATCTGAGCTACCGAAGCACGACTCACGCCCGGTACTCACAGCTTTACTTCTGCCAGTATCTTGTCTCCTACCTTCCAAACTTTACAGAAGCTCTCCTGCGAACCATGCAGAACTAGCACTCCTGAAAGAAAGGATATTGCGGAGACATGGCTTAGCCACAGCCTGGGGGATGTTTCCAGAATGAGATTTTCACTCTGCAGCGGAGTGTGCGCTGATATGAAACTTCCTGACAGATTAAAACTGTGTGCTGGACAGAGACTCGAACTCGGGACCTTTGCCTTTCGCGGGCAAGTGGTCTACCATTTATTATTTGTCGAAATTGGGTCCATCCTAACTGTGGAACTGTGGCGTATGGTAACAAGTCTAGTTCAGGGGGAGGTGGAGTAGATAGTACAATACGCACACAGATTATTAGGACTTCATTAAAACTTGTACGTGGTAAATACTTAACCTTGGAAACAAGTAGCGTTCACATAGATGACGTGAAAGTGATGCTGTCGTTGACACTCATAACATTTAGCACTTCATTACAGAATGAATGATTCACATCAGAGTTTAATTTTCTCTAAGGTAACATAGGTCATGGGATATGTCCTAATATCGTGTCCGACCTCCTTTTGTCCGGAGTAATGCAGCAACTCGACGTGGTACGGACTCAACAACTTGCCTGCAGAAACACTGAGCCATGCTGCCTCTATAGCCGTCCATGATTCCCAAAGTGTTGCCGGTGCGGGATTTTGTGGGTGAACTGACCTCTCAATTACGTCTCATAAATGTTCGATGGCCAAACAATTCGCTTGAATTGTACAGATGTTCTTCAAACAAATCGTGAACAATTGTCGCCTGGTGACATGGTACCTAGTCATCTAGATTAGATTAGATTAGACTTGCTTTCATTCCAATTGATCCATAGTGAGGAGGTCCTCCAGGATGTAGAACATGTCAGAAATACAACAATACATGACAAATATTTACAACTAAAACAAATAAGATAATGTACAATTCCACAGGTCCCAAGTGGAATGATCCTCATTTTTTAATGAACTCTACATGAAAGAGTCGTTTTACAAATACTAATGCACTGAATTTAAAATAAAAAAGTTTTTTATTTATTTATAAGGTAATAAACACGTAATACAACTACTGTAATACTTATTTACAATGAACACATTGCTGCTCTGAAATGGTGCAGAAGTTAAATTGTACTTACACACATACACACACACACACACACACACACACACACACACACACACACACACACACACACACACAGATATTTTCAATGAACACATTACTACATTGAAATTATGCAGAAGTTATATTGTACTATATATATATATATATATATATATATATATATATATATATATATATAACCAACTGATTTGTGTACATATATAAATCAGTTGGTTTTTCTGAGAAATTCATCAATGGATTAGAAGGATTTGGCCACCAATAAATCTTTTAGGCTTCTCTTAAACTGAATTTCATTGGTTGTTAAGCTTTTTATGGCTGCTGGGAAGTTATTGAAAATGTGTGAATAATGCACACCTTTTTGTACAAGACTAAGTGACTTTAAATCCTTGTGAAGATTATTCTTATTTCTAGTATTGATTCCATGAATTCAGATGTTGGTTTGAGAAAGTGATATCTTCTTAATGACAAATTTCATTAAGGAATAAATATATTGGGAAGCAGTTGTTAGTGTCCCTAGTTACCTAAACAGCCTTCTGCAGGATGTTCTTGAGTTCACACCACATATAACTCTTACTGCACGTTTTTGTGCCTGGAAAACTTTAGTTTGGCTTGATGAATTACCCCAAAAAATAATCCCATATGACATTATGGAATGAAAGTAAGCACAGTATGCCAGCTTTTTGATTTTTATGTCCCTTATGTCTGACACAATTCGCATTGCAAATAGAGATTTGTTAAGACGCTTCAACAGTTCTGTGGTGGGCTCCTCCCAATTGAATTTATTATCAAACTGTAATCCCAAGAATTTAACACTGTCCACTTCTTCTGTCTTCTTGTCATCATATGTTAGACATATACTCGTGGGACACCCCTTACAAGTTCTGAACTGCATGTACTGTGTTTTTTCAAAGTTTAGTGACAAAGAATTGGCTAGGAACCAGTGATCAATGTCCACAAATAATTTATTAACTGATGTTTCTAAGACTACACTTGATTTTCTATTTATTGCAATGTTTGTATCATTGGCAAACAAAACGAACTTGGCATCTGGTAATGTTAGTGATGAAAGGTCATTGATATACACAAGAAAAAGTAAGGGCCCCAAAATGAAACCTTGTGCGACCCCACATGTAATTAGTTCCCAGTTGGAAGATGCCTGACAGCTTGATACATGTCTCTTTCCTAATAACACGCTTTGTTTCCTGCCAGAGATCGTTGTTTGGGAACATGAAGTCCATGAATGGCTGCAAATGGTCTCCAAGTAGTTCAGGAGTGCCCAGTCCGTTACATGTAACACAGCCACAGCATTATGGGGCCACCACCAGCTTTCACAATCCCTTGTTGACAACTTGGGTCAGTGGCTTGTGGAATCTGCGCCATACTCAAACCTTACTATCACATCCTACCAACTGAAATGGGAACTCGTCTGACGCGCCAACGGTTCTCCAGTCGTCTAGGGCCCAACCGATACACTCACGCTTCCAGGAGAGGCGTTGCAAGCGATGTAGTGCTGTTAGCAAAGGCACTCGCGTCGGTCGGCTGCTGCCATTGCCCATCAACCCCAAATTTCACCGCACCATCCTAACGAATAAGCTCGTCGTACATTCAAAAATGGTTCAAATGGCTCTGAGCATTATGCGACTTAACTTCTGAGGTCATCAGTCGCCTAGAACTTAGAACTAATTAAACCTAACTAACCTGAGGACATCACACACACCATGTCCGAGGCAGGATTCGAACCTGCGACTGTAGCGGTCGCCCGGTTCCAGACTGTAGCGCCTAGAACCGCTCGACCACTCCGGCCGGCCCCGTCGTACGTACCGCGTTGATTTCTGCTGTATTGCTTGTCTGTAAGCACTAACAATTCTATGCAAAGACCGCTGCTCGCGGTCGTTAAGTGAAGACATCTGTGGTGAAACATAATGTCTTTAATCTGGTATTCCCGGAGCACTCTTGACACTGTGGATCGCGGAATATTGTATTCCCTGACGATTTCCGAAATGGAATGTCCCACGCACCTAGGTCGAACTACCATTCTGCGTTCAAAGTCTGTTAATTTCCGTCGTGCGGTCATAATCACGCCGGAATTTCTTCACATAAAGCACCTGACTACAAATGATAGCTTCGCCGACGTACTATCCTTTTATGCTTTGTGTACGCGATACTACCGCCATATGTCTATGTGTATATCGCTACCCCATTACTTTTGTTACCTCAGTGTAATGTTCAGTATAACTGTTCCAGTTGCACGCAGCCTGGTCTGTACTGTGACAATACCGTCGTCGTAAGTGATGATTAAAATTGATCGCTGTTTACACAGAGAGTGAGCTGAGCGGTACTGCAATCGGACATAAACAACTTTCCGGCTGTGGCAGCGTAAGAAAATACTTGGGGGCGTGCCTGTGCCGACGCCTCCGATTTGTTGTTGCGTTTCACAGTGTAATGGTTCTTTTTTTACGTTACCATTACGGCAGTTCCAACCCCAGTTCTCGATACCAGTAATATCGTACTACTTTTCTGCGAAGTAACAGACATATTTTTTGACAATATTCAAATTTGGTTTTATTAATGTATAGGTACTCCGATGTACCGTTATATTACAATGATATGGTTCTTGTGTGTATTCATTCCAGTGAGACTGTCATAATCTTTGACTTACTTGTAACCGTTTTGGCGTGAATGCGCACAGAGCAGTCTTTGTTTCACTTTGCAGAAGTTAAGTCGTTATTTCGTTTTGTAAAAGAACAGTCAAGTATTGTGTTTGGTTAAAGTGGAAATTAAATATATGAAGATTGATACAAAACTGTTTTCTTTATGATGTGACAATTATAAAGAAGTATACGTGAATTTACAAGAAGTTTAATAAAAATGGGGATCATGAACACCAAGTCAAAAATTATTTCTACTATACCATTGTTCTGATCTGGGATTGTTTGATCATTAAGAATTTCCTGAAAAACGCATTTGTTAGGTCTTCAAACATTGCTAAAATACAGATCTGGACCTTCTAGCAGTAAAAGTGGAATCACCCTACAATGAACATGATGAGCCATAACAACTTCGACGAAATCTACGTGGGAATCCGTTCAAGATAAGTGCCAAAATTAATTAGTTTTTTACAGTGACTTTATTATTTCCATTCTGACGATACCATGTAACGTCCCCTTAGAAAAATTAATGAATTACTGTGCTAATAAACGTCTTACATTATTTGATTTTCAAACAGCTGAGCAGAACTGAACGTACTCAGACATTTCGCTCTTTACCTATTCTGATCAACACTAAGCTGACACACAATATTTTTAGCGCAACGCAATCTAACTTTCAATAATCCCTACAAAAGAATGGCCCTGACTAACATTAACCTGTGCCTTTCACAAATCACTTACCTCACAAAAATCTTCGTTACTCGAACTACTGCAACACAGCGAGCCCCACTACTGCCAGCTAAATAAAAGATTCAAACTACTGAAGGCACTAACCACTGATAGGCATAGTTAGCAAATGAAGGATTTTGATAGAGAAAAAACAATGCATTTACCTTAATAGTGTTCAAAAGTCATTATATATATATATCAGGTCATGACATCCAGTCTTACAAATTTACTGTCTCTGATGGACACACGTCCAGATCATCCGCTCTCAAAACTCCGCCATCTCTCTCCCCACATCCACCCCCTGCAGTTCTTGTAGAAATAATGGTATTGGTGAGTCATCAAAGGTGTAGACCCACTGTAGTCCTTATAGAGACAGCCAGCAGCCATCTGTTGTGACTGTGCAGGTGCACAATCACCATCGAAGAATCTTCCAGACAATATCGCAAGTCCATAAACCACCACTTGTGCACTCACAAAGTTTTTGGAATTGTCCTTAGAACCAGCAATGCTGTTAACCAGTCCCTTGCTGAATTATTAACACACGTGCAAACATTAACAGTCCCAACTCCTCATATATTGTGCATATACTATGACCAACAGAAATGTGTACACTGAAATGTATGCTTACAAGTTGCTTAGTTTGATGAACTGGTGTCCATTACAATTTTATAACATGAGAATACAATAAAAAAAGTACAAAATACATCATTAAAGAACATAACAATACAGATAACAATTGTAGTAATACAGGCTTTACAAAAGAATCGAAATAAACATACACTCCAGTGTTACAGGAATTATGACATAAGTAAATATATAAAACAATGACAATAGTTTTCGAAACATTAATTTCACACATGAGTATTAAAACAAAACAGAATAAATAATGTCTAAACATCTTTACAAAGTAAATAACATATTATTAGAAAAATTCTACAACATAACTCTTATCAGCTAAACACATAAAGACAGGAAAAACACAAATACACAAGGGTACACAGACACATAGTGGAATAACACAAAAGGACAGGATAGGGTTTGTTTTCAGTGTGACATTTGGTACTGCAGTCCAACCCAAAACTTCATTTCGTAGATGTTTACTCTTATTTCATTTTTTGTTTATACCTTGTCAATGCATTTCTTCCAATTCATCACAACTCATTCTCTTATATAGCCTACCCCCTCTTAAGCTAACTTAAATCTACTGAGCCCAGATATATAAACTAAGGAACGAGGCAATGCAGCAACACACAAGAACTTAACACAAACAGCAATGACAAAAATATGCAAATTGGCAAACAAAGCAGCAGTATACCTAAATTAGCAGAGCAAATGCAACATTACAACAAATATGAGCCAATGTGCAGCAACAACAAAAATAAATCAGTAGTAAAACTGGCTTAACAAAGTAATACAAAGTCAAATTCAGTAAAACTATGCCTGGCAAACAGTAGCAGCAAATGCTGTAACTTATACCTAAACATGGCAAAGTTCCAGGAGAAAAAAATATTACACTAAAGACAACAACGCAGATAAGGGAAATGTCTATTCACATCTTAATGTCTATGTAATTAATGTGGTGCACCACAACTTATTCTACAAAAGAAATTACCAAGTACTTGAAAAGAAAATTATGTATGCAATTCCTGTGAAGGGAAATGTCTTTTTTTGCTTCTTCATTCTTTTTTTTTTGTTTTTTTGAAGTAGGTCATAAAGTTATTATTTATTGGCTTTACTGGCTCTGCAGGCATAAAATATCTATATTAGTACATATATAAAATTTTATCCAATGCTGTAGTGCAGCTAGGAACTATATATTAAACGAAATGAGCATATATATATATATATTAGAGGCACAGGAGGAGAAAAAAGGGGGCCATTATCCTTGCTATTGACATTTCTTTGTAGAAATCATTGCAAACACGACATACTCAAACTTGAAAACATATGATTACACTGTGAAGCTCTTAATGTATGATATTTACTAAAATGCCAAATGAAATGATGAGAAACATTTTACATCTATTGTGTTTCTAGTTGAGAGATTTTTTTACTGCCTTTGGAGACGCCATTTGCTTAGTGAATGACGTATATATATATATATATATATATATATATATATATATATATATATAGCCACAGACTGCACACAGCCCAGTCAGTGATTTTCATACAGAGCGCTACGTGGCGTTACCAACATAAAAACCTAAACAGCCTACTTACAACCATCCACAGTCAATAACTTCGTTGTTGCCCAACAAAGCGAACATATGCTGTGTGAGCAACATTATTAATCTGATTTCTAACGTACTTTGCAAGTGGTGGTACTGTTAGAACAGGGACTGTCTCTACTTCTGGTGCCATCTTGAGGTACCAACTACCGCATGAGACTTCGTTCTGTGGACGAAACCGCACTATCTTCTTACCATTGTGATTCATCGCATTCACGTGAGCATTTATTGGCTGTTTCAACGATTTACAGTCAAGTCTTAGGACACTGCATTATTAACAGTTTCTATAGACGAAGACATTACCTGCAACTTGTATAAAAATCAGACAGCAGCTTTAAGAGCCGGAAGTCCAGGAAGGAAGGCAGTAATTGAGACCGGAGTGAGATACGTTTGTAACCTGTCCCCCATGTTATTCAGTATGTACACTGAGCGGGGAATAAAGGAAACTAAGGGGAAATTTGGCAAAGGAACTGATATTCAGGGAGAAAAGATATGGACTTTAAGGGATACCGATGACACTGCAATTCTGTCAGAAAAAGCCAGCTCTTGGAAGATCAGTTGAAGTAGTGTCTTGAAAAGCCATTAGAAGAGCAACATAAATAAAAGTTCAACAAGGCTAATTTAGCGTAGTCGAATTATGTCAAATGTTGCTGAGGAAACTAGATTAGGAAACGAGACACAGAAAGTAGGTAAGAGATCTGCTGCTTGACCAACAAAATAGCTGACGATGGTGGAAGTAAATATGATATAAAATGCTGACTGGGAATAGCAAGAAAATCTTTTGTGATTAAAGCAAATACGAGGGCGAGTCAAATGAAAACCTTAAATTTGTAATAACAAATCGAAACTTCGCGCCGTTATCCTGTAAGTTGGCAAGCGTGCTAAAAACAGTGTGCAGAATGACCTGTAGGTGGCAGCATAGTGCAGATGCACAAATGCCTTCGCAGTATCAGTATAAAGATGGCCGCCCCACTTGAGACTTGCACCAGGGAAGAACCGCGTTCTGTTATTCGGTTTTTGCGTAGTGAAGGTGTGAAACCTATTGAAATTCATCGACGAATGAAGGTTCAATACGGTGATGCATGTTGGTGACAGCAGTAAGTCTACGAATGGAGTAGGAAGTTCGCAAATGGTGTGACTTCAGTGGAAGATGCTCCTCGTCCAGATCAGGCACAACGAGTTGTGACTCCACAGAACATTGCAGCAGTTGAAGCCATAGTGAAGGAAAACCGCCGAGTGACACTGAATGACATTGCAGCATGTCTACAGATTAGTCATGGGTCAGCACAACACATTATGCATGATGTTCTCCAGTTTCACAAAGTGTCTGCAAGATGGGTGCCGTGGCAGCTGAATTCTGAAATGAGAGAACGACGTGTTGATGCTTGTGAAGAGCTTCTTCGGCACTTTGAACGAGAAGGTGATGGCTTCCTTGCAAGAACCGTTACTGGGGACGAAACCTGGGTTCACTTCCACCAATCGGAAACGAAGAGAGAGAGAGTCAGGATTGGCGCCATTCCTCATCACCAAAACCAAAGAAGTTTCGAACAGAACCGTCCGCAGGGAAAGTTATGCTCACTCTCTTTTGGGACGAAAAAGGCGTCATTTTGGAGCATTACATGCTTAAAGGGACCACTGTCACCAGTGCATCATACACAGATCTCCTAAAAAATCATCTGCGGCCTGCAATCAAATCAAAGCGACGTGGATTGCTGTCAGCAACATGACAATGCAAGGCCTCACACTGCCCATACAACAATTGCAACAATCACAGACCTGCATTTTGAGTGTCTTCCTCATCCACCACACTCATCAGCCTTTGCTCCAATTTGGACCACTCAAAGACGCAATGGGAGGAAAGAAGTTCCATTCTGATGAAGAGGTACGGCACACGGTGCATGAGTGGTTGTGCAGACTACCAAAAGAATTTTTTTCTAAAGGAATTTATGCACTTTGTAAGCGCTGGAGGACTTGCATTAAGCGTGGGGGAGATTATGTTGAAAAGTGATACAGCTTTGTACCACTTCTGCACAGTAAATAATAATTAAGAAATATCTAAGGTTTTCATTTGACTCACCATCATGTGTTAAATCGAGATTTGTTCTAGTGTTGAAAGCAATACATTCATATTCAACTGATGACTTGCTAGGTCCAACACGATGGGGATTTTCTGTTGGGGTTCTCTCCCTTAGCCTTTGCAGATCCCTCTTCTCCACAAGGCGGAGGGGTCTTCTTCTAACTAACCCCAGGGAGGATGGGTTGCCACTTCTACCGTCTCTGCAGTTTGGAAGGTCTCCTTCTCTGCCAAAGGCGCCGTTGTGGCCTTCATCCTTAACTGTGGGCATGGGTTCCACGCCACACCCTGAGAAACTGAGACCCTGTCTGTAGTTAGTCATCCCTTCACACCGACCTACTGATGTGAAGGATTCCCAACCCAGTGCTGCAGATGCGCCAGACAAGAATTACCCAAGTCAAGGATAGGGGACGTGACCTTATCTCCCCTGAGTTGGGTTGATGGTTGCGTCTGATGCCATAACCAATCAACAAGAAGCAGCAGTGGAACAACATACTTCGCTTTTTACACTACGACAGTTGACTACAGAAAAGTATTGGGAAAAAGGTTAAAAGTTCATAATCGTGTTCTTGGTTTTCGAGAAAGCATATGACAGCGTGTGTTTAGAGAATCAAATGGTTCCAAACCCTCTAACAACGAAGGTACAAACGCCTTATGAAGGCTGCATAAGTTGTGTACAAATGCGTAATAGCATATCGGTTCAGGACAGAGATAGGAATGCAACAGAGTTGTGTACTGTCCCGATTACCTTTTATTGCACTTACGGACGTGATTATATAGGAAATAAAGGAAATAGGAAATGGTGATCTCAATGCTTTAGTTTTTACTGATGATGTAGCTATTTGTGAAGAAACGAAACCAGAGGAACACGGAAGATTAGATGAATGGAACTCCAAGTTTAAAGAGTACCAAATGACATTAAGCAAGGGCAAAATTGCAGCAATGACTAAGACACCTGTTAGTTGGAGAGAAAATTGAATGTGTGGAAGCTTTCAGTTACCAGGGATGTGCAATATCAAAGAAAATCAAAGAAAAGTAGACAACAGGGTAACAAGGAGATAATATTTTTTTCATCAAGTGTAGAACTTCGTGTGTAACAAGTGAGTTCCTGTGAGAATCAAACAGACCATGGTTAAAACTTATCTCTTGCCGATTATGACACACAGCTTGGAGTACTGTGTAATTAACAGGGCAGATTTAAGCAAGTTACAAGAATGCGAAATGACGTTTTTGCAATCAGTCTTGCAGAAGGCAGCAATAGATAAAATTAGGAATGAAGACATGAGAGGACACATGCAAGTGGATCTGTGAATGACTGAGAATTTGAGTACTGCATGCCTCAAATGGTTTGGACATAAGAGAATGAAGAATACCCTCATGCCAAAACAATACTTGGATAGAAATGTACAGGGGAAAGGACATATAGAAAGCCCCAGAAAAAGATGCCTGGGTCAGATTAAGGAAAATCTGAAGACTACAGCCGGCCGCGGTGGTCTCGCGGTTCTAGGCGCGCAGTCCGGAACCGTGCGACTGCTACGGTCGCAGGTTCGAATCCTGCCTCGGGCATGGATGTGTGTGATGTCCTTAGGTTAGTTAGGTTTAAGTAGTTCTAAGTTCTAGGGGACTGATAACCACAGCAGTTGAGTCCCATAGTGCTCAGAGCCATTTGAACCATTTTTTGAAGACTACAGGAGAAAACGGGAAAACAATACCGAGACAAGAAGCACATCAAAACAGAACAAAATGAAAGCAAATTCTTCATGAATAAACTACGCTGTTCGCTGGAAAGATACGAAGATGATGATAATGAAAGCAAATGCTTCATGAATAAACTACGCAGCTCTCTATAAGGATACGAATATGATGATAATGATGATGATGTTAACATCCAATACATATTTAAGTTTTAGGATGTCTCTTCTGAAAGCGTCTGGAGTAAAGCCTTATTTGAAAATGAAATCTCTCGCCCAACAACGAGTCCCAGACGAATGGAAAAAAAGCACAGATGACTCCTGTATATAAAAAAAGGCAGAAGTATTGACCTGCATAATTACAAATAAATATCCCTAACACCGGTTTGGTGCAAAATTCTTGAACACATTCTGAGTTCGAACATAATAAATTTCCTTGAGACCGAACACTTCTGGCCACAAGTCAGCACATGCAAAACTGAACTTGTCCTTTTCTCACATGATATCCAAAACATGGATGGAGGGCAACAAGATGATTCCATATTTCTAGCTTTCCAGAGAGCATTTGACACGGTGGCCCACTGCAGACTGTTGACGAAGATCCGAGCATATCGTTTAGGTTCCCAGATATATGAGGTGCTGGCAGACTTTTGAAGTAAAAGAATTCAGCACATGGTCCGCGATGGCGATTTTTCGGCAGAGACAAGGATATCGTCAGGAGTCCCCAGGGAAATGTGATAACAGGTCTCGGAAGGCCCAACGGTACCGACCGACGCCGTCTCATTCTCAGCCGATAGGCGCAACTCGATGCGGATATGGTGGGGCATGTGGGCAGCACACCACCCTGCTGGTCGTTGTCAGTTTTCGTGACCGAAGCCGCTACTTCTCAATCGAGTAGCTCCTCAACTGGCTTCGCAAAGGCTGAGTACACCCCGCTTGCCAACAGCTCTCGGCGGTTACCCATTCAAGTGCTAACCAAGCCCAACAGCGCTTAACTACGGTGATCTGATGGGAACCGGTGTTGCCACTACAGCAAGGCCCTTGGTGAAAGGACCACTTTTATTCTCTACATACACATATGTTGACGGAATAGGTGAGCAACAATTTACAGCCGCTTGCTGATGGCACTATTGTGTACAGGACGGTGTTGTCGTTGCGTGACCGTAAGAACGTACAAGATGATTAAGCCAAAATTTCTAGTTGGTGTGATGAATGGCAGCTTGCTCTAAATATAGAAAAATTTAAGTTAATGCGAATGAGTAGGAAAAACAAATGGTTCAAATGGCTCTGAGCACTATGGGACTTAACATCTGAGGTCATCAGTCCCCTAGAACTTAGAACTGCTTAAACCTACCTAACCTAAGGACATCACACACATCCAGGCCCGAGGCAGGATTCGAACCTGCGACCGTAGCGGTCGCGCGGTTCCAGACTGAAGCGCCTAGAACCGCTCGGCCACTAAGAAAAACAGTCCGGTAACGTTAGAATATGGCACTAGTAGGGTGCAGCTTGACACAGTCACTTCGGTTAAACATCTAGACCTAACACGGCAAAGCTACATGAAACGGAATGAGCACGCCGAGTTGGTAGTAGGGATGTTCGACTACGTTTTATTGGGAGAATTTTGGGAAAATGTAGCTTATCCATAAAGAAGGCGTGTAGAGCGCTAGTGCGATCCATTCTTGAGTAATGTTCGAGTGTTTGGGATCCCCACCAGGTGGCAGTAAAGGAAGAAATTGAAACAATTCAGAAGCGGGCTGCTAGATTTGTTGCCAGGGGGTTCGATCATCACGCAAGTGTTACGGAAATGTTTCATGAACTGGAGGGCAGACGACGCCCTTGCCACAAGGCACTACTGCGCAAATTTAGAGACCGGCGTTTGAGGCCGACAGGAGAACGATTCTAACGTCGTCCCTGTACATTTCGCGTGAGGATCATGAAGATAAGATTAAAGGGATTGGGGCTCGTACGGAAGCTTTTAGACAGTCGGTTTTCTCTCGCTCTATTTGCGAGTGGAACAGGAGCGGCGCTAGCGAGTGACTAAGACACGTGGTTGGTGAGTGGAGCGTCCGTGTTTGGACATTCAGACATTGCCTTACAGACATTATTCAGACATCGCCTTACAACAACTTATTTTCAATATAATTATGTTTTTTATGAACAGATTGACGGGGTGGCTATGGGACGTCTTCTTAGTCCAGCTGTGGCTAACTTGTTCATGGGGAACTTCGAACAATGGGCGCTTCAAACAGCTAGAAAAAGACCAGCTAGATGATATTGTTATGTAGACGATACATTTGTTATATGAACCCATGGGGAAGAGGAACTGGATGCCTTCCTGTTATATCTGAATAGTGTTAACCCAAGAATTCAATTTACTATGGAAAAGGAAATCGATGGCCACCTGAACTTCTTAGATGTGACTGCAATCGAACGAGAGGACGCATCATTGGGTCATAATTTTTTCAGAAAAGACACACACACTGATGGTTATCTGCAGAAAGATTCAAACCACCACCCAAGACATAAAAGAGGGGTGATTAAAACAATAGACAGGGCGCACAAACTATGTGAACCAGCTCACTTAGATGATGAGATTGAACACCTTAGAGCGACCTTGAAGAAGAATGGGTATTCCAACAGAGAGATAGATAGTGCACTACGCCCTAGACTGACAACCAGGGCGGACGAGCATCGACACCAACCCAAGGGGAAAGTGTTCTTACCATTCATCAGTAATGTCACTGATCGCATTGGAAAAATTTTAAGCGAGTAAGATGTGGAAACTGTTTTCAGACCCACCACGAAAATAAAAGAATGTTTAAGATCCGCAAAAGATAAACGACATCCTCTAGCTACACCATGTGTAAACGACATCCTCTAGCTACACCATGTGTCTATAAAATTCCGTGCAATTGTGGAAAGGTCTATATAGGCACAACAAAAATAAGCGTCAACACCCGTCTGGGTGAACATAAAAGGAACTGCCGCCTCGGACATATTGATAAATCGGCTGTAGCGGAACATGTGTTTCAGGTTCAAATGGCTCTGAGCACTATGGGACTTAACATCTATGGTCATCAGTCCCCTAGAACTTAGAACTACTTAAACCTAACTAACCTAAGGACAGCACACAACACCCAGTCATCACGAGGCAGAGAAAATCCCTGACCCCGCCGGGAATCGAACCCGGGAACCCGGGCGCGGGAATCGAGAACGCTACCGCACGACCACGAGCTGCGGACTGTGTTTCAGGAAGGTGATCATGAAATAAAGTTTAGTGAGACGACCGTCATAGCAAAGACGTCGCACTATTATGCGCGAATGTACAGAGAGGCCATTGAGATTGCCAAACACTGCAATAATTTTAGTAGAAAAGATGAAGGCATAAAGCTGGATAAGATATGGATGTCAACATTGCAGCAACAGCGTGACAATCGATTAATTTCACTTGAGAAAGTTGGCAATATCAGAGATCATAGCACAGCTGACGTCACGTGATTGACAGCGGCGCCCTATGGATGGCTTATACAGGGTGGTCCCGAATTCATGGTACAAACTTTAATGGTAGGTGCAGGACATTGTAACAAGGATATATTGTATAGGAATGTATAGTCCCAGGTGACGCGGTGAGGCGTAAACAGGGGAAATAACGGCCGAAAGGAAAACGAAAGATTTTATTGAAATCGTTGTTGACAAGTGTCATGTTTACAGTAAGTGTTCAAAATTGCGTCCACCATGAGCGATACATGCTTGACAGCGTCGGTGCAGCGATTGGCGTACACGTTCAAAGATGCCTGGTATTTCACGCACACCTGCAGCAGCTACAGATATGCGAGCAACGAGATCCTCATCTGAGTCAACTGGAGTCTCATAAACAAGACTCTTAAGATGTCCCCATAAAAAGTAATCGAGGCAAGAGAAATCAGGAGATCGGGGTGGCCAAGGGACTGGTCCACCACGCCCAATCCATCTAGCACCAAACGTGGCATTCAGGTAATTCCGTACAGCAGTGCTGAAGTGTGCTGGCGCTCCATCGTGCTGAAACCACATGCGGTTACGAATGGCGAGCGGAACATCTTGCAGCAGTTCTGGTAACACTTCTTGCAGAAAAATAAGATAGCTTTCGCCACAGAGTCGCGTGGGTAGTAAGTATGGCCCAATCAAAAAGTCGTTCACAATACCAGCCCACACATTAATACCGAAACGTTGTTGATACGCATGTGGACGCGTTGCATGTGGATTATCTGTTGCCCACACATGGGAATTGTGCGCATTAAAGACACCCTCGCGTGAAAATGTCGCTTCATCTGTAAATAGCACATGACCTACGAAATCCGGCTGCAACGCACATTGCTGCAACAACCACTGGCAGAAGTTCACGCGAAGAGGATAATCTGCCGGATTCAATGCTTGTACTTTTTGAAAATGGAAGGGGTGTAAGCGATTTTCATTTAACACTCTGCATACAGTCTGATGACTCACATGTACGTCACGCGCAACAGTTCTTGTGCTTGACTCGGGTCTATCAGCCACTATGTTCAAGATGCGTTCTTCCAGTCTTGGAGTGCGTACAGCTCTTAATCGACCAGCGTCATGTCTGTTGACGTCGAACGTACCTGTTTCACAAAGTTGACGATGTAACCGTTGAAAAATTCTATGATCCGGCATTCGTCGATTAGGATACTCCGCGCGATACATTCGTAACGCAGCTCTGGCGTTACCATTTGCACGGCCGTACATGTAATGCATGTCTGCTTTTTCTGCATACGTAAAGTCACCCATCGTCTACGGCAGCACAATTGTGAATGGCGCTTGTCCCTACTGCGATACATCATGTTCATCTACTGCCCTCTACCGGCAGTGACACCAACCGATCACTCCATTTCTCTTTCCCCTGTTTACGCCTCACCGCGTCACCTGCGACTATACATTCCTATACAATAAATCCTTGTTACAATGTCCTGTACCTACCATTAAAGTTTGTACCATGAATTCGGGACCACCCTGTATATGCGGCGCTCACTCGTGCTCTCGCTGCAGTCCGCCGATTGTTCTCGGAGGATGCCTTCTGCAGTCGAAGACGAAACGTCAGGGGAGAGTCTTATGTATGGACCACGGCATCTCAGCCCGGAAGTGTTAAGTGATGACATCAAAGCTGCTAGGTTTGTTACTGGTAGGTTCGAACAACGCGTAAGTGTTACGTAGATGCTTCGAGAACCGCAATGGGAAATCTTGGACGGAAGGCGATGTTATTTTCAGTAACACATTTAGTGACCCGGCATTTGAAGCTGACTGCAGAACGATTCTACTGCCGCCAACATACACGTGCGTAACGATCACGAAGAAAAGACACGAGAAATTAGGGTTCATACAGAGCATATAGACAGATGTTTTTCGCAAGTTCTATTTGCGAGTGAAACACGTGTGGAAACGACTGGTGGTGGTACAAGGTACCCTCCGCCGTGCACCGTACGGTGATTTGGGGGTATGTATGTAGGTACGTATGTAGATGTAGATCTAGAAAAGTGTATGATGAACACAAGAGAAAAGAGAGGAGGTTTCGAAATGTGATGCGGCAGAAGAATGCTGAAGATAAGTAGATGCAATAACTAATAGAGAGATACTGTCACGATTGGGATAGGGAGGGTGAAATAAATGTGGAATAACCTAAATAAAAGAATGTATAAGTTGATAGGCCACATCGCGACGCATCAAGGAAAAATTAATTTGCTAATCGAGAGAAGAAGGTTTGGAGGAGGAGGGGGGGAGATGGTTCAAAATGGTTCAAATGGCTCTGAGCAGTATGGGACTCAACATCTGTGGTCATAAGTCCCCTAGAACTTAGAACTACTTAAACCTAACTAACCTAAGGACATCACACACATCCATGCCCGAGGCAGGATTCGAACCTGCGACCGTAGCGGTCACGCGGTTCCAGACTGAAGCGCCTTTAACCGCACGGCCACACCGGCCGGCAAGAGGGGTGGGGGGGAGAGAGAACGTGGAGGCAGACCATAGCTAGACTACATTACGCAAGTTCAAATGATGTAGCGTCCATTAGTTACTTATACACAAGAAAAGACAGAAAGTGGTCTGGACGGCTACATGACTACTCAACAACATATCTGGGAGAATATGGCAACGATTACACGAAGAAGATGCTCCGTAGTTGTCTAAGGGAAGGACAAGTCTTCAGTAAATTATAAACTAAAACCCGATTTTTAATTCGTACTTGTTATTAGTCTGTACAGTACCTTCTCTAATACGTTTACGCAGTTATCAGTCTCGATTAATACAGAGTTATATTCTGCGCTTTCGCGGCCCTGCCCTTTGGTGAAACCGTAATGCGCACGGGCGTGAATCGATGTCACCAGTGCTGGGTCGACAGGTGCACTGCCCCGTATGCCATGCGGGCTGTAGGGTGTTCGCCGAAGTACGAGTGTGCTGGAAGAAAAGCTCAACCGTAACAGGAACACACACTGTCGTTTATGGCAATTTCCGGAATCATACCGACATTTGATGTAGAAAATCAAACACTGCTACTTTCCCTTTTGCGTTACGTTACAGTACATTCATAGGCGCAGAGCCGGCTGCAGGGATTTTGTCGCACATTGCGAAAATTTCAAATACCGCCCGCCCTCCTCCCTACAATTTGAGGCATAGTCAAAATTTTTCACAAAATCATTCATTCATGACCCGTTATTTTCACATATCACACGTCTTTTTTTATGTGAGTACTTATCTAACAAGGGGAGGCCGCCAATTGCGAAATTCAGATTCGATTCATACTGCGCATAATAAAAGCTCATGGCCAGAGGTGTAATGTGGCAAA
Organism: Schistocerca americana; assembly: GCF_021461395.2. Lineage (NCBI taxonomy): Eukaryota > Metazoa > Arthropoda > Insecta > Orthoptera > Acrididae > Schistocerca > Schistocerca americana. The sequence continues at coordinate 145,089,375 of NC_060119.1, read as the reverse complement.
CCACCAAGATGCACTTCTCAACCGTTGTCGAGAAAATCGACAGTTAAAAGAAACCGTTGCGGTGAAATACTCTCTACGATTAATAATTTTCTACAGCGTCGTGGCGCAGCGGTAAGCACTCGGGTTTGTAATCCGAAGGTCGCTGGGTCGAATCTCGCGCCATGCAACATTTTTTTTTAGTATTTATTTTTTGTAATTCAAATATATATATATATATATATATATATATATATATATATATATACATAAAATTCCCGGCAATCAGTTGCAACAATTATGCATATAATAAGTTGTTGAAAGTCGTTTGTCGTGGAAAAACTGGCGACTTCGAACATCATTACGTTTTCCGCAAAGAAAGTTGTATTTCACAAATGTTATTAATTGTCTTCATAATGTTAACCACGTATAGTTAACGGAAGACGTAGAGACGATATTCCGAAACGAATACGTATAGCGTAAGTCAAACGTTGGAATTAGAATAGAGACCCCACGAACACAAATTTGCTGTGGCGGGTATGAAATATAAACTCCGTTAGTCGCTCGTTACCCTTGAAGGACAGTTGAATGGGCCGAAAGGAGCCGCTGCATAATAGCGTAGTTACCTGCTAACTTCGAAAGAAGGTAGATGCGGTCCCTAGCGCAACTTATAACATCGTCGAAAATCAGTGCGGACGGGAGAGCTTTGGTACACCCTGTTAAAAAAACGGAAAAATGGAGGCCGTACAATTGGAGAGCGATCCGCCTTCACCAACATACTATATACTATATACTATACTATACTATACTATACTATATACTATATACTATTAATGAATTCATTAATAGTATATATATATATATATATATATATATATATACTATTAATGAATTGCTTATGCATGTTGGTGAAGGCGGATCGCTCTCCAATTGTACCGCCTCCATTTTTCCGTTTTTTTAACAGGGTGTACCAAAGCTCTCCCGTATATATATATATATATATATATATATATATATATATATATATATATATATATATATACTATTAATGAATTCATTAATAGTATATATATATATATATATATATACTATTAATGAATTACAAAAAACTAATAATAAAAAAACCTGCATGGCGCGAGGCTCAATCCGGCGACCTTCGGTTTACGAACCCGACTGCTTACCGCCGCGCCACGACGCTGTAGAAAATTATTAATCGTAGAGAGTATTTCACCGCAACGGTTTCTTTTAACTGTCGATTTTCTCGACAACGGCTGAGAAGTGCATCTTGGTACTTTGCCAAATTACACCTCTGGCCATGAGCTTTTATTATGCGCAGTATGAATCGAATCTGAATTTCACAATTCGCGGCCTCCCCTTGTAAGACCAGAGCCAGATGTGGCATACCCGTCGATGAAACACAAGTTAAACGTTTACAGTGAAATACAGTACATTTTTAGTTATAAATCCAAAATTAAGTTACATCACCCGCAGACTAAAGTTAAAACTAAAATCTGTTCAATGTTTCTCGTCCCTGAGCTGAGGGGAGCGTTCGGTGCGAAGGGAGAAGCACCGTGACCGCTGCGGGTAGAATAACAATCGTGGAGTAGAGGCGAGAAGTGTTCTCGCAGTGCTTACTCTGAAGTTAATGACAAGTGGGTGAGACAGGTTTCGTGAAAGCGCATATTTACACAGACGTTTATCTTCACATGCGGTGCTTACACATTGCATGCTACAAACACAAAGAAACAAACGCACACTTGTTAACTGCGCACTGAACGACTGTTAACTGTAGCGCTTAAACAGTGGTACATGTCATACGATGACGGAAGTTGCAAAAGAAACGAAACGTTGCGAATTAAGCCAAAGGATCACGAGTAACTAATGGTATCAAGGTTCAAAAATGGCTCTGAGCACCATGGAACTTAACTTCTGAGGTCATCAGTCCCCTAGAACCTAGAACTACTTAAACCTAACTAACCTAAGGACATCACACACACACACATACCCGAGGCAGGATTCGAACTGCGACCATAGCGGTCGCGCGGTTCCAGACTGTAGCGCCTAGAACCGCTCGGCCACCCCGACCGGCAATGGTATCAAGGAAGAAGAAACAGTAACCCAGAGAAAGTAACCTTTTTGGCCGTTAGAAATGCACATATATGCCTACGCTACAACAAGTCTTTATTAAGTAAATGAATGAAAAAGCACGACGTACGTAAATAAATCAAATTAAAATTAATAATAAACATACGTTTTCATGTTTATTTTTTACACCGTGTAGTAACATTAATATGATCGCTGCGTATATTCGACGTCAACGTGCAATAGCCACTAGTAGACGTCAGGTGGTAGCTACTAGCAGCGGAGATTATGTAAAGCGTGTCGGGTGGACGCGGAAAACAGTGCAGTAGTTGTCGTAATGCGGAAATGACGAGATTTATCTGCCGTCCAAAAGGGCACGATCATTGGCTTTCAGGCCAAGGGTGGAAGCATTTTCGAAACGGCCAATTTTGTAAATTGTTCACGTCATGCCATGGTACCGTGTATGGTAAAATGATGCTATCCAAAACCAGCGTCGAGGCAACTATGGTACACCACAGGGGGTAACGATGGCTGTGAAGATGTGTACTAGTGAACAGACGTGCAGCTGTTGAGCAATTGACCGCGTAGATAAACCAAGTGGCTACAGGCAGTGGCTCTTCTATGACCGCCGGCCGGAGTGGCCGAGCGGTTCTAGGCGCTACAGTCTGGAGCCGAGCGACCGCTACGGCCGCAGGTTCGAATCCTGCCTCGGGCATGGATGTGTGTGATGTCTTAGGTTAGTTAGGTTTAATTAGTTCTAAGTTCTAGGCGACTGATGACCTCAGAAGTTAAGTCGCATAGTGCTCAGAGCCATTTTTCTTCTATGACCGTTCAGCGAACGTTGCTGCGTATGAGCCTCTGCGGCAGATGCCTTGTTCATGCACCCGTGTTGGTTGCCGTTGATTGGCGACAAAAGGTGGAATATGCATGCCGATACCACAATTGGACTTCCAGTGACTGACAACAGGTGGCCTCTCAGATGAATCACATTTTATGCTCCATTATTGGAGAACTGGCCTTTGGTGTGTACATACCTGAACCAATCGTCGGAAGGGTCGAGGCCGGAGAAGAGAGCGTTGTGGCCTGGGCAATGTTTCCGTGGCATTTCTGGGTGAATTCGTCATTCCGGGAGGCATGAGGTATCAACACGAGTATACATTTATCCTTGGCGACCATGTACACCCCTACAGGCAATCTGTTTTTCCTCGGTAGGCTGGTAACCCCATACAGGACACTAGTGCGACCTATTCTTGAGTACTGCTCAAATGTTTGGGATCCATTTCAGGTCGAATTAAAGGAAGACATCGAAGCAATTTAGAGGCGGGTTGCTAGGTTTGTTACCGGTAGGCTCGAACAACATACAAGTGCTACGGAGCTGCTTCAGGAACTCAAATAGAAATCCTTGTAGGGAAGGAGACGTTCTTTTTGGGGAACACTGTTGATAAAATTTAGAGAACCAGCATTTGAAGCTGACTGCTGAACAAGTCCTCAGCCGCCAACACACATCTAGCGTAAGGACCACGACGATAAGACATGAGAAATTACAACTCACACGGAGGTTTATAGATAGTCGTTTTTCCCTAGCTCTATTTGCGAGTGGAACAGGGGAGGAAAAACTTCCCTAAGTACAGTTGATGCGTTACGTGTACGAAAAAGAAAACAGTAAATGGAGGACGTCCGGGTCAAGGAACGAAAACTGGAGTATATGATGAAAACAACTGCCACAGAGGAGGAATATAAACTGCAATTGGAAAAAGCAGAGTGTCCTGCAGGTGTGAAACCAAGGTTTACATATTGTTTTAAACATAGTATATAAAACATCTGCTATTACAGTAATCAGTAATTACTTACAGTCATTCGTCAAGTAATCTCTAACTCCTTCCATCTCCGAATCCGAGGAATACATTTGAGTATTGGAACTGCTATCTGCTATGTTTGTAAAGTGGCGATCAACAGACTCCATGGTGTCATCAAAATGCCACATTTTCTCCTCTTTTCTTATGGCGTGCTGTTCAGTATCCCGCCACCGTTCGACAGTGGCGTGTGACAGAGCTTGGTGCATTAGTTCCAGTACGTCTGGCAGCTTAAGTGTCTTCATTTCTCTCGACAGACCCCTTGACCTGACTTTAGATCAGTTCTGTTGTATTCAGATTGTAGTGGTACGATAACAACTGTAAAAGCGTAGCATTTGTGTGGTATGCTCTATGCCGCGAAATTTGTTTTCCATGTGTCTACGACAGTGACAACTCTGGCTCGTGTGAGACCATAGCTGTGGTAAAAACAATGAAGACCAGTGGGGTACCGTGAGGGGAGACTTTGAGACTTAGTCGTGCTTAAAAAAGATAGTAATTCATAACAAAAATATAAACAAATTTCTACTAACAGCACCCTGAGTATTGGTGTATCTGCCTGCTTGAGACTCGACTACTATCAGTCTCTGCCTCCCTTCCCTTACCTGGCTGTGTGCGCCTGAGCGTTAGTGGCATTCTCGGCTCCCCTCCACTTTCCCTCTGCCACGAAGGCCGGTGCGCTGCACCACAGACAAAGATATATGTTACTCTGTGGCTGCACTTGCTAACAGGTATCGAGACTAGTCTCTGCCGCTTCTATGGTGGCTCTTAACACGGAAGTGAACAATCGCGCGGTTTGTGTTCATAGTCATTCTTGGCAATTTTAGTGCATATTTTAGTTGTGTCGCCAACGTGAGTGAGCTAGTAACTGTACACCTTATAGAATTTTTATTAAAAACGCCTTTTTCTACATTAACGTACGAAAAAAAGTGCGAATTGAAGAACAAACGACCTACTCCTATACTCAGTGTAGTTTTAAGTGAAGCCAAACAAAAACGCATTTTTCAGACAGCCTGGTACGAAAAGTATGCTTGACTGACTGCGAATGCAGTTAATAACAGATTATATTGTTATATATGTCTTCTGTTTGGTGGTGAAAAGGAATGATGCAATGAGGGCATTTGTACAATAATGAACTTTGACAGGAAAGCACAAAAACATCATACATCAAAACGTCACACTGCAGAACAAAGAATCATTTCAGTTATTGGGCAATAGTAGAATTGAGCACGCCCTTTCTGAAGCCGCTGGTCTGAGCAATAAAATACAACGAACAAGTTGCATACAGCAGGAGAGTATTGGTGCGTCTTATTCAGACAATTGTATTTCTTTGTAAACAAGAACTAGCCTTTCGCGGCCATCGAGAAGACGAATCCTCCAGCAACAAAGGTAACTATCTGGAATTGTTGGATTTACTAGCTCAAGGAGAGCAGTTAATCCGAGACCATCTGTCATCATCCTCAACCTTTAAAGGAAAGTCTCCAGATATACAGAATGCTGTAATAGAAATGATAACTGTGGCAGTTAATGAGAAAATAAAATCTGAAATTCAGAACTGCAATTTCATTTCGATTCAGGCTGATGAAACATTAGACGTATCATGTAAGAGTCAAATGAGTATAATATTCAGGTACTGTATTGCAGACAAAATTGAGGAAAGATTCGTTGGATTTTGCGATGTTTCTGGAGATAAAACTGCTCAAGGTTTGTCAAACATTGTTCATGCAGTATTGAAAGAACAGAATGTGGAAGGAAAAGTGGTTAGTCAACCATATTATGGCGCTTCAGTAATGGCGGGCTGAGAAAGAGGACTACAGCAATTGGTGAAGCAGTTCTGTCCCTATGCGCTGTTTCTTCATTGTTACGCACACCAACTGAATGTGGTACCGTTACATGTCTCCAAAATCATACGACAAGGACGCGTGTTTGTAAGTGATCTTACTGCATTCCATTCGTTTTTCAGCAAAACATCAAAACGAACTGTATTGGTAACTGAGACAGGATTTAAACTGCCACATGCAAGCAACACTCGCTGGAACTTTCGTTCCAGGGCAGTTGTAACATCTAGTCGTTTCTCAGGACTATCTAGTTTTTTTTTAAAATTATATATTTGATGATACAGACTCTCAGTGGGACCCAGAACCTTTGAGCTGAGCTTTGGAAATGAAACGACGGATAGATGATCCTACGTTTGTCTACTTGCTTTGCTTCTACAGACGGTGCTTTGTTTATGTTGATCATCTTATTCAGTCAAAATTTGTCAGTATAACTACTTGCCACGACGAAATAAAAGCTGTTTTGAGAAACTTACGACAATTAAGAATGGAAACATTCGTTGATGAATGCATTAAATGCAGCTTGTGTTTGAATGGCAACTTATCATTCTGTGACAGTCAAAAAACATCTCTCAGGTCACTAACTTACGAGATACTGGATTTGCAAATTGTTCAGATGGAAAGAAGGTTTCAAGACTTTCCCCAAATTCAGTTTGTTGAACTTTTGAACGAAAAGTGTTTCCTGAACTATCAAAAAGAATTCCCAAAGTTGAAACTGCTTCAATTATTAGAACAGTACCCTTTATTCAAACAAGAACAAGTTGAAAATGAAATGTGTAACATATACGCTGATGAGAAAAAACACTTATCTCCAAGCATCCTCTTAAAGTAAATTGTCAACAATGATTTAGATTCCGTTTATGAAAAAACAACGAAGTTCCTGATTTTGGTTTTGACCCTACCCGCAACTACAGCAAGCAGTGAACGAAGCATGAGTACTCTTAAACGAGTGAAGAATTATTTAAGGAGTTCAATGTCCAACATCCGGATGTCGTGTTTGAGCACGTTAGCAATAGAAAAGACACTACTTGGAGAGCTATTCAGTGATCTTATCTTTGTAGACTGGGTTATAGACTTATTCGTGGAAAGAAAAGACAGGTGCATTGCACTTGTGTACAAGAAAATGTAAGTGCTTCTTCTCTTGCTGCTGGAGTTCTACAAATTTGTCATCGTTTCTTGAACAAGTTAGTTATTATTATTGTTATTATTTGTGGCGATGGTAGTGGTGGTAGTAGTAGTAGTAGAAGTAGTAGTAGTTGTTGTTGTTTTATTTGAAGCGTTTTGTTTCATTTGTTTAAATTATTGTTTATTGTACTATTTTGTCTCCCTATAATAACTGCAGAGTCTCCCCAATCATTCCAACCACGCTACGCCACTGATGAAGACGGTCCAGATAAACAGTATTTGATTTTCATAGTTCGTCCAACAAATTTAATTTGTAATGATTTCTTAATTTAAATAACCTTTATCAACAATCTTTCATAAAATATCGATAATTAATAATTTGTATTTGTAATAAAAACTGGAATTTTGCATGCACTATGTAATTAGAAACAAAGATGTGCATTTCCCATAAAAATGATATGTGTTAATTAGCGTACATGTGATGCATTTTTATTTAATTGACGTAGGTATTTGAACTGAAAGGAAACTAAAAAGTAAAAGAACACAGGAAGATTCTAATGCGCGATCCACAGAACAGCCAATTCCATTAATTCAGTGTTAGAGAGTACGCCGCACGTCGAAAGATCTACAACACGCCTTAATTTTACCTGAGGCGGTTCGCGCGGCTCCTAACGTCGGAAGTTCGGGCATGAGTGAGTGTGTTGTCCTTAGCGTAAGTTAGTTTAAGTTAAAGTAGTGTGTAAGCTCAGAGAGCGATGACCTCAGCAGTTTGGTCCCAAAGAAGTTACCACAATTTCCTATCTTTAATAAACAGTTACTCGGAAAACCTCAAAGCAGATTTTCTACGTGAACTTGTGAAAAATTTTGCGAACAACCTGCTTCTTGTCATTTTCACGGTGTTCCACGCGTTTGTTTCGCAATGGAGCAGGAAGCAGCGTCAGCCATTTTTTTCCAGTATCTATTAACAGTGCGACAATTAAAACACAAAGCGCTTACAGACAGCAACTGCATACAATCTTTGAAATAAAAACTTCATAGCTAAAGTATAACTGAGTATAGCTTTGATAGCTATTGCTACATTAGAATATCTTAACGTTTCATTTACAGTAACACAGTAGTAACATACGTAATCCAACAAACGTACCGTAACGCCACCTGTGTACTTTTTTTAAGGACTTCATATTCGCCGTTGACTGTAGAAATTATTTATTTCACTGTTGCAAATTCCCCGTTTGAACCATTTTCAAGTGCTACTGTAGCCATGCCAGACTTTAAAATCCTCCGACATGTACAGGGGAAGTGGTGGTAATATGAAACAGGGTTGTAATATGAAACACCGTAGTATTTGGAGACTAACGATACCATCTAGCGGCAGCTTCAGTTATCACAATCGTAATGTTCTGTTTCCGCCGCTAGAGGAAGTCAGAGATCAGTATCTCGTTGTTTGTGGCCATGAATAGGCGCGCATTGTTTTCCGACCTCTAAAAGTTTTTGTAAGGTTACATTCAAATATTTTTTTCTGATACCTTTATTTACAAGTTAGCATATTGTTTCTACTTTACGATTTAGTGATAGAATTAAGCCTACAAATGATAATTTTAGTTACTTGAAATGGTTTATCAAAAGTCTAGTTTCGTTGGTTAGCTTCGAAAATGGCATTGAGGGGAAATAGGAAACACTGTGTTCCATATTGCAATCCCTCTTTTGTTCTGTGGGTTTCACCATGCCAAGATGCAGGTTATGGCCTGGAAAAAGGGGAATGTGACAGAAATGGCGCCCTGAATATACAGTTCAAGCAATAATGGCTGTCAGGGATATAACTAAAAAGAAGCAACAAGATGTTTCAATATACCAAAAGCTACACTCTTTAGAAAGGTGGCTAGAAAGGACACATGAAAAATTGTATAGGAAACCTCTTCTTCCCTAAGAAGCTGAAAAGGACCTTGCAGAGTATTGCATACTTGTGGAAAAGAAGTTTTATGGATTTACTCATAATGACGGGAGGCGAATGACTCACCAGCTGGCAGTAAGAAATGGAATCAACAATCCGTTCACTGACAATATAGCTGGAAGGGCATGATTCATTCACTTCATGAACAGACACAAGAATCAGCTTTCAGTACAAAAGTCTAAAGAGACACACTTGCTCGAGCCACTACCTTTAACCAATACCTTGTCATGAACTTTTTTGACCATCTGGAGGCCGAATACACGAAACATTGTTATTCTCCGGATTTGATCTTCATTGTTGATGAGTCCAGTCTTAGTGTAGTGCAAACATAAATTCCACATGTAATTGGCATGAAGGGAGAAAAACAGATAGGAGCCCTCACTGATGCAGAGGGGAGAAGTCTGCTGATAATCATCGCACGCATGAGTGCAGATGGCAACTTTGTGCCTATGATAATGAGTTTCCACATATCAATTGGACAAACAGACTGATGAAAGGTGGACTTCCTGAGCTATTGGAAAATGTCATCCTTCAGGCAGTGTGTTGCCTTATCTATTCACTGAATGGTTTACCCACTTCATTAAACATACAAAACCTTCAGCCGAATCCCCAGTATTGCTCATATTGGATCGACATTATTCTCACACCAGGAATATAGCTGTCATAATAAAAGCAAAAGATAGCCATGTGACCGTTCTCTGCTCACCACCTCCTACTACAAACAGACTGCAGCCCCTCAATTATAGGATTTTCGTGAGCCCACAAAAGATATACCACAGTGAAGTGATTATACAGGCACTAAGAATAGATGGTATGGACATCAATGATATTGAGGAGAAGTTCGGAAAGGCATATCTCAAAGTGGTGCAGTAGTAATCAATGGAGTTTAATGTACCGGCATTTATCCACTAAACAGAGGTATTTTTACAGAAGAAGATTTCATTGCAGCTGAACGTGAAGTAGAAAATGTTGCTGACGGTGGTGAAGCACTTTGTAATGATGAAGATGATGACCTATAAACTTCTGGAACTGATACCGGAAGTGATTCGAAGATAGGTGATTTGAGAGGGGGGGGGGGGGGGGTGAAGAGAAGAGCAGACAGCAGGTCCATCAAAATCCGTAGGCTATGTCAAGCCATAACACATCTCTCTAGGCCAAAGTTCAAAAAAGACGTCAGGCAGAGGTCAAAAAGAACTTTCAGCTACTGTCCTAACCAGTTCGCCCTATAAGAACTCACAGTAGTGTTCCATAGGCAAGAAACAAATTGAACTGAATCTACAGAAGAAATAGGATTCAATTCAGTAATCTCCCTGTTATAGGCCTAACAAAGGTCACCAAGATCAACAAGGAACAAGCAAAATGTCAAACAGACCTACAAGAGAGAAGACTGTTGACATCGAGAGACAAAGGCTGTTCTCAACAACGATAAGAAATGCAGACGAAAGTTCGCAAGGAAGAGGAAATAGAACTATCGTCTGGTAGTTCGAACCTGATGGAATCTGTTTGGAAATAAGTTCCTCAAAACAATGATCCAGACTGTCTGTTCTGTGGTGAGGCATTTAAAAAGTCAATATTTGGAGAACTTCGGGTTTATTGTGGCATGTCTCTGGAATGGGCTCATACGTTTTGCAGTGGATGTGAGACTGAAGAAATTCAAATTGTTGTTTATAGCTTATAAAAACAATTATACTACAAATTCACACTGAAATTTGCTAAGTTTTTCCACGTGAGATCAAAATACAATTTTATAATTTCATTAATAAAAATGTAAACTGACAATGTTTATTTTATTATTTATTTTAAATGTTTGATATTACCATCCCATTTCAAAATGCTCTTAATTTGTAGCAAATTAATTATTTAACATGTTCATTTTTCATCAAAATCATCATTGATTTTTTATAATAGACATATAAACTGACATAGGTGACTTGTTAAAAAAATTAAGTATTTTGCTTTTTACAAGAAAGCGTTCCACATTACGACTACTTCCCCTACATGTCATCGTCAAAAACAGGCCTTTTCACTGTAAAAATACAGTAACATAAGAGGAGTGTGGAGCTCTACAGTCAGACATGTGCTGAGCAAAATATTTTGCAGTACCACTTGAAAATGATCAAAAGGCCGAAAGTGCAAAAACAGGTCTAAATAATTTCTACAGTCAATGGCGAATATGATGTCCTTCAAAACATTCTATCTGACAACTAGGAGTTAAACACCAGCGTACGTGTGCTACGGCTGCTGACCAGTCATCACTAGACCGCGGATTCTAGGTAAAAACCTGTTTTGTTCCTGAGTTCCTATTTGCATAAAAATTTGTACTTATGCGTTTCATGACTATTTACACTTAATAGCGTTAATTCTATAGGACCTAAAAAAGCCTATTTCGACGTTAGTGCCTATTTTTGCCTATTTCGGCTTTAATGTCCTAAAAAGTGCCTAATTCATCATATAAGACAGTGGCTCCAAGTATTTCCACACTATACGACAGATGGAAAAAAATATTTTCTGCCCAGCGTGCAGCAAGGTGGCTAGTTGACATGCGCTCATGCCTCGTATTTGCCTAACACTTCGGTCTGTTTTTATTCTTTTATATCGCTATCCCTGTTAATACCAAATACTCTTTATAGGTGTTTTATTATTCGTATGTAAAAAATAGATCACGGATCTTTAGGTTAAAACCTTTTTTTTTCCTAAGCTCCAATTTGCATATAAGTTGGTACTTATGCGTTTCATGACAAACTAAACTGAATACCGTTAGTTCTATAGGATGTAAAATTGCGTATTTCAACGTTGACGCCTAATTTTGCCTATTTCGGCATCAAAATCCTAAAAAGTACCTATTTCGTTAATCTGACATAGAGTTCTTGTGTTTTCAAAGATTAGAAAACGGAAGTAAACTTAGGGCTTTACGTATCGTCGAAGGCGAAGTTCGGTACAGACTGTTTACAATTCCTTTGCTTGCCTTACTACCAACAGCACTCGGCAGGGTTGAATGGTCATCCATCCAAGTACGCGCCGAGCGCGATGGTGCTTAACTTCGGTGAGCGAAAGGGAACCGGTCAAAGATTTGAGTTACACATTACAATCGAATGTGGGAGTACTAAATGTTGTATTTTAAAATATTTCTTTTGTAGGATTCTGGCCAGCTGTGTATTTTCGCGAAGAAACGGTTTCATAGGCCTTAAGCTGAGCACGGATTAAAAAATCACAGTGTTAATCGTAAACGCCCTCTACAGCTAAATTACTGCCCTTCGCGCATTTTCTCGCTGCTGTCTACAGGCAGTCCTATCAAACTACTCTGGTTCTTGAAAGGTATTATACGTGAATTTTCCGGTTCGAAAAATAATTTGCCAGTAGTGAGATGTTTTCATATGAAGCACCGGTGGATTCCATTCGCTTGTTCAGAAGGGGCGGCCATCTGTCAGGTGCCATATGTCCAGCAACGAGTACGATACGTCCCCTGCCGCTCCCATGCACCGCAGTATTTAAAAATAAAAAAAAATAAAAACAGGTCATCGTTCACTTTTTCCCAGCGAAAACAAATCAGTACGCTGTGTAGCGACCGACGTGTTAAGTGTTACTGACGTTCTAAGTGCAAAATAAATTCTAGCTTCACCAAGCCGAAAACAGCTAGTTCAAAGTCTACTCATACACTCCTGGAAATTGAAATAAGAACACCGTGAATTCATTGTCCCAGGAAGGGGAAACTTTATTGACACATTCCTGGGGTCAGATACATCACATGATCACACTGACAGAACCGCAGGCACATAGACACAGGCAACAGAGCATGCACAATGTCGGCACTAGTACAGTGTATATCCACCTTTCGCAGCAATGCAGGCTGCTATTCTCCCATGGAGACGATCGTAGAGATGCTGGATGTAGTCCTGTGGAACGGCTTGCCATGCCATTTCCACCTGGCGCCTCAGTTGGACCAGCGTTCGTGCTGGACGTGCAGACCGCGTGAGACGACGCTTCATCCAGTCCCAAACATGCTCAATGGGGGACAGATCCGGAGATCTTGCTGGCCAGGGTAGTTGACTTACACCTTCTAGAGCACGTTGGGTGGCACGGGATACATGCGGACGTGCATTGTCCTGTTGGAACAGCAAGTTCCCTTGCCGGTCTAGGAATGGTAGAACGATGGGTTCGATGACGGTTTGGATGTACCGTGCACTATCAGTGTCCCCTCGACGATCACCAGTGGTGTACGGCCAGTGTAGGAGATCGCTCCCCACACCATGATGCCGGGTGTTGGCCCTGTGTGCCTCGGTCGTATGCAGTCCTGATTGTGGCGCTCACCTGCACGGCGCCAAACACGCATACGACCATCATTGGCACCAAGGCAGAAGCGACTCTCATCGCTGAAGACGACACGTCTCCATTCGTCCCTCCATTCACGCCTGTCGCGACACCACTGGAGGCGGGCTGCACGATGTTGGGGCGCGAGCGGAAGACGGCCTAACGGTGTGCGGGACCGTAGCCCAGCTTCATGGAGACGGTTGCGAATGGTCCTCGCCGATACCCCAGGAGCAACAGTGTCCCTAATTTGCTGGGAAGTGGCGGTGCGGTCCCCTACGTCACTGCGTAGGATCCTACGGTCTTGGCGTGCATCCGTGCGTCGCTGCGGTCCGGTCCCAGGTCGACGGGCACGTGCACCTTCCGCCGACCACTGGCGACAACATCGATGTACTGTGGAGACCTCACGCCCCACGTGTTGAGCAATTCGGCGGTACGTCCACCCGGCCTCCTGCATGCCTACTATACGCCCTCGCTCAAAGTCCGTCAACTGCACATACGGTTCACGTCCACGCTGTCGCGGCATGCTACCAGTGTTAAAGACTGCGATGGAGCTCCGTATGCCACGGCAAACTGGCTGACACTGACGGCGGCGGTGCACAAATGCTGCGCAGCTAGCGCCATTCGATGGCCAACACCGCGGTTCCTGGTGTGTCCGCTGTGCCGTGCGTGTGATCATTGCTTGTACAGCCCTCTCGCAGTGTCCGGAGCAAGAATGGTGGGTCTGACACACCGGTGTCAATGTGTTCTTTTTTCCATTTCCAGGAGTGTATAAGGCAGTGGCTGCAAGATTTTCCGCATTATACAACAGATGGGAAAATTATTTCATACTGTCAACACTGTGTATTGTAATTTATTTTTATTTTCTCTGCATCATTTTTCTTAGAGCCTATTTTAGGTTTTATATAGCCTAAATGAACTACTGAAGGAGTCTATTTTAGGTGCCTAAAACACACTTTTTAGGACCTAAAAATCCGTGGTATAGTCATCACGTTTGTGTTCGTCTGCATCAGGATTATTCTTATGATGAATGAAGTATAGTGTGCTATAGCAAGTGTTGGGACACTGCACGTCATTCAAATCATAGCTCTTCTGATGTGCAAAACGAAAATTTGTTTACCAAAATGGCGTTAAACGAGGACAAATTAATTGTATGTAACTGGATATCTAGAGTGACCTACAAAATGAACATTACGTGAATAGTACCAGAAAAAGTAACACTCGCAAAGAACTTGGCGGAGCAAACATAACATGCAAATACCTACATATTACATACTTTTATTTTCTTTAATGGATAATCAGGCGTTTCTTTTTTTATGACTATTTCGATTTGCGAGGCCAAACCACCTTGCGCGAAACTGAAATAAACTTGTGACTCCATCCCATATCTGAATAATATTGTTTATGAAATTGACTTCTATTTGAGGAAGGTATTAGTAATTGTGTCTCTTCATTCTCCATTGTCAAACAGTACCCTATTGTGTCTGAGAAAACTGTACAAGACTCAAGTGCCAGGAATCACTTTCTCTGTAAGTTCTGGGCTGAGACAGATCTTGCGATAGTAAATCCAGAATTTTTGGCACAGTATTCCAAAAGCATTATCCGAAACTCTTCAGGCTCTTTGTTTGCAGTCTTGTTGCTAAATCTAACTGTGAAAAGATTTGCACATCATTAGTCTTTCCAACGTCACCGACGATCACATATGTAAATTTATAGTCTTCTCCCTCACATAACAAAGAAATTATCAAATCCATGACACTTTCGTCCATTGTACTCGGAGTTTGGCGAACGTCTTCATCCAAAGTTTCCTACGTATTGTCGCGGCACTGCAGTTTAAATGCACTGTGGTACAGAGTGACAATTATTAAACTATATGAAATGAACTCGTCATAATTTCTGAACGGTTCGCGTTAGAATATTCAAACTGCATGGTTGGCAGCTGCGCATGATGGGAATTAGTACCTATGCGCATGCGCACGCGTCTTGTTGTTTCGGCCATTTGAACGTCAAAATGTCACACTACAGCATGGCTGAGCAGATAACGCTTGTAAAGGCCTACTACGCAAGCAATAACAGCCCTGGTGCTGGTCAAAGGAAGTTTTCGACCAAGTTCAAGCTGAAGACAAGCGGTCCAAGTATGCTAACACTCAAGAATTTCATAAGCAAGTTTGAGAGAACGGGTAGTGATCGTGATGTCAGTGTTGGCAATGTAGGTCGCCCAAAAAGGAGTGAAAACGCATGAAAATATCGAGAAGGCATGGGCTGTGTTTCAAACCATCCTTGGAAATCTATCAGATGAGTTGCACAACATATGGGAATCAACCGGGAGACACTGCGAGAAATTTTTGTTGAAGACCTGCATCTCTTCCCATACAAAATTCAAACTCATCAGCCATTAAGCTCCAGGGCATGGAACAGCGGTTGTGTTTTTCCAACACTATTGACCACAGAACTGACAAACATACATTGATGTGAATATGGTTTGGTTTAGCAACGAATCCCACTTTCATTTGGATGGGTTCGACAATAACCAAAATTGGCGCATTTGGGGAACTGGGAATCCGCACTTTGTGATCGTGAAGACTCTTCACCCACAACAGATGACTGTGCAGTGTGCAATGTCCATTCATGGAATAATCTGTACAATATTGAAATCTTCTATGGGAACCCCTGTTTTTTATTGCAGATTACTACTGTATGGCAAAATCTACATACGTTTTGTCTGAAGCATTTTATTTCTTTTCGCCACAGATGGCGTTGTAACTGGAGGAATAGAAATGGGTAATTTACGACATGGTACTCAATGGTCCATGAACATCCAATGGCATGTAAAACCCCACCTCTATACTGCGAGGGTAGGACAGGCCAGTATCTCACAATTTCTAATTGAAAACTCCATTTGCAACTTTGTATTCCTCCACATATCAAACAGGCGACTACTCGAAGCACCACAGTGGCCATGGCTCGAGGCAAAAGCTACTCTACTTTTCCAATTAGATTAAGTGTTCAAACGTAATATCACTAATTTCAATACATTTAGTGATCCGCTGTTCAAATGACCGTACATGACAGAGAAATACCTGTGGGAATGTGAGCACAGGCGTTTCTGATGTGGTCGGCCATGTCTTCACGGCCTGTTGGAACTTGCTGGTACACCTTATCTTTTAAATATACCCACAGAAAGAAATCCAGTGATGTCAAATCTGGAAACCTAGCGGGCCAATTAATAGTACCACCTCTGCCGATCCACCAACCAGTGTAAAAATGATAATCATAATATCCACGGGTGTACTGCCGGTCTACAGTGTCCAACGGGCACAATATTTCGGCGATCATACATATCGCCATCATGGACACTGTAGACCACCAGTACACCCGTGGATATTTTGATTATCAAATACGCCGGGAGAAACTCAAGAATCACAGTGTAAAAATGGTCTAATACCTCCCACACTTCAATTGCATAATGCGCTGGGCGGCCATCATCCTGAAACCACATACATCACCGATCGATCCGAGCAACATCCTGCAATAGTACCAGTAGTTACTCTTCCAAAAACCTTCAATATGTACTTCCATTCAACATGCTGTCGATAAAATACAGACCAATGAGTTTGCTCCATGATGCCAAATGGTATGTTAACCAAGCAAGGGCACTGATGGACGTTAATTGCCTTAACCAGTGCACATTGTCTACACTCCAGTAATGAATGTTATGCCAGTTAACGCTACCATGGCTTGTGAACATAGACTCATTGGAAAATAGCATGTCCGCAAAGAATGTGGGGGTTGTTTGCATTTGTTGACGTGCCCTTCACAAAACACTACCCGGTTATGGCCTTACCACTGAGTACTGACCGATACATGACTCTGAAGAATGCTCTGGTCAAGCGTCTATCACAATCCAAGGCAAAACAACCTGAGAAGTCGGTGCGAACAGGGGAGTTACGAAACCGCACTCCCTCGCAGTTAGCTGCGCTGGTTATGAACACTTTCGAGCAATGCCGTTAATGAAGACATTCTAAGGAACATATGACAGTCTCGCCTCTCTCCAGACGCACAGAAGAACCTTACAGTATGTGCCAGAGACCTCGACACGTTGGCTCACCTCCCACCCCACCCCCGGCCACAGGGGCTCACCACTCTGTGGTGAGTTCGTGCTTGGATATCACAGGGAGTCTTCGCAGCACCTCTTCCCTTTCTGTGCTGCATGTCTATCCTCCCACTATTCTTTTCCGCTCCCTTGGAATACATGTCTTGTATTTTTTCGTGGATGTGTTTCAGTAGCCCAGCTTCGGAACAGTTCCTCATTAGTTTTTTCTTTCTTCATCCTCCATCTCCTCCCCTTCCTCCGCTTTGGCGTTTGAGGTTTCTCTTTGTTCCTTCTTCCTCCCTGTGCGCTCCTGAAGGCCAGCCCATGCGTCTGACGCGTAACAGGTGATTGGATAATGCGTAATTCGTCAGGTAGGGTTAGCACATACCCCCTGGTACAGATTGGGCTGAGGGAGGGGTGACTGACTCAGGTGTTACCTCCCCGATTGCCAATCGGTTCATCTGCCAGGAGTGCGAGAGGTGTGACCTGAGTTGTGAGCAATCATCCGAGATGGGTGGGCTCCCCTCTGAGGGAATCCCCTGTTGGAAGGAGCACACCACTGGAGATGCTGGCAATCATGGGGGATTTTTTCACAACAAGCTAATCACCTTCACAGTCTACATCGGCTACATGTAAACGGAATGAGACTGAAGATTCAAAGATTCTCTATCAGCATCTTGGTTCGTTGTGGTATCACATACCGAAGGAGGTCAGTCCTTTGCTACAGTTAATCTGTTTGTTATTCAAAAAGGTCTTGATGCAGTTGCAGGCTCTGTGAAATCACTTATGTAATGGAACTTTGCTTCTGTGGACCAACTGTGATTTTCAAGCCCAACATTGCTTACAGCATCACTCCTTCATGGCTATCCTCTTCGTGTCAAGGCGCATTGAACACTGAATTCTCCGTGTGGTGTTACTTACACTCAGCTGCTTGATGGTCTGACTGACGGAGAAATCCAGACTTATCTCTCTGATCAGAGAACCACTGCAGTCCATCGGGTAATGGAAGAGGTTAATGCAACCTTAGTGTCTACATGCACTCTTTTTCTCACTTTTTATCAAGTGGTGCTTTCATCAAAGATCGAAGCAGGCTACAAAGTGGTTACAGTCTGACCGTACATTCCTAGCCCGAGGCATTGCTACTAGTATCAACGTCACAACCACACTCTCATTTCCTGTCGAAACACAGACAAATGTGTAACAAATGGTAGGGATGCTCACGAGGGCGACAGCCTACTTCCTTCTCCCCACTGTATCAATTGTAATGGCGACCGTGCTGCCTCCTACCGTGAATGTCCCGTGTATCTCGATGAGCGAGCCATCCAGGAGGTCCAGGTGAAGGAAAAGGTGCCTTATACTGTCGCTCACAAATTGTTGGTTAGTCGGAAGCCCTGCATTTTACCATCTGGCATTTTAGTACCGTTTTTTCTGCACCTTGCTCCACAAAACATATGGCCATGCAGATTTATGACCTCCATTTCAGCACTGCAGTTGTAAAATCGCACAGTAACACCGTAGCATCATCGTCTCCTTCTCATACAGATGTGCCCTCAGTGGCAAAATTACCTGCTACACAGCCGGCAGGTCAAAAAGGACAAAAGGAATACTCTTGTGAAGACTTTTTATGTCCCTCCAGCCAACAATCATCCAAGTCTTTGTCTGACAACCATAAAGGCTCTAAGAAATCGAATAAAGGCGAACAATCTTCTCCTTCCCCAACTCAGAGAGCCTCTTCAGTGGTGTTGCTGCATGATATCCTCACCTGGTTGACCTCCATTTCGCTGGCATGCACCACCTACCATTTTTCTGCCTTGGAATACGCAGACTGACCCAGGGAGAACGCCGACACCTCTGTAGATTTCATGGAACAGGATCTTCCAGCCATTGTTCCTTGTAGCAATGAGTTTTCAGAGGCTGGCGCCATGGTGACTACCCTTCCTTTTTTCCCTCCTCCCTATTCGCCATTATGACTTTTCTCCAATGGAATTTCCATGGCATTGAATAGAATAGCCGGCCGAAGTGGCCGTGCGGTTAAAGGCGCTGCAGTCTGGAACCGCAAGACCGCTACGGTCGCAGGTTCGAATCCTGCTTTGGGCATGAATGTTTGTGATGTCCTTAGGTTAGTTAGGTTTAACTAGACGCTGGTGTGAAGCCATTGTCATATTTATGCCTAAGCCCGGTAAGGACAAACACCTTCTTTCTATCTACCACCCCATTTCTCTCACCAGCTGTGTCTACAAGGTAATGCGACGTATGATTCATGGCTAGCTGATATGGTGGCTCGAGTCTTGCAATGTACTAACCACTGCACAATGTGGATTTCGAGCCCACCGTTCTGCAGTGGACCATCTCGTCAGTTTCTCAACCCACGTCATGAGCGGTTTTCTGCGGAAACACCAGACTGTGGCCGTGTTTTTTGAACTGGAGAAAGCCTACGACACCTGATGGAGAACTCGTATCCTCCATACTCTATACAAATGAAGCTACCAAGGCTGCCTGCCCCGTTTCCTTCAGCAATTTCTAAACGGCCAAGTTTTCAAGGTACATGTGGGTTCAACCTTGTTGGAAAGCTTTATCCAGGAGAACAGGGTGTCTCAAAGATCTGTCTTGAGCTTCGACCTCTTTGCTATAGCCATAACCCTATTATGGCCTGCCTTCCACCAGGCATCTCCAGCTCCCTTTTCGTCGACAACTTTGCAATCTATTGCAGTTCTACAAGGACTTGTCTCCTTGAGCAGCGTCTTCAGCGATGTCTCGATCATCGTTACTCGTTAATATTGACAATGGCTTTCGATTTTCCACTGACAAAACCGTTTGCATGAATTTCTGGCGGGACAATGGGTTCCTTTCACCGTCTTTACATCTTGGGCCTTTGCTCTTCTGTTCGTTGGAACAACGAAATTCCTGGGGCTCGCACTTGATGGAAAACTTCGTTGGCCCTCCCATGTGTCTTACCAGGCTGCACGCTGTATCCAGTCCATCAGTGTCCTTAGTTTCCTCAACGGTACTTCTTGGTGAGCAGATTGGACCACCCTCCTCCATTTGTCCTGATCCCTTGTTTGATGAGTGTTTCATTTATTCATCTGCTTGTCCTTCCACCTTACGCTGTTTTAATACAATCCGCCATCATAGATTACATTTGGCCACTGGTGCCTTTACACTAGCCTGGTTGAGAGTCTCTATGCACAAGCTGCCAAACTACCACCATCTTAATGGTGTGATGTTCTCCTCAGCAGATACACATGCCATTTCTCTGTCATGCTCAGCCACCCATCCTATATTCCCTTTCTCAATGATTCCCTTGCTGCCAGTATGGGGTATGCCCTTCGTCTCTGTTACCTTCTGGAGTTCGCTTTTGGCTTCTGCTATGAAAGCTTAACTTCACGCTACCTGCCACGTTACAGATGGGTGTGAATGTTTCACCACGTTGGCTTCGTGCTGCAGCCTGTGTTCATCTTGGACTTCATTTACTTCCCAAGGAAACTACTCTGGACTCGGTCTATCGCAGTAAGTTCCTTGACATTTGTACACAACAGCAATAGTACCCTCTAAGACAGAGGGTGGGTATGCCTTCGTCATTGGCACCAACCATTTTCGATATTGGCTTCCAAAACACTGCTCAATATTTAAAGCAGAGCTATTCACCCTGTATCGGGCCACCCAGTACATCCGGCGACACAGGCTTTTTAATTGTATCCTAAGCTCCAATTATCTCAGTGCCACTCTGAGCCTCTGTGTGCTGTACACAGATCATCCCTTGGAGCAACAGGTCCTAGAAAGCTTCCACTAGCTAGCTGTTGAGAGAGCCACTATAATGTTCATGTGGGTTCCTGATCACGTTAGTCTGACGGTAAACGAGGCTGCTGACGCTGCTAACAAAGCTGCAGTCCTCCTACATTGGCTCTCTCATTCCTTCGCATGATCTCTGGCTTGCCATCTGTCAGCGGGTGATGTCACTGCGGCATCTCTTCATGAGAACAAGCACTGGGAAATTAAATTTCTACTAGCAGATTGGCTGACCTCCTGTTGGCCCTCTCGCTGTGAGGAGATCACTTTAGCTAGGTTGCGTATTGTGCACTGTCTTTTTAAGAATCGCCATTTGTTACGTGGTGATCCCCCACCATTTTGTGCTAATTGTTGTCAACCTCTGATGCTTCACTACATTCTGACCGAATGTCCTTTTCTTTTTAACTGCTTATATCCAAATGTGTATTTATCATCTGAGTTATGGACCGTTTTAGAGAACGACGCGCGAGATGTCGACCGCGTTTGCTTTTTATCTGTCGTAGCAATACGGCAAAGGACATTTAATCTTTGGTTCGAGATCTTTGCTGTCTGTACAGCGTATTTTGTTGACCTACCCCAAGAAGAATCCTTGTTTTCAGCTCTCTTTTCTTCCGTTGATTGGGCTTAAGGTGTAGTAGTCGCAGGGCAAATATACATTGTTACGGCACTAGGACAAACAGCTCTATCTATACGCCCTACCACAGGCTGTCAAAATCAGTTAACAGTTATGAACTTATGGGCCACAAATTATTTAACAAACTTCCATAAGCTATACAAAATTTACCAGAGCAACAATACAAACAAACACTTTATGACTGGTTAGTTGTAAACCCATTCTACAATATAAAGGATTTCATGACCTGTGATATTAAACTGTAAAGTTCTTAACAATTCTGTCCTTCTATAGCATGCACTGTACTGTATTGTATTATATGTATGACTTTGTCTATTGCTGTAATGGCTTAAAGACAATAAAATTATTATTATTATTATTTCGTATTAGTGTTCTAAGGTTATGACATGGGCGCTTCTGACCTCATTGGTTTTTGCGCTCCAAAACAAAACAAAACAAAAATATTAGCGCAAACCGTATTGAAGGTTTTTGCCTGCACGTAACGCTAGAGACTTTTATCTCCCCACCCGTTTCTGATATAGCATCATTGCAGATGCAGATCACGGACCTCACTGCCCAGGTTGCCATACAGCGAACATGACTTTGCAGTCGTCGACCTCAATGACATTACTCACCGGAAAAACGCAGCCGATCGCCTTTTCCAAAGATGATTTCCTGGTACCACAGAAGTCTTGGACCTCAAGCACAGGAACACACTCCACCATGCGAGATGGGAAACATGACAGGCAGTTAATAATGACGGCAAATGGCTTTCTCAATAGCAGCTGTTGATTGTTCGTCTCTGATCTCTATACTAAACTCCATTTCTGCCTGCCTCACCGTAACTGTGATGGTTGTCACTTCTTACCTGCGAAAAGATCAACAATAAAGACTTACAGTTGCATGAGACATGCACTAAACATACGTCTACATTGTAAAATCGAGTGGGAATTTAGCGAATGTGACACTTCCCATAATAGGAGCCGACTTTCTGTCATTTTGTAGCCTGCTACCCTTCCTTGAACATCGTCAACTACTTGATACCATCACCAAGCTGCCCAGTCAAGCAAGTGTACATCACATCTCCCTACATATAACTTCTTAAGCAGTTTCCATGGATCACCGTACAGTTACTGATGGTAACACCAGAACGGCATTCGACAATGCATTGCAACACCTGGACCACCAACGCATGCTCGACTGTGCTGCTTGATACGTGCGAAGCCAAAAGCAGTTAAGCAATAATTTTCTATCATACTTGCGTGGCATCTGCCCACCATGACACCATGGAGCATCAGCTTGGCCTCACTACTGCACATAGCCCTGAAGAAGAACAATGAATGTGTCCGTGCAATGATTATCAATAGCTGAATGCAAGAACAATTTGGGACAACTACACGGTACCACACATTGAGGACTTTCCATTTAACATCTATGGTAAGCACGTCTTCTCCACCTTAGATTTAGTGTGCACATATTATCAGATACTGGTAGCTCCAGAAGTTATTGCTAAAGCTGCTGTCGCCACAGCATTTGGCCTCTTCGCGTTTACAAGAATCCCAATCGAGCTGTACAATGCCACGCAACATTTTATTTTATGGATGGAATGATGAGAGGCCTGGACTTCTGCTACGATGACGTATTAGCTATACTTGGTTCCGAAGCCAGTTAAATTTTAGTTACGGCTGCAGAAGCACAGTGTGCTGATGTTGGCAACGACTGTCGAATGCTGGGAGTTATGTGATAGTCATATTAATGCAAATGTTTTGTTACAACATATTCACTTTATGAGGATAATTAATTTACTGAGCAGACAAGGGTACACACAAGAATTTATCAGCCATAGAACAGGAACAGTATTAATTATTGACTTCATAGCAAATCATTACCAACACCACCAATCTATGCCACTGCTGTTGTAAGTAAAATTTAACCCCGAACATCTGAGCCAGATATTTCCACACATTCGTTCGCATAGCTGCTTGTCAGTCCTAAATGCGCCTTTGGAGCGTCAGAAGTCCTCTTCCTGGGCTACGGAATCAATGCCCATGGAATTCGGCCACCACAAGACAAGGTAGACGCAGTAGTTAATTATCCACTACTGGTGAATGTTTGTGAACGGCGGCGATTTCCAGACGTCACCGACTTCTACCCAAATTGTGTGTGGTACCACGCATTGTTAGCTGCTCCTCTGAATGATCTCCTACACAGTTCACACAGACCAACCGACAGACTGCAGTGGAATAGAGAAGCTGAGATAGCTTCCAACACTGTAAAGACTGCTATTGTCAAGGCCACTCTGTTGGTGCACCCTTTTCCTTAATGGCTGATGCATGAGCGACAGCTATAGGTGGCGTGCTACAACAGCAGATAGACGATCAGTGGGAACCTTTGGCTTTCTATAGCAAACAGCTGTCTTATTCACATCAGAATTCGCAGTTCTGATCTACCTATGATGGCGAACTGTGTGCAGCATATCCTCCCATCATGAAATTCGGACACATGCTCGAAGGTAGACACTTCACTCTCGTCACGGTCGACAAAACACTGAAATATGCATTTCGTCAATGCTCAGACAAAGATTCACTGTGGCAGATTCGTCATTCGGACTTCGTAGGACAGTTTACGACCAACATTGTCTAAATTTGAGGTAGAACTTAATGTCCTAATAGATGCTCTCTCTGACATTGTGGTGATCTTGAGGGCAATAGATTGTGAGGCACTAGCCTTTCCACTACAGTCACAAGATGAACTGCATGATGTATTGGCATGGCCATCTAGTCTTCAGGTCCATCGCAAGCAAATGGAGTCTTGCTTCATGAAAACAAAATGCAACAGATAGTTTGTAGGCTAAAACAAAAGCTTTTATCAGATAATCCAAGTCATGTTAATCTTTGTGGTATATTTATATAATAAGATATCTTGGGGTCCACAGATACAATATATTAGTTATAAGTTGTCAAGAGTAATTTATTTGTTAAGGGGGCTTATGGATTGTGGACCTGAAATATATGTTATAACATACTATTTAACATTCTTATGAAGCATAATAACATACAATATTATTTTCTGCAGAAACTCTAGTAGTGTGCATGACCTGTTAATATTGCAGAAGAAAACTAGTAGGGTAATTACTAGTTCATATAAGGTACACTGTAAATCATTGTTCTGTGAACTGAAAATCCCTTTTCATACAGTATGCAGGTAACATTTACTCTTTGACAAGTGTTACTGTGGCTATCTAAATAATGCTAACAGAGGAAGATAAATGAAAACTATTCAACACAATTGAAAAATCAATTTTTTACCAAACTGGCGACTTTTTCACTAGTATAGCTATATCAAACAACTAAAAGTCCAGGCAGGAATAACAAAATATGGGAAGGATATGTTACTACTCACCACTCAGTGTAGGCATTGAGTCACAGACAGCAACAATTAAAATGAATGCTAAAAATATTTCAGTTTTTGGATGAAGTCCTTGTTCAGCACTAGAAAAAACGCACACATTCATACAACAACAACAATAACTACTACTACTACTACTACTGCTAGTACTACTAACACACTTCTGCCCATTGTCTCTGTCTGCAGCCTTAGTGCCAAGACAGTGGTCGTGCATGTGTAACTTGTTGTGTGAATGTGTGGGAGTTTTCTACTTTTGAAGGAGGACTCCACCCAAAAGCTGAAATATTTCTAAAATTCTTTATCATTCTGCTTGTCTGTGAATCAGCACTTCCTCTATCTGATGAGTAGCAATCGGTCCTTTTCATATTGTTATTAATACAACAGTATTATATTTTACCTGTTTAGGCTCACACTATGTAGTAGTCTAACGACAGCTCTATATAATAGATTAATCATTCATACAGTAGCCTATAACAAAGGTGTAACTCTTCAGGCTTTCCCGGCGATGTAATGACATCTTGGGTTGTCGGGTGTTCTGCCGGATATCAGCGTCGTACTTGCACGATATTTCGGTCACGTAGCTCGTAACCTTCATCAGGTGCGACCTGAGACAGTCTCAGGCCGCACCTGATGAAGGTTACGAGCTACGTGACCGAAATATCGTGCAAGTACGACGCTGATATCCGGCAGAACACCCGACAACCCAAGATGTTATAACAAAGGTGTTTACATACAAGTGTTAAAGTGATTACAACTGAATGAAAAGTTCAATAGTCTGCAATAGCTGTATCTATTTAAGTTGAATAGAGTTTCACTACTTAAAGGTTGCATCGTCTGGTGTTTATTTTTAATTTTATAAATTAATATTTTGATAATACAGAAATGAAGTTATCTAAGATATTTTAAAGTACTGAGTAAATAAGGCAATTCCCTGATAATACTCTCAACAACCAAATGGAATTGAGACTCCAAGCTTTACTGTCCAATTGTGACTATTTGAATTTTTGGTGTAAGGAGTCTCAGCATCAAATTGGACATCTTATTGCAGGTTTCTTATGTTAATCTCCAAGTCTGCCCCCACTGCTGGTCATCATGTAGGTCATTGTGATTCATTTAACTGTACACAGTTTTAATGTTACAGAAATAAGCAACAAGTTTTAAATTTTTTTCACCACAGTAATATTATTATATTTTTATGGCCCCTGGTTTTTCTTATGTAATATGGATAATTGAGTCTAATAATTAGTGTGGTGACAGCAGCTCCTCATCAGAGCACTAGCAGCGTGTTTCTCTTATCTTCCAAGATCCCTGCATTGGTTTGATTCCCTTAACTGTCTCAGTGCCTGCACAGCAGTCACAGCACACGCTCCAGCAACACACTGCACACCCCATAGCTGTTTACTCAGCCACTATGACTAGTATTATGTTGGTTACACACACGTAAGCATGTTGGTTTCAGTAAGTTTGACCTTCAGCATAATCTCCTTCCTTCAGTCCTTGGTGGTCCCTACAGCATGTTAAAAAAAAAAAAAAAAAAAAAAAAAAAAAAAAAAAAAAAAAAAAAAAAAAAAAAAAAATTGGTGTATTTTTATACATTACTTTCACTAGTAACTTTATCTTATTCTTGAATCATTCCAGTAGACACTATTTTCCTGGATAACATTTACTAGGGGCATTGTCCATTGCTTAACATAGGCCCACATGAAAATATTTTAATTGGTTGAGTAATGACACATCATTGAGATTTTAACACAGTTCTTGTCAGCTGTTTCATGTTACATGGGACTGTCCTCATCTCTTTTACATCTGATTTACTTCGCTGTGTTTATTTAAGGGCCACTTCCTGATTTTAAATCCCATTCCTGTTCCTTCATTTTTTTCAGACTGGACATTCATCATTGATTGTGATTTTTACCAACTGAAGGTGAGAATTTTGTCTAGCCACACCAACTATTACTCTGTGGTATTCTGCAATAGCTCCCCATATCATATGACATACCATTGTAAGTAACCATCTTTTTGATATTACAAATCTTGTTTATCATATAGGAATAGCCCTGTTCTTTGTGTGGCATATGTGATCCACATCTAGTTCCCTAAGTAGATACATAACATTTTTTCCCTTGTTTAAATCTGTTCACTCTGTACTTTAAAATCTCTTTAATAACATTTCCCTCTTGCCAAAGTATTAATTTATAAAAATTTTCTGTACTGATATACACCAGAAGATGTACTTGAAGTTGTGAAACTGGTTGTGTCAGTCTCTGTTCGACTTCAATAAATACAGCTATTGTGGATTATTGGACTTTTCATTCAGTTTCATATTTTAATAGTTTTAACATCTGTATGTAAACACATTTGATAACTGTATGAATGGTCAATCAATTGTTTACTTTAGCTGCGGCTGCCCTAGTTTTAAAACTATTTGTTAGTGATAGTTAATTATTAATACTGTGTACAGAATTAGTTTTAAACAGTTGCTTCTCTTTGTTACCATATGTGTAGATCATGATTCAGTCCCTATCTCTGAAGGTTCTTTACGATGCAATCTACGGAACATGAGAAATGAATTAGAGCAAAATTTCCAAACATTTCAAAAGCTCCAGAATGAGATTTTCACTCTGCAGCGGAGTGTGCGCTGATATGAAACTTCCTGGCAGATTAAAACTGTGTGCCCGACCGAGACTCGAACTCGGGACCTTTGCCTTTCGCGGGCAAGTGCTCTACCAACTGAGCTACCGAAGCACGACTCACGCCCGGTACTCACAGCTTTACTTCTGCCAGTACCTCGTCTCCTACCTTCCAAACTTTACAGAAGCTCTCCTGCGAAACTTGCATTTCAAAAGCTAATCATAATGTAGTTTCAAATAAGTGGCTAATGGGACATTGGGCATAATGGTCTAATACTAAATGAATCCCTTTGTAACATGGCATTTAATGTTTCCACAGTATCCCTTCTCCCAGAAGTGCTAGTCCTGCAAGTTTTGCAGGAGAACTTCTATAAAGTTTGGAAGGTAGGAAATGTGGTACTGGCAGAAGCAAAGCTGTGAAGGTAGGCCCTGAGCTGTGCTTGGGTAGTTAGTAGAGCACTTACTCGCAAAATGCAAGGGTCCCGAGTTTGAATCTCAGTCCAGAACAAAGTTGTTATCTGCCAGGAAGTTTTATATTGGCACACCCTCTGCTGCAGAGTGAAAATTTCATTCTGATGGAAATGCAACTAGAACATTCACAAGATAATAAAGAGCTCATTCAGTATATTTTGATCACAAAAGTAGCCCTCATTGTTCAGTTACTGCCACCTTCCATAGTGCACTTTCACTCACTGATGAGCTGTGGAATTATCATCTGAAGTAGCATTACTAAATTGAATAAAGTAAAAAAGGCTAACCACTTCATACTGCAGTTACGCTAAATAATGGCCAAATATCACTTTCAGATTAGATTAGATTTACTTTCATTCCAATTGATCCGTAGTGAGGAGGTCCTCCAGGATGTAGAGCATGTCAGAAAAACAATAATACATGACAAATATTCACAACTCAAACAAATAAGCTAATGTACCATTCCACATTTCCCAAGTGGAATGATTGTCATTATGTTTAATGAACACTATATGAAAAAATCATTTTACAAACACTAATGCACTGAATTTAAAATATAAAAAGTTTTTTTGTATTTATAAGGTAATAAACATGTAATAGAACTACTGTAATACTTATTCACAATGAACACATTACTGCACTGATATTGTGCAGAACAAG
Source organism: Schistocerca americana (assembly GCF_021461395.2). Taxonomy (NCBI): domain Eukaryota; kingdom Metazoa; phylum Arthropoda; class Insecta; order Orthoptera; family Acrididae; genus Schistocerca; species Schistocerca americana. The sequence continues at coordinate 145,060,590 of NC_060119.1, read as the reverse complement.
TTATACTGTATACACACACACACACACACACACACACACACACACAAACACACACAAATAAAGATGATGTGACTTACCAAAAGAAAGCGCTGGCAGGTCGATAGACACACAAACATACACACAAAATTCAAGCTTTCGCAACCAACGGTTGCTTCGTCAGGAAAGAGGGAAGGAGAGGGAAAGGCGAAACGATTTGGGTTTTAAGGGAGAGGGTAAGGAGTCATTCCAATCCCGGGAGCGGAAAGACTCACCTTAGGGGGAAAAAAGGACGGGTATACACTCGCACACACACACACACACACACATATCCATCCACACATATACAGACACAAGCAGACATTGGCCTTTGAATATGTCTGCTTGTGTCTGTATATGTGTGTATGGATATGTGAGTGTGTGTGGGAGTGTATACCCGTCCTCCTTCCCTCTTTCCTGACGAAGCAACCGTTGGTTGCGAAACCTTGAATTTTGTGTGTTTGTTTGTGTTTGTTTGTGTGTCTATCAACCTGCAAGTGCTTTCTTTTGGTAAGTCACATCATCTTTGTTTTTAGATATATTTTTCCCACATGGAATGATTCCCTCTATTATTTATATATATATATTGTGTGTCTATCGACCTGCCAGTGCTTTCGTTTGGTAAGTCACATCATATATATACATATATGAATTAATAGAGGGAAACATTCCACGTGGGAAAAATATATCTAAAAACAAAAATGGTGTGACTTACCAAACGAAAGCGCTGGCACGTCGATAGACACACAAACAAACACAAACATACACACAAAATTCAGCTTTCGCAACAAACTGTTGCATCATCAAGGTAAGTCTTTCCACTCCCGGGATTGGAATGACTCCTTACCCTCTCCCTTAAAACTCACATCCTTTCGTCTTTCCCTCTCCTTCCCTCTTTCTTGATGAGGCAACAGTTTGTTGCGAAAGCTGAATTTTGTGTGTATGTTTGTGTTTGTTTGTGTGTCTATCGATGTGCCACCGCTTCCGTTTGGTAAGTCATCATATATATATATATATATATATATATATATATATATATATATATATATATATATATATACAAAGCGCTGGCAGGTCGATAGACACACAAACTAACACAAACAAACACACAAAATTCAAGCTTTCGCAACAAACTGTTGCCTCATCAGGAAAGAGGGAAGGAGAGGGAAAGACGAAAGGATGTGGGTTTTAAGGGAGAGGTTAAGGAGTAATTCCAATCCCGGGAGTGGAGAGACTTACCTTAGGGGGAAAAAAGGACAGGTATACACTCGCGCGCACACACATATCCATCCACACATATACAAACACAAGCAGACATATTTAAAGACAAAGAGTTTGGGCAGAGAAGTCAGTCGAGGCGGAAGTGCAGAGGCAAAGATGTTGTTGAATGACAGGTGAGGTATGAGTGGCGGCAACTTGAAATTAGCGGAGATTGAGGCCTGGTGGGTAACGGGAAGAGAGGATATATTGAAGAGCAAGTTCCCATCTCCGGAGTTCGGATAGGTTGGTGTTAGTGGGAAGTATCCAGATAACCCGGACGGTGTAACACTGTGCCAAGATGTGCTGGCCGTGCACCAAGGCATGTTTAGCCACAGGGTGATCCTCATTACCAACAAACACTCTCTACCTGTGTCCATTCATGCGAATGGACAGTTTGTTGCTGGTCAGTCCCACATAGAATGCGTCACAGTGTAGGCAGGTCAGTTGGTAAATCACGTGGGTGCTTTCACACGTGGCTCTGCCTTTGATCGTGTACACCTTCCGGGTTACAGGACTGGAGTAGGTGGTGGTGGGAGTGTGCATGGGACAGGTTTTACACCGGGGGCGGTTATAAGGGTAGGAGCAAGAGGGTAGGGAAGGTGGTTTGGGGATTTCATAGGGATGAACTAACAGGTTACAAAGGTTAGGTGGACAGCAGAAAGACACTCTTGGTGGAGTGGGGAGGATTTCATGAAGGATGGATCTCATTTCAGGGCAGGATTTGAGGAAGTCGTATCCCTGCTGGAGAGCCACATTCAGAGTCTGGTCCAGTCCCGGAAAGTATCCTGTCACAAGTAGGGCACTTTTGTGGTTCTGCTGTGGGAGGTTCTGGGTTTGAGGGGATGAGGAAGTGGCTCCGGTTATTTGCTTCTGTACCAGGTCGGGAGGGTAGTTGCGGGATGCGAAAGCTGTTGTCAGGTTGTTGGTGTAATGGTTCAGGGATTCCGGACTGGAGCAGATTCGTTTGCCACGAAGACCTAGGCTGTAGGGAAGGGACCGTTTGATGTGGAATGGGTGGCAGCTGTCATAATGGAGGTACTGTTGCTTGTTGGTGGGTTTGATGTGGATGGACATGTGAAGCTGGCCATTGGACAGATGGAGGTCAACGTCAAGGAAAGTGGAGTGGGATTTGGAGTGGGACCACATGAATCTGATGGAACCAAAGGAGTTGAGGTTGGAGAGGAAATTCTTGAGTTCTTCTTCACTGTGAGTTCAGATCATGAAGATGTCATCAATAAATCTGTACCAAACTTTGGGTTGGCAGACCTGGGTAACCAAGAAGGCTTCCTCTAAGCGACCCATGAATAGGTTGGCGTACGAGGGGGCCATCCTGGTACCCATGGCTGTTCCCTTTAATTGTTGGTATGTCTGGCCTTCGAAAGTGAAGAAGTTGTGGGTCAGGATGAAGCTGGCTAAGGTAATGAGGAAAGAGGTTTTAGGTAGGGTGGCAGGTGATCGGCGTGAAAGGAAGTGCTCCATCGCAGCGAGGCCATGGACGTGCGGAGTATTTGTGTATAAGGAAGTGGCATCAATGCTTACAAGGATGGTTTCCGGGGGTAACAGACTGGGTAAGGATTCCAGGCGTTCGAGAAAGTGGTTGGTGTCTTTGATGAAGGATGGGAGACTGCATGTAATGGGTTGAAGGTGTTGATCTACGTAGGCAGAGATATGTTCTGTGGGGGCTTGGTAACCAGCTACAATGGGGCGGCCAGGATGATTGGGTTTGTGAATTTTAGGAAGAATGTAGAAGGTAGGGGTGCGGGGTGTCGGTGGGGTCAGGAGGTTGATGGAGATAGGTGAAAGGTTTTGCAGGGGGCCTTAGGTTCTGAGGATTCCTTGAAGCTCCGCCTGGACATCAGGAATGGGATTACCTTGGCAAACTTTGTATGTGGTGTTGTCTGAAAGCTGACGCAGTCCCTCGACCGCATACTCCCAACGATCAAGTACCACGGTCATGGAACCTTTGGCTGCCGGAAGAATGACGGTGGATCGGTCAGCCTTCAGATCACGGATAGCCTGGGCTTCAGCAGTGGTGATGTTGGGAGTAGGATTAAGGTTTTTTAAGAAGGATTGAGAGGCAAGGCTGGAAGTCAGAAATTCCTGGAAGGTTTGGAGAGGGTGATTTTGAGGAAGAGGAGGTGGATCCCGCTGTGATGGAGGACGGAACTGTTCCAGGCAGGGTTCAATTTGGATAGTGTCTTGGGGAGATGGATCGTTAGGAGTAGGATTAGGATCATTTTTCTTTGTGGCAAAGTGATATCCTGCCCTGAAATGAGATCCATCCTTCATGAAATCCTCCCCACTCCACCAAGAGTGTCTTTCCGCCATCCACCTAACCTTTGTAACCTGTTAGTTCATCCCTATGAAATTCCCAAACCACCTTCCCTACCCTCTGGCTCCTACCCTTGTAACCGCCCCCGGTGTAAAACCTGTCCCATGCACCCTCCCACCACCACCTACTCCAGTCCTGTAACCCGGAAGGTGTACACGATCAAAGGCAGAGCCACATGCGAAAGCACCCACGTGATTTACCAACTGACCTGCCTACACTGTGATGCATTCTATGTGGGAATGACCAGCAACAAACTGTCCATTCGCACGAATGGACACAGGCAGACAGTGTTTGTTGGTAATGAGGATCACCCTGTGGCTAAACATGCCTTGATGCACGGCCAGCACATCTTGGCACAGTGTTACACCGTCCGGGTTATCTGGATACTTCCCACTAACACCAACCTATCCGAACTCTTGAGATGGGAACTTGCTCTTCAGTATATCCTCTCTTCCCATTACCCACCAGTCCTCAATCTCCGCTAATTTCAAGTTGCCGCCACTCATACCTCACCTGTCATTCAACAACATCTTTGCCTCTGCACTTCCGCCTCGATTGACATCTCTGCCCAAACTCTTTGTCCTTAAATATGTCTGCTTGTGTCTGTATATGTGTGGATGGATATGTGTGTGTGTGCGAGTGTATACCTGTCCTTTTTTCCCCCTAAGGTAAGTCTTTCCACTCCCGGGATTGGAATGACTCCTTAACCTCTCCCTTAAAACCCACATCCTTTCGTCTTTCCCTCTCCTTCCCTCTTTCCTGATGAGGCAACAGTTTGTTGCGAAAGCTTGAATTTTGTGTGTTTGTTTGTGTTAGTTTGTGTGTCTATTGACCTGCCAGCGCTTCGTTTGCTAAGTCACATCATCTTTGTTTTTAGATATATTTTTCCCACGTGGAAGATTATTCTTATTTCTAGTGTTGATTCCATGAATTGAGCTGTTGGTTTGAAAAAGTGATATATTTTTAACAACAAATTTCATTAAGGAATAAATATATTGGGAAGCAGTAGTTAGTATCCCTAGTTCCCTAAACAAGCTTCTGCAGGATGTTCTTGAGATCACACCACATATAACTCTTACTGCACGATATTGTGCCCGGAAAACTTTAGCTTGGCTTGATGAATTACCCCAAAAAATAATGCCATATGATATTATGGAATGAAAGTAAGCATAGTATGCCAGTTGTTTCATTTTTATATCCCCTATGTCTGACACTATTCGCATTGAAAATAGAGATTTGTTAAGATGTTTCAGCAGTTCTGTGGTGTGCTCCTTCCAGTTGAATTTATTACCAAGCTGTAATCCCAAGAATTTAACACTGTCCACTTCTTCTGTCTGCTTGTCTTTGTATATTAGGCATATAGCCATAGGACATCCGTTACAAGTTCTGAACTGCATGTAGTGGTTTTTTTTTTTTTTTTTTTTTTTTTTTTTTTTTTTTTTTCAATGTTTAGTGACAAAGAATTGGCTAGGAACCAGTGATTAATGTCCACAAATATTTTATTAGATGATCTTTCTAAGACTACACTTGATTTGCTATTTATTGCAATGTTTGTATCATTGGCAAACAAAACGAACTTGGCATCTTGTAATGTTACTAATGAAACATCATTGATATACACAAGAAAAAGTAAGGGCCCTAAAATGGGACCTTGTGGGACCCACATGTAATTAGTTCTCAGTTGGATGATGCCTGATAGCTTAATACATGTCTCTTTCTTAATAACACCCTTTGTTTCCTGCATGACCATTTTGCAGCATTTTCTTTTACAGTATAATATTATAATTTACTTAAAAGGATATTGTGATTTACACAGTCAAATGCCTTTGACAGTTAACAAAATATACCAGTTGCCTGCAATTTTTTGTCTAATGAATTAAGCACATTTTCACTGTAAGTGTAAATAGGCTTCTCAATATCAGAACCCTTTAGAAATCCGAATTGTGACTTTGACAGTACGTTATTTGAGATAAGATGGTTATAAAGCTGACTGTACATTAATTTTTCTAACATTTTTGAGAATGCTGTCAAAAGTGAAACTGAATGGAAATTTGATGCTATTTCTTTATCTCCTTTCTTAACCAGTGGCTTAGCTACACCATATTTCAACAATTCAGGAAATATTCCACTGATAAACGACTGGTTACACATATAGCTTAATATGTTACTTAACTCAGAATCACATTCTTTAATTAACTTTGTTGATATTTCATCATATCCACAAGATGATTTTGATTTAAAATATTTTATGATGGACATTATTTCTGATGGGGTAGTGAGGGTCAAATTCATATTATGGAAGTTACTTGAAATGTCTGGTCTGAGGTATTCCATAGCAGCATCTACAGAACCTGACAACCCCATCTTTTCAGTAACAGCTATAAAATGTTTATTGAAAAGTTCTGCAACACTATATACATCTAGTCACCAATGTGTCATTTACTCTTAATGCTATTTGTCCCTCCTCATTTCTGGTTCTACTGGTTTCCTCCTTCGCTATATCCCATATTGCCTTTATTTTGTTATCTGATATGACTATCTTTTCCTTGTAATATATTTGCTTTGATGTCCATATTACAGTTTTTGAAATTTTGCAGTATTTCTTGTAATGTGCTATAGCATCAACATCAGAATTGTTTCAGATTGACAGATACAGTTTTCTTTTTGTTTTACATCTACGAGCTCAATAAACATCAGTCCAGTGAATGTCTCTGAGGAGTGTCCTAAACTAATCAATTTTTGGCTTATGGATTACCCTCTTGAGCTCAGATTTAAAAGATTTTATATACTGTTCAGTATTAACATTTAACAGAAGGAACTGCATGTCATGGTCTGAGGGGCCATTGACTATTGTTTTTGTTATATACTTTTGTTCATTGGACTTTTCTATAAAGATATTGTCAATGGCTGTTTGTGAGCAATTGGCTATCCTATAGCCTATACAATTGTTGACGTTTCCTAAAGGCATATTTTGTCACTTATCCCTGTCTTTGCACAAGCATAAACAGAAGCACTCTTGTTACTTTTCCTTAATGAAGGGGTATATGAAATGTGTGAATTAATTAATGCCGCGTGGGGTAGCCGCGCTGTCTAGGATGCCTCGCCATGGCTTGTGCGGCTTCCCCCATCAGAAGTTCGAGTCCTTCCTCTGGCATGGATGTGTGTGTTGTCGTTAGTTTAAGTTAGATTAAGTAGTGTGTAAGCCTAAGGACTGACGACCTCAGCAGTTTGGTCCCTTAGGAACTTACCAAAAATTTTCAAAATTTCCAATTAATTAATGTCAGAAGAGGGTTACAGTAATATAGGCCCAGGTTACATCATCCAGGGTATAGGTAATATCCAACTGTAAGTAAGGATCAGCCCACACCAAATTTCTGTAAACAGAGTCTAATACTGCCTTAGCACATCCAACATGAAACTAATGTGAGTGAGGAAGGCTCTTTTCAAAGTACAAATTTTTCTTATAATTCATTAGCTTCCACATGAGTGGTACAAGCAGAAGTAGTATTAAGCAGTATACTGACTACATATTGTTGTGCTACAGCGTACAGATTAAGCTGTATGGGTTTCTTATACATTCACGCATTCCACATCCCTGAAGATTCTTTTTTTGATGGACTCTACTGAACACAAGGAATGAATGAATGAACAAATGAGGAAAAAATGCCAATACTAAATTAGTTGAATAATTGCTTATGCAAAGCAGTAGGGAACAATACAAATCTAAGAATACATTACAGTGAAGCATAGCTTCAGTGAGGATATTGCTGCTGATTTAAGCATCAATGTGTTGCGTGAAAACTGCGAAGCATTAAAATTCATTGACATAATAAAAAAAAATATTTTAAATTAAATTTGTTTGGAACCAGTGAGACAAAATGCTCAGTTTGCTACATATATTGACACTATTATAACAAATTACATTTTTGAGGATGTGCACAATTTTTTTTTTCCAGTCATTCAGCATTATTCATTGAGCTGCCCAGATCATGTAAGGAAGTTCTATGCAGAAAGAAATTTTAATCAGGAAAACATGATTTCATTTCATGACAAGCTGAGTGAGACAGATTAGCACCTTGAGCAAAATATTTCTAGTCCTGTGAATTTTAAATCATTCTGAAGTAGTGTTTTAAATGAATTCAATGAAATGATTCCACCTAAAACTTGTTTTAATAAATGACAAATAAATTTAAATAGATTACTAAACACACAAAAATCTCTAGTACTAAGAAAAGACAGCTACATAAGAAACCAAGATATAATAAAAATACTGATTTTATTGAATATGTTAGATAATACAAAATAACATTTAATAAAATTATCACGCCAGCAAAACAAATGGCAAATATATTAATTTTAAGACGTAAGAGTAAATCAAAGGCAGTTTCGTCAGTTGTGAAATCTGAATTAGATATTAGAGCCTCTAGTCACAAAATTTATAAAATCAAGTTTGAGAATCCAGCTCAAATTTCAGAATGCTACAATGAATTCTTCATTAATGTAGCTAAACCAGATGTCAATGTTGCAGATTATGACAATAAAGTATTTCCCTTCAGAGCAGTTAAATGTCTGAATGCCTCACACAATTAAAAACAGCATCAGCAGTAGAAACACAAATATTGTGCAGGTTGGGATGGGATACCCACAAAAGTTTTCAAATTACTGCATAAAATAATAGGACAAAATTTCAACAAACTAAAAGCCGAGAACATTCTGACTATGACCCTAGATTCACTGAAAACAAAGCTAGATCATACTCCACCTCAGCAACACTACTACTCAGTTGAAGATATAACAAAGGATGAATTGAATATTTGAGCAAAATGTAGTTTATCAGTTGTCTCTTTATGTAAATATGTAAATGTTTCTTTTCACAGAAAAGTTACATTAATGTTTAAATACTACTCCATCTCATTAACTATAGTTTTATATCAGTGGAATTGTATTAATCATATTTCCACATGTCTCCAGTACTCTAATCAAATAATTAGCATATGTATGTTATAAGACAAATAAATCACAATCCACAATACAACCTCGTTCCCAACATACAAATATCAACACTTTGACTGCATGTAAGATTGATTTTGAGTGATGATATTTATGTATGTTCAGTAACAACAGCCAGCAATATGCTATAAGTTGATCCTGTGTGACAGGTCACTTCTGAAAACCTGAAAAAGATGTATTGATTCCATTATTTATGTAGGGTTTATAGACTTTATGAAAGTAGTCTAAAATTTAGCAGCATATTTTATCATTAGCATTGATGTAGACTGTTGATCCAGACTCCTCTCTCTCATTCCTTGCTTCATACCTTCAGCCACTGGTGCAGTACTTTTCATCATTTTATTCTGCTGCTGCTTTTCTCTCACTCAGTGACCATACCAAGCAAGGTGGTGCAATGGTTAGCACACTGGATTCGCATTCGGGAAGATGACGGTTTGACCCCGTATCTGGCCATCCTGATTTAGGTTTTTTGTGATTTCCCTAAACTGCCTCAAGCAAATGCCAGGATGGTTCCTTTGAAAGAGCATCCCCTACTTCCTTCCCCATCCTTCCCTAGCCAATGAGACCAATGACCTCACAGTTTGGTCTCCTCTCCCCAAATCAACCAAACCCCAATCAACTCAGTGAACATGCTTTCTACCCATGACCTCCACATTTTGCAATATTTCTTATGTATCTTCTATCCAATGTGGTACCCCCACACACACATACCTGTATGTAAGTTACATTATCATACAGATAGTAGAGTAACAGAAAATATGTTATAAAAATTAACATGCTGTCTGAATCGACATTTTAAGTAATTACTGCAATTAGTTAAACAACACTTCAAACTTCATTTGATTTTAACGTACAGCTCAAGCACAGCTGGGCAACTGGTGGATTAACTTCAATCTGGCTCACAGAACAAATTCATGGAAGAGAGAATGTGGGTGTATCAGAACACTGCAGCTGTTGAAATTGAAGGTAATATTTAGTGAATTAGCTGCAACTAGTTGCTTTTATAGGCATTTATTTTTCAAGTTTGATATTTAAAGATGCCCAACATCCAGTCTTCGGGTGTTTATATTTATTTGTGTGTTGTGAACATTGTTTCTTCACTAATGATGTTGTAAAATACCATAACCAAGAAAGCTTTTTCATGATGAGTAAACAAATATAAACATCTGAAGATTGGGTGACCATAAAATGAATGTACTCTCAAAAACATACACTTTGATATATAATTTGCTGGCGTGGCATGTTGGGAAAGAAGTGCCATTCATATCAGTGTGTTACTGCAAAAACATAAACGTCATGGACATTATAGTTTTGACTTCATGCACTGGGAGTGCTGCTGTTGCATCACATGACTAGATGGCCAGTGAGTTTAATTACGTGAATGAGGCCCATGGGTCACCAAAGATTGCCCATCCTTGATCCAAAGCATCATCTCACTAGGGAAGATGAGGCTGTATACTGCACACAAAATATTCATGTCAAAGTGTAGCAAGCAGTCAGCTTACATTCTAATTTATTTTATCTTTACAGGTACTTTAATAAGTGCACTGTTCTCACAGAGCAAGCATTACTTTTTAGAAGAGCACATTATCTGCAGCAGAAAATTTGTAACAAGCCTTCAACAGCTACACAAAATGTGGACATTCACAAGTAGTTCCTGTTGGTCTTCTACATTCCATTCAACTTGAGTAAAAAGAGACACCATTTAGCAAAACAAATTCTAATGTTTATTCTTCTACAAGTTTTACAGGAAATCTGAGGTCAGTGTGTTTCAAATTTTCTTTTATCCATTCATTTGCCCTTTTATCCAACTCAGGTGTGAACTCATCAATCCACGAACCATTTTGACCTGAAACATATTTTCATGTTTGAGACAGTCTAGTTCTATACAGTTTAAACACATCTGTTACTTATTATATCATATTTTTCCTTCTACTATTATATTATTACACCACATTACATTAGTCGTTTACTGTGAATCCCTAGGAGAGGGAAGCCAGGGATGCTGAAAGGAGTCATGACGTATACTTTATTTAAATCTAATATAATTAAATGACTAAACATAATTAAATGATATTTTATAATATTGATAATAAATAACCTAAATGCTATAAATGTAGATTGCCTTTTGTAACACCTTCTGCATACATAAATACATAATATCTAGGTAATATTTTAGGAAAGTATTTTTGTATAGTGTAGCCAGACATGGAAGATAAACAGACAAGAAAACAGGAAAATCTTCTGTTGCACTACCACTGTGGATAGTTAAAAGTTCCCATCTCTGGGTGCAATTCCTCCTTCCACCAGTCTCTCCTGGACTTCCAGAACCTTCAATCCTTAGCCCTTACCCAACTTGTCCTGAATCTCTACACTAATTCATGTAACCACCACTCCCAACAGCTCCTATCTCTCTTCAAAGTTCTCCACCTCTCAAACCCTTACTTGGAGAACACACTCAGGAACATCATCCTAGAAGCCAGCTGCAAACTTGAGTTCCATGCCACACACCACCTGAAAAAACTATCCACAGTGCTAGTGCAACACCTAAGAAGTGGGGTCCCTCTCCCTATCCCTCACAAACACCAACCACAACAGAACCTTCAACAAACCCCGCTCATGGCCAACAAACCTAGTCTAGCCACCCTACTCAATCTCCCCATCCCAGCACATACCCCACACAGACCAAATCTCAACTACAACCACAGTCAAATGCCACATATCACCAGTCCCAATTCAGTTCTAAACCTCTCATCCAGATCCCTCTCTCCTCCAGAGACATCTGTTCTATCAAAAGGCTTAACCTTTAGCCCCACGCCTAAATTCAACCACACTGCCCTGGTTAAAGATCTCCTCTCATTCACCCGGAACCTCAACTGGAAATATCACTTCACTACCCAAACACAGCCCCCAAATACTAGACCCAGTGTTGAACCCTGTCTAGAACAGTTCCGACCGCCTTCTCAAAGGGATCCTCCTCCCCTCCCCCAAAACCATCCCTTGCAGACATTTCAGGAATTCCTCACATCCAGTGTTGCCTCCAAGTCCTTCTTGAAGAACATCCCGACAACCCCCAACATCACCCCAGCTGAATCCCGTGCCATTAAGGAGCTGAAAATAGACTGCTCTATTGTCATCCTCCCGGCAGATAAAGGCTCCACAACTGTCGTACTTGACCGTGTGGAGTATGTGGCAGAAGGACTGCGTCAACTCTCCGACACCTCAACCTACAAAGCTGTTACCCAGGATCCCATTCCCTCCATCCAGACTGAGCTGCAGAAAATCCTAAAAATCCAAGATCCCTCACAAGGCCTCACAATGGCTTCCATAGACTTACTCACTCCACCTGAGCCACGTACCCCTACCTTCTACCTATTACCCAAAATCCACAAAGAGAACCATCCTGGCCGTCCCATTGTGGCAGGCTTCAAAGCCCCAACAGAACGTATCTCAGCTCTGGTAGACCAACACCTCCAACCTATCACCCGCAGACTCCCATCCTACATCAAAGACACAAACCACTTCCTAGAACGCCTCAAATCCATTCCCACTCCTCTCCCACCTGAAACCTTTCTTGTCACCATAGATGCTACATCCCTTTACACAAACATCCCACATACCCATGGTCTCTCTGCCCTTGAGCACTACCTCTCCCAACGCCCACCCGAAGATCTTCCAAAAACCTTATTCCTTATCACACTTACCAACTTCATCCTCACCCATAATTACTTCACTTTTGAAGGCCAGACCTACAAACAAATCAGGGGAACGGCCATGGGAACCAGGATGGCTCCATCCTATGCCAACCTCTTCATGGGCCGCATGGAGGAAGCTTTCCTGAAGACCCAACAGCTGCTTCCCCTGGCCTGGTATAGGTTTATAGATGACATCTTTGTGGTCTGGACTCATGGTGAAGAAACACTCCTTAATTTCCTCCATAACCTCAACTCCTTTTCGAATCTGAATTTCACCTGGTCCTTCTCCAAAACCCAAGCCACCTTCCTGGATGTTGACCTTCATCTTGTTGAAGCTCACATCCACACCTCTGTCCACATAAAACCCACAAACAAACAACAGTACCTTCACTTTGATAGCTGCCATCCATTCCACATCAAACGCTCCCTTCCCTACAGCCTAGGTATTCATGGCAAACGTATCTGCTCCAGTGACGAATCCCTCAACAGTTACACCAATAACCTAACCAGTGCTTTCCTCTCCCGCAACTATCCTGCAGACCTAGTCCACAAACAGATCTCCCGAGCGATACATTCCTCCCCGTCCAACAACAATGTTCCTATCCCAAGACCACACAGAAGCATCCCCCTTGTCACCCAATATTATCCTGGCCTCGAAAACATCAACAAATTACTCCGCCAGGGATATGACTTTCTCTAGTCAACCCCTGAAATGAGATCACCCCTTGACAAAATTCTCCCCACACCACCCAGAGTTGCCTTTCGTCACCCTCCTAACCTCCGTAACATCCTTGTTAAACCCTACAATATTCCCAGACTACCTTCTCTACCCAGCGGTTCCTACCCCTGTAACCGACCCTGCTGCAAAACCTGCCCCATGCATCCCCCCACAACCACCTACTCCAGCCCCGCTACTGGTAAAACATACATAATTCAAGGCAGGGCCATGTGTGAAACTACACATGTCATTTATCAACTGACATGCCTGCACTGCACAGCCTTTTACATCGGTATGACAACAACTAAACAGGCTGAGCGCATGAACGGACACAGACGAACTGTCCGCCTAGGAGATGTCCAATACCCAGTAGCGGAGCATGCCCTCCAGCATAATTCTAGGGACCTAGGAACCTGCTACACTGTATGTGCCATTTGGCTTCTCCCACCCAACACCAGTCCCTCTGAACTGTGAAGATGGGAACTTGCACTTCAATACATCCTTTCATCCCGCCATCCCCCTGGACTGAACCTACATTAAAAAACCTCACCCCCATTTACTCTTCAGTCTTCTCCTCTTTCCCTTTCCTCTTTAGCCATTCACGCATCTTCTCAAACTACATAGTTGTGTTTATCTTTATACTATATGCCTCTTTACTTCTGTATGCATCCTCTTTGGTTTGAAGCTGGCGCAGTAGTCACATTAGAATATCTTTGGCTTCCCTCTGACAACCATGCCTCCATCCTTGCTACCCTCCCTGTTTTCCTTTCCCTGTTGCTTCATAACCTGGGTTGTGAGTAACTGAATCTACTTTCCCTTCTTCCCTTTCTTTCCCCTCTCTCCTCCCTGATGAAGGAACATTTGTTCCGAAAGCTAGGAACGTAAATTTTTGGTTCTGTTTTTTGTGTATCTATCGGCTGTACTGAGCTGAGGTAAGTACTGGCCAGCCCCTCTATCTCTTTGTTAGACATTTTATATTGCTGGATAAGTTTTCAAAAATTTTACTTGCAGCATTGTGCACCTCCTTTTGTGCTGAAGACAACTTTACTATGGTGTAATGAATGTCATTTTTACTTCTGGTATTGTAATTATGTACATCACTGTTCCTTTTGAATTGCAGTGGATATTTGCAACATAGTTCATGAAGGAATATAAATATATTGTGAAGCTGTAGTCCTAATGCCTAACTCCTTACAGAGATGTCTACAAGATGATTATGTGTGAGCACTACATATTATTCTTACAGCACGTTTTTGAGCTACACTTTCTAGCTTCAAGAAGAGCTACCCCAGAACATTATACCCTGTGACATTACTGAATGAAAATATGCAAAATATGTCAACATACTGATTTGTCCCTCACCAAGATTTCCAATTACTTTAAGTGCAAATGTAGCTGAGCTAAGATGTTTTAGGAACTTCAATACCGTATGTACTTTTTTCAGTTTAAATTCTCATTGATATGGACACCTAAGAATTTTGAAATTTCCACCCTATTTATTATTTCCATGCCATGTGTTACACTTGTCATTGGTGTAACAAAATGATTCAAATGGCTCTGACCACTATGGGACTTAACATCTGAGGTCATCAGTCCCCTAGACTTGTTGTTGTTGTGGTCTTCAGTCCTGAGACTGGTTTGATGCAGCTCTCCATGCTACTCTATCCTGTGCAAGCTTCTTCATCTCCCAGTACTTACTGCAGCCTACATCCTTCTGAATCTGCTTAGTGTATTCATCTCTTGGTCTCCCTCTACGATTTTTACCCTCCACACTGCCCTCCAATACTAAATTGGTGATCCCTCGATGTCTCAGAATATGTCATACCAACCGATCCCTTCTTCTAGTCAAGTTGTGCCACAAGCTCCTCTTCTCCCCAATTCTATTCAATACCTCCTCATTAGTTATGTGATCTACCCATCTAATCTTCAGCATTCTTCTGTAGATCCATTTTTCGAAAGCTTCTATTCTCTTCTTGTCTAAACTATTTATCGTCCATGTTTCACTTCCATACATGGCTACACTCCATACAAAAACTTTCAGAAATGACGTCCTGACACTTAAATCTATGCTCGATGTTAACAAATTTCTCCTCTTCAGAAACACTTTCCTTGCCATTGCCAGTCTACATTTTATATGCTCTCTACTTCAACCATCATCAGTTATTTTGCTCCCCAAATAGCAAAACTCCTTTACTACTTTAAGTGTCTCACTTCCTAACCTAATTCCCTCAGCATCACCTGACTTAATTCGACTACATTCCATTATCCTCATTTTGCTTTTGTTTATGTTCATCTTATACCCTCCTTTCAAGACACTGTCCATTCTGCTCAACTGCTCTTCCAAGTCCATTGCTGTCTCTGACAGAATTACAATGTCATCGGTGAACCTCAAAGTTTTTATTTCTTCTCCATGGATTTTAATACCTACTCCAAACTTTTCTTTTGTTTCCTTTATTGCTCGCTCAATATACAGATTGAATAACATTGGGGATAGGCTACAACCCTGTCTCACTCCCTTCCCAACCACTGCTTCCCTTTCATACCCCTCGACTCTTATAACTGCCATCTGGTTTCTGTACAAATTGTAAATAGCCTTTCACTCTCGGTATGTTACCCCTGCAACCTTCAGAATTTGAAAGAGAGTATTCCAATCAACATTGTCAAAAGCTTTCTCTATGTCTACAAATGCTAGAAACGTAGGTTTGCCTTTCCTTAATCTTTCTTCTAAGATAAGTCGTAGGGTCAGTATTGCCTCATGTGTTCCAACATTTCTACAGAATCCAAACTGATCTTTCCTGAGGTTGCTTCTATCAGTTTTTCCATTTGTATGTAAAGAATTTGCATTAGTATTTTGCAGCTGTGACTTATTAAACTGATAGTTCGGTAATTTTCACATCTGTCAACACCTGCTTTCTTTGGGATTGGAATTATTATAGTCTTCTTGAAGTCTGAGGATATTTCGACTGTCTCATACATCTTTCTCACCAGATGGTAGAGTTTTGTCAGGAATGGCTCTCCCAAGGCTGTCAGTAGTTCTATTGGAATGTTGTCTACTCCGGGGGCCTTGTTTCGACTCGGGTCTTTCAGTGCTATGTCAAACTCTTCACGCACTATCGTATCTCCCACTTCATCTTCATCTACATCCTCTTCCATTTCCATAATATTGTCCTCAAGTACATTGCCCTTGTATAGACCTTCTATATAAACCTTCCCTCTTTCTGCTTTCCCTTCTTTGCTTAGAACTGGGTTTCCATCTGAGCTCTTGATATTCATACAAGTTGCTCTCTTTTCTCCAAAGGTCTCTTTAATTTTCCTGTAGCCAGTATCTATCTTACCCCTCGTGAGATAAGCCTCTACATCCTTACATTTGTCCTCTAGCCATCCCTGCTTAGCCATTTTGCACTTCCTGTCTATCTCATTTTTGTGACGTTTGTATTCCTTTTTGCCTGCTTCACTTACTGCATTTTTATATTTTCTCCTTTCATCAATTAAATTCAGTATCTCTTCCGTTACCCAAGGATTTCTACTAGACCTTGTCTTTTTCCCTACTTGATCCTCTGCTGCCTTCACTATTTCATTCCTCAAAGCTACCCATTCTTCTTCTGCTGTATTTCTTTCCCCCATTCTTGTCAATTGTTCCCTTATGCTCTTCCTGAAACACTGTACAACCTCTGGTTCTTTCAGTTTATCCAGGTCCCATCTCCCTAAATTCCCACCTTTTTGCAGTTTCTTCAGTTTTAATCTACAGTTCATAACCAATAGATTGTGGTCAAAGTCCACATCTGCCCCTGGAAATGTCTTACAGTTTAAAATCTGGTTCCTAAATCTATGTCTTACCATTATATAATCTATCTGAAACCTTTTAGTATCTCCACAGTTCTTCCATGTATACAACCTTCTTTCATGATTCTTGTACCAAGTGTTAGCTATGATTAAGTTATGCTCTGTGCAAAATTCTACCAGGCGGCTTCCTCCTTCATTTCTTAGCCCCAATCCATATTCACCTATTACTTTTCCTCTTCCTTTTCCTACTGTCGAATTCCAGTCACCCATGACTATTAAATTTTCATCTCCCTTCACTATCTGAATAATTTCTATTATTTCATCATACATTTTATCAATTTCTTCATCATCTGCTGAGCTAGTTGGCATATAAACTTGTACTACTACTGTAGTAGGCATGGGCTTCATGTCTATCTTGGCCACAATAATGTGTTCACTAAGCTGTTTGTAGTGGCTTACCTGCACTCCTATTTTTTTATTCATTATTAAACCTAATCCTGCATTACCCCTATTTGATTTTGTGTTTATAACCCTGCATTCACCTGACGAAAAGTCTCGTTCTCTTGCCACCGAACGTCACTAATTCCCACTATATCTAACTTTAACCTATCCATTTCCCTTTTTAAATTTTCTAACCTACCTGCCCAATTAAGGGATCTGACATTCCACGCTCCGATCCGTAGAACGCCAGTTTTCTTTCTCCTGCTAACAACGTCCTCATGAGTAGTCCCCGCTCGTAGATCTGAATGGGGGACTATTTTACCTCTGGAATATTTTACCCAAGAGGACGCCATCATCATTTAATCATACAGTAAAGCTGCATGCCCTCGGGAAAAATTGCGGCTGTAGTTTCCCCTTGCTTTCAGCCGTTCGCAGTACCAGAACAGCAAGGCCATTTTGGTTAGTGTTACAGGGCCAGGTCAGTCAATCATCCAGACTGTTGCCCCTGCAACTACTGAAAAGGCTGCTGCCCCTCTTCAGGAACCACACGTTTGTCTGGCCTCTCAACAGATACCACTCCGTTGTGGTTGCACCTATTGTACGGCTATCTGTATTGTTGAGGCACGCAAGCCTTCCCACCAACGGCAAGGTCCATGGTTCTTGGGGGGGGGGGGGGGGGCTAGACTTAGAACTACTTAAACCTAACTAACCTAAGGACATCACACACATCCATGCCTGAGGCAGGATTCGAACCTGCGACCACAGCGGTCGCACGGTTCCAGACTGAAGCGTCTAGAACCACTCGGCCGCATCAGCTGGCTTGGTGTAACACTCTGATTGTGCAGAAATGAATATTTTGTGTCTTTTTAAAAAGAAGGATGAGACCATTCACAGAAAATCAGTCACTAATACTTTTAAAAAGATTGTTTACCATTTCTTCTGTTTCTTTATGCTTGGCTTGATTACAATATTAGTGTGCAAAAGACATGCAAAAACAATGTAATTCTGCTTGTTGTATGTTAGATGGAAGATCGTTTGCATATATAAGGAACAATAGCAGACCTAAGATTCAGCCTTGGGGAACCCCATACATGATTTCTCCCGTCAGAATAATGTTGTAAGGACTACATTGGTCGAATTACTAACCACAACTTTGTGCATTCTTTTGGTTATATCTGACGTTATCTATTGGCTGACTATATCATCAGTCCCACAAAATTTTAGTTTATCTAGGAGACGACTGTGATTCACAGTCAGATCCATTAGATAGGTCACAGAAAATACTAACCACCACTATTTGATGCTTCTCAAATTTGGTGAGTTAGCATGTAAATAGCATTCTCACTAGAGCAACTCTTCTTAAATCCAAACTGTGATTTGCTTAGGATATTATTATTGCTCAGGTGAGATAATATTTTAGAATAGTTTTGGAAAATGATGTCAGCAGTTAAAAGAAACAAAGACTAGCATGGGGAAGACTGTTACGGAGAGCTGCATGAAACCAATTTTTAGACTGAAGACCAAGACACAACATAACCTAAAACATTAATTTTTAGAGTTTGTGTGAAGGAATAGAAGAAGTTCCCCAACAATATTTTCTGATCTATTATGACGTGATTCTTCTTTCTTTTTTTTCTTTTCTAGTTTATTTGGAATTCTTTTTTCTGTCAGTTCACACTTGTTTTGTAATAGTTTGTTTTAACAAATGATTCTTCTTCAGTATGTAGTGTAGACTTTATGATTCTTGGTAACCAATTTGCAACTTGCAGAATGCATCTTTAGTAGGCGTTTTGTGGAAACACTGGTGACGGAGGAGCCTGCAAATATTTATTGGCACGTGGGCAGAGGCCTGGCATGTCTGGATGTCGGACAAGTGGCTTGCACTTCAGTATCAGTACTCCTGATGAACTGTGCACAGTAACTGATGAAAATCTGAAACCCATCCATTTGCAGTTGCTAATCATAAGCCATGGCGGGGTGGGGTATGGGCATGGAGTGTGTGTGAGCAAGCAAGGCATGCTGGGGCTGTGTGGAACATGTCAGGGGTAAGCATGGAACAGATTACCAAATCTGGGCTGATCGTCATGTCCACCAGTGTGGGAATAAGTTTTTTCCTCACTTGTTCTGCTAGTGGCTATCATAAAGCTAACTGCTAAGGGGTAGGCATGTTGGGTATGGAAGGAGAGAAAACAATTTAAGTGCACTGGCATACAAATGGTCCATTTAGTGGAATTAAATGTACTTGGTGGATGGAGGCTATTTAGCAGATTATCATACTAGATTGCTGACAGAAATACGTCAACAAGAGAATATACAAAGATGCAGAGATGGACGAATGTACACGGTGGTCCAGCTGTTGTGTCTAGGCCAGACACATCTCACTAATAACACAAATCTACATCCTCAGTTTAAGGTGAGAGGTTAAATGGAATAGTTATGAGGTGAATGTCTAACTAACAGTTCACTTGAAGGGGCGTTAATAAAGGCAACATTATTTTTACATGTATAGGAAGGCCACTTGTGGAGAAGTATATAAAGACTTGCAAGCATGCTCTGGTCGGCACACACACTGCACCATTTATTGGAGTGTCTGGAAGGTGCCGGACTGCTGTCTTGCTGGTATTAATGTTGG
This sequence comes from Schistocerca americana, assembly GCF_021461395.2. Taxonomy (NCBI): domain Eukaryota; kingdom Metazoa; phylum Arthropoda; class Insecta; order Orthoptera; family Acrididae; genus Schistocerca; species Schistocerca americana. The sequence continues at coordinate 145,040,704 of NC_060119.1, read as the reverse complement.
TGGTAATTGAGAAGCAATGCTCAATGTCACATCTGGAATAACTGTCTGGGGAAGGGGGACACAGTTGCCCGATTATTTAAAGAGGTAGGCCCACTGGTTCTCCATCATAATGTGAGTAGCCTGTAATGTTCAGCTACAGTGTCAGATGCATTGTTTTCTGGACATCCATTCAGGAAGTGTCAGTTGTGGGATAAAGGGTTCTGTCTGCACTTTCTACCTGGAAAAACCCACCTACAGCAAAAACATAACTGGGGAGAGAATCCACGTCATGCTAGGGTCCTCATTACATACTAATGGTCTGGCACATGCCCATGCATCTTCTGCTGTAGCATTTGTCATCTGCTTGAGTAGACAAGTGGCAGGTGTGAACATTGGGAAGTGTGTCATCACAGTTGCATACAGAAGTTGATTTGAAAGTTTCATTTAGTTTCTTAAGATTTACTACTCTCCTTTGTCCTTTCTATTTAAAATATCATCTAATGATGAGTTTCTAAGAAGCCAAAACCAGGAGTAACATTTGTATGATCTGATACTGAAAAGATACAGTAAAAGAATTTTGTACACTCTTTTTATTTATAGAGCTTCCTATATTTGATGGAAAATGTTCTTTCACGTTCACTTATTTCCCCAAGCTACAGTATTTTCCTGTACTGGTAGTTGTTTAGCACTTTTTTTTTAGATGGCTTTAAAAAGACGTAGTGAAAACATTGGAAAGCATTGGGTCTGGATAGATACTGCCTTAGTCTCACTGAACCCTGCTGATTCTTAATTGTGCAAGTAACTTCTTTCCAGATGCATTCAGATGGAGACCATACTATAGACGATGCATCAGTTACATCTACGGCTAGTTATGTATGTCTCTCTCCTGCCTCTTCTCCTCCCAAGTGACTCTTGAAGCTTTGCATTAGCAAGTTCCACATTGCACCTTACCCAAGTTTTGCATTACTCCTCAGAGAGTGACAGTATTGTCACACTTGTGAGAGGAGCATTGTCAGTTTTGTGACTGGTGCCAGTTGTTATTCAATAAGTGATGCCAACTGTTGTCTGCAACTCCAGCTAAAATTATATTACGATTTTTCCAAGGTACTTGGGAGAAAGGAAGGAAGATGAGAATTTAATCCCCTGCTCACTTACAGTACTGAAGTATTGTAGTTTTCATTAATATATGCAAAAGAAATGGAAATGTTAATGAAACACCTAAGATGAGCACATTGTATTTCATGTGGCAGAGGAGCAGGATCCAAAAAAGGAGGATGCTTCTATTTTGAAGGGAGAAAACTAAATGTTCGTCTTCTTTCTTGTTAGATTCACAATAAATTTTATATTTCACAAGTGATGCATCTCAATCGGGTAGTAAATTCTATGACCTAATAAAAAAGTAGGTAAAGTTGATAGTAGCTGAGATAATGCTTGACTTGTTAATAATACCTTTCCTTATAAAATCCTGCTCTCCATTCTGCAGCAGTCCAATGTCTTTCAGCTGATCCATGTTGACTGCTGTGTTTTTACGGAAATTATTTATATGCAGATATGATGTGAGCTCTGATACCTGTTCATCAGTTAGAGATTTCCCAAGAAAGTCTGCCACTCTTTCAACAGTTTCTGAAATGTCCTGCAAGGAGTTAGTGATTAGTTTAAATATACTTTCAGCACATGAACTACAACCGTATATTCATTAAAGCTTTTAATGCTTATACCTTAAGTTATTTATTTATTTATTTATTTATTTATTTATTCTTTGCCCATGGACTCCAGCTGAAAATCCAGCTGAGAGTATTGGGTGTGTCATACAATAGCCTATTAACATCAAACTTGATTTCAATATATATATAAATGAAACAAATGATTAAACAGAAATAGTCCATAATAATACAAAGGTTTTACATGTTTCACATTATATGTACACACAAATCAAAAAAACATACATAAATGATAATTTTTACAGGTACATTTCAGTAATGATATATTTAAACACATCTTAGTATTCACTCAAACTGTATATACATTTCTCTGTGAGATATAGTTTCAAATGATTTTTAAAACATTTTAGATCTGTTTCTTTTTTAATGATTTTGGGGAGTTTATTAAAAAACCTTTTGCCTGCTTCTTCTGGGGCAGTCATAGACAGTTTTAGATTTCTGTTTATCATGTAGTAATTTTCATTTCCTCTTGTACCGTGTTTGTGTACATCTTTATTTAGGAGGTGTTTATCACTTGACCTTACCACCATTATGCTTTGGTATATATACAGTGAATATACTGTCATAATATTATAGTGTACAAAAGCTTGCCTACAGGTCTGTCTTGGTGGTATTTTTGCAATGCATCTCACTGCCCTTTTCTGAATTGTGAATATTCTTTTTAGGTAGCCAGCTTGTGCATTTCCCCATATATGAACCGAATAAGACAAATGTGGGAAGACAAGTCCATAATACATTGATCTGAGGACTTTATCATCCACAGTCTTAGCTGTTTTATGCATGATGAAGATCTGTTTGTTTATCTTTTTACACAGTGCATCTATGTGCTCCCCCCATGCCAAATGTTTGTCTATTATAGTTCCTAGAAAATTTGTGCTGGTTACTTCTTTAATAGTGTTTCCATTTATATTAACATTTATATTATAATTTTCACTATGCTTGGTCTGAAATACTACATTCATTGTTTTAGACTGATTCATAAACAGGTTGTTTTGTGTTAAATATTTATTTGCATTTTCAATAGTCAGGAGTGCTTCCTTCTCAAGCTCCTCCTTTGTGTCAGCTGTGCAAATGATTGTTGTGTCATCAGCATACATTATAAGTTTCTGATTTATATAGTTAGGGAAGTCATTTACGTAGAGTATAAATAGTATTGGCCCAAGCACAGACCCTTGCGGCACACCGTGTTTAACTGTTTGTAATTCTGATATGTAGTTTGTTATGTTTCCCCCACTAGTATGTCTGATTTCTGTGCATTGTTTCCTATTTGTAATGTATGATTTAAGTATGTCATAGCATTTTCCTCTAATTCCATACTGATATAATTTCATCATTAATTTTGAGTGGTTCACACAATCAAATGCCTTAGATAGGTCCATAAAAATCCCACAAGTCTTTTGTTGCCTGTCAAGTAAATTAAGAATGTGCTCAATTATATCTGTTGATGCTGTTTTTGTTGACTTCCCTTCTCTGAAACCATGTTGTGATGAATGCAGTATACTGTACTTTGTTATAAAACTTACAATTCTATTCTTTATTATCATTTCATAGATTTTAGCAAATGTTGAGATCAATGATATTGGCCTGTAATTTCCTAATTCATCCCTGTTCCCTTTCTTAAATATTGGCTTCACTTTACTCACTTTCAGTGAATCTGGAAATATACCTTCTTCTATCGCAGCATTCAGCATGTGTGTCAATGGTTTTAATATACATTCTCTGCATTCCTTTATGAGATGTGATGTGACACCATCCAAGCCAGAAGAATGTTTAATTTTAAGTTGTTTTATTAGGTTTGACACTTCTGCATCTGTTGTTAAACTATCACAATAGTATCAATAGACACAACAAGCCATAAATGACTATGGGAACACACACTTACACACACACACACACACACACACACACACACACACACACACACACACACGCGCGCACACACACACACACACAAACCATGGCACATGAATTCCTGTCCTGCCGCAAGTGCATTTAAAAAGTGACTGTCAGAAATAAAGGAGCATTGTGGGCAAACCTGGAAGTTTAAATGAAGATTTAAGATAACCTGATTAGAGATTCCTTCTACAAATGAACTGATGATCGCAGAAATGTTTGGTTTTCCAAATTGAGAAGAAATTCAATTTCTTTTGTACACATCTCATATATAAAATCTTTTGGTGTACTCTCCTTCTGAAATTGATCTAAATTGCACTTCCTAAGAATACAATTTGGGAAAAAGCTTATGTTGCTTCTCCACTAAATGAATATCGACTGATGATTGATTATACTTAGAGAAGGTAAGTATTTCATTATCAAAGCAGATGGATCTCAATGTAGCAATCACTCTTTAATCTCTATATAAAAACAAACATGCAAATACTACAAAACATCTGACATATTCAACACTTTTTTTCTATTGAGCAGTAACAATCTTTCCTACTGATTTTATGGCTGCAGGAATTTTCTTAAGCAGCCTTTCCACCAACTATGACAATCCAAAATGTGTGGGAGATTCAAATTTCATCACTTGTCTTAATGTATGATTAGGGCCTCGTAGTATTTTAGAACATACATGCAGTCAAATGAATAGCGATTTTTCTTTATTGTACCACAATCCCATTTATTGGGAAGACAGGAATGGCCACTGATCAGAAGTAATGTATTATTTTGTTTATGTGGCCTGTCAGAGTAGGACAGAACCAAATCATTGAGTGGTTGCAGATTTGTCCCGGACAACCATGATAAAAAAGGTTTCTTTTTGGAATCCTTCCTAAAAACCCAGAATTCTAAACCTCTCAGCTGGTTCAGATTCATTGATGACATCTTTGCTATCTGGATTGAAAGTGAGGACACCTTATTCACATTCCTCCAGAACCTCAACAACTTCTCCCCCATTTGCTTTACCTGGTCCTACTCAACCCAACAAGCCACCTTCCTAGATGTTGACCTTCACCTCAGAGATGGCAACATCAGTACCTCTGTCCATATCAAACCTATTAACCACCAGCAATACCTCCACTTCGACAGCTGCCATCCATTCCATACCAAGAAGTCCTTTCTGTACAGCCTAGACACCCATGGTCATCGCATCTGCAGTGATGAGCAGTCCCTCTCAGAATATACTGAGGGTCTCACTGAAGCCTTCACTGACCGTAATTATCCTCCCATCCTCGCACAAAAACAAATCTCCCGTGCCTTATCTTTCCAGCCTCCCACCACCTCCCAAAGTCCCACAGTCTGGCCACAGAGAAGCATTCTCCTGGTAACTCAGTACCATCCAGGACTGGACCAACTGAATTACATTCTATGCCAGTGTTTCAATTACCTCTTGTTGTACCCTGAAATGAGAAATGTCCTGCCCACTATGCTTCCCACTCCTCCTACTGTGGTATTCCGCTGTCCACCGAACCTACACAATATACTCATCCGTCCTTACACAACCCCTGCTCCCAATCCCTTACCTCATGGCTCATACCCCTGCAATAGACCTAGATGCAAGGCCTGTCCCATTCATCCTCCTACCATCACCTACTCCAGTCCAGTCACTAACATCACCTATCCCATCAAGGGCAGAGTTACCTGTGAAACCAACTATGTGATTTACTAGGTAAGCTGCAACCGCTGTGCTGCATTCTATGTAGGCATGACAACCGACAAGCTGTCTGTCCACATGAATGGCCACCGACGAACTATGGCCAAAAAACAAGTGGACTACCCTCTTGCTGAATATGCTGCCAAACGTGATATCCCTCATCTCAATGACTGCTTCACAGCCTGTGCCATATGGATCCTTCCCAACAACACCAGCTTTTCTGAATTGCGCAGGTGGGAACTTTCCCTGCAATACATCCTATGTTCCCATGACCATCCTGGACTAAACCTTCATTAGTCACTGCCCTCACCCATCCAGCCCCATCCCTGTTCCCATTCCAGCACTACACAGCTGTCATTTCACCGCCACAACCAGTCTTTTAATTTCTTTTTACTTCTATCCTTTCTGCTACTTATCCCCTCCCCTCTCCGCACCTTCTCACCTGCCCTCCATCTAAACTGCAACACTTCACTGTCCACCACTCCCACCATACTATCCCTCCCCCTCCCTGCCCCAGCCTCCTCCTTATCCCCACCCAGTCACCACTCCCATAATGCACTGGTGCTGCTGCTCGCAATGTAGTTTCAACTCTCTGAGACTGCAGACATGTGTGCAAGTTACATTTGCATTTGTGTGTGTGTGTGTGTGTGTGTGTGTGTGTGTGTGTGTGTGTATGTGTGTCTACTGCTGACAAAGGCCTCAATGGCCAAAAGCTATAATTGTGTGAATCTTTTTGTTGTGCCTATCGCAACTCAGTATCTCTGCTATATGGTGAGTAGCAACTTTCCTTTTTCTGGTATTGTTACATTCCATCCTGGATTTTCCATTGTTTGAACTTTCTTTATTTTGTTACTTATAGGAGTAAAGATTCATTTATGTATGAGAAAAAAACATGCTACCAACTTCACTGACAATTTGCTTTCCCTTCACACAAAAATAAATTAGACATTTTGGTCTTTAAGCTATCAAATCAACCAACTCATAGATATCTTGAATGCAAATTTTTGGTAACTCTGTATAAAGCCAAACAGGAGACTGACAATTTCATCATGTTGCAAGCACAATTTAGTTATGTGCTTTAGTTTCCCATACAACTTACTTGCTGACATTTTGTAAACTTGTAGCTCTCTTTTAGCTGTTTTTCTCGCAGAGAATGTAATTATATGCCTCCACATTTTGGAAAGACCTTCTCACATTTCACGCTGGTATCAACTTCAGTTTGACCAAATCTCAGATCGAAGTTTTCATTAAAGCCAAGAAAATGCAAGTAATGGTGCTGTTGCACAGCAGAATAGCAACTACAGGAATAAAATTTCATTTCTAACTGACGGAAACATTGCTAAGTGGGGCACATCTGCTGGCTATGCAACTGTGTCATAACCGAATGTCAATATGGTAGACGTGAAGTACAAACGAGCTGGGAGCTAAATTCATCAGACTATGTGAACAGGAAGCCAAGAACAATTGATTCAAAATTTGACAAGAGTGTGGAGCAAACAGAACGCTATACCATAACAAGGCTAAATGTAGTAATTTCACCTAGAAATTTCATAAGAACACCTTTCAGGGTGCAAACTTCATATAAAGGAATGCTCTGAACCCCTGAAGTTACACACTAGATCAGCCAATAGCACTGATAGGCTCAGAGAACGAGAGCACACATGGTCAAGTGGTGAAGATTGGGGGAAAGGGGTGGGGGATGTAACGGTTAGTGTTGCTATGCTTATCTTTGCTTCAGTATTTGAGTTTTACCTACGTTACCATCATATGTTAAGTCCTATTGGCTCTCAATGATGTCATTCAACAGGTGAGAGGTGCAACTTTGTCTTTATAATATACAGCATTTTGACACTATCTAGCAGTTACCAGTGGTGTTCTCCAACACCTCCCAATGCGCCACCTCTCTGCTCACCATCTGATAGTATAAAAACATTTTATTTTATTAAGTCTGTCAATCCACATTTATTATGTAGATGAAGTGTGTAATTTTGATACCTGTTTCCCTCTCAAGAATATCAATGGTTAACATTTCAGAGAGATGGTCTGAAGATGATTTTTGATAAAATCAAAACCAGTTACCACTTTGAAATGTGATATTAAGTTTTTAATAAATCCTTGCAATTAAAACAGATTAGTATTTTAACTGATTTTGTGTTTAGCTGCAGAACAGGATCGACAACTGGAGACCTCAACGTTATCTAAACTAGAAACAAATATGATCAGAGACACTAACTTTGGTGGGGAAGCGGAGGGGGGCAAGGTGCTTTGTGCCCCTCCACAAATATTTAGAAGTAGGGGCTTCGCTTCTCCAATGTTCAAATATACACTTCTCACCACCACCCCCCACCTCTTTACTGGAAAATCTGTTAAACTTGCATTTACACTGTTGCATAAGAGTACATAATAAATAAGAATGAAAAAGTGCTGGTTTGACAAGTTATTGAGAGTTCATCCCTGCTACTGCTCTAACCTGTTCGTATAATGAGCTGTCATTCTGAGAGGGTTTCCCCTGCAACTGTATTGATCTCGTATTTTTATTTTGCACCTATAAAGGGGCATGTTGGGAGCAGAAGCTTATGATCAGACTGTTGCACATGTGCTTTTTGAACAATCCTCTCCTCTTTCTTGTAGAGCAGCCAACTTACAGTTTATAAAAGAAATGAATGTGTAATAGATTAGTGCATAGCAGAAGTAACAAGAAAATTGTTGATGAGTCGCTAGAAGGACAAGGTACTGGTAAAGATTCTTTACTCTTTTTTATAAATAATATTGAGAATTACTAGGTACAACACCACACACGAATCTGCACTAATCATACAGTGGGTCCTTACTGTTAGGGCACACAATACTGTTATAGTGTTGCTGTTGGCAGCGACAACAAACATTCCGGAGCAGCTCAAAGTCAGCCGCCGGCCGGTGTGGCTAAGCGGTTCTAGGCGCTTCAGTCTGGAACCGCGTGACCACTACGGTCACAGACTCGAATCCTGCCTCGAGCATGGATGTGTGTGATGTCCTTAGGTTAGTTAGGTTTAAGTAGTTCTATGTTCTAGGGGAATGATGACTTCAGATGTTAAGTCCCATTGTGTTCAGAGCCATTTGAATCATTCAAAGTCAGCCAGCATTCACCAAACAGCCAGGCACCAAGTAAAAGTGTCCACTTTTTATTAATCTATGTCCAACCCCACTAATAAGTCAGAAAAGCCTCCGAGGTGCCTTTACCTTTCATAAAGCCAAACTGATCGTCATATAACACATTCCCAATTCTCTTTTCCATTCTTCTGTATATTATTCTTGTCAGCAGCTTGGATCCACAAGCTGTTAACCTGATTGTGCGATAATTCTTGCACTTGTCAGCTTTTGCTATCTTCAGAACTGTGTGGATGTTATTTTGCCATAAGTCTGATGGTATAACACCACTCTCATATATTCTGCACACCAATGCGAACAATCATTTTGTTGCCACTTCCCCCCAACGATTTTAGACATTCTGATGGAATGTTATCTATCCCTTCTGCCTTATTTGATCCCAATTCTACCAAAGCTCTCTTAAATTCTGATCCTAATACAGGACACCCTATCTCGTTTACATCAATTCCTGTTTCTTCTTCTATCACATCAGACAAGTCTTCCCCCTTACAGAGGCCACCAGCATACTCTCTCCACCTATCCACTCTCTCCTCTGGATTTAACAGTGAACTTCCCATTGCACTCTTAATGTTACCACCCTTGCTTTTAATTTCACCAAAAATTGTTTTGATTTTTCCATATGCTGAATCAGCCCTTCCAACATACATTTCTTTCTCAATATCTTCAGATTTTTCATGAAACCATTTCGCCTTGGCTTCCCTACAATTTCTATTTATTTTTCCTAAGGGACTTTTATTTCTGTATTCCCAAATTTCCCTGAACATTTTTTTGCAAAAGTAACACCTTTTACCTTATTGTAATTGATCCATGCAAATTGCAGACTGCATGAGGGCTGATAAATGTGATGCTTTATTTTCATGAAATAGCGTTTTTTTTTTTTTCCCCTACTGCCACACTTTTGTCAATACTTTTGTCATTGTTTTCTCACACGGCATGTCTAACACTAGCTGTAGGTTCACCATCACTAACACTTGGTGCATCAGTAATTTTCTTCCTAAATATTAGCTTGTCCATTTTAAACTGGTCAGTGAGGGACACAAGACTGATTAATAATCCATCTAATCCATCTGAGTCACAGTAACACACTGTCCAATGTGTGGCATATTAGTGAATGCACCTCAAATGATACGAGGTTTGGAGTTGGACATAGATTAATGAGACATGTTCATAGGATTTGTCAACCTGGAAAAGAGTTTGACAGTGTCAAATGGTGCAAGAAGTTTGACATTCTATGGAAAATATGGGTAAGCTCCAAGGAAAGATGGGTAATACACAACATATGCAAGAGCCAAGATGGAATAATAAGAGTGGAAGACCAAGAACGAAGTGCTTGGATTAGAAAGGGTGTATGCGAGGGATGTAGTCTTTTACCCTTACCATTCAGTCCGTAAAGCAATGAAGCAATAATGGAAATAAAAAAAAAATGTTCAAGAGTTGAATTAAAATTCAAGGTGAAAGGATATCAATGATAAAATTCAATGACGATGTTGCTATCCTCAGTGAAAGTGAAGAAATAGAGGATTTGTTGAACAGAATAAACAGTCTAATTAGTACAGAATATGGATTGAATGTAAATCAAAGAAAGATGAAAGTAATGAGGACAGCGAGAAACTTAACAACAGGACTGATGGTCAAGAAGTAGAGGAAGTTAAGGCATTCTGCTACCTAGGCACCAAAATAACCCATGACAGATGGAGTAAGGAGGACATCAAAAGCAGACTGGCACTGGCAAAAAGGGCATTCCTGGCCACAAGAAGTTTACTAGTATGAAACATAAGACTTAGTTTGAGGAAGAGATTTCTGAGAATGTATGTTTGGAGTATGTATGGTAGTGAAACATGGACCTTAGGAAAACTGGAATGGAAGAAAATCAAAGCATTTAAGATGTGGTGCTACAGAAAAATGTTGAAAATTAGGTGAACTGATAAGGTAAGGAATGAGGAGGTTCTGTGCAGAATCATAGAGGAATAACATGTGTGGAAAACACTGACAAGAAGAAGAGACTGGATGATAGGACATATGTTAAGACATCAGGGAGTAACTTCCATGATCCTAGAGGAAGCTGTAGAGGGTAAAAGCTGTAGAGGAAGACAGAGATTGGAATATATCCAGTAAATAATTGAAGACGTAGGTTGCAAGTGCAACTCTGATATGAAAGGGTGTGTTGCAATGCCTGTGAGAAAATTTGAGAAGAGACAATTCATGGCTCTTGCATCACAATAACATACTGGCACATTTATCCCTGTTGGTGTGTGACTGTTGCGCCCAAAATGAAATCACTGTGCTGCCTGATCCTCTGTACTCTCCAGACCTAGCCCCTGAGGGCACTTTTTTTTATTTCCAAAGTTGAAAACCATGATGAAAGGATGAACATTTGCAACAATAGATGAGGTAAAAGAAAATTCACCAACAGCACTTTGTGCGATCCAGCAAGAGGCATACCAAGACTGCTTCCAGAAGTGGAAACAGCGTTGGGTTTGGCGTATCAACTGTGGAGGAGAGTATGTCAAAGGAGACCATGCACAACACGTAAATGAGAAGCACAGAAAAATTTTATCAACAAAGTTCCAGAATTTTTTGAACAGACCTTGTAACTCTGGGTATTGACTTGTACACACAATCAACTTTTCCTTGTCTAATGCCATGTTGGTAAACAAAATTTTGTTTCATGTGTGGAAAGAGCTATGACTGGAATGACGTGTGGTGTTGTGACTCTTGCTATACTGCACTAGCGACAACAGAACTATGTGACACTGCATGGCATGGACAGTTGGTCAGTTGGTCAACTTTTCCACACAGTTTCACTGCCCTGTAGTGCATTCTGCCTCATATGGCTACCTATAAACAATACTTAGTCTTTTCATGTTGCGCCGCTCTGCTGCAGTGCAGTTCTGTTCAGTGCGGTCTTATCTTTAGTGCTTTGCATTTCTTATGAGCAAATGATGTTTACAAGAACGAAGTGAAACATGCAAGAAGAGATCTGAAGAAATTGCTAGAGTGTGTGCCAGCACTCAAAATAACTATTGTTAGTATTCCTGAGTGACATGACCTAACAAAAACATCTTGTGTAAATAAAGAAATAGAAATTACAAACCGTAAAATTGAGAAAATGTGCAAACTGTTCTGCAACGTGAGCTTTCTTAAAGCTACCAATCTAAGAGAAGACTTCACAACGCATGGTATGCACAGGAACAGCAGTGGCAAATCTAGATTGTGTGACTTAATACTGGAAAACCTAAATCAATTCAATGAATCACAGTATCCATCAATAGTAGTAAGTATGGTGGAGCCTAATCTAGGATCACAGAGTGGTACAACTGCAGTGACTTCGGATAAATTGAGAAACAATTCAAGTAAAGAAATCGACATAGATGATTTGTCAAGCTCAGTTTCTACTACATCAACTGTCCCGTCATCAGTGGAAGTGTCATTAACTCCAGCTACAGCAACTACAGCAGTGGAAACAGTAACATTAAATGCAGCAGAATCAACAACTAGATCACACTGCTCCATCAGAGCTACTGTAGTGTCCTGTAGTGTCACCAAGGCCTGCAGCAGTCTACAATCAAAAGAGGAGCTTGAGGCCTAGAAAACCTGCTCTACTAAATCAAGATTTTTTATGGTTTCGCAACAAAAAGGGGAAAATCATGACTTAGATAAGTCAGTCAGAAATGACACTCAGCAAAAGATCAATTATCTAACAAGCATGTGCAAAAACTCACCCATCTTGAAACCTAGCAACTCACTTCCTCAAAAAGTCAGTACTAAATGTGACAAACTGTGTATTTTCCATCAAAATATACGGGGGCTAAGAAGTAAACTAGAACTGTTAACAATGAATATTAGTGACAGTAATACTATTGATAATGCCGATATCCTTTGTTTTACTGAACACCATGTAAAAGAGGGTATCAGTATGCTGAATCGAGATGGCTATCATATTGCCTCTCACTTTTGTAGAAACAGTGTGCAGAAGGGCGGTGTAATTATATATGTAAACAAGAATATAATGTTTTGTTCAGCATTTTGAAGCTTGTGGTATAGAAATTAGCACCAAGACCCTATTACTCATTGAAGTAACAGTGTATAGGGCCCCATCAGGGAAGCAATGTATGTTCTTTAAGCAACTCGAATCTCTTCTACCCCATATATATTCAAAAAATAAAATACTGTAGTCTTAGGAGACTTTAACATTAACTTTCTATATTATGATAATAGTAGAGCTGACCAGCTACATATAATGAACACATACAACCTCACACCCAAGGTAGACTTCCCCACAAGGGTTACGAACTACTGTTCAAGTCTTATAGATAATATTTTCATTGATGAGAATAGAAACACCAATGCAACAGTAAAACAAGTCCTAAATGGTCTTTCAGACCATGATGGCCAATTGCTAACTATCAATGATATATGCCCACACAAGAAGGACAAAGTCTATAAAAGGTCATTTAGGGTAATTAATAATGAAAATCTCATGATCTTCAACAGTTATCTTCAACTCATTGACTGGAGTCCAATTTATAGAGCACTGAAAGTCAATGATAAATTTAACCTATTTATAAATGAATTTATGTGCCACTGAAGCTGTCTTCCCTCTAAGAACTGCAAAGAACAAGTACCAGAGCCATCCCAGCAAACAGTGGCTCACAAAAGGAATAAAAACATCATGTAGGACTAAAAGACTGCTTTATGTTTCTCTCAGAAATACAAATGACACTGAAATAAAAGCTCATTATAAAAGGTACTGCAAGATCTTAAATGAAGTTCTGATAAAGGCAAAAAGTATGTTCATCAAATCAGAAATAGATAATTCTGGCAACAAAATAAAAACCATCTGGGGTATTATTAAAAGGGAAACTGGTAGTTAACTCAAATGATGCAGAAAATATTGAAGTTATACCTAATGGGAATATCATTGCTAAAGGTGAAAATGTTGTAAAAATTTTCAACAAGCATTTTTTGACTGCAGCAGATAAAATAGGGTGTAATGGTCCTATAAATGAGGCTCTGAATCTTTTACAAAGAAGTGGACATAGTGCAACACCCCAGATTAGCATGCCTCCTGTCACTGTAGAAGAAATTAAGAAGATAATAAGGACCATGAAAAACAAAAACTCAACTGGTGTTGATGGTATTTCCATCAAAGCGTTGAAACACACACACATTTTCATAGGTGAAGTCCTGTGCCACATCTTTAATGACTCACTGAGACTAGGAATTGTCCCTGATAGACTTAAATATGCAGTGGTTAAACCATTGTACAAGAAGGGTGACAGAAATGAAGTAACGAATTATCGTCCTATTTCACTCTTAACTTGTTTCTCCAAGACTCTCAAGAAACTTGTACACAGAAGGATTCTTGAACACCTTAGTAAATACAATATTCTCAATAAGTCAATTCGGTTTCCAGAAAAACATCTCAACAGAAGATGCAATAGATTCTTTCACCAATGCAATTCTTGAATCAATCAATAATAAAATGTCTGCAACTGGAATTTTTTGGGACTTTTCTAAGGCGTTCGATTGTGTGAACCATGAGATTTTTCTGAGAAAGGCAGAATTTTATGAGTTAACTGGAGAAGCAGGGCTGTGGCTTGCCTCCTATTTAAAGGACCAGAACAGAAAGTCATGGTAAACAACACTAATGGGGAACCAGTGTCCTTTTCTTGGGGCACAATAAACTATGTCTGGGTCCTCTACTTTTCCTTATTTTCATAAATGACCTTCCAATGTGTACAAGGGCTAAGATAAAATTTACTTTGTTTGCCAATTACACGATGATTCTGGTAGAGAATTCAACTAATACTAATCTTGAAATCACTGTAAATGCAATCTTTCAGGAGCCTTTAACTGGTTTACCTCTAATGGATTATAACTAAATTTTGAAAAAACTCAATTGATTCAATTCCATACAAGCCAAAATATCGAAGGTGAGGATGTTAAATACAATGATGGGAATTTAGCAAGAGTGGAGTCAACAAAGTTCCTGGGTCTACTTGTTAATAGCAATCTAAACTTGTCCTTACACATTCCTTACCTTAAAAAAAAATTTAAAAAAATATTTTAGTTATTTTCATGCCCTGATGGTCTATGGAATTATATTCTGGGGAAACCAGCCAAAGGCAAACAAAATCCTCATAGCCCAGAAAAGAGTCATTAGGATTCTGTGTGGCGTCATTTACAGACATTCCTGCAGGAAACTCTTCCAAGAACTGAGAATACTCACAACAGTATCTCAGTACATTTTCTCTCTCATTTGTTTCTTGTGTAAAAACCATTCCCTTTTTGAAATGAACAGCATGTATCATAACTATGACACTAGGGTAAAAAATGATCTACACCTTGAGCAAAAGAATCTAAGTATGGTGCAAGAAGGAGTACACTACTCTTGCATAAAAATATTTAATGCTCTCCCTCAGGCAATAAAAATGTCAGTTACTGATCCACCTACTTTTAAAGATCAACTTAAACAGTATCGTCTAAGTAAAACCATTTACTCACTGGACGAATTTATGTATGAGAATATGTGAATTGATTTTGACCTATTGTAAGTCTGTTCAATGTAATTTGTAACTTTTTACAAAAAATAATTCTTGTAAACATTTTTTCTATGTAATATATTATTCATTGTACAACCTATTATTATAAACAAATGTCTCAAATCCATGTAAACGACACGTTCTACACCCAAGCGATTTATCGCTAATGGGTCTACAGAATACAAATGAAATAAATAAATAGATAAATGACTGGAGATCTAATATTACTTTTCTTTTCTGTCAGTTATGGATATGATAAATAAATTTACTAGGAGGTCATTGTATGTGGCTATGGGCAAAGATATGTTGCCCATTGTCAAATTCTCACTCCTTCTTACAGTTACTTGGACTGTTTACATATAATGTGTGTGCCTTGACAAAATGAGATATGTGTGTTTATGTTTGTAGTTGTGTTTGTATACAGAAAAAGGTGATGATGCATGTTCTTTGTTTTTAATTTTGGGGTTTTTATTGTTCATGTTTGGTAATTGAATTGGTTTGTGGTTGATAGGTAATGTGGATATTCTTTAAATGTACTCGCAAAGGCGAATATGGACAACCATCAGCTGTCGAATGGAAAGTCAACAGTGAAAATTTGTGTCAGACTGGGATTCAAACTCAGATTTCTTGCTTATCGCGAGCAGTCACCTTACCATTAAGCTATCCGTGCACAACTCACAGTCACACCCAAACTTCCACATATCTCCAACTATGTGTCTGCAACCTTCCATTATGTATATTCCCATACAGGTGAGACATTTTACTTTAGAGTCGCTTGCCCAGTGTCGGCGCATAAATTCGATGTTGTAGTGCCCGTGTTATTCGAAATTATGATGCAAAGTTTCTTTGAACATGCATGCATGTCCTTGAAACAGCCACTGTGGCAACATTGTAATTCAGAATAGTAAAGACACTGCAACATCATATTCTTTCACTGATGTCACATGCATGCATGTCCAAAGAAACTTTGCATCATAAATTCAAATAACACAGACACTGCAACATTGTATTTATCCGCCGGCACCAGGCAGGTGACTTTAAAGTAAAATGTCTCACCTGCATGGGAATATACATAATGGATGTATGAGTACTGGTTGTTGACACATGTTTGGCAACATATGGTAGTTTGGGTTGGCCATGAGTTATGCATGGATACCCAAACAGTAAGGCGACTGCTTGCGATAAGCGGGAAATAAGAGTTCGATGTCCTGTCTGGCACAAATATTCACTGCCATCTTTCCGCTCTACAGCTGATGGTTGCCCATACTCACAGATGTGAATGTATTTAATGTATTTCATGATGGTTGTTGTCCCCACAGTGCCTGTTCCTTTGAACATCCATGCATACCCGAAGCAACTTTGCAGTGCCTACTGCAATATCGAATGTCAAGATTATTTTACTGTCATTAGTTAGGTCTTGTTTTTGTTAGTTATGGGAATGAATTTTGTTTTCTTGTACTCAGGGCTTCGTTTTATCTAGCTGTGTTAAGTGCAGGTTTGGATGACGATTTGACAGTATGAGTGTTATGGTTTTGATATTGTGGGCCCCATTTCATCTTTATAGGTGAGGTAAAATTTGTGGTTTTCGAAATGTGCATTGATCTCTGGTACCACAGGATACACCTGAACTATGTAGGTCAATCAAAATTTATGATATTAGGTTTCCAAGTCGTGTGTGATTAGTTTGGTACTGAGGGCTTTGTTTGAGCTATATATGTCACGCAAAATTTGTGAGACAAAGTTTTTGGGCTGTGTGTGGGTCACTGGTACTGCACGCCTCGTTTGACCTATGTTAAGTGAAATTTGCAGTATTTGTTTTTGGGTTGTGTGTGGGTTACTGGTACAGCACTCCTCGTTTGACCTATATAGGTTAAATGAAATGTGCAGTATGAATTGTTTTGCTTTTTTCGGTTGTCAGTTGTTGAAAATTTTGGGCACTTGATTTTTGGGTTAGTTTTTGTTTTGAAGTGATGCTGTTATTAGTAGTATCATATTTTTAGTTTGCCCCAACCAAAACCCCCTACTTCCCATGGTTCTTCCATTAGTTTTTGGTCATTTTCTATTTTTATTCGCACAGACCACAGTGCATTAATAATGGAACTCAGCATGAAGAATAAGAGTAAATTGCATCCAAGTACATGTTGTTCAAGCTACACATTCAATAGGAGGGTTATTAAAGAATAGACATTAAATGATAGTAAATCAGCACTGTCTGGTGTGAAATGGCAGCAGAAAAATGCAGTGGGGCCAGTGCTTCATTTAAATGTGTGTTCCAAACCCTGAAAACACAATTTGATGACATATTCCCAGTAGTCCTCAAGAAGTATCCTGCAGGTAAATTACAAGGAAGGAAAAGCTATTATAGGGAGCTAGATAAATAAAAGGCAATGTATTAACGTTCAGGGACTGTATGAAGACAGCTTTAGAACTTCCAGCTAAAGACCTGCTTCATAGTAATTACTTAAGAGCCAAGAGGGATGGAGTGGAGGATGCAAAGAAGGAGTATTATGACGAGTTTGTTCAAGAGGCTCATAATCCGTGTAAAGCAGCTTGGACTCTGATAAATGAGCATACCGTAATTCAGTACTTCAATCAGTACTTCATAAGGACAGCAAGAAATGTTGTAAATTAAATTCAAGACTCAGGCTTAGATTGCACAGCTCATATAAAAATGTAAGGTGTTGCTTAAAAACTGGAAATAAGTGCACTCTAGGACATTGTAAAAAATAGTGAATACATGTAAAAACTCAAAGTGAGCAGGTATCTATGGCATAGGCCACACAGTCCTGAAGGAAATTATCCCAGAGCTTGCTCAACCATAGTAATCAACAAATGTTTTTCCTTTGGTGTCTTCCCAGAATTCCTAAAACTGGCATGGAAAGTACCAGTCTACAAAAGAAGGTGATCCATGTGAAATGTCCAGTTTCAGACCAATTTCCATAATCCCCATCCTAGCTAAAGTGATGCACTCTGTAATGAAACAATAGCTACAAAAATTACTTCAAAGACAATAAACTCTTTCAGGACAACAGCATGGTTTTCATAAGAGAAAGCCAATGGACTTAATTAGGGAGATAAGGCAAGGGTTTGAAGACAGGAAAAGTCTGGCACTGACACGCTGTGACCTCAGAAGGCATTTGACTGCATCTTGTACAAGATATTGCTTATTAAATTAAAGTATTATGGTTTTGGAATTGTTGTGATGGTTACTCTCCAATCCTATCCTGAAAACTGATAGCAAATAGTATCTTTTCTTGGTGCAATCTCCCAAGAACAAAAACTGGATCATGATGTACCCCAGGGGTTCATCATAGGGCCTCTCCTGTTCCTTATTTACATTAATGATCTGGTTTGTATCAACCACAGTATGCTGATGACACCACTCTTTTTGTGAAAGAAAAACATGCTGCACAAGCTCTGCAAGCTACAAATATGTTCTTTGAAAATGTCAAAGAATGGTTCATTGAAAATAAAATTAAAATTATTGAAGAAAAAACACATCTGTTATGCAGCCTTAGCAATATTGGATACCATGATAATATGGGGGCTGTCAAACTGCTGGGACTTATGATTGATAGCGAGCTATCAATGAATGACCCGTGTGTGTATGTATGTATGTGTGTGTGTGTGTGTGTGTGTGTGTGTGTCTTGAATGCGTGCACATGCATACTCAAAGCTCTCCCACATACTATACCTTCTGAGGAGACTAAAAGGTGTATTAACTGACTCATACCTTATAACAGAGTATTATGCACTGTTCCATAGTCTCAAAAACTGTGACTTACTGTTACGGGGACACATTGCAGGTTGCAAGGAAGTATTAAAGCTATAAAAGAATGCAGTCAGAATCATTGCATCAAGCAAGACTGGAGCACTGCAAGCCTATATTCACCTGGTCAGGAGTAATGAAAACCTTCAGCCAGCACGTGTTTTTATACTTCATCAGTGTAAAAGAAAACCAAAGGGTTTCCAGCATAAGGTAAGATATACATAATCATGACACCCCCAACAAGAGGAACATTGATACACCTAGCTGTTGACTGTCTGGAACAAAAGATGGTTTTACAGTGGTTGCTTTAACTCATTGCCCTGAGAAGTTCAATCCCTGTCACCAGGGTGTTCAGACAAAACTGTCTAATACTTTGGAATGCTTGGAGAGGTGGTAGTACTCATTGAAACAAGAAAAATAAGTCCAATGAACAAAAGCATACTTTCTGAAATAAAAATGTGTTTATAGGAAGGGCTGTGCAATACTTGGTTGCAAAGTTTAGCACAGTCATTGCATTAATGTTCCATCAAATGTGTTGGCAGTATTACTCACTGTACTCTCCCTACCATTAGGTGGTCTGCAGTTAGTTGTCTGGTTTAAGTCATGTTGTAGGCTACACTGGTTTTCGTCATGTTTATGTGCTTTATTGTACAGCACTGTCAATCCTGGGTAGGTATCATGATATTTTGCCTTCTTCCAAATGTGATTCACTTATGTATTTACTGTTATTGCTCTGTTTTGTATGTACAATGGGTGCAGTACATTTACATTTTTTTCTCCCACCACGTGTTAGCATTGGAAGTCTTCTACTCAACAAGTGAAATGGTGGATACAATATTCTGCTATGGTTTAGCAAATGGATATAGTCTACGAGCCTGTACCCTCTACAGTGAAAAATATTCACAGCGCAGAGTGGCCTCTGATAAGTGATGAGCTGTTCGACAGACTTTTCCAGTGTCTG
The DNA here is from genome assembly GCF_021461395.2 of Schistocerca americana. NCBI lineage: Eukaryota > Metazoa > Arthropoda > Insecta > Orthoptera > Acrididae > Schistocerca > Schistocerca americana. Next base: position 145,020,990 of record NC_060119.1, on the reverse strand, counting down.
AGGGACACAGGTACCCTTCTTGCTCAGAAGCCTGACTGTGGAAGGCCCGATGCAGTCTGCACGCCTGACATGGAGAAGCATGTGCTACATTCAGTGGAAGAAACCCTTGGGACCAGTGTGTGTTGATTAGCAGCAGCAGAAGGCATGTCTCACTCTCTTATCTAGGAGGTACTTCATGAAGAATTGCTGTACCCATATCATCTACAGTGCATTCAAGCATTAAGGCCACAGGATCATCATCACAGATGGTGGTTATGTCAATAGCCATTGCAGAGGGGGACCACAGATCCACTGTTCACATCCAAGATTTTATTTACCAATGAAGCAGGATTCACAAGAGATGGTTTTGTGAATTTCCATAACCAGAATTCATTGGCAAATATAAATCCACAAGCAATTCAGAAAAGAGGGCATCAACACTGATTCTCAATCAGGTGTACTTGGTGACAGATTAATAGGGCCATATGCTATGAGCAAGGTTAACTAGGGCACATTATACGGACTTTCTCTTTAATGTATATCCTACCTTGCTGGAGGCTGTGCCATTGCAGCAATGAATAAAAATGTGGTTAATGCATGATGAGCCACCAGTACACTTTTGTCACAATGTGTGCAAACATCTGACCCAGACATTTCAGGGCCACTGGATTGTTGAGGGAGTCCCCACACCTTGGCGTGCTTGTTCCCCAGACCTCGAGACCCTAGACTTTTGGTTATGGGAACACTTGAAGAAATTGGTCTACACTATGCTAATCCACTATGTGCGGACAATACAGGGTCGCGTCTTTGATGTGTGACAGCTAGTACAACAACAACCCGGTGTATTTCAAAGGGTGCACCATTCATTATGCTAGAGGACAGAGGGGTGCATTGCCATGAATGAACTTCACATTGAACACCTCCTGTAAACATGTGCTTATCACAGGAAGTATGCATTTCTGGAGTCATGTTTATTGGACTTCTTTTTCATGTTTTGATGAGTACTACCACCTCTCAAAATATTCGACACCTTTTTTTAGAACACCCTGTATATACACTCCTGGAAATTGAAATAAGAACACCGTGAATTCATTGTCCCAGGAAGGGGAAACTTTATTGACACATTCCTGGGGTCAGATACATCACATGATCACACTGACAGAACCACAGGCACATAGACACAGGCAACAGAGCATGCACAATGTCGGCACTAGTACAGTGTATATCCACCTTTCGCAGCAATGCAGGCTGCTATTCTCCCATGGAGACGATCGTAGAGATGCTGGATGTAGTCCTGTGGAACGGCTTGCCATGCCATTTCCATCTGGCGCCTCAGTTGGACCAGCGTTCGTGCTGGACGTGCAGACCGCGTGAGACGACGCTTCATCCAGTCCCAAACATGCTCAATGGGGGACAGATCCGGAGATCTTGCTGGCCAGGGTAGTTGACTTACACCTTCTAGAGCACGTTGGGTGGCACGGGATACATGCGGACGTGCATTGTCCTGTTGGAACAGCAAGTTCCCTTGCCGGTCTAGGAATGGTAGAACGATGGGTTCGATGACGGTTTGGATGTACCGTGCACTATTCAGTGTCCCCTCGACGATCACCAGTGGTGTACGGCCAGTGTAGGAGATCGCTCCCCACACCATGATGCCGGGTGTTGGCCCTGTGTGCCTCGGTCGTATGCAGTCCTGATTGTGGCGCTCACCTGCACGGCGCCAAACACGCATACGACCATCATTGGCACCAAGGCAGAAGCGACTCTCATCGCTGAAGACGACACGTCTCCATTCGTCCCTCCATTCACGCCTGTCGCGACACCACTGGAGGCGGGCTGCACGATGTTGGGGCGTGAGCGGAAGACGGCCTAACAGTGTGCGGGACCGTAGCCCAGCTTCATGGAGACGGTTGCGAATGGTCCTCGCCGATACCCCAGGAGCAACAGTGTCCCTAATTTGCTGGGAAGTGGCGGTGCGGTCCCCTACGGCACTGCGTAGGATCCTACGGTCTTGGCGTGCATCCGTGCGTCGCTGCGGTCCGGTCCCAGGTCGACGGGCACGTGCACCTTCCGCCAACCACTGGTGACAACATCGATGTACTGTGGAGACCTCACGCCCCACGTGTTGAGCAATTCGGCGGTACGTCCACCCGGCCTCCCGCATGCCCACTGTACGCCCTCGCTCAAAGTCCGTCAACTGCACATACGGTTCACGTCCACGCTGTCGCGGCATGCTACCAGTGTTAAAGACTGCGATGGAGCTCCGTATGCCACGGCAAACTGGCTGACACTGACGGCGGCGGTGCACAAATGCTGCGCAGCTAGCGCCATTCGACGGCCAACACCGCGGTTCCTGGTGTGTCCGCTGTGCCGTGCGTGTGATCATTGCTTGTACAGCCCTCTCGCAGTGTCCGGAGCAAGTATGGTGGGTCTGACACACCGGTGTCAATGTGTTCTTTTTTCCATTTCCAGGAGTGTATAATGAATATTTGTCTGAATATATATGAAAATTGTAAATAAATCAGACGTGTGTATGTAATCTTGATGCAGTCTGTCCAAATATGACTGGTAAATGATGCAGATCTAATAATAAAACAATAAATTCAATTACTTTTTAATAAAGTCCCAATTTGTTGAAAATGTATGGGATCTCGTGAACAGTGACAAAAGCAACAAATATTCATTAGCTAAATTATTGCAACAGTTTACTGACGACCAGCTTCTGATGAGGAGATATTCACAGAAAAACTCTCTGACTTAATCTTACTGACTACCAAATACAAGCAGAATAAAACATTTTTCACAGGAGACATTAATATAGATGTAAGAGCAAAGAGAAAAACTGTGGTATACATCCTAAATATCTTAAGATCAATGAATTACTACTGCTTAAATGAATAATTGACCAGAATGGAGGTATGCCTTGACAATATAATTAGCAATGTGTGTAGGAATCAAGTAGAATGGGATACCATAAAATTAGGACTATCTAACCATGATGACATATGGCTCAAAATTGGAAATCTGTCACTTGATGATACCAGGATGTTAACTACATATAAGCTCACAAGGAAGAGAACATTGAAGTAATGAGAAGTGAACTGAGTAGAACAAAATGGCTAGAATACTAACCATTGATAAAGATATAAATGAAAGCTTTTCTGCATTCATATGCAGTATAAAAAATACATTAGACAGTAACTGCCCTCTTGTTACTAAGAGATCTAACCGTAGCAATATGCATAAACCACAACACACAAAAAAGTGGTACATCCTGCACCTAAATAAAATTAGAATCCTTCAACTCAATGCTGAAGGTCAAAATTGAAGGCAATCAAGAAAACAAGAATAGATATATGAACTTAAGAAAAATATACAAATCTGAAATTAAAGCAGCAAAAATGAAAGCAAATGAGGAGTATACTTTAAATTCTAAAAACAAGCTGCCTGCAACATAGTTAAAAGTGAGATAAACATGGAGAAAGAAGAAATCAGTAACCCAATTAATTTCAACACTCTCAACAAACACTTCATAAATTTAGTAAATGCCCAGGTACCAAAAAGTGATGATTTAACTGATGCGGAAGCTTTCCTTTCGTAATCACATAATAAAAAAGATAAAAGATTTAACTGGAGTAGAATAACTGCCACAGATATAAATAACTCTTTAAACAAGTTGAACAACTCTAGAACAGAAAACTACTATGGATTCAGTAACTTTGTAATAAAGGCTATAGTTAAGGAAATTAGAACTCCTCTACTCTACCTTGCAAATAAAATCCTTGATGATGGCATTTTCCCTCATTGCCTTAAAATTACAGTTACACTACCCATATAATACAAAAAGGGTGACAGAGAAATGCCAGATAACTATAGACCAATATCAATTGTCCGTATACTCGCCAAAATCATAGAGAGCTGCTCACACACACAGATTTACATGTATTTTGAGAGCAATAAATTACTTAATGACAGGCAGTTTTGATTTAGAACTAATCAGTCAACCATAAAAGCTATTGAAAGGCAGCTAACCGAAAGCCACAACGCTTTTGAAAGGAAGCTGACCACCTATGCAACAATCATAGACTTAAGCAAAGTATTTGATTCAGTATCACATGAGATAATTGTTAAAAAATTAGAATATTATGGTATTGCAGACTAACCACTTAATTTGATTAAGCTATACTTAAATAACAGGCAACAGTCAGTGTGTGTGTGAACAATGAAAGGTCAGCTCTAATGAAAATTAAGAGAGGAACTCCACAGGGCTCCATTCTTGGACCCTTCCTCTTTATTATCTATGTTAATGACTTCCCAAACTATATAGCTTGCGAAAATGTTTTATATGCTGATGATATGACCATGATCTCCACAGGTGGGGGTATGCAAGAAGTGGTAAAAAAAATTAATGAACTTTTCGAAAAATGTAGTGTGTGGTCTATTGCTAACGAGTTATGTATAAAAAACACAAAAACAGAGGAAATTTATTTTAATCTGAACGTATGGAAAGCAGAGAATCATAGTGTCAAACTACTAGGACTAAAAATAGACCAAAGGCTCTCATAGGAAGAGCATATAAGCTATCTGGCAGGCCAACTTGCACGCGTAATATTCCTGCTGTATAAACTACAATATTCTGTCAGTAAAAGTTTATTGATGCTTTGCTACTATGCATCCTTTCAGTCACAGCTACAATATGGGATTCTGTTACGGGGCAATTCACCAAGCACAAACTGTATTCAAATGGCAAAAAAAAAAAAAAAAAAAAAAAACCAATTAGATGTTTACAAAGACTGGGTCCAACAGAAAGCTGTAAGGAGCACTTCAGTATATTAAGCATAATGACACTCCCAAGTCTCTATATGTATAACTGCGTAATACACGTAAAGAAAATATACAATAATTTACACATAGAATGAATTTACATTTGCACAGCACTCAAAACAACTGCATGCTTCATATACTGTATTCTAGGCTGTTACTGGCACACAACAGTCACAAACACCTAAGTCTAAAGTTATATAATAAACTGCCACAATCTGTCACAACCCTCACCCACTTTAAATTTAAGGAGCTTTAGACACATGGCTCAAAAATAAAGCATATTACTCAATTGAAGAATATTTTGGAAGCAATTTGAAAGGAATGTATAAACAATGAAATAATGTAACTATCATTAACTAAATGTGTAAAACCACATAATTATTTCTTGAACATAAACTGTATAATGATTATTGCTGAAATTGTCTGATTAGTCAGAAGTTTATGTATTTATATGTATTTATGTATATGTTAAATGATGATGTGAGTAAAATGTGCAAATTACTAACTACTAAAAAGATGTATGTATATGTATGTATAATGTATAATGTAAAAGTTAGTAACAACTATACTTTTATGAAATATGTAAAATGTATTTTGACTAAGCCAAATGCATGGTAAACATGCTGAATGGCTAATAAATAAACATATGAAAGAACATAAAGAAAGACTGTTAATGACTTTTAAGGAAAGTGGACATCAAATTAAGAATGTAATTAGTGAATTGGTAACTGGTGATATGAAACCCAGTCAGCTGCTTCAGAAAATGGAAGTTTATGGAGGAACAAAAGTTTCAGACAAAATTTTGAAGAGTCTCTGGCTAGACAAAACTTTCTGGTAGTGTCCAAAATATTCTAATAATTTCCAAAGAAAATGTGTACCAGCACTGTTACCTACTTCAAACAATGTTCATACAGCTCATTTCTGCAGAACAAAAAGATTATGTACTTTGGCTGAAACGTCCCACAAGATAATTCCATCAGACAACAGGGAGTTGTAAAAAAGGCATTGTAGGGTCAACATAATTGGAAGTAATTCATCCATACATGAAAGGTTTCATTAATGCTACAACATTCCAGTTTCCCAAGTAAGATTTTATACTAAATACAGTCAAATATTTGATCCAGGATGCTTCAACAGGAGTGAGAGATGGTAAACAAATTTAAGTTAATGTGGGTAATGTCCTTATACCCATCAAACGTAGTGATTCATCCTCAGCAAAGGACACAAGCTTGTACTAAAATTATGAGTAGTGTCCATTCCTCACGTTCTGTTTAATGTGGAAGATAAATTGGCTGTAAAGCACATTGTAGTGTCATTGGCTTAACATTTTGTGCTTCCCCTTTGAGGTGAGTTGTTTCACTTTGTTCTGTGCTACATATTTTACATTACATTTTACTGCATATTAATTTTCATGAAGCAATTTTAACTAACACAAAACACTATAAAATTGTAATTTTGAATACATTTATTTGCATTTCAGTAGAATAAATTTCAAAAATTTTATTTTTACCTTATTCATTTCCTCATAAAACAAAAACAGCAAATTCGGGTGTTCCCTCCTCTTCCATCCTTCAGTGACATGTGTCCAATAAGGTGTCCATGGATCTAGAAAAGTTCACATCCTCTATAGAAATTCAGAATTACATTTTATTATCTACTGAGCAAACAAATTAGTTTTGTTGACAATTTTTGATATTTTGAAATAAAACGACAGTTTCCTTGAGAAAGAACTCCTCTTACTGAGCTTGTTCATTTATTTCATATTTGTTTCGACAAATAATTCTTAGTTTTTGTGCAGGGATCATGAAGTTCATACCTTTCACTAGAAGTGGTGTGAATATTTGAACAAGGACTTATTCAGATATACTTACGGAGATTTTTTTCAAAGTAGTCCCAGTACTTTTTAAAATCCCCTCGATATCCTTGTGTACGGAAGAGTCTATTTAGATGATAAAAGGATACAGCAACATCTTTTGGATTTCTTGCAACATAGATCACCTGTAAAAGCGGTCAAGCATTTTTACTTCGTTAAAACGTCATAATTATGTGCTTAATATAATTCCCTCTGTCAAACAAAATGCTCAGAGAAACTTCATATGCTCCATCATATTTTATCAAGGAATAAGGTGGATTCCTAATTTTTTCCAGTTCCAAAAGCTAAGAGACTACAGTGCAGTTCAGAATAGTGTATAGACTGGAAATTTTAAAGTTATGATTTAATGATGATTAGAATTAAAGATTATGAAAATATAGAATGTATTTTCCACTCTACAGTGGTGTGTATATTATTATGAAACTTTCCAAATTCCTTGCCTTTTATAGAGAATTCTCTTGCTGGCTGAGTTACCAAACATTTCTCCCATGACTATCTCATAGCTTCAGTCTGCTAGTTTATCTCCCCCAATTTCCAACAAAATATATCACATTGGAAGTTTCTCTAACACTTAATGTTTGATACGACAAGTTTATAGCACACAAAAAGAAATTATTTCATGAATTTTCTTTATGCAACTGTAGTTGACCAGATTTTCATCTGGCACTGTTAGAGGGCAATAAAGGTAATGATTTAATGTGTTGTTCTGTGGACAGATAAGGAACCATGTGCTGAGTATGGAACTGTTGAGTCCATTACAAATGTATTTGGCTTGCTGAAAAAGTGGTCTGTTGTTTCTAACGTTGTTTCATATAAATAGACATTGTAAAAATGCCAGCATGGCATTGAAAACATGACATGTGTACCAAGGTTGCATTGTGGTCAACAAATGGCAGCTTCTCAAGAATTGGTCAATGACGATAGGGTGGTACACATGCTCAGCATGTTGGTACCAGATGGCAACAGCATGCAGATTCTTGCCTGGACCAGCTGATCAGACTAACTGCATTGCTGGTTGCAAGAATTGTCAGACTTGTAAAAGTTATGTCCAGTGACGATCTAATAAGGAAATCATCAAATAAAATGAGGGGTATGTGATAGGTTATCAGACTAGCAAGTTGTGGTGTGCCGCATAAAAAAGAATATATCTTTATTATTTGTTGGAGACAATGTGACAGACTCAGAACTGGCTCTCAAAAAATTCAATGACTACTTCACACCACCAGCTGAAACCATCATTCAGGTAGACTCTTAAGAACCACCCACATATTTTTACAGAAGGTCAGTGGCTACAGATGACTGTATGAATATGTATAACAAACAAACCCAGATGGAATTATGAGTAAAATAAAAGCATTAAATAATGAAACCTCAAGTAGCATTCATTAAGCAGCAGACTCACCTTAAAAGCATGTACTTAACACATAGTAATAAAACTGTCAAAAACTTTCTTTTTTTGTTTATATTGTATGTTATGATATAATATTTTTCTAATGGTATCGGGAAAATGCACTCCTCCAGTAGAAAAATTCTCATGTGCACACATCTCATGCTCAACAACATTTATTCCAAAATGAGTGAAAACTGTCCTTCAATTAGATTCAGTAAGCTGTTCCTCTCTAAAAGTACTGGAGAGTTTATGAAATGCCATTGTGCTCACAGACTCAATGAATGGGTACTCCTGGCATCCACTTCCTTGTGGTAGAGAGGAGGAAACATTTGAATATGTAGACTGTTATACTTAGGTGGCTATTAATGCAAGGACTGAATGAGTCCTGGAAGAAGGAGTCCTTCTGTGAGGATTGGTGATCTTGTCCTCAAGTAAGAAATTACCTCTAAAGGTGGATAAAACTATAGTTGGTCAATGGCATAAAATGAAGAAGGCAAGGGGAAACCACTCCATTATATATTGTATATATATTATTGTATATCCTTAGTATAACCTTAGTATTATCAAAAAGTTCAAAGCAAAATGTTCCAGATATAGTCCTTCATTTGGATCTCTGGAGAGAACTATCTGATCTATACAGTAAGACATGCACAAGGAATGCACAGTCAATGACACAGTGGGAAAAGACACAATGCCATCCAAGCAATGAAAAGGATGAAGGTCAAGATAATAGGCAGAAGTGAGAGAAAGATTGCAAAGATTTTGGACTAGAAAGAAGACCTCCAGTAATGGGTAATTGTCACCTAATGTGGTCTTTAATGGCTGTTATCTAATTTAAAAAGTGTATGAATGCTGGTAAAAACTAATGTAACCAAAATAACAACAGTGCTTGGTACTGATCAGAAGCAATTTGTAGATTTTTACCTAGTAGACATTTCAGTAGACAATTCACGAGTTTATTCCTATATATATGTGTTTACCTTGCATCCTTCTTCTAAAAGATTTTGTGGCAAGAGACTAAATGGAAAATGTGTTTTGATGAAGCGAGGTGAAGGCATTTCACTAAGGACTTCATATCCTGGCTTACTGAGTTTTTCTATTAGGGCCTGTTTTTCTGGATTGCCTTCAGACTGATTAAGAAGCTCCTTCTTCACTTCATCATGCACAAATACGCTAAATCTGCAGAAAATAAAAATCAGTTTTTAGTGTGTCATCGTTAAGTTGCCAGAAGACTTTCTATGGTTTTTACAGATCTGTTCTACTTACATTGCATGTATATATTAAATAAGTGAAAGTGATAATAGTTAAGTCACCTTAAATAATTACTGGAGATAAATATTGTAAATAGACTGTGGTGTAAAATATTTTTATTGTGCTGAACTTATTGTTAGTAACTCACTCACTCAAGGAAAGGAAATCTGTCAATCAGAGGAATTTTGGTAGCTGTATCATAGTCAAGATCATTTGCTATCAACCAGACTAATTCTTGTGTCCATGTTGTTCCTGGAGATAGAAAATGTTGCTTTTCTTCACACCATAAATAATATAAAAATCATGTACATACCAATATATAAAGTGGACTAACAAAAGAAGTTATTTTTTACCACTTTGGAGGAAAAAAAGAAAAAGTGGAATAGATTTTTCTAAATTGGCTCAATATGGCCTCTAATAAAATGTTCCAAATAGCAGCAAGCACGTGGAAATTTGACATTTGTGATAACCAAAAAATATATGATATCCTCAAAAGAATGTACGTGATGTAAAATTGACTAATGGTATATACTCAGTCTGAAATAAGCTTTTCAAAAATGACTTAAGCACTGCTGTTGTTCTGGATTATGTGATAAAAACTTAGTTTCATTCATTAATTTAAGGTAGTCACCCACATTGCACAATGTAAGCCTGCTTTGAACATATTTTTTAAAAATCACACTCAAAACATATATAAGATATCAATAGTAAGTATTGTGGTGCTATTTAGAAATGAGGCACTTAAGCGGTAAATGCTCACCTAAAATATCCTACCTGATCTAGGAAATGTTACCACCCATGTGTCATCTTTCCGTACACTGAAATTGTAGAAATTAACTCCTTCAGATGCATACTTGCTTGGGAAAAACCACTGGTCATCACCTACTTGCACAAAACCAGTTCTTTCCCCTGTAAAATCTTCTAATAACTGTTTGTTTATATCCGGGCTCACATATTTAATAGACAATGGAAATGCTGTAGACATTTTGGGGATTTAAGACCTTAAGAGATATAAACAACTGCAGCACAGTCTACCCAACTTTCCATCACACTGATGACTGAGTGTTCTTTGTAACTGAGCTGTTCTTATATACTGTGCCTGTAGAAAGCAGAGAAGTTGCTGAGATGTGCAGCATTGTTGGTGAAAGTGGGGAAGGAGCCTGACCTGCTTAAGAACAAAGATTATATTTCTCTTTCTCTCATCCTCCTATTTCCTCTCTATTGTTATCTCTTTGTGTTTGCTGACATCATATTCTGTCATAACAAATGTACACATTAAATGTAAAATAGTGTTATGGAGAGAAAAATACGTAAACCTTATTGTCATTTGTTCTCTTTAGAAATGGCTCTTCATGTTGTCACTGAAAATAGAAGTGAAACAGAATTACCAATTCACCAAATAAAAATGGAGTAATGCCTTCAAAATAAACAAATATTTACTTGCTGAGCATTCAGTGTTTCTTGCCACAGGCAACTTGTACTAATTGTAAAGGACTTAACTATGTAAGAATGTGCCAATGTGCTGCATCAAACGAATAAATTACCTATGAGGCTACAGTAAAGAACAACATGACAAAGCTTTAAAAATATTTCTATGTAGCTATTCATCCTTTATTTCTTTATACTGCTCAGAAAAATTCCTGGGTGGCATAGATGAAAGTAAGCACAATGAGGAAGAATTTTGCTGTTTTCTATAGAAACATTGTAATTACAACAGTTTTGTTTAATACACAGGAAGTTTTTCATAATGAAAAGACAGCACAATAAAAAGTAATTAGATGAAGTTCATTTCATTTGAAACATGCACGTACTTATTTATTTGCTGTCCCTGGATCAATCAAACAAATGTCACTCTCCGTTCCATTCATGTCATTTTAAATACTTTAAAAAAGACTTTTAGACTAATTGTTTATGAAAGATGGTGCTTCAGAGTAGATATAGGCACCTGAGGCAAAGGGTGGCCATGTTAGAAGCTTTAGTTGATTCAGAGGCATGATTATAAATAAATATTCTTTAGTATTTTTCATGAAAATATAAAAAGCCTGCAAAATCATTAGTCACTAAAAACCAATAGCTCTCTTTTTTTTTTTTTTTTTTTTTTTGTCCCATGTGCTGCCTGACAAAATGTGAAGCACCAAAGAAGGGAGGTGGAAATGAAATAAAACTTTTCAGGTTGAGAGGATGTGGAATATTATTTCAGAGACTATAAAATTGACTCACATTTACAAATAACTTGGCAGTATGAGCCCACTTATCAGAACTACATTGCATTTAACAGGAATATACTAAATTCAGAGTGGGAAATTATTCATATGGGTTCACACCAGGTTTGGTAGTTTGCTCATTCATATTCTTGATTTAAATACATACCAAACACATGAGGAGGCCTCTTCAAAAACTGTAGTGTTTGCTAATGATACACCCCCAAAACCACACCTACCAGATGCTGTCAGGAGAACAGCTGAACATGCTTACAACTGGTACACAGCAAACAGCTTAACTCTTAACCTTTAAAAAAATTATGCAATTGCAGGAAAGTAAAAATGACTTAAAAATAGCAGCAGTAGTAGAGATCACAACTCTAAATTAAACTCCATGTGTGTGTGTGTGTGTGTGTGTGTGTGTGTGTGTGTGTGTGTGGGTGGGTGTGGTTTTTTTTTTTTTTTTTCTTTGTAGGAATTCAGATGGAGGTGGAAAACAAACTGCGGTGGGAACAACACATGCCTCAGTTAAGCAATAAGCTCACTTCTGCACTAATAAATCTCTCATTTTGTTGACCTGTTGATGGCATTGGTAGCACACTTTGCAGTATATCACTCAATACTCTCATAGGGCAGTGCAGCAGTGTCGAAGTTCTTTGTAAATTTGACTCAATTTTATAATCTCTGACATAACACACAGAAGCATAGATGAAAAATATGGTGTAAAGTTGATAATCAACATATTGTTGAAGGCTCTGCAGAGACTTTGGGAGTCTTACAGCTACATGCTGATGAGACATAATATGAGAAGTAAAACTAATTCAGTATAGATTTTCCATCTTTACTTAGGGTTCAGAATGGAGTTGGTGTTCTGGTGCAGAAGTCTTTAACAGGTTGACAGAAGAGATCAGGAGGAATTTGGCAATACCAAGATATTCAAAAACAATGTAAAGAGTATTATTAAACACTTGTCTTAACATTGTGAGGATTTTTACACTCAGGGATGTTATGTCTAAAAATAATTCCTATATTTATTATGGAACACAATGTGTGAATAAATGAAAATGTATGAATGTGATAATTTTGAGCTTTGAGTATTGGGTGCATCTTATCAGAATATCACTTGAAAGAGAGCAGTTTTGCATTGATGATTACAAGATACTATTTCCTTATTGTGGTACTAACACAAGAAAATGAGAAATGACCCTACACATAAGCAGAATGGCAACAATCTAGACTTAAATGAATATTGTGCAGCTCATAAGCAGATGGAACTGAAACAAATGTTTGTATATGCCACAGCAAAAACTACAGATGCTACCTTGAGTGAATATTATGCATTTGATAATGAGCTATGGGGGTAACTTTTGTTTGGTCCTAAAGTTTATCATAATTGAAAAAGAAGGAAAATCTGTAGAGGAAACGAGAAGTCCCTTCTTTGAATTTATTTATTTTTTATTTATTTATTTATTTATTTATTCATCCGTGGAACAATAAATATTGTATGGATGTCGTCAGATTACAACACATGAGCACACATTTACATTTACAATTAAACAGGTTTCTCATATTTTGTGTAGTTTTTATAACTAGTCATACACATATTTATAATTACATAATATTTTGGTGATAATGTCATATGTTGCTAATAATCTACATCTATGTTAAATATTCTTTTACAGTATAACAACTTTTACTTACTTAAAAGGTTTTAAGCTTTTGTCTGAAAGTGAGGGGCTCATTTATTTATTTAATTTCTTGTGGTAATTTGTTGTACAGTTTTATCCCATTGTGAAATATACTTTTTTGCATCTTTGCCTTGTTCTTTCTATCTAGATGGATGTGGTGACAAGCTCTTGTTTCATAGTCATGTATTAGGCTGTTTGTGTTGTACATGTTAAGATTTTTCTTAATGAACATTATGTTCTGAAAGATATACTCACAAGAAACAGAATTCCTAGCTTTCTAAATAATTCTAGACAGTGGGCCCTGTTGTTGCTATTTGTTATTATCCTTATGGCTCTTTTTTGTACTTTGAACACAGTTTGTATGTTACTGGCACTTGTTCCCCAAAACATGATCCCATAGCTGAGGACTGAGTGTAGATATCCGTAATATGTTATTTTAAGACTGATATTATTGCATACCGGTGCAAGGATTCTAAGAGCATAGCATGCTGTGGATAATTTCTTTGCCAAAATGTTGACATGGTTTGTCCATTTCAGTTGGCTGTCTACATTCATCCCTAAGAATTTGGTACTTGTTACACATTCTAATTCATTATTATTAACTTTTATTCTAGTGGCATTGTGTTTTTTGTTCAATTGGAAGTTAATATAGTTAGTTTTACAAGATACTAATAGAATCAATATTTAAATCAAATATAATGAAAATCAGTGTGTATATATTGCACATGCCTGTGAATTTCCATGTTGATTATGAGTTTCTGGTGAAGTTTACACAGTACCAATGCAAAAATGCTACTTGAACCCTGTTTTGTAGGACAGAACCCTGAGACAGCTTGTAATAAGTTAGAAACAAATCCCTACATCACCAGTAATCATTGACTTAATTACTGTTCCAAGACATCATAATGTACACTGTAGCCCCAAATGAGATTCACAAAAAGTAACCACTCTAACAGTTAACTGTATGACAAAACTCAAATTTCGCTCCCAGGTAGTTGTGTTTTAACTCCACCGCTGCCTCAGAGAGTCATAATTTCCTAATAAACTTTCTTTTCAGGTCACAGAGCAGTCATTCTATATGCTAGATGTTTGGCAGAGGAGAGATTGGTCCAGTTAGTATGTAGTCAGTAAGAAAGAAATATGGGAAGATTGAGCAAATGAACACATGAATGAATGTATGAATTTACACTGATGAGCCAAAACATTATGACGACCTATTTAAAAGTGTGTCGGTCCATTTCTGGAACGCAGTTCAATAGTGATTCTGCGTGCCATGGATTCGACAAGTATTTGATAGGTTTCCAGAGGATTGTGGTACCAGATGCCTACACACAGGTCACACACTTCCTGTAATTTACGGGCAGTCGGTTTGTGGGTGCAGAACTGGTACCTGATAGTGGCCCAGTTGGGTTTCGTCAGATTCAGGTAAGTCGAATTTGATGGCCAAGGCATCCATGTGAGTTCACTATCAGGCTCCTCAAATCTTTGCAGCACAATTCTGGCCTTGTGACACCGACGGTTATCCTGGTGGAAGGTACCACCACTGTAGAGGAAGACATCAAACATAAGGGGTTACAGGTGGTCCCTAATAATGTTCACATAGTCCTTAGCTGTCATTATGCCTTTGATTAGTATCACAGGCCCCATGGAAGACCAGGTGAATGTCCCAGATAACATAGTATTGATGCCACTGGCCTGCATCCTTGGTGTGCTGCATATTTTCAGCAGCCGTGCACCTGGGTGGCAGCATATCCGGACATGACCATCAACCTGGTTTAACAATAAATGATATGTATCTGACCAGGTGACATGATTCAATTGATCCATGGACCGCTCTTAATGATTCTGTACCCACTGTAGTCATAATTGATGTTGTTGGGTCAACATGGGAACACATAGTGATCCTCTGCTGCGGAGCACCATATTCAACGCTGTATGCCGAACGGTGTGCTCCAAAACATTTACGCCTGCACCAGCGCTGTACTGTGTCATCAGAGGTGGCACAGATTGCTGCCTGCCCTGCCTTAGAGAGTAGACGCTCTTGACAGTAGCGACTGAACAGCCAACCAGCTTCGCCATCTCTGAGATGCTCGCTGCCAGGTGCTGGGCCACAATAACCTGGCTTTTGTCAAAGCCACTTAAGTTGGCAGATTTCCACATTAGCGGCACTTATTGTTGCTATGATAATTCTCCATTCATCTCTGCTCCACTCACAGACTTTTCTTACTGCATCATGTGCCCTCAGTGCCACCACGCAGCATGCAACCTCACGGTGGGCAGTTGTCATAATGTTTAGGCTCATCAGTGTGTTTCACACAAATGAATCTCACTTCAGTTTGCAGAATAACTCACATATTTCTCTGGTAGAATTACAGGAACATTGAGGAAAGAGACTATAATAATATTTGTTGTTGATAGTGAAAATAATTGTAAGATGACCAGTGATTTGCACAATCACACTAAAAGATGCAAAAATAATTATTGTGTGGACTTTGCCTCAGTTTGATTATGCTTCATAGTGGAATTATGTACCTTAGTGCAAAGATCTTCAGTGAGCTCCCCTATAACCTAAAATAAGAAATCAGAAATCACTATCAGTTGAAAGAAAATTAAGGAAAGACTTAAGTATCCACCTTTTATATCAGTTACCCATTACTTAGATTCAAGGATTGAAATTTCTCATAAGCCACATGGAAAATAACAATGTTATTTGGTAAAGCTCCTTGACAAGTGGGTAGTGTGTTTGTAACCTCCCTTCCTCAATATTTTGCTAATTCTTAACTCAAACAAATGACAACATCCTTTGTACAAACCCTAGCTATGATGCCAGGACAAGTATGTCTCTCTTGTATTTATGAATATTAAATCAATTAGTCCTTCCATTTAAGTGAAAAGAGTGCTTTCAAAACACAACTGTTCATACAATTTGTTGTGGTTGCCGAGTTCATATAAGTGTAACACTTTCTAATAATGACTAGACCCAACCAAGCTCATTTTAGCAGAAATTTCAGTACCACCTTCATGCTGTGTTGCTTATCCAAATTAAACTATCAGTAGCCTTAATTCTAATTTAATAATATAGCCCATCAATGGATGCCACTGGCTAAGAATGTCAATGTCAATACTGACTGTTGTAACACCCCAAGAAACCCGAAAACCCTAATAAGAATGTCATGACAATTTAAATTAGGGAACAGTGTTATCCTGACAGGTAGGACAACTTTGACAATAATATAAGACCTTAAAGTTCTGATGAATACCAATTTCGATAATTACTGAGTATGTCATGATATAATAAAGGTAGAAAGAAAGAAAGGTTATCTTCAATTAGCTATCAAACATCTCAGTAATAACTACAAATCAGTACGACAAAAGTTAAGTCCAAAGTAATATGTCGGTCAGAGATAACATTTATTGTGAAAGAGAATTGTAAACCCGGCGTAAAGGAAATTCAATGCATCTACAATGCTCGATCATGGAAATGTTAGTCGCTTGCTAGCTTGCTTGCTATCAAGTCGTGAGAGAGCACCGTTTGTTATAGTACTACAAACGGAACGCTACGAGATTGTTTCTATTCAAAAGAAGTACTATTGCGTGATAGAGATGCGCAGACTTTGTTCTCAGTTATTCTGACTTGAGAACTTGAACTGAAGTGATATTCCGATTGTGTACGTCGAGTTAATGAACTTTAATTGTTGGAGATATCATTGTTGGACTCAAACCTTCATCAATGTGAACAGTTACAACGAAGAATGGACATAGTATTGAAGAATGCAATACCTGTTTAACCTTAAGTAGGAAACATTAATACGACCACACGAAGATAATACAAATACGCCGATTGTAAAAGTTGTAATTGTCACGATCAGCGAACTGAAAAGAATCGTAATTGATCTGAGCCATTGGTATGCGTGTGGTTTGATGATTATAAACTAACTGCTAAAAAAGAACAATAAAAATTGTTCGTCAGTAATGGAAATCTCACGTGTTGGCTCCATCATTAATTGAACTGTGTGATAGTTGATGATCAAAATTAATTAACTGTGAACATTTTAATTGAAAGAGTGACTTGATGAACATTGAGCATTGAAAGGAGTGTTTTGCCGAAATAATATTACGACGCACGAAAGCGAGACAGCATTATAGATTATCTCTGGATTTGCGTTGTGCCGTAGTGAACAATTCTGCATAGCTACGTAACAACAACAACTGATACTGAACCGCAAATGAATTTTTCCTTTCTTCAGTGGTGATTCACTCAATATTGCAATAACTAACCGGGCATAGCAAATCATCATAAAACCATAACAGACAATTAAAATCAGCAGTTCGCACCGCTGAGAAGACTGTGCGGACTCGCAAACGGACTCTCATACATTACGCGAGGAACAATTTTCTTTAGAGATTTTCAGGTGCTGTTCCACGTTATCCGACGGGGACAACCATCATTGCGCATCGCGTCTCCATTCCACCGACCGAGCTGTAGCAGTAGCGGCTCAACATCAACAGCGACAACAAAAGGGGAGAGGGGACGTCACACTGTCCATTGATTTTGTGCGTAATCAAACTCAAATTTTATCAACACCTCCTAACTGTTCAGTTTGTTTTCATGTGGATATAAATCATAAGCAAAAATGATGTTATTCTACAGTACATATTTATTTTGCTAACCAGTTTCTGCTTACAGTGCATAATCATACTACAATGAGCAGCTAGTTATGATCTTGTGGTGACCTTGTAAGCCATAAACTGGCAACAAAATAATTTAATAAAGCAGAACAGCATAATTTTGCGCTTTTCATTTATGGTATAAAGAAGACTTAGAACACTGATAACCTTTCAGAGAAATTCTTCATTAGAGTTAACAGAACACACATACACTCACCTGTGTTTGTACATGTGTTCTGTTAGCTCTGTAACTTTCACTATGTTATTGGCTTATAAAAGGCTCAACTGGCTGAGCCTAGGGAGTGTGAACAACATCCATATTATTTCTGCATCCACATCTGCATTCAGTGAACCATTGTGAAGTGCATGGTAGAGGGTACATATCACCGTACCAGTTGTAGTCGTCTTCATCAAACTTTTTCGCTCAAGATCCAATACTGACATTGTGGAGCCACAAGTACAGTTTGTAACTAGTATAAGCTCATATATTTTTATATGTGGTAACTTAATATATACACACATCAATGTGCTAAAACTTCCTGGCAAGTTGAAACTGTGTGCCAGACCGAGACTCGAACACGGGACCTTTGCATTTCATGGGCAAGTTCTCTACCAACTGAGCTACCCAAGCATGACTCATGACCTGTCCTCAAAATTTAACTTCTGCCAGTATCTCGTCTCCTACCTTCCAAATTTCACAAGTTTGTGTCTTAGTTCAGCACACAGTTTTAATCTGCCAGGAAGTTTCGCATCAGCACGCACTCTGCTGCAGAGTGAAAATTTCATTAGTGTGTTGGTTGTAGGCTATTTTTTTTCTGCGCCAAATGGTCGCATTACATAATTTACCACTTTATGTTTTCTGCACAGTTGTAACTGCAGCACTGAGTGGACTACACCTGCAGTATTTACTAACCATTATGTGTCCACGTGTTCACATTTAAACATCTGAGGTATTTCCCAGGCAAAAATAAGCATTAATGACTTGCTCTTGCCACATTTACTTGGAGGTACTAACCATGCTAAAAAAAATACTACTCCTAACAGCTAGAATTATCAGTCTGCAAATGAAATAAATACTGATATAATGTTGTGCAGTACATTGCACTCACCACTAAAATTATCTGTACTTAAACTCGTTACACACTGTATACCAATCGTATTAATAATTGCTAACCTACATAAATTATTATATTATAATACAGTAGCTATAATAAAAGTGCGTCAACGTTTAGACATGAAACCATACAAAATTCAGCTGCTGCAAGCTCTGTGTGAAGATGGCAAACGACAACGTGTGGAGTTCTGTAATTTCATTCTTGGCAAGATGGAAAATGACTGTTTTCTTCCATTCATAGTGTTTAGTGACGAGGCAACATTCTATTTAAATGGAAAGGTGAACCGTCATAACGTGAGAATAAGGGGTACAGAACAACCACATGAAGTTATACAACAAGAGAGACTCTCCAGAATTTAATGTGTTTACGCAGTTTCACGGGAATAGGTGTATGGTCTATTTTTCTTTGCCGAGAACACTGTTACAGGAAGCACATATCTCGATATGCTTAAGAACTTTCTTTTCCCACAGTTGAAGACTGATTCGAATGAATGGGGCACCGCCACACTGTCATCTGAAAGTGCGGGAATTTTAAATCAACGGAATACTGAATGATGGATCGGTGCCACAGGACCAAATGATTCAGCCTTACATTAATGGCCTCCAAGGTCACTGGACCTGACTGTATGTGATTATTTCTTGTGGGCGTTTATAAAAGATTTTGTTTATGTGCCTCCGTTACCTACAACAATGAAAGAACTGAGACATCACATCAGCTGTGGAAGCTGTAAGTCAAGACATGCTTGCTAAGTGTGGGTATAATTTGAATATAGCATTGACATATGTTGTGCATCTCAAGGGGGGTATATTGAACACCCATGAAAAGGTATGAAAAAACTTTTGCGCTTCCCATTCATAAAAACAAAATTCATTTTATATATTTATTAGTTTCAGAAATATAGAAGTGCCAAATCGGATTATTCTGTTTCATACACACTGTATTATTGTTTCCATAAGTAATTATCCTTTGTTATTGAGCAGGAAAACTACACTCTTAAGCTTTTAATGTTAGTTGACTTTCTAGATTTGGCTTAAAGCTGGGTTTACACTAGCAAGTCGCTTGCAGAAGTTATTGCTGCAAGTTATTGCTAGCCGCTTGCAGCTGTGTTTACACAGCAGCGCAAGAATTAAGCAAGATTCTTCCGCAAGTTCTTTGGCAAGAAACTTGCGTCAACAACTTGCTGATAGTGTTTACATATGCTTTCAGTACCACTACGAGTTCAAAAAATGGTTCAAATGGCTCTGAGCACTATGGGACTCAACTGCTGAGGTCATTAGTCCCCTAGAACTTACAACTAGTTAAACCTAACTAACCTAAGGACATCACAAACATCCATGCCCGAGGCAGGATTCGAACCTGCGACCGTAGCGGTCTTGCGGTTCCAGACTGCAGCGCCTTTAACCGCACGGCCACTTCGGCCGGCTACCACTACGAGTGTCAGCCGAAGTGTAAAATGACAAGTAGGTGGGTGAGATGCTGCAGCTCTTGTAATTGTAATGCAAAACGTGAAAAAAAAGAAGTATTTTGGTTAGAGAGTAGATAATGAGATCGCAAAATGGTGCCTGTAATAACCTTTTGCAAGAACTTAGTATCGAGAGCATGGATACTTTTGCAGAATGTCTTCAAATGATCCTGAGTATTTGTTGATGTTAATAGCGCCCGTCATATCAAAACGAGATACAAACTTCGGTACTGCTATTTTAGCAAAGGAATGTTTGCTAGTCACTCTATGATTTATAGCTACCGGTTAGCTACGAATAAAATAGGCATTTCATTTATTTATGTGAAACATACAACCAAAAAAAGTTTGAATTTTGAAACCTTTTCTTTGTAGGAGACTCATACAAGTTCCTAATGTACTTGTTTCATATTCCCGTCTGCACGATTTCTCTGATCGTACCCGATGTATGTAGAGCCTTTTTCAGTGTCTTGAAAAGGGAAAAGTATTTGAAGGTATGTGAAAACACAACAATGAAATGAAATTTTTATTGAAATAAACTGCATTTTACAGAATGATATGCTTATAAAAATGTTTTTTTTTTCTAATGCTCATACAATGGAAAGTGAAAAGCTAAGTAAATAGAACATGTAATAATTACACATCGTCTTTTTCTAGACTCCTAAAACAACAATCGAGTGGATGCAGGTGGCAAAGGGGTTGTGTCTCCAAGTTATGCTACTTTCTATGTACGTCTTTTATAGATGTGTCGAATATCGACGAGATTTCATTTAAAGCGCTCATCTCCTTCACTCTCTCCTTAAAGTCTCGGTTATGCACGTTCCATATTTCGGGGTAGCTCTCCACAGCTTCAATAAAATGTTCTGTATTCTGCTTCATCCATTCCCGTTTCTCCTTCATTTCTGAAATTTGTTTGCATATAATACGTAAGATGGTTGCATAAAATTAAGTCACCACATTAAGTAAAATGTTAAATATGAATGTTATGCAGACGACATACTTACTATAACTTGCGCTTCCTACTTGCAGGAAATAGAAATAAATGCTAAAAGCTGCAAGTTACTTGCAGATACTTCCTGCGTGGTGTTCACACTGGAAGCGAAAAACGTGCAGCAAGTCACTTCCGCAATAAATTGCTACAGTCGCAAGTCGACTTGGCGATATGTTTACACTCGCAAATCGCGCGGCAAGTTCCTCCGCGCAAGTAAATTGCTGCAATAACTTGCTAGTGTAAACCGAGCATTAGTTGCTAGATGCAAATTGTTATAAAATACGGCCGAGAACCGCGAGCTGCATGAATACTTGATTCCAGGAGCACGGGCTGCAGTTTGACGACAACTGCTACAGAATCTTTCATAAGGTAGTGAAATGAATGACTGACGACATGGGCCACTTAGAGAAATCCACCGGCACCGGCGACTCTGACGACGACCATCTCGGACATGGCAAAGCTGGTCGACTGCTCATGTGCTGCTGTCGTGAGCATCTTGTGGAAGGACGGTGGGACAATCGAGTACGTGGCAAAAAGTTGGCGCCTCATCACAGAATGTGGAAGCCAGAGGCCTGCACACTCTGGAAAAAAGCATAGTCAACGATCAGTGTTATAGTTGACAATAGAGCTCCATGCTGATGCAGAATTACTTCGTAGTTTATGTCTGTCACATGCTGCTGCAGTGCTGCCACATCGGCTGCTGGCTACTGTCCTGTCACTTCGCAAATGTTGTTAATTTATTTATTTATATCCCATAAATCCAATAATGCGAGGCATTTGCATGGATGTAGGACGTGTCAGAATTATTACAAATAATACAAAAGGAATACATGAAAGTACCTCTTGCAAGAGGATATCTGGTATAAGACAAAATACACATTACATTACAAAATATGGTAGATCTTAATAGCTAAATGAAAGACAAAGTAACGTTAACAGTGATTGTGAGTATCGTAATGCACAACAGCCCATCAAATTAGTAAATGAAAAATCAATTACAGTTAACTATACTGAAATATTCTTCTACCGAATAGAAGGAATTATCTTAAATACTGTTTGAGCTGTTGTTTAAATTTGGGAAGCTCGTGGATAAGTAATTTCAGTGATGGTGGGAGAGCATTGAACACCTTGCAGCTCATGTAATGGACTCCTTTTTGTACAATAGTAAGGTTTTTTGATTCATAATGGAGGTCCATCTTCCTCCTTGTATTGTGGGTATGGTATGAATCATTGGTTTTGTACGACTGTCCATTTTTACCAATGAAACATAATAGGGAGTAGATATATTGGCATGCAGTTGTCAGTATCCCTAATTTTCTGAAAAGATTTCTACAAGAATGTCTAGGCTGAACCCTGCTCATTATCCTAATAACTCTCTTTTGGCCAGTGAATATTTTTTTGGATAGTGGCTGATTATCCCAGATAATTATGCCATACAGCAATAATGTATGGAAATAACTAAAATAAGCAGTTTTTGTGGTGTCTCGGTCACATACAGTGGAAATAATACGAACAGCGAATGTTGCTGAGCTGAGTTTTTTGTGGAGGTGCAAAATATGTTCATACTATTTTAGACTGTTGTCAAAGTGTACACCCAGAAACTTTGTTGACTCAACTTGTAGCAATATTGGATTGGAAGTGGCTGCTGCGAGAGCAACTGATTTTAAGTGACGAATGACAACTGCGGCAGACGACGCGTTTTGTAGCCCCGAGTGTATACTCCGTTCATCATAAGAATAAACTTCATGTAAACATTACACCATGTATTCTTCCACGAGTAAAGTCAAGTACGATAATAAGGATACGTTTAATGCTGTGCGTTACGGGTACATCGACTCAGCGATAATACAGATCAACAGCTTTACCGGGACATTTAACTTGGCAAGCACTAGCCGGCAATCTGGTCCAACTAACCTCCAGTGATGTGGACAGTTGTAGTAAAGACATGAAGAGAGACGAGCAGAGAACAATATAGCCTTGAATGTCATTTAATTTTTGAACAGAAGAAAATAAGGGTAAAATTCAGGCGACATGCATCTTAGGTAAATGTAAATGTCGTGTGACTAGGGTCTCCCGTCGGGTAGACCGTTCGTCGGGTGCAAGTCTTTCGATTTGCGATTTGATGCCACTTCGGCGACTTGCGCGTCGATGGGGATGAAAAATGATGATGATTAGGACAACACAACACCTTTTTTTGTAACGTAATAAACTTTTATTTAAAAGTTAACAATTACACTGCTTTGATCAAAGGTACGTTTAAGTTTCACACATACAATTTTCGAACCGTTTTCTAGAGTCTTGTGTTTTCTTTCTGCTTTGGTTCTTTCTGATAAGCAAGTTTTGTTTCTAATTATCTACTTGGTTATATTTGATTGTTGTCTAGCCTGATTAATGGCGGTGCTGTGGTCTTTTTGTTTTTAGTTATAGTTCCGTATGCGATTGTTAGTGCTGTCTTTTTTTTAAAAAAATGATGACATTTAGTGAGATTAATTTTGATTGGTGCCAAATGATGGCGTCCTTTGAATTTGGTTATAACTTAGTGACTATGACATACATCTATGGGTACATTCAACATTGTTTCTAGCGAGAGGTAGTTGTTAGATTGTGATTGGGCGAGATAGAGAGAGAGAGAGAGAGAGAGAGAGAGAGAGAGAGAGAGAGCATTCGGTATATGATAATAAAGTCTTTGTGAATCGTCATATTTGCATCGAGTCACAATTGTTTATGATCTGCACGATTATTGAAATGAATTGCAGTCGTATTGCTTATTTGGTATTACCAAAACACCTTTTGCACACACAGAAGATCTCCAGTATTTTAACACTTTTCTGTAGTTGCGTGACGATATAACTTGTTGTGTTGCACTCTTTCACATATGAGAACACGGATGATGCACTGCCACTTTTTACACAAGCACACACATTTAACTCGCACTTTGAGAATGTTGGAGGGTGGGAGCGTGTCTGCGTCAGCAACAACGGGGGCGTGAGGGGCTATGGGAGGGCTGTGGTGGCTGTGGCGGCGGTGGCGGTCGCGGCGTGTGGGGACGGAGGGCGTCCTTGAAGGCGGTGTCCAGCGTGATCTGCAGATAGCTCTGGAACGTCTGGCGGTGGTAGTTGTTTTCCTGCCTGGCTCTCTCGTGCTCCTCCCAGAGATCTGTGAGGAACTGCACCGTGTCCGTCTGCTTTTTTTGCGCTGTCAAGTGTCCACATGGCCGCGACCCGCTAGGGTCCCAGTCCCAGAGCGGAGAAAAATCTCCGACCCAGCCGGGAACCGAACCCGGGCCCTTAGGATTGACATTCTGTCACGCTGACCACTCAGCTACCGGGGATCTGAAGTGAAACATGCTCTCGATCTTAGCTAACGTGGTACTGTAATTAAAAATGAGAGTGATGAAAATTCCTGACTTTTACAAGCGTAATTTTTCTGCATGAGCAATATGCGGCGTAAAAGAGCACTGCTGTAGTTAAATATTGAAGCCACTGAAGGTATTACAGTCAGTCGTCTGGTAATCTCTGAACTTCTTCCATACAACAATCCACATTTCCTCCTCCGCTTTTATGACGTGCTGTTCTGCATTTCGCCATCGTTCGGCAGTGACGTGTCACAAAGCTTCGTGCATTAGGCCCAGTAAGTTTGGTATCTTAAATGTCTTGTTATTTCTCGCAACAAATCCCTTCTCTTGCTCCAGATCAATTCTACTGGGTTCAGATAACAGTGGTACGGTGGCAACTGTAAAAATGCAGCATGTGTACAGAGCGCTCATTGTCGTGAAAATTGTTTTCCGTGTTTCTACGACGCGTATCACTCTGGCTCGTGTGAGACCACATCTGTCCTACAAAACAGTGGGCGTATTCAAACAAAGAGTATTTGATTTTTCATTTTTCTCCAAAAAATTTAATTTTGTATTATTTCCTTAACTTCAAAATTTGTAACAATTCTTCATAATACATCGAAAATTAAGAATGTGTATTTGCAATGAAAACGAGAATTCTGCGTGTGATACGTAATCAGAATCTAGAAGATGTGCATCAAATAAGTGATGGTTTAGTATAAATTAATTACCACATTTTGATAAATTTCGTATTTAAATGAGTTAGGTATTCAAACGGAACAAAATAAATTGTTGTTCACGGAATGTGTATTTGGAGTGAAAACCAGAATTCTGCGTGTGATACGTAATCAGAATCTAGAAGATGCGCATCGAATAAGTGATGGTTTAGTATAAGTTAATTACCACATTTTCACAAATTTCATATTTAAATGATTTAGGTATTCAAACGGATCAAAATAAATTGTTGTTCACGGAATGTGTATTTGCAATGAAAATCAGTATTCTGCGTGTGATACGTAATCAGAATCTATAAGATGTGCATCGAATAAATGATGGTTTAGTATAAGTTAATTACCAAATTTTGATAAATTTCGTATTTAAATGATTTAGGTATTCAAACAGAACAAAATAAATTGTTGTTCACAACGGATTACGCACCACCGCCCGCACGATTACCTGTTAACGACACTTTCGATTACGCCACGATTACAGTTGTAATTGCGTCTGTTATATTTATTATATCGTCTTTCTTAACAAACGTCAAAGCTCAGTTTTTTCTGTAATGTTGTGAAAAACATTAAGCACAACTTGTCTCAAGCCATTAACGGTGTTCCGCGCGCGTGTTTCATTACGAAGCAGGAAGCTGTGACACCCATTTTCACAGTACATGTGATGAGCCAGACAGTCAGAGCACAAGTAACGCTTAGAAAGACTGAGACTGTTCACGATTTTCGAAATAAAAATTACGTTTCTGAAGTATGATTAAGAAAAACTTTGATGGCTGTTAATACATCAGAATGGGTTGGGGTTGTTTGGGGGAAGAGATCAAACAGCGAGGTCATTGGTCTCATCGGATAATGGAAGGCCGGGGAAGGGAGTCAGCCGTGCCCTTTCAAAGGAACCATCCCGGCATTTGCCTGGGGCGATTTTGGGAAAAATACATCTCAGGACAGACATAGTAATAAAATATCTAATACATAATTTGGACCTACTTCCAAGAGCGGAACAGCACCAGAGTACGAGAGTTACAGCTGCTGACCAATCATCGCATTTGTGTTTGTTTACATCAGGTTTATTCTTATGATGAAAGGCGTATAGACTCGTGTGCTATGCTTGTACTACTCCATCACTTACGTCTTCGCGTAATTAACCTGTATCGATATGTAGATGCCCAACGAAAACTATAAACTACCATTTGTTGTGCAAGGTTTTTTTTATTAACGCTAAATTATGGCCCTACAAACTTCAGAAGAATCAAGTGAGATACGTATAAAATGAAAGTCAAAATCACCGTAAGTTATATTGTTTATTATAAGTCCTCACACAAAACGAGCGCAGTAGTTGAACTGAAGTATAACACGAACATGTTTAACAATATCCTATTCACTGACAAATTATCACACGAACATGAAACCGTTAAAGTAGCTAAGGTAGGCGGGAATTCAAGACAATGAACTGATAGGTAGGTTACTATATTATTAGCACAATGATCGGTTTCCGCGATTTAACGACAGTGATTGCCAAACTTAGGAGTTCTTAAAATTATGCACATCAGAAGGAAGTCTTCCTCCTACTCAAATCCCGAAAAGCTGCCTAACGCAAACTTTACCCAATGGCCCATCTGGAGCTGCAAAGTGAAATGACTACTTCCCACACTGAATTCTGCGAGAAGAATTCGAAGCGATTCTCTCACTAGCAGTGGACGGAAAGCTACCTTAGTTCCTCCTGTCTTCCCTCGTAACATTCGCTCCTTCTTCGAGAGCCAATCCTAGCCTCTCACGAGCGGTCATTCGATGACCAGTGTCAGTTCTCCTGGAGCGTCCTCCCACTTCTCAATGATTTTTACACACTACTACGTCATACCAGGCTGATCAATGAAACTCCCACATTTTCGCGCCCAGAGGCCTACTGACAAAGAAAGGAACGTGGTTTCGCTCTGTCCTGTCTCGAAAGAACGCTTTAGCATATTGTTTCATACGACCCTCCTAAGATTCCTACACTATGTGATCAAAAGTATCCGGACATCTGGCTGAAAATGACTTACAAGTTTGTGGCACCCTCAATTGGTAATGCTGGAATTCAATATGGTGTTGGCCCACCCTTAGCCCTGATGACAGCTTCCACTCTAGCAGGCGTGCGCTCAATCAGGTACTGTAAGGTTTCTTGGGGAATGACAGCCCATTCTTCACGGAATGCTGCACTGAGGAGAGTTATCCAGTCGGTCGGTGAGGCCTGGCACGAAGTCGGCGTTACAAACCATCTCATAGGTGCTCTGTAGGATTCAGGTCAGGACTCTGTGCAGGTCAGTCCATTACAGGGATGTTATTATCGTGTAACAACTCCGCCACAGGCCGTGCATTATGAACAGGTGCTCGATCGTGTTGAAAGATGCAATCGCCATCCCCGAATTGGTCTTCAACAGTGGGAAGCAAGAAGGTGCTTAAAACATCAATGTAGGCCTGTGCTGTGATAGTGCCACGCAAAACAACAAGAGCTGCAAGCACTCTCCATGAAAACCACGACCACAGCATAACACCACAGCCTCCGAATTCTACTGTTGGTGCTACACACGCTGGCAGAGGACGTTCACAGGGCATTCGCCATACCCACACCCTGTCATCATACCGTCACATTGTGTACCATGATTCGTCACTCCACACAACGTTTTTCCACTGTTCAATCGTCCAATATTTACGCTCCTTACACCAAGCGAGGCGTCATTTGGCACTTACCGGCGTGAGGTGTGGCTTATGAGCAGCCGCTCGACCACGAAATCCAAGTTTTCTCACCTGTCGCCTAACTGTCATATTACTTACAGTGGCTCCTGATGCAGTTTGGAATTCCTGTGTGATGGTCTGGATATATGTCTGCCTATTACACATTACGACTCTCTTCAACTGTCAGCAGTCTCTGTCAGTCAACAGACGAGGTCGACCTGTACGCTTTTGTGCTGTATGTGTCCCTTGACGTTTCCACTTCACTATCACATAGGAGACAGTAGACCTAGGGATATTTAGGAGTGTGGAAATATCGCGTACAGACGTATGACACGAGTGGCACCCAATCACCTGACCATGTCTGAAGTCCGTGAGTTCCGTGGTGTACCGTGGATTTACTTTCAAAAGCTTTTCTTAAAGAATTTACTTTATTTACTAGCGATTCATCAAGAACATTAACACATTTAATCACACTACGTGAGCGTGGAAGTAGTTGCCAGTGGGTTACGGATGAAAACAAATTTCTTTCAACAAATGGAAATTTTATTCCTAAAAACCCTTTCTTTTTTAAAAAAACAGATTTAAAAATTATAATCGGAAAGCACCCTCTAAATACCAAGTTACAATTTATTCAGAGGCAGAAATGACAATATATATATATATATTTTTTTTACAGTATGAGCTTTCGGGCTGAGAACCTTGCCGCTCCCTTTAAACACGGCCGTAGTCACGACCGCTCACAACAACCTCTGAAAGACTACACTGGTGCAAATCTGCAACACACCAGATTACTTTAAACTAAAAATTTTAACAACTCACACAAACACATAACTATATACTGTAACCTCCCCACAAAAATTTTAATGACAGAAATAATAAATGAATAGGAGCCAAACGTCCAAACGTAACCTCCCTGCAATTAAATTTAATGACAATAAAACTGATAATCGCAATCTGACTCAAATATAAATTCCTCACGAAAAATTAAAGTCCATTCAGTGATAAGAAAATTTAATTAAACCGAAATATCGGTCTTTGGCCCTGTGTAAAACAATCAGAATTAAAGTCTTACCTCAGAATAAATGGATGTCACATTTCTGCTCTTGTTGTTGCGCACCGCTTGGAGGAACTGCATTGCAAATAATAATATTCTTTTTTTTTGTGATTTTAGTGGAATTTTTCTTCAAAAGAAGTGGAATGAAATGGGAAGTGCAACGAAATCTTTAGTTCAATAAAAAATTAAATTTTTGAGAAAATGCTTTTGAAATAAAAATTATTATTGGGGAACTTGTTGGAGAATAATTACAATAAATAATTTTTTCATTATCTAATGATTATATTAATTAATAGTATACCTTATTCACCATCTTGACCAGTGTTGCCGACCGCCTACATCACACAACCGCACTGGGCTGCTACTACTGACCGACCGCTCTGCATGACGACTACTCACTGAGTACTGCTCTGCAACTAGACAGAGCTACAGACTCGCAACGACTACTACTGACAGAGTACTGCTCTGCATAGCGACAACTAGCGAACTGCTCGCAACACTCGCGCGGTCAAGCGCATACTCTCTGGTCACAGATGCTACAATGCCTCGCCATCGCTGCTGCGTTACATACGTGTTTCATAACCCCCCACTGGGGGGGGCAAAAATTTGGCAGCGATGGTGAGTCATTTGGACTTGCCAATCGCGGCAAAATTTTTAATTAACTAATAAACTTCTACAATTTACAGAATAATTAGATGTAGTACATAAAGTAAATGTTGTGCACACGCACTAAGTACAAAATACAAAGACAAAATGTGAGTACAAAACATAGTAGCAAATCAGAAAAATGTATATACAAATTATTTGACAGAAAACAAAGTGCACAGGCACTGAAAATTCTTTAGCATATTCAGAACAAATAAACAGACTGGCAAAAAATATTATGTTGACAAGTGACATGAGTGCACATGCACTGCAGTTGAGAACATATCAGTAATTGATGAAATGTATGTACAATTAGTAACAAATGGCATAAGTGCATTCGCATTAAAGTATTGAATATACAGAATAGTAGAAAACATATTGAAAAATGAGATAAGTGTACAGGCACTGAAGTTCAATAGAAAACATATTAACGCCTAACATAAGTGCACATGCACTGTAGTTCAGAACATATCATTACAATAAAAGACAAGAGTGTACATATACTGTACTTCAGAACAAATCAAAAAAAATGTCTTTAGTATTTTCGCAATAAATAAACATAATGGCAAAAAAAATCATGTCCAAAGTGCACACGCACTGAAAAATGTCTTTAGCATTTTCACAACAAATAAACATAATGGCAAACATCATGTCGACCAGTGACATAATTGTACTCGCACTGGAGTTCAGCGAATCTAAAAAAAAATGTATAACCTACGAACAGAAATGATGTTACCAAAAAAATGATTTTCATTATGTGACAAGAATTAGGATAGGAAAGGGAAGGATTGCATCATGGTTGTAGCACTTTAGATTGCACACAGCTGCTCTGAAAGTCCATATCTTTCCACAGAAGTACAACACCAAGTGACACAACTTGAAGTTATTTTCCCATCAGAATTTATCAGTGTAGCCAAGACACTGAACTGTCGTAGTAATGTTCCATGTTTTCATTTTGGCAGTACATTAGGTACACCAAACAGTGCGACCATAATAACGTCTTCATCGCTCACGGTGGTGGACAGCATGTCGTGTCAACACCACGCTCTTACAAGGCGCACCAACGTAGAATTAGTGCAAAACCAAAGATAGTGCTCCATGATCACTAGGATAAACAGGACAAATGGACATTGCAATAATTCAGGGTAGTCAGCTTATGAGGTGAAGGACATCAAGTCACATAATATTGACAATTAGAGACTTAATTAGTTTGTGGCATTCATAGCCCAGTTATTGAACATTTCTGTACCAAGTATGTAGTATTACAGAAAAATGTTCATTAATTGTTTTACATGGAATCAGTAGCCTTCTTTTCCTGGTTACAAAGCATTATTAAATAATCGCATTCTTTTCAGTTACAGAGTGTAATTAAGAATCATTAACCTTCTCCTAATTACAGTTAATTAATCATTTGTCATTCCAATAATAATCATTAGCCTTTTCCTAATTACAGTTAATTAATCATTTGTCGTTAATTAATCATTTGTCTAATTACAGTTAATTAATCATTTGTCGTTAATTAATCATTTGTCATTCCAATAGTAAGAATTATTAGTCTTCTCCTAATTACAAAGCATTATTAAACAGTACCATAGTTAATTAATTATGTGTCATTCCAATCTATTAAGAATCACTAGCTGGCATCATGGGTAATCGTATTACAATAAACAGTGGCGGTCCTTGGCCAGTTACAAAGTATATTTAGTATGACAGAATAATGTTCATCAGAAGTCTTAGGTTGAAAAGGAGAGTCAATTATTGGCCTAGCATTAACATAATATATTGAGTGATACAAATTATTGGCACTCATTGGCCATTAACCAAAACATGAAAACTCAACATGGGAAAAAAAAGGGCTAACTAATGGCATAATTAATAACAATTCTTCAAGTGACATTAATTATTGGCACTCAGTGGCCAGCAAGTATTGAATAGAATCATCATTCAGTATTATTCAGATTATTACGAAGTCATTATTAAAAATCAGTTAATTACAGTCATAGCATTAATAATCACAGGCATTATAAGTAGTCTCATTACAATAAACAGTGTTTCTCCTTCAGTAGTATTCAGATCATTACAAAGTCATTATTAAAATCAGTTAATTACAGTCAAACCATTAATAATCACAGGCATTATAAGTAGTCTCATTACAATAAACAGTGGCAGTTATTAACTAGTGACAAAGCATTATTAAATATATATACTTTTTTTTGTCTCATTAAGAAGTCCTTACTCAAGTAACATACTATTCAGAGCTGATCAGCATTACTCAGAACTTTCTCAAACTAGTGACATTATGTGGGAGTGGTAATACATTTTTTTTGTTAGCAATGCATTGCGTTGGGATCGATAATTAATTGCTGAAACATAACACTATTTGCTTTTGACCTATTGCAGCAAATGAGGATAGGTAACGTCATTCGTCATGAGTCAGCTGTAGCAAGGTTATGTAACAAGGCAGTATATGTGATCACATTTATAAATGATAAACACAAATGGGTAAAAAATAAAAATGCAAGTACTAGAACAGGTATAATAACTAACAGGTTTAGTAAGTATCATGAAAAGCTTCTCCTGGAAAAAATACAAAAACGGATTATTGACCTGAAAGAAGAAACGCACACTATGCTGAAAAGTAGTGAACTTCGAATTAACAGGTAGTGAAATGTGTATAAAATATGTTCCATAGCTGTCCTTTCCAAAACTTTCCGTCATCCTACTATGCAATATAACACCTGCTGTCAAAGCAAACTGCAACAAATACTTAAATAACTACATAGCATAAATACATAACTTCAACACTATCCTCATCTGTAAAGAAAAAACTTCATTATCCATATCATCATAACTTCACTATTATCATCATCTGTAAAGAAAAACTTCATTGTTCATAACATCATATCCTTCATCATTATTCATCAGCATTCATTATCATCTGCAAAAAATCACTTCATTACTCATTACATAACTATTCCTTATCTCTAGCATATTTCATCACTAAAACTAAGATGTGTAGTTCTCTCTGACAGCCTGCATCAATCACCTTGTATTCTGAAAGAAAAAAATTAGTTAAGACTGCTATTCTGTGATGAGTATAGTATATTCTTGTTAATGTTTGTTAATCCTGATCCATTTACTCTTCCTCATAAAGTTATCGCATCTCCTTTCGTTTATTCCGTAGGTGAAATTCCCATTTCTGTTGAATTTATTTCTTACATACATCATTTCTTTCTGAAATTGATGAACAGAGATTAATGTCCTGCATTTAAATTATATACCCACTAAATAATAACTGGTTTATGGTAACATACTTAAGCATACAGCATAACATGACAGAAAACGTAATATGTTAAAGACGTTGACAGTGTTCAGCTGCAAAAATGTACACAGAATAATACAATGCAGCAGCAAAAGGAAAAATGTAAAACAGTTACGATGTTGAGATATCATAGGGCAAAAAAAAAGTCAAAGTCGACTGGTGTGTGTTATATCTTAACTATTTCACAGTGCATATAAACAAAACTGGAATACAATCATACATAAAAAGACAAATGTGACGTTCGTTGTGTTCAGCTCGTATGTAGTGTAGTTAATAGAGGCGAGAATTAAAGACTTTAATGGAGAGAGAATTTGATAAAATTAATACGTCATTACATAGAATTGCATAATTATTCATAAAATACGTAAGTTCATTTGGAAAAATATGCACGGTCTGATGTGTAACGACAAGAAAAGCGACCTGCTAACCTTACCTTGCCGGGCACTTGCCAAGAAAAAATACGATAATCATCAGTAATTAGTCACGTGAAATAATTGCATTAGTAAATGGCATCATAGTGTGTTGAATCATAAAGTGTCTTCATTCAATAAACGGTTTAATGTTTGAGATATGGTGATTGCCTTTCGATTTTCTAGTTCTCAAAGTTTCGACGTGTACAACATTGGGCTGAGGGATGCTGCGAATCCGATATGGACCTGCGTATAGAAGTTCAAATTTACTGCACTTACCTTTTAATTTGCTGGATAAATAATGTGTACGTACTAATATCTTCTGTCCAACGTGAAAGTCGCGGCGTGTACAAACCTGTTTTTGCTGTCTTCTCCGGCGCTCTGCGGCACGTTTGATGTTCTTCAGCGCAATGTCAATTATTTCGTGGTGTCGTAATCGACGAGATGTAGGAAATGTTATTAATTCTTTAATTTTGTTAGGTGGTTCAGCATTTTTCAGTATAACAGTCGGAGATAGCATAGTGGATTCATTTGGAATGGAATTAATTACATCTTGGAACGAGAGTATGTGTGTATCCCAATCAATATGTCTTTTGTAGCAGTATATTCGGCACAGCTTACCAATTTCTTTCATTAATCTTTCACAGGGGTTCGAAGAAGCATGGTACTTGGATATATAGATCGGAGAAATGTTTCTAGCTCGTAACATGCGTGTCCATACGCTACTACGAAATTGAGATCCATTGTCAGAAATTACTTTCATCACATGCCCTACATGAGATAGAAAATGTTTTACAAATGCTTTCGAAACAGTTTTAGCAGTAGCTTTGCGCAATGGAGTGAAAGTAACAAATTTTGAAGTAAGCTCAACAGCGACAAATATGTAGCAAAAACCTCTGTTAGTTCTGGGAATCGGACCAAAAATATCTACTGCGGCCATGTGTCTTAATTTAACAGGTATAATGGGATATAATGGAGGAATATGTGAAGTGGTGTCTGATTTAGCTTTCTGGCAAATTTTACAAGACGCTAAAACTCGTCGTATACGTTTTTCCATGTTAGTAAAATAACAGTTCTGTCTCAGTATAAGAAAACATTTTCGTGCTCCGTAATGTGCGTAGCTTAAATGAGTGTACCAAATTAATTTGTTGACCAGTTCGTCAGGAATGCATAATAACCAATTGTTGCTGTCAGGATGAGAGCGGCGAAACAGAACGTCATTGCGTACAGTGTAATGGTTTCTAATCGTAACATTTTTTCTATCTTGCCAAAGGTGTTTAATTTCTTTCCACACATTGTCTTTATTTTGCTCCTTTGCTATGTCCTGTAATGACGATGAAATAAAGTTTTCAAATGCAACTTGCTGAATGTACATGACACTGAAATTTGTTTTGCAGAAGTTGGTTGCTACGTCTTGCTGATTGTTGTCGAGAGAACGCGATAGTGCGTCTGCTATAACATTTTGTGTGCCGGGAATGTGAACAATTGTAAAATTAAATTCCTGTAAATAAAGTTTCCATCTACTTAACCTGTCGTGAGTAAATTTAGCCGAGAGTAAAAATTGTATCGCTCTGTGGTCTGTGTAAACGGTGGTATGTCTGCCATAAAGAAAGTGCCGAAATCTCGTAAAAGCCCATACAACACATAATGTTTCAAGTTCTGTAACGGAGTAATTTCGCTCAGCAGGTGACAGAATGCGGCTTGCAAATGCGATGTTTTTAATTACTATTGAACCATCTTCTTCAATTTCCTGGAAAATATGTACGCCTAAGGCGGTGTTGGAACTGTCGGTGGCAATGGAAAAATTTCTAGTAAGATCTGGGTGCGATAATAGTGGTGCATTCAACAAAGCATGTTTCAGGTTCATGAATTCAGAGTGTGCTTGCTTATCCCAAGACCAAATACTGTTTTTACCTGTTAATTGGCATAGTCTAGGCGTGTCTAAAGCAGAATGGTGAATAAATTTACGAAAAAAGTTAATTAAGCCCAAAAAACTGCGTAATTGCTTCTTCGTCGTAGGAACGGTAATGTCACGTAGAGCTTGAAGTTTTTCCGGATCAGGTGCAATGCCTTCTGCTGAAATTACGTGTCCAAGAAATTTTATGGAAGTTTTGCCAAAGTGCGATTTACTAAGATTAACTGTAAGTCCTTGTGCATGAAAAGTTTGTAACAGTTGTTCAAGAATCAGATTGTGTTCGGACCAGTTAGCTTCTGCGATAAGAATGTCGTCTACATACGTCGTAATTCTGTCTTTAAGTTCTGTCGGAAGTATAGTGTTCAAACCGCGAATAAAAGCTGCAGAAGAAATAGTTAACCCGAATGGTAATTTGCAAAATTGATAACAGTCGCCAAAACAGAGAAAAGCTGTATATTTTCTACAATTCGGATGAAGTTGAATTTGCCAAAATCCCGAATTCAAATCTAATGTGGAATAAATAGCAGTGCCGTGAAATTTCTGTAAAAGTTCCTCTAATGTCTGTGGTCGGTCTGTTTCATTAATAATAATGTCATTAATGTGACGTGAATCAAGTACAAGGCGAAGTGAGCCATCTTTTTTCTTAACAATATGTAGAGGGTTTATGTACGGACTAACTGCTGGTTCTATAATTCCTTGGTCGAGCATATCCTGCAATTCTTTTTTAACCTGTTCTCTGTGAATGTATGGAATAGGATAATGCTTTGCTTTAAATGTGTCGTGCGGTTTGACTTGAAATTCATACATAAAGCCGGACATAGTACCAGGAATGTTGTCAAAAACTGGAGCTTGCTGTAAAAGAATTTTGTGTAATTGCGTTCGTTCGTCGTCTGTAGTTGCACTGCTTTGTCTAACTTTATCGGAAATCATTTGTATTACGTCGTAGTCCATTTCGTCTGGAGTATTATAGTTGTGTACGTACGTATCCGTTAACAATGTGGGATTACAGTCTATGTCACGTGTTGCGGAAATGACCTCTGTGCGGTTGATTGTTTGTTCTTCCGCAGATAATGAGTGCTGAAATTCTAAAGCAAGTTGTACATTTTCATCCTTTAACATTAAATAAGAATTCTGAAAATCAATGACTGCGTCGTGTTGTACCAGAAAATTCGTACCTAAAATAACGTCTGTTGTCAATAAAGGCACAATCCAAAAATTAGAGTGAAAAGTATGACCTCCAATACAAAATGATAAATGCGTCTGTAATTTAACGTCTACACCTTTACTCGATACTGCTCCTTTCACTTTTGTTTTGCCTAAAGGTAATGTCGGATAGGTATTCTCTTTGTTGCACTCATTAAAAGTCTCCTCATTTATTACTGATATTGGTGATCCGGAATCAATTACTGCTGAGAATTTCGATGAACCAATTTTAATTTCGATAACAGGATGTGAAATGGTTTTCTGAATAACTGGTCTTTCCTGTAAAAGAGTGTCTCTGATGTCGTCAAAAGTAATTACATTTTCGTGAACAACATTTTGCGTGTCAAAGGTAGTGCTTGTGTTATTAGAAGATGCGTCCTGTGCAGTATCTAGTCAGATTCTATCTGACGTGTTATTATTATTAGGAGGGTTCTGTGGCATTTCTACTATTTGAACTGTCCTATTACTTCTTCCAGACGTATTACGCTCTGGATGATACCTACTGTCGGGTTCATTCATGAGAATATGTTCTTGTTGATTACTTTGTCGCTGGTAAGACCGACTGTTATTAAACGTATGTTGGTAATTATGCTCATTATTTTTACGTCTGTCGTGAAAGTCATTCCTATACGGTGCATTGCGATAGGAATTGAAATACTGTCTTCTCTGTACGTAGTTGTTTCCTTGCTGCCGTGCATTATTATTTGTTGGATCTGGGACTATACGTGCACGCGGCGGAACATTAAAGCCTGGTTGACCTTGTGCATTACATTGTTGGTTATGTATTCCAACCGGCTGACTTTCATGCTGTTGTGGTGGAAAACGTCTATTGTTACCAAAATGTGTTTCCTGTTGCTGAAAATTTTGACGATATTGATAATCTGAATTTTGTCTGTGATTTAAGTTCTGGTAGTTATCGTTCCTAAAGCGTCTGTTACTTTTCCTATTGAAATTACGTGTCTGATCATAATTGCTGTACTTCTGTTGACCTTGGTTATTATAAGAAAAGTTTTTGTTTACAAAAGAATAATCAGATTGCTGTACTTCCAAGAGCTGTAAAAGATCTCTGAACGCTGAAATATTTTCTTTTTGCTGACCTGTTAGAAGTGACACTCGTAATGACCGTGGTAATTTGGAAATGCATAATTGTATCAGTGCGGATTCACTGTACGGTTCACTCAGGTATTGGTTTTGTTGTACCATGTGCTCAAAAAATTGCGTCACACTCGGAAAATTTGAGTTCTCGTAATTCGGCAAACTAATTAACTGATCTTTAATTCCGCGCTGTGTCGTCTTCGACCAGTACGCTGACAGAAAAGCATTCTGAAATTCCTCTACCGAGTAACACTGTCTCGCGATCGGTCTCATACGAGTTGCCGGTTCGCCTTCCAAAAAACTGCAAATAAACTCAAGTTTGTGTGTTACAGGCCAAGTCGGTGGAAGAGCAAAGCTAAATTGTTGAATCCAATCCAATGGGTGAATCTGCGTTCTATCGTTTTTGAAAACCTTAAACTTTCTCACTGACAGAAAATGTTTGTAGTCGAAATTATCATCTCTGTGTGATAGAACAGGTTCAGGATCGTAAGAGAATCTATTGAACTGTGGTTGATCGGAATCTAAGTCCCGTACTCTCTGTAGATTACCCAAATTATACGCACTGCGTGAGTCTGACTCATGTTCATAAAGTGGCGTCTGTTGTGGCATGTTATTAACTGAAATGTTTTTCATCTCTGTTACTTCTTGTTGTAAATTTGATAACTTCCTACGTAACGTGTTGTTAGATGAATCGATCTCATTAATTGTCTGCTGTAAATTTTGAAATTCAGGTGTTTGGATAAATGAAACCGGTGCAGTATCGTCTG
Organism: Schistocerca americana; assembly: GCF_021461395.2. Lineage (NCBI taxonomy): Eukaryota > Metazoa > Arthropoda > Insecta > Orthoptera > Acrididae > Schistocerca > Schistocerca americana. The sequence goes on along the minus strand of NC_060119.1, from coordinate 144,982,369 downwards.
ATTTATTGTCATTAGTATTTTCGATAACATCAATACGACTGGCCAATTCATCACATTTCTCAGTCAGTATTTTAACCTGATCATCGGTTTTAGAATCAGACGCATTAATCTGTTTTTGCAACTTGCGCGTAGTTTCGCTCAGTTTTTTAACATCAGCTTTGATAACATCACAATCCTGTGTTAGATCTAATTGTTCGAATCTATCTGTCACTGTTTGAAAATTTACTGTGTGTGTATCTGTTTTTGATTTAAGATCAGAAATTTCATCCCGTAATTCCGCGTTCAATTGTTCTATGGTATTAATTTTGTCGGACACTGTAGTAATATTATTGTCTACATACGTCTTCGCTTTCGCGAACATTTTACGTTTGTCCTCTTGTCTTTGTGCAGTGATTGTTTCCATAACCTGACGTTTGACTTTATTTTGATCTTGAATAAATTTGCGGAAACGCGTATCACTGTTCTGTATGTGCTGATTAAAGCGCTCGTTAATCTGAGTGTTCTGCTGTTCGAATTTCGCGTCTATCTTTTCGTCCATTGTGCGCGAAAGTTCTACCGTTATTGCTTTAAACTCGTCCCGTAATTGTGTAGCTTTTTCAGAGCATTGTTTAGCGACTTCGCTAATTTCGTCTCTGAGTGTTTCTGTTGCGGCTGTCTGCATTTCCCTTAATTCTTGCGCAACAGACTTTATTTCTTCGCTATTTTTTCGTGAACAAGCCTCAATTTCCACGCGCAACTGTTCCTTAGTGTCATGGCACTGCGCGGCAACGGCTCTTATTTGTTCACTAAGCTGTCTGGAATTGTCGTCTAATTTTTCATTCTGTTGTCTGACCTGTTCACTAAGTTGTTTGAGATTTTCGTCATTATTGTCAAGTTTCTCGTTCTGTTGTTTGACCTGTTCACTGAGTTGTTTAAAATCTTCACTTTGTTTGTCTAATTTTTTATTCTGTTCACTAAATTGTTGTTTGTTATCTTCCCTAAGTTGTCTGAAATCTTCACTCTGTTGTTTACTCATTTGTCGCAACAAAGCCATAATTGGATTCGACTCAAGGTCAGCATTTCTATTCTCTGTGCTGTTCAACAGTGGATCTGGAATTGTTTCACTTTCTGTAACCATTTGGTCATTTTGAGATTTACAAAAAGGTTTGTCAGTCAAATGTATACTATCAGTCATTGTTTCGGAATTAAATAAATCTGTCGTACCTTGTGTATCCTGTTCATTTTCATTAGACAAATTTGTCTGTACATTACTTAGATTTTCTAAATCGGGTGTGTTAAGCTCGGCAGCGCTCATTACTATAGACCGCTCCGCGTCATCAATTGTCGTCAAGTTAACAGACGAGACAATTGAGTTCGTTTGTTCATCATTAAGGTGAAAGTCATCATTAGTGGTTGGAATGCACTGATTGTTAGTGGACGCAGGATTGTCATGATTACACTGCGTGTCACTAGTATTATTGGTGAAGTTATTTAATTCGCTTATTTCGTTCATAATACCTCGCGATACACTATTCACAGTCTTTCGCGGCATTTTAACAACAGTCACAATTATTCACAAAACAATAAGCACAAATGCAAAAGCAACACACAAATACAATAGAGCAACGAATTGCCGTTGACCTGTAGAAAGAATGTCACAAGATTAATAAAAGCGTTGCGCTAAATCCTGATTATATCTAAGCAAATAAGAGCAGATATCTGACTGTTGCTCAAAAGACTCTCAACGAAATACGATCCTGGACTGGGTGTCGCCAAGTGTAACCTCCCCACAAAAATTTCAATGACAGAAATAATAAATGAATAGGAGCCAAACGTCCAAACGTAACCTCCCTGCAATTAAATTTAATGACAATAAAACTGATAATCGCAATCTGACTCAAATATAAATTCCTCATGAAAAATTAAAGTCCATTCAGTGATAAGAAAATTTAATTAAACCGAAATATCGGTCTTTGGCCCTGTGTAAAACAATCAGAATTAAAGTCTTACCTCAGAATAAATGGATGTCACATTTCTGCTCTTGTTGTTGCGCACCGCTTGGAGGAACTGCATTGCAAATAATAATATTCTTTTTTTTTTGTGATTTTAGTGGAATTTTTCTTCAAAAGAAGTGGAATGAAATGGGAAGTGCAACGAAATCTTTAGTTCAATAAAAAATTAAATTTTTGAGAAAATGCTTTTGAAATAAAAATTATTATTGGGGAACTTGTTGGAGAATAATTACAATAAATAATTTTTTCATTATCTAATGATTATATTAATTAATAGTATACCTTATTCACCATCTTGACCAGTGTTGCCGACCGCCTACATCACACAACCGCACTGGGCTGCTACTACTGACCGACCGCTCTGCATGACGACTACTCACTGAGTACTGCTCTGCAACTAGACAGAGCTACAGACTCGCAACGACTACTACTGACAGAGTACTGCTCTGCATAGCGACAACTAGCGAACTGCTCGCAACACTCGCGCGGTCAAGCGCATACTCTCTGGTCACAGATGCTACAATGCCTCGCCATCGCTGCTGCGTTACATACGTGTTTCAATATCCCGTAGGAGGGATGGAAATGGTACAAAACACTCACATTAAAAAAAAATTACTTGCCACCGAAAGTGCAACTTGTTTTTAAAAGAAAACTCTTACGGTGGAAGGGTGGCAACTTTATATACAAAAATGACCATGTAAATAAAAACCCATGAAATGCAGTCTTACATAAAATGTACAAACATGCTCTACATTGCACATATACCGCCTCTCAAGATGATAGACAAAATAAAAACATATTTCAGGGATTCGGCCTTTACACCTTAAGCAATAAATTCGTTAACACCGAATCCGACAAACATGACAGGGGCAGCTATTAACATCTGGCAGATTGACAGGGGGATTACTGAACAACCCGAACCGCAAGTTGCTCTAACCCGCTCCTACTCCACAAGAGAAAAACGGACCACCCATTTCATAAATAACCACCTTCCCGCGGGTGGGCAAACGGAGAAGAATGGTGGGACGACCCCAAAACAAAGCGGCTGGTGACCCCACCAAGAAAACAAATAGAATTTAACAAGTAAATGAAACAACGTATCTCCAATCACTAACTTCTAATAAACTGCGATTTCTGGCGAAGACCTGGCGCAGCACCCCCAACGTTCTCCCGAACCGTCCGCTGCCAGCCTCTTCAACGGACGCAGGAAGCTGCGCCGATCTCCCGTCTCGCGACGTCGCAGCTCACCCCGGCCAGACCGATGTCGTGGGTTGACTCTTGTTGGTCTCGTGTCGACCGGTAAGCCACTACCCCTCGTTATACGGCGCCGCCCACTGGACTCACGTGGAGACCTCATATGCGCCGACGCTCAAGGCGAACAAGTCATCTTGTGTCTCAGTGCGCGACCGACCAACCGATCGATCCAACTGCCAATGACCGTTGCCCGAGCAACTCGCGCAGACTGGCGGGCTAACGCTCGGACTCAACTCAGCCCCGACTGGGCGACCACTAGCTGAGATCTGTTACTGGCTGAGTGGCAAGACTCTCATTATCTGGCTGTAAAGTTTGATCCAAACGACAGACCTACTAGCACTCCGATGACAGTCAGACACTAACTGCCGCACAAATGTGAACGAGAGAACGACCAGCAACTGCCACTGGCGAGCTTATAGCGCCCCTTAAATGCACGTGAACAGGCAACCTTTCCCCTTTTCCACCAGAGGGAGACACCAAAGCTGCGACTGCCACAGCGGCGCCACCGCCAGAAACGGAGGTCGACTGTTTCACACTACGCGCTGTGGCGCGCTCTTCAAAATAGCAAATTTTACCACGGCTCACGCCGAGTACCCCATTCTGCTCTCTCACGTTGTCTGATGACCACTGAGGTCGCTGATGTGGAGTACCTGGCAGTAGGTGGCAGTATGCACCTAATATGAAAAACGTATGTTTTTGGGGGTGTCCGGATACTTTTGATAACATAGTGTAACAGTGTACCTGCTTTATATACGTGAGGGGTCAGGTACACGTAGTTTTGGGATGAGAAAGTTTGCAGTCTCACACTAATAGAATCCGGAATCTCGCCTGCCGTGTTGTGCCGAGAGCATAGAGCCATAAATACCTGCAGCTTTCACAGAGCCTGCGCAGCGTCTTCAGTATATGGCTCTCCTGTCGTCAGACTGGCGCCGTTTTCTCCGCATTCACCGCCCAAGGCTCACTCTTGCCCACCTTCTGGGATCTTTACTGTGCTTAACAATGCCCTGAACCGCAGAAAAACGTTTGAGGAACGTGGGAGCGGCGGTCATCTCGTGCAGAATTTTAATGACTCCTCTGTGGCGTTACCTGCAGTCCGCATTGTGTCATCTCGCGACGAGCGTCCTTTCATCCTGTCCGCTACACAAAACAACCTTCGGCGAACGCTGCCCTACCTATCGTCGCCGTCGCCTTTTACAACCTGCGTTAATTTAATGGTCGCCTTCGGCCCGCTTTGATCTGGTGTCTGTGTGTGAAACTGCCAGCACAGCGAAACGCAATTCTCAAGAAATAAAAACGTCTACAAGTACTTCACTATCGGATAATCTGTAAAAAAAAAAAAAAAAGGGAATACGCAGTATATGAATGACGTGAAAGTCGACGAAGCCGTCAGTTTCGCCGTCTTTCAAGCTAACCACAACCTCATGCTGTGAAATGTATCCGAGTAAAAGGTGGTCAACAATTTGTGGCAGAACTAAGATAACGATCGCTTTATTCATTGCTGTTAAAGCTAACCTCTACGAGCAAACTGAAGACAGAAATAACTTGGTTTCAGCGCTTAAAGCAAACTGCAATTTCTGGCTGTCATTGTGGTTAGCCGGCCGGGGTAGCTGGGCGGTTCTAAGCGCTACAGTCTGGAACCGCACGACCGCTTTCTAAGTTCTAGGCGACTGATGACCTCAGATGTTAAGTCCCATAGTGCACAGAGCCTTTTTTTTTGTCATTGTGGTTAGGTCTTATGGGACCAAACTGCTGAGGTCATCGGTCCCTAAGCCTACACACTACTTAATCTAACTGAAACTAACTTACGCTATGGACAACACACACACCCATGCCCGAAGGACTCTAACCTCCAACAGGGGGAGCCACACGGACCGTGACAAGGCGCCCTGGAGCGCGAGGCTCTCGCCATCATTGGTTACCTGGAACTATCCTCACACCGGCTGCACGAGCTGCCGCGTTACCAGCCAAATGGTCAGTCCTCGTTGGGACTTGGCTGCACATTATAGGCGGCACACGCAGATTCCATACGAAAAAGAATAAGAAGAAAACAAAGAGCAACTAAAAAAGTCAATACGATGACGAAAATGATGTGGCAAAGAATTAGAAATAAAAAATTGTATTTGAACCAATTAATTGAATAAAAATAATAATGAAACTCTTTTGATTAGATTTCGAAATAAAAAGAATTTCGTTATATGTATATGTATATCTATACCAATTTGCCAGCTTAACTCCGTCGTATGATAGAAATACAATAACCAGGTGGCACTTAGACAAGGACCAGCCAAACTATTTTCAATGGCGGTTAAACACTGACAGTAGCAATCTACAAACAGAATGTGTCAGCACTCCAGGACCTAGTAAACATTAATCATCACATCACATACAGCTCTTACTAGAGCCTTGCGTACTAAGCAAGTTGAAATTAACACATTTGAGGACAGACTCAGCAGGAGTAGCAATGGCCGGCCAAGAAAATGAAGTCAACACCACAGAACTCAGTAGTCGATTCCGGCCACAATTTACAGCACAAGCAAGGCCCTTACCCTCTTGCTTGTTCGAGAAGCCAGCCGCCGCAGATCCCGGTGCCGGGAGACATGCAGAAAGCGAAATACAACAACGGCTTCCCAGTAACGTGACTGCTTCTATGCCGGCGATATTTGCTACGGAGCCGTCACCCGGGTAAACAGCCCGTTTTAGGTGTTCTCTTCTTGCTGCCTCGCACGGCGCCTGTACTGTCCGGCAGACTTCCCAAACGACGTTACTGCTCGGCTTTCCAAACGAAAAATCCCCGCTGCTTGCTAGAGCTTACAGGCCCGTCCACACGCAACGATCTGTCTGCGCAAATGTCTGCGCACATCACATCTGCGCAGACAGATCGTTGCGTGTGAACAGAAGATTTGCACCAACCTGAGGTGTGTGCAAACCTAGAAGTTGGAGTTGGAGGTTTGAGCGAAACCTTTCAAATCTGTCGGTTCAAACCACATCTGCGCAGACAAGTTGGAGCGTGTGGACAGGAGATCGTCGCAAATCTGGCGCGAAACAGCTGTTTGCTCAGTCTAGTGTTTGTATTTGTGTGCACAGGGCATTAAAATGGCTGATACTCGTCAGTGTTCTCGAGAGTTTGTAAGTGAATTCATTGAAATATACAGAAACCACCCATGTTTGTGGAAGATTAAAAGTAAAGAATATAGTGACCGAGACAAAAAGACAGCAGCATACAACGCTCTAATTGAAAAATTGCGGGCAGTTGGCGCCTCGGCAAACAGAGAAACGGTAATAAAAAAATAATTTCGTTGCGAACTGGCGAAATTATTTGCGGATGGATGTCGAAACTTACAATTATCTCTTAAAGCATGTAACCCCTCATATTATGAGAAAAATACTTGTATGAGAAGGGAAATTTCTCCTCATGAACGCCTGGCAGTAACATTAAGATTCCTAGCAACAGGAAGGAGCTACAATGATTTGGAATTTTCATCTGCAATATCGAAACAAGCATTGAATGAAATAATACCCAACACATGTGAAGCTATTTACGCTTTCCTGAAGGATGAGTTCATGAAGGCAAGTCAAGTAAATTAGTCTGTCAGCGAACTGTTTACCGAAAAGAGTTATCCAAAGTTCAGAAATCTAGAAGATCTGGTGTAGGAGTAGATCAAGTATACCAGCCAACGTTATGGTATTTTGATCTACTTGGCTTTCTTAGTGATCAAGAAACGCCAAGACCAAGCAGGAGTACAATTGAAGATGAAATTGGAGTGTCAATGTGCCAGGAAATGGAACACGAGGTAATGTAAAACAAAACAGGTTCGCCCTGCAACTCTCGCAGTAAATGTACGTGAGAAAACTGCTTTCGCTTTAGCAGCCACTGTCTGCACCATTTTGACCGCTTTCTCTGTTTCCTGCGGTTGGTCTGAATGTTTTTTGCAACAGAAGTTGCGAACACAGACCACAACAGAACTTCCTCCATTTCTATTTTTCAAAATAACTGAATTAAATTTTGACGTTTTCGGGGAGCTTAGTCGCTTGCCACTGATATTTCTTTTCTACACAGACAGATGGCGGGCGAGTAGTAGATTGGGGTTTGTGTCGTGTGAACACACCACATTTGCAGCGATCTTCTGCATGTACAGACATCTGCCCCGATGTCTGCGCAGACAGATCGTTGCGTGTGGACCGGGCTGTACGCTCCCCGATCGGCCCGGTAGGTGGCGCCACCGCGCGCTCTGCGCACACCACCGGAAAGATGACTCACACCGGCGGCGGTAATATCGCTGATCGAGCCACACGCCTCAGTGGTGGTTATTTTGAACACTACCTGTGATGGTGAAGTGTCCAGTTACTGGTCAAAATCCACATAACTAGTGTACACACGTACGCTACCACAGGTATTGTACAAGGGGCGTTCAAAATGTTTTGCACAGCCGGCCGAAGTGGCCGAGTGGTTCTAGGCGCTACAGTCTGGAACCGCACGACCGCTATGGTCGCAGGTTCGAATCCTGACTCGGGCATGGATGTGTGTGGTGTCCTTAGGTTAGTTAGGTTTAAGTAGTTCTAAGTTCTAGGGGACTGATGATCTCAGAAGTTAAGTCCCATAGTGCTCAGAGCCATTTGAACCATTTTTTTTTTGTTTTGCACAGTCGTTTCTAATTTTTTTATTTTTTGCAGGAGGAGAATGAAATTTTTTGTGAATATACTTGGAACATTTAGGTATACATTGAGCCTACTCAATGTAGCCTCCATCAGCTGTGACGCATCTGGACCAATGTTATTTCCATTATGTAAATGCACTTCGGTTAAATTCTGAGGACTGACTTTCTCACCACCGCTTGACACATTAAATAAGGACTTTCTCATTATCAAATGTTTTACCGCGCAGGTGGGCATTCAGACGACCAAAGAGGTAAAAATCAGATGGAGCCAAGTCTGGACTGTAGGGAGGATGAGGAACAATTTTCCAACCCATTTTCCTGAGTTTCTTCTGCATCAAAAGCGCTGTATGGGGTTTGGCATCGTCATGGTGTAGTCTGATGAGCTGACCCTGAACCTGTGGTCTGTGAGTCTTGATGGCACGTCGCAGCTTGTCCAATGACAAACAGTAGCCGGCTGTCGTGGCCGAGAGGTTCTAGGCGCTTCAGTCTGGAACCACACGACCGCTACGGTCGCAGGTTCGAATCCTGCCTCGGGCATGGATGTGTGTGATGTCCTTAGGTTAGTTAGGTTTAAGTAGTTCTAGGGGACTGATGACCTCAGATGTTAAGTCCCATAGTGCTCAGAGCCATTTGAACCTTTTTTTTTTTTTTTTTTTTTTTTTTTTTTGACGAACTGTAATGGTCCGGGTTAATTGTGAAGCCAGGTTCCAAAAATTCAATGAAAATGACACCACACTGATCCCAGAAGAAGGAGGCCATCACCTTTCGGTCTGTTGTACGTGAAAGTTTTGGTATCTTCCTCCAAGGGGAACCCCTATGACGACACTCCATGGATTGGGTTTTGCTCTCAGGTTTGGACAAAATGTTATCTTTCATCCTGGGTATTGATGCCGTTAAAACACAGTTTCCACTCTTCATTAAAGGTCTTCATGAGACCCTCGCACACATTCTTCCTCATATTTTTCATTTCTCTTGTCAATATCTAGTCACTCAACGTGCACAGATTTTTCTGTACCCTAGTGACTGTACCAGTGATACCACACTACCCAATGACAAACGAGTCACTTCAGCAAGCTCTCGTGTCGTCACACATCTGTCATTTTGGATGAATTGATCAATGGTCTCCTTATTCACATCACTCACTGCTGTCGAAGGTCTACCACATCGTGGATTGTGCAGTAGAGAGAAATCACCTTCCTTAAATCTCTGCAACCACCGCTGGATACTGCTGCGATCCACTGTGTCCTTGCCATAAACAGGGAGCAATTTCATGTGAATCGATGTGACAGAGTCATCGCCGGTCTTGAAGAGCAACTCCATCACCGACGGCTGTCGCAACCTGACAGCTACTTCACGGTCCGTATGGCTCACCTGTAAATAAAAGAAAACACTTATATGTACCAACTTATAGCTAAATGTTCGCAACAAAATTCAGTCTCCTCCTGCCAAAAATGAAAGAATTAGAGACGACTGTGCAAAACTTTTTGAATGCCCTTTGTACAAGAGTCAGTGTAGGAACTTTCCAAAATACAATATCTCGTAAAAGTCTCGCAATAAAATCCTGCAGAAAACACCACTGACATTGTAATTTATTCTACTTTTAATTTGTTACTGTTTATAGGCATTGTTCCATTTAAAAAGTGTATGTTTCCATAAAAAATACACTTGCTAAGTACAATTACAATCTGTTTATTGGCTAACAATATGAGCGCCTAACTACCAATCCAACATGTGAAAACTGCACATCAGTAACACTTTCCATTTCCACAATATTTGCGGTGCAAGTTTAAGGTGATTCACCCTGTATATACTTTACAACATGGTCACTGTGTTTTCCTAAGATGACGTCTGTGATTTCATATCACATTTGTGAGCTCGCCATCTTTAAAAACTGCTCTTGTAGAGGGAGTAGAAGTTGCTGTAACGCACAAATACTGTATTTAGTGACCAGTGTGTAAAGTTCTGTTAAAACAGTTCATGTGTTTTCCAGAAGCTCACTGGGACTTCCTCTCTTCTGAAGTAAGACATCTTCAAATTTTGTTTAAAAGACACATGACCTTTGTTTACTAATATTTATTCGTTTATTTGGCCTTTGACATCAGCCAGTTAGCCAATTAAAAGGTAAACTATTTCTGGTGGTGTTAGATTAGGAAATGAAATACTAAAAGTGTTAGAAGAATTTTGTTAGTTGACCATCAAACTAACTGATGATGGCCGAAGTAATAGCAAGTAAAGCTTTTATGAAGAAAGGGAATTTATTAACATCGAATATAATTTTAAGTGCTACGAGATCTTTTCCAAAGGTGTTTGGCTGGCATGTAGCCTTGTATGGCATGTAGACTTGTCACATGGACGATACACAGGTTAGATAAGAAAGAACAGAAGCTTTTGAAATGTGGTGCTATAGAAAATTGCTGAAGGTTAGATGGGAGGATCAAATAGCAAATGAGGAGGTTCTGAATCGAACTGGGGGAAAAAGAAATTTATGGCACAACTTGACCAAAAGAAGGAATCAACTGGTAGGAAATATCCAAAGGAATCAAGGAATAGTCAGTTTGGTAATTGAAGTAAGTGTGTGTAGGGGATGGGGGAGGGTATAAAAGTACAGTGAGAGATCTAGGATTGAATACAGTAAACAGGTTCAAATCCATGTAGATTCTGGTAGTTACGGAGGGATGAAGAGACTTTCACATGATAGACTAGGACTGAGAGCGGCATCAAACCAGATTATGGATTGAAGACTACAACAACAACGATTGACATACAGCACAGAACATAAGTCGGTAAAAGAACATCAGAGCATACAGATACAAGTATAACATACAGTTTTCTACTTCTGGCACTGATTGACATGTGTGTAAAATATTCAAGTATAGGTTTCGTTAATTTCAACAAAAAGATAGAGGAACAATGTTAATCAGATATAATGATGTTATGGTACAAACATAAATTTACAAATATACGTTGAACAACGGTGCTGGACATGGTAGTGGTAGAGCTATACACCCTGCATTGTTGTATGAGAACAAAGTTTTTCGCGACGGCACTTATATATAAAACATTCTCGGTATTCTTGCCACGTCAGTTCTGGATAAAATCTTGAGCTTTCGACGATTACCTCCATCGTCATCGTTAGGAGCTGACTGTCTTCACTGCTGCTGTGGCAGCCTTTTTATAGCCCATGGACGGCTTCTGATTGGTCGGTGATTACGTACTGCTGTCGCAGACGGTGTCACTGTGTGCGCCGGTGGCGACATCCCCTCCGTTGGAACGTAAACCTTGGAAGGAACGTCTCTGCTGCTTCTCTGCATCAAGCACTCGTTTCCACGCACAGCTCAGATGGTATCCGCTATCGCGGTTAAAGATCTTTTGGCTCATTCTTATTTCAACAGCCTCCTTGATAATAGAATCCCAGTACGTGAAGGCATGGGACACAATTTTAGTTTCATCGAACAATATTTTATGTTTGTTCGTGAGGCTGTGCTCCACAATTGCCGATTTCTCCAGTTATCTATTTTTAATATGGCGTTGGTGTTCTGCACAGTGGTGTGACCTATATAATTGCTTTCACACTCACAGGGTATATTATAAACTCCAGGGACCCTGAGGCTGAGATTGTCCTTAACAGGGCGCATCATCTCCTTAATTTTATTCAGAGGACGAAATATCGGTCTTATATCTCGTCTACGCAGGACTCTTCCTATATTGCTGGAAATCGCGCCACAAAAAGGAAGAACCGCAATCGGTGTTTCATCCTGTGAGAGTGTAGCTTCTTCACGTTTCCTTTTTTTGGAGAACGCTGCCTTTATATAATAATAATAATAATAATAATAATATTTATTCAACATCGAATAATCAAATACAATCCCTAGAAATAACACAGTTTCAGGACATCATACAGATTCTTCTTCTTAATACGTCAGTTTATATATTACAAACTAAAGATTTGTTTGTATTAATAAATTTTACATTTTGATGGATTTTACATTTGGTAATATACAATCATGATATTACAAATATTGTTTTTATCAACATTATATTAGTTGCCGGTTACTTAAAACTATGAGCTTGACATACTTATGAAGCACTTTTCATACAGGTATAATACTCGTCTAGGGAATAAAAAGGGTTTTCAATTAGAATTCTTTTTAGCTGACCTTTTAATTTGTTAGTAGGAAGGGTTGTGAGACTTTTTGGTAGGGCATTGGCTAGCTACAGCCCAGCATGAAGTGCATTTTTTTCATATAAAGCTGTTCTGTGGCTATTTACATGGTATCTGAACTTTTGCCTTGTATCATACTGGTGGAGGTCACAGTTGAAATTCGGATTTATTGTTTTCACAAGCAATATAACTTTCAATATGTATACACCTATAATGGTAAGCACACCTAATTTTGGGAACACATTCCGACATGATTCTCGAGGTTTGGCACCACAAATAATTCTGATAACTTTTTTCTGTAGTATTAATAATGTACTTAGGTTGGCTTGAGTTTTTGCACCCCATATTTCTACAGCATAGTATAAGTTTGATGAGAATACGGCATGATAAGCAGTTTTTAGTACACACATGTCCTTACAATATTTGCTAATCATATTTATAGCAAACACATTCTTCGACAGCTTACATGCTAAGGAATCAATATGCATGTCCCATTTGAGGCTGTCCTGGATTGTAATTCCCAAGAACTTTGTCCATTTTTCCTTTTTTGCAATGTCATTTCCTATGGATAATGTCAAATTCTATTTGTTTCCTTGTGTTAAATTCCATCATTGCAGTCTTTGAAGCACTTACATTTAGATGGCTTTCATTAAAATACTTGACTATTTCATTAGTTACACTGGTGCACTGTACCTCCAGACTCTCATAGTCTTTGTGTTTACACACTACTGATGTGTCATCTGCATACAATATTTTTGTACAATTAGGAGAACAATACTGTATATCATTAACATAAATCAAGAAAAGAAGGGGTCCCAAGACAGAACCTTGAGGCCCTCCATATTTGATATCAGTAATTTTAGATTTGTGCACCATAGCCATTCTTTCGGAACACGTACTCCAGATAGTTAATCTCGGACCTTAAGTGGTCCTCGCCAGAAACAGTTTTTGCTCTATATACCAACGTGTTCAAAACGCCTCTCTTCTGAGCAGGATGGTGGAAACTCTGTGCATTCAGGTATAAATCTGTATGCGTCAGCTTACGGTATACAGAGTGGCCGAGACGCCCGTCCGCCTGTCGTTGTACTAAAACGTCTAAGAAAGGCAGTCTCCCTTCCTTCTCCATCTCGACAGTGAACTGGATGTTCGAACAGACGATTCGTACCGTTTCCGACCGCTGTGCAGAACACCAACGCCATATTGAAAATAGAGAACTGGAGAAATCGGCAATTGCGGAGCACAGCCTTACGAACAAACATAAAATATTGTTTGATGAAACTAAAATTCTGTCCCATGCCTCCACGTACTGGGATTCTGTTATTAAGGAGGCTGTTGAAATAAGAATGAGCCAAAAGAACTTTAACCGCGATAGCGGATACCATCTGAGCTGTGCATGGAAGCGAGCGTTTGATGCAGAGAAGCAGCAGAGACGTTCCTTGCAAGGTTTACATTCCACCAGAAGCGGTGGCGCCACCTGCACACACAGTGACATCGTCTGCGACAGCAGTACGTAATCGCCGACCAATCATAAGCTGACCAATCAGAAGCTGTCCATGGGCTATAAAAAGGCTACCACAGCCACAGTGAAGACAGTCAGCTCCTGACGACGACGATGGAGGTAATCGTCGAAAGCTCGAGATTTTATCCAGAACTGACGCGGCAAGAATACCGAGAATGTTTTACATACCCTGCATTGTTGTTAGACTTCCTCGTCCCTCCCCCTATGACACCATACCATGATGCCAGATATCCCTTATCCTCCTTCCTCCATCCATCTAACGTAACCTAATTGTCTTGTGTATAAAAATGGAGGGAAATTCAAAAACTGGTGGAAAATTCAAAGCGGCCAACTTTTTGTAAAATAGTGGAAAATAAAAATTGCAAATGGACGATTGATCTGTTGGTGTGAAATTCAAAAATCCAAGACAGCGACCTGGAGATATGAGGACAGCCCCATAACATCAGGATCCAAGACAGCTGATATGGAGATACGAGAACAGCCTCTAAAGAAAAAAGAAAACTAAATCCGCCAGAACAGGCCAAAAGGCTCAACGATACCAACCGACCACCGTCTCATCCTCAGCCCAAGGCATCACTGGATGCAGATATGGGTGGACCTCAAAAGGGCTGAATGCAACCCGCTTGCCAACAGCGTTTGGTAGGCCAGATGGCCACCCATCCAAGTGCTCGCCAAGCTCAGCAGCACTCAACTTTGGTGATCTGATGGGAACCGATGTTACCACTGCAGCAAGGCCATTGGCCGAGAACAGCCTATATGACATTGCAACCAAAGATGGCGATCTAAGGTGATAACATGGAGATATGAGAGTCTACATGACTACCAGGTCACTTAAATCCAAGATGAAGGACCAGCTGCATTGTTGTCAGATTTCATATGTTCAAAATTTAGAATTCTATCCTAAATGTAAAATTGTGTTTAAATTTTCTTTTGACGTTGTAGTTCAGAGTCCATTTCTCGAACTCTTAAGTTTACTTGTACTATGCTCATATTTAAAGTTTAAACAGTTTCCACACACACACACCCTCTCCCCTACCACCACCTCTCTGATGACGTATCTTGTATGTCTGGAGCCAGTTGCCCAAAGTCTAAAGATTTGCAGTAGGAATAGGGTAGGAATGTTTTGCCTTTGTTTACACAAAAATGCGGGAGGGCCCCTGATCTACCACCCTTATGCACTGCCGCACTGGTCTTGCATTGCACTGCTTGCGTCACTGCACACATCTGACGACGAATCCCTTGAGTGCGAGGTCTCAAGTTCAATCTTTAGTCAGGCTCATTTGAAAGTGTTGTGTTAAATATTAGCTGTTAATGACTTACCATGTGCATTAGGAAGGCGACAGAAAATTAGTGTCCGTGATGTGCATAGATCAACCTTCTGTGGGATGTATGTTTTACATTTCACAAGTATGTATTACATTTCACAAAACTGACATCGCCGACATTCAAGAAATGCTCAAAACCAACCATTAACTTACACCATGAACACCAAATGAAAAACGGCGCGCCAAAGTGATCACAAAGTTTTACACCATCAAGATCGAAGGTGAGCTTGTGAATTACAAACCATGCAGGCCGTTCAGTGAGGTATCCACTCTTAAAGAATGCGTAGAGAATCATGTTGGTATAATGGGGTGATGAGAACTGATGGAATGCTTTCGCATGCAGCTGAATGCGAAACAGTCTGTTGTGGAGCTTATGGTGAAACTGGCTATCGTTTAAGGAATAGCTGTAGATAATTGTTTTATAGGCACAGAAAAAACAAACATCCACAGTCTGAATTTGTCCAGTGTTTTCAGGTGGTATGAACTACAATGTCACATATGTTTCAGGAGCTATGGCTTGCTCTAAAGGAGTATGATTTTTATACACAGATCAAAAGTCAAGCAAAAGTAGTTATTTTGGCCAGTTATTGGCCAAAACAGTGCTCATACCATAGTTGCAGTTCTCTTACGCCCATTTTCCCGCTCTTAATTGCAGTGACGTAAATATTCCCTACTTTCCTTGTGAGATCACGAACACGAGAATGAATCGTAGTTGGTGGCGCACCTCCAACTTCTCGCATAACAACAAATAACTTTCCAGCCCATTTATCATCAAATTAACAACCAGCATAATTGTAAAGGAATGCATTAAGCAAGTGATGTTAGTTGATACTACTCTCTTGGTACCTCTAACTTCCTGGGTCCTCTTCAAATCCCGACTCTGGTCAGAGTTGAAAAGAAATTCCTTACTGAATGATGGGATAAGTTTGTTTATCTCATCTACACACTGCCGGCCGAAGTGGCCGTGCGGTTAAAGGTGCTGCAGTCTGGAACCGCAAGACCGCTACGGTCGCAGGTTCGAATCCTGCCTCGGGCATGGATGTTTGTGATGTCCTTAGGTTAGTTAGGTTTAGCTAGTTCTAAGTTCTAGGGGACTAATGACCTCAGCAGTTGAGTCCCATAGTGCTCAGAGCCATTTGAACCATTTTTTTCATCTACACATTTTCGAGCCGTTTCCGCAGCCTCCTGTGCACTGTCAGGTTGACGCTTTGAAATTTCATTATCTTACATCTTCCAATTCTGCAGGACTGCACGAAGTTAAGCAACCATCCACTGCTTCCCCTGAAACCACTGTAATCTATGCCACGTGCAATTTGCTGTGCATTATGTAGTAGTTAACTAACATGCACATCCCGTAAATTCTATTGAACAACCTTGAAATGTGCAAACATCAGTTTTTGTAAGAAGTGCGCCTTGTCCTCCCTCGAATATTCGTAGTTTTTCTTAAGCACTACACCATCATATTGCTGCGGACTTTTTCATATTTTTTTTACTGTGCTGCAGGTAATCTTCCGTGCACATAATTATGTTTAGTACCTGCTTCTTGGATAACAATTGGCCTTCGCTAAATTTCACTAGAGACGTGATTTGTGGCTCCCTATCCAACAAAGATGATGAACTACACGTCTCGACAAATGTTTCATTATCACTGTCACTTGCGAAGCATGTTTCACCATCATTGTGCACCTCATGTACATTGTCTGCACAGTCGGGTGTATACAATACCACACACTCCACTGACTCATCTTGCAGAAACGCTAATATTTCATTTGTCATTTCTTTCTCACTCTGTGAAAGTCCTTGGGTTTCTTTCTGACGAAGTGTCAACTTTTGA
Organism: Schistocerca americana; assembly: GCF_021461395.2. Taxonomy (NCBI): domain Eukaryota; kingdom Metazoa; phylum Arthropoda; class Insecta; order Orthoptera; family Acrididae; genus Schistocerca; species Schistocerca americana. Next base: position 144,965,629 of record NC_060119.1, on the reverse strand, counting down.
AACTGATGTTGTAGATATAATGCAATATTTGTTTATCGTTGTTATTGCTCTGCTTTTGTATTAACACCACTAGCACTGTAGCACTGTTGTGAGTTACTTGTCAGCTACCCAGTTCAGTTACACTCCAGCATACCTACAGCCCTGCCCCGTGTTGCCATTAGCAGCCAATACTGTGGTTACATGGTAGTCAATTTGTAGGACTTCGAATGATGTTGGCACCATTGGCCACTTACAGCCTCGCACTCAAGAGGTTCCTTGTGAGCTGCAGTAGATCACACCACTGTCGCCAGCAGGCTACATGTGTTCAGTTAAGTCCAACTGCTCTAGTGATGGAAGCTCTACTGAACAGTATGTGCCAACTACCTGGCGAGTTTTGTGCTTGAACATACTTCAGCGCTTATAAAGAACACTTTTCTTATGGAAAAGTTACATGCAATACAGACATGCATGCATTCTATACGACTGAGCGCTTTTAATGAAGTGTAACATGCAATGCAGATTTAACTGTATGTTGTAAACAGTTAAACAGGTTGATTTTTTCCACTGTGTACAAACTCTAGAGACTGATTAACGAGAGGATACGGAACAAAAGAGGTCTAATGATGTTCTGTCCAGAAATGCATGGTTTCCAAGCTAGAGATCATTTACTCAATCATACATTCTTACAGAGACTGCAGTCTGATGCACACTGAACCATGCAGTCTCAGTCACAATATGTGTTGAAAATGGTGTCCTTGTGCCTCAACGCATGCATCTATATGCCGTAGCATGTTCTGTCTCGCACATTCATATCAGCCAGGCTGTATCTGAACAGTGTCAAAGGCAGCTTGAATACTAGTGTCTCCACATCTGGAATGGCCTCTGCGTATATGATACTTTTGAGATGGCCTCATAATCAGAAATCGCACGAGTTGAGATCCAGTGAATGAGCAGCCACGCTAGTGGACCCCCCTCGTCCAATCCATCAACCAGGGAAGACATGACTGAGATGCATCCAGACGTTAACGACGAAGTGGGCTGGAGCACCATCATTTGGCAGCCACGTAATCCTTCGAATCATCAATGGCACTTCTTCTAGCAGGTGGGTGGCCAAAATTACCCTCAAAAAACGCCAATAGTTCAGGCCTGGTAGATGACTGTTATGAAAGTTGAAGATACCATACTGCTTAAGGGTGCCCACATACATGAATAGGATGGATGACAAATCCGGGAATAGTGGATGCCTGATAAAGAAACCAGTGAAAAACTGCTCCCAATGTTAGTAAGTCTGCACATACTGTAAGTAATAAGGGTAGTACCGATTATCATGGAAAATATTGCACACGGTCTCCTGGCTTATTCTGTACTGGTGGGCCAACTGCCTGGTGCTGACACGGTGGTCGCCTTCCAGGGTGTTAATCACATTTTCTTCCTAATCAGGTGTCTGAAGATTTCCGGTATGTCCTTTTTGATTTCCTGCTTCCTGAATCGACCCTGTCTCAGGCAAACGGTGAAACACTCTTGCAAACATTGAATGCTGTTGTTTTTGTCGATGGGAATAGGTCTTCAGACACAACCTCGCTGCCCACCACTCATTGCCATTTGTCTTTCTGTGCATGAACACCATATCAGCAATGTCTTGATTCGAATCCAGAACCATTGTTTCACATCCACTACAAGGTGAGTCAGCAAGAGAAGTGAATTGGACATGACATTACTAATTACTATGGCAGGAGAGCGTGCTAGGGCATGACATATGAGGAACAGTACTAGCCTCTAGGAGGAAACCATACATACTGTAACTGTGGCTGCATGGTTCAGCGCATATTGTACCACAGTTTCTATAACAAAGTATGATTGAATAAATGGTCTGTGTAGTGTCCTGCAGTCGGCAGGAAAGAACTAACGATGAAGTTGGAACACACTTTATGTAACTAAAACGCCTTCTTGACTCGCACCAATTTCCACATGCAAGAACAACAAAAAGCACAACAATTCTTGTGATGGCAAAAGCTAGATAAGAGTACAAGACAATGAAAAGAAATAATAACCAAAATACTACTCTACACAATTAAGAAGTGGCTTGAGGTCCAGCAAGACACAAATTTCTACTGAAGCCTATGGCGAGTGTCTACTAGGCTAGAACCAGCATATGTATTGGCCGGAGCTGTCCTAGCTGTAGGTACACACTGCCAGTCTGACTCTGCTGTCATGCTTATAACACAGACTCGGTGGAGTGCTACACGTAGTCACATTAGTTCCAATTGGTGGAACTCTGCCACATGGCGTTTCGCGAAGTAGCGCTGTGTTTATGCGAAAAGTGTGTTGATGTTTACATCCACTGGCGGTGTTTTGATCTGTGCTCTTGGAGGGAGGCCAGCAGCCCACCTTTCTTGTCTGTTGTGTAGGCCCTTTAACTGATAAGGGACCGCTGCAGCAGTCTGTAGCATGGAAACCATGCATTTCCATACACAAGCTCATTAGACCTTTTTTGTTCCGTAACCTTTCGTCGATCAATCCCTAGAGTTTGTACACAGTGGAAAAAATCACCCTGTATATGACAGGGTTGAGGTAGAAAGAAATAAAATGAGTAACTAGAGTTTAACAAAGTAGAGATATTTTTTATATATTTTTCCCTTCAAAATAGATTTTCAAAAATCAGTTGGATATGTTTTTTTTCAAAAATATACATCTCACAAGCTAATATAATATACATTTCAAAATATATGTATCACATTTAACATTCGATACATATTTACAGTTCTGATAAGACGTTTTATACAGAAAAACATGAAACAGTAGCTGTATATGCAGTATTTACAAAAATTATATGACAGTGTACAGAGAGAAGTATGTACAAATTTTGTCTCACAGGTTGACACTCTTATATGTGTTTTTGGAATACAATTTACAATTGATGTTGATGCACTTGCATGGTGGTCCTCGACATCCTGGAATAGTTGTAGCACGATATACAATGTTATGGCACATATTTTCACCATTTCAAACAGTTGATGCACTTGAACCACATTTCGCATTGAATATTTCAATTAGTCTGTGAGATATGAAGTTAATAAACTAAATAAAATAGTGATTTGTATGGCGAGCAGTTGTGAAACAACCTCTTCTACCAATAATATATACAACCTAACTCACGCATGTACTATGTAAACGATATATACAATCTGACTTGGCCGGCCAGAGTGGCCGTGCGGTTCTGGGCGCTACAGTCTGGAACCGAGCGACCGCTACGGTCGCAGGTTCGAATCCTGCCTCGGGCATGGATGTGTGTGATATCCTTAGGTTAGTTAGATTTAATTAGTTCTAAGTTCTAGGCGACTGATGACCTCAGAAGTTAAGTCGCATAGTGCTCAGAGCCATTTAATCCATTTACAATCTGACTTGAACACACTGTATGCACACACACATGATGTACAAACCATATAAACTACACACAGGGTGAGCACAATATGCATTCATATACAAGGTATGTACTCTGACATGCATTCAGAAACACTCACGCATCCATCTGCACATATAGAAATACATACACCTACATACAAACTGTGATAAATAAATCATGCTACTCCACATAGAAAGATGTATTTGCACTACATATACAACACTTACATACATCCTCTCTGTCACTCATGTGAATAGTGTGCATATCACAGGGTTCTGATTCTGTCGGCACAAATGACAAGCTTATCATCATCAGCTGATAAGCCGATTCTCAGTTGCAATACAGTAGGCCCTCATTTCTACACAACTGAATACTAACTTCGCACACCATTTGCAGGCACATCAAGTAATCCTCAACTGTGAGAGTCCCTGAGGCCACACACTGCACATCCTTAGCCTGCCTCAGGGTGCCATCTATCTCTGTACAGTATAGTTTTGATTGGAGACCTACAGACTCCACAATTGAGAACCCATTCGCCTCATCTTTCATCAACCCGATAACCTTATTGTTAGCTGGCTGCATGCCATAAGGAGTATCAGTTACCAAATGTGTCAGTGTGGCACAGTATCAGTTTTTGCAAATTCATAATGAAACTGGTACATTTGGACTTTAGATAGTTTTAATATACATGTTGATACATAAAATGGTTTCATGAACTCTACTGAAATCTTAGCAATCTCCAGAGTGACGAATTATCTATTGTGCAAGCTTCTTCATCTCCCAGTACCTGCTGCACTCTACATCCTTCTGAATCTGCTTTATTTCTTGGTCTCCCTCTACGATTTTTACCCTCCACGCTGCCCTCCAATACTAAATTGGTGATCCCTTGAAGCCACAGAACATGTCCTACCAACCGAGCCCTTCTTCTAGTCAAGTTGTGCCACAAATTTCTCTTCTCTTTAATTCTATTCAATACCACCTCATTAGTTATGTGATCTACCCATTTAATCTTCAGCATTCTTCTGTAGCACCACATTTCGAAAGCTTCTATTCTCTTCTTGTCCAAACTATTTATCGTCCACGTTTCACTCCCATACATGGTTACACTCCATACAAATACTTTCAGAAACGACTTCCTGACACTTAAATCTATACTCGGTGTTAACAAATTTCTCTTCTTCAGAAAAGCTTTCCTTGCCATTGCCAGTCTACATTTTATATCCTCTCTACTTCGACCATCATCAGTTATTTTACTCCCCAAATAGCAAAACTCCTTTACTACTTTAAGTGTCTCATTTCCCAATCTAATTCCCTCAGCATCACCCGACTTAATTCGACTACATTCCATTATCCTCGTTTTGCTTTTGTTGATGTTCATCTTATGTCCTCCTTTCAAGACACTATCTATTCCGTTCAACCGCTCTTCCAAGTCCTTTGCTGTCTCTGACAGAATTATAATGTCATCGGCGAACCTCAAAGTTTTTATTTCTTCTCCATGGATTTTAATACCTACTCCGAACTTTTCTTTTGTTTCCTTTACTGCTTGCTCAATGTACAGATTGAATAGCATCGGGGAGAGACTATTACCCTGTCTCACTCCCTTCCCAACCACTGCTTCCCTTTCATGTCTCTCGACTCTTATAACTGCCATCTGGTTTCTGTACAAATTGTAAATAGCCTTTCGCTCCCTGTATTTTACCCCTGCCAGTCAACATTGTCAAAAGCTTTCTCCAAGTCTACAAATGCTAGAAACGTAGGTTTGCCTTTCCTTAATCTTTCTTCTAAGATAAGTCGTAAGGTCGGTATTGCCTCACGTGTTCCAATATTTCTACGGAATCCAAACTGATCTTCCCTGAGGTCGGCTTCTACTAGTTTCTCCATTCGTCTGTAAAGAATTCGTGTTAGTATTTTGCAGCTGTGGCTTATTAAACTGATTGTTCGGTAATTTTCACATCAGTCTACTCCCAGGGCCTTGTCTCGACCCAGGTCTTTCAGTGCTCTGTCAAACTCTTCATGCAGTATCGTATCTCCCATTTCATCTTCATCTACTTCCTCTTCCATTTCCATAATATTGTCCTCAAGTATATCGCCCTTGTATAGACCCTCCATATACTCCTTCCACCTTTCTGCCTTCCCTTCTTTGTTTAGAACTGGGTTTCCATCTGAGCTCTTGATAGTCATACAAGTTGCTCTCTTTTCTCCAAAGGTCTCTTTAATTTTCCTATAGGCAGTATCTATATAACCCCTAGTGAGATAAGCCTCTACATCCTTACATTTGTCCCTCTAGCCATCCCTGCTTAGCCATTTTGCACTTCCTGTCGATCTCATTTTTGAGAGGTGTAATATTCCTTTTTGCCTGGTTCATTTACTGCATTTTTATATTTTCTCCTTTCATCAATTAAATTCAATATTTCTTCTGTTACTCAAGGATTTTTACTAGCCCTCGTCTTTTTACCTTCTTGATCCTCTGCTGCCTTCACTACTTCATCCCTCAGAGCTACTGTATTTCTTTCCCCCATTCCTGCCAATTGTTCCCTTATGCTCTCCCTGAAACTCTGTAAAACCTCTGGTTTAGTCAGTTTATCCAGGTCCCATCTCCTTAAATTCCCACCTTTTTGCAGTTTCTTCAGTTTTAATCTACAATTTATAGCCAATAGATTGTGGTCAGAGTCCACATCTGCTCCTGGAAATGTCTTACAATTTAAAACCTGGTTCCTAAATCTCTGTCTTACCATTATATAATCTATCTGAAACCTTTGAGTATCTCCAGGCCCCTTCAATGTATATAACCTTCTTTATGATTCTTGAACCAAGTGTTAGCTATGATTAAGTTATGCTCTGTGCAAAATTCTACCAGGCGGCTTCCTCTTTCATTTCTTATCCCTATTCCATATTCACCTACTACGTTTCCTTCTCTTCCTTTTCCTATTACTGAATTTCAGTCACCCATGACTATTAAATTTTCGTCTCCCTTCACTGTCTGAATAATTTCTTTTTGCTCATCATACATTTCATCAATCTCTTCGTCATCTGCGGAGCTAGTTGGCATATAAACTTGTACTACTCTGGTAGGCTTGGGCTTCGTGTCTATCTTGGCCACAATAATGCGTTCACTATGCTGTTTGTAGTAGCTTACCCGCACTCCTATTTTTTATTCATTATTGTACCTACTCCTGCATTGCCCCTATTTGATTTTGTATTTATAACTCTGTATTCACCTCACCAGAAGTCTTGTTCCATCTGTCACAGAACTTCACTAATTCCCACTGTATCTAACTTTAACCTATCCATTCCCCTTTTTAAATTGTCTAACCTACCTGGCCGATCAAGGGATCTGACATTCCACGCTCCGATCAGTAGAACGCCAGTTTTCTTTCTCCTGCGGTCCTGAGACAAGCAGCAGGAACTCTCACAGTGTGCAGGTGGACATTATCTTCTGAAATATAAGCTCAAGATAGCTTGCCATGAAGGGCAACGAAACAGGGCATCAAATATCGTCGACGTGCTGCTGTGCTGTATGGGTACTTTGGATGACAACCAGGGGGGTCCTACTATGGAAATAAATGGCATCCCAGATTAACTCGTGGTTGTCTGGCCATATGGCGGGCAGCAGTCAATTTGGTATCCTTCTATCTGGGATGTCTCCAGACGCGTCTTCGTTGGTCATATGTCGACCATATTCTATGCCCAGGTTTGTTGCCCTTCATGGAAACCCATACTGGACTTACATTTCAGCAAGATAATGCTTGCCTTCACATGATGAGAGTTTCTGCTGCTTGTCTTCATGTGTGCCAAACTCTACTTTGGCCAGAAAGATCGCCAGATCTCTCTCCAATTGACAGAATTTGCAGCATTATGGGCAGGGCCCTCCAACCATCTCAGGACACTGACCATTGAATGTGACAAAGTGGCACAATATCAGTCAGGAGGAAAGCTGATAACTCTATCAAACAATGCCTGACCTGAATAACTGCTTGCATAAAGGCCAGAGGTAGACCAATGTGTCATTGACTTCTCAATTCGTGAGGCTTTTTCTGTTGAATGAATCATGCAATCTTACTGAAACTGTAATAGTTTGTTTGCTTGTACATGTACATCACATCTAACGATTTCCGTCCCATTCAGATATTACTTCATGTTGCATCAGTTTTTTTAGTCTATATTGTACACATCTGCTCCTCCCCACCCTCTTTGTATCACTTCTTCCTTCCACATCTCTGACGGTACCATTTTCACCCTCTAACTGTCCAGCTCCTCCTCTCCACTTTTCCTGCATTTCCGTCTCCTGCTCCCCCTTGCTCCGTCTTTCTCTTCCTTCTCGCTCTCTGACCATCTCTTCCTCCCCCCTCTCTCTGTCCAAACGTCTTGCCTCCTCTCTCTGTCCATCTGTTCCTCCTCTCCTGTTTCTGCCCATCTCCTCCTAGCTCCTTTCTCTGTACATGCCCTCCTCCTCTGTCTCTGTTCATACCCTTCTTCTCTCTCTTTCTGTCCATTTCCTCCTCCTCTCTTCCACTGTCCATCTCTTCCTCTCCCCACCTCTCTGTTCATCTCCTCCTCCTCCTTCTTCTCTCTCTGTCAATCTCCTCCTCTGCCATCTCTCCCAGTTCATTTTCTCCTCCTCCTCTCTCTGTCCATGTCTTCATGCCCTTCTCTCTCATCTTCTCCTGCCCCATGTCTATTTCTATCTTCGCCTGCTCCCATCCCTCTTTTCAGCTCCTGCACCCTCTCCCTACTCATCTCCTCTTGCCCCACTCTCCCCAATCATCTCCTTCTGCCCTACCTCTCTGTCCATCTCCTTCTATCCCTCTCTATCTGCCATCTTCTCCTCCCCTCTCTCTATCAATCTCCTCCTCCATTTCTCCCAGCCACTCCCCTCATTCTTCCTTTCTCCGTCCATCCACTGCTGCCCTATCTCTCTGCCCATCCCCTTTTGCCTCCCTCCCTCCTTATCCATCCCTCCCAGCCCCCCTCTCTATCCCTCATCTATCCATCTCAAGTGTTCCTTACCCATCAGCACATGTAGCTCCTGCAGAACAGGTCTATAATGCAGGCCAAATCACTCTCACAACACACCTGTCATGCAGTGCAGCCTACACAGGGGCCTGAAAACCATTCCTTACCCTGAAAAGCATGTCTATAAGGCAGGCCGATATGACTCCTAGGCAAAACACTTATCATTCAGAGCAACCTACACTGCAGGGGCTGAAGAAAAACGTTTTTGCCTGAATCTCTGCTCCTACAAGCACTTAGAGGTTCTAACCCTCAAGTGCTGATCCTCATGAAATTTGCCGTTTGTGCACCAATTTTAGTTGAAATCGATCAGGGGTTTGGGCGGAGATGCTGCACATACATTCACACATGCTCTTTTATATGTATAGATATACAGAGAGAGAGAGAGAGAGAGAGGGAGAGATGTTACATACCGCCATCAGCATCAAGGTCCTGAAACAGTGTAAAATTAATCATATCTATAGAGATTGCTCTAAAATCATCACCATCGAGTAGCCCTAAATTAATAGCACAAACGGTAAATAAAGTGTGAATAAAAATGCATAGATGCACATACACACAAAATGTAACTGGTAATTATGTCTAAGATCCTACTCTGTAACATATTTCATTAATAGTGGAAGTTGTATTTTCATTAAAGAGGAGGGAAGTCTTGCAATAAAACCCATCACAATGAGGGCACTTGCACGTGCTGCTGGATCACGTCATAATGCTGCTGATGATGATGCTATCGACATGAATCTTACGATCAAACTGAAGTGAAATATGGCCTGCCACAACGCCTTATACAGATGCAACTGGGACAGCAGTTGGACCAGACTGCAGGCAGTAGCATTTGTGAAATGATAATATGTGAGAGTTTGTTTTAAAATAAAAGTCATTTACTTTTCACCCAATTTAAAGTAATTTTACATTATCTAATGCACACAAAACAATTCTTTATCTTCTTCTTGAGACGAAGGGTGTCCAATGAAGGACACACTTTTTTCAGACCTCTAACTGCAGCGTTCTTGTAAATCTCGTGTATCCACAACGATTAGTCACTATTGCGATAGTATGATCGAATCTTCGAAGTAATGTCACCATATCTTCAAAAATTACTTCGTCTTCATCCTAGTTCATTAATCATAGCGCACTTTTAAGCATTTTCAGACATCTAATTTCTCTGAAAGGTTTTCTTGAAGCAACTATTGCAGAGAACGTCATTCTAGCCCATTAATCATTCCTGAATGCACTGAAGATGACGTCTTTAAACACAAGCTGTCTATATTCATCGAGGAAGCATTGGACAGCAATTATAATGCTAGCAGTTTCAAATTGATTGATGGTATACAACACTTATTAATTTATTCAATTTCTGCACGATTCTGGTAAGTGGGGAGTAGCTAGTTATGCGATTGTGTGATATTAATGTGAATGCCGCCGTGTCTCCTGGGAAGTTGTGAGGGGCTTCAAATTGAATGTGGTCATCAATCGATCAACTCTTTACATTTTTGTTCTGTTTTGAGCAATTTATAACGACAGTAGGAGCTAAATTCTTAAATTCCTTTGGATTAAGCAGAAATCCCTTATTCTCTTCACTCTCATAATATGCAGGATGGAACCTTGCATACATATCAAATAAAAGGCTATATAACCGTTTTAGGCCAATCTTGCTGTAAGTGTCGTAAAGGTAGAACTCCAAATTGCGTTTATTAAATTACAATTGTCGAATTCACTCAAATCACATTTCGGATTTGTTTTCGTATGGTCCACTGCGGGCCTGCGGCCCGAACTGCATAATAACCCTGGTTCGGTGTGGGTCGATGGTGAGGTGGGTGGACTACTGTGGCCTGTTTTGGGGCTGTGAACCACTGAGGGGTACGGCGGGACGAAGCCTCTCCGTCGTTTCTAGATCCCTGGTTTAACACACAATACACACAATGGTCTCCAAGCTAGACCGAAAAAAGTCATCCCTCTCGCTGTGTATATTCCGTGTGCAGCTCCCTTCCTTAGTAGGATCGTGGCTAGCAGGGTGTTGTTTACAAGCGCCTTCATGTTTCCGTTTGTTGCAATAAATTTACACTTTCTTCTCTGCTTCGACAAGCCGTTGAAATACTTTGCAGCGAAAATAAACATTTCACCCTCCGTAAAACGTCCTTCAGAAACACGGAGATCAGGGAGTCACAATGCTTGCTGTAGTCTCAATGTTAACAGGGAACAAATAATATTAGCTTTAGCAGCTAGTCAGGATGCTGAAACTCAAACGGCCTCACGAAGATGCGAGGCGACTGGAAGGGAACTGAGGTAAGACAGCTCTTTCATTATCGACATTGAAGAACTTTAATGCTAGAAATAAATTTTTGCAAAGTGCTGCGACCAGTGTTGGGACTCTCATAAAGATGTATGACTCTTTACTTGAATACGCTCGGTACAATATTTCTTTGTGCGACACATATGAAAATGCTGGCATCGAAAAGAGTAAGATAAATATGTACGAATAGGAAACAGTCAGAAAATGGAAAGTGAATGTGTTGTGGCGTAGGTTAACAGCCACGCCACTCGGAAGTAGCCGAAAGGCACGCGTTAACTCACGCAGGCTAAAGATAGGTCTGAAACAGGATACGTAATGAATGCTATAAAAAAAAGTACGTAGCTGCTGGAATACTTAACTTTAATCCATCCTTGTTGTACATCGCTATTGACGATACAAGTGAGACTGTAGATTCAGGCAATAAACTACTAATGGCGCCTTGCTAGGTCGTAGCCATTGACTTAGCTGAAGGCTATTCTAACTATCTGCTCTGCAAATGAGCGAGGCTTCGTCAGTGTGCATCGCTAGCTACGTCGTCCGTACAACTGGGGCGAGTGCTAGTCCGTCTCTCGAGACCTGCCTTGTGGTGGCGCTCGGTCTGCGATCACTGACAGTGGCGACACGCGGGTCCGACATGTACTAATGGACCGCGGCCGATTTAAAGCTACCATCTAGCAAGTGTGGTGGCTGGCGGTGACACCACAGAATGAAACAGCTACTTTTGGAGAAAAAGAATATTTATGGGTGAACGCATTTCTCCTTATAATAGCCAGATCGGTATCTGAACTTTAGAAATGAGAAAAAATCGTTGGAAGGGTTTTATAGCGATTTTGATTTCTAAGTAATTTCCTTTGAGGAAACAACACGGAAGAATTGAAGTGTGCTAGAAAACTGCAACAGCGTTACAAAGACCACTTGGAAGAATTTTTGAGACATAAGGTTATTCATTTTATAGCATACGCGATTTGAAAACTGCACTAAGAATATTTCTGTCAATGTTACAACCAAATCACTGTTCAGTTGAGGGCTCTTTCTCATTCCTCAAAAAACTGAAAAATTATTTGCGGTCATCCATATCGCAGGACCGAGTTAACAGACTTCATGAATTGTGATGTAACATAGCAACTAGACTATGAAGATCGATGAATTTGCTATAAAGAAGCCACGCCTTAAACAGATTTATATGTAAATTCAAGGGGTTGGTGGGGGGGGGGGGGGGGGAAGGAAAAGAAAGGAAAGGGAAGGGATTAGTGATGTCAGCTACGTCGGGACATTACGCGGAATCAGAGGCAACGAGTGAAAATATGCGTCGGACTGGGATTCGAACCCGACATTTCCCTTTACTAGGCAGGCGCATTAATCACTGCAACACCGGGACACAGTGTTTATCGCCATCTGCGAGGACTATCTCGACACGCCAACTTATCCGCATTCCCTGTTCATTTTGGTCCACGCACACTATTCTGAGATTCGCACAGTAGATCGGACGTACTTGTGCAGCCACACTGAAGAACGTGGATCGACTGCCCACCTAAGCGAAACAACCATATTAATACGTTGTGTCTGTTCTTTCAGGTATGTCCAAAAGAACAGGCACCACGTAAAATCCGCAGCTGTGATACATTATATGTAAATTGAAGGTGGAAGGTGGGAGAAAGCAAAGGTACTGCTGATGTCAGTTGCATCGGGGCACGGGCGCCTGTATTAGAGGCCGGAGGACTGAAATGTGGCAACGTTACGTTAAGGCCTACCGCATGGCTGTGGCTATGAGGTAGCGAACGGAAGCAGTTGTTTACGTACTTTCGCGGTGTCTGTTTTATCCGACATTACAGTGTAATTATGCTATACTGGACTCTGCAAAAATTATAGCAGGTAGTCGTGACTACAGTAGAAGATATAACACAATGTACGAGGGCAGTTCAATAAGTAATGCAACACATTTTTTTTCTGAAACAGGGGTTGTTTTATTCAGCATTGAAATACACCAGGTTATTCCCCAATCTTTTAGCTACACAACACTATTTTTCAACGTAATCTCCATTCAATGCTATGGCCTTACGCCACCTTGAAATGAGGGCCTGTATGCCTGCACGGTGCCATTCCACTGGTCGATGTCGGAGCCAACGTCGTACTGCATCAATAACTTCTTCATCATCCGCGCAATGCCTCCCACGGATTGCGTCCTTCATTGGGCCAAACATATGGAAATCCGACGGTGCGAGATCGGGGCTGTAGGGTGCATGAGGAAGAACAGTCCACTGAAGTTTTGTGAGCTCCTCTCGGGTGCGAAGACTTGTGTGAGGTCTTGCGTTGTCATGAAGAAGGAGAAGTTCGTTCAGATTTTTGTGCCTACGAACACGCTGAAGTCGTTTCTTCAATTTCTGAAGAGTAGCACAATACACTTCAGAGTTGATCGTTTGACCATGGGGAAGGACATCGAACAGAATAACCCCTTCAGCGTCCCAGAAGACTGTAACCATGACTTTACCGGCTGAGGGTATGGCTTTAAACTTTTTCTTGGTAGGGGAGTGGGTGTGGCGCCACTCCATTGATTGCCGTTTTGTTTCAGGTTCGAAGTGATGAACCCATGTTTCATCGCCTGTAACAATCTTTGACAAGAAATTGTCACCCTCAGCCACATGACGAGCAAGCAATTCCGCACAGATGGTTCTCCTTTGCTCTTTATGGTGTTCGGTTAGATAACGAGGGACCCAGTGGGAACAAACCTTTGAATATCCCAACTGGTGAACAATTGTGACAGCACTACCAATAGAGATGTCAAGTTGAGCACTGAGTTCTTTGATGGTGATCCGTCGATCATCTCGAACGAGTGTGTTCGCACGCTCCGCCATTGCAGGAGTCACAGCTGTGCACGGCCGGCCCGCACGCGGGAGATCAGACAGTCTTGCTTGACCTTGCAGCGATGATGACACACGCTTTGCCCAACGACTCACCGTGCTTTTGTCCACTGCCAGATCACCGTAGACATTCTGCAAGCGCCTATGAATATCTGAGATGCCCTGGTTTTCCGCCAAAAGAAACTCGATCACTGCCCGTTGTTTGCAACGCACATCCGTTACAGGCGCCATTTTAACAGCTCCGTACGGCGCTGCCACCTGTCGGAAGTCAATGAAACTATACGAGACAAAGCGGGAATGTTTGAAAATATTCCACAAGAAATTTCCGGTTTTTTCAACCAAAATTGGCCGAGAAAAAAAAATGTGTTGCATTACTTATTGAACTGCCCTCGTAAGGATACAATTCTGTGAAGTTTGTAGTGTTTTTACATGTATATGTGCAAGTGTGCTACGTGAACGACTTTCGTCTACACAATTGCAACAAAAGTTCTACTATATTCTAGACACAATTCGAAAATAAAGTTTTGAATTCATAAGGTTAGTATCAGAATCTTCTCCTAAGTGATTTGCCGGCCGAAGTGGCCGTGCGGTTAAAGGCGCTGCAGTCTGGAACCGCAAGACCGCTACGGTCGCAGGTTCGAATCCTGCCTCGGGCATGGATGTTTGTGATGTCCTTAGGTTAGATAGATTTAACTAGTTCTAAGTTCTAGGGGACTAATGACCTCAGCAGTTGAGTCCCATAGTGCTCAGAGCCATTTTCCTAAGTGATTTGTGTTAATATTATGAATATTTCTACACATTTGATTCTATTGTAGACTTGTGTTTCGTGATATCCAAGCAGTAGAAAAAACCAGTCCACTCAAATTCTCATTTGCTATTTTTACATAATAGTATTTTGATTTAAGATGTTAGCAATTAATGCATCATTCTATTTGCAGATGCCAGAAAAATGTTGTGTTCCTGGTTGCAACAGCAACTACAAATCCAGCAAGGAGGAGGGTTACATCTCAGTGTTCAGATTCCCTACTGAAGAGGAAAACAGAAAACGATGGACAAGAAATATCCCCAGAAAGGACTCGACTCCATCAAATGGAAGTGTTGTTTGCATTAAACGTTTTGAAGAAAGTGACGTATCAAGAGTGGAGATTTACAAGGATTCTGATGGGAACTGTCACGAGTTTCCTCGTGAAAGGCCAGCTTTTACCAGAAGCTGTGCCAAAAATATTCCCTGGGTTATCATCGTATTTAATTAAGGTGCAGCCTCCAAGAAGGTGTTTGTCATGTTTGTCATTTATATAGGAAGGAATATCATAATACATTCCAAATAACAGACTGAAATAATTGCAAGTCTGCAAATAATGTTAGTAGGCAACTCACAAAATTGTTTGCTGAACTTGTATATCCAAATCTCGGGTAAGAAACGTCATAATATGAAGAACATGTGAGTTATTGAAAAGTTCATCGTTGCAAGGAAACGAGAATAAAATGGTAATTCCGACGTAAAGTCGGCGTAACACTGCGAGAAATTAGCTTTTCTAGGTTACTGTCTTATTTATAGGGACCAAATCTACACAAAAAAGTGATTGCGTATTTATATCTGACTCATCTTCTCCATTCGACGAAATCTAAACTTCAGTCTCGGCCTGGCTGGTCACGCTAGCCGGCCTACTGACGTCACAGGCTACGTCGTTGTCAGGTTGACGACTCCGGCCTCTAATACAGGCGGCCGTGATCGGGGCATTGCGTATAAGCAGCGGCAACGAGTGCTGGAGGGAGATTCAAACCCGGAATCTTCTGCTTAGCAGGCAGGAGTGTCAACCACTGCGCCATCGAGGACGCGGTGTTACTGCAGCTGGCAGACTACCCCAGCATGCCTCACGGCCGCCCCACATTCCCATCGAGCGCCACTAATCAGTCATTCCACCTTACATCCACCTTCTTCAGTGCGAATGCACAAGTACAACCGAGTAGCGAGCGTGGAGGAAATGTACAGAAACTGCGAATAATTGGCGTTCGGTGGGAATGTGGGGCAGCCGTGAGGCGTGGCAAGATAGTCCGTGCAGATGCGATAACCCTGTGTCCTGGGTGGCACAATGATTTAACACAACTGCCTAACACGCAGGACATCCTGGGTTCGAATCCCAGTCCGGCACACATTTTCACTCATCGCTGCTGATATCCCAATGCAACTGAGATCAGTAACCCGTTCTCTTTTCTTTCCTTTCTCCCCCTCCACTTTTAATTTACGCACATCAAAAAAAGTTTTGCATCACCTCGGTTCCGGCAGTTCCTGAACCTGTACAGAAAATTGGAATAGAGATCAACATCAATATCATTTCCGCCCTTTTTATTGCTCATGGAAAACACACATTGCATGTTGTACAACCATACAGCGAGACCTTCAGAGGTGGTGATGCAGGTTTCTGTACACACCGGTACCTTTAATACCCAGTAGCATGTATTGATGCATGCCTGTATTCGTCGTGGCTTACTATCCACAAGTTCATCAAGGCAGCGTTACTCCAGATTGGCCCACACCTAAACGACGATTCGGCGTAGATCCCTCAGAGTGGTTGGTGGGTCACGTCGTCCATAAACAGCCCTTTTCAATCTATCCCGGGCGCGTTCGATAGGGTTCATATTTGGAGAACATGCTGGCCACTCTAGTCGAGCGATGTCGTTATCCTGAAGGAAGTCATTCACAAGATCTGCACGATGGGGGCGCGAATTGTCGTCCATGAAGACGAATGCCTCGCCAATATTCTGCCGATATGGTTACACTATCGGTCGGAGGATGGCATTCACGCATCGTGCAGTCGTTACGGCGCCTTTCGTGACCACCAGCGGCCCCACATAGTGCCACCCCAACAGCAGGGAACCTCCACCTTGCTGCACTCGCTGGACAGTGTGTCTAGGGCGTTCAGTCAGACCGGGTTGCCTCCAAACACGTCTCCGACGATTGTCTGGTTGAAGGCATATTACGACACTCATCAGTGGAGAGAACGTAATGCCAATCGTGAGCGATCCATTCGGCGTGTTGATGGGCGCATCTGTACCGCCCTGCATGGTGTCGTAGTTGCAAAATGGCTCTGAGCACTACGGGACTTAACTGCTGAGGTCATCAGTCCCCTAGAACTTAGAACGACTTAAACCTAACTAACCTAAGGACATCACACACATCCATGCCCGAGGCAGGATTCGAACCTGTGACCGAAGTGGTAGCGCGGTTCCAGACTGTAGCGCCTAGAGCCGCTCGGCCACGCTGGCCGGCTCGTGGTTGCAAAGATGGACCTCGCCGTGGACGTCAGGAGTGAGGTTGCGCATCATGCAGCCCATTGCGCACAGTTTGAGTCGTAACACGATGTCCTGTGGCTGCACGAAAAGCATTATTCAACATGGTGGCGTTGTTGTCAGGGTTCCTCCGAGCCATAATCCGTAGGTAGCTTAGATCGTCCGACATAAATCCCATCGAACATTTATGGTACTTAATCGAGAGGTCAGGTTCGTGCACAAAATCCTGTACCGGCCACACCTTCGCAATTAAGGACAGCTATAGAGGCAGCATGGCTCAATATTTCTGCAGGGGACTCCCAACTTCTTGAGTCCATGCCATGTCTACCTTCCGCATTACGCCTGGCAAAAGGAGTTCCGACACGATATTAGGAGGTATCCTATGACTTTTGTCACCTCAGATTTTAAATGTGGGCGCAGGGAGGGGGTGAAGCAACTGAAGCTAGGGATAGGAGTGGTGCAGATGAAGAATGCTTTGTAATAGGCGTTTATCTTCAATTTGGATAGTTAAGTTTCTTTTCTGCGAAGGAGGTGCTTGCTGGTGGCATTCAGTGTACCTGGAAGCATTGCAACACATACACTACTCAAACACAGTGGCATTCAAGATTTGAAGATGTGGCAGAAGATTTTTGACTGTGATATCAGTGAAAGCAAGTAGAAGGAACTGAATAGACTTGGAGTGTGGCTTATGATATGTACAGCCTGAGAATAAAAATGGTTCAAATGGCTCTGAGCACTATGGAACTTAACATCTGAGGTCATCAGTCCCCTAGAACTTAGAACTACTTAAACCGAACTAACCTAAGCACATCACACACATCCATGCCCGAGGCAGGATTCCAACCTGCGACCGTAGCAGTCACGCGGTTCCGGACTGAAGCGCCTAGAACCGGACGGCCACCGCGGCCGGCGCCTGAGAACAAACCCAGTACAAAAACGATTGACAGAAATAAGCAGTAACCAATTTTCTCATTGACTCATTAGTAAAGATAATTTACCTTTGGTTATATTACAGGTAGAAATTTCAAAGAAAAAGTTTGGTGTTAATTCTGGCAATGGGGGGGGGGGGGGGGGGGGGGGCACAGGGAGTAACGGTCTCAGAAACAATGGGAACCACTGGCGGACACAGATGCGGCTGCTCGACAAAGAACGTGAAACGAAGAGACGTTCGAACTGAAAGAATAAAATTCTATCTTCCTGCAGTTAAGGTATCGCTGACAAGAAGAGTTTTCACTCACCTGTCGCCTAGAAAGTGCTCAGAGCTTCGTGTCTGTAGAAGCGTAGAAACGAAAGTCGCCCTGGTTCTCGTGTTCTGAGGCGACAAAACGAGACGGACGGTGGCGGTCACGCAAGCACACACGCAAGAGAAATACTGTGGGTACAGCTGCGCTTTAAGGGGCTCCGGAAAGGCTCAAAATCATGAAAAGTTCAATTTTTACTTTTTTGCGTTTTCTGAATCTGCAGACTATTACCTTTTAATAGATATATAATTTATTCAATTCCGAAGACTACAACTATTTTTAAATTTTTTTTTAAATGTGTTCTACATGGGCGTGACCCACTGTGGCGCTGTTAAACTGCTGTCAAATGGTGTTATTATTAACGTCCGTGTTCATCGGGTACATTTTAGTGATGTGAGATAAAGTATGTGTTGTGGCTAACCTGTGATGGTTCAATATATATCGCTGGTGTGATTGTCGATTGTTTCATGTTTATTTACTCTGCCGTTATCTCGAAAATATTCGTAATTAATTCTGTTTCTTGAGTCTCTGTTTTGTTGAAGTATAATAATGAGTAAAAGTAAAGTTATTAGAAATCCTCTGAAGGCTTTTAAGAAAAGGAGAAATGTTGGAAAGCCAAAGGTATGTGTTATTACTGTAAACAATAAAGACGATAACCAAGTGAGTGAACCTAATCTCTCAAGTACACCTGCCCATAGCAGTCAAAGTGGGAAAGAAAATACTTCACAGAAGAAGCTTGGTTCAATGAGTGAAAACTATGAATGTTTTATGGGCGAATCGGATGTGAATGAAATATTTGATATGTCGGTTCTCAAAGGAATTTTTTCAAACTGTGTAAGATGTATTCATTGTAGTGAAGTTGGTCTGGAACTCTCCATAATAAAGCACGTAGGATTTGCTAGTGAAATACAACTGAAATGTGATAAGTGTTCATACATGACCACCTTTTGGAACAGTGTTGCAGTAACTGCAACTGAAGAAAATGGTAGCAAAATCTACGAACACAACAACGAGCGATGCTTGCTTTAGACAAGGAACGCCTTCGGGCTGCATACAGGGCTGTAAAGAGTCTAGAAGTACAAGCAAGAGTAAACAGGAGGAGAAACAAGAGGAAGCTGGAGGAGGAGTTTGCAGAGGATGAAGATAATCCATCCTATGGACCTGGAATGCACTAAAAAGTTAATCCAATCTTTGTCGCTCGATTCCCAAAACTTTTATTTTCGCATACTAATTACATGTTTTCTAAGGATCTTCCAAACATATTTGTTTCAAACTTTCAGTAAATGTTACACAGTACCTTCTGCATAATTTAACACAGCCTTTTTCCAAAAAACTGTATATTTTTGAATATATAAATAAAAAATTGCAAAACAATGTTGTGAATTTTCATTACAATTGAAAAAAAATCATCTTTAATAACTGAACTAAAATTTTGTAAAGTCCCCGTGTTAAGTTGTAGCCCATATTCCAATCTGTAAAAAGTTCAACTTCCTACCTCAAATACTTTGTGAGGAAAGATGTAATTTATAAGCGTTATTTTAACATTGCAAGTATAGGGCGTTCCGGAGCCCCCTAAGAGACGTAGTTCATTCCGTAAAACTTCCCTTGCATAAATGTCACGGAATATTTATGCACACTGCCACTGTGCTTGTCGTCGTGATGTGATGCTCTACATGACTCCCCCCACAGTGTCAACGGTATCTGAGGCTGAATCGCACATGACGTCCAGCACGCGTTGTCACTATTTTCTGGAAATCAGGTATTTTATTAAACTTCCTCCGCAATATCCTTTCCTTCAGGAGTGCTAGTTCTGCAAGGTCCGCAGGAGAGCTTCTGTAAAGTTTGGAAGGTAGGAGACGAGGTACTGGCAGAAGTAAAGTTGTGAGGACGGGGCGTGAATCGTGCTTGGGTAGCTCAGTTGGTAGAGCACTTGCCCGCGAAAGGCAAAGGTCCCGAGTTCGAGAGTACTTGGCTGGCTGCC
Source organism: Schistocerca americana (assembly GCF_021461395.2). Taxonomy (NCBI): domain Eukaryota; kingdom Metazoa; phylum Arthropoda; class Insecta; order Orthoptera; family Acrididae; genus Schistocerca; species Schistocerca americana. Next base: position 144,945,573 of record NC_060119.1, on the reverse strand, counting down.
CGCCTGGCAACCCGTGTGCCGCTCGCTATTGTGCGTCCCAGGTAGCCGAGGATTACCGGCCGCCGAGCCGTCGCCGCCCGACAATCTACCGCGCCCGCCGACTGCCGGCTCCCGCGCCGCGCCAGCCGTAGCTGTTTCGTCGCTTTAACGTGAGCTTCAACGATTTGGTGGGTCAAAATGACTACTTACAACCGATCTAATACGACGCTGCAGTTGCAATTTGACCGGGAATTCGTTACGCCAACGTCCTTTGAAATTGAGGATTGGATGCTTAGTGAACTGAGGATAGAAGAGGGACTGATGCTGGACTTCACAGTATACAGTCTTTATATTAAATTAAAAACGCTCGTACGATGTGAAACCTTGGTGACCACCCACGGTGGTATTCGGAAATTGCCTGCATCTCGTGGTCGTGCGGTAGCGTTCTCGCTTCCCACGCCCGGGTTCGATTCCCGGCGGGGTCAGGGATTTTCTCTGCCTCATGATGGCTGGCTGTTGTGTGATGTCCTTAGGTTAGTTAGGTTTAAGTAGTTCTAGGGGACTGATGACCATAGATGTTAAGTCCCATAGTGCTCAGAGCCATTTGAACCATTTTTTTATTCGGAAATTCACGCACAGGGACGGTGTCGTGAGTGACGTAAAGATCTCGTACGCTGGTTACGGTGTGAGGCACTTGAAGGTCTACAATCTGCCTTTCGAAGTGCCGGACGAGGAAGTTGCACGATGTATCAGACTGCATGGAGAAGTTCTGTCGGTGAACCGCGAGTTCTGGGGAGCGGGACACAGATACAAGGTCGACTCGGGCGTCAGGGCTGTGACGATGGTATTAAAGAAACACGTGCCATCTTTCGTGATGATTGGAGGGCACAGGGGAGTGGTGCAGTACAATGGCCAGCCCCAGACGTGCTCCATATGCAACTCCACAGAGCATATGCGCGCAAACTGCCCGAGAAACAAACGACCGGCGCAACTGCCACGGCAACCAAATACGAATGCCGAGCAACAGAACATTACCGGCAGCTACGCCGGAGCTGTAGCTGGAGAAGGGCCACGTTTAAACGTAGAGCCGGTCGTAGCCGTAGCAGCCACAGAAGCGACAGCGGAAGCGGCAGCCCCCCCCCCCCCCTTTAGCAGGTACCAGCGGGCTCGTGCGCATGTGCAGAGCTGAATTCGCGTATGAGCAGTGCCTTCCTCCCGCTTCTGGCTACTTGGAGCGTGGCTGTTTGCTGTATGAGCAGTAGCAGCAAGTAGCCAGAAGCTACCCGGAAAAATTTTCCTGGCGCGCTCAAGCTGCCAGTTTCGCGCATGCGCAGAGCAAGCTGAGTTATAGTGGGGGGGGGCGGGGGGGGGGGTCCTTCCCCACGTGACTCGAGGCCGTGTCTTCGTTTACAGCTCCCACGTCAAATGAAAACAAAACAGATTTCTGTGGCCGGGAGCCGTCAAGTGAATTAATATACATTCTCATAACCATGAAAAACCAAAATAAGTTAGTAGTTTCAATTTTCTGATTTTATATAATTTCCAGGTTGTTAGCAATCAACCATTATTGTCTTAATTAAGCTAATTGTGTCTGTTTTATTGAAAAATTTGCTTCAGTTATTTTTTTTTTCCGCTGAGGCAGTTAGTTTATTTGAAACGAAGTGTTTCATTTCGCGCTATTGGCTACTTTCCACCTCGTTCAATTTAAAGTGCAAAGTTTCATTTTCTGGGACGAATGACGTTATACCATAATAAAGAAAAAAACATGAGAATACAGTACTGGACCTCCAAGAAAATTGGTATCACGAGAACCACATGAAAAGCTGAATATCAGGTACTTCAGAGTCCATCTGGACATAGAAATGTGCAATTATAGCGGAATGAAGCATTTTAGTATGGTTTATGAAATTCCGATGCTGCTGGAGTAGTCTCTGATGTCCTGTTCCATGTATGACACTGTAAGATCTCTTAATGCTATATACGTACGAACATACGTAAACATTGACTTGAAGCTGACTAAGTAGGCAAATTTGGTCAGCAGTTTCGGACTAAATATTTTGTTTCAAATATAATGACAGCTGTAGCAGAATTTTATAGATCTGCCTTCTGTGAAAGTGTTTTTCGATCACAAGGCACTTGTCTAGTACTTCCTCTGGGCCTGAAGTTATTTCTTAATTTGTGTTTACGTCTTAGATTTATAGAATGCCATTCTATGCTAAATTTTAGACTGGCAGCATACCATGTTTTATCGTTTTAATTCCCCACATGGCTTCATATTTATTCCTAGAGTAGAATATAAACTGTCAGTTCTACAGTTTCTTTGCCTCACAGACAACCATGTTAATTTTTTCACATTTTGAAATAGTCATGAAATTTATTGTCCTTTATTCCGGTGTAAGCTGCACAAGAAACTGTCTCTTTTTTTGTCGCAAGTAATTTGTATTCCATCCTAGAAGGTTTTTGCAGTGCTGTGTAGATGTAAACATGTTGGAAATGCTACATAACAATATTGCAGAGTAAGAATTAAAAAAAAAAAAAAAAATTGTCAAAGTCACCCCTTAGCAAAATTTTATGGTACTTCGAGCTGTGGAGTCTAATTTTGAAATGACTCAAAAGCCAAGAACTGCTTCCTTATTTGCATCCTTTATCTGTGTGGGATATGATAAAACAATTGCTCTAAGTACAACTCAGTACGTCCTCTCAACATGCCGCACGGGCGGCACGGCTACACATGGTCACGTGATGCCCCTCCAGACATAACGACGAGAAGCGTATGAGCAGAGCAAGCACCAAGCACGGGCTGCCTACGTCATCGTAGCTGCGCATGCGCAGTACAGCCTGTTGTCTGGCGCTTTCTGGTAACTGCTCAAAAACCCGTTAGCCGCCGCCACGGAGAGCCCAGCGGCAAACGCCCGCTCAGCTCCGACTCGGAGGGCGAAAGCACAAGGGAGAGCGAGCCGGCCCCCGCCCCCTCCGCTGCCGCCCGGCGGCGGAAGGTAGCGGAGGTCGACGCCCCCGTCCAGGAAGCAGCTGTGGCCAGCCAGACGGCCGGACCCAGCAGCAACACGCCACAAACGTTAAGCGAGATGCGCATCAACAAAATTGCGCGCATACTCAAAGAGTCGGACGACGAGAGGAAGGACACCAACACAGAGCGGCAAAAGCCGACAAAACCGAAAAGGAAAGGCGCCAGGAGGAGCCACGATAACGCAGAACGGAATGAGACATCTGACGGAGAATCATCAGACGCACCACCCGCAAAAACCGTAACGCACACCAGTAAACCCGAGGAAGTCGTCCTACGGCCGGACCGGCCACAGCACACACCCGGCCCGCCCCAGCAAAGCGCCCGACGACCCTCATTCTAAATGCACAGTAAAACAACGCACACGACCATCTCATGCAATGTCAATAGAACGAGAGGCGCTGCAGTCTGGAGCCGCGCGACCGCTACGGTCGCAGGTTCGAATCCTGCCTCGGGCATGGATGTGTGTGATGTCCTCAGGTTAGTTAGGTTTAAGTAGTTCTAAGTTCTAGGGGACTGATGACCTCAGCAGTTAAGTCCCATAGTGCTCAGAGCCATTTCAACCATTTCAATAGAATGAGCTCATCAGTTAAATTAGACGCCCTCTCAGACGTAGTTCTCCTGCAGGAGGTGGTAACGACACAAATAGAAGAGGTACCCGGATACAAAGTTATCAGCAACATCGACCCCGAAACCCGACGAGGGACAGCGATTATGATAAGAGAAGAAATAGAGACAGTGGTGCCAAAACTGATGGTAGATGGAAGCGGGATCGCAGTAGAAATGTCAGGAACGGTGTTCAGAAACGTATACGCACCATCGGCCTCAGAAAACAAGAGGGCGAGAGGACAATATTTCAACGAACGCATTTGCGAACTCCTCCCGCGCAATGACATCAACATTGTGCTAGGGGGAGATTTCAACTGCGTAACTGCACCAGAAGATCAGATCCCGGTACCGAATCTATGCGTGGAGCTGCAAGAGCTCATAAGGCGTCTAAAACCTGACGACTCGTGGCGTCTGCTCAGCAAAGAGAACACAGAGTTCACTTTTCACTACAACAGGGGGAAAAGCAGATTAGACAGGGTGTACGTGAGCAGAGAGTTGGCCGCCTCTGTATCGCACGTAGAGGTCTGCCCAGTGATTTTCTCTGATCACTGCGCATACGAAACCAAAATCCACATGCCGAGAAGAAAGACCGCTGGACAAAAGGCGAGATGGAAACTAAACGTCAAACACCTCAATGACGAGAAACTACGGTCGGCAATCTCCGAGACAGTAGGGAAATGCTCAGACTAGAGATGGGGGGATCCGCTCCTGAACTGTTTCATAGAGTTGAATCTTTCAAAGAAGCGAACAATCAGTGATTCAGAAAAAAATAACGATAGCTCCAAACGTTTCCCACAGCAGAGAGAGAGAGAGAGAGAGAGAGAGAGACGGAGCATATCAGCGGGGCCTCTGCTGGTCAGAGCACACTGCACGCCATACAACACAGCCAGCGCCTGCCTCTGCCCTGCTTCTGCCTTAGCTGCCTGCATTGTGCAGTGCCCCATTGGATTTTGTGTTTCACATATGCCGTGCCGTCTCTGTGCTTCCTCAGCCGCGTGCAGTGTCTGGAGCAGCTTAACTTAGCATCGCACTCCGTCGGCGATCGTTTCAGTCGCACGTCCTGCCATCTGGGCGGTTGATGCGAGCAACAGGCCAGAGAGCCTCCTAGCGGAGAACATAAGAACTACTTGCAACAACCTGCTCGCAAGAGAATGGACGATTTGTCTCGGAGCGGGTGACTGGTGGCCGTTCACCGCTCCCCCCACCCACGGAACTCGCCCGCTCAATGCTCACCCCACCGTTCTCGACCCTAGCCAGAGCGTTGAGCAAAGCCACTCAGGTGTCACTCTGGTCTCTGCGGTCTTAGCTCACGCAGTAATCCAGCTCGCGGCTCGACCTGCTTGACTCAGCGCCTCTGCATCGGAGTTCGTCTCTACTGGATATTGTTCTTCGTAGTAATACCGCTATGTATATTATGTTATGTATACATCATTTGTTTTTATTTTATTTTTATTTGTTTAAACTGATCAGATTAGGTTCCTGACGACTCCTCTTACTATAGGATTTTTATTACGGACACTCGAATTTACGCTTTAATTACGAGCGAACCGATAAACGTATCGCAAAATGTGATACACCAATATTTTCCTTGTTTTATTCTGCGTAAGGCTATTTGCAGCACTTTAGTCTTACGGTCAAATTTATATATATATATATATATATATATATATATATATTTCTTATTCTGGTGTGGATTTTGCGATTTTAGGCGTCTTCGGAAGGAAACGTTCACTTTCAAAATATATGGCTTGCGATGTATTTGTATAAGGTTAATGAAATTTTAATACATTATAGCCAAATATATTGTTAATTTAAACCTCAAGTTACAACATTTTCCGATCACTCAAAAAACCACGATAGTGCAAAATAAATCAATAATCAAAAACTTTGTCATAATGTGGAAATTTCAATAAACAATACAAAATTCTTACTCATTATCTGTGTTACTTCAAGATACGATCAAATAAGATGAAAATACAGGTATAGTACTGGAATAAACCAAGTTTAAAGGGCAATGTGCCTTCCATTTATTTTCTATTGTCAATGAGTGGTGAGTCATGAAAAAGAGCTAGTTCATTTCAGGGAGTGAACAGTTCTGATCCGATCTCTGAAAAGAACAGTTTTGCCCATCTCTACTATAGACTGGTGGACAGAACTTGCCAAGCCAGCGAACAGAAGAGCACTGATCAGATACAGCGCGGAAAAGGCATACTGGAAGAAAAGCACAGTAGACTTCTACGCACTCTGTCTTAAGGACGCACTGAACGCCCCTGCTGACGACCCACAGTACCTGACGCGCGTGAGATGATTAAAAGCACGTCTGCTCGACATGAAACGGCAGCGAATGGAAGGTGTCATCGCTCACAGTCAAACGCACGGCGTCATCGAGGATGAGCCTGCCACACTGCACCACTTAGTCAGGGAAAGGCAAAGGGGTCAACAGCAAGGTTACCTCCGAACTCCTCGATAAGGACGGAAACAAGCTGTCCACAAAGCGAGAAATTGTGGACCACGTGGAAAACCACTTCGAAAGGCTCTTCAGAAGCGAAGAGACGGACGATGCCGCAACGGCAGACATTCTTCTGGAGACACGTCGGCTCTTCGCCAATCAAGACCGGGCGCTTCTGACCGAAAACGTGACGGAGGATGAGGTGAGAGCCATCCTCAAAGACAGCGCAAACGGCAGAGCACCAGGAGCCGACAGCATCCCCAAGCAATTCTACAGCCAGCTCTGGGACCTAGTAGGAACACATCTGACAGAAATGGTGAACGAAATCCTAAATGGGACAGCAGTACCGGCCTCCTTTCTGGAAAGGACGGTAATCCTTCTCCCAAAAACACAGGCAGCAAAACACATCGAGGAATTCAGGCCCGTAACTTTGCTGAATGCAGATTACAAGATTGCCGCGAAATGCCTCGCAAATAACATCAAGACTGCGTTAATGAAGGCGATCAGCCCGTGGCAAACGTGTGCAGTGCTCGGCAGGAGCATATTCGACGCCACCTGCGCATACAGAGACGTGATTGCTCACGCCGCCACCAGCAGAACGACCGCAGCAATAATTTCTGTTGACTTCCACAAGGCTTTCGACAGGATCAGCCATGTCCATGGCCCTCTTCGCAGCAGCGCTTGACCCACTGCTACGTAAACTGGCTGCAAGCCTACATGGTTACCAAATCGGGCAACAGAAGGTCACATGCATGGCCTACGTCGACGATGTGGGAATCTTTGTCAACAACGAGCAGGAGATAGACGAAATAGAACCGCTAATCAAAACATTTCAAAACGCATCGGGAGCAAGGGTCAATCCCAGAAAAACTGTGCTGCTCCCCATTGGCAACGGAAGTCTGACCATCAACAGGGAGTTGTATAGAGTAACCGAGACCCACAAAACACTAGGGATACTGACCCGAAAATGCCTACTAAAGATGGCGACACAAAACTGGCGAACAACCCTACATACAATATGAGGGCTCGCCAGGACTCACTCGAGTAGACATCTAACACTAGGACAAAGAGTAGAATTGATCAACACAACGATCCTGTCGAAAGCCTGGTACGTGGCACAGATACTGAGTGCACCAACTGAAATCGCACGAGCGATACAAGGAGCCATCTACTACCTGCTGTGGAGGCGGGAGATATTCAAAGTATCGCAGGTGACGTGCTCACTGAAGGAGGGCTGGGGCTGGTGGATGTCAGGACAAAGTGTGCTGCGCTGCTCCTCCACAGAGCAATCCAAATGGAGGGCAAGAACAAAGACAGCATCACGGCCTGCCTAATCAACAGCCACAGGCCACGATCACAAGAAGCGCTGGTAGACACCAGTCACATACCGTTTAAGATGCGACACATAAGGCAACTGATCCTCGATAAGAGCTACGCACTGCCCACCGTAACAAACCCGCAACTAAAGATGGCGAAAAACATCTACGAGGTGCATTCAAGTTCTAAGGCCTCCGATTTTTTTTCTCCGGGCTGGAAAGAGATAGAAACATGCGCATTGTTTTAAAATGAGGCGCGGTCATTGTCAATATGTCCCAGAGATGGCAGCACCGTACGGCAGATGGAATTTTACCGCCAGCGGCGAGAATGAGAACCGTTTTAAATACTTAAAATGGCGACGTTTTCCTTACTTGAACAGTGTGCAATCATCGGTTTTCTGAATTTGCGTGGTGTGAAACCAATTGAAATTCATCGACAGTACAAGGAGACATGTGGTTATGGGGTATGGATGTGTCGAAAGTGCGTTCGTGGGTGCAACAGTTTAATGAAGGCAGAACATCGTGTGACAACAAACCGAAACAACCTCGGGCTCGCACAAGCCGGTCTGACGACATGATCGAGAAAGTGGAGAGAATTGTTTTGGGGGATCGCCGAATGGCTGCTGAACAGATCGCCTCCAGAGTTGGCATCTCTGTGGGTTCTGTGCACACAATCCTGCATGACGACCTGAAAATGCGAAAAGTGACATCCAGGTGTGTGCCACGAATGCTGAAGCTCGACCACACGGCTGCCCGTGTGGCATGTTGCCAAGCAATGTTGACGCGCAACGACAGCACGAATGGGACTTTCTTTTCGTCGGTTGTGACAATGGATGAGATGTGGATGCCATTTTTCAATCCAGAAACAAAGCGCCAGTCAGCTCAATGTAAGCACACAGATTCACTGCCACCAAAAAAATTTCGGGTAACCGCCAGTGCTGAAAAAATGATGGCGTCCATGTTCTGGGACAGCGAGGGCGTAATCCTTACCCATTGCGTTCCAAAGGGCGCTACGGTAACAGGTGCATCCTACGAAAATGTTTTGAAGAACAAATTCCTTCCTGCACTGCAACAAAAACCTCCGGGAAGGGCTGCGCGGGTGCTGTTTCACCAAGACAACGCACCCGCACGTCGAGCTAACATTACGCAACAGTTTCTTCGTGATAACAACTTTGAAGTGATTCCTCATGCTCCTTACTCACCTGACCTGGCTCCTAGTGACTTTTGGCTTTTTCCAACAATGAAAGACACTCTCCGTGGCCGCACATTCACCAGCCGTGCTGCTATTGCCTCAGCGATTTTCCAGTGGTCAAAACAGACTCCTAAAGAAGCCTTCGCCGCTGCCATGGAATCATGGCGTCAGCGTTGTGAAAAATGTGTACGTCTGCAGAGCGATTACGTCGAGAAGTAACGCCAGTTTCATCGATTTCGGGTGAGTAGTTAATTAGAAAAAAAAATCAGAGGCCTTAGAACTTGAATGCACCTCGTACAGCGCACTAAGAGGGCAAACACACAGAAGAAGAATCGAGATAAAATCTCCAGGCCACGACTGGCCAGTCGTCTGGAGAAATATCTCAGAAAAAGCAATACCGGAGCACGCCAGATCTACGCGGTACAAAGTAGTGCACAACACCGTACCGACCAACGAGAGGCTGGCGCGAATCCGTATAAAAGATTCGCCCAATTGTGAAACCTGCAACGAAAAGGACACTGTAGAGCACCGTTTCCTATGCAGGGCAACCAGCAGCATATGGGAGACAAGCAAGAAGATAATAGCCCACATAAACAGAAGCTACCCAAGAAACATCCAAGTCACGGCTCTCACCGTCCCTGATGCGAAACCGTTCCCTAGGCCAAAACGAAAGGCCACGATGTGGACGCTCGCCATGACTGCACACGTAGTCATTACCAAAAAGCAGTCAGACAGCGTGCAGTTCCTCACGGACTTGTGGGAGAGCACAAGAAGGCAAAACAACGCGCTACACAACTTCCTGGAGATCCCGCTGACCGCCGCCTTCAGGGACGCCCTGTCTGCCGCCACGTGACGTGTCCGCCGCTACCGTTGCCACCGCCGCCGCCCACCGCCACAAACCCCCCACGCCCTTGTCGCAGTCGCAGATGTCCTCCCACATCCCAAAAGCGCCAACAGTGATACGTGTGTTAAAGTGCTAAAGTGTTTAAAAAAAAAAAATGTGACAGTGAAAAGTGATAGAACACGTAAAAGTTTCCAGTATAGTGTCAATATAACCATAGCTCCGAGTGTCTTTTTCTTTGTTTTTGTGCTTTTTTTTTTGTTTTCTACCCTCCATCGTGTGCAATCGAGAGGTGTGCGTAACTGTGAGTACCACATAACTATTACAGTTCTATCAGTACAACAAACTAGTGATTCACATGCTTATATATGTCTGTCTTTCCACCACGAATAATTTCCTACTTTCAGTCTTCCTTACTCTCACGCACCACCTATATTAAACTAGCTCTATAATTGCACTATATAATGCTTCCTAGTGTATTACTCTTTGCTCAATCAAGGAAAAAAATAGGTTTAATAATTCGCTAAAATAGTAATGTCCTTTTCCTTTGTCATGGATTGTTTAATATGTTAAGATAGTTTTTCATGAGTGTTTCCCCTTTGGATACCACTTTACTCATCAAACAACAGCTGACAACTGATACACTCGTTAATATTTCTGTCAAATTGATTTCATGCCTAGTGCATGTCCCACTAAGGTCTCGTTTCCAACAGCCAACGTAAAATGCCTCCCCCTTGTTTTCTAACACAAGATTTAATAAGAAGATAGTAATAACTCAACATTATTTTAAAATGAATAGAGCACATCCACAACTCAAAACATCTACAAAAATAATAACAACAATAATAATACCATAACTAGTAATAAGTAAAATTCCACAAAATAACTTTTTTTTACTAATTATTCTCTGTAAATAACTAGATCGTACAATCAATGCTTATTCCAAATTAATTCTGCCATACGTACAAATGTAGCATACAAAGACTCAGAAAAGCTAAACTACAACAATAAACAGTGCAAGAAACAACTAACGAACTCTGACTGACAGACTCTCGAAAAATATAAAAAAAGCACCAAATGAAATAATTACCTGAACAGTACAGTAACAGAAAAATAAAAGCAAACAATGGATTGTCTCATCTTTACAAGTAAAATGAAAACTGTATTTGTAAAACGAAATTGTTATTTTGTAAATAAAAGTCTATATACGTTAAAAAAAAAGGTGCGGCATACAGTTTTAATCTGCCAGGAAGTTTCATATCAGCGCACACTCCGCTGCAGTGTGAAAATCTCATTCAGGTATTTTATTGTTGAATTCGGTGGGACCAGCTTTTCGTGGGAGAACTGCACTCGACGCCACTTTCTTCGTTACAGCGCCCGTTGGTTGTCGTATCTTGTCGGTATCCTGTTGGACATGTGTCATGGCATCTTGTATATCACAGAAGGTAGGTTTGAGTCTTTTAGTGGAAATGGAGGTTGGCACACCTCTGATGTCTATCCTAAAAGTGTTGTTGCTTCTACCAGGCACTTTACACGGTCCATCGTATGGCGGCTGCAATGGCTTGCGCACCGTGTCATTTCGCATGAATAGGTGGTTGCAGCTGAAGAGGTCTTTGAATATGAACAGATGTCGTCCACTTTACTCTGTAGGTGTCACTGGCCAATGTTGCCAGATGTGCGATCGTAATTTGATGCATCAACCGCATCATCCGTCACATTATGCATGAACTTCCCTGCTAGACACAGTGTTTGTCCTTACAATACTTTAGCTGCTGTAGCCTTCAGTGATGTACGGAGACCAAGGAGCACAATGGGTAGTGTCTCCATCCAATTTTGTGTAGCGTGACCCCGAAGGGCTGACTTGAGCTGACGATGCAGGCGTTCTTCTATGCCATTCGCTGTCGGATGATAAGCAATAGTTCAAATGCGCTTAGTGCCCAGCAAGCTGGCCGAGGCTTTGAACAGGTAAGCCTCAAATTAGCGTCCTTGATCTGTTGTAATGTGCACCGGTACGCCAAATGGGCGATCCATCCACAGGGAAAACGTTTGTGCTACCGTCCTGGCTGTAACGTCTATCATCAGGAAAGCTTCAGGCCATACTGAAAATCGATCGAAGATCGTGAGGCAGTAGCCGTAGTCTGCTGGAAGGGGACCAACCATGTTTATGAATATGTTCAAACCGTTGACTTGGCGGCAGAAATGTGCCTATGGTGCCTTGACATGCCGAGTGATCTTATTTTTCTGGCACTCCATGCAGTTTCTGACAAATGTATTACCGTCTGCATCCATGTTTGACTAATTTCGCCACGCCCAGGACCACAGGACGTGTCAGGCCGTGCACTGACTCAATTGCTTGTGATCGAAATTGGTGAGGCATGAAAGATAGCACTTTTGTGCTAGACACGTCACAGTACAGTACGGCATTTGTTTCTGGTACAATTATGCTGTGGCGAAATAAATAAAAAAATTAAATTTATTGGTTTTTTAAAAGAGGAAAAATTACGTACATGGAACTGTAACTTTAGAAATTTTGAAGGGCTTTTTTACGGACTGTATTGACCGGCTTGAAGGCGGACAAATTCAGTGCTGCGTGAAATATGCCTGTAATATAATTTACCATTCCGATTAATTACAGTTTTGAATTCTACGTCATTGTTGATTTATTCAGAGTTCTCACCTTAGACGTAAAATTTGTCCTTCTGCCACAGTATTAATTCATTAGTCGCCATCGGTGTTCTTCTCTTTGTTGACCATGTGTATCTTCCTGAGTGAGCATCGGTTCACTTCAGGAAGACAGTGGAAACCAAGGAAATACAATGCTACGTCACTTTAAATAATTCTCGTAAAACTTAGATACTTCTCACTATTTTTTATTCACAACACAATAAGACTTGCTCTGCTCGTCTCTCAAACCATAAACACTAACAATATGGCTACCTTTCCGCACACACCAAGAATTACGTCCATCCTCTACAAGGCAACAATCGAAAGTGTCTCTTAGCTCCTTCTTGGAGTATGAAACAAAAGAGAATCCAATGTGAACATTACAAAGATTATAATCTACATGTCTCTCAATTTAATCTTTGGCGCAGCCTTTAAGGTATTGTATGTCTCTGCGTCGGAATGTGTCATTACAACTGCCCCCCTACTGTATACTGTCACTAGAAAATTTTATTTGGTTGACAGGATACAGTAGTCGACCTTGCAATTGATATGTTTGGGGGTCTTTTATTTACAAACTTCATTTTTACCGTGCCATTTTCAAGGCACTGTGAATTCTTTGATATTACTGAGTGTGTCAGTTTTTTTTGTATACTTATGCTAATATTTACAAACCTTAATCCTAATATACAAAGTTTTGGTTAATACTGAGAAAACGACATCAAGGTTCGTACAATAAAATATACAATGAATACAACGTTATTTACAAATGTTTCCTTCCTCATCAGAGGTGAAAATTAAGTCCTTGTATTGCTTTCTGTATTTATTCTGGGGCGACGAGCTTTGTTCGCTAGCCCCAGTGTTGAATATGGGCGGGTGATACGCGCGCCTGATTGTTTGGTCGTCCGTTAGCGGGCGACGTTGGTTGAATGCGCGCGCCAGTGCACTGAATATACACCGACGTGCGGGTACCGTCGAGACTTCCGAACCTCAGTATGCGTGTGCTTTTTGTAGTTCTTTCCAGATACGACGAGGTACATTGGAATATGTGCCCCAAAGAACACACCACACTATGTGCGAGGCGGAGGACGATCTAGTCGCTGCAGCTCCAGGTAAGAAGCGTACCATGTCAAACTTGTTTGGCATTGTCCTTTCCTATTGTGACGCCATGGGTCGTTTGACGATACAAGCTTCAATTTTCGATGTCACTTGTTTAGGCTCGCTGACACTTTCAACGTAGCACTACTTTGCACAATTTTAATTTCTACACACACCACTTTAACCGCGAGTATTGCTTTTTTTTTTTTTTTTGTGGTTTTAGGGCGCAAAACTTCTATGGTCATTAGCGCCCAGCCCGTGACGTAGAAAACAGGAAAAAAACGAAATTTAAAATCAGCAGCAATGGGAACAAAGTCATAAAATTTGAGAAACAAAAGGCAGAAGGAATGCTTAAAAATCCACTATAGAAAGGGGTTGGTTGTCCCCCAAAAAAGCTTCAAATGACTGACGTCATTTCACTGTCACTAATAAACTGTAGAACGCGGTCAGCTGAGCGCGTGTCATCTGCTAAAATCGACGATAGATCAGGCGATAGCTGTAGACGGGAGCGTAACGGATTAAGATAGGGGCATTCAATTAAAAGGTGTCTGACCGTCCACAGCTGAGAGCAGTGGGGACAGAGAGGGGGAGGATCACCGCTTAAAAGATGTCGATGACTAAAAAGACAGTGCCCTATCCGGAGTCTAGCTAAAATTACCTCCTCCCGACGACGCGTTCGGGAGGAAGAGGTCCAAGCGCAAGGAACGGCTTTCACTTCCCGCAATTTATTATGGGGAAGTGTTGACCAATGCGCATGCCATAAATGAGCAACTTGGCGACATAAACCGCTCCGTAGATCGGTAAACGGAAGAGACTGAATAGCTGGCCGAGGAAGAGAGACTGCAGCCTTGGCCGCTATATCGGCCGCCTCATTTCCACAGATACCAGCGTGTCCCGGGAGCCAGAGGAACGCCACTGAGACGCCCCCCAGGTGGAGCAAGCGCAGACAGTCCTGAATCCGGTGGACCAGAGGGTGCACAGGGTAAAGAGCTTGGAGACTGAGGAGAGAGCTGAGAGAATCTGAGCAGATTGCGTACTGTATCCGCCGATGGCGGCGGATGTAGTGGACAGCCTAGAGAACAGCGTAAAGCTCCGCAGTATAAACCGAACACTGGTCGGGAAGCCGAAAGTGATTTGGGGTGTCGCCAACAATATAGGCACTCCCTACACCTAACGATGTTTTCGAGCCATCGGTGTAAATAAATGTGGCTTCCGTCATTTGTGCACATAGAGCAGCAAATGCCCGACGGTAAACAAGTGTAGGGGTACCATCCTTGGGAAATTGACATAGGTCTCTGAGCAAGTCGATCCGGGGACGGAGCCAAGGCGGTGCTGTACCCCAAGTTGTCAAGAAGGTTTTAGGAAAGCAGAAGGAAAGAGAATGGAGCAGTTGACGGAAGCGGACTCCCGGGGGTAGTAGGGAGGAGGGGCGGCCTGCATACCCGACATCAAAGGAGGCGTCGAAAAAAAGGTCATGGGCTGGATTAGCAGGCATGGAAGACAGATGGCTAGCATAACGACTCAGAAGGACTGCCCGCCGATTGGACAGCGGAGGTTCAGCAGTCTCAGCATAAAGGCTTTCCACAGGGCTGGTGTAAAAAGCTCCAGACACTAAACGTAATCCACGGTGGTGGATAGAGTCGAGACGCCGAAGAATAGACGGCCGAGCAGAGGAGTAGACTATGCTTCCATAATCCAATTTCGAGCGCACTAAGGCGCGATAGAGGCGGAGAAGGACCACTCGGTCCGCTCCCCAAGAGGTACCATTCAGGACACGGAGGGTGTTAAGGGAACGCAGACAGCGAGCCGAAAGATAGGAAACGTGGGAGGACCAGCACAGTTTTCTGTCAAACATAAGACCCAAGAATTTAGCGACGTCGGAAAACGGAAGGTTGACAGGACCTAGATGTAAGGAGGGCGGAAGAAACTCCTTACGCCGCCAAAAATTAACACAAACGGTCTTACTGGGTGAGAAACGGAAGCCGTTTTCGATGCTCCACGAGTGGAGGCGATCGAGACATCCTTGAAGACGTCTTTCAAGAAGGCTGGTCCGTTGAGAGCTGTAGTAGATCGCAAAATCGTCCACAAAGAGGGAGCCCGAGACATCAGGAAGGAGACAATCCATAATTGGATTAATGGCGATGGCAAACAGTACAACACTCAGCACGGAGCCCTGGGGTACCCCGTTTTCTTGGGAGAAAGTACGGGAGAGAGTAGTGTTCACCCGCACCCTAAATGTTCGCTCTGCCATAAATTCGCGAAGAAAAAGGGGCAGCCGGCCTCGAAAGCCCCAAGAGAACAGTGTGCGGAGGATGCCTGTCCTCCAAAAGGTATCGTATGTTCTCTCCAGATCAAAAAATATTGCTACCGTTTGGCGTTTCCGGAGAAAATTGTTCATGATATAAGTGGAGAGAGCAACAAGATGGTCAACGGCAGAACGATGCTTTCGGAATCCGCATTGGGCTGGTGTTAAAAGACTGCGGGATTCGAGCCACCAAGCTAAACGGTAATTCACCATACGCTCCAAAACCTTACAGACACTACTCGTGAGAGAAATGGGGCGATAGCTAGAGGGGAGATGTTTGCCCTTTCCAGGTTTCGGAACGGGAACGACAATACCTTCCCGCCATCCCCTGGGAAAGGTACTGTCGGTCCAAATTCGATTATAAAGGCGAAGGAGGTAACGCAGGCTATGGGTTGATAAATGCAGCAACATTAGGACATGGATACCATCCGGTCCTGGGGCGGAGGAGCGAGAAGAAGAGAGTGCATGTTGGAGTTCGCGCATGGAGAAAACAGTATTGTAGCTTTCGCGATTTTGAGAGGAGAAAGCAAGATGTCGCACTTCCGCTGCACGTTTCTTCGGGAGAAACGCTGGCGGGTAATTTGAAGAGCTCGATATCTCAGCAAAGTGCTGACCCAATGAGTGAGAAATTGCGACGGGGTCCACTAAGATATCATGCGCGACAGTGAGCCCAGAGACCGGGGAGAAGCTAGGCGCGCCTGAGAACCGTCGAAGCCGACTCCAAACTTCCGAGGAGGGAGTGAAGGTGTTAAATGAGCTAATAAAGAATTTCCAGCTTGCCTTCTTGCTATCGCGGATGACGCGACGGCATCGCGCACGGAGCTGCTTATATCGGATACAGTTGGCCAAAGTTGGATGGTGACGGAAAATGCGAAGAGCACGTCGCCGCTCACGTATTGCGTCACGGCATGCCTCGTTCCACCAAGGAACTGGGGGGCGCCGGGGCAATTCGGAGGTGCGTGGTATTGAACGTTCCGCAGCTGTGAGAATAACGTCGGTAAAATGTGTGACCTCATCGTCGACGCTGGGAAAGCGACGGTCATCGAATGTCGCTAGAGACGAAAAAAGTGTCAAATCGGCTTGGGCAAACTTCCAGCGTCGCGAGCGCATATATGGCAGTTGAGGCTGCAGTCGAAGAACACATGGAAAGTGGTCACTCGAGTGTGTATCATCAAGGGCGAACCATTCGAAGCGCCGAGCTAGCGGAACAGTACCGACTGCAAGGTCCAAATGAGATAGATTTGCCGTGGAGGCAGACAAAAATGTGGGGACCCCAGTGTTGAGGCAGACTAGATCCGCTTGGTGGAAGACGTCTAGCAATAGTGAGCCACGTGGACAAGGATGTGGAGATCCCCAAAGCGGGTGGTGGGCATTGAAGTCCCCAACCAGCAAATAGGGGGGTGGAAGCTGATCAAGAAGATGAAGGAGATCAGCTCGTGCCATCGGTGTAGACGATGGAATGTATACCGTACAAAGAGAGAACGTGTATCCAGAAAGGGAAAGACGGACGGCGACAGCTTGGAAGGAAGTGTTTAAGGGGATTGGGTGATAATGGAGAGTATCATGGAGCAGAATCATGAGTCCTCCATGGGCTGGAGTGCCTTCAACAGAGGGGAGGTCATATCGGACGGACTGAAAATGAGGGAGAACAAAGCGGTCATGGGGACGCAGCTTTGTTTCCTGAAGACAGAAGATGACCGGCGAGTAGGATCGTAAGAGGATCGACAATTCATCCCGATTGGCGCGAATGCCGCGGATATTCCAGTGGATAATGGACATAGGGTGAACAGAAAATGGAGGAACGTGACCAAGGGTGCTGTCAACTCAACGACTGCTCAGAGCTTGCGACCGACAGCATGGAATGGCATTCAGTCGAAGGCAGAAGATCCTGATCCATAGGTTGGTCAGGAGCAGCTCCTGCCACCAACGATCGGCCAGTTGACCGGCCACCAGCAGTGCGCCTCGGCGACACAGAAGATGGCCGAGGGCGATTTCCGCCAGGTGGTGCTGTAGATGGGACATGCCTTGGCGGAGAAGGAGAGGAACTGTGTTTCTTCGTAGCCTTCTTGGAGGTATGATGTTTAGATGAAGGAGGAACCGATGGTTGTGAAGTTGCAGTACATAAAAACTCTTCACGAGAATGCTCTTTTTTCGAAGACTTGGCGTCTGACTTTGGGGCTCGAGATTTAGCAGAACCCGACGAAGGGTGAGCCATAGAGTGGGCAGGCGAAAGTGGTGAGGTTGAACGGGCGATCTTTGCACTGGCCGATCTGACGACCGTGGTACTAAATGTGAGGTCGCAAGTCTGCGTGGCTGCCTCCTTTGTTGGCTGAGGAGATGCAAGGACAGTGCTGTATTTTCCTTTCTGAGGGACGGTGGGCTGTCGACTGGCGAGTAACTTTCGAGCAGCAAAGGTCGACACCTTTTCCTTCACTCTTATTTCCTGGATCAGCTTTTCGTCCTTAAAAACGGGGCAATCTCGAGAGGAAGCAGCGTGGTCACCCATACAGTTGATGCAGCGAGGGGATGGAGGTGGACAAGCACCCTCTTGGGCATCCTTGCCACACGTAACACATTTGGCCGGATTGGAACAGGACTGGCTGGTGTGATTGAACCGCTGACATCGATAGCAACGCGTAGGGTTTGGGACATAAGGGCGAACGGAAATTATCTCATAGCCTGCTTTGATTTTTGATGGGAGTTGAACTTTGTCAAATGTCAAGAAGACAGTGCGGGTTGGAATGATGTTCGAGTCAACCCTTTTCATAACCCGATGAACAGCTGTGACGCCCTGGTCAGACAGGTAGTGCTGAATTTCTTCGTCAGACAATCCATCGAGGGAGCGTGTATAAACGACTCCACGCGAGGAATTTAAGGTACGGTGCGGTTCCACCCGGACAGGGAAGGTGTGGAGCAGAGAAGTACGCAGCAATTTTTGAGCCTGGAGGGCACTGTGTGTTTCTAACAACAGGGTGCCATTCCGTAATCTGGAACAAGACTTTACAGGACCCGCAATTGCGTCGACACCTTTCTGAATAATGAAAGGGTTGACCGTGGAAAAGTCGTGACCTTCGTCAGACCGAGAAACAACAAGGAACTGTGGCAACGATGGAAGAACCGTCTGTGGCTGAGACTCAGTGAACTTACGTTTGTGAGCAGACATAGTGGAAGGTGAGGAAACCATTGCGGAAGAATCCCCCATGATTACCGGCGTCTCCGATGGCGCGCTCCTCCCTTGTGGGGGCCCTCACTGAGGGCACACCCGCCTTAGGTGATTGTTCACACCTCAGGTCACACCTCCCGGCAAACGGACGGAGGGACCAATCGGCACTTTCGGAAGGTATCAGCTCGGGTAATCACCCCTCCCTGGGCCTGGACGTTACCAGGGGGTACGTACGTGTCCTACCTGTCTACCCGGGGCGGGGAATTACGCGTTACCCCGTCACCGGCTACGCATGGAAGTGCGTGGGTCGGCCTTCAGACACGCACAGGGAGGAAAAAAGAGGAAGGGAAAGGAAAGAAAAGGGGGTCTCAAACGCCGCAGCGGAGAAAAGGGCAAGGAGAAGAGGGAAGGAAAAGAGAAGGACAGAGGAAGGACGAGGACTTGCAAGTGTAAAAGCAAGGAATTTGGAACAGTTTAGAGTCCGTCTCCGGACGTAGGCACAAACCATACTCCCAAAGGGAGAGAAAGGGAAGGAAAGAGCCAGAGGTGAGGGGGGGGGGCGGAAAGGGAAGGGAAGGTATGCAGCCCGGAAAGGAAGGAGGGCCACATTAGCTCGGGGTCCCGTGCTCGCTACGCACGTGTCCACAAAAGAGTTGTGGACCCCCTGGGGGCGCGAGTATTGCGATCGAAACTTTCTTTTCACTACACTTTTTTCTTTGCATTAACCCCTTTTACCTATTGTACCGAGATTCATTTCCCTCAATACTTCTGGTCAATGTACATAAGTATTCACAAATTTGTAAGTCACGGTACTTGGCATGAAATACAAAATACATCACATACAATGGAATAACATATAACACATACAATACATTGGTTACATTAATTACAGGAAAAAACTATCGACGAAAATTGAAAAATTTTTGACCACTCATAGTGGCTTCTTCGTCTTGGATTTTACTGACACACACACCTTTTTCCATTAATCTGTTAGAAGGAACAAGTCCTTTGTTTTCCTTCTTGAACTCGAGTGTAAGTTAAGGTTTACCTTCGTTACATATTCTTCATACGCAACGACATGCCTCAGCATGCAGAGAATACACCTGTAGCCGCTCCACTGCAGCTGGGGAAGGGAATTTTCTACTTTCTACTTAGGGTAATGGCAACGACTACGTGTATGCTGCGGTTTTTACGTATAAAATCTGAAAACGCACGAAATAATAATTTATATGTAGCATAACCCTAATATGTACAGTGTTTTGTGCTTAAGCACGTTCTGGTGTGCTTGTAAATCATTACCCCTAATAAAACTTCCTACATTAACATGGACATATAAACATAAAACCTTGAAGTTCAGGGTGTAACTACTATTACAATGTATAGTGTTTCATAATAGCAGCACGCCCTTGTGTGCGTGTATCACCTTCAATTAAAGTGCGCTTATAGGCGTCTTGTGTTTTCATGGGAGAAAAAATACAGACATTTTAATGTATCGGTTGTCACGAAAATCTATGTACACGAATAATCCGACTTTCATAGCTTCAGTGCAGCATGAAATTCTGTATGACGTTTTTTTTCCCATAATTCATTTTATAGACGATTCCTTTGCTTACAGGTCGTCGATCACACTACTTACCTGTTTCTCGTATAGCGGCGATATCATTTTCATTCTTTGTGACTAAATCGTGATATGTATGAAAGATATAATTTTGACATGATTTATCATTTCATGTTTCAAGTGTGTAAAGTAATGCATACCTTCCTTCCGCATACATGAGTGAAGCATCGCTAATGTTGCACTTTGTATCAGGTTTTTCGTATTTTATCGTAAACTCGTAGAGTCTTACGGTTTTAATTAAGTTGTTTCTTGACGTTGGGTATACCTGTTTATACGAGGTTGTCTTAGAGTTTAATTTTCCTTATACACTTCTATGTTGTTTAGGTTCCGTACATGTACAGAGCTTCTTTCGCCTTTCACACATTCATACATACGTTTATACACACAAAAAATATCTACCACTATAATATACACTTTGCTGGTGGGGCCCTTTTTCGGTACCCTGCACCATTCCCTCAATATTCCAAAATAATTCAGGGTGTGCTCAGCATCATCCCCTCATACTAATATTACTTACAACTAAATATTTCTTCTTACATACATAACTGCCTTACGGTCCATTGATACGCAATCAATCATTCCATGTTTTCCTCCTTTACACTTTAACTTTCGCTTTCGTACATGTACCCTCGTGTATAGCTTATATATTCTACAAAGTTGTTTGCCGAGTGCCTTAGGTGTTTCCTAACGTTAATGTGTCTCTCTCTCTATAAACCCTAGGTATTTGTTTTGAGGGCGATTCAGTTCGTTACTCACGTTGCATAGATCTGTTTATTATTTTCCTATTTTAAAGCTTGTGTCATTCTCTTCCTTAGTCACAAAAATTAACGCGTTTGCCTTGTTGTTCATTCTGAAAATCGCTCGCTACTGTGTAATGTAAATGTATGTTTATCTCTTTGCTTTCCTCTTTGCTGCTAGCTTTTCCCTATATGTAATTGTGTGTTGTTCTCGTGTACATAGCCTTTCTTCCGGTTATATATCTGCTTTATTTATTTTTTTCTATAGAGATATTTTCTTTCTCCTTCCGTGCAAGCTAAGATTTTACTCAATATAATATAATATTACAATACCCTCCATGACCAGTATGTACTTGTATGTTCACTTTTATTACGTAATACCAGCTTATAATTAAATTTTCTAAGCTACTATTTACAAGACTTGTGTACCCTTTTCTTTCTTGTTTCTGAATGACTTTCGTCTCTGTGTCTCATAGTAAGCATGGTCTCAAAACTTTTAAACGTTCCGCGCATGCGCGCTTACGTACCATGACTGGACTGTGGACGGGGGGAAAACTCTGCATTGTTGGTGAACATTATTCGTGATAGCCGCCATCGTGTAATATGAGTCACGTGTCGTCTGGACTCGACCGCGCATGCGCCTTCGCTCTTTGTATACACTCAGCTGATCGGACAGGGAAGGGGGAAGATTTCTCCCAGGCTCGCTGCCTACAGCGCGGCCAATGACATCGTCTTGCCATGCAGCTATCGTGTGCTCATCAGCTGAGCGTTGGATTGCAACTTTGACGCGTGGTTTGTTGCTCGTCTCAAGCGAACAAACTCTGACCTTCGCGTTAATTTGTCTCTGTTCCTCTCTCTTAAATAACTAACAAGGGGAGGCCGCCAATTGTGAAATTCAGATTCGATTCATACTGCGCATAATAAAAGCTCATGGCCAGAGGTGTAATGTGGCAAAGCACCAAGATGCACTTCTCTGCCGTTGTCGAGAAAATCGACAGTTAAAAGAAACCGTTGCGGTGAAATACTCTCTACGATTAATAATATTCTACAGCGTCGTGGCGCAGCGGTAAGCGCTCGGGCTCGTAATCCGAAGGTCGCCGGATCGAATCTCGCGCCATGCAACTTTTTTTTTTATTATCAGTTTTTTGTATATATATAAGGCGGATCGCTCTCCAATTGTACTGCCTCCATTTTTCCCTTTTTTTTTAACAGGGTGTACCAAAGCTCTCCCGTCCGCACTGATTTTCGACGATGTTATAAGTTGCGCTAGGGACCGCCTCTACCTTCTTTCGAAGTTAGCAAGCAACTACACTGTTATGCGGCGGCTCGTTTCGGCCCATTCAACATCTGTCCTTCAAGTGTAACGACCGAGTAACAGAGCTTATATTTCATACCTGCCACAGCAAATTTGTGTTCGTGGTGTCTCTATTCTAATTCGAACGTTTGACTTACGCTATACGTATTCGTTTCGGAATATCGTTTCTACGTCTTCCGTTAACTATACGTGGTTAACATTATGAAGACAATTAATAACATTTGTGAAATACAACTTTGTTTGCGGAAAACATAATGATGTTCGAAGTCGCCAGTTTTTCCACGACAAACGACTTTCAACAACTTATTATATGCTTAATTGTTGCAACTGATTGCCGGGATATATATATATATATATATATATATATATATATATATATATATATATATATATATATATATTTGAATTACAAAAAACAAATACTAAAAAAAAATTGCATGGCGCGAGATTCGATCCGGCGATCTTCGGATTACGAACCCGAGCGCTTACCGCTGCGCCACGAGGCTGTAGAATATTATTAATCATAGAGAGCATTTCACCGCAACGGTTTCTTTTAACTGTCGATTTTCTCGACAACGGCTGAGAAGTGCATCTTAGTGCTTTGCCACATTACACCTCTGGCCATGAGCTTTTATTATGCGCAGTATGAATCGAATCTGAATTTCACAATTGGCGGCCTCCCCTTGTAAGTTAGACTACAAAAGTACCGTGTGGTTTATTTTATAGTATTAAGACTCACAGTAACACATGTTTCATTAGGTGTGGTTAACTATGCGTTTTAAAGCTGGCATATGCCCCCAGTTGGTTACTAGTTTCGATGTTTAATTGAAACTCCATTTATGTTTTCTAAAAATGTCTCGGTATTCATAAATAAGATCTGCTAGTTCATTTTGTTGAGTTTTTGAAGACAAGTGGATTTTCCTACCTTCTCGTGGGCGGCCTGTTCGTTAATTATTTCCGTGTCTAATTGTTTGGGGTAAGGAATATCTATCAACAACACTTGTGGGTAAACTAATTTTACTTCAGCTTGTTTCTGTAATTGGCCATTACGCTCTATTGTTGACTTTACAAGATTGACCTTCACACTACGGCTGCCCACTCGGAAATAGCAAAGTCCACTGCCTACGTCGATGTTTACTTTATGCTGCCGGAAAACTTCCATACATAAAATACAATTAACGATTAATTTGTCAACGATTAAGAATGTACAGTTTATCGTGACATCGCTAACGGTAACAGGTATTTTCGTCTGCCACTTAATACTTTTTGACTTGTTACCTACAGCTGTCAAGATTTTACAATTTTCCGTTGGCAACACTGGTACTTTTAATGCTTTCGAAACTTCTTTAAATAAACAATTAGAAATAATATTCGTACATGCGCCTGTATCTAAAATTACGTTGGTAATTATAGTTCCTATCCTTGTTGTTATTACAGCCTGCACGAGGTCAGTTACCTTGTTCTGTGCTTTCATCTCTTCTTCGCATAGATTTTCTTCTACGATAGCATCCTGATCATATCTTTAAAATAATTGTTTAAGATGTAATGTGTGTTTGTTTGTGCCCCCTGTTGTCAAATCGATCGGCCGGTGGGGGCTCTTTGCGACCGATTGTTGTTTACCGAGTGGGGACAACGGCGTTGCTTCATTACTGTCCGTTACCTCTACGAAGTGTACTGAGTGATTATTCTGTCGCCAATTAGTTTCCGGACCGCTGCGTGCAACATTTCTTGCGACCGGGCGTCGCTATTCCTCCTTGGTCTGTCATTCCTATTACTGTAACTATTGTAATTTTCATTTGTATGCCGCCTTTCATCACGCGGGCCTGACCAATCGTTCACGTGATTTCTATCATTTCCATACCGCCGTGGACCGTAATCTGTATTATATCTTCGGTCTTCACGTCTCTGTGGCGCCGAATTCCTCCGATTTCCGTAATTCCAGTTTCCATTATTTGGCCTTGTCGCATACGGATGCCAACTGTGTGGGTTTTGTCCACTGCCATTAAAATGATATCCGTTACCGTTGTTTTTATTGGTTACGGAATGTTCATTTCGATTACTTGTGCTCGACTCTTCTTCGTATATTAGATCAATTGAGTCAAGCACGGAAAGAAAGTATTCAAGGTCGTTCTCCGGTGTGGTTACCAATTTTTCGCGTAAGTTCGCGGGTAGTCTGTTTTTCAGAATTTTGAGAACATCTAAGTGCTGTATTGGATTGTTTTTACCAATTTTTCGCGTAAGTTCGCGGGTAGTCTGTTTTTTCAGAATTTTGAGAACATCTACGTGCTGTATTGGATTGTTCCAATAGCGCGTCTTATTCAAATACCTTTCGAAATACTTTCTCAACCCGCCGTTTTTTAGGTTGAACGGTTGTGGGTTGAATAGCTCACGTCGCAGTCTTTCTTGGGCCCCAGTAGACCAATACTTCTCCAAGAAAGCCCGTTCAAATTAGACCGAGCGGGGTGGCGCAGTGGTTAGACACTGGACTCGCATTCGGGAGGACGACGGTTCAATCCCGCGTCCGGCCATCCTGATTTAGGTTTTCCGTGATTTCCCTAAATCACTCCAGGCAAATGCCGGGATGGTTCCTCTGAAAGGGCACGGCCGACTTCCTTCCCACTCCTTCCCTAATCCGATGAGACCGATGACCACGCTGTCTGGTCTCCTTCCCCAAACCAACCAACCAACCCGTTCAAATTGTTCGTAGGTGACGCACTGTTCAGCCATGTCTGTGGCCCACAGAAGTGCGACGCCTTGTGTGAAGCCTACTACATATCTAATCTTCTGTACCTCAGTCCAGTTTCTCGGTAAGACATTTTTAAATGCTCTTACGAATACGACTGGATGAGTTTTTCTGGCTTCTGTGGAGAAAACTGGAAACTGTCTATGTTTCAACAGGCTCTCATCGACTAGAATCGTCGAGATGCAAGGCGACACGACTACTGCCTGTTGCAACACCGCGTTTGGCGAATAGCCATTGTTTGCCTGCGCAGGTGCGTGCACATACGCCGGACTGGGCGCGTGATGTTCTGCGTTATTGACGTAATCTGGCACGGGTGAGTGTCAGGCTGCCTGTTGCTTGACTTAGGCAAATCATTTGAAACATTCAGTCTACCCGCAATTTCCTTACGTATTCTGTCCTCGGCTACTTTGATTTCATTACCTAATTTTTCAAAAAGTTTTGTTTCCCAGTCAGTTATTGATTCATTTACATTAACGGTTTCTAACGTTTCATTTATTTTGATAATGTCCGCCTTGATACGCCCAGTCTCCTGTTTCAGCAGACCGACTTCTTCGTTAACTTTATTAACTTGGTCAGGTATTTCTTCACATGCGGACTGTACTCTAACTAAATTTAATTGAATAGCCTGTACGTTTTCGTGTATTTCTTTTTGTACCGTATGTGTTTGATTGTGTGTTTCTACGATTTCTGACAGTTCCTGTTTGTTTGTAAGATCTGACAATTTCTTTTCTAGATCATTGGCCAATACATTGTATACACTATTGACTGTTTTGATGACTTTGTCTTCGATCTTTTGATCGACTTCATTTGTGAGTTTATTTAATCGTTGATCGAAATGTTTGTGCATATTTTCAAATTGCGTGTTTACACTTGAAAACTGCTGTTGGAACCCAATTTCCATGTTTGACAATTCTGTGTTTGTCACGTTGTGGCTGATTTCTAGATTCGCCAGTTTTGTGTTCGTTGTGTTGTGGCTGATCTTTAAATCAGATAATAGCTCGCTCACGTTTGACATCAGACTATATAATGCCTCAAGCGTAGCTGACAAAGCTTGTGTGTTTCTATTTATGCCATTATTTGTAGCCATTGTTTCTCTACCACGGTCTGATTGAATCGAAACCGGCCTATGTTCACTGATTTCGCGCGAAATATTTTCATCTGATCTGGTAATCGATGCTTCATCGACTGTGTACAAGGTTTCATTTCCAAGTGGTTTGTTATTGTTAATCCCTGTTGAGTGCAGTTGAATTGTATGTACTTCTACATTATGTTGTGCTGAAAAACTAATTGCGTTATCATTTACGTCACTATTGTGAGAATAAAAAAAAAAAAATGGTTCAAATGGCTCTGAGCACTATGGGACTTATCTATGGTCATCAGTCCCCTAGAACTTAGAACTAATTAAACCTAACTAACCTAAGGACATCACACAACACCCAGCCATTACGAGGCAGAGAAAATCCCTGACCCCGCCGGGAATCGAACCCGGGCGTGGGAAGAGAGAACGCTACCGCACGACCACGAGATGCGGGCTATTGTCAGAATCGGTGACGCGTCCATGAACATTTGTCAAATTAAAATTCTCCGATTCCATTGTGGAGATATTATTTTTATCTTTACTTTACTGTTAATCTAAATCTTTAAATTCTCTCGCAGTTGAATTAATAAAAATATCTCGCGATTGTTATTTGTTGCGCGTCGGAAATTTACAAGATGGCGCACTACGTCTTCTAATTCTGCGATTGTTGAACATAAAAAAGTAATTATCAAAGTGTAATTGTGTGTTGCCACAAACACTACCAGGATTTTAATATGGAAAGGAAAAGGTTCGGCTTTAAGTGGAGCTAAGGCAAGGTGCAGCCGCTGCATGCGTTTGCGCTTTCCTACCTTAATTACGGCTGAGCTGCATCGCTCAAGATTACGTTAGTTTTGTAAATCCTTGTCCTTGTTCCTTCTGGTTATTGTGCTATCCGTTTATACAGTTAACATTGTTTCACCTTATTCGTCATTTTCCATGTGCGTCATGTAACAGAGAAACAGTAATTAGTACAAGTACATTTGTAGTACAACAATGAGGTACTTACTCTTTGTTCCACCAGTACTGTCCCTGTCAGCGGTCGGCAATGTGGCGAAATAAATAAAAAAAATTAAATTTATTGGTTTTTTTTGAAAAGAGGAAAAATTACGGACATGGAACTGTAACTTTAGAAATTTTGAAGGGCTTTTTTACGGACTGTATTGACCGGCTTGAATGCGGACAAATTCAGTGCTGCATGAAATATGCCTGTAATATAATTTACCATTCCGATTAATTACATTTTTGAATTCTACGTCATTGTTGATTTATTCAGAGTCCTCACCTTAGACGTAAAATTCGTCCTTCTGCCGCAGTATTAATTCATTAGTCGCCATCGGTGTTCTCTTTGTTGACCGTGTGTATCTTCCTGAGTCGGCATCGGTTCACTTCACGAAGATGGTGGAAACCAAGGAAATACAATGCTACGTCACTTTAAATAATCCTCGTAAAACTTAGATACTTCTCACTATTTTTTATTCACAACACAATAAGACTTGCTCTGCTCGTCTCTCAAACCATAAACACTAACAATATGGCTACCTTTCTGCACACACCAAGAATTACGTCCATCCTCTACAAGGCAACAATCGAAAGTGTCTCTTAACTCCTTCATGGAGTATGAAACAAAAGAGAATCCAATGTGAACATTACAAAGATTATAATCTACATGCCTCTCAATTTAATCTTTGGCGTAGCCTTTAAGGTATTGTATGTCTCTGCGTCGGAATGTGTCATTACAATGCGCTGTGACATTGATCCCGCTGGGTTATCCAACAACGTGCGCAGCTCATCATTGTGGTGCTGGGGTTGAACTAGGACCTCGTAATCAATTGCAGTGATTATAGCTTCAACACGTGAGAGAGCGTCTGCTGGCACATTTGACTTTCCTTGCACATAGAGTATGTGAGTCGTAAACTGGCTAATATAGTCCAAATGACGAAATTGTCTCGGTGATGCTTTGTCATGGTATCGTATTGAAAGCATTTGTCGTCGTGATTTGTTGCTCTACAGCAGCTTCGCGGGGCTGTCTCAACCACTAAAGCAACGCGATTTTGTAAACGTCGGTATGACAAAGCTGCAGTGTTGCCACAGCTGTGTAGACGGCTACTGTTTGCGCCTGGAGCCGTTAGCGCTTCGCGGTTGAGAGATGGCAACAGCGCTGCGAACTGTCAGGGATCATCTTATGCCGTCTTGACTATATATTTAAGATACAATAAATTTGTAAGTATATTTAATAAAAAAGATGCATTATTGAAAATTGTTACTTAAATGAACTACACTGATGTAAAATATTGCGAACAACAAATTAAATGTATCATGGTAGCCAATAAATGACTACCGTAACTATACGAACTTTCTAAATTTTTAAAATAAAACAAATTCTGCAATTCTCTCTTTTGTTTCTGAGACCTCTCTTGTGCAGTGGCAGTTTTTACTCTTTGTGCTCTCGTTAAACCGATTTTTAAACAGAACCTCAATTGTTACAGCTAACACTGATGGTGCTTTTAAATGAAGCGAAACGCGTTACGTCTAAACAAGACTCTTGCAGTCGCATAAGACGGCATAACACCAATATTGCTTCTACTAATATGTATTATACAAGGTGCATCATAATGACGTAAACGCATACAGTTGAAAGTACACTATACTAGAAGCTGATATGACTGTAAAAATGCCGGCCGCGCTGGCCGAGCGGTTCTAGGCGCTCAGTCCGGAACCGCGCGACTGCTACGGTCGCAGGTTCGAATCCTGCCTCGGGCATGGATGTGTGTGATGTCCTTAGGTTAGTTAGGTTTAAGTAGTTCTACGTTCTAGGGGACTGATGACCACAGCAGTTAAGTCCCATAGTGCTCAGAGCCATTTGAACCATTTTGAACTGTAAAAATGTCCGCAAACGAACCGTTCGGAAGATAACTGCAAGTTTGTGGTTACCTGTTGAAACGTCTCTGTGGGGTCGTTTCACAGTCGCTTGTCTCATTGGATTCTGTGCATCCTATTCTGTCCACCTCCTGATTGTGGTTTAATTTATTAACTCTCCCAGGAAGACCGAGCAATCAAAGTAAGGCTTATTAAATGATATTATGATTGATCTTTTTTGTGTTCCATAGGAAATCATGACCTGTATTTATTACGTTTTTCCCTTCACCCTACCCTATGTGTGCGTAAATGTGACTGAATGAGTGTTTTTACGAGTGGTTTCGGGTTTCTTTTGTGGGGGACGCTGAGTTGGTTGTCGTCTGCTAGGAGCAGGTGATGTTTGCTTCTCGTCTGGAGGGTAGCATAGGATGACCAACTTTAGGATCCCAGTATCTGGACAGAGAGGTTTACCCCTTTTAGTCTGAGGTTGGTGGCGGAAGCCTATCCCTCTGGTAGCTTGCACCGGTAGTTAGGGGAAGCTCGGTGGAGAAGGGACACTCTGCAGCTAGCGGTGGGTGAGTACAGTTCGTAGATCCTAGAGAGGGTTTCTGCCTTGCCGAGTTAATTTTATTTCGTTACGGCAAAATCATTCTGCTATTGCACCATTAAAATTTCTTACATTTGTGCCTGGTTTAATGTCTAATTTCTGAACAGTTGACTCGTAATCAAGTTTACCACGTGCTGAAGTTCGGCCGTTCGTAAGCGGCAGGCGCAGATTCCATGTCGTATATCTACTATACAAACCTTGCGAATCGGATAAACCTCTTTCCAAGCTATTGCATGAGCATAATGGTGATAGGCATCTCTCTGAACTATTTCTGTCGTGGGTATGTAGATGGAATGATTGTATTACTGTGTTCCACTTCCCTTTTGCGTGTTTTTCCTTTTTTAATTGCGCTATTCCTATTCATAGGATGTGCATCAAATTCAGTTCTGAAATAAATGAGCTACGTAAAAGATAAACACTGCGTCCTTTATCTTTCTCATTAATGCCAGTTTTCAAATTAATTTTCTATTCCCTGATTTTTTTAAGTTAATCTGCTTGCTTGTGATGAACAAAAATGGGAGAAAAAATCAATTTAATTAAACAAGCTTATTGATATACGACATACAATTCTGTTCATATTGTTAGTGTCTTTAAAAAATTGCATTCTTATAATCAAATTCTTAATTTAATTGAACTGATAATTTCCAGTTCGGTCTTTTCTTGATTGTCAAGAAGGGCTTGGGCTGGTGGCGACCCTGTAATTTTTAAATTTATAATTGTCCTTGTGAGGTGGCTTAACCAGAAATTGCGCACAAAGGTTATATCTCCATTATTCTTGGTACGTAACGTATGTGGATCCTTGGCTAGGATCCGTTTACAGTTCTACATACATACTTTACATAGTCACTACTGGTGTGATTCTGTGTAAATAGCGCGTGCCGGTCTGCGGTGTGGTCTTTATTTACATTTTTGAAACGAGGAGTTGTAAACAGAATGGATACGACAGTACAGCACACAGTCAGAGTGCCACTCACGCCGGTTGTTTGCAGAGAATCAGTTGTGTTGTACGAGAGTCGGTGGTAACATGGAACATCGCAGGGAACGAGGGGTAAACTGATACGCATTTCGTGTATGGTAGGGCTAACGGCAACGCACGGGAGGCTCCATGCTTGTCGCAAGAAACATACCCTGTCCGAAGGCTACCCGAGAGTCTAAAGTGTACAAGGGTGCATCAGCGTCTCCGAGAAACTGGGAAATTTGTACGTTCTTGAAAAATTAATGTATTCGAGAGCTCTTAACACATTTTGCAAAAATAAAGTGCTGAAAAATATATAAGTTTTGTTTTCAGAAGAGCTTTACAAAATGAAAAGCTATATACACTTTCAGCGGTCAAATATTAAATACTCTGAGTAACCGAGCATCATTCAATGGGAATTTTTGTGGTCTCTCGAAGACTGATTGTGTAAATCATGGAATTCTTCTAAATAAGCTTAAGTATTGTGGTATGAGTAGAACAGTGCACAAATGGGTTAATTCATATTTAACTGAAAGAGTTCACATAATAAGTAAAAACTACCAGATTCCTCGAACTGGGGAGGTATCAAGAATAGGACCCCACATGGGTCAATCTTTGGTCTCTTTCTGTTTTTAATAAACAATCTATGGAGCGAAAATACCTCAACACGAAGGAATTATACGAATGGCACGGAAATCGGTAGGTGTGAATACAAGTACATACAAACAAATGATCACATTTTTAAAAAAGATGGATGACTTATTCAAGAGAAAGAACTTCCCAAATTGAGCAAGTCAGTAACACGTTAGTCCACCTCTGGCCCGTACACAACCAATTAGTTGGCTTGGCAAGACAGAGTTGTTGGATGCCTTTCTGAGGGATATCGTGCCGTATTCTGTCCAATTGGCGGGTTAGATCGTCAGAACCACAAAACGGATAGATTGCCCTGCTCATTATACTCCAGACACAACCAATTAGTTGGCTTGGCAACACAGAGTTGTTGGATGCCTTTCTGAGGGATATCATGCCATATTCTGTCCAATTGGCGGGTTAGATCGTCAGAATCCCGAAACAGTTAGATTGCCCTGCTCATTATACTCCAGACACAACCAATTAGTTGGCTTGGCAAGACAGAGTTGTTGGATGCCTTTCTGAGGATTATCATGCCATATTCTGTCCAATTAGCGGGTTAAATTGTGAGAATCCTGAAACAGTTAGATTGCCCTGCCCATTATACTCCAGACACAACCAATTAGTTGGCTTGGCAAGACAGAGTTGTTGGATGCCTTTCTGAGGGATATCATGCCATATTCTGTCCACTTCGCGGGTTAGATCGTCAGAATCCCGAAACAGTTAGATTGCCCTGCTCATTATACTCCAGACACAACCAATTAGTTGGCTTCGCAAAACAGAGTTGTTGGATGCCTTTCTGAGGGATATCATGCCATATTCTGTCCAATTGGCGGGTTAGATCGTCAGAATCCCGAAACAGTTAGATTGCCCTGCTCATTATACTCCAGACACAACCAATTAGTTGGCTTGGCAAGACAGAGTTGTTGGATGCCTTTCTGAGGGGTATCATGCCATATTCTGTCCAATTCGCGGGTTAGATCGTCAGAATCCCGAAACAGTTAGATTGCCCTGCTCATTATACTCCAGACACAACCAATTAGTTGGCTTGGCAAGACAGAGTTGTTGGATGCCTTTCTGAGGGATATCATGCCATATTCTGTCCAATTGGCGGGTTAGATCGTCAGAATCCCGAAACAGTTAGATTGCCCTGCTCATTATACTCCAGACACAACCAATTAGTTGGCTTGGCAAGACAGAGTTGTTGGATGCCTTTCTGAGGGATATCATGCCACATTCTGTCCAATTCGCGGGTTAGATCGTCAGAATCCCGAAACAGTTAGATTGCCCTGCTCATTATACTCCAGACACAACCAATTAGTTGGCTTGGCAACACAGAGTTGTTGGATGCCTTTCTGAGGGATATCATGCCATATTCTGTCCAATTGGCGGGTTAGATCGTCAGAATCCCGAAACAGTTAGATTGCCCTGCTCATTATACTCCAGACACAACCAATTAGTTGGCTTGGCAAGACAGAGTTGTTGGATGCCTTTCTGAGGGATATCATGCCATATTCTGTCCAATTCGCGGGTTAGATCGTCAGAATCCCGAAACAGTTAGATTGCCCTGCTCATTATACTCCAGACACAACCAATTAGTTGGCTTCGCAAGACATAGTTGTTGGATGCCTTTCTGAGGGATATCATGCCATATTCTGTCCAATTGGCGGGTTAGATCGTCAGAATCCCGAAACAGTTAGATTGCCCTGCTCATTATACTCCAGACACAACCAATTAGTTGGCTTGGCAAGACAGAGTTGTTGGATGCCTTTCTGAGGGATATCACGCCATATTCTGTCCAATTGGCGGGTTAGATCCTCAGAATCCCGAAACAGTTAGATTGCCCTGCTCATTATACTCCAGACGCAACCAATTAGTTGGCTTGGCAACACAGAGTTGTTGGATGCCTTTCTGAGGGATATCATGCCACATTCTGTCCAATTGGCGGGTTAGATCGTCAGAATCCCGAAACAGTTAGATTGCCCTGCTCATTATACTCCAGACACAACCAATTATTTGGCTTGGCAAGACAGAGTTGTTGGATGCCTTTCTGAGGGATATCATGCCATATTCTGTCCAATTCGCGGGTTAGATCGTCAGAATCCCGAAACAGTTAGATTGCCCCGCTCATTATACTCCAGACACAACCAATTAGTTGGCTTGGCAAGACTGAGTTGTTGGATGCCTTTCTGAGGGATATCATGCCATATTCTGTCCAATTGGCGGGTTAAATTGTGAGAATCCCGAAACAGTTAGATTGCCCTGCTCATTATACTCCAGACACAACCAATTATTTGGCTTCGCAAGACAGAGTTGTTGTATGCCTTTCTGAGGGATATGATGCCATATTCTGTCCAATTCGCGGGTTAGATCGTCAGAATCCCGAAACAGTTAGATTGCCCTGCTCATTATACTCCAGACACAACCAATTAGTTGGCTTGGCAAGACAGAGTTGTTGGATGCCTTTCTGAGGGATATCATGCCATATTCTGTCCAATTGGCGGGTTAGATCGTCAGAATCCTGAAACAGTTAGATTGCCCTGCTCATTATACTCCAGACACAACCAATTAGTTGGCTTGGCAAGACAGAGTTGTTGGATGCCTTTCTGAGGGATATCATGCCATAATCTGTCCAATTGGCGGGTTAGATCGTCAGAATCCCGAAACAGTTAGATTGCCCTGCTCATTATACTTCATACACAACCAATTAGTTGGCTTGGCAAGACAGAGTTGTTGGATGCCTTTCTGAGGGATATCATGCCATATTCTGTCCAATTAGCGGGTTAAATTGTGAGAATCCTGAAACAGTTAGATTGCCCTGCTCATTATACTCCAGACACAACCAATTAGTTGGCTTGGCAAGACAGAGTTGTTGTATGCCTTTCTGAGGGATATGATGCCATATTCTGTCCAATTCGCGGGTTAGATCGTCAGAATCCCGAAACAGTTAGATTGCCCTGCTCATTATACTCCAGACACAACCAATTAGTTGGCTTGGCAAGACAGAGTTGTTGGATGCCTTTCTGAGGGATATCATGCCATATTCTGTCCAATTGGCGGGTTAGATCGTCAGAATCCTGAAACAGTTAGATTGCCCTGCTCATTATACTCCAGACACAACCAATTAGTTGGCTTGGCAAGACAGAGTTGTTGGATGCCTTTCTGAGGGATATCATGCCATATTCTGTCCAATTAGCGGGTTAGATCGTCAGAATCCCGAAACAGTTACATTGCCCTGCTCATTATACTCCAGTCACAACCAATTAGTTGGCTTGGCAAGACAGAGTTGTTGGATGCCTTTCTGAGGGATATCATGCCATATTCTGTCCAATTCGCGGGTTAGATCGTCAGAATCCCGAAACAGTTAGATTGCCCTGCTCATTATACTCCAGACACCACCAATTAGTTGGCTTCGCAAGACAGAGTTGTTGGATGCCTTTCTGAGGGATATCATGCCATATTCTGTCCAATTCGCGGGTTAGATCGTCAGAATCCCGAAACAGTTAGGTTGCCCTGCTCATTATACTCCAGACACAACCAATTAGTTGGCTTGGCAAGACAGAGTTGTTGGATGCCTTTCTGAGGGATATCATGCCATATTCTGTCCAATTGGCGGGTTAAATTGTGAGAATCCCGAAACAGTTAGATTGCCCTGCTCATTATACTCCAGACACAACCAATTAGTTGGCTTGGCAAGACAGAGTTGTTGGATGCCTTTCTGAGGGATATCATGCCATATTCTGTCCAATTAGCGGGTTAGATCGTCAGAATCCCGAAACAGTTACATTGCCCTGCTCATTATACTCCAGTCACAACCAATTAGTTGGCTTGGCAAGACAGAGTTGTTGGATGCCTTTCTGAGGGATATCTTGCCATATTCTGTCCAATTGGCGGGTTAGATCGTCAGAATCCCGAAACAGTTAGATTGCCCTGCTCATTATACTCCAGACACAACCAATTAGTTGGCTTGGCAAGACAGAGTTTTTGGATGCCTTTCTGAGGCATATCATGCCACATTCTGTCCAATTGGCGGGTTAGATCGTCAGAATCCCCAAACACTTAGATTGCTCTGCTCATTATACTCCAGACACAACCAATTAGTTGGCTTGGCAAGACAGAGTTGTTGGATGCCTTTCTGAGGGATATCATGCCATATTCTGTACAATTCGCGGGTTAGATCGTCAGAATCCCGAAACAGTTAGATTGCCCTGCTCATTATACTCTAGACACAACCAATTAGTTGGCTTCGCAAGACAGAGTTGTTGGATGTCTTTCTGAGCAATCTCGTGCCGTATTCTGTCCAATTGGCGGGTTAGGTCGTCAGAATCCTGAAACGGTTAGATTGCCTTGCTCATTATACTCCAGACACAACCAATTAGTTGGCTTGGCAAGACAGAGTTGTTGGATGCCTTTCTGAGGCATATCGTGCCACATTCTGTCCAATTGGCGGGTTAGATCGTCAGAATCCCGAAACAGTTAGATTGCCCTGCTCATTATACTCCAGACACAACCAATTAGTTGGCTTGGCAAGACAGGGTTGTTGGATGTCTTTCTGAGCGATCTCGTGCCGTATTCTGTCCAATTGGCGGGTTAGGTCGTCAGAATCCCGAAACAGTTAGATTGCCTTGCTCATTATACTCCAGACACAACCAATTAGTTGGCTTGGCAAGACAGAGTTGTTGGATGCCTTTCTGAGGCATATCATGCCACATTCTGTCCAATTGGCGGGTTAGATCGTCAGAATCCCGAAACAGTTAGATTGTCCTGCTCATTATACTCCAGACAAAACCAATTAGTTGGCTTGGCAAGACAGAGTTGTTGGATGTCTTTCTGAGCGATCTCGTGCCGTATTCTGTCCAATTGGCGGGTTAGGTCGTCAGAATCCCGAAACGGTTAGATTGCCTTGCTCATTATACTCCAGACACAACCAATTAGTTGGCTTGGCAAGACAGAGTTGTTGGATGCCTTTCTGAGGGATATCATGCCATATTCTGTCCAATTGGCGGGTTAGATCGTCAGAATCCTGAAACAGTTAGATTGCCCTGCTCATTATACTCCAGACACAACCAATTAGTTGGCTTGGCAAGACAGAGTTGTTGGATGCCTTTCTGAGGGATATCATGCCATATTCTGTCCAATTAGCGGGTTAAATTGTGAGAATCCTGAAACAGTTAGATTGCCCTGCTCATTATACTCCAGACACAACCAATTAGTTGGCTTGGCAAGACAGAGTTGTTGGATGCCTTTCTGAGGGATATCATGCCATATTCTGTCCAATTCGCGGGTTAGATCGTCAGAATCCCGAAACAGTTAGGTTGCCCTGCTCATTATACTCCAGACACAACCAATTAGTTGGCTTGGCAAGACAGAGTTGTTGGATGCCTTTCTGAGCGATCTCGTGCCGTATTCTGTCCAATTGGCGGGTTAGGTCGTCAGAATCCCGAAACGGTTAGATTGCCTTGCTCATTATACTCCAGACACAACCAATTAGTTGGCTTGGCAAGACAGAGTTGTTGGATGCCTTTCTGAGGGATATCATGCCATATTCTGTCCAATTGGCGGGTTAGATCGTCAGAATCCTGAAACAGTTAGATTGCCCTGCTCATTATACTCCAGACACAACCAATTAGTTGGCTTGGCAAGACAGAGTTGTTGGATGCCTTTCTGAGGGATATCATGCCATATTCTGTCCAATTAGCGGGTTAAATTGTGAGAATCCTGAAACAGTTAGATTGCCCTGCTCATTATACTCCAGACACAACCAATTAGTTGGCTTCGCAAGACAGAGTTGTTGGATGCCTTTCTGAGGGATATCATGCCATATTCTGTCCAATTCGCGGGTTAGATCGTCAGAATCCCGAAACAGTTAGGTTGCCCTGCTCATTATACTCCAGACACAACCAATTAGTTGGCTTGGCAAGACAGAGTTGTTGGATGCCTTTCTGAGGGATATCATGCCATATTCTGTCCAATTGGCGGGTTAAATTGTGAGAATCCCGAAACAGTTAGATTGCCCTGCTCATTATACTCCAGACACAACCAATTAGTTGGCTTGGCAAGACAGAGTTGTTGGATGCCTTTCTGAGGGATATCATGCCATATTCTGTCCAATTAGCGGGTTAGATCGTCAGAATCCCGAAACAGTTACATTGCCCTGCTCATTATACTCCAGTCACAACCAATTAGTTGGCTTGGCAAGACAGAGTTGTTGGATGCCTTTCTGAGGGATATCTTGCCATATTCTGTCCAATTGGCGGGTTAGATCGTCAGAATCCCGAAACAGTTAGATTGCCCTGCTCATTATACTCCAGACACAACCAATTAGTTGGCTTGGCAAGACAGAGTTTTTGGATGCCTTTCTGAGGCATATCATGCCACATTCTGTCCAATTGGCGGGTTAGATCGTCAGAATCCCCAAACACTTAGATTGCTCTGCTCATTATACTCCAGACACAACCAATTAGTTGGCTTGGCAAGACAGAGTTGTTGGATGCCTTTCTGAGGGATATCATGCCATATTCTGTACAATTCGCGGGTTAGATCGTCAGAATCCCGAAACAGTTAGATTGCCCTGCTCATTATACTCTAGACACAACCAATTAGTTGGCTTCGCAAGACAGAGTTGTTGGATGTCTTTCTGAGCAATCTCGTGCCGTATTCTGTCCAATTGGCGGGTTAGGTCGTCAGAATCCTGAAACGGTTAGATTGCCTTGCTCATTATACTCCAGACACAACCAATTAGTTGGCTTGGCAAGACAGAGTTGTTGGATGCCTTTCTGAGGCATATCGTGCCACATTCTGTCCAATTGGCGGGTTAGATCGTCAGAATCCCGAAACAGTTAGATTGCCCTGCTCATTATACTCCAGACACAACCAATTAGTTGGCTTGGCAAGACAGGGTTGTTGGATGTCTTTCTGAGCGATCTCGTGCCGTATTCTGTCCAATTGGCGGGTTAGGTCGTCAGAATCCCGAAACAGTTAGATTGCCTTGCTCATTATACTCCAGACACAACCAATTAGTTGGCTTGGCAAGACAGAGTTGTTGGATGTCTTTCTGAGCGATCTCGTGCCGTATTCTGTCCAATTGGCGGGTTAGGTCGTCAGAATCCCGAAACAGTTAGATTGCCTTGCTCATTATACTCCAGACACAACCAATTAGTTGGCTTGGCAAGACAGAGTTGTTGGATGCCTTTCTGAGGCATATCATGCCACATTCTGTCCAATTGGCGGGTTAGATCGTCAGAATCCCGAAACAGTTAGATTGCTCTGCTCATTATACTCCAGACACAACCAATTAGTTGGCTTGGCAAGACAGAGTTGTTGGATGCCTTTCTGAGGCATATCATGCCACATTCTGTCCAATTGGCGGGTTAGATCGTCAGAATCCCGAAACAGTTAGATTGTCCTGCTCATTATACTCCAGACAAAACCAATTAGTTGGCTTGGCAAGACAGAGTTGTTGGATGTCTTTCTGAGCGATCTCGTGCCGTATTCTGTCCAATTGGCGGGTTAGGTCGTCAGAATCCCGAAACGGTTAGATTGCCTTGCTCATTATACTCCAGACACAACCAATTAGTTGGCTTGGCAAGACAGAGTTGTTGGATGCCTTTCTGAGGCATGTCATGCCACATTCTGTCCAATTGGCGGGTTAGATCGTCAGAATCCCGAAACAGTTAGATTGCCCTGCTCATTATACTCCAGACACAACCAATTAGTTGGCTTGGCAAGACAGAGTTGTTGGATGTCTTTCTGAGCGATCTCGTGCCGTATTCTGTCCAATTGGCGGGTTAGGTCGTCAGAATCCCGAAATGGTTAGATTGCCTTGCTCATTATACTCCAGACACAACCAATTAGTTGGCTTGGCAAGACAGAGTTGTTGGATGCCTTTCTGAGGAATATCATGCCACATTCTGTCCAATTGGCGGGTTAGATCGTCAGAATCGCGAAACAGTTAGATTGCTCTGCTCATTATACTCCAGACACAACCAATTAGTTGGCTTGGCAAGACAGAGTTGTTGGATGCCTTTCTGAG
This sequence comes from Schistocerca americana, assembly GCF_021461395.2. Classification (NCBI taxonomy): domain Eukaryota; kingdom Metazoa; phylum Arthropoda; class Insecta; order Orthoptera; family Acrididae; genus Schistocerca; species Schistocerca americana. Next base: position 144,906,364 of record NC_060119.1, on the reverse strand, counting down.
GGATATGATGCCATATTCTGTCCAATTCGCGGGTTAGATCGTCAGAATCCCGAAACAGTTAGATTGCCCTGCTCATTATACTCCAGACACAACCAATTAGTTGGCTTGGCAAGACAGAGTTGTTGGATGCCTTTCTGAGGGATATAATGCCACATTCTGTCCAATTGGCGGGTTAGATCGTCAGAATCCCGAAACAGTTAGATTGCCCTGCTCATTATACTCCAGACACAACCAATTAGTTGGCTTGGCAAGACAGAGTTGTTGGATGTCTTTCTGAGCGATCTCGTGCCGTATTCTGTCCAATTGGCGGGTTAGGTCGTCAGAATCCCGAAACGGTTAGATTGCCTTGCTCATTATACTCCAGACACAACCAATTAGTTGGCTTGGCAAGACAGAGTTGTTGGATGCCTTTCTGAGGGATATGATGCCATATTCTGTCCAATTCGCGGGTTAGATCGTCAGAATCCCGAAACAGTTAGATTGCTCTGCTCATTATACTCCAGACACAATCAATTAGTTGGCTTCGCAAGACAGAGTTGTTGGATGTCTTTCTGAGCAATCTCGTGCCGTATTCTGTCCAATTGGCGGGTTAGGTCGTTAGAATCCTGAAACGGTTAGATTGCCTTGCTCATTATACTCCAGACACAACCAATTAGTTGGCTTGGCAAGACAGAGTTGTTGGATGCCTTCCTGAGGCATATCATGCCACATTCTGTCCAATTGGCGGGTTAGATCGTCAGAATCCCGAAACAGTTAGATTGCCCTGCTCATTATACTCCAGACACAACCAATTAGTTGGCTTGGCAAGACAGGGTTGTTGGATGTCTTTCTGAGCGATCTCGTGCCGTATTCTGTCCAATTGGTGGGTTAGGTCGTCAGAATCCCGAAACAGTTAGATTGCTCTGCTCATTATACTCCAGACACAACCAATTAGTTGGCTTGGCAAGACAGAGTTGTTGGATGCCTTTCTGAGGGATATCATGCCATATTCTGTCCAATTCGCGGGTTAGATCGTCAGAATCTCGAAACAGTTAGATTGCCCTGCTCATTATACTCCAGACACAACCAATTAGGTGGCTTGGCAAGACAGAGTTGTTGGATGTCTTTCTGAGCGATCTCGTGCCGTATTCTGTCCAATTGGCGGGTTAGGTCGTCAGAATCCCGAAACGGTTAGATTGCCTTGCTCATTATACTCCAGACGTTCTCAGTTGCGGACAGATCAGGCGACCTTGCTGGCCAAGGTAGGGTTTGGCAAGCATGAAGGCACGCAGCAGAAACTCTCGCCATTCCAGGCTGAAGATGGGTCTGGAGATGCCCCGGACAGCGGTGGAGCACCAACCTCACTGCCATTTCTTTTCATAGCGGAACCCCTTTGGGTATCATCCGCTCCACCTTCACAGCGCAGCGGCACGATGGAGATATTCTGTGCTACGTTTTGTTGCCCTTCATGACAAGCCATCTTGGATCTACATTTCAGCAAGATAATGTCCACCTGCACACAGCGAGAGTTTCTGCTGCCAGGCTTCATACTTGCCGAACCCTGCCTTGGCCAGCAAGGTAGCCGGACCTCTCCTCAATTAAGAACATTTGGAGCATTATAGGCCAGAGGTGGACCAACATTTTAAAGACTTGCTGAGTTTGCGAAGAAGACTATAAATTATGGCTTTCAGAAAATTATTAAATGGTTCTCTGCAAATGGACTATCTTTAAATTTTGATAAAACACAATATATACTGTTCTGCACAGTAAATGGCATAACACCGTTAATAAGTATAGACTTTGAACAGAAGTCTGAGGCTAAGGTAGAATATGCAAAAATGTTTGGGTATATGCATTGATGAGAGACTGAACTGAAAGAAAAACATTGATAATCTGCTGAAACATCTGAGTTCAGCTAGTTATGCTGTTAGGGTTATTCCACACTTTGGCGACAAAAATATCAGTAAATTATCTGATTACGCCTATTTTCATTCTCTGCTTTCGTATGGCATCATGTGTTGGAGAAATTCATCATTAAAGTAAACAGTATGCATTGTGCAAAAGAATCAGAATAATAGCTTGAGCCCACCCAAGATCATCTTGCAGATATTTATTTAAAGAACTAGGAATATTCACAGTAGCTTCAAAACATAAAGAGGGTGAGGCATTTAAAACTGCCGAAATACACACTGGATTAAAAAAAAGTTGTAATGAACGTTGTTTGCCTCGAAGAGGGGCATCAGTTAACATAACGCTCAACCACCCTGCTCCACCCCTGGGGTGGAAGAGGGGGTGACTGAAAACTTAAATAGGAACCCCAATTATTTATTGCAGATTTGGATTCACCGTGAAAAAATATGTAGCTTTTGTATGAAACATTTCTTTCGTTTCATGATGGCGCTGTAATCGGCAAACATGGAAATGAGGTGACAAATAGTTACAAAACGGTACTATCCCCTACAAATACACACATCTGATTAAGGCACTCGAAGTACTTTTTTTATATTTTTGATAACGCTATCGCCGGCCGCGGTGGCCGAGCGGTTCTAGGCGCTTCAGTGTGGAATGACGCGTCTGCTACGGTCGCAGGTTCGAATCCTACCTCGGGCATGTCCTTAGGTTGGTTAGGTTTAAGTAGTTCTAAGTCCAGGAGACTGATGACCTTAGAGCCATTTGAACCATATATATATATTTTTTTTTTTTTTAATACGCTATCATGTGATACCTCCCACAATCGAATGAAGCACAGACCGTGATCATGAGCTCAGTTCGCAGTCAGACTGTTCATGTTACTTCAATGACTCTAACTGTACATATTGTTCCACGATGGTAACGATTGTAGAGAGGTCGAAATCATTACTGCGTAGTTTGAGGCTCGCAGAAATGTTGAGGAATCTCGTCAAAGGTATGCTACTCTGCTACCCGATAGGAATATTCCGTATACAACGACGTTTCGCAGTTTTGTCCACCTGTTTACTGAAACGGGAAGTGTTAAACCTAGAGAAAGAGTCCGACTGCGGCCTGAGAAAAACGAAAATGACACAGTGAATGTTTTAGCTGTGGTTGCTGCAAATCCTCACATTAGTTCTCGGCATATTGCGCGAGGTTCAGGAATTTCGCAAAGAAGTGTTCTACACATACTGCATGCACACAAATGGCATACATTTCATTTATGGCTGCATCAATAACTGCATAGTGACAATTTTCACAATCGCCTGAATTTTTTCAACTGGATATACAGAAACAACTGGCAGTCAATGATAATTTCATTTCACAGATACTTTTCTCCGATGAATCAAATTTTACGAATCTTGGGCAAGAGAATCGACATAATATGCATTATTGGTCAGTGGAAAATCTCCATTGGGTAAGGTAAGTTGAGCAGCAACGCCCATGGAGTGTCAACATTAGGTGCAGTATTTTAAACACGCAGGTAATTGGCTCATACTTCACAGAAGGTAATCTGACTGATCAACAGCGACATAGTGGATAATGTTTTACACATACTAATGGACGATGTACCACTTCAAACGAGACTGGATATATGGTTTCAAGACGATGTACGCCTAGCGCATTATTCACGACTAGCTCGAGAAGTTTTGAATCGAAACTATCCCGGTCGATGAAAGGAGGAGGTGGTCCTCAAACGTGGCTCGCACGTCCACCCGATTTAACTTCTGCCGATTTTTTCCTGTGGAAGTGGCTACAAGAGAGAGTTTATACGGACGTGCCAACAACCCCCTAAGATGTGCATCAGCGAATTCGCAATGAATGTGCAAACATTAGCGCAGAGACACATGTCGGATTGTCATTCAGACACAGAGTTGCAATGTGCATTAGAAACAACGGACAACATTTCGAACAGTTGCTGCACTGAAACACTTGTGAGAGGCAAGGGGGCACACAGTAATCAACCACACCGAGATAGTGAGGGACAAGGGGATTCACAGTAATCAAGCACTCCGAGATTCGGAAGGACGACGCTTCAAACCCGCGCACGGCCATCCCGTTTTAGGTTTTCCGTGATTTCCCTAAATCACTCCATGCAAATGCCGGGATGGTTCCTTTGAAAGGAAACGGCGGACTTCCTTCTCCATCCTTCGCCAATCCGATAGAATCAAGCACGCCGAAGGGAACACATTAATACTACGTCCACGTCGTTGTTCCTGGGTAACGCTAAATGTTGTCTAAGAATGTATTGAGCGAAGGTAGAAGGTGTCACATGATAGTATTTTCCCAAATATGAAATAATGTACTGTGATTTTCCTAACTGGATATGTATTTTTGTGAGATATTATCGTTTTGCAACAATTGTCACCTCATATTCATGTGCGCTGATTACAGCGCCATCTATCATAAATTGAAAGAAATGTTTCATACAAAAGTTACATATTCTTTCATGGAGAATCCAAATCTGCAATTAAAAAAGGGGTTCCTACTTAAGATTTCAAAGTCACCACCGCTCCTGCACCCTGGGGTGGTGCAGAGGGGGTGGGGGGGGGGGAGCGTTATCTTAATGGACGTCCCTCTTTGAGCAGAACAACGTTTATCGTTTATTACAACTTTTTTTAAATCCCATGTGTATTTCGCCAAATATTCCGACAAACAGTTTTAAATGCCTCATCCTGCATATTTAATTATAAAATTTATTATCAATAACCCATCCAAATTCAAAAGCAATATCACCAGGAGAAAGACGGCTTTTCACTATTCTGCGTTAAATCTAACTTTGGCTCAGAGAGGGTTCCTGCCTCAAAAATCTTTGCTCATTTAGCAAACAGCATAAATGTCTGACATTTAAAAACAAATTAGAAGACTTTATGAATGACAATTCCTTTTACCCAATAGATGAGTTTTCAGATATAATTTAGTAATTTTACAATAAATTATTTTTAAAAAATAAAAAGAAAAAAGATTGAATTATGTCATGCAATGTACCTCTTCTTTCTACGGCTGCCGCCGCCTCTCGCATCCCCATCTCCATCATTCACGGTCATTCCAGTCTCCTTCATTAAAGACCTCGCCGCCATTGCTCCGTTGACGTCGTCTTTCCAGCATCTCGCAGGTCTACCGTGCTTTCATCTTTGATGTGCAGTCCATTGCCATACACGTTTTGGCCATCTTGTGTCTGGTATACGCTGTAAGTGACCATACCAGAGTAGGCACTTCCTTTCTACGTAGTCTAGGATTGTGCTTTCGACATTCATAACCTCTCTGATCCTATCATTTCTAATACGATCAAGCCTGGAATATCCACAACTCCGTTTCCAGACATCCATCTCGACAGCCAGCAGGAGATCTTTCTGCCTCTGAGCTAGTTCCCACAACTCTGTACCATATATTGTGATACATTCAATAATTGTATGGTAGATAGTATGTTTTGTTCTGCGCGTTATGTTTTTGTTCTGGAACTCTTTGTTAAACTGACATGTCCCACATCATTACAGTGTCGTATTCATGATCCATGGAACAAGTGTTAGTATAACCTAACCTTATCTAATCTTTCAGGTACTTTCGACAGTTGCCGCTTATGTGTCGGCGTAAGGCGGCCAGCATGACCATGTATCTGCCTCCGTGTGTGCTATAATTAATGTGTTATGTGATTTAAATTAGCTGGCATCTGATGTTTAAGGTCCAAAGTTGTGACGCTGTCGCTACAGGTATGTCTGTAATCAGCCACTGCAATGCCTCACTCCTTACAGCTATAAAAAGTCACTTTAAGGTCTCTTTCTCCTCCAAAAATCACGCAAAGAATATGTAATTCACGTACAGTATAGACCTCTATAGTGCCTCAGTCATGGGTTTATGTCAATTAATTCCAATTTTGGCCACCAGGTGCAAATCTGGCGCTGTTAATGCAAACAAGGTGTGTATAAATGTTGCCATATGTAACGGATTAGGAATTGGACATGGGCAGAAAATGTCAAACAAGTCAGAAAGACATAATAGTGATTTTATTACTAACCGCCATTTGCACAGTATGTTCAGTACGAGCACTGGAGGCGTTGACGAGATGCTGCATCCATAAAACGACGTGATCGACATTTGTTCACAGCAGTTCCGGTGGTATCTGACCAACGTCATCTTATGTATTGGCGTTCAGATCAGGTAGAGACCGAACTTGTCCCTGGTGAAGCCAAAACTAACATGGATTGAGATCATGTGGTCTTGCAGGCCATGCGTCTGGAAAATTTTTTAAGATAGCACTTTCGTGGAAAGTTGCATTAAGCAGATCTTTCACAGGAAGGGCGACACAAGGTGTTGCCCCATCTTGTATGAAAACAATGGTTCCATACAATCGCGCTCTTCTAGAACAGGAAGCACGTGCTGCACAAGGAGGTCTCGGTATTGTGCAGACGTCACGATGCACCTGACAAGCCTTCTGGGTGTATTCTTTTCCAAGAAGAACGGACCAAGAATAAAGGTGCTTGTGAATACACATCACACAGTTACACGGCGAGTGCAATGACTCTTCGCCCACAACACGTGGTTTAACAGTACCCAAAATTCGGCAATTCTCTGTGTATTCACTACACCCTGTAGTGTAAAATGTTCCTCGTCACTCTACAGAATATTGCCCAGCCAAATATATCCAGCTTTACTCCGTGCCAGAAACCAATATCCACAGTCAACTTCTATCTTCAGGAGTTTTGGGAACAGGGGTAATCCAAAACTTTTTTTGATGTTGTATATTCGGTTCATACCGAATGCCGCTAAGATCGCGGCTGCATTGCATCTCTTGCGTCGGGAAAAATGTACCTTCTGTGTGGACTAAAGACGCAGGTATGGGCCTCTACTGAACACGACATATGTAGTATGACTTTCTGATTGTGATGTAGGGGGCTTTCTTGCTTCCCGTTTGTTCTAGTTTACGTGGCACGTTGCTAAAATATCACAGAACTTATTTTGAATTCACGTGACGAAATAGCACCTCAATGTAAAATAGCAGGAAGTGATGTCACCAAACTCGTAGAATGCTGCGTCAGCGTTAGCTATCTCGTATTGTGTGCTGAAGGCTTTAGCAAAAATGGTTCAAATGGCACTGAGCACTATGGGACTTAACTTCTGAGGTCATCGGTCTCCTAGAACTTAGAACTACTTAAACCTAACTAACCTAAGGACATCACACACATCCATGCCCGAGGCAGGATTCGCACCTGCGACCACAGCGGTCGCGCGATTCCAGACTGAAGCGCCTAGAACCGCTCGCCCTCACCGGCCGGCAAGGCATTAGCAATTACAGTAGTGGTGTAGGAGATGGAGAGGCAGCAACAGGTTCCCAGAAGGATAAAGTGTGTTATGCACACACTGGCGATGGTGGCTGTTAGCGGAGTGCTACTGTCAGTACAGCAGCAGAGGCACAGCGGCGGTGGCTGCAACACGTTGGCGGCAGAAGACAGTCACAGCTGCTGGCCTGCTTCTGCAGCTCTGCAGGCAGCACATGGGGGCAGGCGGGTTCGGACAACCGTCCCCGGCACGGCTTATGATGATGGTGTGTGCCCACAATGGGGAATGAACAGCAGCAGTATACATCCGCCAAGGGAGACGGAGAGCAACAGTGTGCCCACATGGATGGTGATGACTGGGAAGCTAGATGGCCCAGAATCGAACCCACGGCTCACCAGGAGGGCGGCCGTCAGAGGATGATAATCACCCAGAGGATGGCATGACAGTGCAACAGCGCCAATTCGACAGCGTTCAGACTCAGCTCAGGCAGAGGCCTGTAGCAAAGGCAAAGTCTGATGATGGCAGCTTGCTGGTTCATCTGGGACCCCGAGCTGGTGTGGACCTCTTCTCATGACCAGCGACCATTTTCGACTGTGTAGTTGTACATACCGACCACAAATGAAACTAAGAATCCGAAATGGACAGTATACAGAGTGCGTTTCATAAGTAAAACGACCAATTTATTTCTGACGCAACGATACACCACAGCGTGTTGTAACCGGCTGGGCTAAGTGGAAGGAGGGGGGGGGGGGGTGTTTGTTAGCTTCAAAACGCTCTTTGTCTCATTTGGCTGCGAGCTGCCAGAGTGTCAGGACGTGCGCTTCTGTCAACCCCGTTTTGAGTTTATGTAACACGGCACAATGCATCATTCTGTAGAGCAACGGTACGCTATCAAATTTTGCGTTTAACTTGGGTAGTCCGCCACCGAAACGTTTCCATTACTTCAGCATGCCTTTGGGACTGATTGCTTGTCCAAATCACAAGTTTTCCGATGGCACAAGTCGTTCATGGAGGGCCGAGAGGAGATCAGCGACGAACCTCGCAGTGGACGGCCATCAACTGCACGAGTCGACGAAAATGTGATGCGTGTGCGCGATTATTTGAACTCTGACACACGGCTGAGCCTTCAATTGATAGCACAAACTCTAAACTTGTCAAAAGCAAACGTTTTCCGCATTGTGACCGAAGATTTGAACACGAGAAAGGTGTGTGCCAAACTCGTCCCAAAAGTGTTGGCCGACGAACACAAGCACATGCGAGTGCTTCGGTGCCGAGAAATGTTGGAAATGTGTGAAAATGATTCTCATTTTTTAAACTCAGTTATCACCGGTGATGAGTCGTGGATTTTTGAGTACGACCCTGAGACAAAAAGGCAGAGTTCAGAGTGGCACACCCCATCGTCGCCCCGTCCCAAGAAGGCACGTATGAGCAAGTCCAGGATCAAAACCATGCTCATTGTCTTCTTTGACGTCAGAGGCATTGTCCACCACGAATTCGTACCTACCGGGACTACAGTGAACTCAGATTTCTACTTGGAAGTGTTCAAAAGACTGAAAAGGAGGGTCTCGCACTGCTGAAGCGACATCAAGGACACGTGGAAAGTTCACCACCACAACGCGCCGAGTCACAGCGCCTTCATTGTCAACCACTTCCTGGCCAGAACCAAGACCCCATTGGTTCTCCAGCCTCCCTACAGTACTGGCATGGCTCCTGCTGACTTTTTTTTTGTTTCCTCGGTTAAAAGGAGTCATGAAAGGAAAACATTGGGACACGATTGAAAGCATTCAGGCGCATGTTACATGCCTTCCGGGCATGGAAACACCGTCTCCAGAAGTGTATCGACGCAAGAGGGTGCTATTTTGAAAATTTTTGATTGTCTGTACGAATATATTCAGTAAATGATTTTTTATGAATTTGGTCGCATTACTTATGGAACGCACCTTGTATATACATAGACAGGCTGGCTAGTGTTTCTAAATCGACAGCATTCTTGGCTCCCATGTCTTAACAGGATGGAACTGCTGAAATGAGGGAAACCGTGACATCATTTGCCTTGGCTTTCCTGTCTTGCCAGCACCCCAGAAGCCCTGTAATATGCGACAAGCAAAGAGTGGCGACTTCTGAAATGTCAGCCTGTTGACTATGTCTTGTTGTGTAGTGGATACGTATTCTTGTGCCACGGTACCTTGTTACTGAGCTGACTTGCCATACCCTACTTATAGCAGAAGCTGTGTGTTTTGCCAGGTGGAAGCATGGCGCAACACACTAGATGAACTATCCGCTGGCCACGTGTTATGCCCTTCATGTTATACACTGAAGCGACACAAGTCGTGGGATACCTCCTAATACTGTGTCAGACCTTTTGTCCGGTGTAGTGTAGCAACTCAACGTAGCATGTACTCAACAAGAAACCCTCACCATTATGGAGCAACCACCTGCTTAGACAGTGCCTTGTTGGCAACTTGTGTCCATGGCTTCGTCAAGTCTGCGCCACACTTAAACCTTACCATCAGCTCTTACCAACTGAAATCGGGGCACTGAGAGAAGTGGCAGAGCAGTTAGCGCACTGGACATGCATTTGGGAGGACGATGGTTCAAACTTGGATCCACCCATCCTTATTCAGGTTTTCCGTGATTGCCCTAAATCGCTTCAGGCAAATACTGGGATGATTCCTTTGAAAGTGCATGGCCGATTTCCTTCCCCATCCTTCCCTAATCCAAGCTTCTGCTCTGTCTGTAATGGCATAGTTGTCGACGGGATGTTAAAAACTAATCTCCGCCTCCACCTCCTCCGTTTGACCAGGCCTCGGTTTTCCACTCGTTTAGGGCCCAAACGATATGGTCACAAGCCAAAGAGAGGCGCTACAGGCGATGCTGTGCCTTTAGCAAAGGCACTCCCATCAGTCGTCTGCTACCATAGCCCATTACCGCCAAATTTCGCCACACTGTCCTAAGGGATACATTCGCCGTACATTGTTTTTTGCACTTATATCACATTGTGTTGCTTGTATGCACTGACAACTCTACGCAAACACTGCTCCTGTCGGTCGTTAAGTGAAGGCCGTCGGCCACTGCCACTGCGTTCTCCGTGGTATTCTCGGCACACTTTTGACACTGTGGATCTCGGAATATTGAACTCTCTAACGATTTCCGAAGTGGAGTATCCCGTGTGTCTAGCTCCAACTACCACTCCGCGTTCAAAGTCTATTAAATCTGGTCATGCGGCCATAATCACGTCAGAAAGCTTTTCACACGAATCAGCTGAGTACAAAAGACAGCTCCGCCAATGCACTGCCATTCTACACCTTGTGTACGCGATACTACCACCACCTGTATATGTGCGTATCGCTATTCCACGACTTGTGTGTCGCGCGGGGTAGCCGCACGGTCTAGGGCGCCTTGTCACGGCCCAGGCGGCTCCCCCTGTCGGAGGTTCGAGTCCTCCCTTGGGCATGGGTGTGTGTGTCGTCCTTAGCGTAAGTTAGATTAAGTAGTGCGTAAGCTTAGGGACCGATGGCCTCAGCAGTTTGGTCCCATAAGACCTTACCACAAATTTCCATGACTTTTGCCCCCTCAGTGTGAAATTGCTTATTCATAATGAATGCTGACCTACATCGCCAGTGGTTTCTGCAGTTAAGAACAGTTTTCATGTGCTGGGAAGATGGCAGTTAAATGCAAATGTGTTGCTCTAACAGAGAGAAATTACAAGTTATAGGTAAGCTAGAAAAGGATGCATGTGCAGTAAAATTTTCTCACGATTATAGGATGGGCATACAAACAGTGAGAGAGAGAATTTGTTAAATTTTGCAACGAAAGCTTACCACCTGCCGACCGTCACAGGCCATAAGTTAAGTGCCTGAAAACTTCAGCTCAAACGAAGCTAGATGGACTGCACTTATGATTCGATGTTAATAGAAAAAGTATGAGATTTCATGAAACTCTTAAGACTGAAGGAATATTTAACGCTTCATCTGGATCGCAGACTCTATTTTAAACATCGCTATGGGATGCAGACTGACAACGCTGATGAAACAGGAGTGTGCTGGAAGGGGTGCCCACAAGAACTTCAGCCTCCCACAATGTAGTGCAAGCTACTGGCTATAAGCCAAGTAAATGAATTACAACCGTTCTTTGCTGCGCAAATTCAACTGGTGAACTCAATTTGTAGCCATTCGTTACTGGCAAATCAAAAAAGCTGCACACCTTCAAAGGAACAAACGTATCACTATATTTCAAGCATGTTATACGAGCCTGGATGCACATCACTACACTGCTGGAAAAAAAACTGAAACACCCTTTTAGAGGTTTCCAATTCACTCAAATTTACTGTCACAAAGGTGCATATGGAGTACATGAAATGATTACATTTACAGATCAATAGCACAAGAAGTTCTAAGGTACCGAGTATCGACCTATGCTGAAATACCCATATTAGTATGTGGTATAGCCTCCACGGGCAGCATTGCAGACGCAGACACTGGCATCCAGTCGATTGTACAGATGGTGAATACTGTCCTGGGATACATTAAGCCATGCCTGCTCGACCTGTTCACGTAGTTCTGTAAGAGTAGTTGGCTGACGAGTCACACGAAATCACTTCTCGTCCCTTCACACCCTCGTGTACTCGATTGTAGAGGAGTCCAGAGATCATGCTGGCCAGAGAAGTTTCTGCACATTTTGCAGAGCACATTGAGCTTCACGGACAGTGTGGGGGCAAGCATTAGCCTGTTGGAACAACATATCACCTTCCCGTTGCAAGAACGGCAAAAGAAAGGGTCCAATAACATTCTGACATACTGAGCGCTGGTTAGCATCCTCTACAGAAACACTAAAGATGAACGGGAAATGTAGCTTATCGCATCCCAGACCATAAGGTCTGGGTTGGGGCCAGTGTGTTTTGGACGATGCACTCTATGAGCCACTGCTCATCAGGTCTATGTCGTAGGTGCTAATGACCATCACTTGCGTGCAAGCAGAATCTGCTTTCACCGATGAACACTGCTGCGCACAATTCCGTCTTCCAAGTGACCCTCTGATGGCACCAGACGAACCATGCATGTAGATGGTGTGGCTTTAGTGGAAGGCGGGCTAGAGGTGCATGTGCCTGTAGTCACAATGATAATAACCAGTTCGCAACAGTTTGTGTTGACACGTCTGGGCCCACAAGCCCTCTTATCTGTGCTGTACCATCTGGCACTGCTGCGTTTACAATACAACGATCCTGGCGCGCGTCTGTATTTCGTGGGCATACAGAACCTCGTATGTGGGTGTGAGAATGGCCATGTGACTACTGACACCAGTAGCGTTGCAAAACTGACGCGGCACACCCAGCTTGTGTGGCAGTTCTCTGAAAGTACCATCCCGCTACTCCAAAGGACATAGCTGACCACTTTCAAACTCGCTCGGTTGGCTGTGGGAAGCACGAGTGCATTTCGGTGGCATGGTTGTCTGCTTGATTCACACGTTTGCACCACACAGCCCTCTGGCTGTGAGCATTCCCTATTAAAGGGTAGACACAGATGACGCTCTGACAGCTATGCCACTATACTACCTGCTGGTGAATGATGCTATCCCCCAGGTGGCATATGCCATCATCGGATCAAAATCGTCCTCTTTCCAGGTGTACTAATTTTTTTCTCCAGCAGTGTATTTTGAGAGCCGGCCGGAGTGGACGAGCGGTTCTAGGCGCTACAGTCTGGAGTTGCGCCACCGCTACAGTCGCAGGTTCGAATCCTGCCACGGGCATGGATGTCTGTGATGTCCTTAGGTTAGTTAGGTTTAAGTAGTTCTAAGTTCTAGGGGACTGATGACCTGCGATGTTAAGTCCCATAGTGCTCAGAGCCATTTGAACCATTTTTTGTATTTTGAGAGACGGGTTCAGTCCTATATTTGTTCCTGCTGTGAGTACTTACTTAACCCTCAGAGTCCCAACAATAAGAAAAAAATTAGTTTTAAAACTTCTCACAAAACAGAGCTTTGTAATATAGTAAACAACGAATACCAGCAGAAATTTGCAAAAAGTAAACAGACAAATATTTTTAGGAGGTTGATACACTTTGAAATATAATTTTAAAATTTTTCACAAAATTAACCTCTATTATCATAGTACGCAACGAATACAGGAAGAAATTGCCAAAAAGTAAACAACCATTTGTTTTAAAGAGGTGGTTTCACTTTAGAACCATTGGTACATACAGTTTTCAACCAACCATCATTCCATGAGATGTACTTGAAAGCAGTTTCGCATTTCTCCTAAGCACAGTCATACATCTCGGAACTTCCATGTACTAATAATACCTAGAACAATTATACTCCTAAACGACAAGCAAAACTGGACCTAAAATTTAATAAATTTATAGCAAACGTACTTACTGCTTCGAAACCCTCGTAAAAGACGTAGTACAAATTCAAATATACGCCACAATAACGTTTTATAGATACCCTTTCACTGTCAATGATCTTCTCGGTATGATGACTATAAAAAAAACACGCATCACATAATCTCCTACAGTCACGTGGCATAGTTTCCGCGCAGACATTTGCTTTGAACGCTGTTAAGACTATGTTTACACGGGGTTCCCAAATCCGGATTTCGTAAACCAGTTTTACAGTACTGTTTTTGGTTAGTCGTATAAACACTCCAAAATCGATTCTGGAAGTCTGTTTCTCGCTGGAGTTTTCCACTTCCACAATCGATTTGCGCTCCCATGTAAACGCACAGCCGTTTTTGGAACGTGCTTGGATCGCCACGTTACGTCTTCTTTTCAAAATATTCGACGAACATGGACGGTGTGAGTAATTGCGCAGTGTTGGAGAAGCACAAATGTTAGACTGAGCATGAAACTCTCTATCTCTAGAATTTAAGTGAAGTGAAATAGCGATTGTACTGAGTAAATCAGAAGCTGGAACAGCTATTTTCCAGATGTCATATTTAACTGGACTAGCAAATCCATTTTACGTAAACAGGACAGCGAAGAAAGGTTTCCGAAATTCTGTTTTCTGCTTTCAGCAGATGTGTTCCATGTACACGTAGCAAGTGACTGCTGCAATGCACTACATTCGTAAAAGTACCTCAGTGTACCACTAGATGTCCCTGTGCCTCACTAGCATCGGCGGTATTATGCAGAAAGCACTGCTACTTAAAAAAAAAAGGGTTACGTGTAGACTGGGTAGTGTTCCGGAACCACCGTTGAGTAGCGAGCCAGTGGGTGGGTGTGTCGGACCTTCCATCGAGCCACGGACCCCCTTGAAGATGTCTCCCGCAGTCGGAGACGAAACGTTGGGAATTGACACAGAATTCATCAACCGACCACGGCATAACAGCCCGGATAATTATAATGGACATGATATTTCCGGCCGTGAAAGTGTACATTTTAGTATTCAGATACTTGTCTGGTACTGTGAATCGGTGATCCATCGTGTTGCAGGTACATTTACCATCGTTGCTCTGATGTTACATCCTCCAAAAGTGCAGGTAGGTCTTCATCAAGAAGTGTGCATATGCTGCAGTACACCACACTAGAATATTGAGCTGACAGCCAACTTGTGTATTGGTGGTGCAACTCTGTTGTATCATTGCAGTAATGTCTTCCCTTTCCTCAACTGACTGGATAGCTTTACGTTCTGGTGTTAAGCGTAGACTGGGTAGTGTTCCAGATTCACGTAATGTTTAAAAGACTCTGGGAAATACTCTGGCACAGGAGGTTCGTAGACCAGGGAAACCTCTCTGGTATTCTTTCACAGCTGCCCGGGCACTGCAATTACAGTACCTGTACACAAACAATACGTCTACGTATTCTGCATGGGTGAATGTATGCAGTGACCACAAGTAGTTCAGCCATGTGATCACCAGTGATGAATCCAGGATTTTTAGTACGGTTCTGAGACAAAGCGGCAAAGCGAGGAGTGGCATGCTGAGACATCCCCCCAACTGAAAAAGGCTCGAATGGGAAAATCAAAGACCAAACAATGCTGATTTGCTTTTTTAACAGTAGAGGCATCGTACAAGTGGATACTGCATCATGACAACGCCCCTTGTCACACTTCCATCACGAAATTGGTTTTCTTAAACGGCATGCCTGTTGTTCCATCCCCCCCCCCCCCCCACCCCTGTTCACCTGAGCTGAGTCTTTGTGACTTTCTCTTTTCCCAAAATATGTCTTAAAATGAAGTCATTTGGAGACTCTGGAGGCCATTCAAAAGATTGTGACCGACATGTTAAGGACCCTACCAGTTGAAGCCTTCCAGCGCTGCTACCAAGACTGGGAAGAACGACCCTGCCAGTGTTTGGATGGTGAAGGGAATTACTTCGAAGGGTACTATATTGTTGTGTGAAAAAATAAACACTTTGGTAGATAAAAAATCAGTATCGTTACTTTTCTCACACACCTCCCATGCGCTGCAAAAACAGTGAAACATTCGAGTAAATTCTACAATCTTAGTTTCAAACGACCATGGCTTATTGAATTCCCATGGTTATGCTCTTCTCCACCTCTGCAGAAAATGTTTTGTTGACCATGCTTGCTTTCTAGCAATAAGAGCAACAGTTGGAATAAAGAAGGGTTTACTGCTTTGTTAAGTGTAACATTGTTAAGTGTAGCATTTAAAGTGCCAGGTTAATTTGAAAAGATTAGAAAGAAATCGAAATATAGCTTCAGATGCCCTACTGGGAAATTTGTAACGTGCAGTTCCACGAAAACGTACGTTTCAAGACGGTTTTCCTGCAGTTGGCGACTGATTCTGTACTCTATTCAAATATGCAAGATTAGCATGTTGCGGTAACGATGACTCAATGAATCGTGGGAATTTCAAGAAACTGCTGATGGTTAAAATATGACGTGTTCAGTGATGAATCAAAAAGTATACAAAATGAGCTAATCGGTTGCATTTCAGACTACATCATTGATTTTGTAAAAACTTAATTGCAAACTGCTGCATTTTTTTCTGTCCAGGTAGATGACGCAACAGATATTACACAGGTGTCTCAGTGTTCTGTAATAGCGAGGTTTGTTAAGGTAAAGGATCTACAGAGGAGCGTTTCTTAGGTTTGTATGACGTTAAGTGCCAACAAAACATCAGAAACTTCGTTTACTTTATTGGGCAATATCTTGGGACCATTTGACTACGAGCACAAATTAGTGCAGTACAACGATGGTGCAATTGTGAAGTCTGGTCATTTAAATGAACTCCATGGAAAAATTAAGGTCAAGGCTCCGTTTGCAGTATTTTTTCATCGATTAGACATGGTCTTGCAACAGAATTGAAAAAAAATGAATACGTATCTTTTTTTGCTTCTGGAATTCCTACCTTTTTCCATCACTCTGCATAGAGAATCTATGCAAGTATTTCGCTATGGGGACCACGCATTCCAATAGTACAACCTGTCCAGTGGAGCTCTAACTCGAAATTATCGCGTGTAACTGTGGGTGAAAGGAAAAAGCTGAAACAGGTTTTCGAAACTATAATTTGCAGTGAACAGTCTAACGATAATGCCACTGAACTTGCCAGAGGTTTTCTGAACAACGTGACCAATTTTAAATTTATATTTCTGGCAGTACTATTTCACGTCGAATTTTGTTTGACAAGTATACTGGTCGATGTTTTGCAGAAGAGATCATTGGACGTCAACTACTGCATATCTAAAATAAAGACAACTTGTGATGTGCTAAGAAATAAGAGGAAGGAATAGAATTTTTCAGTTACCTTCCAAAAGGCCAGCAAAATGACAGACATGCGCTTCTCGCGAGGGTACAGGTCTCCCTCTCTGGATGAATGTGTTCAAATGTACCGGGTTTTGTATTACGAAATTTTGGATCAATCTTTGATGTAAATGGATGAGAGATTTCGCGACAGTCAAAAAATCCAGTTTGTTTGCCTTTCCGATACCACAAAATTTTAAGAATACCGCACATACTTTCCTTGTAGTGCACTTGAAAACCTGCAAAATTTCTTTGGGCCAGCATTCTCCAAAACACAGCGCTGAAGACACGAACTCTCTATTTCCTATGCTGATGACAGGTGCAGAAAGATTTCCACCGAAAAGACGTTGGAAATACTTACTGAAGATAAGGACATTTTAACGGATGGATAAAAACTGTTCCCCTTTTTTCTGATCATCTCTTCTGCAACAGCATTTGTGGAACGAAACTTTTTTTGCGTGAAGCGAAAAAATAAAACGGTCGAAGAGAGAATCTACCTTAGCGAATATTTCAATTGAGAAAGAACCTCTAGCACAGTTAACGAAAACTCAGCCATTCTATGAAGACATCACCGACTAGTTTGCAGACTTAAAGGGCGGGAGGATCGATTTGGTTTACTAGAAATAGGTAAGTTCAGTTACACTGACGCGAAAACCGCAACGCCAAGAAAAAGTTGTGCTACATAAACTAATGTGCTACCTGTGTTTCTACGTCTGAGAAATTATGTCCAACCAAATTTCGCACCAATACCATAAGAGTGGCGATAGTAGCGCCAGTATGAGGATGCAAATCAGGCTTGCTTTACGTACGCGCTATAGAGTCATGAGCGTAGTTACCCTTGAGTTGGGCGCGTGAGTTGATGTAAGTCAAGAATGCCTTTAATGTTTACTATCTTTTGCTTCAAAAATCGTTTTTTTTATTGCATTTTTGGATCCATAAAAGTGTTTAGAATCCACCCGTGTAACGGTTTTTCCGAATACGGAACGGAAATGTTTGTTATTGGCGGTTGAACAAAAAACAGAACCTGCCTGAAATCGGTCTTTTTCACGCACCAGTTTTTTTCTTTCGGAGTACGAGGTATTGTACCGGTGCTTGGGAGGAAACACACAAAATTCAAATGAAAGTTTGAACGCGTGTGTTTGGAAGTTAGCCCCCAAGCATTTGCATTCTAGGGTGAAGATTGTGGAGATTGGGACTTTCCTGGCAGTGAGCAGCTTCAACGAAGGGTACTCAGCAATTCTGAAGACCATGGACGTCACCCTGGGACTCTATTCGACGCAGTTCGCCAAGCATTCGGACGACCACCGGATTCAAGCGGACGAAAACCGTTTGTCACCGGCCGTGCGAGCGGCTCTGGAGCAGCGCAGGGTGGCCCAGATGGAGCAGAACGCCCTCTGTGAGGAAGAGGAAGGACTAGTTTATGGACCCGGAATAGCAGATTGAACGTAAGTTGCATAATATTGCATGTATATATAGTCAAAACTTGAAACGCGTTTTTCTCGAAATGACTTTCTTTTTATTGCGCGGTGTGGTAACTTCAAATCTACTGAACCGATTGGCATGATTCTTTGTTCCCGACGGAGCTAACTAAATTATCTAGTAGTTGTACCACTTTTATTCCGATCAATCCACTATAAATACTTTTACTTGGCCGGCGAAGTCGAAAAATCTATGAAAAAAAACTTATTTTTCTTCAAATGACCGCCATTTTGTTTCCTATGGTCCCAATAACTTAAGCGAGGTACTACTCCTAAAGAATCTTATATACTTCGCTAACGTCAACTCAATTTTGATTTCAGACGAGCCGGCTGACCTGTGACGTACCGCGCGTGGAGGACTACATCGAAATTTCGTTTCGTTCCAACGGCACTTTTGCCTTTGCCTTTCGACATTTCCGGTCGAAAAAATTCCAGTTTATAGAGGAAATATCAACAAACATTTTGACCAAATTTTACATTAATATCTGTAACACATCCCGAGAAAAAAATTCTCAAAGAACATGCTTTTTTTCGGGCCAAAGATAGTAAATCTCCCATTAAGGCGACAAAGACGCCATTATCAAAACCGCACTGAGATTGAACGAGGTTGTGTAATACGGCTACGAGAAGCTAGATGTTACTTCAACGAAGGTTGCCAAGAAAGTAATAAACCACATTTTTTTCCTCAACAATTCTTTATTGAACATAATGAGAATTACACACACGAAAGAATGGTGTCTTCTCGACACACCCTATTTTTCCACGTAATCTCCATCTCGTTCTATGGCCTTCCTCCAGCGCGAAACAAGGGCGTGTGTATCCTGTCGGTATCTATCCCTGTCCTGGTGGCGGATCCACTGCTTCACTGTGTGAACTTCCTTTGCTGACTGACAGATGCAACACCAACTGCCGAGTCGTAATGCGTCTGTCCTAGCAAATGATATCAGCTCGCTGCAATATGTCAGGTGTGGCAGCCGTGGATGGTCTCCCCGACCGCTGAAAATCGTGGAGCCCCACCGAAAAACCTCACCATCCGTGCCCAGCGACTAACTGTACTTCTGTCGACAGTAGATGCTCCATAGACTTTGCACAAGCGTTCGTGAATACTCCCCACAGTTTCTTTCTCTGCGGTGAGAAATGCAGCGACGGCACATTGCTTGTAACGTACATCACCCACAGACATTATTTTCAAACTGTCCTACAGCTACGCTATCTGTCGGAAGTGACGGAAACTTGTCTCACTCAGGAGACTTCAAATAATACATACAATCGCACCAAAAAGTATTGGCACAGTTACATTTTAGTGGTTGTAGGTTAAACGAAACATATATTTCAGAACAGAACTCAGACATGCGCCACCTTACATTACATAGGTTACAAATATGTCCAAATCACCTGTCCGTAAAGTAACATACAGTGTTATGAAAACAAACATTGATCTTCTGCATCCAAAAAAGTATTGGCACACGGGTATGAATCAGTATGTTCGTTTTCTTCATTGATGTTCACCTTCTAATAGCTAGTGTGCATCCCTTTAGCATCTATAACAGCACGTAAATGCCTAGGAGTGCTTTGTATTAAATTCCGGGTGATATCAGGGGTAATTTTCGACCATTCCTCCAGGAGCACTTTCTCCAAGTCGTTTTTACTGGACGGACGCCTTTTTCTGACTTGTGTGTCAAGGTGAGCCGAGAGGTTCTCAATGGGGCTCAAATTAGGGTTGTGAGGTGGTGTTAGAACCCTACTGGGGGCACTGTACAGTAACCACTCCCGGGTTTTCATGGAGGTATGTTTTGGGTCGTTGTCTTGCTGGAAATGAAACACTCCAGTAAGGCCCAATGTCTGTGCACTAGCGTGTAAATTACCTCGCAACACGTGGATGTATCTCATATGATCCATTGTACCGTGGATTACAGCTAGATTTCCAACGCCGGACGCCGCCATACAGCCCCAGACCATGATACCTCCCCCACCGTGTTTCACTGTGGGATGCATGTGTTTGATGTCGATGTGCGTGTTCGGCTTGCGCCAAACTTTCTTTCTTGCATCAAATCCGAACACATTGAACTTCGATTCGTCGCTAAATATAACAGTGTTCCAAAACTCCGTCGGCTTGCTGATGTAGTCCTTGGCAAACTGCAGGCGTTTCTGCCGGTTATTTCCGATATGTGTGGCTTTTTCCTGGGAGAACGTCCATGCATGTCAGCCTCCTTCAGCACATTTCGTATAGTTTGAACACTAACAGTCTTGTCGGACATTGTCTGAACAACCTCAGCAATAGTTGCTACACTTGTAGCAGGTTTGCCGGCCGCGGTGGACAAGCGGTTCTAGGCGCTTCAGTCCGGAACCGCGCGACTATTTCGGTCGCAGGTTCGAATCCTGCCTCGGGCATGGATGTGTGTGATGTCCTTAGGTTAGTTAGGTTTAAGTAGTTCTAAGTTCTAGGGGACTGATGACCGGATGTTAAGTCCCATAGTGCTCAGAGCCATTTGAACCATTTTTATTTTTTATTTTTGTAGCAGGTTTCTTCCGAGCAAGTGCGATGGTGCTGCAACGCTCTGGGGTTGTAAACACTTTTGGTCGTCCAGGACGACACTTATTCACTGTTGTTCCAGTCTCTTTATATTTATGAATGATGGCTCGTACCGTGGTGTAGCTAACAGACACCTCTGCTCCGATTTGTCGATAGCTTCTCCCTTGTGAATGGAGCAATACCACTCTCTCACGCAACGCCACTGAATGTTCCTTCTTCTTCGGCCCCATGCTGACCATTATCACGCAATACAGCAAGACACTAGCGACTGGGCCGTCAACAACACGCAGTGTCTACTGCGTCAGCAGATGGCATTCCGGTACCCGAAAACCCAGCAATATACCGAGAAGCCACGCTCTGAGCCAACACTTTTTGTGTGCAGAGGAGATACATGTTTGCCTGAACACTGCATTTCTTTGTTAATGGTATGCACTGTGGGAAGAATTGTAATTTATGTAATGGTAATGTGAGGTAGCACGTACATGTGCTGTGTACCGGAAGGTGCGGCGTTAGTAACCAGCAACGATAAATACGCAAGTGTGCCAATACTTTTTGGTGCGATTGTATGTACCGTTTCGCATTCATAACATTGCTATTGGCTGACAGAAAAAAAAAATGCGGTGCATTACTTCCTGGGCTACCTTCGTATGATACTGCAGGGCTGGCCGATGTGGCCGAGCGGTTCTGGGCGCTACAGTCTGGAACCGCGTGACCGCTACGGTCGCAGGTTCGAATCCTGCCTCGGGCATGGATGTGTGTGATGTCCTTAGGTTAGTTAGGTTTAAGTACGAGGGCAGTTCAATAAGTAGTGCAACACATTTTTTTTCTGAAACAGGGGTTGTTTTATTCAGCATTGAAATACACCAGGTTATTCCCCAATCTTTTAGCTACACAACACTATTTTTCAACGTAATCTCCATTCAATGCTACGGCCTTACGCCACCTTGAAATGAGGGCCTGTATGCCTGCACGGTACCATTCCACTGGTCAATGTCGGAGCCAACGTCGTACTGCATCAATAACTTCTTCATCATCCGCGTAGTGCCTCCCACAGATTGCGTCCTTCATTGGGCCAAACATATGGAAATCCGACGGTGCGAGATCGGGGCTGTAGAGTGCATGAGGAAGAACAGACCACTGAAGTTTTGTGAGCTCCTCCCGGGTGCGAAGACTTGTGTGAGGTCTTGCGTTGTCATGAAGAAGGAGAAGTTTGTTCAGATTTTTGTGCCTACGAACACGCTGAAGTCGTTTCTTCAATTTCTGAAGAGTAGCACAATACACTTCAGAGTTGATCGTTTGACCATGGGGAAGGACATCGAACAGAATAACCCCTTCAGCGTCCCAGAAGACTGTAACCATGACTTTACCGGCTGAGGGTATGGCTTTAAACTTTTTCTTGGTAGGGGAGTGGGTGTGGCGCCACTCCATTGATTGCCGTTTTGTTCCAGGTTCGAAGTGATGAACCCATGTTTCATCGCCTGTAACAATCTTTGACAAGAAATTGTCACCCTCAGCCACATGACGAGCAAGCAATTCCGCACAGATGGTTCTCCTTTGCTCTTTATGGTGTTCGGTTAGACAACGAGGGACCCAGCGGGAACAAACCTTTGAATATCCCAACTGGTGAACAATTGTGACAGCACTACCAACAGAGATGTCAAGTTGAGCACTGAGTTGTTTGATGGTGATCCGTCGATCATCTCGAACGAGTGTGTTCGCACGCTGCGCCATTGCAGGAGTCACAGCTGTGCACGGCCGGCCCGCACGCGGGAGATCAGACAGTCTTGCTTGACCTTGCGGCGATGATGACACACGCTTTGCCCAATGACTCACCGTGCTTTTGTCCACTGCCGGATCACCGTAGACATTCTGCAAGCGCCTATGAATATCTGAGATGCCCTGGTTTTCCGCCAAAAGAAACTCGATCACTGCCCGTTGTTTGCAACGCACATCCGTTACAGACGCCATTTTAACAGCTCCGTACAGCGCTGCCACCTGTCGGAAGTCAATGAAACTATACGAGACGAAGCGTGAATGTTTGAAAATATTCCACAAGAAATTTCCGGTTTTTTCAAATTGGCAGAGAAAAAAAATGTGTTGCATTACTTATTGAACTGCCCTCGTAGTTCTAAGTTCTAGGGGACTGATGACCACAGATGTTAAGTTCCATAGTGCTCAGAGCCATTTGAACCATTTGATACTGGAGGAAAACTTGGCAGGAATGTAGACACTGCACATGATTGTTGGCAGCGGCGATCAAGAGAATGTACAGTCACAAGATGACCGGGCTCCAGAGCCCGAAAGGCTACATTGCATACCGAGTGGGAAGACGATCGTGTTCGGCGTGTGGCTCTGGCGCATCGTACTGCGCCTGCAGCAGTCAATTTGAGCAGCAATTGGCACCACAGTAACACAGCGAACTGATACAAGTAGGTTACTTCAGGGACAGTTCCGAGTGATGCGCCCTGTAGCGTACATTCCACTAACTCCAAACCACCGCCGTTTGCGAACTCACAAGGGAACCTCCCCATCGCACCCCCCTCAGATTTAGTTATAAGGTGGCACAGTGGATAGGGCTTGAACAGCTGAACACAGATCAATCGAGAAAACAGGAAGAAATTGTGTGGAACTATGAAAAAATAAGCAAAATATTCAAACTGAGGAGTCCATGCGCAACATAGGCAACATCAAGGACGTGCTGAGCTCAGGAGCACCGTGGTCCCGTGGTTAGCGTGAGCAGCTGCGGAACAAGAGATCCTCGGTTCAAGTCTTCCTGCAAGTGAGAATTTTAATTTTTTATTTTCAGACAATTATTATCTGTCCGTCCGTCCGTCCGATGGGAGGTAACTGCGCCGTAGTATTGTGACGCTACGCCTAAACGAAAAATTTGAAAACGTTAAAAACATATGTTTTGACAGAGCACAGGGAAAACTGTGCGACTGTGAAACTGTTGCATTCATTTGTTGCAGTTTATCTGACAAACTCTTTATGTTTTCATTACTTTTTTGGGAGTGATTATCACATCCAGAAGAAAACCTAAATCGGGTAAGGTAGAAGAATCTTTTTACCCATTCCCCAAGTGTACAAGTTAGGTGGGTCGACAACATATTCCTGTCATGTGACGCACATGCCGTCACCAGTGTCGTATAGAATATATCAGACGTTTTCTCCTGTGGGGGAATCGGTTGACCTATGACACTGCGATCAAATGCTTTCGGTTCCCATTGGAGAGGCACGTCCATTCGTCTACTAATCGCACGGTTTTGCGGTGCGGTCGCAAAACACAGACACTAAACTTATTACAGTAAACAGAGACGTCAATGAACGAACGGACAGATCATAACTTTGCGAAAATAAAGTAAGTTTAAGTTGACTCTTCACTCGAGGGAAGGCTTGAACCACGGGACCACGGAGCTCCTGAGCTCAAACTAACCTTGATGTTACCTATCTTACTCATGGACTACTCAGTTTGTATATTTTGCTTATTTTTTTCATAGTTCCACACAACTTCTTCCTGTTTTCTCGATTGATTTGTGTTCAGTTTTTCCAGGCCTATCCACTGTGCCAACTTATAACTAAATCTGAGGGGGGTGCGATGGGGAGGTTCCCTTGTCAGTAGCGTCAAACTCATAGGAGGGCAGGATGAAGGTCTGCTGTGTTTTCTGATGAAACCTGGTTCTGCCTCGGCGCCAGTGATGGCCGAGTGTTGGTTAGAAGGAAGCCAATAAAGGTCCTGCAAGCAACATGTCGGTGTGCTAGACACACTTGACCTACACCTGGACTTATGGTCTGCGCTGCGATTTCATATGACAGCAGGAGCACTTTCGCGATTATCCCACGTAGCGTGACTACAAATTTGTTCGTCAGTCTGGTGACTCGGCCTACTGTGCTGCCATTTATGAACAGCATTCCAGGGGTGTTTTCCATAGGTATAACGCTCGCCCACACAACCGCTGTTGTAACTCAGCCAGCTCTACACAGTGTCGACTAGTGATGGGGAGCTCGTGAATGAGTCGTTCAAATGAACGCTTCGTGCCAGTGAAGAGTGAACTAACCACTCAATTTCAATGAACTGGTACTTCAAACTCTTCACAGATAGGACACTCCACACTTTTTTCTAGTTCAGTCACTCTCTTCCCCTCTCCCTCTCCCACTACATCGGCGCTACGTCACTCATTCTCCCTTTACTTCAGTCCTTCCTCTACTACCTGTCGACGAATCGCGCGGTGTTTGTGGGGAACGATAGGTTGGCGAGGTGAGGGGCGAAGGGAAGGCAGCGTCAGCTGCTTCCTGCAGTGCTGACATCATTACCCGTGACTATTTGTGCAGTTCTACTTCGCGTCTACGGGTAGCCTACCGTTGGCAGCGCTTGCAGACAAATGAATATTAAAGATACAAATGAAGAGGCTGGCTGTGTGAGCACGCACAGCCAACATGAAAATAAAAGGTTTGTTAATGACACTGAAAAGGGATTTACCTGAAATCGTACCAATGACTACAGGTGACAGTTTACGTTTTGAAGGAGGGTTATTATTCTCAACAAAAATAAAATCTACAGGAAAACTTCTGAATAATTACTTAACGTAGGTACATTGACTTTGTGACAGTGGTAAACATACTCATTCTATTTTGGATTAAATTGTAAAAGGAACATAAAATTGGACTGCATTTCGTTGGTAGCCCTAGTTTTCAGTCCATGAATACAACAAATAATGTTTCATTTAGCAGATAAAGACTTTTTTGGGCGCCTCATGAGAAAATGTCGAGCAAGATTAAATGTAATACCTTCTTTATATGTGACAGGCTTCTCTGTTTATCTTTCCTTTGTCCCCTTCAACCATGCTCTATTTAACTCAGATGCTGTAAGAGCTTAAAACGTTGCGTGCACGTTACTGCATAGTTCGGCCATCTGTTGGTAAAAATATTACGAGCGAGGCGAAGCGAGCGTAGCCGCGGCTGAGCGGCGTACTGGGCAACTTCGGCAGGCTTTCGTACTTCATGAATGAACTACTTCATTTGAACGCTTCACAGCAAAGAGTGAAATGAATGAAGTAGTTCACGGGAATGAACGAGTTCGACCCATCTCTATTGTCGACACGCTGCCTTGGCCTGTGCCGTGTTGCATGGCTTTATGCTTAATAATAGACTTAACTGTTTCATCCGTTGATTTGTTTTCGCCACATAACGCCCGCGGTTTACGTCCTTCTTCGTTGCTGAGCGATGTATCACTTTTCGTTCTGACGCCGCAACTCTCCCTTTCCTATATCTTTACTACTTTTTATCTATATAAATGATGAGCTATTGGTTTTGCCGTTTAACACCTTTTTAATAACTGTGGAAGTATTACAGGCATCGGGTCCCACCTAATGTGTCACCCGCCTACACGTTTTACAAGAACCTTTTCAGACTCGATCGATCTGTTTACAGAGAGAAAGCAGAATATCTCTTCCTCTGACGTTGTCCAACAACGACCTAGGAAGCTCGACGCCCTCGCGGCCCAGGTTCTTCCATGGCTCGCGGTAGTTTGCAGCATTCGTTTTATTCCTTGCCCACTTGCCGCTACATCGAACTTTCGTGGTGATCGTTGGGCAACGTCTTCCAAGTTATCTGCAACATAAATAAACTTTCTTGCCACAGTATCTCTGAAAACCCAAAAACAAACGTAAAGAACATAATAATAATAACTGTGCTTACAATTATTCGTATAAGTCTTGGTCGATTTAATGAGGGGTGGGACAGGCCTATAAGCCTTGTGACACCACACCTGCTCGATCACCAGATCTGTCTCCCATCGGGCACATATGGGACGTCCTTGGACGACAACTCCAGCGTCATCCACAACCAACATTAACCGTCCCTGCATTGACGACCAAGTACAACAGGCATGGAACTCCATCCCCATGAACTGGTATCTGGCACCTGCAGAACTCAACGCATGCACGTTTGCATCCTTTCATTCAACAGTCTGGCGGCTACACCAGTTATTAGTGTGCTAGCATTTCACTGTTGCAGTGGCTTATCTCGCGCTTACGTTAACTTGTGACCTTCCATTGTTAACCACTTAAATACGTCGCCTAGACAAATGTATTTCCGAAATTTCATTACTCTACATTGTTTAATTTTTGGTGTTGCGATTCGTTTTCCGCCAGTATCCTAAAAAGGGGAGGCCACGACGTTTGGAACGCTGATTTACTGCAAACTTCGCACACATCTCGTGGTCGTGCGGTAGCGTTCTCGCTTCCCACGCCCGGGTTCCCGGGTTCGATTCCCGGCGGGGTCAGGGATTTTCTCTGCCTCGTGATGGCTGGGTGTTGTGTGCTGTCCTTAGGTTAGTTAGGTTTAAGTAGTTCTAAGTTCTAGGGGACTAATGACCACAGCAGTTGAGTCCCATAGTGCTCAGAGCCATTTTGAGCCATTTTACTGCAAACTTCATATACTCGTAGTACTCCGTGAGGGCAATAAAATGTGTGCCGGCCGCGGTGGTCTCGCGGTTCTAGGCGCTCAGTCCGGAACCGCGTGACTGCTACGGTCGCAGGTTCGAATCCTGCCTCGGGCATGGATGTGTGTGACGTCCTTAGGTTAGTTAGGTTTAAGTAGTTCTAAGTTCTAGGGGACTGATGACCACAGATGTTAAGTCCCATGGTGCTCAGAGCCATTTGAACCATTTGAATAAAATGTGTAAGCGTAGGGTGCACTTCTCAAGCGTTATTGAGAAAATCGCAAGATAATTTTGGTCGTCAAATATATACCTGCGCGTGGCCATTTTTAAGATGAAGCGGCGTTCAAGCCCCGTGATCGCTGAACCGAATGAACTTTTATTAAATTTACAGTGTTATTTGGCAGTATACAATTTTTTATTATCGCAAATAATATAATATTCATAACTATCGACTAGTAAAGGACCAAACGCATAACGTGATACTGAAAATGTATGCTTGTCCGTGTGTTCAAAATTGTTCGTATTTAATCGAAAGAGAACGAGAAATTGCTTCTCGTGAAGACGCTATTAAAATACGCTCGATACTGCATGACCAATCATCAGCGACGGTATTTAAGGAAATGGTGCGTTATGCATGGTTTTCTTCCAAATTATCGGCTGAAAGAGAGGTTTTTGAAAACGTTAACGAGGTTTGTTTTTCCACGGAAAACCTCAAAAGACCTTGCGTATCCGGAAACATAGGATTTATTCAATGCAGCTGGTGCCGTTTAACATTATGTTTTCCATTTTTTTTACGAAAAATACCATCCTGCAACTTGTACTCGTAATGGCGAAAGCTACGATTAATTGTACATCTTTCGAAAGTCGTCTGTGCCGGTCAAAACTTGCAGGTAACAAGTCGTTTCGGGCTCCTTCCAGGTGTAGGGGACTTCTCAAATCACGGACAAGCATAAATTTTCAGTATCACTTCATGCGTTTGGTCGATTACTAGTCGATAGTTATGAATATTATATTATTTGTGATATATATTGTCAAATAACATTGTAAATTTAATAAAAATTCATCCGATTACACATATTTTTCCCATTATATCAATTGTAATATAAATAGTAAAGAAAATGACTGTTGAAAATAAAAAAAAACTGACGAACGGAATTCGATCCAGCGATTAAGGGGCTTGAACGCTAACCACCTTTTTTATTTACTTTAAAATCTCATTTTGTTCGTTTCATCTGCTCGTGGCGGACGTCGTAAGACATCCGTTGATGTTCGTTGTTGATCGATTAACTCAGTTATTTTATTACAGAGGGCAGCTAACCCTCCGACCGAACACGCTGAGCTACCGTGCCGGAACCACTCGGTTGCCGCCCCTTCCTCGTACAAATAGCCACGCATATACTGTATAAATGCGTGGCTATTTGTACGAGGAAGGGGCTTGAGAAGTACGCGCTACTGCTTACACATTTTGTTGTCCTCACGGAATACTACGAGTGTACGAAGTTCGTTGCAGTAAATCTGCGTTCCAAACGTCGTGGCCTCCCCTTGTAAGATAAGCTTGTGTAAATATGGGTATATTTTCTTTCATTCTAACTCTTCACCTCACTTCCCACCCACGAGCAGCCGCCACAGACATCACAGACATTACTCTGAGAAAGGAGCGTCCTACAGCTGGAGCCTGGTTGGATGACGTCGTGGCTGGAGGCGAATGTGACGTCAGAGCGGCAGCTGACGATGACACAGCGCAATCTGTCTTCGCGTACGGCGTCCTAGTTGCCCGCAGCTTTCTCTCACAGCGCAACTTCTGCTAAGTCATAGACTCGACGTGCGCGTGTTTTGGCCCCTGTATATGTACGAGCGCTCCGTTTGTTCCTACAATTTTTTTGTGCTAGACAGCCAGAACCCATATATGAAACGAGTTTTTTCGTTCTTGTAATACAAGAACGGAACCGTCCTTTTCGTGCCAATTTTTGTGTACTCCTCTGCCTCCTTCCATCAATATACGACTGGGACATAAAATACCTGTACCTATAACGTGTCAGTCTTACATAGTTATAAGTGGAAAGATGTACTCTAGGACCTGCCCCGTAACAACATACAGGGTCTTCGTTTCAACTGAAGACATTGAAATATCTCGAAAACTACACATCGGATCAAAAAAAAAAAATTGTGATTCCAATTTGCTTGTCTCGGAGGCAAACGTCCAATGATACCACATTCGACCTCCCCTCCCAACGCGTGCGTGGGTGGCGGGGGACGACTTTGAAATCTTCAATGGGAACCCCCATTGTTTATTGCAGATTACGATTCTACGGCAAAATCTACGTGCGTTTTGACTGAAGCATTTGCTTCGTTACGGCACACAAGGCGCTGTAATCAGAGGAATAGAAACCGTAATTTACGACATGCTACTCAATGGCCTTTAAATATCCAATGGCACGTGAGACCGCACCACTATGCTGCGAGGGTAGGACAGGGCAGTATTTCACAACTTCTAATCGGAAATCCCATTCGCAGCGTTGTATTCCTGCGACATATCGTAAAGTGGACCATTCGACGCGCCACCGTGGCCGTATAGCGAGCTGTGAGCTCACGTATCGTGCAGGCGTAGAACGGATAGCGCCTCTAAACATTGCAATACTTGCGCAGTGTTTGTCACGTGCATACCTATCTATCACCTGGAGAACAGAGGTGCAAGTGGACGATGAATGTTGTAACCACAGAAGTAAAAATTGAAATGATCCTGATTTACGGAAATTGTAGAAGAAATGTTGAGGCTGCTACTGCCTTTTGTGCTGAGTTTTCTCCAGAGAAAGCTCACTCTCGTTCGTTCTTTTACAAGCTTGTGAACGCCTTTATGTCTGATGGCAGCCTACAGACCGGCAAAAGGAAACGAAGCAAACGTGTTACAGAAGAAGCAGATAATATAGTTGTAATAGCAGAGAGCACCACAACCCACGGATGAGCGCTCGGCAATTACACGGCGATTCTGGTATGTCCGTAGGTCGTATTGTCACAATATTGCATCGTCGCATCATCCATACAACGAGCATCGAGAACTTCATGGTGCCGATTTCCATAACCGGAAAGTGTTTTGCGAATGGGTACGTCAACAAATGCAAACGACACCACGCACTTTGCCGAGGTACTATTTTCCGATGAGTCCACATTCACAAACCATGGTAGCGTTAATCAGTGTAACAAGGAATACTGGTGTGGAGACAATCCCCACTGGCTTCGTCAAGTTGACCGTCAACGTCCTTGGTTGGTCAATGGGGAACAAATTCATTGGTCTGTATTCTATCGACGGCACGTTGAATGGACACAAATGTCGAAGGTTTTTGGAACAGGAACTGACGGTAACACTGCAGTATGTTGCCCCGGACGTCCGGCAACGTATGTGGTTTCAGATGACGGTTGCCCAGCGCATTGTGCAATTGAATCACGGAAGGTATTGGACCGTGTTTACATTGGTGGGTGGATCGGCAGAGGTGGCCCTATTAATTGGCCCACCAAATCGCCAGACATCTTTTTGTGGGGATGTTTAAAAGATAAGATGTACCAGCAAGTGCCAACAGGTCATGGAGACATGTTCGACGGCAACAGAAACGCCTGTGCTGACATTCGCGCAGTTATGGTTCCGTCCTGTGTGCGGTCATTTGAAATGCAGATCGCTAAGTGTATTGAAGTTGGTGGTGCTACATTAGATCATTTACTCTAATTGGAAAAGTAGAGCAGCGTTAGCCTGGAGCCACGGCCACGGCGGCGCGTCGAGTAGTCTCCCTGTACGATATTTGGGAGGAATACAACGTTGCGAATGGGGTTTCCAGTTACGAAATACTGGCCTGTCCTACCCTCGTAGCATGGAGGTAGCATCCCATGTGCCATTGGATATTCAACGGCCACTGAGTAGGATGTAGTAAATTACGATTTGTTGCGGATTGGCAGGAGAGCCAACCCATATTAATAGAGGAAGCCGAAAGGCACGCGTTTTAGCTCACGCAGGCTGGCGTGAGGTCTGGAACAGGACAGGGAAATTAGACTTTAGAAAATAAACGGACGTAGCTCGTGGAATACTTAACTTTAATCCATTAATGGTGAACGTCGGTCTGACGGTACATGATTAACAAGATCAATAGCAACTGATAATGGCGCCTTGCTAGGTCGTAGCAAATGACGTAGCTGAAGGCTATGCGAACTATCGTCTCGGCAAATGAGAGCGTATTTTGTCTGTGAACCATCGCTAGCAAAGTCGGTTGTACAACCGGGGCGAGTGCTAGGAAGTCTCTAGACCTGCCGTGTGGCGGCGCTCGGTCTGCAATCACTGATAGTGGCGACACGCGGGTCCGACGTATACTAACGGACCGCGGCCGATTTAAAGGCTACCACCTAGCAGGTGTTGTGTCTGGCGGTGACACCACACGATTGTGTACCCGTTTCTATTCCTTCGACTACAGCGCCATCTGCGCCGTAAAGAAGAAAATGCTTCTGACAAAACGTATGTAGATTTTGCCGTAGGATTGTAATCTGCAGTAAATAATGGGGGTTCCCAGTGAAGATCTCAAAATCGGCCCCCGCCTCCCACGCACGCGGTGGAGCTGAGAGTCGAGTGTGGAACAACTGGGTGTCCCCCTCTGAGACAAACAAATTGAAACAATAACTTATTTTGATCCAATGTGTAATTTTCGAGATATTTCGATGTCTTCAACTAAAATAAACACCCTGTACGGTCACTTACATCGCTAAACAAAAAAATTAATGTTTCCTTCACTTCATGAGTGAAATCATAATAATTTTGGTTCGAGAAAAACGAACATGACATTGTTGTTGTTGTTCTGGTCTTCAGTCCTGAGACTGGCTTGATGCAGCTCTCCATGCTACTCTATCCTGTGCAAGGTTCTTCATCTCCCAGTACGTACTGCAGCCTACATCCTTCTGAATCTGCCTAGTGGATTCATCTCTCGCCCTCCCTCTACGATTTTTACCCTCCATGCTTCCCTCCAATACTAAATTGGTGATCCCTCGATGTCTCAGAACATGTCCCACCAACCGATCCCTTCTTCTAGCCAAGTTGTGCCACAAGCTCCTCTTCTCCCCAATTCTATTCAATATCTCCTCATTAGTTATGTGATCTACCCATCTAATCTTCAGCATTCTTCTGTAGCGCCACATTTCAAAAGCTTGTATTCTCTTCTTGTCTAAACTATTTATCGTACACGTTTCACTTCCATACATGGCTACACTCCACACAAATACTTTCAGAAACGACTTCCTGACACTTAAATCTATACTCGATGTTAACAAATTTCTCTTCTTCAGAAACGCTTTCCTTCCCAATGCTAGTCTACATTTTATATCCTCTCTACTTCGACCATCATCAGTTATTTTGCTCCCCAAATAGCAAAACTCCTTTACTACTTTAAGTGTCTCATTTCCTAATCTAATTCCCTCAGCATCACCCGACTTAATTCGACTGCATTCCATTATCCTCGTATTGCTTTTGTTGATGTTCATCTTATACCCTCCTTTCAAGACACTGTCCATTCCGTTCAACTGCTCTTCCAAGTCCTTTGCTGTCTCTGACATAATTACAATGCCATCGGCGAACCTCAAAGTTTTTACTTCTTCTCCATGAATTTTAATACCTACTCCGAATTTTTCTTTTGTTTCCTTTACTGCTTGCTCAATATACAGATTGAATAACATCGGGGACAGGCTACAACCCTGTCTCACTCCTTTCCCAACCACTGCTTCCCTTTCATGCCCCTCGACTCTTATAACTGCCATCTGGTTTCTGTACAAATTGTAAATAGCCTTTCGCTCCCTGTATTTTACCCCTGCCACCTTCAGAATTTGAAAGAGAGTATTCCAGTTAACATTGTCAAAAGCTTTCTCTAAGTCTACAAATGCTAGAAACGTAGGTTTGCCTTTTCTTAATCTTTCCTCTAAGATAAGTCGTAAAGTCGGTATTGCCTCACGTGTTCCAACATTTCTACGGAGTCAAAACTGATCTTCCCCGAGGTCGGCTTCTATCAGTTTTTCCATTCGTCTGTAAAGAATTCGCGTTAGTATTTTGCAGCTGTGACTTATTAAACTGATAGTTCGGTAATTTTCACATGTCAGCACCTGCTTTCTTTGGGACTGGAATTATTATATTCTTCTTGAAGTCTGAGGGTATTTCGCCTGTCTCATACATTTTGCTCACCACATGGTTGAGTTTTGTCAGGACTGGCTCTCCCAAGGCTGTAAGTAGTTCTAATGGAATGTTGTCTACTCCGGGGGCCTTGTTTCGACTTAGATCTTTCAGTGCTCTGTCAAACTCTTTACGCAGTATCATATCTCCCATTTCATCTTCATCTACATCCTCTTCCACTTCCATAATATTGTCCTCAAGTACATCGCCTTGGTATAGACCCTCTATATACTCCTTCCACCTTTCTGCTTTCCCTTCTTTGCTTAGAACTGGGTTTCCATCTGAGCTCTTGATATTCATGCAAGTGGTTCTCCTTTCTCCAAAGGTCTCTTTAATTTTCCTGTAGGCAGTATCTATCGTATCCCTAGTGAGATAAGCCTCTACATCCTTACTTTTGTCCTCTAGCCATCTCTGCTTAGCCATTTTGCACTTCCTGTCAATCTCATTTTTGAGACATTTGTATTCCTTTTTGGCTGCTTCATTTACTGCAGTTTTATATTTTCTCCTTTCGTCAATTAAATTCAATATTTCTTCTGTTATCCAAGAGTTTCTACTAGCCCTCGTCTTTTTACCTATTTGATCTTCTGCTGCCTTCACTATTTCATCCCTCAAAGCTACCCATTCTTCTTCTACTGTATTTCTTTCCCCCATTCCTGTCAATTGTTCCCTTATGCCAGGGACGGGCAAACGTTGCACGCGGCTCGTGAGCGCACAGCGCTGCACGTGTGCTGCTCGCGTGCAGGCGTCGACTGGGGCAGTTGGCGACAGCCGGCAGGTTGCGGCAGTGTAGTACCAGGCTAAGCTGCGGACGTTCATGTGAAGCGAGCACTACGTAGTGAACGTTGTATTTCAAGAACCGGAAAGTGCAGAGTGAATCGAGGAAACGGAGACGTGGAGATTTGCTATCTTTTAAAAAGGAATGGGAGAATCATTTTTTCTTTGTGCAAAAACGTTAAAATTCAAAATGTTTAATATGTGGCAGTATTCTCGATGGTCAGCGGAAGTTTAGTATTGAAGGCCA
Source organism: Schistocerca americana (assembly GCF_021461395.2). Taxonomy (NCBI): domain Eukaryota; kingdom Metazoa; phylum Arthropoda; class Insecta; order Orthoptera; family Acrididae; genus Schistocerca; species Schistocerca americana. The sequence goes on along the minus strand of NC_060119.1, from coordinate 144,871,799 downwards.
TTATAACAAATTTCACAAGGACGAGTACAATTTATTGTCGGATTCTGAGCGGATGGGGAAATTGACTGAGCTTAAGAAGAGCGACCTGACGACATTAGATGCATCTGTCCTAGTTGCCGTTGTCACGAGAGATCTGCGACTTCCTTTCGTCGTGTCTCTCATGTAACTGATTTAACATTTTATGGAGCACCGTTTTCAATTTATCAGGACGACAACAATAATAGACCAGCGGTACGAGCTTAATATAGCGAGAGCTGGAAAACCATTTGCTGAATTAGTAAGTGTCGGTTAAGAGCAAACATCAGTGATGAAAATTTAAGTAACTGCTTGCGTTTGTCTGTATGTAGAAATTTTGTTCCACTCCACCTGTGATAATTAAATAAAACGTATCTTAGGTAATAGGTACTCTTTCAAAACACGACATCTTTCAAGCACTCCTACTAACCTTATTTTGTTCCACTCCACCTGTGATAATGAAATAAAACGGATTGTAGGTAATAGGTACTCTTTCAAACCACGATATCTTTCAAGCACTACTACTACTAATCTTATTCCTATATTCAATAAAGCAAGCTAGCAAACAAAACGCATTACAGAGGAAGGAGCGGACAGAAGGTATGGTGGGGATGGGAGATAAGCGGGTGGCCAGCTTGCCCCTGTGTGCACGCGGAACACCTGTTAACTGCACGCGTGCAAGTGCACCACACACGTGCAGCATTCCTGCCCGCCCTTGCCTTATGCTCTCCCTGAAACCCTGTACAACCTCTGGTTCTTTCAGTTTCTCCAGGTCCCATCTCCCTAAATTCCCACCTTTTTGCAGTTTCTTCAGTTTTAATGACATGACACAGAAAAACTTTTATAAGCCCTAGTTTCAGTCACGCACAGTAGCTGCAAATAGTTTAACAGATTGACAGAAAACTTGATAGGTCTGAAGAGCATTGTGTGATTATTTTATGAGATTGTTCCCTTTCGGCATCTTCTCGTGTGTTCTGTAACATCCTGTCAATATAAATCAAATCGGCGAGAGGAATTTCGTACGATCACCTTGTAGTTACAACTTAGATCAGGCTTTCCCAACCTGTGTGTCGCGATGATTCACTTTTATGCGCGAAGGATGAAAAACCTTTTGCCCGCTGAACCTTCCCCTAGTCTCCCAACCAAACATGCTGTATGATTGTTAGTTACTTTGGAGTATTGAACTGCCGAGTGTGTCGCGAAATTTTCTTCTATCTACATCTAGATACTCACTCCAAGCCACTTTACGGTGTGTAGCGGAGACTACTTCTGGTTCCACTGTATTTTTCTCCCTTCTCTCTTTCATTTGCGTCTGGAGCGGTGATCAATTCAAAATTTTACGTGCTGGAACGCACCTCTTCAACCCCTCTCCCAGCGATAAAAATCAGAAATTTCTATTTTTGAAAACTCGTGATAAAATTTATAGTTACAATTTTTTTTTTCAAAATATTATTCTTAAATTCAGGATTTCAAAACATAATTTCTTATGGTCAAAACACTAAAATCACAAGATTTAATATATACAAAGGGTGCTACAGCCTGTGTCCATAGCAGTGTCACTTTGCCCCCTAGTTTCGCTCGGTACAAATCGGCAGTCGGCACAAGTCGGCAGTCTTCGTAACTATGACGTCACGTTTTGAACTGCTGCCAGCAGTGACGTTCAAATCGCTGAGGTTGCTGGCAGTCGTAAACAAGAGGCGATGACTGCACACTTTTACGTGGCCTTTGAGCGGAGAGTACTGGGACCGGAACCTTGCTATCGGTTCGTAGTACGTTGGTTGCTGGTTGTCCATACTGGGGGTCTTCCCCCGGGAAATTTTCTAAATTTTACTTGAAAAATAGTGAGTTTTAAAGTTTTTTAAGCATTTTAGAGTCATATGATCAACATTAGAACCCCGAAAACTGGACTCTCGATAACTCGACACTCTGGGAAACTCAACCAGCCTGCCACATTTTTTGGCTTTGAAAAAAGAAACAAAACATAAACACGCACGGTATTTTCGTAAAAAGCTAATTTAATTTACAATAATAACCTTGCTTATAGACTATTACAGAGCAGTGAATATATTATCTCCGAAAAGACTGAAATTATATTTAAATAAATCCTAAACTATCATTAAAAGAATAAAACATAAAATATTGCTGTCGCACAGTAATAGCACTTTGACTAAAAGTGAAATAAGTTCAAAAATGGTTCAAATGGCTCTGAGCACCATGGGACTCAACATCTTAGGTCATAAATCCCCTAGAACTTAGAACTACTTAAACCTAACTAACTTAAGGACATCACACACACCCATGCCCGAGGCAGGATTCGAACCTGCGACCGTAGCAGCCTCGCGGTTCCGGACTGCAGCGCCAGAACCGCACGGCCACCGCGGCCGGCGTGAAATAGGTAATTTAAGTTTAGTTTGAATGCGGCTCAGGTCATTAAATAAAAACAATATCTCAGTTTTTGGTTTAAAACAGTTAATAAAGTTAATACAGTACGCCTAATACATTCAGTCAAAAAGCATGTAAATAGCGGGTTTCAATTGCGTTTTACACCTTAAAAATATTTGAGTATTTGAAAAAAACTAAAACAGTACTATCGTAATACAATACTAAACTACTACTAATATTTCGAAACTGAAAATTTAACGTTATGTAGGGGTATTTAATTCTCTATTTTATAAAGCTTTTTAATATTGCTTTAAATGACATTATTAGGGCTAGAGTGTCTTTAGAAATGTGCAAATGTCGACCGTCTGACTGGATAACTGAATGTGAAGTCTTTGATGACTGGTCGGATATCCAATCCATCCAAAACATCTTGGTGGGAATGAAGAACAACTAAGTTGTTCAATCGCTTCTGTCCCATTGTTGATCGGAGATATGACTTCAGACCTCAAAGGGCGCTAAATGACGTTTCTGCTGTTCCAGTCGTGATTGGAACTACTTGGAGATGCTTCATGCACTTCACTATTTCACATAACATATCTCCAACTGCAGACTCTTGTGTAATGTACTTTCTTACATCACACATGTTTTTTAAGACCAGTTGTTTTTTATTAGCGATATCAGCTAACATATTCAAATGTAAGTGCAGTCTCTTAATGTCTAAGTCATTTTTTGAAAAAAATCATTTAATTTTTAAAAATTTGTTTCACCTCTGTTTACTAAAAGTAAGCACTCTTGTTCAACTGCAATGACCAGTGTGAGTCCAGTTGAAGCAAACCGCTTAGTAATGCAAGATTGCACCGTTTCACAAACTTCAATGTAAACAGCTTTGTAATATTCCTTTGGGGTTTTGAAAGTGTGTGGTAAGCTGGTTTCGTTGTTTTCGTACTTCTTTGGTATACTTCGATTCTGAGGAAGCGAAGGATCATCAACTTATGAAGGTTTTTCTTTTAAACACAATTCCCAAAAGTGTTCAAAACTATCACGCCTTCCATTCAATATATAAATCAAGCCCTCATATATTTTTTCCAGATCAGCAACAGTTAGATGAGGGCATTGAATTTTTTCATTGACATCCTCTACTGGGTTCATTGCATGGCAATAAAGACATCAAAAGAAATGTCTTGAATTGTAACATTGACTCAAGGTAGCCTGCACATTCATAACCTGCTTCTGTGTGGTCCCCTGCAGAAAATGTTTCAAAAAACCCTAGAAGTTCTTCAAAGTTTTTAAATATTCTCAAGAAACTAGAAGCTCACATAGTCCATCGAGTCGGGCAAAGGGGGTAGTAGACCAGCTTGGTTGTTGGCACTCTCACAGCGTATGCTTCTGAAAAGTCCCATCCTTTTGTTGGATTCCCTTAAGTCCTTGGCTAAAGCCATAATATCCCTCATAGACGTAAGATAGCGGAGACTGTCTGCAACTGCCAAATCCTCTTAAGTTATCCATTGACAAATCAAGACAAGCTAAAACGTCTTTTAAAATACTAAACAGAGTTTGTGATTCAATGTTGGGGGTCTCGTATAAGCCAATATAATCTTCGTTGACGATTAAGGAATCGTCGACAGAACGAATACAAAATGAATCGAAGAATCACTTGTTTCGTCAACCATAATAGAAAAATGTTCAGTCTTCTTGATTGAAGCCAATACCTTTCTCAACACAGACTTCCTGGTAGATCAATGATCTCGTTTTGAATATCGTGGGACGTCCACTTATACCCCGAACGCCCTAACCAGTCTCTAAACACAGGTATGTCATTCTTTCGGAGTTCCAAAAATTAAAAAAAATTGAGTTTACATCTTCGTGCCCTCTAATAGCCAGTCCTTGTCGGCATAGAAATTGCTCGGTAGTAAAAATTGTCTCAAGAGCTAAACGACCTTTCTTCATATCACTAACTGTTCGTTCAATTGGGAGGCCACACTTCGGTAAGTGATAGAATTTAGTTTCTTTATATGCAAACGTATTTTCATGAAGACGGAATTTTTCCTAAGCCTTTTTCCAATTAGAAAACCCTATGAAAGTAAATGCATCTTCTTTTTTTGAAGAAGATTGTAATAGATTTTTAGCATCTGCCTCTTTGCAGGTTTTGCAAAAAAAAAAAAAAAAATCGGTAGATGATTCATATTCTAGTCATGTATATTTGATCAACCAAGACTTCTGAAATGATGTTCCCTTACCGGATTGTCCAGGTTTCGGCTGTGAACGGTTCTCGCCTGAAGACGACACAATAATTGTTGGAGGTTGACTTGCGGTATCAACTTCCAAGCGCGCCTTTTTGGTAACAAATTTATCCGTTGCAAACTTGATTCACAATATACTAAGAGAATAAAGTAAAGGAATAAAATATAGTCATATAAAATAGTCCACTACACAGCGGCCCGCTGGCGGCAGACTTTACCCGAAGGGTCGCGCACCGGGACAAATTATAAGTGTGTCCGCAGCGCCGTAACAGTATCACGATTCACACCACTCGTTTTCTGATAACCTGCTTACTACCGTAATAATTATTTGTTTTAACTCATTATTGAATGTATTTTAAAAGGTAAGTATCGTCAAACAAGGAAAATAAAAAATTCCAACATAATTTTGTGATTTTACAAAGCCATAATACAGGGTGATTCAAAAAGAATACCACAACTTTAGGAATTTAAAACTCTGCAACGACAAAAGGCAGAGCTAAGCACTATCTGTCGGCGAATTAAGGGAGCTATAAAGTTTCATTTAGTTGTACATTTGTTCGCCATTTCAGCCAATAAAGTTTTTGGTCCCTTTTTCTTCGAAGGTGCTACTGTAACTGGACTACAGTATCTGGAGATGTTAGAGAATTGGCTGTTCCCTCAGCTCGAACAAGAAGCACAACAATTCATATTTCAGCAGGATGGAGCGCCACCACATTGGCATTTATCTGTCCGTAACTACCTGAACGTCAACTACCCGAGGCGATGGATCGGCCGCCAGGCAGCCCGTGACAGAGCACTTCATCACTGGCCTCCAAGAAGCCCTGATCTTACCCCCTGCGATTTTTTCTTATGGGGGTATGTTAAGGATATGGTGTTTCGGCCACCTCTCCCAACCACCATTGATGATTTGAAACGAGAAATAACAGCAGCTATCCAAACTGTTACGCCTGATATGCTACAGAGAGTGTGGAACGAGTTGGAGTATCGGGTTGATTTGCTCGTGTGTCTGGAGGGGGCCATATTGAACATCTCTGAACTTGTTTTTGAGTGAAAGAAAACCTTTTTAAATACTCTTTGTAATGATGTATAACAGAAGGTTATATTATGTTTCTTTCATTAAATACACATTTTTAAAGTTGTGGTATTCTTTTTGAATCACCCTGTATAACTAATGATTTTCTTAAATTATTGGGGGGGGGGGGGGGGAGGCTCCGCCCTTCAAACGAATTTTTGAGGGCTCGGCTCCCCTCAGGCCCCATGGAGTCGGCGCCTGTGTTTCCCTCTCTTAATCGTAAACTAAACTTTATGAGGTTAGAATACATGGTGAAAAAAAATGACGCACTTGGTGGTCGACCTACGATTCCTCATCCCAATTCAAGATAAAAGCGTATCAAGAAAAATCTAGTCCCGCCAGCAGGTTTAATAAAAATGCGATTTAAAAGGCCCTGGCAGCGCTGTAACTGTGTGCAGCATGGCTAAGAACAGGTAGCATGAACTCTGCACTGTCTCGGAGCTGTCCCATTACATCAGGGAGACAAGGCATTGCCATGGGGTAAGATGCGCAGACCTGCCAGTGTTCGAATCGTATTCACGCCATACTCTTTTTTCCGGTAAAGCATCAAATGGTATCCAATTCACACTTCCACAATGCAGTATCTTGTGTATTTCTTTCTGTTACTATTACTTTCATTCAAACATTAAGACATTACATGAAATTCTTATAGTCGCAATGATCACTTTATTTCATCTACAGCACAAATACAGCTCATAGAAAATAATAATGGGTACAGTAACATCGTCTGCATCCAATGAGGCACAAAAAACACAACTCGCAGGCCACACTAACTGCACATTATGCTATGCACAATAATTGCCTCTACTGAGGCTTATCTTCACAGAGCTGGTATGTATATATGAGATTTTTTAGATTTGGTGACTCTTCATCCAATCCAGGAAACGATAGCTGTAGGAAACCCAGCAGTACCAGCGTAAGATCGAAAGAAATGCCTCCCACCAGGTGAGAGTATTAAAATCCTAATGGTTAACTGCCGAAGCATCTGCAACAAAGTGCCAGAGTTTGAAGTGCTCCTAAAAAGCAGTGAAGCTCACATAACACAAGGTACATGAAGCTGGTTGACACCTGAAATTGATAGCAGTGAGATTTTTGCGGAAAATTTAAGCATATGCAGAAGGGATAGGCAAATGGGAAATGGAGGTGGTATTTGCCGCAACAGACAAGAAACTAAAATCCACCGAGGTAGAAATTGAGGCTGCATGTGGGATTGTATGGACAAGACTCAGTATCAAAGGTGGGCATAAAATGATAATTGGATCATTCTGTCACCCACCAATCTCAATTCCTGATGTAACCAAAAACTTTAGAGAAAATCTCAGTTCACTTGTATGTAAGTTCCACAATCGTACTGTAATCAGTGGTGGAGACTTTAATTATCCAACAATTAATTGAGAAAATTACAGTTTTCTTAGTGGTAGGCATGAAATGACATCCTGTGATAAATTACTAAATGCCTTCTCTGAAAGCTAGCTAGAACAGATAGTTAGGGATCCCACTCATGATGGAAATATATTGGATCTAATGGCAACAAATGGTCCTGGCATCTTTATGTCCACGTTGTGTCTCAATGAAGAACTTGATACTTTCAGCACAGGGCAGGAGCACGTAGAGGAACTATGGCTCAAGTTTAAAAGAATAGTTGACCATGCACTGGATATATATGTACCCAGTAGAATAGTTAATAAGGCGATGGAAACTCCATGGTATACAGTCACTGCATAATAGGTTTAAAACAAAGTGTAAGGCTGTGGATATAGATCCTGAATAAAATATGTTTGGCTGTCAAGAGAGTAGTCACCTTCAGTGACTACCATAGCAGAATACTGTCAAATGACATTTCACAAAACCCAAAGAAATTCTGGTCATTTGTAAAGGCTGTTAGTGGCACCGAAGTTAGTGTCCAGTCCCTAGCGAATGAGATGGGAACTGAAATTCAGGGTCATAAAGCAAAAGCTGAAATGCTTACCTCCATTCTCAAATATTCCTTTACAAAGGAAAATCCAGAAGAATTGCACCAATTTAATCCTCACATCACTGAAAATATGAATGAAATAAGTATTAGTGTCAGTGGTGTTGAGGAACAGCTGAAATCATCAAAACTGAATAAAGCTCCGGGGTCCAATGAAATCCCTGTCGGATTAAGTACTGAATTTGTGGCTGATTTAGCGCCTACTCCAACTATTGTAGATCCATCAAACAAAAAAACATGCTCAGTTCTTGGAAATGAGCACAAGTTACACAGTATACAAAAAGGGTAGTAGAAGTGGTCCACAAAACCACTGTCCAATATCCTCGACATCTATTTGTTGAAGAATCTTAGAATGTATTCTGAGCTCAAACGGAATGAAATATCTTGAACAGAAGGACTGCCTCAGTGGCAACCAGCATGGATGCTAAAAACATCGATCATGTGAAAGTGAACTTGCAATTTTCTCACATGACATACGTTTGTGACTGGACTGAGGACTTTTTGGTAGGGAGCATGCAGCATGTTATCTTGGATGGAGAGTCATCGTGAGATGTAGAAATTCATGTGGGACTCAGGGAAGTGTGCTGGGACCCTTGCTGTTCTTGTTGCATATCAATGACCTTGCAGGCAATATTAATAGTAACCTCAGGCTTTTTGCAGATGATTCAGCTATCTGTAATGAAGTACTGTCTGACAGAAGCTGCATAAATATTCAGTCAGATCTCAATAAGATTTCAAAGTGGTGTAAAGATTGCCAGCTTGCTTTAAATGTTCAGAAATGTAAAACTGCGCACTCCTCAAAACAAAAAAATACGGTATCCTATGAGTATAATATGAGTGAATTACTGTGGTAATTGGACAACTCGTATAATTAGCTGGGTGTAACACTTTGTAGGGATATGAAATGGAATGATCATGTAGGCTCAGTCATTGGTAAAGCAGGTGACAGCTTACCATTTATTGGTAGAACACCAGGGTAAGTGCAATCAGTCTACTAAGAAGATTGCTTACAAATCAGTTGTGAAACTGGTCCTAGAACATTGCTGAAGTGTGTGGGACCTGTGCCAGATAGGACTAACGGAGATATTGAATTTATACAGAGAAGGTCAGTGCAAATGGTCTCAGGTTTGTTTGTTACAGGATCAGAAGTGGAAGACTCTTGAAAGCAGATGTAAACTATCCTGGGAAAGTCTATTAACAAAGTTTCAAGAATAAAGAATAACTCTTGGAATATACTACAACCCCATACATATCACTTACATAGGGATCATGATAATAACATTGGAATAATTACTGCATGCACAGAGGCATTCAAACAGTCATTCTTCCTGCACTCCATACATGAATGAAACAGGAAGAAACTCTTAATAACTGGTACAATCGGATGTATCCCCTGCCATGCACTTCATGGTGGTTTGCAGAGAAGAGATTTAGATGGAGACGTAGATGTACATATACAAGCAACATTCACTTTAGAGATGATGTTCAAAGTGACCACTTTGCATTTGAAAATACTTCACCACTCACAGAATCATACTTTCTTTGACTTCACACAGCACACCTCCATCCACCGTTGCCGAAGCAGCATGCTTGCAAACTATTAGGTCATGTACCTTCATGGATGGAGTACTATAAACATGTTTCTTTAAGTGTCCCCACAAATAAAAATCTAGGGGATTATGGTCGATGCCAGAACATTGAACCTCCACAACAATCAATTTCCCTAGAAATGCTTCATTTAATCAGTTACACACATTCATTCCAAAGTGTACAGTGCACCATCATAATGAAGCTATAGCTGTCACTGAACACCAGGTGGAACGTTTTCTAATGTGCCAGGCAAAGTACTACAAACAATGTATGATACAGGGATACATTCAACTTGTCTAGCAATAGGTAATAGCCCAAAAACACTCCTACCATGATTCCAACCCACAGGTTTATGCCAAAGTGTGCCTGAAAGCCGTGTTCATTGGTGACATATGGGTTGTGTTCTGATCAATAATAGCTGTTCTGGAGGTTGAAAATACCTTCACATGTGAAGCTAGGTTCATCAGTCCATTTCACATTATTTATAAAATGTTTGTTATCTTTCACTTGGTGCAAAATCCATCCACAAAACCTTACTCAACGCAGATGGTGTTGAGTTAATGTATATTGATACGGACGCAGTTCTTCACCATACAACATTTCAATGAGTCTTTGAGATACCTGGAATGGCCTTGCAATATCACAGGTACTTTGCCGAGGTGATTGGTGAACAGCTTCAAGCAAGGCGACCTCAGTTTATGGAGTATGTCTAGTGCTCGAACAACTTCTGTCCATTACTTGTGCATGAACATTACCAGTTTCCTAAGATATTGTTCCAAGTGACGAAAGGTATTCTTATAGGGATGGCACCTTTGATGGTACTGAGCAGCATACACATGAGCAGGATCTATAGAGATGGAACTGACTGGGGGATTGCCAGTCTTTCACCTTCTGGAAGAAGGTTGGTTGTGAACATTCTAAAGGAGAGAGGTCCTGCTACTTATGCTTATCAACAAGTAGACGACTCTGTCATGAGTGCTTTCCATTTTATTTCTCATGAAATGTTGTTATGGCTCATGAAGAAATACACAGATTAAAATTCCGAAAAAGTCCTAAAAGTGATTGGACTATGTCTCTTGAGGAACTGGAAAACCTGATTACCATCATATATGCTCAGCTCCATACTTGGGGATCTACAGTCATCAAAGATATTATGGCAAAGAGAGATTTCAGGAGCTTCTCAGGTTTCTCCATTTCAGTACAAAATTAATCCAAGCTGAATACACTCTAGCCAACAATTCACTCCCATATCTGAAATTTAGATAAAGTTCATAGAAAACTACGTTCTTTCTTATCCCCCTGTAGAAAATACAACCACAGATGAGCAACTGTTACCGAGTAAAAAAAGATGCAGTTCACTATATTCATACCCAACAAACCTGACAAATAAGGTCTCAAGTACTGGATTTTTGCTGATGTATAAACACAGTATACACACGGTGATTAAAAAACATGTTTACAAACTGATACAGCACATGAGGCATACAACAAGGATAAGTAATTACATAAGAACTGATGGTTACAAAGGCCATATGGCACTACTAAATAGCATTGCAGTTATTTAGTCATGTGTTACAAATGGATGCCCACTACAAGAGATGCACAAAGTTTTGTCCAGATGCATCAAGATACGCCTGACATTGATGCTGCACTCTCTCAGAGTTACCTGGTGTATCTCGAAGATATCCTGCTGCTGCAATAATTCTGCCCACTAGGTCCTCTGGTGATGTAACAGCTGTTTCATACAAAAGGACGTTCAGATATCCCCAAAGGAAAAAAATGGTTAGGGACTGAATGGGGGATCTTGTGGCCAGGCAACTGGTCCACCGCAGCCAATCCATAGGCTGGGGAAGGTTGCCTGTAGATGTGTCCTCACTTGTCTGCTGAAATGCTTGCAGGCTTCGTCACGTTGAAATGGAATGTGATGATGAATAGGCATGGGAACATCATTCAGCATGTCCAGCAGAACCTCTCGCAGAAATACGAGATACGTATGACCATCAAGTCAGTCCAGGAGAATGTACAGGCCAGTTAAACAGCATCAATGATGCCAGCCTACACATTCAGTTAAATTTGCATTGTGAGGCATGTATACATTCAGCATGTGGCTTCACATCCACCTACATATACATGTTGTGAACATTCATCACACCCTTGAGTGAGAACACAGACTCATCAGCAAAGAGGACACTCACTGTGAAGCTTCAATCTGCAGCGGATTCCTGCAGAAACCACCACGCAAATCCCACGTGCTTTTTGAAATCCCTCAGTTGCAGTGCCTGGACATGTTGTAATTGAAAAAATGCAGTCCTTTGTCATGTACAGTGTGCCAGATGGAGGATTGGGGGTATCAGTTGCACAGGGTACACTTCGTGTACTTGTTGACGGCATACGCTGCACCCTTTCAAGAACACTTTCTTCTGCCGCAGTTTTCCATGTTGTTCGTTGGTGACCAGCATCCATCTTGTGTGCATGGAACAAGCCAGTTTCACACAACTGATGATGCAGGGTGGCGAATAATGTGTGGCACACCACCTTTCTATTGGGATATTTCCCATGATACAATTGTGCGGCTTCTCGTCCTTTGCAACTGGACATTCTAGTGTTAACTGGCTTTTGAGGTTGTTTCGTAGCTTGATAGACCCCTGCACCACTATGGTATGTTGTAAACAATTGCCACATTTCATGTGTGACAGCATTATGAGTAGATGACAGAGTTTGAAAGAGACCTTACTGCATGTCACTGTTTGGCCAGATGGTCAAAATGTGCAATATCTAGATTCATGGAGCATTTGGATGTGAGAGTGGCCCAGTGTTGGACTTAAGGGAAACATGGGGGCAGGCAACTCATGGCCAAGGTACTGGTTGAGCACATGTCTGACCACCACACAGCAAGACCGCCATACTGTGAACAAAGCACGCCATAACCCATTCACATCTGCACCTGTCATCCAAGAAATAAAGGACTCCAAGTCTCTACGAACTTTGTGTGTGATACTGAACTACTCCCGTAGCCAGGAATATCCCCAGACCTGCCCCTGATAGAATATGTGTGGGGCATCTTGGACACTAACTCCATACCAGTGCCAGCATCCATAATATCAAGGACCAGTTACAACAGTTGCACGCCATACTGCCTGAGAAGAGGATACAATGGCCCTTCAGTTACCTTCTCTAAAAGAATCAGCACATGCATCCAGGCCAGAGGGGCTGCAACATCGTACCAATAAGTGGGCTCATAGTGTCAAGTTCTTTGCAAATTTGACTTGATTTTGTAATCACTGAAATAACAACACACACTCTTGATCTGTGACATGTAATTTTGTTGCCCCCCTCCCCTCTTCCAGCCGTTTTACTTTTTTTTCACGTGTGTGTGTGTGTGTGTGTGTGTGTGTGTGTGTGTGTGTGTGTGTGTGTATTTCAAGATGATCTTTCTTCATGTAGTTTTGTTAAGTTCAATTTTATTCGACATAGAAAATGCATGTAAATGCAATCATGAGTATTAAATGATTCTTCTGATCATCTCTTCCTTTTCAAATAGGTGTTCTCATTGCATTTCAGAAGAAGGCTTTCATAAACCAGTTCATTTCATGTCATAGGGTTGTTAATGGGGAAAATGCCAGATTGCATCATGGTTCTGAGCCTCCTGGCTGGGGATGTTAGTTCCAAGATTGAGGGATGGCAAGGGATTATCACACCCAATAGAACCATGCCTAGTAAAGCACTGCAGGTGTACAACACAACCTTCCAGTTGACGACTGCTTTACATTTTATGAAGTAAACATTTTTTCCACAGAGCTGAGCTTTTGTTCACTTTCAAGCACATCTTGTTACATCTAGTTTGCTAATAACGGAAGTTCATAAATGAAGGTCTCCCTCAAACAAAATTGTATATCACATTTTTGGCAATACAGAGTTTTCACTGGGATAAATAGGTACATCACACGAGACATGCTATCATGGCAACAGATGTCTTTCTGTTTACAAGTTGAACTATTTGTAGTTGTAAAGTTGGCCATCCTGGAAGAACATTGTATATCAATGAAAAAAGTGCACGTAGCTGAAGTAAGTTTCACTCCAAAGGATATTGTATAGTTAAATAAAAGAATAGAAATGAAAGGAAAATGATCAAACTGGAAACAGAATGTCAAGAAAATAAGATGAACAGTGGAAAATCTTATACTTGCACAGTTGATAGAGACATGCATGAAAAAACTACATTAAATGTGGCAAGTGCAAGAGTGCTGTGTAACATTATAATGTAAAAACTGCGTGCTAGCATAATTTGTTTGGTCTGGCTATTGGTTTGAGCAAAGCACCAAAGGACAATGACACTTTTGTACAACTACCTTGCTTTGGCAGGGTATTTTACAATGGTACAGCAAATTTTTATTGTTTTGAAACACAGTTTTTGCCCTTGGGCAGTAGTTTTGCATTAGTCCAAAAAAGAAGAGTAATTGATGTCATGATTACCTATGAATGGAGGTAAGTAATATCTGATGCTTGTTTAAGTACACCTTTCATTAGAAAGGAAATGATCCAGAACAACTTTCTTGAAGGAACTGGAAGTGTGACCCAAATTTGAAAATTTCTAGTTACATAGTTGAATATCAATCCAGATAACCCAAATTCAGTGTACCCACATCTTAGTCATAATGTCATTCATTTCTGGATATGTCACTCTCTGCTAAAAACAAAAGAGAATGATCAACCTCTAGTTAACACATCTATACTTGTTATGATGTTTCCTACACCTGTATAACTACTCTGCAATTCTCTCGTAAGTGCCTTCCAGAAGGTTCATTGAACCAATTTCACATTAGTTCTCTACTGTTTCAGTACCTAACAGCGCATAGGAGAAATGAACACTCAAATCTTCCTGTGCAAGCTCAAATATCTCCTATTTTATTACAATGGCCATTTCTCCCTATGTATATGGGTGCCAACAAAATATTTTCCATACGAAGAACATTAGAGATTGAAATTTCATTAAAAGATCTTATCACAACAAAAAATGCTTTTGTTTTAATGATTGCCATCCCTACTCGCCTATCATACCCGTGACATTCTCCTCCCTATTTCAAGCTAATACAAAACAAGTTGCCCTTCTTTGAACTTTTTCAATGTCTCCCATCGATCCTAAATTCCTCTGTTGCATACAGAGCATCTTCCTCCAGCAGATAACAGTTCAATTTATTTGTCCTGTGTTTAACTTTTTCTTTGTTACTGTTTCTGGTATATGTTTTTTTTCCTTGGGGATTAATTAAATAAATAATTGTATTATTTCAATATTTAAGATAAAATATTCTGTCACTAATTTCCATTATTTTTGCCACTGTAAGAGAAAATCATATTTTTTGATATGCAACGTTATTCCATAAAGTACTTTTACAAGCTATACAACATTCTTACAGGGTGAAAATTGTGAATAGTCTTCACAGGGTTGCTGCCAGATGATGTGTAAATTCCACATTATTTCCTCGGAGCAAATGGCCAACATCTTCAGGTGGTTGAACCTTGCTGGTGTGTATGTACCTAGCCACCAGCGAGGTTCAACCACCTGAAGACTATTTAGAACATATCCACTGGGAAAGCCAGAGAGTCACAACAGGGTGACAATTACTGAACTTCATAAAAAAAAAACATAAATTAGTTACAAACTACAGGGTGCACAAACTTTATTCAACATGTAAACATCACTGCAGATACTTGGATTTAGGTTATGACATGTTCAATATGCCTGCCATCATTGGCGATGATGTGGTGCAGATGAACAGTGAAATTCTCATTACCCGGTGAAGTTGTTGTAACTGCAACCAGGATGGTCGCAGGGTAGCAATGATGGAAAACGCGGCGGGACCCGCGAAGAGGCCTGTGAATAACAACACAACGGAAGAGGATGGACATGACCAACGAAGGACAGAACGGATACAACCAGACTGAACAACAAAGTCACAAGGAAACAAACACATCCACTCGTACACAAACCAGGGAGTAAGCAGTCTAGCGCAAAGCGAGGTGTAAACCGACGTAAGCGAGATTAGACTGACTGGCTGAGTGAGAGGCCGGCGCTTAAGTATGCTATTGGGGGTGCCGCTATTGACCGCTGGGACCACGTGTTCCCCTGTGGCGCCCTCATACTAAAAGCGGGCCAGGAGGCGCGTGCTGCCACTGCTTATGGCGCAATGGTGCAGAGACCTCTATGGGTCTTCAACGTCCATGACGTCTGGCGCGGATTCAAATTCCGTGGTGCGCGGTACCAGAGAAGTGTCGGAATATCGATGCTATCCATGACTTCCTGAATGCCTGTTTTCAGCTCAGCAATGGTTTTGGGGTTATTGCTGTACACCTTGTCTTTAATACAGTCCCACAAAAAGGAAATGCATGTGCTCAGATTCAGAGAATATGGCAGCCAATCGATGCCCATACCAGTGGCCTCTAGGTACCCCAGAGCCAGAACGCGGTCCCCGTAGTGCTCCTCCAGGACATCAAACACTCTCCTGCTCTATCTTGCATGAAGCACATCTTTCCGATCAGTAGTCACTGTGCCATCAAGGAATATTGCACCGACTATTCCATGACTGGACATTGCACATCACACGGTCACTCCTTGAGGGTGAAGAAACTTCTCGATAGTGAAATGCAGATTCTCAGTCCCCCCCATCTGCCAATTTTGCTTACTGACAAACCAATCCAAATGAAAGTGGGCTTCGTCACTCAACCAAACCATACAGCACATACTAATACCCATCATGCCCTGTGGACAACCATGCAGTTTGAATGTCCTAATGCAAGCCATTCACAAATTATCCCGATTTTATTGCATATAGTTCAGTAACTGTCATCCTGTATATGGAAAGCTACATAAAAATTAAGATAACTTTCTAAATATTGTAAAGTACACTAAAACTTGTTGCTGTTCTATAACACATACTATATCACCTGATCATACATAATAAAATATACTAAATAAAATATACAAATATATATTACCAATGGAAACCAACAATTATTTTTACTTCCTGAAAAACTATGAAATTGTGATATACAACCTTCTATGAGGGAGTTCTTGAAATTACAACCTAAATATGGTTTTGCATCATATTTTGCACCACTGCTTAGCAAGAGACAGTCCACAATAACAATACTTGTCTAATGAAAATTTTCTCAGAGTAGCTACTGAAAAATATTTTAGTGGTAGGCCTGAGGGATGACTGGGAACAGAAACTTATTTGGTTTTACAAATTATTCTAGTTTCTCCTTCCTCACTTTACAGCTACAGTTGTCGCAAATTAAATCAATGCAATAGAGGACAAAGTTTTGTAAACAAAACAATACATTTATTTCTTTGGAGACGATACAGCAATTTTAAGGTGAAAACTTCGATGAAATGCATTTCTCAAGTCCACTTCTGCTTCCCTTGCGACCATCTGGATTTTTCTTCCTTTAGTTCCAATAACAAGCTTCTGAATTCGAGCGGTTGGGCAATATACTCCCACTACTGCTGTTATCAAATCTAAAACACAGAAAGTAGTTATTCTGTACATTGTTGTGATTGCCTGAGTTATCACTTAACTAATAGGTACACTACTTCTACTGCAAAAGAAATAAGAGTGCTCACATTATTAATGAACTATTTCTAATAGTGCATTAGTGCTTAAATGTTTTCCAAACTTGAAATGTCTCCTTGTGCTGTTACACACCTCATCAAAATCAATCATGTCAGTTGCAGTAGACATATCCTTGGGCTCTACTGACTAATCTTCTGTACAAGATCTGACAGAAAAGAAATGATACAGATATTTCAAATTTCTGCATTTACTGAATATATTCAGTTAGCGGTAGTACCTGACTTCAAAGCAGCATTCAATCTGTAATTATATAGTTCTGCATTCACTCCTTCCACTGATTAGCCATTTCTGTGAGTAGTTTTTACTTTGTTAATGCTGAGCTGGAGCACTGTCAGTTTGTCTTCTGTCAGGGTGCAAGAACAAGTCTGCAGTATACTGCTTGTCCTCAGTAAACTGATTGTCCGCTGCCACTAAATTGATCAACTTTGATGAAATCATAAGGACACAGTTCAAGATTAAAAAACTCTGATATGGCACTACAAATAGTTTCTTAGTAGCACACATTCTTTTCTGTCACATGAATGCATTACTGTTCATAAAATTCACAAAACAGTTTTATAGTTTCAGGTTGGATGTTGCATAAGGAAAACTTATACCAAATAAGAAATGTTTAGTAGGTGTTGGATTAATTTATTTTGAAATTCAAAATATAGTGACTTAATTATTTCAATATTAAGAAAATGGAATCAATCATTTTATTATATTTTGATATGGGACATACTCCTGAAGCAGACTACAGAGCAAGAGTTGTTCTATGTACTCACCCAGCATATCCTATTCCTGTCCTGTTATAGGCATACAGTACGATACCCTGTGAGAGGCGCACTGATGTATGTGAACACTGCTGCAACTTCTTCACTGTCTTTTATGTGGGTGTAACCAACAAACAACTGACCACTTGAATGAATGGCTAAACAAACTGTGGCCACTAACATAGCTGACTGACTAGCAGCAGAGCATGTCAATGTGCAAAATATAAGTCTGGTTGACTTTAATGGCTGCTTCACAGCCTGTACCATCTGGTCCTCCCTCCCCCCCCCCTCCCCCCCCCCCAAAAAAAAGAAACAGCTTCTCTGAACTGCTTAAGTGCTAGATGGAAACACAGAACTCATCCACTGATCCCACAAACCTCCTGGCCTCGATCTTTGAGATCTCTTGTGTCACATGCACTTCCATTTCTATTCATTCTCCATTACTCTACACACACACTGTTCACTCCTCAGTTGCTCTTTTCCTCTCTTCTGCATTTCCATCCAACCCACTAATCCACTTAAATCAAACACCACATGTAACCTGCCCTCCCTCTGCGAGGTCAGGCTCAGCAGTGCCACATTCCTATCCGGTTTCCTTACTGCCTCTTCTTTCCACCCATCACCCTCCTTTCCATTAACCCATCCCATTCCGTCTCTGTCTCCTAGTTCCTAGCACCTACTCCTTCTGACAGAGACTGGTAAGCCCCCCATCCCCTGACACAGGGTTCTGCGTGACTTTTCTGAAGTCTACCCCTTTTCCTAAACCTCACCAGTCTCTTACCTTCAACCCTATTCTTCCCCTTCAACCCTTCTGGCAGAAGAAGGAGCCACTGGCTCCAAAAGCTTGCAAACTTAAATACTTTTTATATGTGTGTTCTCCTGCCACCGCTTGGTGACACTCTTTTATCTATCTGCTTAAATTATATGTTCAAAACTTGATTATTTTTGTTGATTTATTAGTCTGTGTGTATTGCTGGTCTATTATCTCTCAGGAAGGACACTGAAAGTTTAGAAATCGTTTCCATCTTGTTTACAGGCCTATCCTCTATATCAGTGACCTCAGTAGTCAGTATACATAGTGAGAGAGCAGAATGGGGCATTCCGCAGAACTCACGGACTTCGAATGTGGTCAGGTGATTGGGTGTCACTGGTGTCATACATCTGTATGTGAGATTGCCACACTCCTAAACATCCCTAGATTCACTGTTTCCAATGTGATAGTGTAGTGGAAACATGAAGGGACACGTACAGCATAAAAGCATACAGGTCGACCTCGTCTGTTGACTGACAGAGACCGCCGACAGTTGAAGAGGCTCGTAATGTGTAATAGGCAGACATCTATCCCGACCATCACACAGGAATTCCAAACTGCATCAGGATCCACTGCAGGTACTATGACAGTCGAGAAAACTCTGACTTCATGGTCGAGCGGTTGCTCATAAGCCACATCTCACGCCGGTAAATGCCAAATGATGCCTCGCTTGGTGTAAGGAGCATAAACATTGGACAACTGATCTGTGGAGAAATGTTGTGTGGAGTGACGAATCATGGTACACAATGTGGCGATCTGATGGCAGGGTGTGTGTATGGCGAAAGCCCGGTGAACGTCATCTGCCAGCGTGTGTAGTGCCAACAGTAAAATTCAGAGGAGGTGGTGTTATGGTGTGGTCGTGTTTTTCTTGGAGGGGGCTTGCACCCCTTGTCGTTTAGCATGGCACTGATGTTTTAAGCACCTTCTTACTTCCCACCGTTGAAGAGCAATTCGGGGATGGCAATTGCATTTTTCAATACAATCGAACACCTGTTTACAATGCACGGCCTGTGGTGGAGTGGTTACATGACAATAACATCCCTCATCCTTGTAATGGACCAGCCTGCACAGAGTCCCGACCTGAATCCTATAGAACATCTTTGGGATGTTTTGAAACACAGACTTCACGCCAGGCTTTACAACTGACATCGATACCTCTCCTCAGTGCAGCACTCTGTGAAGAATGGGCTGCCATTCCCCAAGGAAGCTTCCAGCACCTGATTGAACATATGCCTGTGAGAATGGAAGCTGTCATCAAGGCTAAGGGTGGGCCAACACCATATTAAATTCCAGCATTACCGATGGAGGGCGCCACGAACTTGTTATTTTCAGCCAGGTGTCCGGATACTTTTGATCACATAGTGTATTTACAATTTTTACTGGTGTTCACGTCTTGGAGTATTTTGCTAGTTCATGATATCACAGTGTCAATTACACTAGAAAACAACAAAATTAACAGTGGAAATATAAACAGGAAATCGGGCACATCAAACTGGGATGCTGTGACATGGGATGTTCTTTACAGTTGCATCAACATTAATAACATGCTGCAGCTTTAGCATATAACTTTAAAAAGCAGTTTGGTCTGGCAATGATGACAGCATAACTGCTACAGATTAATGTCAGCAACGGAATAATACAGCAAACAATTTTCTGGTTCATGGTTCACAGCTAATAGGGTGTCAGTCATTTTCTTGCACTATTCTGTTTGTGGAGGCTACCAGCTCTTTTATAGGGGCCCACAAGAAATACAGGCCCTGCAATGAACTTGTGACACACTAATTGCCTTGCCCCACATACATCACAAATACCTGGCTACATCTGAGGTCAGGTGGGAAATCAGTACATGAATGAAAAGTAACCCACTAATATCCTAATTTTGTCATGTGCTGAGCTTGACTGTATTTAAACATGCACCTATGAAGTATTAGATTGGGGTGAAAGTGTCACTCTCTCCCCACTAAAGACAGTCGCTGAGACTTGCAAGAACTTTAGCGTCACTGCTGTGGTGCATGCCACAGTGCCTGTATATCTCATTGGCCCCACTCTTGTAAATATGACACGATGAATAAAGCAGAGGAGAGGAGACTGGGCTGTAGGTTGATAATGAGTTCACATGGAAGGTACCCATTCACAGTCTCCTCCAGAACATGAATGCAGCTGCCTTACCATTCCAATACAGCTGACATTTAGAACCTGCAGCAAAATGACACTTGTTTACTTTTCATGTGAGTCATATGAAATAATATTCTGTGTCAACTCACTTCAGGCAGGAAGTATATCCAACATAATATTTTTGTGGAACATTAATAATGTGTGTTTAAATTTTTAACAAGTTCCTTACGTGTGGATCACCAGGCTACATCATTCTTCTCTTAAAACCAGTCGTTCAGAATGGGAACAAAATAAGAGCTAGAGAAACATTTGAGAGGAAAGACTTGCTCAAATAATTTTGTAAGTTCCAACTGTGAACTCTCATCACATTATTTTCTACGGTAGTATCGCATGCTCTGTGTGTGATGAAGAAAACACCAGTTGCATGTATTCCATGTAGATATCAGTTATCTCTAGCAAGGTCTGTTTATGAAAAGAGGACTGACATCTCATGGGATCACACTGCAGAAAATAAGCATGTTCTTTGCACTACAATAACGATGCTGTGACATGCTGTTTTGATCCTAACTTATCAGATGCAGTGTCAAGAATTTCAGACAAACAAGGATCCAGCACCTCCCAGAAAAAGACACACTATTGTTGTTATTGTTGGAAATGAGACCCCAATTTCCCATCTCTTTAACTGCACTGTGACAATGGAAGGAGGGAATACAATATTAGTGTTAATGTCCTATAATGTTGAGATCATTAAAGATGACGAACACACTCAAATAGAATAAGAATGGGAAGAGAATCTGCTAACATCTTTTTCACAGAAAATATGCAAAAATTCTACTTTATTTGAGGAAACAATGGACCATCTAGATATGGATGGATGGTTGAAATTTGAACCTCACTGTTCCATAATCCAAGTCGGGTGCCCTAATCATCTGAGAAAATAAAGCTAAATTTTATGCATCATCGCAGTGCATGAATTGAGACAGGCAATGACAACAATTACAACTTTGGCAGTTACTGAGAGCTTTAAAACACTTACAACATATAACAACAACTATTGTTAATATAAAAAACTAATTATTCATTCTACATATGGTAGAGTATGCTAAATTGTCTTCTCTGACACAGGAAATTAATGAGTTCCACATGTCACAGTACTCAGTGTCTCTACTGTCTGTATAATTTTGACACAAAAGGTTTGGGAGACCCTGTATCTTCAATTCTTTGAGACAAACTGGAAGTCTCCACTCCATTTACAGTGATTGTCTGAACGCTTAATGCAAACCAGTGGTGAGGTACAATCAGTCCCAGTTTCATCTGAGAATTTACCAAATTTCTACCGGTGCATGCCAAGGCAGAATAGCCGAAGTGCTGGATTTGGCAGCAGCACACTGGGTTAGAGATTGCTCAGTAAAACTTTTGGGCAGAAAAACCACGTCTTGATGACATCTGGCTGCTGACTGTTCTCTCCAGTTCTGTAGTAACTCATTAACTTATGCACCTCAAATTCATAACTTTTCATTTTCCCATTCGTCCCTAAATTAATTAATGTCAATTGACACATCTCACAGCATGTTTTCTTTATGAAGTGAGCTGGGCTTTTCGGAGTCCATACAATATTCACCAAGATTATTTGTATTCAGTAACTATGCCTGCTACCATTTCAATGATTGAAATACCATATAACAGACTTCTGACACCAGCCTTTACAAATAACTTTAGTAAGAGGGATATGACAATCACTTAACCAGAACAAATAATATCCAATATAAATTTAAGCATTCTAGTGGTTATGATTAAATATCAACAATGTTAATTAAGAACTGTCCTTAAGCTATATATGTAATCAGTCATTAATCACTGGAAGACTTCTCACCTGGATAACATATGCTTGAGTAAAGTTTTTGTACAAGAAAATGGGCAAAGAAACATCATAAATTGCTGATGCACTAATGTTAACATATTATAAATTATATAAAACAACTGCAAACCTGGTGTACTTTGCTCCCTTTTATTCCATATCAAATGGTATATCATTTGGGAGAACTCCTCAAGTCAAGATAAGTGTTCTGAATCCAAAAGCAAGTAGTACAAATTCTTTGTGGATTGGATCCAGTAATGTCTCACATAAACACATTTAAAGAATATATCTGTACACTTATTCCTTGGTGAACTCTGTGGTAAGTAACAGGAGAGTTTACTGCAAAGCAATGCTTCTGAATTTTTTACTCTGTTAGTAATATCAGTTGAGGTGTTACATATCAGACATATTACTTGGTTGCTTCTTTCGCTTTGCTCACCCAAGGTGCAACCTTTTGCCATTAGAGGGCTCTGAATTGTAGCACGTAACCTGGCTGTGTGTAACTTAACTATGTCTACGCTTGAGAAGCAATATGCTGTAATCAAATTTCTATCCACAGGAAATCTGCCTCCAATTAAAATCCATAGAAGAATGAGTGTGTGCATGGTGATGATTATACTGACATGAGTAATGATTATACTGACATGAGTAATGTGTGATGTTGGGTTCTTTATGCTCATAATGAAGGAAATAGTGGTGCCAAGCTCAATGTGAGACAGAACATGGAGTGGATGACCACCTACAGTAATCGATAAGACTGATCAGAAAAGGAATTGATGAACACATCAAAGAAAATCATCAGATAACACAGGCACAGCTCTCAGGTAAGTGTGGCATATCACAAGAGTGTGTACAGGCTATTGTTGCAGAACTGCAGTACAGAAAACTGTGTGCATGGTGGATATCTCAAATGCTCACCCCTGATCTGAAACAGGGGAGATTGGACATCTGTCAACAAATTCTTTTGCATTTTAAGCATGAGGATGATGGACTCCTTAAAAACACAGAGACAGGTGATGAAAGCTAGGTCCACTATTTTAACCTCAAAATCAACAGAGCATCAATGGAGTTCTTCCACAAAGGATCACCAGTGCAAAAAGGTTCATTACCAAGCCATCAGCAGGCAAAGTCATGTCCACAGTGTTCAGGTATAAGGTATGGTGTATTTGGAATGTGTGCCTAAGGACACCACCATAAACTCTGCAAGGTACTGTGAGACCTTCATAAAACTGAACGCACAAATTTGAAGAGTTTGTCCACACATGGAGCACACTCTCCTTCAACACAATGTCAAACCACATATGAGCGCTGCAACATATGCAACAATCTAACGCCTTGGGTTCACTGTCATCAATCATCTTCCATACAGTCTTGACTTGGCCCCATCCAATTTTTGTCTGTTTCCAAAACTTAAAGAACACTTTTGAGGACTTCACTTTGACACTAATGAAGTGGTGCAAGCAGGTGTGAGCTTGTGGCTCCATCAACAAAGCCAAACATTCTACAACAATGGTATCAACAAACTGGTCCCTTGTTGGAAGACATGTGTCTGTGACCATAGCAATTATGTTGAGAAATAAACATGCAGACATGGAGAATGAAGATATAGAATGTTAATAAAGTCTGTTTTATTTGAAAAGCTTTATGAGCTTTCACATAAAAAATTGAAGGCGTTTAAGTACACCCTTGCATACACATTTCTTCAACCAACTGACAATAATAGGAAGGAGAACACTGCGCATAAAAGCAGTTACTTTGGTCAAAAAAAATTTCTGTAATCAAGGAACAAACATTTTGCTAATTTTATATCAACCATAAACAGTTTAACAACTAATAAAGTACAGTTTAAGAGAATCCTGAAGGTCTTACTAATCATCAAATTTATCAACTCTAATGACTTGTTTTTCAGCAAAGCAAACTGATGGATATCTTATCAATGTGGTGTGGTGGCTCAGTGATAAAGTGCCAGATAACAGAGTCAAAGGTCTCAGATTTAGTTGTTCACTTATCACTTCTTTCACCACTGGTGATATTTGTTAATGTGAAAACTGCAGAGTTTCAATGTGGTTTGGAGTCTACATTACACAGTACGTCCCCTTGCTGTGGCGTTCAAGCCAACCACTGGATTGATGACGGCTTTTCCTTTTAATATTGCACAATGTGAGTGCAATGTAATATTTTACTTCTGCTCATCTTAAGTGCAATAATATAATCAGTGTAGGTATTTGATGATGCCTGGCTAGGAATTATATTTCACACTTGCACATAAAAGATTTTGAAATGTCCCGCATCTTTGAGCACAACTTCACAAGGATCTAAGGAATAAATACTAATCCCAAATATTATGGCTCTTAAGTGAGATCTGTATTATATATTACAGTTTTCCGATATGTTTCATATTTTAGAGGACCTTCTCACTATTGGTGCATGGGGCAAAAAACGGATTTAATCTAATTCATCATTCTATTCAAAGATCAATGAAGTTGCAGCATGAGAACAGCTCCTCAAAACTTTTTTACCCAAAATGATGGGAGTTGGACTTTTTGAATTAGTGAATACCTATTTGGTTCTAAGACAGGCTCATGGCAGAGAAGCCCATACAGAAAGAGAACCCATTAATGAGAGAAAGTGTAATATAACTGGAATGGGACACGTGCATACAATTTGTTCACTGATAAATGTTTTCTCTCAGCTCCCAATTAATTCCTCAGAATGTAAAGCACACTGAGCTTCAGATCTTCTTTACCCCTTTCCTATAATTCTGATAATCTGGTTGGTTCCTTGTTCACAGCCATGTCTCACCAACAGACTTCACAACAGTTACTGACACATGCACAGGCTATATTGTAACCTATATTGTAACCAAGAAAGAGCATTGTCACTGGCTTTCGCCTTGAAAGCCCGATATTTATTTAGGGCTGGCTAAACTTCATGAGGCATTTTCTACTTACCTCCAGCTATAAACAAATGTAGTTAGAAGAATGTGTGAGAGTATCAACCTCTCTCAAAAACTAAAGCCCAATACTGAAAACAAATGGAAAACTACAATGTTTTAATAATAACTATAGCATACATAGACATTTTCTTTTTGTATGTGCTTTATACCGTGTAGAAAATGGCGAGTTACTGAACATTTTCTGTATTTCAAAATACTACATTACCTTATAATACAAAATTTTTCGTCTACCATACTGCATTAAAAACCTCACTCAAGCTTTCTTCTTGATGCATTGTAAGAGAAGCAAGCAGTTTTGTAACACAGAAAAAACTGGGAAACACACACACACACACACACACACACACACACACACAAACCTGCATACAATTACAAAATTACGTAACTATTGATATGACAATAATAAATTCTTAAGAATTTGTTTACATTGGCTTCTTACCAGAGTTACTGTCATCTAAATATTCCACTGTTGTTTTGAGATTATACGGAACTTCTTGAGGGAAGTGCTCAAGCAGTTTAGCTTTCACTGTCCGTGCTATTAATTTATTGGGTGAAACATCAGACATGTGTGAAGGTGCATACAGCCATTTTCCTGGTTTAGCTGCCATCAAAATATGGTCCTGCATAGATAAAATAGTGAACTGATGTGAGAAGACTACCGAATTTTCATCTCTAAGTAATTACTACCAAGAAAATATAAAATATGTATACACTATTTTTCAAACAAATCATCTCTCTCTAAATTCAACTATTATGAACTCCACAAGATATGTCCTGCAAGTCCATTCTCTCTGCCTCTGCTTTAAAAATCCAAGAGATAAGAGCATAAACAGTCATTTTATATTTACCATAATTTTATCAACTCCGTCTCCACTAAGGGCTGAGACTATGAACACCTCACTGAAGTTTCCCCATCCTGATTTCTCTTTCACAATGTCTTTGACTTTAGCTTCAGAAAGTTGTTCCATTTTCTTTGGATTCCTCGTCTCTTTCCTCAGATTGTGATCTGTCAGCACATTCACTAACTCCAGCAATTTTCGTTTGTTTTTCACAAGATCTGCCTGAAATGTGTTGCAAAATGACAACAACAACAAAAAAATGATAAATACATCAGGGACATAACTTTATTTATGAAAGACCTCTAATTTCACATGTTGTAGTTGTGTATTTGCTATCACATATGCGGATAATGAAGTAAAGTGTATAAAATATCATGCACTTTTAACTAATGCACTCATTATTTACAATCTGAACACTGCTTTATATTGTTACAAAAAGAATAGAGAGCCAGAATCAGTTGGAAGTCTGTCACACACTAAACAGTACATCAAACACACAAGTGTTTAGCCGTATCTACTACCATACATGAAAGCCTAATTATAACGTGAAAGACAACGTTCTACTAAATGTGATTCATGTGTTTCATATCACATGGGTTTTGAACCTGAGTTTACCACCACAGGTCAGTTATCCTTTTGGGTTTTACTTGTTTCTTTCTTTCTTTCTCCCCCCCCCCCCCCCCCCCCTCCAGAATCATTCCAATTGATAAAGTACAATTTCAGGGTATGTTTCTGCAGGTTATTAATAATTACAATAATAAATATACACATATACCAAACTCACAAGGATATGGTACAGTTGCATGTTTAATTTACCAGTAGGTAGACTGAGTAATAAGAACAGATTACAGTTATTAATAAATGAAAAAATAATGTATATGCAAAAAACTTTGATTATGGTAACTAGTGTCAGAAAATAGATTTTTAGTCCATCACTGGTTCGCGTCAATAGGTCATGACATATGCCTGAGATTGCCAAGAATTTGATATGTGAGCAGTGCTCTTGTTCACATGCCATACCTCTCTTACCTGGCTGCACACTTCCCCCACCGCCATAACATGCCACACTGTCTGAGCATGAGGAGTCGGAAGAGGGAAAAGTACGAAAGTGCCACATTTAAATGGCAATGCAGTCACACTGCAAATGACTCGATTTCATATTTCTCAACATCATAGATCACAAACAAAACAAACTTTCAATATTATTCAATCATTTCTGGCATGCTGAAGATGTAATTTTTATCGGGTACAAACTGTCAGCATATAGGCAACTGCAAACAGTTTCACAGATTTTTGCACTGAGGTTGGCATGTAATCTTGACTTCTTAGTTTCATAATTCAAAAAAGAAAAAAAAACATTTCACACACATACTGATGAAATATTTTATGATGTTTGTAACCTCATTATGGAGACAAGGAAACTCTTCCAGAAGAAAACAAGGAGGACACCCCGGGCAGTTTTAATGTAAATGAATTTGTCTTTTAAATGTGAATTACAATACAGATCAATCGGTTCCATCTGCATATGCGCAGGGGCACCTCCAACTGAAACAGTCTCAAAAACAGATGTACATTTGGCAGTGTCCTCAAAATGTTTAGAAAACTATCCTTGTAATTTTTTCAAGGCCACTATAAATTCTTCAAACCTTACCGGAATAGGCAGACATGTGAGGGCAGTTGATGTTATTGCAATTACAACAGATTATTTACTCACCATTACTCATCATAAGAAAATTACCGGTATGCGAGTGCAGCCACAAGCAACAGCTAGTATATATATAAGATGCAATATGGTTTCTCACGCCCTTTCAAGAAATGTCCACAGTTTCCACAGATAAGGAAATTATGTCAGAGCAGAATGAAAGAAAGATTCATGGACACAAAAATGGATTTAAAAAACAAGAAACAGCAACACTTTACAACCATACAAATGTTTGGGTAGACACTTGTCGTCAGTTATGTAGTAATTAGAGCAATGGCAAAACAAAAAGGAGAATTAGCACTGATTTTCCTTTAATAAAATTGTTTGTTCCAAACTCCTGTGTTTTTCACAAACTGATGATGATGGTGATGATGTTTGGCTTGTGGGGGCGCTCAACTGCTTGGTCATCAGCGTCCGTACGAAGTCCCAATTTTTACACAGTCCAATTTTTCGAGCAAGCCAATCAAGCCACTGTCACGAATGATGATGATGATGATGAAATGATGAGGACAACACAGTCACCCAGTCCCTGGGCAGAGAAAATCCCCAACCTGATCGGGAATTGAACCCGGGAACCCGTGATCCAGAGGTAGCAACATTAGTTACAAACTGAGACCAAATAATAAAGTTACAAGGTGATAATTATTGAGGACTCTCATTACAGACTCATTAAAAATATATTGTTATATTCAATTCACACAGATTATATTATTATTATTATTATTATTGTTGTTGTTATTTTTTTCACTCTAGATGTAAAAGCAGCAGCAGTCTATGACAACAATCATTAAATTTAAATTCAGCCAAGTCCCATAAACTGAGCCTAGCAAGGTGTCGGTTATCAAGTGGACACTGAGTTCTAAAGCACTCTTTGCTCATCTTTATTTCGACAGTAAAATGACATCAAAAAGGAAGAAGTTGGTAGTCTCTGTGGACCAAAAGTTAGATGCACTGCGTACAATGGAGAAAGGAAAACTGTTATTTGATGCTGAATCATTTGCAAAAAGTAAAGTTTACAGACCGCTCAGACACAGGTGTTACAATTATGGGGCTACAGTATGATTTATGATGAAGAAATTATCACTGTCTGTTCTTCTGCAGACAACAGTGATAGTGGCGATGGATTAGTTAACAAGGCTGGTGCTCAGTCTGAAGATATTATAACACACACAGAGACAACCACGCAGTTGGGCAAAATAAGTTTATTTGGAATGCCAGATGGAAACTGCTGCAGATGAACTATTGCTAGTGAAACACCTACATGATCATGTTGCACATAAACAACACATGAATCTATCTCAAAGAAAACTTAATGATTATGTAAGTGTACAAAATTCAAGTGTTTTGACTTTCTGGATTATTCAAGATTTTGAATTATCTGGATGATCCATGATCCCATCTAGTGCAGATAAACAATGTTTCCCAGCACCTAGCAAACAGAAAAGATAACACATATGTCCAAATTCAAATGACACCAAGCATTCTACAGCACATGCGACATCTGAATAAGTAAAACATATGTGTATATGTAAAAAGCACATCAACAATGTCTACATATCCTGTGAAGAATACAGCAAAGAATGAACATTTTACTAGTATGAGTGATATAGTTTTTTGTAACTGTAATAAAAGTCTTAGCGTGGACTGTTTCCCTATTATATTCATATCATTAATAAAAGTCTTATTTAGACAATGTGTGTTTTGCTTTATTTCAAAGCATCTTCAGCAGTCACTGTAACAATTTGGTTTTCTTACAAATTTGTTTGTCAAGATCATCAACAGTTCTCATGTTTTACATTACTATCTTTAAAAAGTATTTACATTATAATTATTACTCATGATTTTTTATGTCCTACTTTTTTCATGGTGTCTTCCACATATAGGTGCTCAATTTTTAGAACATTGCACTTCATAGACACTGGATATATTTTTGTTTCCATGTTGTCTAGACACAATTACACCGATACTCTGCAAGTCCCCTGATGATGTGTGGTGGAGAGTACTTCTGATCCCACCTTCTCTGTTCCATTTGTGATTGGCATATGGGAAGAATTACTGTTGGTAAGCTTCTGCATTAGCTCTAATTTCTCCAACTTTCTCACTGTCTTCGTTTCACGAGCTGTATGTGTCTTGCAGCATCTGCCACTGAAGTTTGTTGAGGATCTCTGTAACACACTTGTGCGACTAAATGATCCTTTGATGCAATGCTCCAGTCTGCACTGGACCTTCTATTCTATCAGTCCCACCAGGTAAAGGGCTTCTTTTGATGTTACCTGATTAAAGAAACCGCACAAAAAGATATCTGGAAGGACTCACAAGCTGATGACTTTTGTCACACAAAGGAAAACAAAAACAGATTTCTAGAATCTAGCAGGCTAAAACAGATTACAAAGGAGATGTTGAGCTACGGGTTGGACATTCTTAAACTTGGTGGGGTTGTAAGTCCAACCACAAGGTGAAATATTACATTCCATCCTGAATTTCCATCATTTGATTTTCACAAGATGGAATACCTTTTTGTACTCTGTTCCACTGGAGAGGATACTGAGCACAGAAATGGGGTTGCACTTTTGTTAACTCATCAGCTGCAGGTGACATGGAGGTGTGTATTCAACTCTTTGCAGACAATGTCTCAGGGCTTGCAATTATCATGTTTGATGTAATTTTTGCTCTGTTTGGGTGGAAGTCAAGATTTTCCCACTCAATACTTTCTTGTTGCTCTGAAACATTGTAGGCTGCTACTTTCCCATCAAATCTTTTACTGTTGTTCTGGAATATGGACGTCGCTATTTTCCTGCCTGAAACATTGGGAGTCACATTTTTTGCATTCCCTAGTCTTACTAACATACAGGTACTTACTTCTTATGGCAATAATTTTGTATCCATAACCCCAGACTTGTGTATGGAACTGTGCTTTAACAAATAAAACACTCAAAAAATTTATCATTAAGTTTATTCTACTTTTATAAAATTGAATGCAATTTTCATGTTTCCCAAATTATATTTAAGTTAAATGCCAATTAAAAATCAACTCTTAAGTAAGTTTCTGGTTTTCTCGCTACATCCCTATAATTCTATCGTCCCAATCATTCTAATTATTGAATGACAATGCCCTGTGATTTTGGACAGGAAAATCAGAAAATCATCTGCAGTTACAGATTTAATCTAAAGAAACAAAAAGGAGCCTTATGGAATGGAAACCAGTTTCAGAAAGACTACTGACAGCACACTTGAACATTAGATGTTACAAACATTTGTAACATCACAGTTATGCAAAGCTATGCTCCTACAAAAACCTCAGATGCTGAACAGAAAAATAAAAATCAGTTTTACCCCACAAAAGAACTAATAAACCACATCAAAAACACATGTGTTCTGGATAAAGCTACGCTGAGCTCACTTGATTTATTCAAAGAAACAATCAAGATAATAGAACACGAACTAAATACTAACAATCAACTGTAACTATCTCAGAGAAAAGCACATTTTTACAACTTGTTGTTGTTGTGGTCTTCAGTCCTGAGACTGGTTTGATGCAGCTCTCCATGCTACTCTATCCTGTGCAAGCTTTTTCATCTCCCAGTACCTACTGCAACCTACATCCTTCTGGATCTGCTTAGTGTATTCACCTCTTGGTCTCCCTCTACGATTTTTACCCTCCACGCTACCCTCCAATGCTAAATTTGTGATCCCTTGATGCCTCAAAACATGTCCTACCAACCGATCACTTCTTCTAGTCAAGTTGTGCCACAAACTTCTCTTCTCTCCAATCCTATTCAATACCTCCTCATTAGTTACGTGATCTATCCACCTTATCTTCAGCATTCTTCTGTAGCACCACATTTCGAAAGCTTCTATTCTCTTCTTGTCCAAACTAGTTATCGTCCATGTTTCACTTCCATACATGGCTACACTGCATACAAATACTTTCAGAAACGACTTCCTGACACTTAAATCTATACTCGATGTTAACAAATTTCTCTTCTTCAGAAACGATTTCCTTGCCATTGCCAGTCTACATTTTATACCCTCTCTACTTCGACCATCATCAGTTATTTTACTCCCCAAATAGCAAAACTCCTTTACTACTTTAAGTGTCTCATTTCCTAATCTAATTCCCTCAGCATCACCAGATTTAATTTGACAACATTCCATTATCCTTGTTTTGCTTTTTTTGATGTTCATCTTATATCCTCCTTTCAAGACAATGTCCATTCCGTTCAACTGATCTTCCAAGTCCTTTGCTGTCTCTGACAGAATTACAATGTCATCAGCGAACCTCAAAGTTTTTACTTCTTCTCCATGAATTTTAATACCTACTCCAAATTTTTCTTTTGTTTCCTTTACTGCTTGCTCAATATACAGATTGAATAACATCGGGGAGAGGCTACAACCCTGTCATACTCCCTTCCCAACCACTGCTTCCCTTTCATGTCCCTCGACTCTCATAACTGCCATCTGCTTTCTGTACAAATTGTAAATAGCCTTTCGCTCCCTGTATTTTACCCCTGCCACCTTCAGAATTTGAAAGAGAGTATTCCAGTTAACATTGTCAAAAGCTTTCTCTAAGTCTACAAATGCTAGAAACGTAGGTTTGCCTTTTCTTAATCTTTCTTCTAAGATAAGTCGTAAGGTTAGTATTGCCTCACGTGTTCCAATATTTCTACGGAATCCAAACTGATCTTCCCCGAGGTCCGCTTCTACCAGTTTTTCCATTCGTCTGTAAAGAATTCGCGTTAGTATTTTGTAGCTGTGACTTATTAAACTGATAGTTTACAACTTATTACTGACAAAAACTGTTTTTAATTTAATAAAGAAGTCTACTTACAACAGGAAGAATTGCCAATGGGATCCTCCGTTCCAGGAAAGTTAACAAATATCTTTATGAACAAAACAGAAGAAAGCATATTTCAGAAAACAGTACCTAGAAATTTCAATTTAATGCAGCGGTGTAGGTACACAGACTACATCCTATGCTTGGTAGATGAACCAGAAATGAAAACAGAACAGATACACAAAGATAATCACACTAAACAAAAACATAAAATTCACTCTAGAGAAAGAACAAGCAGGGCAAATCACCTACCTAAACATATATGTGGCAAAGAAAAATAACCGATGCTCACTCAGTATTTAGAGGAAAAATACCAGAACAGACACATTACATCAGTCGTCAACCCACCCACAGTCCCAAACAAGCAGCTCTCAGATACATACTCCACAGATTAAACAGAGCACCACAGTTTAAAGAGCTGGACATAACAAATCAGACAACAAATAACAATGGGTAAAAAGAATCTCTAGTTACAAAACAAATTAAGAAAATCCAGAAAGACATAAAAATAAAATGAGCTAAATAAGTAACGCAAAACATAACTAAAATTCAGGGACCCACAACACTCAGCGCGTGCGCACCCCCCCCCCCCCCCCCCCACACACACACACACTAAAACACAAGAAGTCACAGCACAAAACCTCAACAGCCAGGCTGGTACACACACACATATGGAAACAAGCTAACACGTAGAACTGGTAATGTCTTTAAGAAACAATGCATAGAAAGAGTTTACCAAAGTAGTAATTCAATACAGAAAGTTTAAGGTAGGAAGAAAACACTGGCATACATTTAAAAAATCTGGCTTTTATCAACTTAAGTGTAACAAAAAAATCTGGCTTTTTCCAACTTAAGTGTAACTGCTGTGATGCGCTATACTTAGGACAGACCAAAAGAACATTTGAAATAAGACAAAAAGGACATAAAAGAGCATGTAAATATGGCATTTGCAAACACCTCTGACAAGAAAGCCACCATGAAATATTCTAAAAATTGAGTACTTATGTGTGGAAGCTCATAAGAATGAAGTAGGAAGCAAGAAAACATGAGTAACAATTGTAATCTAATACTGTTTAACAATAGTAGTGGAAAACATGACAATTCCTTATGGGCTTGACAAATAAATCTGAAAGAAAACAAAATTGTTACAGTGCCCACTGAAGATGCTTTGAAATAAAGTGAAACATATATGATCTAAATAAGACTTTCATTAGTCACAAAATATGGTATATAACCAGTCTTACTTGTATAATGGTGACAGTAAAAAAAGGAGGCCTAAAAACAAAAAAGAAAACATATAAATGAATATTTTATTCAACACAACATGACATTAAGCCTTTTTCTCTAAAAATGCTAATTCTATTTCTTGTTGTTCAAAAAGCAGTTATTTAGAACTGCAAGGCCCCAAAATGTCATTGAAATCATTATCTTTTTCCCTTAGAAAGGGAATAAAGTTGCATAATTTTAATGCAGCAATAGGTTTTACATCTGGGTTAAATTGAACTATTGTAAGTATTTGCGTGGCATGTTATCACACTAACGGATTTGTATGTAATCATGTAACTAATGCATAAAAATGTGAAAAACAGTTATATAAAACTTAAAGTAACTGCATCTCAAATAACTAAAAAGCAAAAAATACTATAATAAAAAACAAAAGAAATATATCAAAAAAATGATAAGTCTATTAAGAAAGCTGATGTAAGATATGCATTCCAAACAAATAACATGATGTTGGTGAAGTTTAGATACAAAACTGTAAACAAATATAACATATTTTCAAACTCTGAAATATCCGAAATATATTGTAACTGCTGTGAGGGATATTATACAGACCACACTGGACAAACCAAATTCAGATATGTAAACACATGTGCAGAACAAAACAGTCTTTTGTGCTTATATGGCTACCTATACCCTGTAACTGGCACAAGAAGAAATATAAAAATATGGAACTTCTACAGATTAATGTTATAGGAAAGTTCTGCTACAGTGTAAGTGATTTTGGATTAAATGAGACCACCCACCAAAAAATAGAAATGTTGCGTTGCCAAGAGGCAGACACCAAAGAAAGAAAACTTGCTAGCTTTCAGAGTAACCCTTTTTTGAGCTCGACATGATGCTGGCTGGAAGAACAGTGAAAGTGCAGCATTTTGACTGGTGGGATACGTTTTGATGGGGATTGTGTCAGGTGGGTGGGAAGAAGGAGAGAGAGGTGTGAGGCAGGGAGAGGGATTGGAGATGGATGGCTCAGAGGGAGGCAGCTAGTTTTCCGACTAGGGTTGCAGAGGGAGGGATGGCAGGTACACGGGCTAGACATGTGATGCACAACTGTTGCAACCAGTGAGGAGTGTTGCATGCTGAAAGTGATGTGGGGGAAGTGAATGGTGAGGAGGTGACAGGACAGGGAAAGGGGAAACTGTTTGGTGGAGGGCTAGAGATAGTGGGTCACTGGAGACTGAGGCCAGGACGATTGCAGGAATGAAGGATGCACTGCAAGGATAACTCCCATTTGCATAGTTCAGAGAATCTGGTGGTGGAGAGGAGGATCCGAATGGCCCAGGTTGTAAAGCAGCCACTGAAATTGACCATCTTGCGCTCAGCTGCACATTTGTTCCCAGCGACAGTTTGGTGGTGGCTGTTAATGCTGGTGGACAGCTGGCTGGTGGTCATACTGACATAAAGCACTGTGCAGTGTTTTGTGGTATGTAACATGGATTCTTTAACAGTTGGTCCAGCCTCTGATGGAGTAGTATAAGCCTGTGACAGGACTGGAGTAGGAAGTGCTAGGTGAGTGGCTTGGGTAGGTCTTTCACCTTGGTCTACAACAGGGTTGCGATCCCTGTGGCAATGGGTTGGAAATGGCATAGGGGTGTACTAGAATCTGTGTAGATTGGGTAGGCGATGGAACACCACATCAGTGGGGTACGAAGGACCTGGGTTGGGGTGTTCCTCATTTCAGAGTGTGATGAGAGAGAATCAGAGCCCTGATAAAATGACATGGCTCAATTTTTCCAGTTCAGAGTGATATTTGGTGATGAGGGAAGCACACCTTTGTAGCGGATTCTTGCGGGTGGTGGGAGGACTGGAGGTGTGTGCAAATATGGCATGGGAAATTGTTTGTGGGTTAGTTTTGGAGTGGAAGTGTCTGTCTGTGAAGCCCTTCATGCGACCTTCAGCATACTGGGCAAGGAAGTTCTCATCACTGTAGATATGTCATCCATGAGTGACTAGGCTGCATGAGAGGGATTTTTTGGCATGGAAGAGGTGGCAGCAAACAAAATGTAGGTACTGTTGATGATTAGTGTGGGCAGAGGTATAGAAGGAGCCGTCCAGGAAGGCGGAATGTTGGGTTCAGGAGGACCTGGTGAAGTGGATGGGAGAGAATGTATTGAGGTTTTGAAGGAATGAGGCTAGGGTGTCTTAGTCCTGAGTCCAGGTCATTAAGATATCATAAAGAATCTGAACCAGACTAGGGGCTAGGAGTTTGTGAGGGTATGAAGGTTTCCTCTAGATAGTCCATGTTGACAAAGGCAGGTGCCATGCGGGTGCCTATCGTTGTGCCACGGATCTGTTTGTGTATCTTCCCTTCAAAGAACAAGTAGTTTTGAGTCAGGATGTAGTTGATAAGGTGTACAAGGAAGGACTTGATAGGGGTGGAGCCTGAAGGATGCTGGAAGAGGTAGTTTTTGATAGCGGCAAGGCCATGGGCAAGAGAAATGTTGGTATGTAGGGAGGTGGCATCAACAGCAACAAGTAGGGATGTGGGAAGTACAGGGGTGGGGATTGGGGAGCTGGTAAAGGAAGTGGCTAGCATCTTTCAGCTACATCTACATGGATACTCTGCAATTGCCTGACAGAGGGTTCATCGAACGACCTTCACAATAATTCTGCATTATCTCAATCCTGAACAGTAAGCAGAAAAAATGAACACCTATATCTTTCCGCGAAATCTCTGATTTCCCTTACTTTATTCTGACAATTGTTTCTCCCCATGTAGGCTGGTGTCAACAAAATATTTTCGCATTCAGAGAAGAAAGCTGGTAATTGAAATTTCATGAGAAGATTCCACCACAGCGAAAAACGTCTTTGTTTTAATGATGTCCATTTCAAATTGTGTATCATATCAGTGACACACTCTCCCCTATTTCGCGATAATACTAAACGTGCTGCTATTCTCTGAACATTCTCGATTTGGTCTATTAATCCCATCTGATAAGGATCCCAGACCACACAGCAGTACTCAAAAAAGGACAGATAAGCATAGTTTAGGCAGTCTCTGTTACATTTTCTAATTGTTATGCCAATAAAACGCAGTCTTTGGTTTGCATTCCCCACAGCATTTTCTATACATTCTTTCCTATTTAAGTCGTTTGTAAGTGTAATTCCTAGGCATTTAGTTCAATTTACAGTCTTTAGATTTGATTTATCAAGTAATAGAAGTTTAATGGATTGCTTTCAGTACTCATGTGAATGACCTCACACTTTTCATTATTTAGGGTCAATTGACAATTTTCAAATCATAGAGATATCTTGTCTAAAGGATATTGCAATTTGTTTTGATCTTCTGATGACTTTACAAGATAATAAACAACAGCATCAACTGCAAACAACCTACGACAGATGCTCAGATTGTCTCCTAAATCATTTATATACATAAGGAACGGCTGAGGGACTATAACAGTACCTTGGGGGATGCCAGAAATCACTTCTGTTTTGCTTGATAACATTCTGTGAATTGCTACAAACTGTGACCTCTCAGATGGGAAGTCACAAATCGAGTCACATGACTGAGACGATATATTCCATAGAAGGCAATTTCACTACAATCCACTTGTTTGGTACAGTGTCAAAGGCCTTCTGGAAATCTAGAAATACGGAATCAATCTGAAATCCTTTGGCAACACCACTCAACACTTTGTCTGAGTAAAGAGCTAGTTGTGTTTCACGAGAACAATGTTTTCTAAATCTGTGTCGACTGTGTGTCAATAGACCATTCTCTTCAAGGTAATTCATAATGTTCAAACACAATGTATGTTCCAAAATCCTGCTGCATATTGACATTAATGATATGGGCCTGTAATTTAGTGTGGATTACTCATATGACCTTTCTTGAATATTGGGGTGACATGCAACTTTCCAGTCTTTGGGTACGGATCTGTTGTGCTGTTGTGTATGATTGTTAAGCATGGAATTATTGCACCAGCATAGTCTGAAAGGAAACTAACTGGTACACAGTCTGGACCGGAAGACTTGCTTTTATTAAGTGATTTAAGTTGCTTCACTACTCCAAGGATATTTACTTCTACGTTACTCATGTTGGCAGCTGTTCTTGATGTGAATTCTGGAATATTTACTTTATCTTCTTTTGTGAAGGAATTTGGGAAGTTTGTATTTAGCAACTCTGCTTTTTCAGCACTGTTGTTGACAGTATTTCCATTCCTATCACACAGAGAAGGCACTGACTGTGTCTTGCCGCTAGCATATTTTACATGCAACCACAATCTCTTTGGATTTTCTGCGAGATTTTGAGACAAATTTTCATTGTGGAAACTATTATAAGCATCTTGCACTGAAATCTGCACTACATTTTGAGCTACTGTAAAAGACTGCCAATCTTGGAGATTTTGCATTTGTTTAAATTTGGCATGCTATTTTTGTTGTTTTCTGCAACAGTGTTCCGACCTGTTTCGTGTACCACAGGGGATCATCTCCGTCATTTGTTAATTTATTTGGTATAAATCTCTCAATCACATCTTTGATATGAGAGATGAGGTTTTGGTCAACTGGTTAGAGGTGTTGCTCAAAAATTCGTTCAGTTGGAGCACAACAGCCAACTACAATGGGGCATCCAGGGTTGTTGGGTTTGTGGATTTTGAGGATCATGTAGAAGATGGGTATGCAGAGCATCACTAAGGTCAGCATGGAGGTGGACTTGGGGCAGAGGTTTTGGGAAAAGCGTATGGATTTCAGTAGGGATTGGAGATTATGTTGGACATCTGGGACAGGATCACTATGGCAGAGCTTGTAGGTGGAGGAGTCAGACAGTTGGCAGAGGCCTTATGTCAGGTAGTCTTTATGATTCATGACAGTGGTGGAGCCTTTGTCTGCGGGGAGGATGATTAGACCAGGATCTGTTGTGAAGTCATGCATCACTGTTCTTTCTTCTGCTGAAAAGTTAGTGTTCTTAGGATGGCACCTGGAGAAGGATGATGAGACCAAGTTGGAGGTAATTGATTCCTGGAAGGTGACTGGGGGGTAGTTAGGTGGGAGAGGGGGAGGGTACAGCTGGATGATATTATGAATGGAAAGAGGAAAGGTCCCATATTGGGATCAGGTTGGTTTAGGTCGGAGGGATTATAGGCAAAGAAATGTTTCCACTGTAGGGATTGACAGAAAGAGAGTCTGTCATTGACAATTCCAACATGGCAAAACTTGGATATGGTGCTCGAAGGTCCTTCATCAGGCTTTGATTATTTTCCATCATACTCTGAAACGAGGGACATCCTACTCAACATCCTTCTCACCCCTCCTATGTCATGTTCTGGCACCTACCCAATCTACCAACATACTAGTCCATCCCTATGCCACTCCCATTCCCAACCCCTTGCCACAGGGATCACGCTCCAGTGGTAGACCAAGGTGCAAGACCTGCCCAGTCCACTAACCCAGCACTTTCTACTCTTATCCTACCTCATCAGAAGCTGGGCCACCTGTGAAAGCAGCCGTGTCACATAGCAACTCCGCTGCAAACACTGCACAGATTTTTATATCGGTATGATTACCAACCAGCTGTTCACCAGGATGAATGGCCGCCACCAAACTGATGCCGATAACAAAGTTGACCACCCAGTGGCACAACATGCAGCTGAGCACAACATGCTCAATTTCAATGGCTGCTTCACAGTCTGGGCCATCCGGATCCTTGTCTCCATTACTAGCTTCTCCAAACTATGCAGATGGGAGTTATTCTAGTTATCCTCACAATACATCCTTCACTTCCATAACCATACTGGCCTCAAACTCAGGTAACACACTGTCCCCATGCCCTCCATCCAACAGTTTCTTTTTCCTCCATCCTGCCACCCCCTCCCATTCATATCCCAACATTACCTTCGGAATGCGCCACTCAACACCAGCTCCAACAACTGTGTATCACGTGTCAAGCCCATGTACCTACCAACCGTCCTTCCCAGATTCCTAGTCAACAAACTGGCTGTCTCCCTCTGAACTATGAGCCACCAACCTCACACCACTCTCGTCCTACCCATCCAACCCAACATAGCCCTCACCACAACCTCCTTCAACAGCTGAAATGCAGCACTGTCACTGTTTGTCCAGCCAGCACCATGTAGAGGCATAGGTGTGTGTGTGTGTGTGTGTGTGTGTGTGTGTGTGTGTGTGTGTGGTGGGTGGGTGGGTGCGTGCGCGCGCGTCCGTGTTTGTCACGAACTTCTACGTATAGCACCTAAAAGATGGCTACTTAATATGCTAACAACATCAGTATTTACAATTACAAAAAGCAACTTTTAAATGATGTTAAATGAACAAAACATGTTTAGCTGTAACTTCTATTTTGTACAAAAGGTTCTTGGGTGAAACTTCAGGCATCGTTGTCAAATACTCACAATACTTCATTGCCACAACTGACCCAACACCTTTACATACAATGAACACAGCAGCCTCATATGTATACCAGTGTAAAAGGAAAATGCACAGGTGTGATGGTGCCACATTTGGTAGCCAACAGCAAAGTATTTCTAATAGGTAGAGGAGAGGACTGACTGACACACACACACACACACACACACACACACACACACACACACACACACACACAAAGGCTGTAATTTCTCTTGTGCCCTGCTGCCGGGCCACCCCAGCAGCTTCTGTCAGTAGCCATAAGTCAAGATACGCAACCATGTGAGCCAGTCTCTCTGCTGTTGCCATCGCCAGTATTAGCAT
Source organism: Schistocerca americana (assembly GCF_021461395.2). Classification (NCBI taxonomy): domain Eukaryota; kingdom Metazoa; phylum Arthropoda; class Insecta; order Orthoptera; family Acrididae; genus Schistocerca; species Schistocerca americana. The sequence goes on along the minus strand of NC_060119.1, from coordinate 144,831,065 downwards.
GATGTGCTAAGCTGGAAGCCTCAATCGCTGCTGAGTTGTGAATCAAATGCTTGTTTAATTACACTGTCCAAGTATGAAGACATCAATGAGAGAATTTTAGTACCTTTGTAGTCCAAGTTGTGCCCTGCACTGAGATAATGTTTAGTAACGGTAGACTTTTCTGATTGTTCCAGACGTGTGTCGTCAATGTTCAATGTATCTATCTTCCACAGTGTGACAAGTCTGTCCAATGTTTGACTTTTCATAGTCACAGAGAATCTCGTAAATGCTTGGCCTTCTCAAACTAAGATTGTCCTTTTCCAACTCTAATACTTTTGCAAGTTTTGTTGGTAGATGGAAGCTGCATTTCACTTCATGTTTCTTCAGTAATCTCACTGTTTTTGAAGTTACACTACTGACATACGTCAAGACAACCATTCCTCCTGTTCTTCACTTTCTTCTAGCTCTTCGTATTGTCTGACACGCACCAGACACAACCCACGCCAAATCTCCTGTTCGGAATACCCATTTTGCAGGAATATAGTAAAGAGGTAGCAGAGTTCTTCAGATAAGCTGTCTAAATCCGATATGGCTTGTCCTCTGCAGAACAACATCCTAAGCACACCACTTCATAGTGAAGAATGGCTGGTGGTCTCCAAGTATAACATCACGTGTGTTCATTTACAATTTGCAGAATGATCCAAGGTGCTGAACTACCATTCCTGAACATGGTGTGGAAAAGTTTCTACAACACTACAAATGCTTACAGTCCCACTGACATGTAACACATTGAGGTAAAATAAATAAAAAATTTAAAAAAAACCTGACATGTAAAGCAAACCTCAGGTACACTTTCAGCAATTTTTATCAAACTTTGTACACATACAACTTACTATATGGAAAGAAACACTATATATTCATAGCATTTCTATGGACAGGGATGGGGGTAGAGGAAAGAAAGGGGGGTGACATATAGGGAATACTCTGAACAGCCTAGAGAAATTTCAACCAGATTCATTATATGTATCTCAATTGTGGTGTCACTGCCAGACACCACACTTGCTAGGTGGTAGCTTTAAATCGGCTGCGGTCAATTAGTACATGTCGGACCCGTGTGTCGCCACTATCAGTGATAGCAGACCGAGCGCCGCCACACGGCAGGTCTAGAGAGACTTACTAGCACTCGCCCCAGTTGTACGGACGACTTTGCTAGCGACTACACGGACGGAGACTCTCTCATTTGCCGAGAATATAGATAGCATAGCCTTCAGCTAAGTCAATGGCTACGACCTAGTAAGGCGCCATAGCAAGTGATAGTTATCGTATGAAGCATGTCTCATCAAGAACGATGTATACAAATGATGGATTAAAGTTAAGTATTCCAGAAGCTACGTACTTTTCTTTATAGCATTCATTACGTATCCTGTTTCAGACCTCACGCCAGCCTGCGTGAGCTTATAGCATGCATTTCGGCCTCCTCTAGCAATATAACATTAATAACTAGGAAAAGGTATTGAAAGTCTTTCTTGGACACATGTAATTCATTCTGTTGGATTTTTCTAAGAAGGCTTGCATTCTCATTTTGCTTGACTTGTTTTGGGGCAGAAACCAGACAGCAAGATCATCAGTCCTATCAGATTAGGGAAGGATGGGGAAGGAAGTCGGCCGTGCCCTTTCAAAGGGTCCATTCCGACATTTGCCTGAAGCGATTTAAGGAAATCATGGAAAACCACCGGCCGGAGTGGCCGAGCGGTTCTAGGCGCTACTGTGCAACTGCTACGGATGTGTGTGATGTCCTTAGGTTGGTTAGATTTAAGTAGTTCTAAGTTCTAGGGGACTGATGACCTCAGAAGTTAAGTCCCATAGTGTTCAAAGCCATTTGAACCATGGAAAACCTACACCAGGATGGCCAGTCACAGATTTGAACCATTGTCTCGAATGCAAATCCAGTGTGCTTACCACTGTGGCACCTCACTCATTGCATTCTCGATTGCAATCAGGAAAACAGTGGCAGTCTATGGAGTAAGATTGCAACGTCTCTCTCGTAGGCAACTCTATGTTGCTTGCTCAAGAGTGGGTTCACCCAATAATTTATTTATTCTTGCACTAGATGGGCATTCTGTTAGTAAAAGCGTGAATGGCCTTTCAGACCATGATGCACAAATTTTAACACTAAAAGGCTTTTGTACTCAAACCAATGTCATATTTAATTACCAACTATGTAGGAAAGTTAATCCAACAGCAATAGAGAGTTTTTTTTTTTTAAACAATGCTTTCCATAACACATTTCTCATGCTCTTTGAGAGTTGCTTTCCATTAGAACATTCTAAATGGGGTACTAGCAGTAATGGACAGCCTGGGTGGCTGACTAGTGGGATAAGGATATCATTTAGAACAAAGTGGGAACTATATAAAAATGTTAGAAGTGGTCACAATAAAGCTACAGTAGCCCATTACAAACAGTATCGTAAGGTGCTCAAAACTGTTATTAGCAAGGCAAAGAGTATGCAAATAGAGTAGCTAATTCACATGATAAAATTAAAACCATATAGTCAGTTGTGAAGGAAGTGTCTGATCAGCAGCACAGGGTCGACGATATAAAGTCAATTCGCAGTAAAAATATTTCTGTTGCTGATAAATCAGATAAATGTACAGTATTTAACAATCAGTTTCTGAGCATTGCTGGTGAATTAAATAAAAATTTAGTTTCTACAGGAAATCACATAACTTTCTTGGCAAATGCCTTTCTGAGACTGATGTCTGAAATACTCCATTATGATACAGACAAGAGGGAGATTGAGTCAATAATTAAATCACTGAAGACTAAGGACTCTCATGGTTATGATGGAGTGTCTAGCAGAATATTAAAGTACTGTGCTGCACATGTTAGCCCTGTATTTAGCCATATTTATAATTTTTACTTTAAGAATGGTCAGTTTCCGGAGCGATTAAAGTACTCAGTAGTAAAGCCGCTTTATAAAAAGGGAGAAAGAGATAATTTAGATAATTTTAGACCTATTTCTATGCCATCAGTGTTTACAAAAGTTATAGAAAAGGCTGTGTACGTAAGGTTAATTGATGATTTTATATCACACGATTTGCTATCAAATGTACAGTTCGGCTTCAGAAATCGTTTAACAACTGAAAATGCTATATTCTCTTTTCTCTGTGAGGTACTGGATGGGCTAAACAAAAAGTTTCCAGCAAAAGGTCATTATTCAGAATGTTGATAACAGCTGTGATGTGGGATCTGAGTGGGGTACTGTCAAGTGGGGGGTGCCCCAGGGATCAGTGTTGGGGCCGCTCCTGTTCCTTATTTATATAAATGATATGCCCTCTAGTATTATGGGTAACTCTAAAATATTTCTGCTTGCTGATGACACTAGCTTGGTAGTGAAGGATGTTGTGTGCAAAATTGACTTGGTTTCAAATGGTGCAGTACATGACCTCAGTCCATGGCTTGTAGAAAATAAACCAACGTTAAATCACAGTAAGACTCAGTTTTTACAGTTTCTAACACACAATTCAACAAAACCTGACATTTTAATCTCACAGAACGGGCATATAATTAGTGAAACTGAACAGTTCAAATTTCTAGGTGTTCAGGTAGATTGTAAGCTGTCGTGGAAAGCCCACGTTCAGGATCTTGTTCAAAGACTTAATACTGCCATTTTTACTATTCGAATGGTAACAAAAGTGAGTGATACTTCGACACGTAAATTATTCTACTTTGCTTATTTTCATTCACTTATGTCGTATGGTATTATTATTATTATTATTATTATTATTATGTGCGATTGGACCCATACGGATCACGCAAAGCTTTTCCGATTCAATTTTTTAATTCTCCAAACTTCTCTCATTCTTTCCCCATGAATTCTCTTTCTTTCCTCTGACCATTTTGTCCCCTGTCTCTTGCAAACTTCATTCTCGGGTTGTACTTTCCAACTATTGATTTTTTGCCTGTATACATTTCTGTTTATAACTTCTGAAGAATTTATTTGTGCATTTGCTAGATCTGTTTTGGTTTCTTGTATCCAGGGTATGGTTTTCAATTTTTCAATGTATATTAAAATTTTGTGGGAGAGTCTGGGTGTTGGGAGTCTGTGGATATGACCGTAAAATTTTAGTCTTCTTTTCCGGATGTCTGAGGCGAGGTTAGATAATTTTTCTGTAGTTTTCCGAGACTGTAACCTGTATCCATCTTCCGTTCTTTTTGGGCCAAGAATCTTTCTGATAATTTTGCATTCCTCTTTCAGAATGCCTTCCAGGTCGCCTTTTCTATGGAGTGTGAGTGTTTCGCTGGCATATAGTGCTTCGGGCTTGATTACTGTATTGTAGTGTCGTATTTTTGAGTGAATGGAGAGACACTTTTTATTGTAGATGTTGTGGGTTTTCCAGTATGCTCTTTTCAGTTTTTGCAGTCGAACTTTTTGTGCAGTTTTCTCTCCCCCTGTGGGTTCTAGGACCTCGCCTAAGTATTTAAAGAATGGAACTCTCTCAAATTTGTCCATATTTTGTAGTCAGTTTTTGAGTTTCAAATTTTGAGCAGATGAATTTGGTTTTTTGGAAGGAAATTTGTAGCCCAACTTTTTCGGCGCATTCTTTGAGAATGTCTATCTGTTTAATTGCTGTGGTCTCGTTTTCTGCTAGAATGGCCACGTCATCTGCAAATGCCAAGCATGAAATTTTAATACCATCTTTAGATCTTCCTAGTTGTATAGGCTTCCAGTAATTTTGATTCTTCAGTTCTTTTTCCCATTCTCGGATGACTTTGTCTAAGACAAGGTTGAAGAGGAGTGGAGACAAGCCGTCACCTTGTCTGACGCTGGTTTTGATCAGGAAGGGCTCTGATATTTCACCCAGGAATTTTATCTTAGAAGTTGTGTTTGTGAGCGTTTCTTTGATAAGGTTTAGGGTTTCCGGATCGAGTCCTAGCTCCTCAAGGATAATAAAGAGAGATTGCCTATCGATTGAATCATAAGCCTTTGCGAAACCAACAAAGGAACAAATGATCGGACTGTTTCTGACTGCTTTGTATTTTAGTGTTGTCTTCAAATTGAAAATTTGTTCTGCACAGGATCGGTGAGGGCAAAAGCCAGCTTGGTATTCACCAATACTGTGTTCGAGTTGTTCTTGGGTTCGTTGAAGAAGACAAGCTGAGAGGATTTTATAAGTGACTTGGAGAAGGGAGATTCCTCGATAGTTGTTTATATCTGCCATGTCTCCCTTTTTATGCAGTGGATGAATTGGGCGCATTTCCAGTCTTCTGGTAGTTTTTCTGTCTGCCAAATGTCTGTGATGATTTGAGTGAGTTCTTTGAGGGAATTTGGTCCAAGATTTTTAAGTAGTTCTGCAGTGATATTATCTTCTCCGGATGCCTTGTTGTTTTTCAGTCTATGAATATGTCTTTGGATCTCCTCTAGTGTAGGTGGTGGGGATTCTGGATTTGTGTAGATAGCAGTTTCTTGAGGGAATCTTGAAGAAGGTTCAGGACAATTGAGGAGTCCGGAAAAGTATCTTGCCAGCTCCTCACAATTTTCCCGATTTGTGAGCGCTAGTTTTCCATCTGGTTTTCTGAAACATAGATTTCGTGAGCCGTATCCATTGATTCTCCCAGCAAAGGTCTTATAGAAGTCTCGTACATTATAGTTACGGAAATTTTCTTCAATAGACTCACACTGTTCCTTGAGGTACTTCCTCTTGACTTGTCTGATTGTTTTTGCCACTTGTCTTCTGGTGTTGTGGAAGTGATCTAGATTTTCTGGGGATTTTTTACTGTTATACTTCAGAAAGGCTTTCTATCTTTCTTCCAGCGCTTTTTCACATCCAGAGTCCCACCAGGGGTGTTTTGTGTTCTTTTTCAATGGGATCAGTTCTTTTGCCTTCTTTGTAATTTTTGTTCGAAATTTTTCCCAAGAGTCAGCTGGTTCCTTTTCCCACTCCTCCTTCAGATTGGTTTCTTTGATTGTTCGTGTGTCAAATTTCATCATGTGTGTTTTCTTCGGATAGAATTTTCTTGGGGTGAATTTCACTTTAATGCGTGTTAAGTAGTGGTCTGAGTCAATGTTCGCCCCTCTGCGGACTTGGACATCATGGATCTCTTTCTGTACGAAATAGGAGATGGCAATGTGGTCAATCTGATATTTGCCGATCTCTTGTATGGGGGACCTCCAGGTCTTTTGTTTTCTAGGTTTTTTTCTCAAAGATGTAGACATTATTTTTAGATTATTTTGTTGGCATATGGTATTTATATTGTCGTATGGTATTATATTTTGGAGTAACTCTTCCCATTCTACAAGGATATTTTTGGCTCAGAAATGGGCGATTTGGGCAATAAGTGGTGTGAGTTCACGAATCTCTTGTCGACCTCTGTTCACGAGTCTGGGTATTTTGACATTGGCCTCTCAATATGTATATTCCTTATTGTCGTTTCTTGTTACCAGTATTAGTTTATTCCCAAGAATAAGCAGCTTTCACTCGGTTAATACTCGGCAGAAATCAAACCTGCATTTGGATCGGACTCCCTTAGCTCTTGTGCAAAAAGGTGTGCAGTATACTGCTGCATCGAATTCAAAAATCTTAGCAGTAATCCACGCCCTTTCAAATCAAAACTGAAGAGTTTCCTCATGGGTCACTCCTTCTATTCTGTCGAGGAGTTTCTTGAAAAATTAAGCTGATTCTTACTGTATTGCTGATAGCATTTACTTAAACTTATGGACTGACTTTTTTCAGGTTCACGAACATTTATTTTTATCTGTTATTACTTTTATGTTGTAAGTTCATGCACTGACACGTTCCATGACCTTTGAGATTTGCTCCTCAATTTGGTCCTACGGAACTTGACGTGTAAATAAATAAATAAACCTGGAGTGGAAACTAAAAACACTGTATATAATCTTGTGTTACATTAATAATAGAACGGATTTGTAAAAGTTATACTGTACATAATGTTTTTACCTTAGAAAACACTTAAATAAACTAAGTCTGGTTTTACACTATACAAGGTTTCACCCCCTTTGCTATTTAATATATTACTTGGATAAACAGGTAACCAAATGATGATTCGATGACTGTAACCAAACAATGACTCATAACCAGCTAGCAAATTAAAGAGAGACAGAAGGGGGGACATACAGGAATTTTAAAACAACTTCAGTGTTTCTGATCCTCTTTTAAAGTGTTGTTTAGTGGTCCTGGAGTCCGTGCAGTATAAAAAACATTGTGGATGAGTGGTAACTCTGTAGTTATGAAAGTAAAACCATTTTTTCTGAACCATTTGTCTTCTTACATTGCAATTTGAAAGAAATTTGTTTCAAATGAGCTTCTTACCTTATTCAGAACCAAAAACGACGATTTCTCAGGATATAGCTCAAGTAATCGCAATACTTTGGCATCTAGGGATCCAGATGTCCAACGGTTGCTAACATCATGTATGACTCCAAGTAAGTCTGCCTCCATTAATGCAAGTTCACTATCTTGTAGAAATGACTCTTCTAAATTGAACCTGCAAATAACAGAAGAGTATAACTGTTAGTGTGACCCTTTATCATCCTTCCTTCTCTCTCCTTTTTTTCCACTTTGCTACTGGGGAAGGGGTTGAGGAGGGGGAGGGAATAATTAAATATGGTATAGATCCTTCTCTTCCTGTCTTCTAATCTTTCCATTTGAAAATAGTTATGGTTATCTATTTCCAGCACTTTGCATCTTTAGAATTTCTTGCTTCATCTCTAGATGACTCACTGACATTCAGTTGTTCTTGCTTGCACTGTATGTATCACTTCACAATGCTTGTGATGTGATCAGCAGCTGATATTAGTGGCACTTGTCTTGATAGTTATATATGTGTCCCCCAACATTAGACAATGGTTTCTACATGCGCACACTGTTTAGAGGCAGCACAGATGGCTTTTGGCGCACATGCCATGACTGTTCTGTGGCCTATACAGAGGCAATGGCTCTGGCTTTTCAGTAGTTAAACTTTGTATCTGAGGATGGAAGCCAGCAGAAAAGCCAATATATCACATCAAATTGATTTAAGGGTCTGGCTGTAAACCCAACAAACATACTTGAATCACTATGTTGGAAAAGTCTATACAGTCATATGGAAGATTTTAGTTTCATACCTTGAATGAAAATCAAAACTGAAGCCCAACACGTAAGAATGTTCGTTACAAATGGCTCCTCTCCCACCACAGTTAAAAATTTCCCTTGTAACATGGTACAGGATCTTTGACAAACAGGTAAAAATGAAAGGGGCAGGTGGAGGACAACGAAACAAGCAAATAATCCTAATAAACAAAGGTCCAAAAACCACATGACTGCATATGTGAACACCTTATAAGAGTCCTAAAGGATCAAAACTGCAGATATGAGGACAAACACCTTACAGCATTTTTTCTACATAGTCACCATTCGTGTAAAGGCAGGCTTCAGCACATCACCTCATCAATGCCCATATACATTTAAAAACGTCAGGCATGTTCTGAATGCACAGACAACCATCCACAAAGAAATGCCAGAGTTCATTGATGCTATCAACAGGACTGGAAAACACCAAAGACACTAAATACTCATATGCAAAAAAAATTCAATGCGTTCAAGTTGGGGAACATGGGAGGCCATGGTAATGATGAAGCATGACCAATACATTTTTTGACAAAGATTTGTGCCACATGAAAGAGTGCTGGTGCAGCATTATGATGTATCCCTTATACACCCTTTCACCATTAGGAAGAACATACAAATAATCAATTACCTTGTGTTACAGTAAATGATTACCAGACATCACAGACATAGATTACCAAAAGCTGCCACAAAGTAACATTAATGCTGGTCTAGGACACTTCTTCCATATGTAATCTGGATCCAACTTGTGCATTACATATGACATAAATAATTTTTGGCATAAAATTAATGATGCTATAAGTGTTCCTCTTTCAAATATTTACAAGTGCACAATGCAATGCTTATTATATTGAGAGGTGTAGCACGTTAACATGGTTTAAAGTTATTATTTGTTAACAAACATTTGATAAATGAACTGTTTGTCTCTTATTTGACAGCATGTAAGATGTAATAGCAATGTGTAACCTGACTTCATTTGGCTTACCAATGTGGAGGAAATATCCTGCAGACAATTTTTTACAAAATTAATTTAAGTAATTATGGGAAAAATTTGTAACTTAAGGAATTTATCAAGAACATAACAGATTGTTCTACCGAAATATGGTCACAGTTGGCTCCTACATTATAAATAGGCTATACTGAATGTGAATAACAAGGTCCAACTGCAGTAAATGAAAATCAAAGCCAAGAGCAAGCCTACCATACCAAACAGAGTAAAAAGTTTCACAATATTTTTATATACATACATCAGGATAACGAACTTGTGGGCAGATTAGATTAGATTCAATTTTCATTCCATAGACCCAAAACTGAGACAATTCTCATTGGTGTGGAACAAGTCAGAAAGTATAACAGAAAAAACATAAAACATTTGAATATAATACTCACTACCCTGATCATTTGTCAAGAGTGTGTCAGTACAGATGAATACATTACAGTAAACTGGAACTGCTAATATTTACAGAATTAATACACTGTCAGAATGAAACATAGTTGCGCATATTTAATAAATTTATCATACACAAAATACCTACTCCTTACAGTTGTGACCAAGTGCTGTCAAAACTGAAAGGTAACAGACATTTTTACTTGAGATAGTCTAACAGTCCCTGTTAATATATTAATCTATGGAGTAGAATGAGTTGCCTATCAAAATGTTTTTCAAACTCTGTTTAAACTGTGCTTTATCTGAAACCAGATTTTTAATGATTGCTGGCAATTTATTGAAAATGTGTGTGCCTGAATGCTGGACCAATTTTTGGACCAATGTCGGTGATTTTAGGTCTTTATGTAGATTGTTCTTATTCCTAACGTTGACACGACGTATTGAGCTATTGGTTGGAAATAGAGATACATTACTTGCAACAAACTTCATTAAGGAATAAATACACTGAGAAGCAGTGGTTAGAATACAAAGTTCCTTGAACAGGTTTCTACATGATGTTCTTGAATTTACACCACAAATGAGTCTTATTAGATGCTTTTGCACACCAAAAAGTTTTGCTGGGTTTGACAAGTTACCCCAGAATATGATCCCATATGACGTAACAGAATGAAAGTAAGCAAAGTATGCCCGGTTTTTTTATATTTATATCTCCCACATCTGACATTATTCTTACTGCAAATACAGACTTGTTTAGCTGCTTCAGTAACTCTATGGTATGCCCTTCCAAAATGAATTTATTATCGAGTTGTAGTCCCAGGCACTTCAGTCTGGAACTGCGCGACCGTTAAGGTCACAGGTTTGAATCCTGCCTCGGGCATGGATGTGTGTGATGTCCTTAGGTTAGTTAGGTTTAAGTAGTTCTAAGTTCTAGGGGACTGATGACCTCCGATGTTAAGTCCCATAGTGCTCAGAGCCATTTGAGCCATTTGTAGTCCCAGAAATTTAACACTGTCAACCTACTCGATTGCATGTCTTCATATGTTATACACATGCTGGAAGGAAATTTCTTAAAGGTTCTGAACTAAATATAGTGGGTCTTTTCAAAGTTTAATGACAGTGAATTAGCTTTAAACCATTTATTAATTTGATTAGCAGCTCTTTATAAATTTGTACTTGACTTGCTACTTACTGCAATGTTTGTATCATCTGCAAACAAAACAAACTCAGCATCTGGCAATATTACAGATGAGTGGTAATTAATGTACACCAGAAAAAGCAACAGACCCAAGATGGAACCTCGAGGGACACCACATACAACTAATTTCCAATCAGATGAAGACTGTTTACTGCACAGGTATTTCACAACAATATCTTTTGTTTCCTGTTAATATACAAAACTCAAACCATTTCGTAGCACTATCGGTGACACCATAATACTCCAATTTACTTAATAGAGTGCTGTGATTCACACAGTCAAAGACTCTTCACAGGTCATAGAAAATACCAGCAGCCTCTAATTTGTTATCTAATGAATTAAGTACATTCTCGCTGTACATGTAAATAGCTTTCCCTATACCAGAGCCCTTAAGAAACCCAACCTGTGACTTGGACAATATATTATTTGCAGTTATAGTTCAATTCTTTTATCTTGGCGGCTCGCGCATGCCCGCCCAGACGCTGGAGATTGCTGCGTTGCCAGTTGCACACGACGCACGCGCCAATAGAAGCAGCGCCATAGTATAGCATAGTTCGCAAGCTTACGTGTAGGGGGGAGCGCGCAGTTCATGAAGTAAAGCCACCACGGCCGCATTAACCCTTTTCGCTGCTACAAAGACGTGCTCCCTGCATTCCGCGCTGTGCGCGATTTTGTCACTGCACTGCTCGCCTGTGCAGACACATTGTGTCCTGACTGCTTTGACACTCTTTATCATTCGATTCCACAAAAACTATTTGGCTCAAAAATTAGTTTTTTACCTATCTTCTTGACTGATACCTTCCCCCCATAAATGACTTAATTTTGTTTCGATGTTCAACGCAGTTATTATGCAGCATTAAATATAGTAAACCTCTGCACGAAATTTTGAAGAGTTTGCAGAGGTAAAAGTCCATAGAGTATACTTTCCGTATGGTCGATTTTAGTTGCCACAATGTTGAGAATGAAATGTGGACAAGATACCTATATATTTCATTTAATTTAAGTACCACGTAAGTGTCGTATGTAATATTGAGAAATATTCCACCTTTCGCGACTGTAACAAAAGTTTTACTTACACTGGGCACGTTTGGCTTTATTTTAAAGCACTTCAATCAATCAAAAGGAAGTAGACAAAATACATTAAACAAAACTGTGGACTTACAAAAACATTAGGACTTGAATATACCGTCTGTCAGTGAAGTGCTCAGAGCTATGTCAAATATAATTTTGTGTGTGGCACACACAAACAGCATTTATTTGCTAAAACACTGATGAGCCAACACAAACGTTGAATATTGTGCTACCGCAGCACAAAACTATGAAAGGTGACTTGGCAATGGAGGACACAAAATACAGTCCTCTTATGATGCTTCAAAAGAGAAAAACGTGTCTGCTCTAAATAAGTCGCTTATTACAGTTGCAAAAGAGGGATATATTTCAATACCATTGGTAAAACTGCGACTGTGGAACAAAAACAAGAAATAGAACATGAATACCATTGTGTATGTGCCATACCTTTCACCGATGGAAGTGCTTTAAAATAAAGCCAAACGCGCCGTGTGTATGTAAAACTTTTATTACAGTCGCGAAAGACGGAATATTTCTCAATATTACATACGACACCTATGTGGTACTTAAATTAAATGAGATATTGTTATACAGTAAATATTATATGAAATTTAGGTATCTTGTCCACATTTCATTCTCAACATTGTCGCAACTAAAATCGACCATACGGAAAGTATACGCTATGGACTTTTACTTCTGCAAACTCTTCAAAATTTCGTGCAATGGTTTACTACATTTAATGCTGCACATCAAAACAAAATTAAGTCATTTATGGGGGGAAGGTATCAGGCAAGAAGACGTGTAAAAATCAAATTTTTTGCCAAATAGTTTTTGTGAAATCGAATGATAAGTGTGTCAAAGCAGTGGTAACACCATGTGTCTGCAGAGGCGAGAAGTGCAGTGATGACAAAATCGCGCACAGCGCGGAATGCGGGGAGTATGTGTCTGCAGCAGCGAAAAAGTTAATGAAGAGGCAAAGCACTAGAAATTTCATTCAAACGAATAAAATTCGTGAAGTAAGGCACTCCAATATTGTTTTTAAATAAAGAAAATATTAGGCACCGCGCATGGTTTGAACTCATAACCTTTCACTTGGCAGCCCAACACTTTAACCGTTCCACTACCTCAGCTCATTGAACAGTGTATCTCCATAAGGACTCTTAACACCTCACGCAACTACTGACAAACACTGTTGGTATGACTATGAATTACTCACGCTTCGTCGAAGTACAATAGGAAATAAACAATTACCGCTGTTCTTTATTGCGAAAAAGCAGCTCGTGAGATTGAAACAAACACCTTTCCTTGCTATCGCCTGAATTAGGAGGCTTATTGCTTGTTTGGTTTAATTAATTCGAAAAATGGCTCTGAGCACTATGAGACTAAACATCGGTGTCATCAGTCCCCTAGAACTTTGAACTAATTAAACCTAACTAACCTAAGGACATCACACACATCCATGCCCGAGGCAGGATTCGAACCTGCAACCGTAGCAGTCGCGCGGTTCCGGACTGAGCGCCTAGAACCGCTAGACCACTGCGGCCGGCGTTTAATTAATTAATAGAATATGAAGCAATTGGTATAAAGAATGCTTTTTCCAAACTTTCTGTAAAAGAAAGTCTGCTATCAAGACATTGCTTTTGTTCTATTACTTTATTTATGACTGAACATTTCTAAAACTGAAGACACTCGTCCGTGCTCTGCACTGCTGTCGAGATCTGGCAACGTCGTTCTCTGTTCATTGGCTGACTGTGTTTTGTGACGTCAGATGCGCAGAACGAACCTAAACTCGGCCGCCAAGATATATGACGCGCACTTTAGATGCTTAAGGAGACACATGAACACCGCCTTTCAAATACTTTTGAAAACGCTGGCAAAAGTGAAACTGGTTGATAGTTTAATCCCATCTCTTTATCCCACATCTTGTAAAGAGGCTTAACTTCTGCATATTTTAGCCAGTCTGGAAATGTTCCGCTGACAAGAGACTGATTACCAAATAAGTTAAGACTGAAGTCAACTCAGATGAGCACTGTTTAATTCTCTGATATGTTATCATAACCACCAGAATACTTTGATTTTAAGGTTTTTATGATGGATTTGCATAACAGACTTGCCTATAGAGTTTTTATTATCTGCAGCATAGACTTCTACCTGTGGGTTTATAGCCCATCTTGAGAAATCATTTCTGGCCACACAGAACCTTAAATTCCACACCTGGTTCATGTTTACTTATGATATCATTACAATTTGGACTCAGAGTGAGGATATCCTGGCCCTATGTGGCTCTGTGAGCCAGTTTCCTGAATGCTGACTTCCACTCACAAATGTATCTATTTAGAGTGCATAAAAATTTCCAAACAACCCCAATAGCTCTGCTTCAACATTTGACAACTATTCAACACTGAAAAGTCCCTCCTATACAGCCTGCTCACCCATAAACACAACAGTTTCAGTGACTAATATACGCTCTGCAAGTGGGTTTGAGGTCTTGCTGAGGCATTTGCAGACTTAAATTACACTCCCAGCTCTGTTCAGAAACATGTCCTCCGTGACGTAGCCTATGCATACCTAACACTCTCCAAACATCTGTTGATCAGCCACAAGAAAGCATCCTCTTCATAAGTACCATTCAGGACTAAACAACTAAATCCCGTTTTCCACCATGGCTTCGACAACATACCGTTTTGCCCTAAAATAAAAAAAATATCTTCCCCCACAATCCTTCTAACTCCTTTGCAAGTTTGTACACTGTTTCCAAATACCTGCCCCATGGGTCATATTCCTGAGGAAGTTACAGGTGCAAAGCCGGATCCACACAAGTGCTCATTACCTATTCCAGACCTATCACTGGAATTTCCTAACCGATCGAAGGTAGCTCTACCTTAGGTATGCAGTTACATTATACGCCAATTTTTCTGTAACCACTGCATAACATTCTATATGGGTATGACTATGAACAAACTATCTGCCTAGATGAATAGCCACAGCTAGACTGCATATTAAGGTGGATTGGACCTTCCACTTACTGAGTGTGGTGCACAACATAATGTGATTGACTTCAACAAGCTGCTACAATACATACTATTTGGATTCTATCTCAGAACTACAGTTTTTTTTAATTACAAAGGCAAAAATTTGGATCAATGGAAGCGTCCGATTCCATTCATCTACTTTGACCTGTGACGTAAGGGTGTCGTGGAGTGTGACGTCATTGCGGCGTGGAGGTTATGAGTTGCTTGTGTTTGTAGAAGTCATCTTGTTGTGTTTGATGGTGCCCTCTAGTGGTGTGTGTGTGTGTGTGTGTGTGTGTGTGTGTGTGTGTGTGTGTATGTGTGTGTGTGTGTGTGTGTGTGTGTGTGTGTGTGTGTGAGCACGCGCGCGCGTCCGCGTGCTGAGTGAAATGTTTTGTATTGGGATCATCTGAGCCTTGGTGCTGGATGAGTCATTAGCAGTGTTTGTAGTTCCAAACGTGAACTTTAGAAGTTTTTTCAGTTAGTTGTCAGTTAATTTTGTTTTTGTTTAGCTGTTTGGAATTTTTGTTAGGTGTTATTGGTTTGCTGTTTGTGGTGTGGTAAGATGTTTAATTTATTTGTGGCTTCTGTTGTTAGCTATGGATATGACGACGAAATATAGCAGCGCTATGTTGTGGTTAGAAATTGGGGAGAACATATTGTCCGTCATTAAATTCATCCAATAACTTCAAATGATTGCTGAGATTGTGAGAGAAATGACTGATTCCAATTATCATAGTTGTAGTTGTTGGTTTTGGTGTTTGTTAGTGTCAGCTGTGGTTGAGCTATATATGTCAAGGGAAGTGTCACATTCCTGTACATTTTGTTGGTGTAGTGGAATGTTGTAAATTTTTTTTTTTTTTTTTGGTTGAGGGATCATGGAGTGTTGTTTTTGCTATTATATTTAGAGCTCGTCCCCACCCTGAACCCCCCCCCCCCCCCCCCCCCGGTTTCCCACGTTGATTGCATATTTGGAGGGAGATGTTATTGCCGTATTTATATGTATTTTTGTGTTAGTTGCCGTGTGCATTTAGTGACATCATAGGTGCAATATTGTAGAGCTTAGAATAGCCATTTCCGCCATATTGATGACATAATGGTTCAAAGCAGGCAGGTGGAATCGAACACTTCTGTAATCCCTAAAATTCTTTCCATGACTTATTCTCTGTTCCCATCAACTCCTAATGTCAATCTGCATAGTCTTTATCCACATTCACCTCCTACCTCCCCACCCCCTTTCTCTATTTCTACTACTGGGTTCTGCCTTCCCCCTTGTAGTTTCCTAGCCTGCCCCAATATGTTCTACCCAGGTGCCCACTTTACTACACCCCTCCCCCCATGTCCAACACTCAGCCCTCTCTTTCCTCATCTTCCAATCCCCCACCAACTACACAAGCTGCTATTGTTGATTGATACTCCAGTTAAGCTCCACTATCAGGAGCTCTCTCTCTCTCTCTCTCTCTCTCTCTCTCTCTCTCTCTCTCTCTCTCTCTCTCTGTGTGTGTGTGTATGTGTGTGTGTGTGTGTGTGTGTGTGTGTGTGTGTGTGTGTGTGTTTTACTTAACGTTCTATTAGCATAACATTCTTTTAGCATTATTATTCATGCAAAAACACACTAACCTTTGCATCTCTGTAGCTGTAACCAATCCAGGTGTATCAAGAAATATTATTTGAGTGGTGTCTTGAATTGATACAGCCCGAGCACGGCATCTTGTCGTGTGCACTTTCTTGGATACAGGACACAGCTGCATGGAAAAAATGTATTTAAAAAAATTCATACAACGCTACAAAAAATACTGACTGCTAAGTGTCACATTATATATTTTTGGTTTCATCCATTAATGGTCCCTTTGAACAAACAAAAATAAGCCTTAGTCAGTTTTAAAATGGCAACAGGATCCACATCCAAAACCATTTTTCTGAATAACAATCTGCTGCACTGGCCGATGCTGGTTGTATTAGAAAATTCTTTTATTTTGCATTCATCACTACTTTGCAGCGATTGTCTTCACAACTCTAGCAGCAGTGAAGCATTTGATTGCGCAACCTCAGCGGATTAATCTCAAAATTGACTTGGAATCTTTTACTTCTGTATAATTACAGTTAACTGACTACAAACTAGTTATTCGATTCAATGTCTGTCACAGTTTGATTCATACAATGGTTAACAACAAAAAATACCAAAAGTCATGGTAAAATAAAAAATAATGATAAAAGAAACAAAAATTTTACAGCTATATGCTCAGAGTCGGATAATTGGGTAAGATCAAGAGTGAAGAACGATCAGCTGCATGTAACAATAACAAAGTGAGTACCTCAGTTTTAACACTTAAACTCGAAGCAAAATGAATTTAAAATACAAAGATGTGCTTGTTCTATTGCCTATCAAGGTAATTTTAGCAAAAAGACCAAAAATGCAAGCTAACTCTGAGAAGACAAAACAGAAAAGAAATAACATCACTGATCACTTTCGAATTAATTCTGGAAACACAAACTCAACGACTCGATAATTAGCACCGGTAAAACTTACCATTCTGCCAGTCAACTGATTGATTAAACTGCTTTTACCAGCATTGGGTGCACCGATTATAGCAACTTTCACTAATTTCGTTTCTTGACACTTGTCGTGTGAAGAATCTTCTAAATGTCTTGACTCTTGAAACACTGTAGTCGAAGCCGCAGCATTTTCAGAAAACTGTCTTTTAACACTTTGCGTTAACTTAAATACCGTTTTTAAGGCACGAGTTACCCTTGCACAATTTACTTGTCCGCTTAACATTGCAATAACTTTTGCACACTATAAAAATTCCCAAGTTTTCGACGTGGAAACTATAAAACCTCACTCGTTTCTAAGTAATAAATGTTGCCACGAACATAACCCACACATTTTCTTTGATAATACTACGTTTCTGCTTTTCCATGCTACCATGTTTACAAACAAACCAAAGGTGTAAAACAATAACAATCGCGACACTCCGTATCCTTTTCGTTAACCGCAGCAACAGCAGCGCCCAAAGCGCCTAGCAAGCGACACTTCTGAATAAGTTATTGGATGAGTACGAATACTAGCGTTTACATTGATCTGTAACATAGCTTTCACGACAGGGAATCTATATAGTGACATAAAAATCGTCAACAACTACAAAATGACACCACATTTTTAGGTTCCTAAGGACCCTGGAAGGTACGATACTGTACATTACAGGACAGGCTATTTACGATTATCTTGTCACGGACACAGTTATTTACCGAAAAATGTCGTTTACCTTTAATAATAAAAAATTGCTAATAAACACCGGAAGATATGACCTTTTACAGAAAGACGTTGTACATCTACCCAAGAAAATGTAGATTTGTTCACTGCACTTTCAGCCAGATCAGTGATTTTGGGACATAGAAATCCTATATGGAATGTAATGTCTATAATATTTAATGGATGAAATAAGCCACCACAGCTGTAGCTTAAGCGGAAACGCCACACTTAGTTAGTTAGGTAGTTACTTTCATGTTCCATTGATCATTTTGCATGATAAATTGTCGTGACGTTCAACGAGTCATTTTACATTAATATTTCAAATTAATTTTTACATCTATTTGTAATCTAAACATCACCATATAATTTTTCCCCCGAAATGAAAACAAGATATACAGATTGAGTTAGAAATTCCACAGAATGGAAGGAGTTGTCTAAGACAAACTTCTTCAATTTATTTTCAAATAAATCGTCAAAAGCAATAAAACTGTTTCCCAACACAGAAGAAACAAATTCCACAATTGTTGCTAAATTTGAGCCATAAACGGTTAGACTCGTGAAAACATCCGCTTTTGAAGCAGAAGTAATTTCGTTTACAAAATTACTTGTGTATTAGAAAGCTGAATGAAGTGTAAGAATGGACGAATCACTAGACCCCACAAAACATGTTTAAATGTCAAGGATAGTGCCTCTCATAATAACAACAGACAATGGAAATATAGGCTTCATGTGCTTGAAATAAATGTTTACATTCTCCTGCTTTCAGCGGAGTAAACAGCAAATACTCACATATTCAGAAGTATTTTATTTGTGCATAAGTTATAGCTTAGGTAATTGAATCAGTGTGATTCGGTTGCTTTTGCATGTATTTCACGATAATTTATGTCTCCTGGTAATTTATTAGCGCATGGAACACACAGTTAATCAATATTTCGTTGATTAAGTTGAAAATAGTTAAAACGAATATTATCCTTATGACACTTGTGACTGACTACTTTCTCACCGACTGGAGCGCTAGTGTCGCTCTAGCCGTCAAAAGGTAACAACCTTCGCACCTGAAAATGTCATGGCTGGGTTTTTTAGACTGTGGTATTACAGGCCATATATGACCAATGTGTTGTATTGCTCTGTAGCGACTGCTACTCACGTCGGCTGCTGTGACCGCACACGTTACTTCTGTTTGCCCCATCCATAGATTATATTGTGTCGGGAATTCAGTGACTGCACGGCAACAAATGAATGGCGTAAACCGCTATTCTCAGTGCGTGTTTGAATATTTATTAAGTACCGGTAACTCTATACAACGAAAATATACCCATCAGCTCGTTGCTCATTAGATGTAGCAAGATGGCCGACAGTATAAAAGTACTGCGTGTGTCTCTGTGGAATACCATAAACTAGGTAGTAAAAAAAAAAACCTTTATAAACTGTAAAGAGGAGCTACTGAAGCTAAAAGAATTTCTATCCAGCCAGCAAGCAACAATCAGTGCTCTAAAAATGAATGTAAATAAATGGAAAGAACAGTGAAACTTGAATGCCTAAAAGCTTTTGAAGTGCTTTCCGATGTGGATTCAACAAGCACGATGGTAAAAGTCGAAAAATTGGACAGCATTCTCAAAAAGTAAATAAGCCATTGCTCGTTGAAACTAGGAAAAAATTACCGAAAAGATGTGATTAAAATATCGAAAACAAGTGCACAAAACAGTAATGACATGAATAACTTTGCAACCTATGAAACTAGATTAAAAGTGGATTTCAACAAAGTTGGAAAGTGAGAAAAATTCATAATATGTAGAACGTACAAACAATACTAGTCAAAATAGGTGCAAAACTCCAAGTACCCAAATTAAAAAATATATATAAAAAAACAAAACAAAAACGTGAAATACGAAGGAATCTGTTAGTTCGCTGTCACAGCCATGAAATTTCTGCAACATTGATGAAAATGTATATTTTCGACGTGTCTGGTTTTGTAAAGACAGGGGCTCCATTAAGTGAAATAACGAACTTGACCAAATTAACTGAAGTTCTATTTTGAAAAAGGGCAATTTTGTCATGTTGCTGGGAAGATCACATGACATTTGTAAAAATGAGATGTACAAGACCACCTCACAAGAATACAAATGTACTCATTGTAATTATCTCGCATCGCCATTATTTACCATCCTGGTCATGTGTGAACTACCATCTGAGGGTTGGATCACTCATTTCCAACGACCTCTAACTAGGCTGGCTTAGGTTCCCCCTGATGTTAGATCAGTATTTGCTATCTACCCACCCCCTGTGCTGTGTACACTGTTAGAAGGGGGTTCCTACACTTTGTGAACCATACACGTTGTGCATCTACTTTATTTTGTCTGCAAGAATTTTTCTGTTTTTGTTAATCAGCGTCCTTGGATTACTCCATTGTGCGTTTTTCATCATCAGCCATTCGCAACCTCGCCTCGCCTTGGTGATCGTTGTCACAGTTGTCTCACCTTTGCCTGTTGCTGTTGTCACCACCACATGGGCATGGACATCGCTCCTGTCATCCCTGTCAGCTGGGAGACATTTCATTGATGCTCACTTGCTCATCATCCACAACTTTGCCTCAGCCTGTCATCTTCGGCAGTGCTTCAGTGACCATCCATATTTCTCAATGCCGATCACTGTCATCTGTCATCATGGATCATCCCACCATGTCATTTATCTATACCTACCTATCTAATGCTGCCCCTGTTAGTAAATGGAGCAAGTCCTCTCAGTCACAACCCCACATCTAATCTCCCCTACTAAAAAATCGTCTCCCACCCCAACCACAACACATACATCTGTCCTTTCCCACATCTCCATTCAATTTCTCTTTCAGCTGGGACTCAGCAGCCACCACATCTACCCTTTTCATGTTCATAACAACTCGCAGAACAACAGTAGCAATCCGTAACGTCACAATCATTCCATCGGCCGCATAACACCAACCAACACAAACCACGCTGAAAGACCTGCACTACTCATAGGTAAAACTCAACAACAATCTGTCCCACCACCCCACATCCCACAACCATTCTTTCATCCAACAGCAATTAAAAAACTAACAAAATGCCAAACCAGTGACACTTCTCCCAGTCACATACCCTAAAAACCCCAAACCTGTTGTAACAAAACTCCTCCATCTGCAACATCTTCCCTACCATTCATACCATCACCCTCTCCAACCTGGATGAAAATTCCTCAAATCCAAACCCCTCACTCTGTAAGTTAAAAAGTATATCCCTAACCTCTGTATCCAACATATCATGCTGAGGACGGCCTCAATCCCTGTACCTCAACTTCTGTATGGGCCTCCTCTCCAAAATAACCTACATTACCTTTGATCTAAAAACAGCACTTGCATCTCACACCAACACACTCCAGCCCAAAAACTCAAACCTATCCATCACCCTCCCACCCTCATTGCTATAATCACCAAGGTGGACCTCAAGAATACCGATGAGGAAGTGGAATCTGAATTGGACGTCCAGCCAACTGAAGAAGTCCAAAAAGCCGAACTCATCAATAACAATCTTAATCTTACTTACCTCATCTGTTATTTACCGAATCTGCCTGCACCATAGATCATCTCTTTAACGAGGGGGGCCTGATATATCACTGCCACCTAAAAATTGAACATTCTGAATCCCATCTTTAATCTTACCACTGCCAGAAATGTCTCTGCTACAATGATCTCACTGCTGACTGAAACAACCAATAGTCCTCACTGTGAAGCTTTTCATATCCTTCAACGACCTTGCTTCCCCTTCTATCTACAATCACTCCCAGCCCACCTCTTCTGCAAAATGCTGAGCCCTGACCTACTAAACCAGAGCTCACAGTCCTGATCCATCCGAACTGATAATCCTATCTATACCTACAATTCTATCCTCTGCCCCCCCCCCCCCAAATTGCTCTGAAGATGTTATAAATTTCAAGATGATTGTATCCACACACCCTCCAATAAATCCCCACTGCTGCTCACTCCATCTTCCAGCTCTACACCCAAGCTTCTACTCCCCCACCCAGGTCCACTCACTCGACTCCCCAGTTTAAACCTCCTCTATTCCTCATGCATAGAAACCATCCATATTCCATGTCTTGGCACAACAGCACTCCAATGTATAACTCCATAACATCTGTTCTTTCACTAGAAATAAACCCCTTGTTATTATACCCTTTTATTTTAGCTTTTTGTTGGGAGTAATCCAGTCTCTGTCTTGCCCTATAGTTCTTACCCTCTACAGCTCCTTCTACTACCATTGAGGTTATTCCCTAATGTCTCAGCTCATGTCCTTCATCCTGTTCCTTCTTTTTGTCAGTGTTTGCCATTTGTTCCTTTCTTTGCTGATTCTGCTGGGAACTTCCTCATTCCTTACCTTATTTGTCCACCGACTTTTCAACATTTTCCTGTAGGACCATATCTCAAACGCTCCAGTCTTCTTCTGTTTTAGTTTTCCCACTCTCCATGATTCACTGCCATACAATGCTGTACTCAATACATACATTCTGAATAATTTCTTCCACAAATTAAGGTCTATGTTTGATACTAGTAGACTTCTCTTGGCTAGGAATACCTTTTTGCTTGTGCTAGTCAGCTTATTATGTCCTCCTTGCCCCATCCATCATGGGTTAATTTGCTGCCCAGGTAGCAGAATTCTTTAACTTCATCTGCTTCCTCAGATCTGATGTTAAGTTGCTTGCTGTTGCCTTTTCTGCCACTTCTCATTACTTTCATCTTTCTGCAGTTTATTCTCAGTTCATATCCTGTACTTATTAGATTGTTCATCCTATTCACCATATTATATTATTATTCTTTCTTCATACTCACTGAGGATAGCAAGTCATCAGCGAATTTTGTCATCGATATCCTTCCACCTTGAACTCTAATCCCAGTCTTGAACCTTCCTTTTATTTCTGCCATTGCTTCTTTGATGTGTAAGTTGAACAATAGTGGTGAAAGATTGAATCTGTGTCTTACACCATTTTTACCTCCTTATTCTTCATCTTCCAATCATATTGTTGCCTCTTCTTCTTGTACATACCGTGTATTAGCTGTCTTTCCCTACAGCTTTCTCCTATTTTTCTCGAAATTTTGAACATGTTGCACCTTCTCAAATTGTCCAACCCTTTTCGCAGGTCGTTAAATTATATGAGCATGTCCTGGTTTTTCTTTTGTCTCGCTTCTTTTACCAAGCACGACGTCAGAACTGCCTCTCTGGCGCGTTTACCTTTGCTAAAGTCAAAAAATGGTTCAAATGGCTCTGAGCACTATGGGACTTAACATCTTGGGTCATCAGTCCCCTAGAACTTAGAACTACTTAAACCTAACTAATCTAAGGACATCACACACATCCATGCCCGAGGCAGGATTCGAACCTGCGACCGTAGCGGTCGCGCGGTTCCAGACTGAAGCACCTAGAACCGCTCGCCACACCGACAGGCTGCTAAAGTCAAACTGATCATTGCCTAACATATCCTCAATTTTCTTTTCCTTTCTTCTGTATATTTTCTCTGTTAGTAACTTGGATGCATGAACTGTTAGCTGATTGTGCGATAGTTCTTGCACTTACCTGCTCTTGCTATCTCCAGAACTGTGTGGATGATCTTTTTTCTGAAAATCTGATAGTACATCACCAGTCTCATTGATTCTACTTACTAGGTTTAATAGTCATATGATTGCCTCCTCCAGCAATGATCTACCCCATCTGCCTTATTTCATCTTACGTCTTTCTGAGCTCTTTTTAATTCTGGTTCTAATACTGAATCCCCTTTGCTTCATTATCAACTCCAATTTTTTTCTTCTGTCACGTTATCAGACCTCCTAGAGGCCTTCAGTGTACTCTTTCTGCTGCCGGCCGGTGTGGCCGTGCGGTTACAGGCGCTTTAGTCTGGAACCTCGTGACCGCTACGGTCGCAGGTTCGAATCCTGCCGCGGGCATGGATGAGTGTGCTGTCCTTAGGTTAGTTAGGTTCAAGTAGTTCTAAGTTCTAGGCGACTGATGACCTCAGAAGTTAAGTCGCATAGTGCTCAGAGCCATTTCAACCATTTTTTTGTACTGTTTCTGCCTACCCACTTTCTCCTTTGCATTTAACAGTTGAATTCTCATTACACTCTAAATGTCAGCACTTTTGCGTTTAATTTCACCAAAGGTTGTTTTAACATTTCTACATGCTACGTC
This sequence comes from Schistocerca americana, assembly GCF_021461395.2. Lineage (NCBI taxonomy): Eukaryota > Metazoa > Arthropoda > Insecta > Orthoptera > Acrididae > Schistocerca > Schistocerca americana. The sequence goes on along the minus strand of NC_060119.1, from coordinate 144,806,854 downwards.
AGTACTCTCGATGATTATTTCTTGTTCGATTTCTTCACATCTTTCCTGCACCCATTTCGCCTTGGCTGCCCTGCGCTTCCCATTTATTTCATTTGTAAGGGATTTACATTGATTTATTCCTTTCTTTCTATGTACTTTTTTCCTTCCTTTTTTCATGATCAGTTGGAGTATTTCTTCTGCTAACCAAGGTTTCTTGACAGTTACATTCCTTGTGCCTGTGTTTGTTTGCCCAGCATCTGTGATGGCCCTTTTTAGAGAAGGTCACTGCTCTTCAATTAAACTGCCTACTCTATTTCTTATTGCAATATCAACATCCTTAGTGAATGTCAAACATGACTTGCCATTCCTCAGTATTTCAGAATCCCATTTCCTCCACATTGATTCGTCTGGACGATTCTATTAAACTTCAGTCCACTCTCCATCATTACTAATTTGTGATTTGAGTCTATGCCTGCACCTGGGTATACCTTACAATTCAATATCTGATTTCAGAATCTCTGTTTGACCATAATGTAATCCAGCTGGAATTTTCCCGTGTGTCCAGGTCTTTACCAAGTTTAACTCCTCCTCTTAGGACTGCTGAACAGCGGAGTCACTATTAACATCTGAAATTTACTTCAGAACTCTATTAATTCTTTCTTCTGTCTCATTCCTACTGCCAAGCCCATATTCCCCCCCCCCCCCCCATAACTCTTTCTTCTGTTCCATCCCCCACAGCTTTGTTCCAATCCCCCATTATTATTAGATTTTCATCTCCATTTATGTGCTGGATTACTCGTTCAACATCTTCATATACTTTCTCTGTCTCTTCATCTCCTGCTTGCCATGTTGGCATGTATATCTGAAATATCATTGATAGCATTAGTTTGCTACCGAATCTGATTAGAACATTCCTGTCACTAAACTTTTCTCAGTACAAAATCCCTGCATTCTTTTTAAATGAGACCTTCCTCCAAACTTATCATATCATCTGCACAGATAATGCCTGGCCAGTGGTGGTGGTGCAATCGGCCACCAAATCACATCCCTAGTCGACCACAACCCTTATATAATAGTCTCGCAGAACACCTTGTTCTTATCTCTTCTTCAAAACCTTAACCTTACCTATACCACCCATGCCCTATGACTTTTTCACCCATATCGACCATATCTTTTCCACCTATGTTGTTGTCACTGACCTCAACATCCAGAGCAGATCCCCTGCAGAACTCTAGCAGTGAGCTCAGTTTACAGACCTCCTCCAAAGGGATATTATCCCCATTCTCCTGCACACCTTTTCTGAGAGTAACACTTCAGATACCATCTTAGCTTCTTCCAACTTTCTTTGACTACTCACTGCAGCAGTCCTAGACCCAATTGGAAGTCTTCACCTTCCTGTCCTTCTCAGCATCCTCATCCCAGTGCACTCCATCCCAATCTTCATCCTACAGTTATACACAACTACTCCTGTACCAACTGGAATGCCTACCAGGAATCCATAGATATCCAAATATGAAGCCACCAGCTAACTTCCCAGCAACTTCATAATATTATTCATGTCGTGTCCTACCTGCAACAGACTTTGTCAGATATAATATTCATCCACATTCCTACTAAGACCATATATTTTCACCACTCCCCCCCCCCCCCCCCACAACACACAAGCCATACTCCTCTTCTGAGAAACTGCTCCTTCCTACTTACTAGTGATTGGTCATATACTCATAAACCACTGAAAAATACAAAAATACACCGGGAACTTATCCAAAGCTAATAACATAGCTTGGCTGGTGCCAGACATGCATCAGACTCAGTTCTGCCCTCCCCGTTAACTCTTCCAAGTATTAGAAAGCATTCCATTGACTTGATAGCAGTAATACTCTCCCTCACTACCTGGTCCTCCATAACATCCAAAGAGAAAAGCCGAGCACTATGTATTATTTCTCCTTGACCTCTTCTCTGTTCCTGATGACCCTGATTTTGACTACTTATTATTCCCTACAGTCCATGAATGCACACATACTTCTGATCCATCCCTGGCTCCCAGGTTCCACTATTTGGACAACAAAACACAAATGGAAATAAATACACTTACTGCAGTACATGGCATAAAACAATTCCTTCACGAAAAGTGTGATACTTTTTCTGGTCACCACTGCATTACCTATCGACACCTGAAAGAATGCCCCATCTCCTTTCTCGCCAACCTTGCATCCCTTTAAAACACAATCTTCACCACAGGCTACTATCCTTAACTGTGAAAAACTCCCAAAATCCTACCTTTTCCCAAACTGCACAAACCCCCTACCAATATTTTCTCTTACCACTCAATAAGCCTCACCTGAGTATTAAGCAAGGTCTTTGAATCAATCCTTTCCTAACACATCCATCAACACCTGAGCCAACGCCACCACCCCCTATTAACCAGTGTGGCAGTCCCTCCAAATCCTTGAATTTCATGTACTTTGCCTTGCTTCCCCCCCCTCCCCCCTCCACCACATTCATCCTCTGCCATCTCATCGAATTTCCACGCCACCTCATCGACATCAAACACCTCTCATAAACTACAGTATCTCCAGTGGATTCCAATAAATCCATTGCTCTCCCTGTGATCACAAATCCCAATATGCTGCCACACATTTACAAACATGTACCACCATCCCTACACCAGGACACAGTATCCTATCCTGATGCAACTTCAACCAGGTCCCTCACCCAGACAATGAAACCCACCTGATAATGGTCTTTCCTGCAACTACAATTCACCACCCATTCCACCCCGCATCAGGGCCCCTCCTCCTATCCTTTTTCCATCTCCATCTCCACCCACCCCTTCCCTTCTACTTATCATGGCCCTGCCCAGCCACCAAACCCATCTTATCTATCCATATTCCCACTATTCATTCTAACACCCGCCTTCATTTTCATAGACATCTTCCAATAGCCTTGTCTTTACACTTATCCCCTTCCTCTCTACACAACCCATCCATTGTTTTCCTCCCCTGCAAACATGTTTCCGAAAATACACTCCAGATTTTTAGTGAAGGTGCTCTCCCCCTTTATAGTTTATGTCACTGTCCTTCTAAGCATGTTTTAATTATCTATTTACATTTTCTTTTATCTTTACTTGTTAGTCTTTTGGATTTTAATTTTTTTAAGAAACACAGAAAAACGATGTTGTATATTATGTAACTAATGTTATTTAGTTCGTCTTCTTAAGATTTTAAAAATGTTTTAATTTTGCATCCTTCAATTACGTTGCTGTGTCTTCATTTATACTGTAATTCTCTTGGCTGATTAGTTATAGGTGAAGATGTGGATAAAGGAATAAGCGGCAAACAATCATAAAGTAGGTCTACAAAGTGTTTTGTGTAAGTTGCAAAGGCATCATTCAGACTGTGCCATCCCCATGGCGTTACTGTGAAACTTTACGAAACTAGTGTGACGATATAAAAACAATTGTAATAACGAAAATATTGATAAAAGTCATAAAGACGATGTGTTGTGATTATTGCAGTGAAATATTTTAAAATAATATAGAAAAAGAACAATGAAAATTACTATTAATAAGAAAACTATGTATTTCAAGGATAATCTGTGAACAAAGATAAAAATGAATAGACAGTCCTCTAACGAGGAAGGAAGAGAAAAAACTAACTACTCTTAGTTTTGTTCTTGATTGTAGAAGGGCGACATTGACGATTCGTGATGAGAATGGCATGTGTTTGTTACTAAAATTGTAAGAAAAGCATTCTTATGATAATAATCGTTAATTCTATAAATGTGTTAACTTGTGTTTTCCTTTCAATAATGTAGGGAAAGGCATCCCATAATCATTACTGAAGAATTTGCAATTTTCATATTTTGAGCTGATTTTGTTTCAAAGACGCCATTACGGGCAAGCACATAATTTTATGTTTTTCATTACGCCACACAGCTTAAAAATAGGAACTCACTCGCTGCTTAAGTGTTTCACTTGAAAGTAAATTAATATTTCGTTGCAGAAACAGTTTTTGTGTTAGCCTGGACCAGTCAGCGCAGATCAGGTCTCACACGATTCACTACATAAAAAGTAATTGTAATTGAAATGTAAATAGAAAATAGCTTTCAAATAATTTTAATCAGTTCTATAGCAAGATTTCAATGTAAACCTCACAGAAAGCCCAGAGTCTCTTTTCATTAACAGAACAATGAAGCTGGTCGGATTTTAATGTGCGTGACATTTAGGTTTGCTACATTTCATGTGAAATACGTTAAACACAAAAATGCTAGACTGCTTAAACTCGCAGTTGAAAAGAAACTAACATTACTCGCACAACAATCAAAGCCTTTCACGTAACCGTCAAGATTTTGGTGCACTTTAACACAGCATTTCAGCTTCCTGTTGCAGAGCGGCACTTCGCGTCTGCAAACGACGAAAGGTACGTGAAACATAATATTCCAATAACGACAGGCCCCCAGAAATCTAAAGTGTCTGAGGTCAAGGCGCTCAAGAAAAAGATAATTTCTTCTTATTGAAAATAGTAAAGCTCCATTAAGGTGGCTTTAATGGTGTTACACTTTCTAATTTGCAATCTTTCATATCAGAGAACATCATTACGTTTAGTAGAATTGAGTATTCTGCATTTACAACTGTATTTACCATTGATACTGAGAATAAGTCATCTTAATTATTTCTTGTACTACACGAACATTGACAATAACATCATACATTTCAGATATTAGTACAAGAAGCAAATTAACAAGTGGTTTAAACCGAAAAGGACAGAAGCAAGCAATCAGATCGTAAGTCAAGTGCTAATTTCCATGTAGCTTAAACCAAAAGGACAGGGATGAATGAAACACAACTTTTACAAGCTCGAGAAGGAAATTCACCTATTGATGGTCACCAGCAAGCAGAAGCCACACGCACCAAAGGTTTTTTGGGGTGAAGAGCAGCTATAATAAAGTGGAAATTGGAAACATCTACTGAAGAAAGTTAGAATCCCACATCTAGTGAACTAACTAGCCAAAAGGAAAACGCCAGGTTTACCATTCCTGGAAAAAACAAGATTTTTTCCCATAAGAGACACTAGTGCAAAAATGTGAGGCAAGAGGTCAAGCAATAAATAATATACTGCCTGTACCTAATTTTAAGTTGCTCCATCAAAATGTTCAGTCTCTGACCGATGAACTCACTGAGATGGTCTTAATGTTAAAGGATCTGAATGCTATTTTTGTCCTATGCTTTATAAAAAAACTGACTTAATCAGGATATGTTAGAGCTGACGTACCTCCCCCAACTCAAACTTACAAACATTTTTTGTAGGGAAACATTAAATCATGGGGTAGCTGTGTGTATGATAGATGCAGGGAAAATACTGAATTCGACAGTGTAACTGAATATAATGATCTGACCAGTGACAAAGATACAGAACTCTCTACAGTTGAATTACCAAAACAAAATGAAATTGTTGGTTGGAGGTCACCATATGGATAAAAAAGTATTAAATCACATGGCGAAACTTTTGGAAAAAATTGACTCTCCCAAGAAAAATATAATCACATGCTGTGACTTGACTACTGATTCCTCGACATCTGAGCAATTCAAAGACGTTACTACAGATTTACTACAGTCATTAAGCGTAAGAAGCACTCACAAATAAGTACACATTTAATGAACTGAAAATAAATTAATTGTTTAAGAACGAACTCAGTGAAGTTGTTTTGTCTGTTAACATGAGAGAACTGAACAGGAAATTCTGGGGAGGTATAGGCTACTCCACCTGTAAACTGAAAAGCGAGCAAAGCTCATCGGGAGGGAAGTTGCCTTTCCCAGAAAAACACTATAGCTCCCAGCAAGGTTACTAAGAATCAGTTTGCCCTCTAGCAGTGTAGAAATAGTATGCAGAGACTTACTAAGATTCTGTCCATATATATTCTTGGGTAAGCATTATTAGGAACTCATATCTGTGATCCATATAGTGTTAACGCACTTGTGGAAAATAAACATGTTCTTGATATGTCTGTGCAATGCATCGCCTGTGATTCATAAGGCACTTGCTGGATGGATCAGAATAACTTTGTGAAACACCATGTAGTTGCTTCTTGTGGCGTAGTAGGGTTGGGAAAGATGGGAATCGCCAGTTCACTCTTCAGTTTGCAGATATATGAAGAAGGGAAGTGCATGACCACAATGTGGCGACGTGTGTTGCCTCACTTTTTACTCTCCCCCCCTCCAACCCCTCACTCCCACTGCCAACAATGTTACACTTCCAGAACAAAATTTATCCCTCAATACGATTTTACTGCACTCAGATGCGGTACACACACTCAATATTTGTTCTTTACCCACTTCATTTAACAATAAACATAAATTTTACACAAATAAAACACTATTTTTAATAATTTACTAATTTCCCGTTCCCTGTAACATGAAACTATTAGACCTAAAGAAATTAATAGAACCTTTTCTGTGGGACATTTAATGTAGTTTAATTTTCTATAGGGAAACATTTTCGCTATAAGACACTGTTTTTGGTTAACGAAGAAAAACATAAAAATGTGGCCTTTAGAAACTCTGCCACCCTCTCCCTCAAACCTCCCAGTCAGAATTTTTATTATGTTATTCCTGCCACTGCAGGCTACTACTGTACAAACATTTGTTACTAGACAAACTTTTTCCCCTGTTTGACTGTTTGTGGTCTTCGTTCACTGGGCTACAGAACTGATTAAGATAACGATAAACTAACTGATCTCAGACAAGTGGCTAGTGCTTTCAACCATTATATATCGAATATAGCACAGTGGCTGATGAATGTATAACATGACAAGCAGCCAGTGAGAGGGCACAGTCTGGTGACAATTGTGCAAATATATTATTCGCATATCTGGCAACACTTGAGGAACTATCTAAATAAATATTGAATGAATGCTGATAAAATAACAGATGCTATAGTAATACCTAATGCAGCATTTATTGTACATCCACTAGTAGACATAGTAAATTCATCATTGCAGAGTGGTGTATCTCCAAATAGATTAAAAACTGTTAAAGTAACACCTCTGCATGAAAAGTGTTCCAAATGTGAAACTGCTAATTATATGTCAGTTTTTTGCTTTTTCAGGTTTCAGCAAAACTATGTAAAAATGTTTCTTGGAAGATTAACAGCTTTGTTAAATGAAGAATGCTGGTAAATGACTTACAGTACAGGTTCAGAGTTAGAAAGCCAACTCAGTCAGCAACTTTTGCCTTTTTAAATGAAATGTTAACAGCTGAGGGTGATAAACAATGTGGGCCCAATAATTGTTTTGTTTTCTTGATCTTAGCGAAGCCTTTGATGTTACTGATAACGACTCTCTCTAGCATAAATAATTACAGACTTAGAGGCCAGTCAAAAAGTTTGAGCCAATCATATCTCAAAGATCATCAATAAATTATTAAAAAAATAATATGAAATGACAGAGAAGCAGACACAACATTTAGTTTTTACAGCAAAAGGCAGAAAAAAAGAAAAAACAAGAAAATATCGATTATGGAATTCCACAAGAGTCTGTTCTGGGACATGTCCTATTTCTGCTCTCTGTAAATGACTTGGCTAATACAATGAATGATAGAACCATGATACTCTTGGCAGATACTACTAGTATTCTAATTAGATCACCCACTGAAGGAAGTCTGCAGGAAACTGCAACTTGGGTAATACAAAATTTAGCACAGTGGTTCAGGCCCACCAGGCTTATCATAAATTTTACAAAAAAATGTAGCAGTTAACTTTCACATTACACAAAACCTCCAGCCTGCAAACCCTGTTTTCATCACTGAAGGAAACAATTCTTCAAATATGAGTCATATAAAATTTGTGTGCATACATATTCCAGAGAATGCACCTTAAGAACCTAAATAAAAAATCGAATGCAGTTACATACAGGGTGTCCCAAAATAATGTTTACATTCTTTGAAACAGGATATCTCTTTAATTAAAGGAGACAGGAATACAATTTTTATGAGTAATAATTTAGAAGGTGATTTCACTATTGTCAGCAAACATGGCGTTATCGTTTGAGCAACAGAAATGGGTGCTAAAGTGTAAAGGAAAACAGAGAATGTGAGTGCAGTAGGTCGACGTTGGAGAGTTGAATCTGGAACACCACCACCGACGTGAGTAACAATTACAAGAATCAGAGATAAGTTTGAAGTCGAAGGAATGGTGCACGATATGAAGAAGGGACACAGCGGACGAAAGAGAAGTTCAACAGACAATGAGAATGTTGATGCAGTAATCCACTCATACACACGATCTCCAATGAAATCTGTGAGGCAATACTCTCGTGAGACTGAGATCTGGAGAAGCAGTGTTCATAGAATTTTGCGGTCTCAGAACTTTAACGAGGATGATCCTGATATGCGAATTTTGTGAGTGGTTCATTAACAGATGTGAAAAAGAGCAACGTTTCCAAGATCGAATTCTTTGGTCAGATGAAGCGACGTTTAAACTTGATGGAACAATTAAATGCCATAATTGCGTGTACTGGGCCAGGAAGAATCCTTACATAACAGAGCAAAGGCATGTTAATCTACCAAGAGTAACAGTCTGGTGTGGTCTGGCTTCTAGAGGGTTAATCGGGCTGTACTTCTTTGAAAACACTGTCACGGCCGACTCGTACTTGGAAATGATAACTCCTGGTCTTAGCGTTGTCTTTGGGAATGAAGATTATTACTTTCAACAGGATGGAGCGCCATCTCACTTTCACCTGGATGTGAGAGTATTTCTCAATCGTACATTCTCTGCCAGATGGATAGGACGAAGAGGGATTATGGAGTATCCCACTTGATGTCCAGATTTAACTCCTCTAGACTTCTTTCTGTGGGTACTCTCAAGAACACAGTTTACACTGCGAGACCACACACACTGGATGATCTTAGAGAGCAAACTGAGCAAGCCTGTGACGCTATTCCATTGAAAACAATAAAGTAGCCATGTCGCTCAGTACAAAGTCGTTGTCGACGGTGTATTGTGATGTACGGACACCAGTTTGAACATCTGTCGGACCATGAGGCACCTAACACCACTAAAATTGTATTTCTAACCCCTTTTATTAAAGAGATGTTCAGCTTCAAGGAGTGTATACATCATTTTGGAACACCCTGTATACTGTTATTTTCAATTCAAATACATGGTGCTTGTTGGTGGTGACAATGTACCATGTAAGTATACAGTCACTACTGATATACGGAATTACCTTAGGGAGAATTCCGCAATTTATAAAAAAAAATTTTTTTTAACTACAGAGAAATATTATCAGAATAAGAAAGCAAGCTAAATGCAGGGATTCTGGTAGAATCATTCTAAAAGTCTGAAAATACTGCTTCTGCCTTGTTTGTATACTGTTGCACCCCAGAATAATATTCTGGCCAGCTGAGTTCTTCCATAGCAACGCCAAAGGCAGAGCAGAATGGCTCGTCTGTTGACATATGATGCTGTTTGTTATAGGAGCGACCTCTAGGAGAAGGTTTGTGGAAGTGCGCCAAATTTATGATTATTACATTGCCCACCCAATGAAGGAGCAAAAAAGAGGAATTTATTTCTGACTGGTCCTCGTACACACACTGTCTGATCAAAAATAACCAGGCACTTATATGTTATGCAGAACTGACCACAAGGTGCCAATAGAAGCGATTCTGACTTTAAGATTTATCTTTTAACTTTTATTTTTTGAATATTTATTTTAGTGATGCTATTTTTCTTATACCTAAATAGCTTAAACCCACCAGTATAAAAGGAGGCGAGGAGTATTGCATTGTCAGCAGAGATGGAGTAACAGCAAAATGGGCCTGTCAGGAATGCTGTCACGTAGAATGAGGACTAGTCATTGGATGTCACGTGAGTGACAAATACATCAGGGACATTTCAACCCTTATAAAGCTGCCCAAGTCGACTGCTGGTGACCCGACTGTGAAACAGAAACGCGAAGGAACAATCACAGCTAAACTGAGGCCAGAAAGACATCATTTACTGATGGACAGGGACTGTCGATCATTGCGGCGGGTTGTTGTAAAAAAAATCACTTGAAATGAGCAGAAGGAACCACTCGTGAGTTCCAGTGTGCTACGATTAGTCCAGGTGGTACAGTGACTGTATGTACAGAATTAAAACCACACATTTCTGTAGTCAGAGCTAAGGGACTCTCGAGGTGGCGTGAGGAGCGATACCGTTGGACAGTAGATGAATATCCTTTGCTAATCCGAAGGAATGGCTTGGATTTGGCAAATACCTGTAGAACGTTGCTTGCCATCATGTGTAGCGGTTCAAATGTCTCTGAGCACTACGGGACTTAGCATCTGAGGTCATCAGTCCCCTAGAACTGAGAACTACTTAAACCTAACTAACCTAAGGACATCACACACATCCATGCCTGAGGCAGGATTCGAACGTGGGACAGTAGCGGTCACGCGGTTCCAGACTGAAGCCCCTAGAACTGTTCGGCCACACCGGCCGGCGGGGACGTCTTTCTAGCTGTCCTCGCCCCTGGGTGCCAGCGCCCGTAGCTTCGCCATTGCCACACGACGACAGGCCAGCGCAAATGCCATGTCTCGCGCCCGAGTCACCCACAGTGAGAGCATCGCTGCGGCGACCTGATGACCTGATGATCCAGGTGCCTTCAACTGTGATAGGGTACAGTGACGTTCCAATTACAATGCCGTCCACCGCCGTAGAACAGTATGCACTTCCTGGTTTCCAGTCATTGTTGTCGGTCAGGTGCGCCGACCCGATGGAGGGCGGCTTCTCCCATTGTTGCTGAAGCGCGGACACCTCATATTGACATGCATCCTGCAGCAGGTTTCCAGGCGTTTCCTGTCTCCCCTCGGTCCCAATGACAGGGTGCGGGTGGTCATGCCTGTGGTCAGGCTCGCCACCTCCTCAACTACGTCAACATGGGGTCCTCCACTCAGCGCTCGTAAGCCATAGTCAACTGCCGTTCGCAGATTTTCGGGGGAGGAATGTGGTATCAACGTTCGATACCACACTTGTTAGGGGTTGCAGATATCGACCACGGTCCGTAATAGATATCGCTGGACCCGCGAGTCGCGACTAGCGCCACTCCGCGGCTTGTGACAAGTATCTAGCGAGCCAACCATGAAGTGTGGAGGAGGATGTAATGGTTTGGGGGTGTGAGGGGTGTCTTTCGTGGTTACTGTGTATGGGTCTCTCACTGGGTTTAAGAAAACGCTAAATTCTCAAGGATATGAACGCATTATATGCACTGCTCTTGATATTCATACAAGTGGTTCTCTATATATGAATATCAAGAGCTCAGATGGAAACCCAGTTCTAAGCAAAGAAGGGAAAGCAGAAAGGTGGAAGGAGTATATAGAAGGTCTATACAAGGGCGATGTACTTGAGGGCAATATTATGGAAATGGAAGAGGATGTAGGTGAAAATGGAATGGGAGATATGGTACTGCGTGAAGAGTTTGACAGAGCACTGAAAGACCTGAGTCGAAACAAAGCTCCGGGAGTAGACAACATTCCATTAGAACTACTGACAGCCTTGGGAGAGCCAATCCTGACAAAACTCTACAACCTGGTGAGCAAGATGTATGCGACAGGCAAAATACCCTCAGTCTTCAAGAAGAATATAATAATTCCAATCCCAAAGAAAGCAGGTGTTGGCAAATGTGAAAATTACCGAACTATCAGTTTATTAAGTCACGGCTGCAAAATACTAACGCGAATTCTTTACAGACGAATGGAAAAACTAGTAGAAGCCGACCTCGGGGAAGATCAGTTTGGATTCCGTAGAAATATCGGAACACATGAGGCAATACTGACCCTACGACTTATCTTAGAAGCTAGATTAAGGAAAGGCAAACCTACTTTTCTGGTATTTGTAGACTTAGAGAAAGCTTTTGGCAATGTTGGCTGGAATACTCTCTTTCAAATTCTGAAGGTGGCAGGGGTAAAATACAGGGAGCGAAAAGCTATTTACAATTTGTACAGAAACCTGATGGCAGTTATAAGAGTTGAGGGGCATGAAAGGGAAGCAGTGGTTGGGAAGGGAGTGAGACAGGGTTGTAGCCTCTCCCCGATGTTATTCAATCTATATATTGAGCAAGCAGTAAAGGAAACAAAAGAGAAATTCGGAGTAGGTATTAAAATCCATGGAGAAGAAATAAAAACTTTGAGGTTCGCCGATGACATTGCAATTCTGTCAGAGACAGCAAAGGACTTGGAAGAGCAGTTGAACGGAATGGATAGTGTCTTGAAAGAAGGATATAAGATGAACATCAACAAAAGCAAAACGAGGATAATGGAATGTAGTCGAATTAAATCGGGTGATGCTGAGGGAATTAGATTCGGAAATGAGACACTTAAAGTAGTAAAGGAGTTTTGCTATTTGGGGAGCAAAATAACTGATGATGGTCGAAGTAGAGAAAATATAAAATGTAGGCTGGCAATGGCAAGGAAAGCATTTCTGAAGAAGAGAAATTTGTTAACATCGAGTATTGATGTAAATGTCAGGAAGTTGTCTCTGAAAGTATTTGTATGGAGTGTAGCCATGTATGGAAGTGAAACATGGACGATAAATAGTTTAGACAAGAAGAGAATAGAAGCTTTCGAAATGTGGTGCTACAGAAGAATGCTTAAGATTAGATGGGTAGATCACATAACTAATGAGGAAGTATTGAATAGGATTGGGGAGAAGAGACGTTTGTGGCACAACTTGACTAGAAGAAGGGATCGGTTCGTAGGACACGTTCTGAGGCATCAAGGGATCACCAGTTTAGTATTGGAGGGTAGCGTGGAGGGTAAAAATCGTAGAGGGAGACCAAGAGATGAATACACCAAGCAGATTCAGAAGGATGTAGGTTGCAGTAGGTACTGGGAGATGAAGGAGCTTGCACAGGATAGAGTAGCGTGGAGAGCTGCATCAAACCAGTCTTAGGACTGAAGACCACAACAACAACAACAATATGCACTGCATACAGCAGACAAACAGTTGGGAGATGATAACTGATTGTATCAGCCTGGCAGTATACATTGTCACAAATCAGCATCTGTGAGGCAATAGGTTGTGGACAATGACATTCCCCAAATGGATTGGTCTGCCCAGAGTCCCGACCTGAGCTCCATGGTACACGTTTGGGACGAGTTAGAATGTCGATTTCGTTCCAGACGCCAGTGTCCGACATCACTACCTTTTCTGGTTTGGGATCTTACGGAAGAATCGGTTGCCAGCGCTGCACAGACGTTCAGACACGTAACTGTGACCTCAGCGGAGCTGAACCCGTCATAAAGGTAAAGGGTGGACACGGCCCATGTTAATGTCCATTAAAGTATGTCCGAATACCTTTGATCAGATAGTGTATATTAATCTGCAACTGATTACCATGCTTTTTGTGGGGTCTTACCCACTCATCCTAATAGGGTGCCTAAGGGATGCAGAGTTCTCATAATGCTATACAACAATTCAAACAAATAACATTAGTAGCTTTATTTAAACGAGGATGAGTCAAATCAAAACCTTAAATTTGTGATAACAAATCGAAATTTCGCGCCGTTATCCTGTAAGTTGGTAAGTGTGCTACAAACAGCGTGCAGAATGGCCTGTAGATGGCAGCACAGGGCAGATGCACACATGCCGTCGTAAAATCAGTATCAAGATGGCCAACCCACCTGCGACCTGCACCAGGGAAGAACAGCGTTCTGTTATTCGGTTTTTGAGCAGTGAAGGTGTGAAACCTATTGAAATTCATCGACGAATGAAGGATCAATACAGTGACGCATGTTTGTCACAGCAGCAAGTCTACAAATGGAGTAGGAAGCTCGCAAATGGTGCGACTTCAGTGGACGATGCTCCTCGTCCAGGTCAGGCACAACGAGTTGTGACTCCACAGAACATTGCAGCAGTTGAAACCATAGTGAAGGAAAACTGCCGAGTGACACTGAATGATATTGCAGCATGTTTACAGATTAGTCATGGGTCAGAACACCACATTGTGCATGATGTGCTCCAATTACACAAACTGTCTGCAAGATGGGTGCCACAGCAGCAGCTGACTCCTGAAATGAGAGAACGACGTGTTGATGCTTCTGAAGAACTTCTTCGGTGCTTTGAATGAGAAGGTGATGGCTTCCTTGCAAGGATCGTTACTGGGGACGAAACCTGGGTTCACTTCCACCAACCGGAAACGAAGAGAGCGAGCAACGAATGGTGCCATTCCTCATCACCAAAACCAAAGAAGTTCCGAACAGAACCACCAGCAGGGAAGGTTATGCTGTCTCTCTTTTGGGACGAAAAAAGCGTCATTTTGGAGCATTACATGCCTTTAGGGACCACTGTCACCAGTGCATCGTACACAGATCTCCTAAAAATCATCTGCGGCCTGCAATCAAATCAAAGCGACGTGGATTGCTGTCAGCAGGCGTCCTTTTGCAACATGACAATGCAAGGCCCCACACTACCCGCACAACAGTTGCAACAATCACAGGCCTGCATTTTGAGTGTCTCCCTCATCCACCATACTCACCAGACCTTGCCCGGAGCGATTTCCATATGTTTGGACCAATCAAAGACGCAATGGGAAGAAAGAAGTTCCGTTCTGATGAAGAGGTACGCCACGCCGTGCATGAGTGGTTGCGCGGACTACCAAAACAATTGTTTTCTAAAGGAGTTTATGCACTTTGTAAGCGCTGGAGGACTTGCGCTGAGTGTGGGGGAAATTATGTTGAAAAGTGATACAGCTTTGTACCACTTCTGCACAATAAATAATATTTTAAAAAATATTTAAGGTTTTCATTTTACTCACCCTCATATAAAGCAATTGACAATAGTTCACTTTGGAGATTTACAAGTAGTCGTCGCAAACGAGGAGCGACAGGCAATACAATTTAGAGTCCCTAATATGTGAACTGTTCAGGCAAGTTGACACACGTCACTAATAACTAACGTCTGCGATCCGGTGGCGATCTACGCGGCAGAGGCTAGCGGAAGCGGCGTTTATATTCCCTTCTTCCAGGTGTCGCTCTTAGCACAGCGCGGTCCAATTCCGTGCACCATTGGCCGCCTTTTCCGCACCGCCTTCTCTGCTCTTGCGTTCCACATCTTCGTTCCGGCGCTTGTGGTTACACCAGAGCACTTTTGTCTGTGTAAGTAGAGTGGCGCTGGTCATGGTTCAGATTCAGCATGCTTTACAGAAGTAGCAACCTATGGTTGCTTCTGCCTATTGATATATAGCTCGGTCGTTCCACAACCTTGAAGGCTCTGCTTTGTGATGGGAATGATTGATAAATGAACGGAGCACTCAAGGAAATACACTGATAAACATGGCTCTGGCTGCAGTAAATACTGGTGCTTGTCCTCAGCCTGCCAGTACAAAAGAACTGCATCCAGAACATTTTTGTAGGGCACTGCCTGACAGGTACCAGTGTACCCCAGCACTTGTCATAGCCTATAATGGGAAACTGTGTGAGGCACTGAGAACACTGCAAGGGGCAGTGGCGTGCAGGGTCTTGATGTAGGGCCCTGAAGCAAGACAACTTTCAATAGTATCTGTTATTTCACATTGTTACATATCTTGTACAAAGAATAGATACTACTCTAGCACTAACTTCTTCCTCGAATGTCTCCGTATTTCCTCTGTGGCATTCGATCATATACTTTCTCTAGAACTACAAAGAACATACGTACCTAGTTATTCTCTCGATGTTTTCCATAAGGTAGTGGGGTGCAATATAACATCTGTTGTTCCTTTCCTTTTGATAAAGGTGCTGAGCACTATGTAATAGCCTAGTTACAAAGTTTCAAGAACCAGTTTTAAATGAAGAATCTAGAGATATTCTTGATCCCCCTACTGAGAAGATAAGATTAGATTAACTACGAGACTCTCGGGAAAATGTCAGCAGTCATTGTTTCCGCACTCCATACACAATTGAATATGGATGAAACCCTAACATGTGGTACTATGTTAAGTACTCTCTGCCATGCACTTCACAGTGGATTGCAGAGAATATATTTAGATGGAGATGTACAGGGGGTCGACAGTAATATGGACACACCACCATGCCTAATACAATGCAGAAACTTGTTGGCATTGAAAATAGCTTCCAGTCGTCTCAGTATTGATAATTAAAGGTTGATAATTAATGGTTATCAAGGGAACCTTATGCCATTCTTACTGTAAAACAGTGACAAGCGCAGGTGACGAGGATGGTAGTGGATAGCGATCACCGAATCTTCTCTCTGAAGCAGATCACAAAAGCTCAGTAATAGTGCAGAGTTGGAAATTTGTGGTAAGTTCCTATGGGACCAAACTGCTGAGGTCGTCGGTCCCTAGGCTTACACACTACTTAATCTAACTTAAACTAACTTACGCTATAGGCAATACACATACCCATACCCGAGGGAGGGCTCGAACCTCCCACTGCGGGAGCCGTGCGAATCGTGACAAGCCGCCTCGGACCACGCGGCTACCCCACGTGGCTAAAAAAGTGCGTTCTGGTGACTTTGGTGTCCAGGGGAAATGCTACATTTCGTACTTGTGCTCAAAAAACCAGACGTGGACGATGCGAGCTGTGTGAAGAGGGGCCTGTCAGGTTAGAACACAGCATCCCCACTGTGGAACAAACATTGTACGAGGGTAATCCCAAAAGTTAGGTCTCCTATTTTTTTATAAGTACATAGACCTGTTTATTTCTACAATGGTTTACATCAGTTTACAGCTTGAATATTTAGCTATTTTTCGACACAATCACCATTTCTTTTGATGCATTTTTGTAAGCGCTGTGGAAGTTTTTGTATGCCCATGTCATACCAGCTCGAAGACATTCTGTTCAGAAAGTTGTGAACCTCCTCTTTCACCTCGTCGTCGGAGCTGAATCACTGGGACCACAATTAACGCTGAGAGGTAATGTGAGACTCTGATAAAACAAACGGGCAATTCAGAACCGGAGAAGAGGAATGTTGAGCAAGGGCGTACACATTCTCCATGACAATGCTCGCCCACACATCGGTCGGCAAACCGTTGCTCTCCTGCAACAGTTTCAGCGGAACATAGTGACCCAGACACACTAAAGTCTTGACTAGACGCCCAGTGACTATCATCGGTTTCCTAGGTTAAAAGAACATTTGGCCGGAAAGCGATTCAGCTCCGACGACGAGGTGAAAGAAGAGGTTCATAACTTTCTGAACAGCATGGCGGCGAGCTGATGTGACATGGGCGTACAAAAACTACCACAGCATCAACAAAAACGCATCGACAGAAATTGTGATTATGTCGAAAAATAGCTAAATGTTCAAGCTGTAAACTGATGTAAGCCATTGAAGAAATAAACTGGTACTTACACTACTGGCCATTAAAATTGCTACACCAAGAAGAAATGCAGATGATAAACAGGTATTCATCGGACAAATATATTATACTAGAACTGACATGTGATTACATTTTCACGCAATTTGGGTGCATAGATCCTGAGAAATCACTACCAAGAACAACCACCTCTGGCCGTAATAGCGGCCTTGATACGCCTGGGCATTGAGTCAAACAGATCTTGGATGGCGTGTACAGGTACAGCTGCCCATGCAGCTTCAACACGAAACCACAGTTCATCAAGAGTAGTGACTGGCGTATTGTCACGAGCCAGTTGCTCGGTCACCATCGACCAGACGTTTTCAGTTGGTGAGAGATCTGGAGAATGTGCTGGCCAGGGCAGCAGTCGAACATTATCTGTACCCAGAAAGGCCCTCACAGGACCTGCAACATGCGGTCGTGCATTATCCTGCTGAAATGTAGGGTTTCGCAAGGATCGAATGAAGGGTAGAGCCACGGGTCGTAACACATCTGAAATGTAATGTCCACTGTGAAAAGTGCCGTCAGTGCGAACAAGAGGTGACCGAGACGTGTAACCAATGGCACCCCATACCATCACGCCGGGTGATACGCCAGTATCACGATGACGAATACACGGTTTCAGTGTGCGTTCACCGCCATGTCGCCAAACACGGATGCGACCATCACGATGCTGTAAACAGAACTTGGATTCATCCGAAAAAATGGCGTTTTGCCATTCGTGCACCCAGGTTCGTCGTTGAGTACACCATCGCAGGCGCTCCTGTCTGTGATGCAGCGTCAATTTTAACAGCAGCCATGGTCCCCGAGCTGATAGTTCATGCCGCTGCAAACGTCGTCGAACTGTTCGTGCAGATGGTTGTTGTCTTGCAAACGTCCCCATCTGTTGACTCAGGGATCGAGACGTGGCTGCACGATCCGTTACAGCCATGCGGAAATGATGTCTGTCATCTCGACTGCTAGTGATACGAGGCCGTTAGGATCCAGCACGGCGTTCCGTATTACCGTCCTGAACCCACCGATTCAATATTCTGCTAACAGTCATTGGATCTCGACCAATGCTAGCAGCAATGTAGTGATACGATAAACCGCAATCGAGATAGGCTACAATCCGACCTTTATGAAAGTCGGAAACGTGATGATACGCATTTCTTCTCCTTACACGAGGCATCACAACAACGTTTGACCAGGCAACGCCGGTCAACTGCTGTTTGTGTATGAGAAAACGGTTGGAAACTTTCCTCATGTCAGCACGTTGTAGCTGTCGCCACCGGCGCCAACCTTTGTGTGAATGCTCTGAAAAGCTAATCATTTGCATATCACAGCATCTTCTTCCTGTCGGTTAAATTTCGCGTCTGTAGCACGTCATCTTCGTGGTGTAGCAAAAAATAGGAGACTTTACTTTTGGGATTATCCTCGTACCATGGGATATACCTGATCATCCAAAATGGTCTCATAACCACTGGCATTAATGTGGCCTTTCAGAGCACTCATAGAACCCAAGGAATACCACGATAATGCTGCCCAAATCATCACTAAATACCCGGTATTTTTCACTCTTGGAACTTAAACTTGGCCGGAAATTGGAAGCAGTGTGCAACAAGACTCACCGTAACAAATTAATTCTTCCATTGCTCCATAATCCACGTTTTAAGGCTTCCACAACACTTTCTGCTGTTAAGGACATTTGCATCGCTGATAATTAGTTTTGGAAATCCACTCTCCCATCAGCCCCTGCTAATGGCACTCCCTTCGTGTTATTTTCGTGCTGACAAGGTTCGCGTGTACGATATCAGAGTCTGTAGACGTTGAGGTATAATACCAAACTGTTGCTCTGATGCTCCGTCTCTGAACTGCTTTTTCACGATCTTTTCCCACACTTTCATGGTATGTAAGAGTTCGCTCAGTCTTGTGTAACCTTTCTGTTCGCAAATGGGCACATCTGCACAAGTAATCCTCTATTCTTTAAAGAACAATCTCATCGAGTTCCACTGTAAGTCTATTCCTGTCACAGACAGACACTCCCAAGATTCGTCGTATGTTTCATTTGGACCATCTGTCTTACTTGTTATGTATGAGGCCGAACTATGGGCCTCAAGTCACACAATTTGACTCTTAATCTGATCACGAGGTGTGGTTATTCATTGCACTCGTTGATGACGTAGGATGACGTGAGAATCAATGGACTATACTTGACGGGATGTATCTGGAACATCTTAGGTGATTAGAAAGTTAGTAGACAGGAACACAATTAAATACTTAGCTTTAATTCAGCATCAGCGGTGATCGTCGATCTTGACTTTGTACAATATTTACAAGTGCAGTTATAGACTGAACTGCGAATACTTCTTTACAATTCTGATTGCTTCACACATATACATCAATTGTCACTGCATAAACTGTATGTGGCGCCTGGCTAGGTCATAGCTACTGAGTTAGCTGAAGGCTATGCTAACTAGCATCTCTGCAAATGATATCTCTGAAGCTATAACAAGGTTTTTATTTAGTAAGTCTATGATTACAAGTGAGCCATTCCTATTAAAGTCGGCCGTAGAACTGGCCAGAGCGCTAGCTTGTCTCGTAAGAGCAGCCGAGTGGCGGCGCTCGGTCTGCTAGCGTCGACGGTGGCGACTCGCGGGTCCGACGTGTACTGACGGACCGCGGCCGGTTTGAAGCCTACAACCTAGCCAGTGTGGTGCCTTGCGGTGACACCACATTACTAATGTTTGCTTTTATTCAAGAGTGTTGCCTCTTCTTTCCATGATACATCCCACGCAATGTTTGGACGGCTGTCACCTTCTTTAGAGAAGTCTTTTTGTTTCTTTCCGTCATAAGTTTCCGAAAATACATTTTTCATTGTTTCTTCCTATTACTCCCCACCTCGAAGTACGAATCCAACTTTTCTCGCCTTACTTGCACAATTAGGTGCAATCCTTGGTTCGCCTTCTTTGCTCTTAGTGCAGTACTTCGAAAAAAGGTTGTAGTCCCGGCTCTTGTATCTACAATTTTATGGATTTCATTCCAGGCAGCTGCCTCCACTTTTCTAGCTACTCGTCTTACCTAAAATTGGTGTTGTTCTGAAATCCGCTTTATGCAAACACTTTATGACTTTTTATTTACTAAGACATGTTTCGACACCTATGTGTTATCTTCTGTGGATAAAATTTATTTCAGTAAAGTGTAATATGCAATTTATAATCATTTATCTATTGTAGGCCTAGCATATGCATTTCGTTTATCCATAATAACGCAGTTTCACTACCAGTGTAATTTTCAGGTGAGTGATCGAAACAAACCAAACGAAATGAACATGTTTTAGCTCTACAGTAGATAAATGATTATAAACTTTGTATTACACTTTATTGAAATAAATTTGAACCACAGGAGGTATCATATGGGTGTCGAGACATGTCTGGGTGAATAAAAATAAACAGTGTTTGCATAAGGTGAATTTCAAACCATCGCAAATTTTAAATCGCAAACAGGGAAAAATACCAAGAGGAGCTTGAAACCTGAGAAAGATGATTCTCTTCTTACCTGTTTGTTGGCTATCTGGTATAGTTGGTTGTTCTCTGATCAACTTTTTCTGCAGATAAAGAATCATATTTGATTTCTAGTTTGAGAATCATTTCCCCACCTTCAAATGAGACGTTGTGTTTTCCTTTCATCTCGCTTTTACGTATTTCTTGTGAAGTAGCTTTTCTTTCCTCCCGGTTTTTTTCTTTTTTTCTTTTTGCAAGGTTTTACATCTTTTTCTCAGCTATAGTTTCAGTGACAACAGAATGATCGCGGCAGGGACAGAGAGAGAAGAAGAAGAAACGTCCATGTTGAGCAAAGCCACGAACACCATACAATCGGATGCTCAAAACGTGGTTTAAACAGTGCGCTCCTTCATTACGAGAGCACGATCACGGATGTATACCCCCTCGCTCTGTGGCATGTTTGTAATACACCGTTTTTATTGATAAATGCACTTAGAGCTCTGACTTGACCTTCTCCCGCACTTCTTTCTTCTCTGCTGAGGTTGTGAAATCAAGATAAGTTGTCGCCCGCGATGTCGCGCTTGGAGCAGATTGTGTTACTTAACTGCGAGCAATACTGGGAGCTATGTTAATAATCGTGTTATGTAGTATGCATTTTATATGTGTACTTATTTCAATTTAGGCACTGAATACTTGTATCTCTATTGTTCCCATTCCTTTCGTTTTACTTCTTAAATTTGTGGCGCCAGAACAGTTAACTCGATTCGACTACCCTGCAAAATTTTACACAGAACGCCGAACACCTTTTTTAATCGTATATTTTTATCGGTATTCATATTTGTGCCACAACACCATTGTTAATCGTTAATGTCGTCATTCTGTTTTTTCATCTTTTCCTTTAAATTATCAAAACCTATTGTGCAATATTTTGCTTGGATGCATGCCAATCAACGACTTTGATAGTCGTTTGTTAAACTTGTATCTGTACGCTTCATCAATTTATGTTTTGTTCTACATTTCAGTTATTTACCTTTTAACTGGTCACAAGCTCGTTGGCTGCTGAAAAACAAATAAAGAATAAAGAAACTGGAAACAAACTTTGCGTTCAAATCCAGTATGACGAGGCATCGTACAACCAGTGACCGCTCATATAATTTTCTGTCCTCCAAGTGCATTGCCTTACGCTAAGGTGTTGACGAAATCTCACATAACATAGTTCTGTCGTTGTGCCGTCTATCTCTTTTTATTCCCCTCCGCCGTGTATTGGAATGTTACGTATCTCAATGCAACTGGTTTTTCATCCGATATAACTTTTTGGTTGCCGGTAAGTGTTGGTCGCGTAAGGTCAAGAATTTGTTGTGTGACGGATGAAGCTTTCCTTTTCAACTGTGATAAACAATTTCCACAAACACTATAGGTTCTCTTTCCTTTGTCATTCGGCGGCATGACACAATGATTTAGACACTAGACCCGTATTCGAAAGAATCGTGGTTTAAATTCCCGCACACCAGTGCAGAGTTAAGTCTTCCAAAGTTTATCTACGAGGGGAATTAAAAAGTAAGTTATAAATTATCATGGCAAGTAATTCCTGCTGAATGCTCCACTATTTTATAACGTGCTCACCGAGTATGTGTAAACAACGATCGGAAAATCTGTCAATCATTCAATTCCTCCGCGCTAGAAATCCACTTATTCGTCACGGATGTGCTATTATATCTCCTTTGTCACGAAGCCATTCGAGAATCTCTGCGTGAAGTCGTCATCGTTGGAAAATATTTTTCCTTCTAGATGTTCTATCAGCTTGCCGAAAAGATGGAAATGTTCATGGCGTAAGCCACGTCTTTGCGGGCTTGGTCACATTGTTGGTATCGCTTCACTACGGCTGAACGAGTTATTGTATTTGGTCTGTATACCGCTCGAATTTTAAGATGAATCTGTGAGCTATTTAGAATTTTGCCCACAGTGACTTGGATTCTACTTATTTTTAGTACCTCTTGTTAGTTTCAACGCTAATGCTTATCATTAACACAATTAAAATATTTACCTCCCTCGGCTCTGGAGGTCTCCTGCAAATGGAACTATTGTATTGTTATGTCTACAAATGCTGATACAATGAGCGCAAGCTTATTGAGGCATCTTCCATACAGACAAACTCAAGTAATTCTAGAATCTTGGTGTCAGGCTTGTTACTACGAGTCATTTGAAAGATGTCAACGTGTACGTATAATTCTGAAAAAGAGAAAATACTGGTAAAGTGGTATGATAATATGGGACATAAGTCAATGAAGAACTGACAAGTACACATACTGGAGAAATGAAAACAAGCCGCGCGACCGCTACGATCGCAGGTTGGAATCCTGCCTCAGGCATTGATGTGTGTGATGTCCTTGGGTTAGTTAGGTTTAAGTAGTTCTAAGTTCTAGGGGATTGATGACCTCAGATGTTAAGTCCCACAGTGCTCAGAGCCATTTGAGCCATTTTTTTAAAAAAAATAAGATTAAACAAAGAGAGAAACGCTATACGAGTGACTGAGAAAGCAAAAATCTCCCAGGGCGTGTTACCTGGGTAACACTGAAGACACGTCTTTTACGGAGCTTAAATAACTGTGGATGAATGGCAGTCCATTCTTCCTCAAGAGCCTAAACGAGTGGTCTGTAAATCGAGGCTCTTTGCCATCTTGAAAGTGTCTCTTCTACAGAATAGCACGTGCGGGTGCTCACCACGTAGTGTGAATGAAACAAGTGGCCTATCCACAGAAGTAGGTTTTCGGCATGAGCGAGTCTGTTTGCAAGAAGTGGCGTTAGGCAGTGGTGTACGTGACAGACTGCTTCCTCTCGGTGCCACCCGCAACGCTTTTCATGCTTGTGAGAATGTCTTCGAAAATAGGGAATGAATAGTGCTTTTAAGTCCGACACGTGAGATAATTTTTAACGTGATAATTTTCATGCAGTGCAAAGCAGCGGAAGAAATACCTATTCCCGTGAAGATTGTGGTACTGTTTCTCTTAAAGTGTGGAAAAATAGGTGAGATGGAGCGAAAGAAGATAATTATATTAATAATGAATCATTTGTAAGCGATTTAACGATTACTACGAATCGGAAATACATTCCTGGAAATTGAAATAAGAACACCGTGAATTCATTGTCCCAGGAAGGGGAAACTTTATTGACACATTCCTGGGGTCAGATACATCACATGATCACACTGACAGAACCACAGGCACATAGACACAGGCAACAGAGCATGCACAATGTCGGCACTAGTACAGTGTATATCCACCTATCGCAGCAATGCAGGCTGCTATTCTCCCATGGAGACGATCGTAGAGATGCTGGATGTAGTCCTGTGGAACGGCTTGCCATGCCATTTCCACCTAGCGCCTCAGTTGGACCAGCGTTCGTGCTGGACGTGCAGACCGCGTGAGACGACGCTTCATCCAGTCCCAAACATGCTCAATGGGGGACAGATCCGGAGATCTTGCTGGCCAGGGTAGTTGACTTACACCTTCTAGAGCACGTTGGGTGGCACGGGATACATGCGGACGTGCATTGTCCTGTTGGAACAGCAAGTTCCCTTGCCGGTCTAGGAATGGTAGAACGATGGGTTCGATGACGGTTTGGATGTACCGTGCACTATTCAGTGTCCCCTCGACGATCACCAGTGGTGTACGGCCAGTGTAGGAGATCGCTCCCCACACCATGATGCCGGGTGTTGGCCCTGTGTGCCTCGGTCGTATGCAGTCCTGATTGTGGCGCTCACCTGCACGGCGCCAAACACGCATACGACCATCATTGGCACCAAGGCAGAAGCGACTCTCATCGCTGAAGACGACACGTCTCCATTCGTCCCTCCATTCACGCCTGTCGCGACACCACTGGAGGCGGGCTGCACGATGTTGGGGCGTGAGCGGAAGACGGCCTAACGGTGTGCGGGACCGTAGCCCAGCTTCATGGAGACGGTTGCGAATGGTCCTCGCCGATACCCCAGGAGCAACAGTGTCCCTAATTTGCTGGGAAGTGGCGGTGCGGTCCCCTACGGCACTGCATAGGATCCTACGGTCTTGGCGTGCATCCGTGCGTCGCTGCGGTCCGGTCCCAGGTCGACGGGCACGTGCACCTTCCGCCGACCACTGGCGACAACATCGATGTACTGTGGAGACCTCACGCCCCACGTGTTGAGCAATTCGGCGGTACGTCCACCCGGCCTCCCGCATGCCCACTATCCGCCCTCGCTCAAAGTCCGTCAACTGCACATACGGTTCACGTCCACGCTGTCGCGGCATGCTACCAGTGTTAAAGACTGCGATGGAGCTCCGTATGCCACGGCAAACTGGCTGACACTGACGGCGGCGGTGCACAAATGCTGCGCAGCTAGCGCCATTCGACGGCCAACACCGCGGTTCCTGGTGTGTCCGCTGTGCCGTGCATGTGATCATTGCTTGTACAGCCCTCTCGCAGTGTCCGGAGCAAGTATGGTGGGTCTGACACACCGGTGTCAATGTGTTCTTTTTTCCATTTCCAGGAGTGTAATTTCAACAAACCATGATAGGGACAAATATAAGGGGCGTTCAAAAAGAAACGAGTCGGAGTCTGGAATGCACAAACCGATGACAGGAGGGTAATATCGTGGCGTGTGTGACGAGATGTGGTTCCGACCAGAGCGTCGAAGTTCACAGCCCGTCGCTAGAGGGCACGCGTGCACGTCACGTGACTGTACAGAGCTAGCAGCAGCATACACCAATCGTCCAACGCTGCAATTCGCATTGCATACAGTGACACGGACACATCAAAAGAAGAGCAAAGAGGTGGTGTTCGTTTTCTGACAGTGGGAGGAGTAAGAGGAACGGACATCCATTGAGAAGTGTCACAAGTGTACAGCAAACACAGCATGTCCCTTGCTAGCGTCAAGACGTGGCACAAGCGCTTCAGGGAAGGACTGGTGTCGTTAGCCAATGCTGCATGGTCTGTTGCACCACACTGCATTACCAGTGACATCGTCCATCTGGTGGATGCACTCATTACCCAGGACTGCCGAGCAACTGTGGTCAGATTGACGGTTGGACATGTTCACGCCATCATGAAGGAGCGACTGCACATGCGCAAAGTGTGTGCTCGATGGGTGCCCCACCATCTTCAACCACACCGGGAATCATATCGAATGACCCACTGTCTTGCTCACCTGCTGCACTGTGCTCAGGAAGGGAATGCATTCCTGGCACAAGCGGTGGCTGCAGATGAGTCATGGTGTCATCACTTCGAACCAGAATCAAAACGACAAAGTCTCCAATGGAAGCATCCAGGGTCACCACCACAAAAAAAAAGCCAAGGCCATCCACACGAGTGCAAGAAAGGTCATGCTGATGTTCTTCTTTGACCAAGATGGCCCCCTTTTAAATCATTTCCTGCAGCATAGGACAACAATGAATGCCCAGCATTACTCGCAGACCTTGACTACCCTTTGCCAAGCGATCAAATCAAAACGACCAGGCAATCACACCCATGGGATTATTCTGCTCCACGAAAATGCAATGCACCATACGGCCAGCACCGTCGCGGCACTCCTGCAGAAATTCAAATGGCTACCCTCCGTACAATCTGGGCCTCTCTCCCTGTGATTACGTCATTTTTGGTCCCCTTAAAAAGCCTCTGAGGGGCAAACGATTCACTTCGGACGACGACGTCTAACTATACATGCGGAACTGGCTTAACATCGCAGCCCTGGGAATCTTATTAGACAGCCACTCAACACCTTGTGTCACAGTGGGACAATGAAATGCCTCAACAGCCAGGGTGAATACAGGTACTGGTTTCTGTAATTATGCCTCCAGTTCGTTTATTTTTGAACGCCCCTTATAAATATAAGCTTGTGCAATAATAAATAAAAGTTTTTACATGCTTAGTTGGTGGTTGAGTCTTTCTTTATCTTTAGGCGAGTGGTCTGAAGCGGTTGATTTTTAACACCTGGAATGGTATTCCTGACTCAAGTCAAATGAAAAACCTTTGCTGTTCTTTTCTTATTCGGATCGACGTATTCATGCAAACAATAATTTTCAAGTATGAACCTTGTGAAGAATAAACTGAGAAACAGTCTTATTGCTGAGAACCTGGAATCTACCTAAAATTACCCAAATTTTCCAAGGAGATGCAAGGTCATACATTAGTATTTGTCAGTCACTGTCGAGATTTAATTTTATGGATACCTTACTATATAATTTTATCAATGAACAGCGTCGTGATTAAGTACAAGAGCAAGTTTTATTCAATGCATCTAGAGTTTAACTAAGACTCGAAACTTTAAGTAAAGTTCTGTAAGTTAATTTTATGGAATGATGTGGAATGAAAGATGGTATAGTGTCGAATACTGAGAAAGGTATGGTGAGACTGTCTGGACATACAGAGAGGAGGAACAAAACGAGGTAGACCAAACAATTATACAAGATGAGTGTGAAGTGTGGATGGGAATGTTGGAAAGGGTCAACCTCAGCAAATGCACTTAACTCAGACTGAGGAGATTTTTTCAAAAGCCATATTAGGAGTATCCTAAATAATTTATAACAATGTGTGTAGCTACATAGTTCAAGTTCTAAAGATTTGGCCCTCAAAAGAAATTTCCATCGTTGCACTGTTAATAAGTGGTTCTATCGAGTGAGCAATTTGCCAAACACGGTTCTAAACCAAAGAAGCTAGCGATGTTGACTGCTGGTGTCTGGAGTGAAGTTGAGTTCTAACTCACCTCAAAGGTGTTCCATTGGGATTCTGGGCAGGCCAGGAGTGTTATTATCCACAAACCATTGCCTCACAGGTACTGCCTTATGGCAAAGTGCACTGTCATACTGATACAAACAATCATAATTCCCGAACTTTTCCCCTGTTGTACGCAGTACATAATGCAGTAAAACCCATTCATGTCCTTCCACATTTAATGCTTTCTTAAGTGCAATAATGGGACCACACCCTAACCATGAACATCACCCGGACACTGCAACACCACCTCCTCCAAACTTCAAGGTTGGCAGAACACATGATGGCAGGTAACATTCTGCAGGCATTCGCAAAATCCAAACCCACCATTTGGACTGCCACAAGCTACAGCATGATGCATCGCTCCATGTTACTTATCGAGACTTGTACCATAGGAAGCAAGGGAAAGGATGTTGTTATGGGTGGCCGGTATCCTATTTCTATGACACAAATGTACACTTGGATTAATAAGGTTCTTTATTTACATAACTGAAAGTAGTTACTTAACTGGAATAGAGTCCATGTGTTATGATACCAGCTCGTCAGCAATAGTCCTCTAGCAGACAATATCGATAATCTCGCTATTACAAACTTTAGTCTCACTGCTAATCTCGATCTGGTCGCCATGCACTGTTGTAGCCAGAGTGAGTCAGTAAGCCGAGCCCGCACTGCAACTAACTGACAGACGCTACATCTACATCTACATGACTACTCTGCAATTCACATTTAAGTGCTTGGCAGAGGGTTCATCGAACCACAATCATACTATATCACTACCATTCCACTCCCGAACAGTGCGCGGGAAAAACGAACACCTAAACCTTTCTGTTCGAGCTCCGATTTCTCTTATTTTATTTTGATGATCATTCCTACCTATGTAGGTTGGGCTCAACAAAATATTTTCGCATTCGGAAGAGAAAGTTCGTGACTGAAATTTCGTAAATAGATCTCGCCGCGAAGAAAAACGTCTTTGCTTTAATGACTTCCATCCCAATTCGCGTATCATATATGCCACACTCTCTCCCCTATTACGTGATAATACAAAACGAGCTGCCCTTTTTTGCGCCCTTTCGATGTCCTCCGTCAATCCCACCTGGTAAGAATCCCACACTGCGCAGCAATATTCTAACAGAGGACGAACGAGTGTAGTGTAAGCTGTCTCTTTAGTGGACTTGTTGCATCTTCTAAGTGTCCTGCCAATGAGACGCAACCTTTAGCTCGCCTTCCCCACAATGTTATCTATGTGGTCTTTCCAACTGAAGTTGTTCGTAATTTTTACACCAAGGTACTTAGTTGAATTGACAGCCTTGAGAATTGTTCTATTTATCGAGTAATCAAATTCCAACGGATTTCTTTTGGAACTCATGTGGATCACCTCACACTTTTCGTTATTTAGCGTCAACTGCCACCTGCCACACCATACAGCAATCTTTTCTAAATCGCTTTGCAACTGATATTGGTCTTCGGATGACCTTACTAGACGGTAAATTACAGCATCATCTGCGAATAACATAAGAGAACTGCTCAGATTGTCACCCAGGTCATTTATATAGATCAGGAACAGCAGAGGTCCCAGGACGCTTCCCTGGGGAACACCTGATATCACTTCAGTTTTACTCGATGATTTGCTGTCTATTACTACGAACTGCGACCTTCCTGACAGGCAATCATGAATCCAGTCGCACAACTGAGACGATACCCCATAGGCCCGCAGCTTGATTAGAAGTCGCTTGTGAGGAACGGTGTCAAAAGCTTTCCGGAAATCTAGAAATACGGAATCAACTTGAGATCCCCTGTCGATAGCGGCCATTACTTCGTGCGAATAAAGAGCTAGCTGCGTTGCACAAGAACGATGTTTTCTGAAACCATGCTGATTACGTATCAATAGATCGTTCCCTTCGAGGTGATTCATAATGTTTGAATACAGTATATGCTCCAAAACCCTACTGCAAACCGACGTCAATGATATAGGTCTGTAGTTCGATGTATTACTCCTACTACCCTTCTTAAACACTGGTGCGACCTGCGCAATTTTCCAATCTGTAGGTACAGATCTATCGGTGAGCGAGCGGTTGTATATGATTGCTAAGTAGGGAGCTATTGTATCAGCATAATCTGAAAGGAACCTAATCGGTGTACAATCTGGACCTGAAGCCTTGCCCATATCAATCAATTTGAGTTGCTTCGCAACCCCTAAGTTATCTACTTCTAAGAAACTCATGGTGGCAGCTGCAGTGTGATTTAATGAGGCGCTCCGGTCAGCGGCGATGGCCTAAATACTTGCTGCCGAGAGGGCGTAGGCAGTGTGTTGCTTGTGAGTCTGTCTCTGGCCTCTCTTGTGATAGGTGTACTTGAACGAGCACCTACTATCGATCGACCTTTGCCAACCGGTATGCTGCCGACAGCCTATGCCAGCACATTACGCATTTCCAATCATCCACTGTTCAGTGGCGTTGCTCTTTCACCACCTCAAATGGCACTCGTAAGCTGCTGCTCTGCCATTGCACCTCATTCTTTTTAATTCCCTAGACATAATCAATGTGATTGTGTGACTGTGTTCTGCTGCTCGCATAGTGCGTAGTCGAGCTCAGCTGTACCAGGAACATAATGCGCAAGCCTCGATGCTCTTTGGGGGCCCACGGGTCATCGGGCGCCCGGCCGAGCCTGGGTGTCAACAGAGCTGCAGGGAAGCAGACAACTCAAGCAAGGCGGGAATGACTGGCCACATGCCAGCAGATTTGGTTTCTGAATCGTCTGCAGTCCTTAGGCTGTGGTCACAGAGGCTCTGATATTGATGGATTCCGCCGACTACCGATATCGGCCGCAGGAAGCCGATCTTTTAAAATCAGTATGCCACTGCATGCGCAGGCACACTATAGTCGATCTTATCTCCCGAACGAACAGACTTTCGGCCGACAATCGGCGAAATTCAAATCAGTTTGTTTTCTTTGGTCAAATCGACCGACGTTCTCGCACACAAAATGGGGAGCGTGAGAAATTGAGAAGTTTCATCGAAGAAAGAGTGAGTTTGTGGCATCCTGAGGATGAAAAAAAATCATAATTGGGATATGGTTTGGAATCTATGGGCTGAAATTACGGGTTTATTCGAAACCTCAAATGGACAAAATCTTTATTGGAAATTTTAGGCGTCGATTATAACTTCAAAAAATTAATTCTTCAAGTGAAAAGGGTGGCGTATCTTATATGCTTATAGCTACTGCACCGGATCTTTTTTCTTGTAGGTCGTCATTAACTGTCTGCAAATTATTATTATTATTGCTTACTGGTGGTTTAAGCCAGTAGGGTAGTGATTCTGTTAAGATGAAGTGGTTTACAAATATGGTATGTATTTCCACTTTTAAGTGCTGTAGGTTATCAGGGTATCTTACGCTGCTACACTTTATGCTTGTCTTTCACTCGTGTGCTAAATGGCAGTCACTGGCGGTTAATTGACGTACATCTGCACAACTTTAAACAAATACAGCTGAACAGAGTGTTTATAACTTGCTTTTCAAGGTCACCACGAATTATCTTGAGTATGCAACAGAACGTTTCTCCCGTCATCTCATATATTCGTAAAGCTTAGTTTAGTTCTTAGGTTGGCACTATGACACCGACACCGACGACAGCGCCCTCTAGCCAGCGCTGTGCAGCTCTACGAGCGCCGCTCCAAATTCTGCCTATTTGATCACGATTAGACGAACAAGCAACATTGTTTCTATATGATAGTGGGTGAGCCTCTACATATTTTGCCTGTGTTAGCTTTGAGACATCCGGCTTCGCACCTATGTACTCATCTGTACGCAAAGTTAAGTAATATTATAATATGCATATGTTCATACACCAGTAAAAGAGCTTTAACCTATAAGCTGTACCGAAGTAGTTCACCTTTTCCTTCTCCTACTCGCGTCCTTTATTCTCAGCCTACATTGCAGAAGCAGTTCACAGGAACAGAACCATGCGCCGCCTATCCAGGCGGGATACAAAACTAACCTATCCTATCCTAACCTAACCTAACCTCGTTCGACACTGCCAAAAACTGACGAAGAAGATCGGATGCACTATGATCACGCTGTCGGCCAATGTTATTAAGCAACCTCTGGCGACAGTGTCTGACAACTGTTGTCGGTGCCACTGTGAACGCAGCCTTAGAGAATAGAAAGGATTTGATATGCTAGGAACAGGGCGTTCTTGATCCTTTGTAAAAATAAATCATATTGTAAAACAGTGCAAGTAATACAGCAATGGGTAATACAATAATAAACATAGTACAGGCAACATTTTATTGCTTTATACAATTCATCCTTTCCTTTCTGCGCTTCTCTCCAAAACCTCCACATTTCTGAGCTCTTGTATCAAACTTGATCTCAAATTCTGTAGCAAAGTTTTGATTATACTTTGGTCCAAAGTTGGAATACCGTATAGAAATGTTTCAACAACCTCTTCCTACACCCTACTTTTTATACTCTTTTTCACATAGCGTTCTTGGATTATTTTCTAGAAACAAGGTCTTTTGCGGTACAGTTTTTTAAATTTTTTGATGTGGTAAGTAGTCCACTCTATCGCCATGCTCGAAGTAGCTAGA
Organism: Schistocerca americana; assembly: GCF_021461395.2. Taxonomy (NCBI): domain Eukaryota; kingdom Metazoa; phylum Arthropoda; class Insecta; order Orthoptera; family Acrididae; genus Schistocerca; species Schistocerca americana. The sequence goes on along the minus strand of NC_060119.1, from coordinate 144,774,740 downwards.
ACTAGCTGACACACGAAAACCGCTGGAAAACCCAAGGACTTCATGAACGTGGCCTGGCCCTTTGTTGCAGAAATACTCATGTGTGCGTCCAGCTAATGAGGTCAGATCGATTGTTCCGAGAACTGCGGCTGACGGCCTCAAGGTCGTGTCTCCACTAGTGCACACCCCAGGTGTTCCAAAATCCGTCGGAAACATCCCATCCCGTGCCTAATATCGGCTCACGTGTGGCCAGCTGATGCAGCGCTATGCAGACAGTTCAGAGCACGGCACTGTGACCAGCCCCTTTTGGGTTGTCGTTTATTGTTATTATAATTATTATTATTATTATGTCAGAAAACATATCGAACAGCAAAGGTCCTTCCAACGTCCAAAGATTAAAAAAACGTGTAGTAGGGAAAAAAAAGTTTCCCTGACGCCGGAGAAGAGAACCGACACTCGTCTGAATAAATCAAGAGACAGAGTGGTATGGCAAAATTCTACGCCGCTTATAGGTATTCAGAATAAATCTGTAGGTTTTGCAGAGAGTAGTGGCTGTCAAGGGGAGACGGAAGGCAATTTTTATCCCTATCCTGCCAATGATATTTTCCCCCTTGAATAGGTACACTTTTCAAAAGATCTATAAGTGATAAAACAAATTTTACAGCATATATACATCATGTATGCCTCAATTTACAAGTAAAATGAACATAATACCACTTATGGTTTTGAAGAAACAATTTTTTATTCTTTCATTAGTAAAATTTAACTTTTTTGTACGTTAATTATTATAAAACAGTTTCAGATTGTTTGGTGGTTCTCAATTAACTTGTAATGACTTATTACCAACTGCAGTACAAATTGACCAAATTTCATGTTTCTAACCCTATTAGTTTATCAAATAATGGCACCTGAAAGTAAAAAAATGTAATTTTGAGAAAAATCCAATTAAAGTTTAATATTGCAATCTAGTAAAGTTATTGATGAGAATTACTTACCACTAATATTTTCCTGCACCATACCGAGCATCATCTGAATCATACTGATCTTTCTCTTGGTCCCTCTTCTTTTCTGTCTGGCTTCTTTTGTTCATTTTAAATTAGCATTATCTGCTTGGCAGATTCTTTCTTTATCTATTTGCACCAAGGATTTTGCAGTATTTCCACTATATTTTTTGCTCAATGACTCCAAAACATCCAGTTTACCAGTTACATCATCATTGAAGCATAGAATAGCATCACAAACACCAGATTTGAGCTTTGTAAGTTGAACAAATACAGTTTTCGGTACACGGTTCCAAATGGCAGAATTCACACATTCATTTAAATTTTGGGTTTTCCCATGAAGACATTTCTTCAACAATGTATCGTTACAAAAGGTCTCTAAATATGCGTTTAATTTCATTCATTACTGATGCAGGTAAAGAATGTTTGTGGTCATATATGGCACTTCTCCTGTACTTGCACCAAGTGTCACGATAATTCTGGCAAAGACCGTGCACTGGATTTTCATTTGCGGAAAGCTTATGGAAAAAGATAGGCCTTACAGCTTTTTTCATGTTTCCTAAATTCACTACATTTCTTCTTATTGTCAAGCCATAATAGCTCTGTAATCTATCTATTTCAACATTTGTCAGGTGACCTTTACCAACTATCTTCTTACCATCTTCCAATACTATTTTTGACTTTTCTTTCAATAATCTTCTCAACCTGGACCCCATTCTTTTCTGAACATGCCTAATGCACTCTAATTTAGAAATTGTGACATTAGGACCATAGGGTTGTTCTGCACATACCCGATCATAAGCCTTGCTGTCACCATCCCCAGGCCGGCCGCTGTGGCCGAGTCCCCAGGCCGGCCTCTGTGGCCGAGCGGATCTAGGCGCTTCAGTCCGGAACCGCGCTGCTGCTACGGTAGCAGGTTCGAATCCTGCCTCGGGCATGGATGTGTGTGATGTCCTTAGGTTAGTTAGGTTTAGGTAGTTCTAAGTCCAGGGGACTGATGACCTCAGATGTTAAGTCCCATGGCGCTTAGAGCCATTTGAACAATTTTGAACCATTCCTAGATTGCATCATATCTCACAAAAAAATTGTCGAATTTATATAAAACAAAAACTGTCTCACGCAGGAAAGACCAGGTATTTCAAATATGCTAAAATCTAAAAATCGAATTTTTGAAGCCCACTTGCCTTCAATCTCCCCTTAGTTATTAGCTTTCCGTGATGGCAGTACCAGTATACTTGAATTCATCCAAAGCTTCTCCCGATACTCGGATCAATAGTACGGCGACCTTCCGGTGTCAGTAAAATCCATTCTACTGGAAAAGTGTGTAACAATGTGCGCAAGATGCTGGCGGCCCTTCAGCAAAGTAGCAGGAGAATGCTTTCTATGTCTTGAACAGACGCTGCCAGCAATAAGAGCACTACACGTGCAAGTGACGTACTTCCTCATCGATCAACAGTTTCTCACCAAGAAAAAGAAATAGCAGACTAATACCGTGTGGTTACGATCCCCCAAGTGCTGCAGGATATGGAGAGTGGTGTGTGAGAATGTAAACTGACAAGTGAACAGATGCGTACTCTAAAAGGCATTATTTGATTGTTAGTACGCATTCGTCCTGACGAGAGTTGCAATGCGAAAATCGGATCCTGTTTGTTGCACAGACCACATCTGATATGGAGAAAAGTGCTACAGATCCAAGGGACGAAACCGAAAGTAACACCAGCAAGTTAGTGATATTTCCGAGCCATCTTTTATGGGTTAACGTTCGTTACCGACTATGGGGAAGATGTGAAAAAAGGCACTACAAAACAACTGCCGCTTACTCCACAACAACCACTACGTTAACGCTGTTCTATGCCACAACCTTGATGATAAATTTTTGCAGGAATATTGTGCCGTTGTTCACCCATCTTTTTTGAATCAACCTAAAATATCGCGACTAATTAAAAAGGAGTGCCCTTATAAAATGGCTCTAAAGAGTATGGGACTTAACATCTGAGGTCATCAATCCCCTATACTTGGAACTACTTAAACCTAACTAGCCTAAGGACATCACACACATCCATGCCCGAGGCAGGATTCGAACCTGCGACCGTAGCAGCAGCGCGGTTCCGGACTGAAGCGCCTAGAACCGCTCGGTCACAGCGGCCGGCTAAAGGAGTGCCCTTGCGAAAGACTTGAGGTTATACCCTAAAGTAGCACGTTGAGATTCGCCCCACTACTATGTGTCTCATTTTTTAAATCCGTATTTATGCAGTATCAAAAAATTGCTGAAGTTTTACGTGAATTCGGGAAAATTTTACTTGTTTCGCAGCTGGGATTACCTGGTAGCTGACACATTAATACAGTTTATCGAAGTATTCCAATAGGCTTCCAAGGCTGTAGAAGCTGCCAGTGGTCCGACACTGCAGTTGTTTGTACCATTGGTGTTCCAGGTATAGGAATACTGCGCTGACAAGGGAAACTGCCCATCGCCCACCCCTCAGATTTAATGGTAAAATGGACAGTGAATAGCCCGTCGAAAACTGAATGCAGATCAAGCATGAAAAGAGGAAGAAGGCGTACTGAACTGTGAAAAAGAAGCAAAATAAAAACTGCGAACGGTCCAAACTCAAGATATGCAACGATCGGCAATTTTGAATAGTCAGGCCGTTATCGTTGAGTGGCCATGGTGTTGGACAGCGAAGAGGGAGATCCGTTCTCTCTCAATTTTTTTTTTCACAAAATTGTGAACTGTCCGTCCTGTCATTGACGTGCCTGTTCTCCTTCCGTAGTCTTGGCATTTGTCATACTACACATTGGTTATAGAATATGAGTCATGTGATACGAATATATTACCGTCGCAAGCAAATGTGATAAACAGTGAGAGCAGGCGAGATACTGCATCGACCTCTCACAGAAATGAAAACAACAAATAAACAGGCATGAACTATGTTACAACAAAGGAATTCAACAATCAAAACTTTGAAAACGAAATCCATGACATAAAAGGTGTGTACGTCTGGAGGTCCTTTCGTTACGCCTCGCTGTTACAAATGGACATTACACGACACAGACACGGATTTGAATACAGCGAACAGACACGTCAATGACCGGACGGACAGTTCATAATTTTGAGAGAAAAAAATAAAAAAGAAATTTCCTTTAATTTACGACTGTGGTCACAAACTTTTGGCTAACAGATTACCGGTTTCGGTCTATAATGACCATCATCAGATCTGTTTTATAAAAACAAAGTCCTAATGTATTGCAGCCATTTGACGATGCCACTATGGCTGCAGTACATTATGACTTTGATTTTATAAAACAGATCTGATGATGGTCATCATAGACTGAAACCGGTAATCTGTTAGCCAAAAGTTTGTGACCATAGACGTAAATTAACGGAAACTTATTGTATATACGGGTCACAATGTCGCAGCTTGTGAAAAAAAAAAAAAAAAAAATGACGCACGGGGGAGATCTGAGCATGGATCTCCCCCTTCGCAGTCCAATACCGTGACCCACACAACGACCTAATCCTCTCTATTTATACTTACTCGACATTGCATATCTTGAGCTTAGAGCGTTCACTGTTTCTATTTTGCTTCTTTCTTCACAGTTCAGTACACCTTCATCCTGTTTTCATCCTTGATCTGTGTTCAGTTTTTGACTGGCTGTCCTCTACGCCATCTTGCCACTAAATCTGAGGGGGGTGCGACGGGTGTTTCCGTTGTGAGAATGTGGCTGATAGTGAGGTAAGCAAGCACCCCTATGCATACAAAACGACGCACTTATAAACAAACAAAATTTATACTTTGGTTAAGTACTTTAAACAACCAGATCTGTATAAGAGTCGTATTTAAAGAAGAAAGCGTGATTCAATGCTGCCAAACATTTGCGGAAAACAGCACCGCTGAAAGTAAGCACTCGAAATGTTTTAAGTGAAAAAATGGAAATAATGTCAGTGCATTACCACAGGCGCGTCATCTTAAGCAGCCCTCCATAACTGAGAGAGAGAAAGATTATGCCGCAGCGCCTTCGAGACGTACTACACATCAAGGTAAACGCAACGTTAATTAGGTATGCTAAGTAAATATTTTATCAGTAATTACGTCCTCAATGTTCGATCGTGTAATAGTGAAAAGACGTAAACTAATGTGTAAGATGCACCAAATGTATTAGCAGCTAAGTTATATGACATATTTGTCGTCCATTTAGGGGTGCTATATTATTTGCAGCGTGTCATACAGAGAACGAAGCCACAGCATCGACGCCTTCAGCACATGCAAAGAGTATGTTTGCATCGTCAGCAGAGGGGGTGGAAACTGTCGATGAAGTCTCCATGGATCTGTTGACAGGAAAACAAGATGAGGGACAGTAGCTGCCGGAGTGGTGGCAGTCAAGAGAACCGACTTATCCCATACTGTCGCAAGTGGCACGAGAAGTTCTATGTACACCTCTATCGAGAGGGTGTTTAGTGGAGCAGAGCTTGTCATTACGGTTAAACCTAATGGAATATCTACAGAAAATGTGAATGACCTGCTTACGGAGACTTGCAAATACATTATAAGTTTCAGATATACCATGTACATAGTCACAAATCTCTAATGCTTTAATTGCTTGTTTCAGGAGTAAATTCATTCTGTAGATCGTTATAGCGTTACGAGATGAAGAATATTTTATATTATTTGAAGCAAGAAAGTTTTTAATAAACTTCACACGTCTTTCTTGTCTGCAACTTGTGTTCCATTATTATTTTACCTTTAATTTTGATCAATAATGAATACACCTAACTGCTTACAGGCGTTGATATAGGTCAACGATGACAGTTGAAAATGTGTGCTCCTCTCGGGACTCGAAACCGGGATCTCCTGCTTACATGGCACTCTATCCATCTGAGCCACCGTGGACACAGAGGATTGTGCGACTGCAGGGGACTTATGTCTGGCACGCCTCCCGTGAGACCCACATTCGCAACTTACTGTCCCGCACTATATTCACAGTGCCCCTGCCCATCATACTCATTACTCGTGGTTTTACTGCCGATTCCCGTAAGAGTTCGGGCACTGTTTGTGCATCCGTGCAGAAGAAGATGGTCAAATGGCCGGTGAGTCTTATATATATATATATATATATATATATATATATATATATATATATATATATATGCGCCCAACAGATAATTTAGTTGCTGTATCACACGAGTGTGAAGTCATGTAGATATTTAACCCTTTCAGACCCAAATTATTCTCAGCCATGAAAAAAAAATATCTATTCATTGTAATAGGTAAAAATGGGTATTAGAAACCTAATAAATCCAACAAAATCACTGAAAACATTTTTATTTACATTTTACAGAATGTCCATTGTAATGGACAAAGAGTATCAACGGTTGTTACATCCTGCATTGTGGAACATTTTGAAACAATTCCTTCCTTTGACAAAACATAGATGAACATTATATTTCTCACAAATTACATGAGTTTTATTCTTACAACTACGCATTTTACACCTTGAAGCTTCTGTATTATCATGGTACTCAGGAAAATGTCCAGTAAGATCATTCCGAATCTCTGGTGCCGGACGAATCTCAGTTCTTGCTCTTTTTGCTTTTATGTCCTGTAAATCACTACTGGGTCTGCCACGTTTCACTTTGGTACTAGTGCCCATTTTTACAAGAGCCTCTCCTATTCTCATCTTAAAATGAAGCAAATCCATTGTCTCTTTCTCTCCCAGTGATTCAGTATTTCTTTTGCATTCCAACCAACTGTTCACACACACTAAATCTACAGCGTGGAACAACATTCTCAATGTCCATTTTCTAGATTTAATAAAAATCCTATACATGCTAATTAACATATCTATTTTGTCGACACCACCCATGTAATGACGTACAACTTCAGGCTGTGAGACAGAAACATATGTCTTTCTTGATTTTTCCCAGCACTGTACTTCATCTTGACTACCACATCCTACAAAATTTGATGCCAGAACTACTGGTCTGTTGTCAAACCATTTACACATCATCACTGCTTCATTCATGCTCACCACTTCTTCAGAAAAACCACGCCCTTTCTTTTCCAAATCCTTGTCACTGATGAAAGGTACATTTGGCATGCGACATAGTCTTGCTGTTCCTGCTGTATATATATTTTTTATTTTTAATATTTCTAGTAAGTAGAATGAATTCTCTCAACAAGTTTTAGAACAATAGATGCCCCTAAACCAAACTTTTTTACAAAAGTGTTTGAGATTTCTGGAGTATCTCCTTGGTACAACAGAAAGTCATAGCACAGACCAATTCTTCCACATAATAAAAACAGTTTTAAACTCCAAGGTTTAGGCTTTCCCTTACAACACTGCTTTACTCCTAAATGACCTTTGAAAGTAATCATTTGCTCGTCAACACATAATTCTTCCTCAATCTGTAGTTCCAAACATCTACGTCTAATACAATCGTAAATGGGTCTCACTTTGTAAAATTTGTCTTTGCAATTTTCTGGCCTTGCCAGATTGTCAACTACATGGAAATTTGATCTCAGTTGGAAAAATCTCTCTCTTGACATACTTTCCACAAAGAGATCTAAATGCAATGCTGAATCCCAATACATTCTAACTCTGGGGTATTTCAAGCATCCCATAATTATATGAAGTCCTAGGAAAGTCTTTATTTCCGTTACATTTGTCGGTGTAAATGTTTTCCCATGTTGCAATGCATACATGTTGGTTTTTTCAACCATATTTTCTAAGCAAGGATGAGAGATGTACTCTGAAAAATATTCAATGGGTGTCATATCACACTTTGATGGTTGCACTGAATACTGGTCTTCACCTATAGGTGTGCTTTGGAGTGCAGGCGATTTTCTTCTCCATCTAATATCACTTTTTTCAGTAAACACCCACTCAGATGGAACAATAGAGTCTTCAACATTTGAGTCCTGTGCATAAGTATGATTTTGGTCATCTTCTTCTGTGCTGCAACTATCGTCCTCCAGTTGTTCCTCTTTGTAGTTTGTGACTACATCAGCACCTAAAAATGGCAATGCAGTATAACAACAATCAGGTCAAAATACATATAATAGTCATTTGAGATTGATAGTTTTATTATTACATACCAGGTCTAAAGCATTGTGGAATAGATTCTGCATCATCAGGGCCACTTTCATAGTTTTCTGAGAGCTCTAAGTCAGAAACCTCACCTGACATCAGCAAATCCAGTATTTGGGAAGCATCCTCTCAATATGATAAAATTCTGAAAATCAATACGTCAGATGTAAGCAATTTCATGAACAGAGTTGAAACAAGACGCAAATACCAAGTCTGAAGCAATAACATCAAGTACAACTACTGCAATATTGTACATAAATGCTTGGAATTTTATCTACTGAACCTTTGGTAAGATAAAATAAATTAGTTTCGTCCCCTACGTTACAAAAAAGGAGCAGTTGCATCACAGAAGTTATTTTAATACAGCAGAGATACATTACAAGCACACAAGTAAAAACAACCATTGGGACTAAATGTCCATTTCAATGGACATCAGTTTTGTAACCTCGATAATACAGTGATTTTCCGAAGCATGTATCTAATTTTGCTATAAAAAGTATCCAAAACCTTACTAAAACAAATAAAACTTAAAAACAAGGGGAACTCAACCTTTAAACACGTAAAATTGGTCGAAATATGTACCCACCTTTTACATGCTTCCTCTGTGCGGCCATCTTGTCTCAAACAACGTCCAAATACTTCGTGACTTCACCACTAGATGGCAGGATCGCCCATCACATTGAACCACAAGACTTCCATTGCGACGTACAAGCAGTCCTAAAAACATCTGTGCTCTCAGATATGAGATATTACTCTCGAAAAGTAGTGTCCATTGAAATGGACAAGGGGTCTGAAAGGATTAAGCACATACAAACTAACAGTGGTCCCTAAACTTTTTCGATCTGTTATCTCCTTCCGCAAAAACTGACATGTGCAAACCCCCACCTTATAAAAGAAAAAAGTGCTTCCAGTAATATGGAAGTAACTGAATTTCAAGTAAATGGTTCAATAGTCCTGATGATTTTATAGTACTTTATATTTCAGTTGTACGACATTAAAAGCCTGATGAAGGTTTCCGCAGAATGAGTAGATCTATAAACTAACGCTAAAGTGTTTTACACTTTTCTGTTAATCTACATCTTCACTATGGAATTAACTAGCTCAATTCTTCCCTGAAATTTAGTAAGCAGGATCCACCTGCATCACATGTCGCAGAACTTTGAAATCAGGAACCGCAGGAGTTAATGAAAGTCTCAAATTACTTTGCTGGGAACATTGTTTCTGCATTTATTTTTTATGTAAATGTATGAAGGAAGAGCCTTTTCTCTTAAATATGTGGACGAGGCAGGTAATAAATCTGTTACCGTTTAATTGGTCAGTACTGGGAACTCCACCATTGAGCTTAACCAGAAACTTCCCAGTAACAAAAATTTATTTTCTGTAACTTAAATTCTCTGGAAGTTTCAAGTAACTGCTCGTTTTAATTTAGACATCACGTGAATACCAAAATTATTGCTCTTCCAAGTGATTGCGAATCCATTTGTTATTCTATACAGAGATGGGGAATAGTATTTGAAAGCTTTTCCAGATTCTTTCAAATGTTTCTTAATTATGTTTTTGACATTTTCGTCCGATGTAAGATGAATTTCTACTAGGAAATCGATAAAGCTGTCGAAGCACTCAATTTGATTGTATGTTAAATATATTTCCCAAACTGTAGGGTTTTTAATGAACGATTCGATACGGTCTTGCATATTTCAGAAATTTTCGTTTGGCCCCTGAAGGAATAAATTAAAACTGTTGATTTTTAACTAAATGTCTGCCGGATAAGCCAGTCTGAAACCAGACTTAGCCTTGGGGAAGGTTCAACTAGCGAGTAAAAGATGAACTTCATTTATAATGTGAGACCTGTCCTGCGGTGATATAACCATTTAACTTCCCTATGTGCCAGTAAAAGCTTTTAAATTCCTATCATTGCCTGATACATGAATACAAAAATTCGATAATTGGTAAGGCGACCTTTAATAAAGTTAACATTTCTAACTGCATCGTACGGTATAGAGTTTTTTTCACATGCACATAGCAATAAGTTGATTTGACAATTACAAGCAATGGCGGAGATCTATGCACTGTGTCGGTAAATACTGTTGGAGTAAGAAACTGCTCGCAAATGGGCTACAGAAATTTCGTTCAGTTTGGTATCCGGTGGGCGTTGTAACGTTCTCTGGCAGCACGCATCCTAAGTGAAAGTTAAAGGAACATTTCGATGTATAATGCTCACTGTAACAAATAATTTATATGTATTTCTGTTAACTGAATTTCAAAAGGACACTTAATTGTGTGAGGAAAAAGATAATTATGAATTTTGCTACTGTAAATGATTATTCAAAGAGTGCGAAATACTATCAGTGGTGGAGGATGTGAAAACCGCCACAGAGGAAACGATATGTAATTAAAAATGACAGAGGCTATACAAGAATTAGTTAAGATATAAATAGGCAATATATTGTAATAGAATCGCTTGTCTTCTGCACGGACTGAATGAGAGGGGAACCCGCGACGTTGCATTAGGCTCTTAGGTAGTCTACATTTGTCATAAGTCGATGATCGAAGCCATTTGTATCTGGGATTGTAAAAGGTGTGTAAGGATTTTAATTGTTTCTGTTAAAATATATTTATCTACTAAAATCTGTTTGTCACAACTACTGCAAAGTTCGCACCGGACATTATCCGTTTTATTTAAGAAATTTCATCATTATTGGATATCGCTGGCGGTGCGGAGCTGAGCCGCGAGCGAGCAGTCTCCAGCAGCGGCAGATTTAAATATACGACCGCAATAACGACCACATCCTAAAAAGGGTACAGGTAGAGATGAAGGAAAATAATAAAGTGTTTCTTTTCGCAGCAGCAGAATAAAACGAGATAGTAGATTTTATCTTGTGCATTCACAGGTGGATACAAGCTGCAGCTTTTGTAAATTTTCATTCAAAAAAGCGATAAATTCTGAACAGATCGTAAAGTGTATTTAAAAGTGGATCATTTCATGAGAGCTTAGCAATATAAAAAAAGAAAACATTTTTATAGAGTAAAGATAGTCTTATGCTTCAAAGCTAGTCAGGGTATATCCAGTTGAACAAAAATCCACTGCAAAGTGAAAATGTTTGCTGGGTGGACAATAATATTTTCATTCTTGCACAAACAGCTTTAGTACTTGAATAAAAGTAAAACTTGAATCATTATTTTGGAATGTTCTAAGAAATTCATTTTTATTCATCTACAGCAGAATATCTCATACGGAAAGTAATAATCACAGATGAAAAATTTACTGCAACCTTTCATTTCTCATGTCCATCCGTGTATATGTTAAGTTCAATCTCAACGGTTTGCCAATCAAATTAAACGCAAAAAGCGAGGAAAGTTTAAAAATCAGACGGCCAACTCCCGAATAATTAAAACAGACAGAATCGCATTAAAGCGTGCGACTTGACGAACAGCCCCAGCAGGACGGGCGCCCAGGAGGACTCGGACTGGTGGGAAACCCCACAGTTTGATGGACCTCTGTGCGGCTCTATCGGCTGACTAGGCAGCGCGGCCCGAAGCTCGCGAAGCTCGGGCAGCAGTCGTGGCTACGGGCCCGTGCGGGCCACGCAGGCTTGATGCAAGCCTCTGTTTACAACAGGGCTTAACAACTGGCCGGTTTTGAGCGCGAGTACTCGCATCTGCTCAGGCACGTGCTCGCGAGCAGGTGCAAGGTCGCGGAGAAGGGAGGGAGGGGAGGGAGGGGAAAAGCGCGCGCACGTTTGAATGTGATCTCGCGTTCTTAGCAGATCTAACTAGCCATCTGAATGCTTTGAACATTTTACTACAAGGTAAAGATCTGCTAATTACTCATTTCATAGATCGAATACGAGCTTTTAAAATGAAATTGACACTTTGGGTGAGTCAGCTGGAAATAGGAAACCTAGCTCATTTTCCTAAATTATCATCCATGCAAAATGTTCACAAAGACTGTGAACGTTATTCACATAGTTTAGTTGATCAGCGCTTTCAAGATCCGACAGCACTAGACAGTGATTTTGATCTGTTCTCTCCATATTCAGCGAATATTTAAGAGATTTGTCCTGAGCTGCAGCAAGAAATTATTGACCTGCAGTGTGACAGAGAATACAGAGACAAATTTCAGAACAAGAAAAACATTTTGGAATTCTACAGACACTTCCCTCAGGATAGATTTCCTCATTTGCACAAACTGGCGGCTACAATAATATCAGTGTTCGGTTCCACGTATGTTTGTGAACAACTGTTCTCTGCAATGAAATGTAACAAGACGTCCCTGAGAAACGCATTGTCTGATCGAAATTTAAACTGCATGCTGCGCCTAAAATGCACAAGAACAATTACTCCGAACATAGACGCAATTGTAAAGGGCAAAAAGTACAAGATAACCGAGAATCCCACACTTCAGTGACACCTTCTATTGTGTAACAGTTCACAAATTAATGCGAATGTAGAGGCATACACTAAGCTAATAAAATTATGTGGCATGTGTACATTCTCCTTTATTTATTTCATTTGTCGCAGTAATAATTCGTGAGTGATATCCCTGCAGGTGGCCGCGGATTTACATTGACTGGCGGCAGCTGTTGTGCGCCCCACGTGACTTTCCCCACTCTCCGCTCTGGTCCGGTAGTGGGGGTAGCGTGCTCGCGCTGCTCCGTGCTCGCGCCTTGCTGCTCACAGCTTGCTCCGCGAGCAGGTATGTTGTGAAGCCCTGGTTTACAATCACCCGTCGCAACGGTGGACAAGTTCCTGTTCGTCAGTACCTTCACAAACACATCGCCAACGGCCGATTTGGACAGCTTTAGAGGTGTTGACAGGCCGGCCGCGGTGGTCTAGTGGTTCTAGGCGCTCAGTCCGGAACCGCGCGACTGCTACGGTCGCAGGTTCGAATCCTGCCTGGGGGATGGATGTTTGTGATGTCCTTAGGTTAGTTAGGTTTAAGTAGTTCTAAGTTCTAGGGGACTGATGACCACAGATGTTAAATCCCATAGTGCTCAGAGCCATTTTTAGAAGTGTTGACATGTCCCTGATGTATTTCTTAGGCGACTTCTAATGTCTAGTCCAAGTTCGAAGTCACTGGGCGTCCCTGACCGACCCACTCTGTTGTCACAGTCTCTCTACTGACAACACACTACTCCCCACCTCCCTTTTACACCGGCGGTTGTGACTCTTGAACCATCTAGTGATCAATGCTGCGTTACGTATGTGCATCTGCTCACTTTGCATCTTCTCACTTTTGATCAGGCAGTGTACGAAGGCTGTTCAAAAAGTTCCGGAACATCCGCAGTTTCACGCCAATCACGTGCTGGAGCGAAATGTGGTTGGCATCCCTGCACACGCCTGTGTTTAATGTGTAACTGACGGAAGTTCCATTGTCGTATGTCTGTAAAACATTGTGTCGCACAGTTTACGAATTTCGCGATGACAGAGTTAGAGGAGCAACGCGTCTGCATTAAATTTTGCGTGAAACTCAGGGATACCTTTACAGAGACACACCAAATGATGTAGGAAGCCTGCGCTGATGAATACTTAATCTGTATTCGGTGTTACGGCTTAAAAATGACAGGACGGAAGTTGAAGATGACCCTCGTTCAGGACGCACTTCGACATTTAATGATGACGTTCATGTCAGGAACGTCAACAAAATTGTGCGTGCCAATCGAAGACTGACTGTCCGAGAGATTGCAGAAAAATGTAACATTTCAGTTGGACCATGTCATGAAATACTGACACAGCATCTTAGAATGCATGTATTGCCGCCAATTTCTCCCTCGGCTCGTGAGTCAAGACCAGAAAGATCTCCGCCTCGCAACCTGTGAAGAGCTTTTGGGTCGGGCAAATGAGAACGAGATGTTTCTTAAAAGGAGAGTTGGCCCCTGTGGACTTTAATTTCCAGAGCTGAAAACCCCATTGAAAGGACGAAGATTTCCAACGATAGACGAAATAAAAGAAAATTCACAGATCCAGCAGGAGTCGAACCAAGACTGCTTCCGGAAGTGGAAACGGCATTGGGAGCGGTGTATCAATTGTGTGTGTGGGAGGGGAGGGGGGGGGGGGAAGGAGTATTTCGAAGGAGACCATGAGCAATAGGTGTAAGATAAGCGTAGAAAAATTTCGTGAAGTTCCGGAATCTTTTGAACAGACATCGTACTTCAGCAACTTTAAACATTAAAGTAGGACTCACAGCTATATTATGTAAGTTGCTAAGGAAATGGATCGCAGTCTAAGGAAAAAAGTGGAGAGGCAAAGAAAGAACAGAGATCGGTACAGAAAAATTACGCTTTGGAGCGATGGACGTGACGACAGACAGATATCCATCAACGACTGAAAGGTGGTGATTAACAAAAATAGAACAAGAAGCCATAGTCTGGGCGAATACGAACTGATAAAGGCATGGAGTGGCCAGTGAATCACATACAGAGCCTAGACGAGTTCCAGGCATGAACTAATGAAACTATAGAACGCGATGAAGATGCTGAAAGCACTCTTAAAACAAGCTCAGGAAGAAATAAGAAATCGTTTTTGCATATTTTAAGAGAAGTAAATGCAAAAGCTAGTGATGACAGATTCTGGAAGTGCGATCAACGTAATCCAGGACCTCAATACGAAACAAAACACAAAAGTGCTGGCAGAATTATCAATGCAGGGTATGTGAGTGATGTGCGCAAGGGATTTGGAGAGAAGGGTGATTGACAAGCAGATGTTATTGATTATTTGTGTATAAGGAGTAAATCGAAGAGTTGGTGCTTTATTGTAGCAGTGCAACGTGCAAGACTGAATTTAGAGATGAGTTGTTTAGTGAGTAACATGTCGTAATTAACTTTTATGAGGATGTGGTTCGATGGCTCAGTTGGTAAGTGTCTGACTATCACTTACAGATTCTTTCAGCTCTGTGAACGACTTTTCAGCGTGGAATGTGCAAGTTGCACTGTGGTTCGGATTCCACATTGTACTGCAGGTTCCTATGTTGTTGGCTGGTTCTGTCAGTTCAAAGGTCTGAGGTAGTCCCGGCATACCATCCCCTAGGAACATGTCTAATGGCCGAGCGGTTCTAGGCGCTACAGTCTGGAACCGCGCGACCGCTATGGTCGCAGGTTCGAATCCTGCCTCGGACATGGATGTTTGTGTGGTGTCACCGCCAGACACCACACTTGCTAGGTGGTAGCTTTAAATCGGCCGCGGTCCATTAGTACATGTCAGACCCGCATGTCGCCACTGTGTGATCGCACACCGAGCGCCACCACAAGGCAGGTCTCGAGATACGGACTAGCACTCGCCCCAGTTGTACGGACGACGTAGCTAGCGATGCACACTGACGAAGCCTCGCTCATTTGCAGAGCAGATAGTTAGAATAGCCTTCAGCTAAGTCAATGGCTACGACCTAGCAAGGCGCCATTAGTAACATTGCATGTATCTAAAGAGTCTCACTTGTATCGCCACAATCTCCAGATGTACCAAAAGGATGGATTAAAGTTAAGTATTCCAGAAGCTACGTACTTTTCTTTATAGCATTCATTACGTATCCTGTTTCAGACCTCACGCCACCCTGCTTTAGCTTAGCGCGTGCCTTTCGGCTTCCTCTCATTGTGTCTAGGCTGTCTTGTCTAGACACAACAGTTTGTGATGTCCTTAGGTTAGTTAGGTTTAATTAGTTCTAAGTTCTAGGGGACTGATGACCTCAGAAGTTAAGTCCCATAGTGCTCAGAGCCATTTTTGAACATGTCTAATAAAGCACTGCGGAGTTGAAACCAATATTCAGTTTGTGGACAGCTTCACTGTGCAGTAGAAGCACAAATGTTATCAGCTTTCGAAGATGGGTAACAAAGAAGTGCCGAAAGATAATTATATAAGAGTATTCCATGAGGAACTTGCTTTTAGCAAGCTAGATATAGCTATGATACATGTTGACTTGGACAAGGAGTCATCGACAGATGTAAAAATAGATTCGAATGAGCCCCAGATATGTGTATTGTTACCATTCCTGTTCGTTTGTATATCAAAGATCTTGCAGAAAGTAATAACAACCTCACACTTTTGGCAGATAATGCAGCTATGTATCACGAAGTATTGTATGAAGAAAGCTCCGCAAATATTCAGTCAAATCTTGATAAGATTTTAAGGTGGTGCAAATATTGGCAACATGCTTTAAATTTTCAAAAATGTAAAATTACTCACTTCGTGAAACGAATAAAGTGGTAACCTATATGACTAAAGCAGGTGCCAGATTTCTGTTTATTGGAAGAATACTAGGAAAAGCAATCAGTTTACAACGGAGACTGCTTGCAAAGAATTACTACGAACCAACCTAGAATATTGCCCAAGTGAGTGGGGTCCATACCAGACAAAACTAAGAGGGGGCATTGAATATGCACAGAGAATGGCACGAATGGTCACAGATTTGTTTGACCCATGGGACAGTGTCACAGAGATACTGAAGAAACTGAACTGGCAAATTCCTGAAGATAGACACAAACTATCCCGAGAAAGCCTACTTACAATATTTCGAGAACCGACTTTGACTGATGATTCTAGGAATATACTGGAACCCCCTCCGTATCGCTTCCGTAGGGTTCGTGAGGACAAAATAAGATTAAATACAGCGCGCACGGTGGCAGTTCAATATCCTTCCCGCGCTCCATAAATGAATGTAGCTAGAAGTAGCCCTAATAAATGGTATAATAGGAAGTAGCCTCTGCCATGCACTTCGCGGTGGTCCGCAGAGTATGTCTGTAGACGTAGATATAGAAGTGGAAGTGAGATTGAAGCTGAGGATGTGCTTGCATGGAATGCGTAGTAACCTTTTGAACAAACTATAAAACAAAGAAAAGTAAAGTTTAAGACACCAGTAGTACGGACAAGCGCCAGCTTCAAAAGACATTAAAAGAATTACTAGTCCAAAATTGTTTTCCGTCAAATGACATGGGCCACATGGAATCCTATATCATTTGCAAGACAAGAACCTGTAGCTAAAAAATAAAATAAAATAAAATGCCCAGATAATATACTGAAGAGCCAAAGGAACTGGTACACCTGCCTAATATCGTTAGGGCCCGGACTCAACTAATGACTGAAGCAGTGCTGCAGCGGATGGACACAATGAATCCTGCAGGGCTGTCCATGTCCGTAAGAGTATGAGGTACGGTGGATATCTTTTCTGAACAGCACATTGCAAGGCATCTCAGATATGCTCAATAATCTACATCTACATGGATGCTCTGCAAATCACATTTAAGTGCCTAGCAGAGGGTTAATCGAACCACTATCACAATTCTCTGTTATTCCAATCTCGTATAGTGCGCGGAAAGAACGAACACCTATATCTTTCCGTACGAGCTCTGATTTCCCTTATTTTATCGTGGTGAACGTTTCTCCCTATGTAGGTCGGTGTCAACAGAATATTTTCGCATTCGGAGGAGAAAGTTGGTGATTGGAATTTCCTGAGAAGATTCCGTCGCAATGAAAAACGTCTCTCTTTTAATGATGTCCAGCCCAAACCCTGTATCATTTCTGTGACACTCTCTCCCATATTTCCCGATAACACAAAACGTGGCAGCAGTAGCCGACCGAGACAGATGTCATTCCACTTTCACCTTGTTCACCTGACACTGCGTCGTCAGATTTTCACCTGTTCCTCTTTCGAGCAATCTTCAAGGAACTTCTTTCCGGATAAAAACACGCCCCGAACATGACTCGCTGAGTTCTTCGCCTGTACACGACGTGACTTCTAGAGTCGCGGAATCAAAATGTTACCCCAGCGTTGCAGACTGTTGTTAAGTAGTGAAGGAGAATATGTTATTGATGACTAAAGTCTCTGTTATGTGTATCTGATGTGTTTCTTAAACTCATGGAAAAACGATACGAACGTATGCACAATAAATGACAAGGTTCTCCACAGAATCGGCGAAGAAAGGAATATTTGGAGATCACTAACAAGAAGGAGGAAGGTAGTAGGACGTTTGTCAAGGCCGCAGGGTATAACTGCCATGGTACCAGAAGAAAGTGTAGAGGGCAAACCCTGTAGGGTAATACACAGATTGAAAGATATCCAACAGATAATTGAGGATAGAGGATTTCATGGCAGACCCCATCAAACCAGTGATAAGTCCGATGACTCAAAATTTTTTTAAAAAACAGGAATCATTCGCAGGAAATGATTTAGGGATACCAAAAAGAAAACATAATATGGATATCGAAAAAAGGATATCCCAAACTTGAGTCTGATGTTTTATCTGATCAGCCAACTTGCTGGCATCGTGACCACGTGGAGTCTCTGACTGGAATTTCTGCTTTCGAAGTGAGCAAAAGGACCAAAAGTATAGGTGTCAGCGAGCATGGAGTTTTAGACTTTCCCACCAGCGGTTAATTTTCAAAATGCGTTTAACTGTTGAAATTGGAAGGTGATCATAGTAGCGTTTAGTAT
This sequence comes from Schistocerca americana, assembly GCF_021461395.2. Taxonomy (NCBI): domain Eukaryota; kingdom Metazoa; phylum Arthropoda; class Insecta; order Orthoptera; family Acrididae; genus Schistocerca; species Schistocerca americana. The sequence continues at coordinate 144,756,254 of NC_060119.1, read as the reverse complement.
TGTTTTCAGGTGATTTCACCGAGATGAAAAAGTGTGATAATTTATTCTAAGCGCGGTAGTTTCCTTCATAAATTATGCGTTCTGTCCTTGTACTGTGTTCTTGGCGTTAATTTCGCGGCAAGCCGCAACTGTATCACGTGGCGAGCGATTCTGCCTGCCAAGGGTGTAAACAAGCTAATATAAAATATCATTCGCAACAATTTATTACAAATAAAAGAATCATTTGATATATATACGGGATGACTATCATTATGAAACTGTTTAATACAGAAATAATATGATCATATAGTGATTATCTGACGTCGTCTGATACATGTACAAAGGTACCGTGTAGCATACACGTCTATGATACACATCTTACAGGTTTGTGAACCATGCTAAATATGCAAAACAGTCTTTTTAACACACAGGGTGTCCCAAAAGTCTTTCCCTGATTACATAAATTGATAACTCAGGCTAGAAGTAAGATACAAATATGAAACTGGTGTCTAATTGTTTACAAACTATCAAAGTTTTTTTCACACACCAGTAAACTTCCACATGAGCACCCTTGGTAGCACGTAGGACATCTAGGCGCTATTCAGTTTCCGTCCACACATTAGCCAACATCACTGGAGGGATCGATTCAACGACTGTGGTTATCCGTTGCCGCAGAGTTTCAAGATCTGGTACACGTGTTCGGTAGACCTCGTCCTTGACATAACCCCATAAAAAGAAGTCTAATGGGGTTATGTCAGGAGAGCGTGGAGGCCAAACCGTTGGCCCATCACGACCAATCCATCGCCCAGGGAAGGTCATATCGAGATAGGCACGGACTTCCAAACCCCAATGAGGCGGTGCACCGACTTGGTAAAACAAGACATCGGGATGATACTGAAGCAGCTGAGGAACAGCATACAGTTGCAACATGTCCAGATACACTGCAGATGTGATGGTAGCCTCAGCGAAGAAGAATGGCCCGATAATTCGATCGTGCAATAGCGCGCACCAAACATTCACCTTTGGCTGCCTCTGGTGCACTCCATGACCTCACCAGGGAGTTGTGAACCCCAAATGCGCACAATGTGGGTAATTCACTACTCCACTGACAAAAAAGATCGCTTCGCCGGAAAAGGCAATTCGTCTGAGATAACCATCATCGTCCTCAATACATGATAGCATTTCGACCGCAAAGTCATATCGACGTGTACTGTCATTGGGCAACAAGGCCTGAACGATTTGCACTTTGTATGCACGAAACAATAAACGTTTGTGTAAAATGTCATGGAGAGAGATTTTTGGCATCTGTAATTTACGTGAGGCCCTGCGCACCGATTTCTTCGGACTTCGCGGAAAAGACTGCCTTACAGCTTCCACCCTGTCTGTCGAGGTTCTTGGTCGACCAGACCTCGGAAGGTCAGCAACCGATCTTGTGTTCTTGAACTTCTCATACCAGGCTTTGATGCTCTTGACATCAGGTGGATTCCTTCCAAATGTTGTGTGGAAGTGTCTCTGCACTGTGGTTGGTGATCGTGTCTCATGGTACCACAGGACACACTGTGCCTTCTCCTGATTGGTTAACATGGCTTCTTGGGCACTGCACCTCATCCACTACTTACGTACTGTGAACCTAAAACAGAAAAAACTTTGACAGTTGTAAACAATTCGACACAAGTTTCATATTTGTATCTTACTTCTAGCCTGAGTTATCAATTTATGTAATCAGGGAAAGTCTTTTCGGACACCCTGTATATTTTTGTGACTTTATAACGACAATGACTACAACAACTTCGTTTATTTAATGAACTGACAGCCTTAGATTAAAGGTAATTAATTTTATTTTATTTTACTTATTTATTTATTTATTTATTTATTTGGACTCGATGAGATCGACTGAGCAATGTCAGTCTGCCTGTTGGGCTCAACTTCGTGGAGCATCATACTAAAGCCCTACTAAATTAAGTTTTTAATGTTTATTAGAGGTAGACGGGAAAGAGCATGTGGTTGCCTCAGAAATGGTCACACTCTATATTTAAACAAGTCTCACATATATGATTTTTGTTGATTAAGTAAATTGTAAATACTCAAATATCGATTTTGGGAATTTGGTTCTAGCTGCCAGTTCTCCTCTTCCGCAATCGGTATTCGTTTCCATGTAAATGCTCAATTGTTTAAAGAACATGCTTAGCTAGTCGGGTTCTTATTTGCTTTTAAAAATGTTATTCAGTCTGCAAGAAGCGACTTTTCTGCAGTGAAGGAGAAGAAAAATTGTTAGACTGAGCAAGATTTTATCCACTCCCTATATCTGACTCAAGAGAAACAGTTACCATGCTGACTAAACTGTAAACTAGAACAACTGATTTTTCAGAGTCCAGTCACGTAAAACATCTGAAAATCGGAAAACCGACATTAGACAGGCTAGCTAAAATTTATTCACGCCGTAACCCATAAACCCGTCAGCGAAAATCGGGGTACGAAATTCGATTTTCATCTTCAGAAGGGATGTTGCATGTAGGTGAACGTCGAAACATGGGGAGTACTTGGTAATGTGATTTGTGACTGAAGCGCTCTCTAGCGTCTGTTGTCGGCTACGTCTGTCGCGCCATCCTCGTAGATTTTGTTTCAAAGAACGGACACAACGTGAAACAGCTGCTTCAAATGCATCAACGATTTTCGAAAATGCACAGACAAAATTCTAAACGAGTGAACTAAAAGGTACTTAACATGCCGAAAAGCGAATTTTGAAAATATCTCATTTCCTCCTTGACAAAATGTCATTGATACTGTAAAATATATGAACAACCAGACGAAGTCTCATACATTTAAAAAGAGACAGAATGTTGCATCCAATAGAGAATCGGATGTACATTCTCAAATTGTGGAAGCATCCTTTATCAATTACTCTGTCTGTGTACAATTACGTACCCACTACACACAGCAGGCGGCTACACGGGTAGCAGGGGTTGTGTGGCGTGGACTGGGCGGTTTTTTAGGTTACATGGCCTCGGGCAAGTACAGAAAGGGCAACAGCCTCAAAGGGTGCGGGGCAAAGTCAGGACATGCGGGGACCAAACAGCAATCGGTATTGTAATTGTAAACTGTCGAAGCTGCATCGGTAAAGTACCGGAACTTCAAACGCTGATAGAAAGCACCGAAGCTGAAATCGTTATAGGTACGGAAGGCTGGCTTAAGCCAGAGATAAATTCTGCCGAAATTTTTACAGAGGCACAGACGGTGTTTAGAAAGGATAGATTGCATGCAACCGGTGGTGGCGTGTTTGTCGCTGTTAATAGTAGTTTATCCTGTAGTGAAACAGAAGTGGATAGTTCCTGTGAATTATTATGGGTGGAGGTTACTCTCAACAACCGATCTAGGTTAATAATTGGCTCCTTTTACCGACCTCCCGACTCAGCAGCATTAGTGGCAGAACAACTAAGAGAAAATCTGGAATACATTTCACATAAATTTTCTCAGCATGTTATAGTCTTAGGTGGAGATTTCAGTTTACCAGATATAGACTGGGACACTCAGATGTTTAGGACGGGTGGTAGGGACAGAGCATCGAGTGACATTATACTGAGTGCACTATCCGAAAATTACCTCGAGCAATTAAACAGAGAACCGACTCATGGCGATAACGTGTTGGACCTATTGATAACAAACAGACCCGAACTTTTCGACTCTGTAAACGCAGAACAGGGAATCAGTGATCATAAGGCCGTTGCAGCATCCCTGAATATGGAAGTAAATAGGAATATAAAAAAGGGAGGAAGATTTATCTGTTTAGCAAGAGTAATAGAAGGCAGATTTCAGACTACCTAACAGATCAAAACGAAAATTTCTGTTCCGACACTGACAATGTTGAGTGTTTATGGAAAAAGTTCAAGGCAATCGTAAAATGCGTTTTAGACAGATACGTGCCGAGTAAAACTGTGAGGGACGGGAAAAACCCACCGTGGTTCAACAACAGTTAGGAAACTAATGCAAAAGCAAAGACAGCTTCACTGCAAGTTTAAACGCAGCCAAAACCTCTCAGACAAACAGAAGCTAAACGATGTCAAAGTTAGCGTAAGGAAGGCTATACGTGAAGCGTTCAGTGAATTCGAAAGTAAAATTCTATTTTCCGACTTGACAGAAAATCCTAGGAACTTCTGGTCTTACGTTAAATCAGTAAGTGGCTCGAAACAGCATATCCAGACACTCCGGGATGATGATGGCATTGAAACAGAGGATGACACGCGTAGAGCTGAAATACTAAACATCTTTTTCCAAAGCTGTTTCACAGAGGAAGACCGCACTGCAGTTCCTTCTCTAAACCCTCACACAAACGAAAAAATGGCTGACATCGAAATAAGTGTCCAAGGAATAGAAAAGCAACTTGAATCACAACAGAGGAAAGTCCACTGGACCTGACGGGATATCCATTCGATTCTACACAGAGTACGCGAAAGAGCTTGCCCCCCTTCTAACAGCCGTGTACCGCAAGTCTCTAGAGGAACGGAAGGTTCCAAATGATTGGACAAGAGCACAGGTAGTCCCAATCTTCAAGAAGGGTCGTCGAGCAGAAGCGCAAAACTGTAGACCTATATCTCTGACATCGATCTGTTGTAGAAGTTTAGAACATGTTATTTGTTCGCGTATCATGTCGTTTCTGGAAACCCAGAATCTACTCTGTAGAAATCAACATGGATTCCGGAAATAGCGATCGTGTGAGACCCAACTAGCTTTATTTGTTCATGAGACCCAGAAAATATTAGATACAGGCTCCCAGGTAGATGCTATTTTCCTTGACTTCCGGAAGGCGTTCGATACAGTTCCGCACTGTCGCCTGATGAACAAAGTAAGAGCCTACGGAATATCAGACCAGCTGTGTAGCTGGATTGAAGAGTTTTTAGCAAACAGAACACAGCATGTTGTTCTCAATGGAGAGACGTCTACAGACGTTAAGGTAACCTCTGGCGTGCCACAGGGGAGTGTTATGGGACTATTGCTTTTCACAATATATATAAATGACCTAGTAGATAGTGTCGGAAGTTCCATGCGGCTTTTCGCGGATGATGCTGTAGTATACAGAGAAGTTGCAGCATTAGAAAATTGCAGCGAAATGCAGGAAGATCTGCAGCGGATGGGCACTTGGTGCAAGGAGTGGCAACTGACCCTTAACTTAAACAAATGTAATGTATTGCGAATACATAGAAAGACGGATCCTTTATTGTATGATTATATGATAGCGGAACAAACACTGGTAGCAGTTACTTCTGTAAAATATCTGGGAGGATGCGTGCGGAACGATTTGAAGTGGAATGATCATATAAAATTAATTGTTGGTAAGGCGGGTACCAGGTTGAGATTCATTGGGAGAGTCCTTAGAAAATGTAGTCCATCAACAAAGGAGGTGGCTTACAAAACACTTGTTCGACCTATACTTGAGTATTGCTCATGTGTGGGATCCGTACCAGATCGGGTTGACGCAGGAGATAGAGAAGATCCAAAGAAGAGCGGCGCGTTTCGTCACAGGGTTATTTGGCAAGCGTGATAGCGTTACGGAGATGTTTAGCAAACTCAAGTGGCAGACTCTGCAAGAAAGGCGCTCTGCATCGCGGTGTAGCTTGCTGTCCAGATTTCGAGAGGGTGCGTTTCTGGACGAGGTATCGAATATATTGCTTCCCTCTACTTGTACCTCCCGAGGGGATCATGAATGTAAAATTAGAGAGATTCGAGCGCGCACGGAGGCTTTCCGGCAGTCGTTCTTCCCGCGAACAATATGCGACTGGAACAGGAAAGGGAGGCAATGACAGTGGCACGTAAAGTGCCCTCCGCCACACACCGTTGGGTGGCTTGCGGAGTGTAAATGTAGATTTAGAATCAACGTTATCATCAGAATTTGTTTTTCAACCAGTAAGGTGACATACCATCCAAGTACATCTGCGACCAAGTTTTCACCACAGCTTGATCAGTGGCGGCTTACACAGACAGCGGCTGAGTAAAACGCCTGGAGATTTTCCTGTTCCCAGGTGGGTGGGCAAAAATATGTAAACACCAAACACAACACATTACCATGCATAATACGATGCAGGAAAACCGTTGGCTTTCAAAATAGCTTCCAGTTGTCTCGAAATGGATAAATACAGGTTCTTCCCGCAAAGTGCGAGGGAAGACTGGAAAGCAAAGCACAATGTTTTTTTTTTCTCCCCTGGTATTACAGCTGGAATGTTGAAATTTCACAATATGGTTTCGAGTTTGTGCTACAGAGGGTATTCGGTTTTTACATGCAGCTCTAGAGAGAGATGCCTGAACTACGAAATAAACATGGTGTGCGTGTTACGACGTCAAATGGAATAAACAGAGTAAAATTCACGGGAACATGAGTGATATGCATGGGGACGACTGTGTGGACAGTAGCAGTGTCTCCAGGTGGTGTGCATTCTCCCAAGAGGGCCATGTGAACATTATACACTCCTGGAAATGGAAAAAAGAACACATTGACACCGGTGTGTCAGACCCACCATACTTGCTCCGGACACTGCGAGAGGACTGTACAAGCAATGATCACACGCACGGCACAGCGGACACACCAGGAACCGCGGTGTTGGCCGTCGAATGGCGCTAGCTGCGCAGCATTTGTGCACCGCCGCCGTCAGTGTCAGCCAGTTTGCCGTGGCATACGGAGCTCCATCGCAGTCTTTAACACTGGTAGCATGCCGCGACAGCGTGGACGTGAACCGTATGTGCAGTTGACGGACTTTGAGCGAGGGCGTATAGTGGGCATGCGGGAGGCCGGGTGGACGTACCGCCGAATTGCTCAACACGTGGGGCATGAGGTCTCCACAGTACATCGATGTTGTCGCCAGTGGTCGGCGGAAGGTGCACGTGCCCGTCGACCTGGGACCGGACCGCAGCGACGCACGGATGCACGCCAAGACCGTAGGATCCTACGCAGTGCCGTAGGGGACCGCACCGCCACTCCCCAGCAAATTAGGGACACTGTTGCTCCTGGGGTATCGGCGAGGACCATTCGCAACCGTCTCCATGAAGCTGGGCTACGGTCCCGCACACCGTTAGGCCGTCTTCCGCTCACGCCCCAACATCGTGCAGCCCACCTCCAGTGGTGTCGCGACAGGCGTGAATGGAGGGACGAATGGAGACGTGTCGTCTTCAGCGATGAGAGTCGCTTCTGCCTTGGTGCCAATGATGGTCGTATGCGTGTTTGGCGCCGTGCAGGTGAGCGCCACAATCAGGACTGCATACGACCGAGGCACACAGGGCCAACACCCGGCATCATGGTGTGGGGAGCGATCTCCTACACTGGTCGTACACCACTGGTGATCGTCGAGGGGACACTGAATAGTGCACGGTACATCCAAACCGTCATCGAACCCATCGTTCTACCATTCCTAGACCGGCAAGGGAACTTGCTGTTCCAACAGGACAATGCACGTCCGCATGTATCCCGTGCCACCCAACGTGCTCTAGAAGGTGTAAGTCAACTACCCTGGCCAGCAAGATCTCCGGATCTGTCCCCCATTGAGCATGTTTGGGACTGGATGAAGCATCGTCTCACGCGGTCTGCACGTCCAGCACGAACGCTGGTCCAACTGAGGCGCCAGGTGGACATGGCATGGCAAGCCGTTCCACAGGACTACATCCAGCATCTCTACGATCGTCTCCATGGGAGAATAGCAGCCTGCATTGCTGCGAAAGGTGGATATACACTGTACTAGTGCCGACATTGTGCATGCTCTGTTGCCTGTGTCTATGTGCCTGTGGTTCTGTCAGTGTGATCATGTGATGTATCTGACCCCAGGAATGTGTCAATAAAGCTTCCTCTTCCTGGGACAATGAATTCACGGTGTTCTTATTTCAATTTCCAGGAGTGTAGATTCGCCATGTTCCCTGCGACTGGTACCGGTAACAGTTGCAACCCCGCAGAATGTCGGAGCAAGTTTGAACGACCGGCGTGTGCAACTGCGAACCTTACCGCAGCAATTCAACATTTACTATGGTGCGGTGTAAGATATTGTTCATGAGACGTTGAAATTTCGTAAAGTTTGTGCTCGTTGGGTGCCTAAGAGCTTGAAAGACAACCACAAAGGCCAGCGAATGATGACAGGCTTGGATCACTTACGACGCTACGCCGCAGAAGGGCAAGACTTTCTGAAAGGAATCGTCACTGCTGATGAGTCGTGGCCATACTGTTACACGCCGAAACCAAGCAGCACGGTGAACGCATTATCATAGCCAAGATAGACAAAAAATCGACACTCACTATAGTAGTACAAGTTTATATGCCAAGCAGCTTCGCAGATGATGTAGAGGTTGAAAGAATGTGTAATGAGATAAAGGAAATTATTGAGAAGTTAAGAGGTGGGTAAGTGGAATTCGGAGCAAAAGGAAGAGAAGCAAAACCAAACATAGGAGAACATGGACTAGGGGAAAGGAGTGAAAAGGGTAACCGCCTGGTAAAATTTTGTAAAGATCACAATTTAATTATTTCTAAAACTTGATTTAAGAATCATGAAAGAAAATTTTATTTGTGGAAGAGACAGGGGGACACCAGGAGGTTTCAGATTAATTACATAATGTTACAACAAAGATTTTGAAACCAGATTTTAAATAGTAAGACAGTCTGAGGAGCTCTGTCAACTCTGACCATAGTTTATTGGTTATCATCTGCAGATTAAAGCTAAAGAAATTTAAAAAGGCAGATAGTTAAAGAGATTGGGTCCGGGCAGATTGAAGAAAACAGAGGTTATTGTGAGTTTCAGAGACAGCATTAGGAAATGGTTAACTGAAACAGGGGAAAGGAATATGGCAGAAAGTGGATGGATAGCTCTGAGGAATGAGACAGGGAAGGTAGCAGGAGATCATATAGATAAAAGGATAATACCTAGTAGAAATCCGCGATTAACACAGGAGATGTCGAATTTAACTTACAAATGAAATAAAGCAAACAAATCAAACAAAATTGAATACAGACTTCTAAAAAATGAAATCGACAGAAAGAGCAAAACGGCTAAGTGGGAATGGGAGGGCAAATACAAGGCTATGGAACCATGCATAACTAGGGGAAAGATAGGTGCTACCTATAGAGAGATAGAAGAGACCTTCGAAGAAAAGAGAACCAACTGTATGAATATCAACAGCTCAGACAGTAAGGCAGTAACGAGCGGAAAATGGAAAGCTGAAGGGAGTATATAGAGGGTCTACGTAAGGGAAACAAACTTGAGGATAATATGGTAAGATTTAAAGTTGAGAAACGTACAGCAGTCAGTAGCTAGTAAACTGTTTGTTGCAGGTTTACATTTCAAAAGCTGTCTGTCGTAAGACGCAAGTAAAATTGTCATTAACCCTTGCCTATAGAAATAGCCGCTACTTGACAATCTGTGTCAGTATGTTCACTATGTAACAGAACCTGACAATACTGGAGAAGAAGAAGAAGTAGGTGAAGACGAAGTGGGATATACAGTACTGCGATAAGAGTTTGACTGGGCAGTGAAAGAAATAAGTGGAAATGAGGGCCCTGGAGTAGACGACATCCCTAGTTATGACAAAAGTTTTGCGAGTACGTAGCGGAGTTATCCTTATAGCAGGTGTTGAAGAGACCTGAATTTGCTTGCTTGGTTGGATTCGAGTCAACGGGGCGGTCCGAGCGAGCCCGGGTGTGGAGACAAGAAGAACATGGCCAGAAATTGAAAATTCCCGGTACAGGGAATGTCGATACTTGAGAACAGACAATGCTCCAATGGCAGTGTCAGACAAGCTGAAACATGGTTTCTTACAGCTCTTTGAGAATCTGTAATAATCCACAGTCAAGTATTAAAGCAAATCTTGATACATTTGTGGTCTCAGCAAAATGAGACACATCCAGTGACACAACAATATTTCAGTATCATTAAAACTACAGGAGTTAATATTTCGCAGTGAATAAACATTTTCACGGTGAACCTCTGAATCAACTTTTAGACACTTCATGTGATTTCAGCTTACAAAATCTCAGATGATAGCATTGGACTATAACCATCATCTCCAAAAGCTACATATCAGTATCTATTTTATTTCTTGATTTATTACGTTTTTTATACCTTTTCATTATGCAAATGTTAGTCAGAACAGTGTGTCATCCACAACCACACAGCAAATGAATACAGCACGAATATCTCACATTTTTTCGTACTCGTATATTAATTTAATGAACAGTTTTCTGTTTTGCCAGTAACTTAAATACTGATTGCAATTGATAATACAAAATCCTGGTAATTTAAGAAGCAGTCAATCACATATCTTTGCTGACACCGCCTTTCTAAAAGAGTGCCAAAAGAGGCTTCTGATGAGCAAGCCTAAATACTTGTTTAAACAATATTTAATGGCACTCAATTGTCATTTATCGTAAGTCATTTATTTATGAAGAATCCTTTACTTACATTTACTGTAAATCATCTGAGTGTTACCGAATGTTTGTAATATTTCTTTATTTAAATATTGTTGTTATATACAAGGTGGGTCAGGAGGAGAGGTACATGCTTTGACGGGTGATACTACTGATGATTCTGAACAAAAAACTTCGACTAAACATATGGTCTTTTCTTAACCGTCTCCGGGTAAACCAATGAAAACTTCTGGGAATGGGAAAGGTGCAGGTGACGGTAAATTAAGATACTGTTATGTTATGGTTTCTTTAATTGTGTACGTTCCCTCACAGAAGATGTTCAAACAGTCCACTGTCAACTTCAATGCATGTTGCTGCTCCTGAAGGTAGGTTTTGTGTCGCCAATTGGAGCTCAGTTTTGAATTCCTTTACCTGAGCACAAGCATGTAAAATACAACCGAGAAGTTCCTCTCTTGTGTCCACTGCGCTTGTAGACGTCGCTCTTCAGCCACTCCCACAAACAGTAATCCAGTGGGGTGAGATCGGGTGACCTCGGTGGCCAAACAGTGACTCGATGGCGACCGATCCAACGGCCAGGATACATTGTGTTGAGATACTGGCCGTACGGATATGTAGGAGCTCCGTCGTGATGGAAGTACTTACGAGCTCGTGTTGCGACAGGGATATCCTCCATGTATTCTGGTAACACATTTTGAAGAAACTCAAGATACCGGTTACCTAAAAGACGGTTACCTAAAACAAATGGAGCGATGAGTTGGTCAGCAATAATACCGCACTACACGTTGACTGAGAAGCGTCGTTGAAAATTTGTTTCCACAGTAGCGTGCACATTTTCATTCGCCCACACGTAAGAGTTGCGCGTGTTGTTGATTCCGTTGCGGGTAAATGTTGTCTCATCAGCGAACAGAATACGTGGAATTAATCGCTCATTGGCAATGATCCATTGACAGAGTTCTTTCGGGCGGCGGCATCTCCTTCATGAAGATGTTGCGCATTCTGCCGATGAAAGGGATACAGACCGTGCTCGTGTACTGTGCGTATCACTCGTGTTTGTGGAATACCAATTCTTTTAGAGCTAGTAGTAGGGTTGCGTTCACTACTTGAAGAATGTTCTCCATTTCATTAAGAGTTTGTTGTACTGGACATTCAGAGACGCTGGGAAGCGTACCACGCTCACGCAATCCGTGAAACACCCTGGCAAGCACCCTATCTGGCACTCTGCGATTCGGAAGTCGTTGTCGGTATTCTCACACAGCAGCTCTGGAATTCCCATTGGACAAACCATAGACAAACACCATGTCAGCATACTCTGCATGTGTGAAGATCCGTCCGCAGCTCGTGGTCGTGCGGTAGCGTTCTCGCTTCCCGCGCCCGGGTTCCCGGATTCGATTCCCGGCGGGGACAGGGATTTTCTCTGCCTCGTGATGACTGGGTGTTGTGTGGTGTCCTTAGGTTAGTTAGGTTTAAGTAGTTCTAAGTTCTAGGGGACTGATGACCATAGATGTTAAGTCCTATAGTGCTCAGAGCCATTTTGTGAAGATCCGTGGCATTTTCACTACGCAAAACTGTATTCGTTGTTCACGTGAAACACAGTAGTACCGTGCACTACGACAAGCACTGTCGGACTGAGACTTGAGGTAAACAACTGCACCATGCGCCAGTGAACTGCGTACTGACACGGTTAGTAAGGACGACGCTACACGTTTTCCGTTCTTAGTTGTTTTCGTTGGTTTACCCGGAAACGGTTAAGAAAAGGTCATATGTTTATTAGGAGTTATTTGGTTCTGAATCACCACTAGTACCACCCCTCAAAGCATGTACCTTTTCTCCTGACTCACCCTGTTATTACTTCAGTCTGCAAAGTGGTCAATTTGAGCCAGATCACGTCTGTAGGACTTGAAGACGATGTGTTTTTGGTGGGGACAGCTTTCAGCCAATGGAAAAGCAGACAGTAGCAGAGCACAATGGGAGTCAAGTGTAACTGAAACTTTTTCGACTGAAGAGCTCAAGGGAGCGATTCTGGGCACTTTTTCGCAAGTTCTGCTGGGAGGCAGACCTGCCTGTGGTTATAAGTGGTATTATAATGTGGAGGTGTTTGATGCTGGCCGTTGAGCGATCGCTACCAGTCTTTAACTTCTGAAGGGACTTTATATTTCGAGAGGTCGGAATGTGCTCCAGAGTAGGATTCCAACTTTTACTGATTGTGTTATGGAACTGAGGATATGAGTTACTACACCTTGTATCGCATGTGATAATTTGTAACTTGTGGAGTCACCGCCAGACACCACACTTGCTAGGTGGTAGCGTTTAAATCGGCCGCGGTCCCTTGGTATATGTCGGACCCGCGTGTCGCCACTGTCAGTGATTGCAGACCGAGCGCCGCCACACGGCAGGTCTAGAGAGACTTCCTAGCACTCGCCCCAGTTGTACAGCCGACTTTGCTAGCGATGGTTCACTGACAAATTACGCTCTCATTTGCCGAGACGATAGTTAGCATAGCCTTCAGCTACGTCATTTGTTGCGACCTGGCGGGGCGCCGTTATCATTTGTTATTTATCTTGTGATGCATGTGCCGTCAGACCGATGTTCACCAATTGTGAATTAAGGTTGGGTATTCCAGTAGTTACTTACGTTCTTTGCTACTATAAATTCCCTTGACTGTTCCAGACCTCGCGCCGGCCTGCGTGGGCTTGAGCGCGTGCCTTTCGGCTACCTCCTAGTGGCTTGGCTGTCTTGCCAAGTCACAACATAACTCATCATGTTAAACTCTGAACTGTTTTGAGCTGGTGAATATTTAATGAATTGTGATTACGAAATGGACTTAGTTTTCACGCATCTTTGATTACAGTTTAGTTTGGGGATTGGTACCATTCTCGTAATGCTCCCAATTTACATTTATGCATATTATAAGGGTATTTCTGTCTTTATTTTAACCGAATATCATAGGACCACTTCCAGTGTATTTAAGATGTCTTTTCATGAATAGACATTATTCAATACATTCTCTGTTGTCTATATCCATTACAGACGTTAGACTAGAACCCTTGTTATTAAATTATTCGTTTAACTTTTATTTTGTAGTTCTGTGTATTTTATTAACTCATCATTTTAGCCAGTGCATAGACTATTTGTCTGCAGGATCACCCTATGGGTTGACGCTTGCTACTTGACCCTATGACTACATCGACCTATTTCTTTTACACAGAGAAGTACCTAAAGTACGAGTAACCACAGGTAAAGACACAACTGGTTTGCTCATGTGGGATGCCGTTTAGAAGAGCAAGTCAGCAGCAGCAAACCGTTAGTTACTGTCGTAGTGTGCAAGATATATGAGACAGGTGAAATACCTCAGATTGCAGTGGGACTATAATAATTCCAATTTCAAGAAAGGGAGGTGTTGACAGGTGCGCATACTGATGAACTATCAGTTTAATAAGTCATGATTGCAGAATACTGAAATGTAATATTTACAGGAAAACGAAAAACAGGTAGAAGCCGACCTCAGGGGAGGTCAGTTTGGGCTGTGGAGAGATGTAGGAACATGCTAGGCAGTACTGCCTTATCCTAGGAGAATGGATGAAGAAAGGCAAAGCTACCTTTATAGCATTTGTCGATTTAGAGGAAGCATTTGAAAATGTTAGTTGGACTAAACTCTTCGAAATTTTGAAGATAGCAAGGATAAAATACAGGAACCAAAAGTTTATTTGAAGCTTGTGCAAAAACCAGACTGCAGTTGCGAGTGTCAAGCTACATCAAACGGACACTAGTTTAGAAGGGAGTGACGCAGGGCTATGTCCTATACCCGATGTTTTTCAGTATGTGCATTGAGCAAGTGAACAAGTGAAGTAAACAAAGGACAAGTTTGGAAAATGTTTCAAAATTTAGGGAGGAAAAATAAAAACTTCAGGGGGTTTGTAATTTTTTTCAGAGATGATTAAGGACTTGGAAGAGCAGTTAGACGAATGGAAAGCGTCTTGAAAAGAGATTATAAAATGAACACCAACAAAAGCAAAACAAGGTAAATGCAATTGAATCAGGCAATGCAGAAAGAGTAAGATTAGGATATCAGATAGGAAATGAGTCACTTAAGGTAGTACCGGGTGATCAAAAAGTCAGTATAAATTTGAAAACTTAATAAACCACGGAATGATGTAGATAGAGGGGTAAAAAATTGACACACATGCTTGGAATAACATGGGGTTTTACTATAACCAAAAAAGGTATTGCTAGACGCGTGAAAGATCTCAGTCCGTGCGATTATTGGCTTTGGGGTTACCTGAAGTCGCAAGTGTATCGTGATCGACCGACATCTCTAGGGATGCTGAAAGACAACATCCGACGCCAATGCCTCACTATAACTCCGGACATGCTTTACAGTGCTGTTCACAACATTATTCCTCGACTACAGCTATTGTTGAGGAATGATGGTGGACATTTTGATTATTTCCTGTAAAGAGCATCATCTTTGCTTTGTCTTACTTTGTTATGCTAATTATTGCTATTCTGATCAGATGAAGCGCCATCTGTCGGACATTTTTTGAACTTTTGTATTTTTTGGTTCTAATAAAACCCCATGTCATTCCAAGCATGTGTGTGAATTTGTACCTCTCTATCTACATTATTCCGTGATTTATTAAGTTTTCAAATTTATACTGACTTTTTGATCGCCCGGTAGATGAGTTTTTCTATTTGGACAGCAAAGTAACTGATGACGGGCAAACTAGAGAGGATGTAAAATGCAGACTGGCTGTGGCAAGAAAAGCATTTCCGAAAAAGAGGAATTTGCTAACACTAAAGATAAATATAAGTTTTAAGAAAATCTTTTTTGAAGGTATTTGTTTGGAGTGTAGCCTTGTATGGAAGTGAAACATGGAGGAGAAGCAGTTCAAACAAGAAGAGAATAGAAGCTTTTGAGGTGTTGTGCTACAGGAGATTACTGGCGATTAGATGCGTAGATCGAATACTGAATGAGGAGGTACTGAATCTAATTGGGGGGAAAAAAGAAATTTGTAGTACAACTTGACTTTTGCAAAACGAGAGGTTTATCAGAATCACAGAAAAAATTCTGTGAGGAATAAAAACTCTGTACTCCAGATTATGGGAAGGACGTCAAGTACCTCCTTTTGTCCCCTTGAAGATCCCTATGACACGAAACATGTTTCATCTGACCAGGCGATATGTTTGCATTGATCCACGATCAGGTTTAGATGATCCCATGTCCGCTGCAGTTATAATTGACTGTGGTATTATGTCAACACGAGCAGGCCCTGTTCCTTATTTTGTCTGAGTGGGTAGTTGACCAAAAAAAGATATTACACCTCTCACCTCTCCCCTGAGGAAATTTTAAATAGAAGAAAAATCTGTAAATAGGTAACTTTTTAGGGATAAAAATTAAAATAAAATTACGAAGTTATTCTTAAAATATTATTTATTTAAATGCTATTCAATACAAAAAGCCACTTGTACAGCGCAAAAACTGTGTTGCGCTTTGTCCGTCGGAAAATAAATGTATTTACAAATGATTTAAATCTCATTCATCGGTAATTCTGCAGAAAACATGCAAAATAACGTATGACTGAGATAACCTTGTAACACAGTTAATCTAAAATAAGTCTTCAATCGATGTAAAAAACTTCACTCATTAGAAATGGATGATCCACAAATCGTGAACAAACCTTGGGATTAGTTCCCTTATTCCTTCATAAATTTTAGAAAGATCTGCAACTTCTCTCAAGATATTTGCTTAATAATTTTGTACCTTCTAAAGTTGTAAAAATATCATCTCTGTTATTTATCATTCTGTCTCCATCAAATTAATTTTCGTAAAGTTTTCCAGTTTCACAGTCAAATGGACGGAAACTTCAAATGTGATTTTCTGACAAATTCTTGAAGCGTTTGCAATTTGACTTTTAGTTATTACATACCGTACCTTGATCCCGATCCTTTCGAATATGTGCTGATGTGGAAGTTCATCAATATGAAGTTTAGCAATAGCTTGCTCACCTCTACGCCAGACTTCCTCAAATTTAAAATCACCACGAGCGCTTAGAACATCAGTAACTGCTTCTATTTTTTATACAATACCATATAATTCTGTGCTTAAAATATGACGAAAAACTTTAAGCGTTGTTAGTTACAATAGTATTCGAACTTTTGCAAGGAATCATAGAATCCTAATGCTTTGGATGATTCTTTCCATTGAACTACCCCTCCGCAAAATAAAAGTATACATATGTGTCAACACAAAACATTAAGCCGCGCGGAGTGGCCGCCCTGTTTGAGGTGCCATGTTTCGGATTGCGCCGTCCCTCCCGCCGGAGGTTCGAGTCCTCCATCGGGCATGTGTGTGTGTGTGTGTGTGTGTTGTTTTAGCATAAGTTAGTTCAAAGTCTAGGGACCGATGACCTCAGCAGTTTAGTCCCTTAGAAATTCACACACATTTGAACAAAACATTAAGCACAATTCAATACAATTTTTAAACGTAATATGTATCTTGTTGGACAGAAGGCTGATAAAGAACGAAAAAATTTTCAGTTTCTTTCTTTGCTTGAACTTTCTCAGCTTGCGCTTTGAACTGAACACAGGCTCATGGTAAGAGCTGTAAAAAGTTTATTAAATCTTTCACTTTTTTAATAAATTTTATTCCCAGTAAATTTTTTTCATTTCCATTCTGCACAACAAGATTAAGATTATGATCATTGCAATGTAAAAAAAAAAAAATGACCGAAGTTCTTCTTTGCGTATTCGTGACTGCAGTCCTGAGACTTTGCCGAAACATCTGAAGCCGCGTCATAACACTGTGCTCTGAGCGTTGAGAGTGGTAACTTGTGCAGGACTAAAATGTCTGTGGCAACATCAAAAATCTGCGAAAGTACTATCGGTGTAATAAAGCACTCATTCACCGTCAGAGCTTTAGAAACGAGTCTGAGACAAACAGAGACTTACACGGTTTGGGACACGTCGCAACATTCATCCAATAAAACTGAAAAGTGTTCAGCAGTTTTTATCCATTGTTCCTGACAAGACTGTAGTTGCCATCATAGATCGAGAACATCATTTTGAGTATAGTGGTAAAGCCATTTGTTTCCATCTCTTTGTAAAGAAAATTTTATCTCTGCGACAACTTCTGTTTGAGCCCTTAAAAACGTCACAAAGTTGGCATTTTCGTCGTTGATGGACCGACTGAACAGCGTTAGTAATTTCAACGTATTTATTGCTTCGGTTCAATTATTGTGAAAATAACTTATTCCTTAAGTCCTTAACTGCTCCGCTCCATGTTTCCACTTTGAAAATCTGTGGTCAACCCAAGCTTTTTTCGATTTTATGGTGTGTGTTGAAAGTGACTACTAACTTCTGCTCTCTCACTTCGGTACAGATTTGACAAATTCCCAGCGTTGCCAACCTTTCAGCGTCACTGAATCGCATAATTGCACCGAAATTACCGTACATTTCGTTAAGGCATCATACATATCTATAATGTACAATATAAAATCAGCTTTTAGATGTATTTCCTGGACTTTTTGTTGCAGGTGGCCTATCTTGCGGCTTCCAGGGGCCACAAATAGTTCATTTTCAATATTTCGCGTAATAATTGGCCAAATTTAAAAATTTAACCTGCCATCATAATCTGCTCAATAAGAGTAAGTTAAGTTTAACACAATACGATAAGTATTAGAAGCTAAGTATTTGTCTTGAAGCTGATGGCGCTCAAATATTCTAACTTTGTTCATCCATTACTCGAAAATTATAACACTTAGCGACTCCCAGCAAACTTCAAACCTTAACGAAACTTTTTCTCGATGACAACTCCCATAAAATGATGGAAAGAAAAAAGTTTATTGCTTTCTACATTTTCGCTGTAAATGTGCTCAAACTTCAGCATCTACCATGACGATTTAATTTTTTACTTCTATACAACTAACGTCATTCGCAACACATTTTGCATGTAGTATCTACATACATCACTGAATGCACCTGTAGCATGATATCACTATACGGCAAATAGTTCATGATATATGACGTCAGAAATAATGAAGGGTGCCAAAAATGCGCTTCTACTTAAAATGGAGCGCCTATCCTATAATTACCCAGAATTTCATACCGAAAGCACTTAGCGACTTGTAACCAACTTTTAGCTTAATTTCAGTCCTTTTCTAGACTTTTTGTCACTTACATGGTTATCATCAAGGATGATGGAATCAGACAGCTATTATGATTGTTGCTGTGCATTGGGAAGAACTCGTGGTCGACCTCAGCTGGGGCTTTATACTGGTACCACATACAAATGGGTTTCGCGTCAACTTCTCTACATTTTAATGCTATTAATTTTTAATCTTTTTTACTACGAAACAATTTATAAAAATTAAATGTGGTTCATAAAATTATATAAAAAGTTACTTCGTTATTTAATTACGTTCACAGCTCGTGATTTTGCAGCAGCGTTCTCGCTTCCCGCGCACGGGGTCCCGGGTTCGATTCCCGGCGGGGTCAGAGATTTTTCCTGCCTCGAGATGATTGGGTGTTGTTGTGTCGTCTTCATCATCATCATCACTCATCCCCATTACGGTCGGAGGGAGGCAATGGCAAACCACCTCCACTACGACCTTGCCTAGTACAGCGGTGCGGGTCTCCCGCATCGTCCCCTACGCTTCTCGGAGTATGGGACCTCATCATCATTATTTAATTACCATGGAAGAAGACTTAAAAATGGAAAGCATCACATCATCAGCAACAGTAGCATCCTCTAGAGGGCCAGGAACAGAAGAACTGGAAGTGGACCCCCTCGAATATAACTGCGCTTTCTTCATGCTGCTGCCCGCATCTCGTGGTCGTGCGGTAGCGTTCTCGCTTCCCACGCCCGGGTTCCCGGGTTCGATTCCCGGCGGGGTCAGGGATTTTCTCTGCCTCGTGATGGCTGGGTGTTGTGTGCTGTCCTTAGGTTAGTTAGGTTTAAGTAGTTCTAAGTTCTAGGGGACTTATGACCACAGCAGTTGAGTCCCATAGTGCTCAGAGCCATTTGCATTTTTTTCTTCATGCTGCTGAGCTTACTGTTTTCAGTACGAACAAAATCTTTGAACCAGCTGCTGCTCCTCATACATTGGCTGGCAAGCAAACATCCATTAGCTGTGGAAGTAAAGGGCCTATTCCAGGCCACACCTGGATAACACACAGCTATTTATTGCGCCGCGAGGACCCACCATTGTGTCGCTGCGGGTTAGCTTTGACGGTGGTTCACATCTTGTTGGACTGCCAGCTTTTAACTCCGCTCAGGCAGACGTTTGACCTGCCTGATACGCTTCCTGCAGATGACGTTGCGATGGCAGATTTAGTTTTGAGTTTTATTCGAGCAGGGGGTTTTTATCGCTTGATCTAAGTGTCTGTCCTTTTTTGGCCTACAGTTTTAGATTGGGGTTTTTAGTGCGTTTCTTGGTGGTTGGCTTTTCCTTTTTTGTTTCTATGGTCGGCCAACCACTGTCACACTCGGTGTGATTTTAATTCCTTTTTTTCTGGTCTTTGTCTGTGTCTTCCTTGTCCTGTGTTGTCTCTGGTAATTTCTATTGTTTGTTATTCTTTGTGGGTGTTTCAAGTTCGTGGAAAAAGGGACCGATGGCCCTAGTAGTCTGGTCCCTTCAATCCCACAAACCAACCAACCATCTGACTAAAATTTCTTTCTCAGTCAGCATTTAAGCGTGGAAGGCATAAGCATGAGAGTACGAACTATCACAAGGCTAGGTTTTCTCTCTCGCCAAATAAAGTTTTTTGTTGAGCATGTTCTCCCAAAATACGTCCACTGAACAGTTCTTGATATTTTCTTCTATTTTTACGAGAGGACGTTTCCTCCAATCATCATCGATTTGCGTTAGATGCTTATCATCATCTAGAGAGACTATTCTTCGCAATTTTCACGTAAGAGGCACAAGAGAGGGAGGTTTTCTCTCTTTCTTTGTTTGAAACGGCCCTTTTAGGCGTCAAAACTACAGGCAATGGAAATAAATCATCATCGAAGTTTTATTCTTTTACGGTTCTGAACATCCAGTCTACATTACATCATCTGTGATAAAAGTCTTTCACGCCATCCCGTTTATTATACATTTCTGGTTTCTGAATTACCTTCAGAACTTCACCTCATAAATACATTTGGCTGCTAGGAAGAAAATAACCTGTTGTCGGCGTCATTATCGGTACATGTAGCAAAGCCATATTTCCTTGTTTCCCTTCTACGATCTTCTCATCTACGTAAGTAATAACAACTTTACCACTCTCGAAATACTTATTTAAATCTGTGAATTTCGGTAAAATTTAGACAAAAAATAAATAACATAATTTTTAAAAATTATTATTGACGGATTGGTGAATTTCTTCTGCCGCAACCAGCCTCTCCTCTAGGTATTTAGAATTACAACAGAGACGCAAAGCTTTCCACCGTTCTAAAATTCTCCCTACAACAGCTCGCAAAGGTAGCCACCTAGTCTCCGATGGATGCAACAATTCATGAATTTTGATATCTAAAAACATTTGAAATTCATGCAGTTGTGTCTGTCTCTTAGCTTTAAAATGGTTGTTAATATTCCTAGCTAGATCTTCACAAGTCTGGGAAGATATTTACAAGCTTGACTGGCATCTATGTGAAGCGAGTGATATAAACATTTGCAAATAATTAGTCCAGGACATTATTTTAAAAAAAATTGTTCAAATGGCTCTGAGCACTATGGGACTTAACATCTGTGGTCATCAGTCCCCTAGAACTTAGAACTACTTGAACCTAACTAACCTAAGGATATCACACACATCCATGCCCGAGGCAGGATTCGATCCTGCGACCGTAGCGGTCACGCGGTTCCAGACTGAAGCGCCTAGAACAACACGGTCACATCGGCCGGCCGACATTCTTCAGGTAATAACCGAGTGACAACAGTTTCTTAACACCATCATAGAATTACAATCATCAGAAGCAAATTCGATAATATTGTTTTCAGGAACAATTTAATCAGAAAATGAAATAATTACTTTAGAACAAAGCTTTTTACTCGTTGCACCTTTGTTTGCCTTATCGTATTCACACTGCTTAAAAAATTCACAGAGGTTCCAAAATTTACGTCCACTCTGCAGCTTGATGTCCGAAATGTCGTCAAGTTTTTCATGCTCTGTTAAAATTGTGAATCTAGCAGTCTGTGGTGCATCATGAATTGAACCTGTATTGTCTGGAATTGGCGAATTAAATCACTTGCACTGTCACAATGTGGACACCTTGACGCAGGAAAATGCAGTCTAATTTGCCACCTCACATGCTCTGTAAAGTTTCCTCCTGCATGGAAAACCTCTTCCACTAAAAATGCTTTCTCTGCA
The DNA here is from genome assembly GCF_021461395.2 of Schistocerca americana. Classification (NCBI taxonomy): domain Eukaryota; kingdom Metazoa; phylum Arthropoda; class Insecta; order Orthoptera; family Acrididae; genus Schistocerca; species Schistocerca americana. The sequence goes on along the minus strand of NC_060119.1, from coordinate 144,734,542 downwards.
ATAGTAAGCATTCTCACTACACTCAGCTTACACAAAAACTGGGCAATAACACAACTAACTGCTGCACTGCATACACAATACTACCAACTCCACCCTACTACTGCAGATCCACAGAACACATGCAGGCAAGACTTGAATGTGCTGCCAACATTATGCACCCCACAAGGCGAGAGTAGCAGGAGAAAGACAATCCTGGTACACTTTTTATATCAAATTGATGTGCTAATTAATTAAATTCATCAATTAAACCACTGCTCCCACTTCCCCCTTCCCTTAACTTACTGTTCTGCTAATTGGTTTATGACCATTAAGGGTAGATTTATGACCCCATAGGGATAATCAGTCTTTTTGAGAAACCACACTCCCCATCCTCCCCCTACAACTCTAGAAAAAGGGGCATTAGTTCAGTTCTGAGCCACTGGGAAATCCCACAGCCCTCTCCTCCCCTCCCACACTTCCCCCTCACCCCACTCTTGTGGAAATTGGTGGATACTGGTGCAGTTAGGTCAAAATCCTTACTACAATCATCTCACAACCCACCAGTACCCTAAAAATAACGAGGCACTTTTGATTGATTGATTGCATACTTGGTGGGAAACATCTCATCAAAGTGATTGACTACGTGGAATACTGCAGTTTGCTGGAAAAACACTTGTCATATGTATGAGGTCTTGTATGCACGGACACATGATTACAGAAGAATCCTCCTCAAACACCATAACCCATGTGTGGCGAAAGAAAACCTTCCAATTGCATCTTTGAATAAGCTGTAGGGAAGTTGTGCTGACTGCCTCGTGTATTCCCGCATGCACAGGTTGGGAGAGAGGCTCACATACATGGCTAGCTCATGTGGTGCACACCCCAGAAGTTGTGCTAATCCCAGAACAAAGTTTCAGGTGACAGCAAACCTTTGTGCCTTTGCGTTGACAGGCAAGAGGTGGCAGGAAGCACTAGCTTTCCAGGGAATAACATATCACCAAAAAACATCATTAATAATGACTTAAACATTCCACAAGTATCACAAAAAAATCCCACCTAACACATATACTGCAAATAGAGTATAAAACGTGCACCCACTAACAGCTCCAAGCAGATGCATGGCGCTGAAAAAATAACTCCCCTACTGCACTTTGCTGGGACTGTCACATCGACATGTCTGCTTCTCATGACGTCTGGAAGCCTTGTACCCACGCCTCTGGACAACTAGTGAGTGAGCCCAGTGCCCCATATGACATCAGTGGGAACTACTGACTAGAGATCACATAACAAAGAGTGACATGGTACATCCCCATGTGTATGGACTGAGGAAAGCAAATCAAGTAATTAAATTTCAAGAACAGTCTCCATATATTGGGGGTCTTGTATGCAGAGACGATTGAGAACACAGGCACCATCCTCCGTGCATTGTCCGTAACCAGTGTAATCATGAAGACAGCGAAATGCATACTGAGCAGCAGTCTGCTATTCATCATCCAGGGGGCGCCTCGAGCTTCGCCACCTGGACAGTCCAGCGACCAAAGACCAGAAGTCTGCGTCCTTTGATATTTGGTACCTGGGAAACTTACTCTTAAGTGTCTACTTCCTGTTTGTGAGTGAACCCCCATGTCAAAACACACATAAGGAGGTTTTCATTCCTCCACAGAATACCGCATTCCTATTGGTTAATCCTTAATCAGTGAAGGTAAATAAAGTCTACCGCCTCCAAATTCGGCCTCATTCTGCTGTCATCCACAGTTTTGTTTCTTTCTTCATCATTTTGCTTGTTTCCATGTTACTCTGATTGCAATGAAGCATTTTTCAAGCAGCACCAACAGCAGCACCAGTGGCAGCACCAAATGCCAGAGGCAAGGATAATAACCAGGTTCAAAATGGCTCTGAGCACTATGGGACTTAACTTCTGAGGTCATCAGTCCCCTAGAACTTAGAACTACTTAAACCTAACTAACATAAGGACATCACACACATCCATGCCCTAGGCAGGATTCGAACCTGCGACCATAGTGGTCTCGCGGTTCCAGACTGTAGCGTCTAGAACTGCTCGGCCACACCGGCCGGCAATAACCAGGTAAGCACATATTTAATTTTATAGCTTGGGATCGGATTTCGCAGAGTATATTTTCATAAAAAAAAGTTTTGTAGTGTCAAATCACTGTGTGTTCAGATTTAGAAGTACATTTTCGTAAAAAAGTTGTGTAATATCAAATCACTGTGTCTTCAGATTCTGAAGTTAAAAAAGTGTTGTAACATGTGTTCTGATTTCACTGCATTTATTCAGATTTCGGTGTTAATTTTTTCTTGTTGTTTCAGCCTACATCCGCCAAATCATGAATCAGCTGGAAGCTGAGAGGCAGCAGTCGCAGAAGCAGCAGTATCAACATCGTAAGTATATATATTTTCTTCTTCTTAGCACTGTGTATACGTAACATGTTGCTGTTATTTAGTGGTCAACGAGTCTGAGACATATCCTTTTCATTAAAAAAATTTCTTTCTAAAATTTCATAATATGTTGCTGTTACTCCACGGCCAACGAGTCTAATGCATATTCTTTGTTGTTGTAGATGATTTTGAGTATCAGGAGCAGGGAGGGACAGAGGCTGTGACACAATCCACATCACACCTATCCTGTAAGTGTGCATTCTAACAGAATGTTCATAGTTGTATGTATGTGTACTTTTTTATTAAATAAATATGTTGCTGTCGTAGGTGATTTTGGAGATCTCACCTGATAGACACACAGTGGTTTGGGTGAGGAGATGCCTGGGTGAATGGAGAAGATGGAGAGATAGGTGTGTCACTGTGAGAAGATGCTAGATGACCTGACCGATATGTCACAAAGCCAATGTGGTACAGCTAATTTATACATGTACTCGATCTACTTATAAATAATCAGTGTTCTTTCTTTCCTTGCAGCAGCAGGTGATGTCTGAAATGTTGTACTTATTTTTCGTTATTCTTCTTTCAGTACTTGCATCTGTGGGATAAAGGCAGTCCCCACAATATGCTGTGGCACCGATATTGGGGGCAGTGAAGAAAGAATCGTCTAGACGAGGTCCTCTGCAGCATGCTCCACTGTTTAAGATGGACCTTGTCACTGCGTACGAAGCCGCATCAGCCACAGCCGCCCCGCTAATGCCACTCCCTTGCCAGCTCCGCTTTGATGTCCATCGTCCAGCTCAAATGACTCTGAGCACTATGGGACTTAACTTCTGAGGTCATCAGTCCCCTAGAACTTAGAACTACTTAAACCTAACTAACCTAATGACATCACACACAGCCAAGCCTGGGGCAGGATTCGAACCTGCGACCGTAGCGGTCGCGCGGTTCCAGACTGTAGCACCTAGAACTGCTCGGCCACTTCGGCCGGCCTGTCCATCGTCCAGCCTCCCTCTAGCAACTGGCTCAGGGTTGTAGGAACAGCAACCATCACTGCAGCCGCAGCCAGGCTGTTCACACTGGGGCAACGCACCATTTCCTCCTTCCCCATGTTTTCGCCCGAACCGCCAATGCAAGGTATGTGCATCTCCCTGCTCCTCATCACAGCCAGCAGCAGCAGCATCATCAACTACTTGAGTTATAGTAATAGTAGTAATAATCCTGTGGCTAGCACAATGTTCATTGACAAAAAATTGAAAAATATCTGTGCACCATGTGCGCCAACAAAAAAACTGTATGTCGGAAATATATATATTCACGTTACATGTCATGTAAATAGTTTTAAGTTTCATCTGCTGCTAGCCATCCAAGACTGATTAGTTTTTAAGTGTAGATGTAAATGTATACATAGTTCACAGTCCATCAGAATTGTTGTTGTATAACAACCACGTAACTGCTATTATTGGGACTGTTGCAATGTAAAAATAAAAGTATCTCTGCATTAGATTTTGGTATAGATTTATATATCTGAAAATTGTAAATATTTCAACCAGTGAATTTTCTTGTTCTTGCGTAAAAAAAAAAGTATCTCTCTGTTGAACATTACAAGCAATTTGTACCTCGAGGACCATATTGCATCTCAAGAATCAAACTGGATCTGTGAGAATTGAAAAAATGAAAAAAATCGTTACTGTACATTTTTTGTTGTTGTTTCGTATAAAAAAAAAACAGTCCAAATTGTATATATAAAGGATCTGCAAGACACAAATGTCATTTGTTTTGAACATGAAGATGAAGTTTAACGTGGCAGTTAACAAAATATATAGAATGGTTGCATAGGATTGTGCCTATAGTCTACCACAAATTGGCTTATAGGAACAGGAGGCACGTCACCATGTTCACATCCAAAGACACATAGCAAACATGTCTAAAATTGTATCACCAGTGCTTGAACCATAGACATAGTATGTGGGCAAAGCTTATACAATAAAGTGGGAACAGGGTGAAGAGAAATTATACACAGATAGTGAAATAAAAAAAATCATTTATTTTTCATCCAATTTAAAATTAATTTTACATTTTCATAAGAAGACAAAACACTATTGTTAAGAAAAATACAAATAACATCTACTATTTCGATTCATTTGTAGACATTTAGCCACAAGAAAAGTTACAACAATATTTCACCCAAAGAAGATGTGTGTTCTACCAAGACTGTAGTTCCTACTTATGTGGGCATCTGGAATATATACAAGTAGCTGCATTAAGCATCCAACCATCAGTTGAGGTTCAGATGCAATGTCGTATATTCTGACTTTAAAAAAATGATCGTCAGTATTACTCCCCAATTACTTCCCATCAATTTGTTTAGGGAATGGGGAGTGGAATATACAATGGCATTCTGAATGTCATACAGGCTAACAATAAACTTCATCTGGAAATTAATGCTGGAAAAGAAAGTGTGGAAATACACTTCAGAGCCAAAGAAACTGATACACCTGACTAATATCGTATATGGCCCCCACGAGCACACAAAAGTGCCACCACGCCATGTGCATGGACTCAACTAATGTGTTAAATAGTGCTCTGTAAGAGTAGGAGGGGGTGGAGATCTCTTCTGAACAGCACGATGCAAGACATCCCAGACATGCTCAATAACGTTCATGTCTGGTAAGTTTGGTGGCCAGTGCAAGTATTTAAACTGAAAAGAGTGTTTCTGGACCCATTCTGTAGCAATGCTGTACTGCTGGAATTGCCCAAGTCCATCGAAATGCACAAAGGGGATGAGTGGATGCAGGTGATCAGACAGGATGCTTACGTACATGTCACCTGTCAGAGTCATATCTAGATGTATCAAGGGTCCCACGTCACTCCAACTAAACACGCCCCACACTGTTACAGAGCCTCCACCAGCTTGAACAGTCCTCTGCTGACATGCGGTCCATGGATTCGTGAGGTTGTCTCAATACCCATACACGTCCATCTGCTCGATACAATTTGAAACGAGATTCGTCCAACGAGGCAACATGTTTCCAGTCATCAACAGTCCAATGTCGGTGTTGACAGGCCCAGGCGAGATGTAAAGCTTTGTGTCATGCAGTCATCAAGGGTACACGAGTGGGCCTTCACCTCAAAAGCCCATATCAATTATGTTTCGTTGAATGGTTCACACGCTGACACTTGTTGATGGCCTAGCATTGAAATCTGCAGCAATTTGCGAAAGGGTTGCATCTCTATCATGTTGAACGATTCTCTTGAGTCATCATTGGTCTCATTCATGCAGGATCTTGTTCCGGCTGCAGCGATGTTGCAGATTTGATGTTTTACCATATTCCTGGTATTCAGAGAAGTAATCGACCAAAGAGAGAGTGAGCCCATTTTTTAAATGCGGATTGCCTACGTCAAGGGCTGGTATGCACTCAGGGGCAAACCTATTGTTCTCCATTGATTAACAGGTACTTAACCTATTGTTCTCCTTTGCTTGACAGGTAATTAACCTATTGTTTCTCTCCCCCCCCCCTTTCCCACTCCACCTCCCCCTCTCAGGAAACCTCACCCCTCGCTGTTACAGGTACACTTTCAGGTCTGAGTTATTGGATAGCCTCTCTCACTCCTATCAATTTTTGACTATTTAAATAAATTGATCAAGTAATTAACCTCTCACCCTCTGGTAAACCCCCTCGCCTCCCACCCTCCTTCCCAGAAATTGGCAGGAAAAAGACTCAGTTGATCAGTCATTTGGAGGGAATTTGGTTGCAGCGTGTGGAATTAACCTCTCGCCCTCTGGTAAACCCCCTCGCCTCCCACCCTCCTTCCCAGAAATTGGCAGGAAAAAGACTCAGTTGATCAGTCATTTGGAGGGAATTTGGTTGCAGCGTGTGGAATATTGTTTAAACACTTTAGACAATATATAGAATATTATTTAATTATTTATGTCAGTGTATGGAATATAGTATATATATTTAATTAAAGAATTTGTACAAAAATCGATTCCTGTGTATGGAATATATGGAAATTGGTGGAGAGGAAGGATCTCATAACATGTGTCACATAACTGTGTATGCGACACATGCGCATACATAGACATACAGATAACAGAGCAAACGCATTGCAAATGTGGAATATGTGGGTGGAAGAGACTGTATGCATTCGAGTACAGTGCTATACTATGTCTCCTGATCATAAAAATAGTGAATTTGCGCTAGGTGTTGGCAGCTGTGCCACATTTACAAGCAGTTTTAGAACACAGAATGAAGGGTTATGTCCTGATAGCGTGGGTAGAAGTGACATAAAAAATCAATAGAATTGCGAAAAATGGTAGAAAATACGTACAAATTGGAGGAAAATACGCTGAAATGTGTGGAAATTGAGGAAGTAATTGCGTGTCTTCTGGTTGGCGCAGGACAATTCTTGTACATGGGGACAATTATGCGACAGCAAGAGGAATCCGAGAAAACGTCGTCATGGAAGCAGAGGGAAGGCAGCATTCTACTGTATGTCTATTGAGGTAACAGTGTTACACGCGAGTTGACTACTGTATTTGATGCTTTTAAGGAAAACAGAAAACCATCTGCCTCTAAACTTACATGCATCTGCATTAAAGGATAACAGAGAGTGGACGGGGTGATCGATTGAGATGGAACTGTAATGAGATACGATTTAATGGCAGACTGATGATGCATTCTAGAGAGGGAGGGGGATGTTGGCGCAGGTCACTTGACCATTTTTTCAGTTGTTCTGTCAGGATGCATCAGTCATGTGACATAGCCTGCATTCGACTCATATACAACCACATGTTCTGTATTTGACTTAGAGCACTGTCTAATTGTGACTGGTAACAGCAAACCTCTCCATCTCATGTGTGATGAAACGTGACCATCCTGTTTCGACACATTCCTCTAACAAACGAAGATTTATGCGATGTATTCCATTCCCTTGTCGCATCTTGGGTATAAAATCGATACTTCAGTTCCCTAACTAAGATGATTCTAAGTTAGTGATAGGTGTTTGTGAGATACTGCAATCCCCATGTATACATCTGCTTGACAATGTCCTGTTTACAGAGTTAGTGGCGGCGTGACGTGTAATTTCACACGTTGGACTCCGCTGTTATGCGTTTATCTGTTTCCTTGTAAGAGGTGTTCTCCGTTACTGACAATAATTTTATATGGGGCTAATGCAAGCATAGTATTATTTCTGAACCGTGATCGGATGTGAAAAGTGGATGCTATACAACTCTGGAAAGTTACATTGTGCAAATATCACACATAATCGATATTTTAAGGACATAATTTTTTTTCATTTTACAGTTTGTTACCACAGTTTATCGTAGAGAAGCCTGCAGGAAGGATGTATGTCATGCGCTGGAAATATATTTCTTACACTGGAATCTTAACAGCGCTGCATTCCCCATGACTGATAGGTCGGAAACTAAAACGATCTAACATTATGGCCTGTTCTATCTGCAGAACCATGTAGCCATAGAAGAGTGTGTGTTTATGTTCCCTCTTACCAGTATCCTCATGGTACTAATCCCAGACACTAGAACAATAAAATTGATAGCGTAGTTAACTTAGGTAAAATGCTTCGAACTCCATCCATCTGGAGCTCCATCATGCATAAAAATCACCCATTTCTTGTTCTTCTTAACCGTCTGTATTACATCACAAAACTTTCAGATCTACTACTATACACCGATAGGGGGTGCTAACCTCCTCAACATGGGTGCATCTGGAGAAATCTTGTGCACTTGGGTGGGGGAGGACTCGGCAAGCTCCCTTGATTCACGAGATGCGGAATCTAGTGGTCTACTTCTGTCAGCTGCAGATTAAATCGGTAACGGTTCTGCAGAGCGGGTTGGTCAAACAAAGACAGTGCAAGAGGGTCTTTCAGTCTCTAATTCTATCCTAAGACTGCGAGAATGCTCTGTGACTCCCATCCATATAGAGATAGATCATAAATTAAGCACTATGCTCGAGGTGCTAGAAATATGCACACTGGTAGACTTTGATGATGTATATGCTCAAGAATTAACAATGAATGGATGTACTGCACAGTCATCTATCTACATTCACAATGATACTCGGGAAGTAGAGAAGGGGCGGTTTAGCTATGAGATTGAAATTGGGAAACATGCTGTCACATCATTGATCGGTGTTGAAATTACTGTAAAATTGCTCAAAATGTTTGCACTGTCAACTGTATTGCTTATTATTACATTACATCAATGGTGTCTTTTCCATCCAATCCGTCCATGGGAACACTGTTGGTTACCACATAATGATTGACTGACACCACTTGTTTGAGTTGCAGAAAGAGTTTTGGAGGAGAGGCAGCACCTTCTGGGGATGGCTAGCACCAAAACAGTGAATGCGTACATGACTGCAGTATGAGGAATCACTTGAAATGGAACGCCAGCTATTCTGTCACTGTGACAGATGAGTTTAAATGTAGAGGTCGTCAATCACCCTCGGACAGCAGTTTGGAAACTCTCCACAATGCCGCCAAACTGTTCCAGTTTACTTATGTTGTAACTGTCTTTTATTTAAAATCATCCAGTGTGTGTGTGTGGTGTCTTATGGTAGCAGCAGCAGCAACATGACTTATACTGTGCGACGTCTAGTTTGCTGTGAGAAGCAATGGATCAGAATGTGTTAATCTCAGTTTAGAAATGGCAGTGTAAAAAGCATGTTACAGCAGGAAAAAAACAATGTTTCAAACAACGACACAGGGTCACAGGGAGGGTCTCTTCAACTTATGGTATAGTTTGTGGGATATGGTCATCCTAGAGTACAGGTGATGCACCTTTACACTGGTCCATGCAATAGATCAATAGCTGTATATTTAATAGAATTGTCACATGTGCTCTATGTCGGAAAGCAGTGATATTTGTTTTAGATATATGGGAGGAGAGAGATGCGGTAAAATTCTTATCGAGTACTCTATTGGATGAACTTACAAGGGGAGGCCACCAATTGTGAAATTCAGATTCGATTCATACTGTGCATGATAAAAGGTCATGGCTAGAGGTGTAATGTGGCAAAGCACCAAGATGCACTTCTCAGCCGTTGTCGAGAAAATCGACAGTTAAAAGAAACCGTTACGGTGAAATACTCTATACGACAAATAATTTTCTGCAGCGTTGTGGCGCAGCGGTAAGCGCTCGGGTTCGTAATCCGAAGGTCACCGGATCGAATCTCGCGCTATGCAACTTTCTTTTTATTTTTTGCAATTCAAATGTACACACACACACACACACATATCCAATCCATCGTCCACCACCAACTGTCTTCTCCGATTTTTGCCGATATGATACGATACGCGTGGTATGCATCAAACCTGACGAACGATAGAACAATTTTTCAGAATGTCAATCAGGTGCGTTTCCCAACAGATAATTTAAAAAACAATTGTTCTTGTAAAAACGCATCGTTTATCAGACGTGCTCGATGTCGTGCTGCTTTCTGCTTTCCATGTTTCTATGATAACTATCACTCTGGTTCGTGCGGTACTCCAGCTACTTCTGGTCACTAATTGTTAATTATGTGCGAGTGTATACCGAACTTTTCAATAAATTGTATCCACTTGAATACTATTTGTGATTTGTGTTTTATTTTTCCACGACAAACGACTTTCAACAACTTATTATCGTCAGGAAAGAGGGAAGGAGAGGGAAAGACGAAAGGATGTGGGTTTTAAGGGAGAGGGTAAGGAGTCATTCCAATCCCGGGAGCGGAAAGACTTACCTTAGGGGGAAAAAAGGACGGGTATACACTCGCACACACACACATATCCATCCACACATACACAGACACGAGCAGACATTATATATATATATATATATATATATATATATATATATATATATATATATATATATTTGAATTACAAAAAAACAAATAATAAAAAAAAGTTGCATGGCGCGAGATTCGATCCGGTGACCTTCGGATTACAAACCTGAGCGCTTACCGCTGCGCCACGACGCTGCTGAAAATTATTAATCGTAGAGAGTATTTCGCCGCAACGGTTTCTTTTAACTGTCGATTTTCTCGACAACGGCTGAGAAGTGCATCTTGGTGCTTTGCCACATTACACCTCTGGCCATGAGCTTTTATTATGCGCAGTATGAATCGAATCTGAATTTCACAATTGGCGGGCTCCCCTTGTTAGTGGAGCTTTTATAGTTCATAATTTTTCTCTGTTGGATGGTATAGAATAACGAAGACAGCATGTTGGGGTGAAAGACATGAATGGGCCCTGAGGAATGTGGATCTGTAGTACTTGCATGTAGTTTGGGGATGCACCACAGTGCAGTAGCAAAATCCTTGTCCTTGTCCCAGTTCCCGTTTCCATTAAATGGTCAAAACACAGTCCTGTCACAGTAATAACTCAGCTTAGCCTGTTTTTACGTAGGTCGTAGAAGATGGTAGATATAACTTTCTCCAACTTCTACTCAGTTGCGACTTACATTGAAATGATCACATGCGCAAAGCTGCAGGGTTGGTAGCACATAGTCTGAGGGGCAGTTGCAAGATGCACAGGGACACCTAAAACTACGTTGGAATTTTACGGTAGCAGATAGGTTCGAGAAAGGTGACTCATTTCGAGATATGAGCGTGCCAGACATATGATTCACTAGTGGCTGTAATCATTAAAGGACTTCTCCATAGCATGCAACGCAAGTATGTGGTTGAATGGAAAGAATTGATTCCAAATCCCAGATAGCATTTCTACCGAAAGCGTAGCACTAGAGATCTGAAAAGCTAGTGTACAGTTCTTACGACCTCAATCAGCACACCATCTACTACCGTTTGTGATCCTTCTCAATCAACCATCGCCTGTAACCCAGTCGATACATCACAGAACCTCTGACATGGCATCGAGACGGAATGCATTACAAATACTGGAGAAATATCTAGCGGCGGTGGCGTGAGGGAATTGCAAATACCGGTTTCATTCCATGCTCCGTAGCCAAATCACCTTCAAAATTCGTTAATTTTATTATGAGGTTTCACCGTCGGCTACATGTAACCGCACTGTTGGTCTGATACTGTACACTCCGGCGATCACTGTGTATAATCAGTGTCATGGTATTTGTATGGAAAAAAACAACTTCATTCAGAGGTAATGCCATATTAAGATTTATAAAGCCAGTATAGCTTTTAATATGGATACTTGTATGCACCTGTAGAACCAAGGCCGCTTGTGATGGTAGTATGGCCGTTTTTTTTAACATCTGGTGGTTTGTAAGATGATTACACCTCTCTTTCTAAGACACAGTGGTACAACTCGCAAGAATACTTATGAGACATGTTCACCCATCGTTGATTTTCGGTCAGTATTATTTTGTACTGTCAGGAATCCGTTATTGACGAAATATTATGCTTAATAGTAGGGGATGTGTGATAGGTTCGCCTTAAATGTCAGCCTGTGTTCTGATATGTGCAAAGGAAATGATTATGTCCAGTCTTAAGGAAGGTATGGTTATGACGTGGAATACTGTGATACCAAAGAGAAGAGTATGTCAAGTCACGAGAATGGTACAGATATTTCTATTTCTAGAACCACTGTCATCATCAGGGTGTATTTCCGATACTTCGCTCATTGTCTAATGTCATTCAACTGAGATCACAATCATAGCATTTAATTGTAAGTATAGCGATCAAATATATATGTGACAGATTTTGTAGGACGATTCTGTCTATGCATGGTTGGCGCGGTGGTGGCGGTGGCCTGTGGTGGGAGTGATTCAGGTTTCCCGTTAACAGCAGGAGCCATCCAAATGGAGAGGCCTGTTGGGATGCAGGAATGTAGTTGACTTATCCATGTCGTCCTCTAGACAGCCGAATAGCATACAAATACTTAGTATGTGTTGGACATCTTTCGTGATCGTGTGGAAATTTGAGAAGCTTCAATATGGACATGTGTTTGCGTTGGACCATTATTCCCTCCCGTGCAAATTGTCCCATTGACTGCTTCTTCACGTTTCCTGTCTTTATTTGGTTGAGAGAAGATCGATTGTGGTGTGTGTTCTGTGCATCTAGCAGGTGAAAGACGGCGGGAGGGCATGTTTGCTGGTTCTCTGGACATGAGAAACACCTTAGCTGACTTTATAAATTATAAGGATGATTTGTAATCTGTTATATCACCGACATCGGTATTCGCGAGTGGAAACATCAGTTTTCACGTAAAGGTCTTCGCAGATGGGGTAAGTTTCTAGTTACTCAATGGGTCACAATGATTTCTTAGTCAGTGGAAAATTGTGTGATCTGCGTGGTGGAAGCTATGCATGGAATGCACTGACACAAACCCTGACTTGGTGATCTGAATATATATATATATAAAAAAAAGACGCCACTGTGTGTTGGCTAGATTTACAAGTGTCGAAAATACCAAAAAGTTTCGTGGGAGTGGTGAAATCGATAAACCAAAAAGACTAGCGCTTTTTTAAAATTGTAATTACATCCTTTACTCATCAGTATGTGATGGCTGGAGGCTTTCTTGCAGTGCAAAAATGACACTCAGCTGGAGCAAGTGTGGACATATCATAAATTTTTTCTACACTTGTACTTGATAGTCAGAAATGTTATGCTGATGCTTGGACGCAAAGGGGCTATGGTTTTAGTTCCAACATATGTTTCTGGGAAGTAACCAAACTACTATTCATGTAAAAACAAAAAAAAATTACGTATGTCTAGTCATAATGGAGGCCTAGATTGGACATGGTGAATTGTGATTTCAGTGCATTGAGGAGTATATCCGAACGTAAGTGGTGATAGATTTATTTCGTAAACAGCTGTGCAATACAGCAATGCAAGTGTTCAACTGGACCTGCTATAGTGTGCAGATAGGACTGGTAATATGACTGTAACAATATGTCCCCTCATCAGCAGCCCTAAGCATACCCTCGCATTTTCCTTGTTCTACCGATAGTGATGTTGATTACAGTACACCAACCCACATTGGTGCTGTCTTTCCAAACATTGCATCCACAGGTGCAGTATTCATTATCACATAGTGCCAGATGCCTGTCCTTCATAACACTTGTTTGAGAGAATATTGGCAGGATGCAGCACCTTTCAGAATCGCTGATTCGAAGACTTTGTCAGATAATTTCCTAAGACTGACGAGAATCGAGATATATAGCCAGTGTGAGTGAAGACCTACCATACGTTTTTCAGCCACTGGACAGATTTAAAAGATAACTGCACTGTTTGTGTAAATTGTCTATACATTGTAGTGTAATGTTACTGTGGCTTATGTTGTGGCATAACCACGAGGGTATGAGAGAGATTTTTATGTGGAAAATTATGTGCACTTTAGATACTGTGATTCGTTCCAGAACTCTGAAATTGAGCTATTTCCCACCAGGGAGGAACCTTATGTTCTGCAAACTTATTAATAACGAATATGCAGCAATGTACTCGTATTATTGACACTAATCTGAATTTCGCTACCTGAAGTCCTTCCTCTTAAACACTAACTGAGTGTTTTTCCTGCCAGTTTCAAGATGGGAAGGGGAGGGGGAGGCGGAGAAGGTGAGGGGAGGGCTGTGGATTTCCTAGGAGGGGAAAAAGTGGCTCAGAGTGGAACAATTGTACTTTTCCCCAGAGTGTGAAGAGGAGTGGGAGGGAAGGGATGGAAGGGTTTCTCAGAAGGATAGATTATCCTCAGGAGGTCATAACCACTTAGCAGAACTATAGGTTAAGGGGTCAATTGATCAATTTAATTAGTTAGCTTACCAATTTGATATCAAAAGTGCACCAGGATAGCCTTTGCCCTACTACTCAGACTGCTTTCACACTTTGCGGTGGCTGCACTACTATTTGGAAGCCAGCTCAGCCAAAGGAGATATGGATACAGTCCGGCATGTTGGAGAAGTTGGTTGCCATTTGGGAGAGCAACTCCCCTAAAGGTCTCAGAGAAATCATGGTAACACATAAGTATGTCATTGTAACAGCTGCTCTGTGAACATTCTCTGTCTGTGTCTATATTCCCTTAAATCCAGAGTGGGTATTTTACCCACTCTGAAGTTTTAGAGTTGGTAAAACTACCCACTGTATCGATAGCAACTACTGGCCCTGAACAGGGGAAATTTAGGGGTCATCTGCTCTGGAGCTTCCTGTTGAACGCTGTGTGCTGAATGATGTGCTCCACTAACTTGTGCCTACACCAACATTGTACTCTATTGCCAGACCCGCCACAGATTGCCACCTTCGTAGTTTCTCCGCATTCTGTGATGAAGCGCAGACATCCAATGCCTTGTCACCTACTCATGCTTTCGTCATACTTCAATCACTTTACGCACAAGCCCACAACAGTGTCACGCGAACCTGTCCATAAGTAATGCAACACATTTTTTCGGCCAATTGCGGTCGAAAAAACGTGAAATTTGTTGTGAAACATCGTGTAATATTCCCGCTTCAACCCTTATAGTGGCATGAAGTTCCAATAGATAGTGATGTTATACATAGCAGTCAAAATGACGTCTGTAATGGAGGTGCATTCCAAGCAGACAGCTGAGTTTTTTTTCCCACAGAACAGCAGAACATTGCAGATATTCATAGGCTCTCGCAGAATGTCTGAGGAGACCTGGCAGTGAAGAAGTGCATGGTTAGTCACTGGGCGAAGTGTATGTCATTACCGTCACAAGATTACGCAAACCTGTCCGATCTCTCATGCAGGATGCTGACACACAGCTGTGACTCCTGCAGTGTTGTAACATGTGAACACTCTCATTGGAGGTGATCGAAGGATCACAATCAAAGACTTTGTTGCACAACAAGATGTCTTTGTTGGCAGTGCTTGTGAATGTGTCCATCTGTGGGGTACCAAAAGTTGTGTGCCTGCAGGGTTCCTCAACACCAAACAGAAGGCCGTAAAGAGCAACGAAAGATTGTCTGTGGGGAATTGCTTGACATTATGAGGTTGATCGTGACAATTTTTTGTTGAATATCATCACAGATGATGGAACACAGCTTCATCACTTCGAACCAGTCACAAAACAGGAACCCACAGAGTGACACCGTACCACCCCTCCTCTGAAAGAAAAGTTCCAAGTTGCACTCTCAGCCAGTAGGGTCATGGCATCGGTCTTATGGGACCCTGAAGGGATTATTCTGTTTGATGTCCTCCCTCATGGTGCAATGATCAACTCAGAAGTGTATTGTGCTACCCTCAGGAAAAGGAAGAATCGACTTCAGAGTGTTCATCGACACCAAAATGCAAATGAACTTCTCTTTGTCCATGACAATGCAAGGTATCGCACAAGTCTGTGCATCTGAGAGGAATTCAGAAAACTTCATTGGACTGCTCTCCCCATTGACCCTACAACTCAGATCTACCTTCCAAATTCCATCTGTTTGGCTCAATGAAGGATTCGCTCTTTGGGAAGCAGTAGTTGGATGATGGCGAGTTTACCGGTGCAGCAAAGTATTAACTCAGACATCAAGCAGTATAGTGGTGCCAGGTGGGCATACAGGTCCTCACAGTAATGTGGTGTAAGGCCGTCACACTGAAAGGAGACTGTTGAAAAATAGGGTTTATATCCGAAAGAGTGGAGAATAATATGGAGTATTGGAATCCCATGTGAAACAAACATGCCTTCAGAAAAAAAGTGTGTATCATTACTTATTGAACACCCCTTAAACTTTTCTTACTGCGTTATGTGCCCACAGTGACCCCAGGCATGTTTGTCTCACAGTGGTTATAATGTGTTGCCTCATAATTGTAGTTCCAACAACGAATATTAAACATGTACACAGAAGGGCTGCACAAATGGCGTTAGAGTCATGAGAAAGTGTCATTGAATTGCTGTAAAAACCGATCTGGCAGACGGTTGATGCAAATATCTAATGAAAGCCTTCTTACTAAGTTTTGAGAACCAGTATAAAGGGAGGAGACTGTGATTATTCTACTAACACCAATCTATTGGTTACAAAGGAACCACCAATGCAAGGTTGGACTAATTACCACAAGCTCAGAGGTATACAAGCAGTCACTCTTCCTGTGCTCCATGTGTGAACTGAATGGGAAGAAATCCTAATATGTGGTACACTACCATCTGACGCACAGTCCGATTCACGAACGATAACGGTTCTTGCAGATCAAGGCAGTAGAAGATTGCATTGGTGCCGATTCCAAGCGACAGTTTCAGTTCTCACATACAAGCACTCTGCGTTTGAAGAAATCGTGTAAGCTGCAAATCATGTCTCATGCTTGCTTATGCACAATTTGTCGCTTACCACCGCCACCAAAGATGACAATTCGCAACAAATGCATCAATGATTTATTAAACAACTCGCTACGATCACGTTTAATGTTCACACTGGCTACGGCATTCACAGAAGAGCTGTCTGAACATTACTCATTGGCTCTAGGAGAATGCGTGACGTAGTTGCGCAGAACAAGCCATCGTTCATGACTCCAATTATTGTGTTTGCAGCATACAAATGTAGACATAAGCTGTGGTTTCCTACGAAAATTAGTGTTCCTCCTTTCACCTGCAGTATATCTCTCTGCATCAGCAGCAGCAACAGCAGTTCACCATTAATGTGTCAAATAAACAGTTGCATTAAAATGGTCCATATACATACAACAGCAATGACCCAGTCTTTGTGTAATGAGAAAACAAACATGGTAGACCCTAAGACACCTAACAGTTCCTGCTAAGGCTGTGACAGTACACTATATTTTCTACCGTGGTATTTTTACTCTTTGGGGTTCTGCTTTGCTACCTCAGAGTTGGTGGAGTTCTTCTCCTAGGGAGATCCCTGCGCATCGTAAGATAGGAAAAGGTGTGACGAAGAAAGAATTTGATGATACTATGAAACTTTGATTTACTTAGCTCACCAGAAGGTAGTGTGATTTAGGGAATGAGGAAAAATGAAATGAAGTGATTGTATGGCATTGTTGGCTGGAAGGCTCCATTTGGGTTCGGCCGCTAAGTACAAGTCTTATTTCAGTCGACGCCACATTGGGCGACTTGCATGCCGATGAGGAGCACAACACAACAGCCAGTCCACAAGTGGACGAAGATCTCCAACCCGGCCAGTAATCGAACCCGGGCCCACTGCATGGAAGGCAAGCATGTTGCTACTTAGCTTAGCAGGCGGACAGAGAATGAGGAGAATCGGGTACATTGAGATATTAAGCACTCTTAGTTGATACCAAATTATACCATAACAAAAAGGCACATCTTCGTTTCTTATGTATCTGTGCTGTAAAAGCGTGAAATTTTAAACTTATGATTACAGTGGTAGCTCTTATCATGATTTTGTAGAATATTATGTACACAAGAAGCGGTATTATAGTCATCTACTCTATCATTTCCAAGTACCTTGAGCGTGAGACGTGATCTCCTCAAGGGAAAAGAGTTGTAAAATGAACAAATTACGGAGAGCATAAAATGTTGTCACATACTGTTTTCAGCTTTTTTTTAAAAAAAAAAAAAAACAGACCATCTTGCACATCATACATGCGAATAGTGCCTCTATTTGGCATCCTAGAAACCGACACTGCAGGTATCTTAATTTCACCACAGTATACTGATTTCCCCATAGTTTTTCCTGTATGGGCAGATAAGAAAAAAATTGTGGTATGCTGTTTCAGTTACCTTGGTCATTGGTACACGAGTTCTGGAAAACACGGGGAATACATTTCCCTGACGATCCGATAGCTTAAGGGCAGTTTTGCTTTTATACAACATGTAAAATGTTTTCTACAATGGTATTTCAAACTCTCTTGTTTCTCCAGATGGGCGACTAGTAAATGAGCAGTGCGAACTGATTTTGGAGATAATGAAATTATATTATACTACATAATTATGACGGTCCCTACAGCAGAACTTCGCAGCTTGAATTTGGCGGTATGTGACTGTTGCTATCTGTCGTTACGTAGTTTCTATTTTGTGTTCGAATCTTCGGCAAAAGGGAATTGTGAGGCTTTTACGTAGAATTACAGTCAATTTTTTTGGGAATCTGATGGTACCAAGTAGAAAAGGGTGATATTAAGGACAAGCCTTACGAGGTTGACCAGAAAATGTGAAATTCTTAATCGCCGAGCGACATCCAACCGTCACGTTTTGTTGTGTGCTTATCGGTCAGGAGCAACTTTCAACAGTTGGCACTACACGTTTTCAATATTTTCGTACTGCTTGAAGTACATGAGTGACACTACTGTCGAAAGAGAAGATTAGTTTTGATGTTGTGAATGTGGGCTGCGTTACATTTTAACAATGGAATTTTCTGACATTCCGTCGTGTTTACAGGATTTTAATGATTTGGGTTCCGATTTTAAAGTACTGGAGGTAAGTTGTGTACTTTGTTCCGTTCCAGTTATTCAGTGGCTGTTTGGATGTATCGTTAATGTGCAGTTATCCAAGGCAAGACACTGCATAAAATATTTCTTAGTGTTAGCGCCCGATTAATGTATGTCAACCCATCACGATTTGTTTTATGAAGCAACGAATTTTCGTGGTGTCAAGTCAGAGTCTTGTGGCTTTACTTTTTAGACTTTGATTGTAAGCTCTGCTAAGCTGTTTTATGCTTACATCATTGAATTTTTGCTGATATTCTTTCATTTGTACAGCAATCCAACAACTGTTCTAGAGAAACACAGTCGCTAGCGATTCGTTTCAAATTAAATACTCGACTTTTTGTAGTTGTAGTCACACCAACGGTAAACATGGTTGATTAAACAACAACTGGGATTAATAAAGCTAAAATAGTTTAAGCTGTAGTTGTAGTAGTGTTTATTACTGTCTAGTACATAATGAAATTACTACAGATTCTTTTTCTAGGAACTTAATCGAGAGTATCTTAAAAAGTTGGATGAGGTTTCAGACCTGCAGGCAAAATGTGTGAAAGAAATAAATCACCAGCGATACCGAATGAACATCATTAATCGCTCTCTAAAGAGGTAAGGATCTGCAATGAACGTGTACACTATATGAAATTGTTAAAAGTTTTCATGTAATGCATGTTTGTCAGGAAATGAGCAAGAGCCAAATCTGTTATGTGTGCCTTTAAATTCTGTAGTGAGTATGAAACCGTACTGAACTCAGTAATGTTTTATATTAGTAGCTTACAGAAATGGAATACTGCCAGTCTGAGAGACATGATTAATTGATGGGGGCTTTGGACAATCATAGGGCTCTGTGGTTGTTTCTGTAATTGTCGGGTAGGAATGCTTCAAGAATTGTGAATAAATTATTTTTCCAAGAGCTCATAAACAGATCAAATATAATTTTGAAGTATTTATTGTACAACAGGCTTTCAAAGATTAATGTAAAGATATATATGCAAAATACTTTCTCATGACGTAGGACTAGTACTCTGAGAACATAGCAGGCCATAACCCTAGAAACATAGCTGCATCTGCTACTACTTAGTTTGGATGATAAATTTGAGGACTGTAGAAGCAGAAGATAATTTAGTGGAGTTCATACAGTTAAATAACATTGAATGAGATATAGTGAATCTATCACGAATGAACAGGAAGAGATGGGTGATCTGATGTCTGTGCTGGCTTTGATAAACGGTAAACAAGACTAACATTACAATCTTATGAGTACTGAAGGAATGTGGCATAATATCAAAACTTTTTAAAAATGAAAGATTTACTACACAAAGAGTTCACGTATAAGAAGTAATAAGGTCCTATTCTGATAGAGACGTTTGAGATAGCAGTGAGCTGTCGTAAATACTTATAAATGAGAGCAGTTCCCACTATAATTTTATAATGAGATATTTAATGCAAAGGGATGAAAGAAACTAAAGAATGTTAAGTGGTGAACTTGGTATGTCATGGAAGTGAGAATGCATGTGCTTAATTTTGTCTAACAGTGGGGAAACTGTGAAAGATGTGATCTCGGGCCAATAAGATACTATATAAAAATAGAAAGCAGCAGATTGATCACACCGTAAATCAGATATGTAAGTAATCAACCAACTCAGTTTATTTTTGTGCAAGGGGTGGCTAAGAAGCAGCGCAGTTTCTTACAAAATAAAATTGAAACTATCGGAAAACAATTTAACTGAATCATTTCATTTTAAAAATGATCTTAAGTTGCATACATGTTGCAGCTTTCATCTGTAGTTGAGTGTTCTTTCCTTTTTTGTATAGGTATCTGTACTGGAGTACAGTGGGAGTGGACACTTGTTCAGCTTTTGCATGAAATGTGGTAACTAGGACCGGCATATATATGTAATCAGTTTAATAGACGAGTCTTTATGTTATCACATACCCTTTTTATAATTATTTGAAACTTATTCTGTTTTGCTAAATTTCTAATGAGTTTGGTGTGGCACATACAGGGGTTCTGCCACAGCTGCATCTTAAGATATAGTGATACCCATGACATAGTTGCAGTACTGTACCCCATATGCTAAAAGAAGAGCACTGATAGCTGGCAGAGACAAGGCACAAAAGGCATACCTTCATACTGCGTGAAAGCCACAGTTGCTTAGCACTGAAGCGTTGTCTAGAAATGTAAATAAAATTTCCATGATTGGGTATGTTAGGTGTTGGTCCCATGGTCTAGGGATAGCGTCTTTGATTAAAGGTCTACATGTCCTTGGTCCCGGGTTCAAAACCATCCACCACTTAAATTTTGATTATAATCAGCATTTGGCAGCCAAAGACTTCCGGCATAAAACGTACCCTCATTCTGCTAATGGCTTTGTCAGAGGGTTCAGGGCACACTCTTGTCCTTGGGATGGAAGAATGCCTCTAAAGGTGGAAGAATAAGCAATGATCAACGGCATGAGGATGCAGAAGGTAATGGAAACCTCTGCATTAAAGACACACAATGTGTACGCACAGGACATATTGTCTGTAACTGAAAAAGTGTGGTGGTGATCTCTCAATTGGCAAAAGATTCCTGGATAGTGCCCCATATGGATCTCTGGGAGGGGACTGCAAAGGGGGAGGTAACCATGAGTAAAAGAGTCAATAATCATCAATGGGATAACATTCTACAAGTTGGGGTATGGCATGTCAGAAACTTTAATGTGACAGGGAAGCTAGAAAATCTGAAAAGGGAAGTGCAAAGGCTCAATGTAGATATAATAGGGGTCAGTGAAGTTAAATGGAAAGAAGACGAGGATTTCTGGTCAGATGAGTACAGGTTAATATCAACAGCAGCAGAAAATGGTATAATTGTTGTAGGATTCGTTATGAGTAGCAAGGTAAGGCAGAGAGTGTGTTACAGTGAACAGTTCAGTGATAGGGTTGTTCTTGTCAGAATCGACAGCAAACCAACACCAACAATGATAGTGCAGGTATACGTGCCAGTGTCCCATGATGAAGATGAGAGAGAAAGTAAGCATATGAGGATATTGAAAGGGTAATACAGAACATAAAAGGAGATGGAAAATCTAATACTCATGGGGGACTGGAATGCAGTTGTAGAGAAAGGAGTATAAGAAACAGTTACAGGAGAATATGGGCTTGGGACAATGAATGAGAGAGAGAAAAGAGTAATTGAGTTCTGTAATAAATTTCAACTAGTAATAGCAAATACTCTGTTCAAGAATCACAAGAGGAGGCAGTGCACTTGGAAGAGACCAGATGATACGGGAAGATTTCAGTTAGATTACATCATGGTCAGACAGAGATTCCGAAATAGGATACTGGACTATGAGGCATACCCAGGAGCAGATACAAACTTGGTGAACAGTAGGCTGAAGTTAAAGAGATTAGTCGGGAAGAATCAGTATGCAAAGAAGTGGGACACAGAAGCAGTAAGGTATAATGAGGCATGCTTGAAGTTTTCTAAGGCTATAGATATGTCAGGAGCAGCTCAGTAGGCAGTACAGTCGAAGAGGAATGGACATCTCTTAAAAGGACAATCACAGAAGTCGGACAGAAAAACATAGATACAAAGAAGGTAACTCCGAAGAAACCATTGGTAACAGAAGAAATACTTCAATTGATCAATAAAAGAAGGAAGTACAAAAATGTTCAGGGAAATGCATGAAAAATGTGACGAAATAAAAAAAGAAATGGTTGTTGGAAGGACTGACTCAGCATACGGAAAAGTCAAAACGTCCTTCGGTGACACGAAAAGCGAGAATGGTAATATTAAGAGTGGAACAGGAATTTCGTTGTTAAATGCAGAGGAAAGAGGGGATAGGTGGAAAGAGTACATTGAAGGCCTCTATGAGGGGGGTGATTTATCAGATGATAGAAGAAGAAACGGCAGTTTTGAAGAGATAGGGGACTCAGTATTAGAATCAGGATTTAAGAGAGCTTAGGAAGACTGAAGATCAATTAAGGCAGAAGGGATAGATAACATTCCATCAGAATTTCGAAAATCATTGGGAAAACTGTCAACACATTGACCCATTGGTGTATAGAATGTATAGTCTGGGGACATACCATCTAACTTTTGAAAAAGTGTCATCCATGCAATTCCAAAGACTCTGAGAGCTGACAAGTGCGAAAATCATCACACAATCAGCTTAACAGCTCATGCATCAAAGTTGCTGACAAGAATAATATACAGAAGAATGGAAAAGAAAATTGAGGCTGTGTTAGAGGACATTCAGTTTGACTTTAGGAAAGGTAAAGGCACCAGAGGGGTAATTCTGATGTTGTGGTTGAAAGACTAAAGAAAAATAAAGACATTTTCATAAGATTTGTCGACCTGGAAAAAGTGTTAGATATAGTAAAGTGGTACAAGATGTTACAGATTCTGAGAACAATGAAGGTAAGCTCTAGGGAAAAACGGGTAATATACAATTTGTACAGAAACCAGATGGCAGTTATGAGTCGAGGGGCATGAAAGGGAAGCAGTGGTTGGGAAGGGAGTGAGACAGTGTTGTAGCCTATCCCCAATGTTATTCAATCTATATTGAGCAAGCAGTAAAGGAAACTAAAACAAAAATTCGAAGCAGGAATTAAAGTCCATGGAGAAGAAATAAAAACTTTGAGGTTTGCCGCTGACATTGTAATTGTCAGCTAGCAAAGGACCTGGAAGAGCAGCTGAACAGAATGAACAGTGTGTTGAAAGGAGATGAACATCAACAAAAGCAAAACGAGGATAATAGAATGTAGTCTAATTAAACCGGGTGACGCTGTGGGAATTAGATTAGGAAATGAGACGCTTAAAGTGTTGCAACATTTTTACGGAATGCAAACTGATCTTTCCCGAGGTCGGCTTCTACCAGTTTTTCCATTCGTCTGTAAAGAAGTCATGTTAGTATTTTGCAGCCATGGCTTATTAAACTGATAGTTCGGTAATTTTCACATCTGTCAACGCCTGCTCTCTTTGGTAGTGGAATTATTATATTCTTCTTGAAGTCTGAGGGTATTTCGCCAGTCGCATACATCTTGCTTACTAGATGGTAGAGTTTTGTTAGGCCTGGCTCTCCCAAGGCTGTCAGTAGTTCTAATGGAATGTTGTCTACTCCTGGGGCCTTGTTTTGACTTAGGTCTTTTAGTGCTCTGTCACTCTCTTCACGCAGTATCGTATCTCCCATTTCATCTTCATCTACATCCTCTTCCATTTCCATAATATTGTCCTCAAGTATATCGCCCTTGTATAGACCCTCTATATACTCCTTCCACCTTTCTGCTTTCCCTTCTTTGCTTAGAACTGGGTTTCCATCTGAGCTCTTGATATTCATACAAGTGGTTCTCTTTTCTCCAAAGGTCTCTTTAATTTTCCTGTAAGCAGTATCTATATTACCCCTAGTGATATGCGCATCTGCATCCTTACATTTGTCCTCTAGCCATCCCTGCTTAGCCATTTTGCTCTTCCTGTTGATCTCATTTTTGAGACGTTTTATTCCTTTTTGCATGCTTCATTTACTGCATTTTTATATTTTCTGCTTTCATCAATTAAATTCAATATCTCTTCTGTTACCCAAGGATTTGTATTAGCCCTCGTCTTTTTACCTACTTGATCCTCTGGTACCTTCACTATTTCGTCTCTCAAAGCTACCCATTCTTCTTCTGCTGTATTTCTTTCCCCCATTCTTGTCAGTCGTTCCCTAACGCTCTCCCTGAAGCTCTCTACAACCTCTGGTGCTTTCAGTTTATCCAGGCCCCATCTCTTCAAATCCCACCTTTTTTTGCAGTTTCTTCAGTTTTAATCTGCGGTTCATAACCAATAGATTGTGGTCAGAGTTCACATCTACCCCTGGAAATGTCTTACAATTTAGAACCTGGTGCCTGAATTTCTGCCTCACCATTATATAATCTTATCTGAAACCTTCCAGTAACTCCAGGCTTTTTCCGTGTATTCAACCTTCTTTCATAATTCTTGAACCAAGTGTTAGCTCTGATTGTTACGCTCTGCGTAAAATTCTACCAGGCGGCTTCCTTTTTCATTCCTTACTCCCATTCCATATTCACCTATTGTTTCCTTCTCTTCCTTTTCCTACTATAGAGTTCCAGTCACCCATGACTATTAAATTTTCGTCTCCCTTCACTATCTGAATAATTTCTTTTATCTCATCATACACTTCATCAATCTCTTCATCATCTGCTGAGCTAGTTGACATATAAACTTGTACTACTGTAGTAGGCATGGGCTTTGTGTCTATCTAGGCCACAATAATGCGTTCAGTATGCTGTTTGTAGTAGCTTACTCGCACTCCTATTTTTTTATTCATTATTAAACCAACTCCTGCATTACCCCTATTTGATTTTGTGTTTATAACTCTGTATTCACCTGACCAAAAGTCTTGTTCCTCCTGCCACCGAACTTCACTAATTCCCACTATATCTAACTTTAACCTATCCATTTCCCTTTTTAAATTTTCTAACCTTCCTGCCTGATTAAGGGATCTGACATTCCACGCTCCGATCCGTAGAATGCCAGTTTTCTTTCTCCTGATAACGACGTCCTCTTGAGTAGTCCCCGCCCGGAGATCCGAATGGGGGACTATTTTACCTACAGAATATTTTACCCAAGAGGACGCCATCATCATTTAATCATACAGTAAATCTGCATGCCCTCGGGAAAAATTATGGCTGTAGTTTCCCCTTGCTTTCAGCCATTTGCAGTACCACAACTGCAAGGCCGTTTTGGTTATTGTTACAGGGCCACATCAGTCAATCATCCAGACTGTTGTCCCTGCAACTACTGAAAAGGCTGCTGCCCCTCTTCAGGAACCACACGTTTGTCTGGCCTCTCAGCGGATACCCCTCCGTTGTGGTTGCACCTACGGTACGGCTATCTGTGTCGTTGAGGCACACAAGCCTCCCCACGAACGGCAAGGTCCATGGTTCGTGGGGGGTATCATATCGTATTTCCCTAAAATTCATTTCACTTATGCGAATATTTATTTGAAGACAATTGTCAGATTTCATGATTTTAAGCCCAAGCAGTAATCTGCATTTTCTACAGAGATCTGAAAATATTTGTTGTACTGTTCAATAAATTTGTTTTGTCAGGAGTACACAGTCAATCCACCATCAGTATAAAACTGTAGAGCAAGGCTTTCACTACAGAACATACACGGATCTGAACAGCTGTCTCATCAATTCAGTTCACTGAGAAACTTAGCTAGACATTCATACCAGCATTTTGAATCTTTAATCTGTACACTCCCTTCAGCAATTTACGTACATGTCCTATACCATCATGACTACTCTCTGAATTTCCTCCTTCAAAATACCCTTCATAAATGCTGTCCTCACATCAAATTGCCGTATACATCACTCAAGTTCTACCACAACACTCAACAGGGCTTTCCCCATCTCAAATCTTGTGACAAGGCTAAATGTCAGCATAATCTGCTCCAAATCATAGAGTAAACCCTTATGCCACCATTTGAGCCTTATATTGAACCATTTTGTTATTTGCATTTAATTTTGTAGCAAAAACCAATAGATTTTCAATCGCTTTAATTGTTTTAGTTTTCTTAATTCTCACATTTTATTTTTCTTCAGAGAATTCATGTTAACCTCCATTTCTTTATTCCATTCTCTCTCTCTCTCTGAGAAAAATAAATACGATACCCACAATCTTCGTAACCAACCACAGCCGTTAACCCTATTTGGCATGTCTCCTGCCAGGCATCTCCGACACTTTTTGTCGATGACTTTGCGCTCTTTTGTAGTTCTCCATGGACTTGTCTCCTCGAGTGGCATCTTCGGCATTGTCTCGATCACCTTCACTCGTGGAGTACCAACAGTGGCTTCACATTTTCAATGACAAACAGTTTGTATGAATTTCTGAAGTGCAATCGGTTTCTTCCACCATTTTTACATCTTGGGCCTCTTGCTCTTCAGTTCACAGAAACTATGAAATTCCTGAGGCTCATGAGTTACAGAAAACTTTCTTGATCCTCTGACGTGTATTACCTGGCCACACACTGTATCCGGTGTCTCAATATCATAGATTTTCTAAGGGGTTCTTCCTGGGAAGCAGATCAGACCACCTTCCTCCATTTGTACCGAACCCTTGTCTTTTTGAAATTTGACTATGGGTGTTTTATTTATGCATCTGCACATCTGGCCATTTTACGCTGCCTTAATACAATCCACCATTATGGAATCCCTTAGACCACTGGTGCTTTCTACAGTAGCCTGGTTACAAGTCTCTGTGCTGAAGCTGCCAAACTAAAGCTGTTGTACTAGCATGATGTTCTCCTCAGCGTCTATGCATGCCGTATGTCTGCCATGCCCAGCCACCCATTCTATGCCTCGTTTATCAATGACCCCCTTGACTGCCAGTATGGGGCGTTTCCTTCTTCTCTGTTACCTCCTGAAGTTAACTTTCAGCTATTGCTCTGGCAGCTTAACTTCTCACTACTTGCCACATTTCCGATGGGTGTTAATCCTGCACCAACTTGGCTTCATGCAGCGGCCTTGTTAATTTTGGACTTCAATTGCTTCCTAAGGAAACTACTATGGATTTGATCATTGTTTTAAGTTTCTCAACATTCGCATGGAACTTAGCAATAGTACTTTGTTGTTGGCTCTGAACATTTTTGGTGTTGGCTTCCTGTACACTGCTCAATATTTACAACTGAGTCCTTTGTTCTCTATCAGGCCACCAGTACATTCGGCAACATAGGCTTTTTAATTGTGTCTTATGCCCCAATTATCTCTGTGCCTTTCAGAGCTTGGGTGCGCGCTGTACACAGTCCATCTCTTAGTGCAACAACTGTGAAGTTCATGTTGGTTCCTGGTCATGTTGGTCAGAAGGGAAATGAGGCTGCTTACACTGCTGCCAAGGCTGCAGTCCTACCTTGGTCCGCTAGCTCTTCCATCCCTTTGGATGATCTCCGTGTGTTGGCAGCTGGTATCATTTTGACATAACCCCTGATCTTCTCTTTGCGGGAACAAGTTCTGGGGAATTAAACTTCTCCCAGTGGCTTGGCCAACATCATCTCAGCTCTCTCGCTGCAAGGAGATCATTTTAGCTTGGTTGCATATTGGGCATTGTCGTTTTAGCTATTGTCATTTGTTAAGTGGTGATCCCCCACCACTTTGTGCTCATTGTCATCAACCTTTGATGGTTTGCCATTTCCTGGCCGAATGCCCTTTTGCTAACTATTTACATTCTCATGAATGTTTGCTGTCTGAGTTATTGGCTGTTTTAGAGAACGATGCGCTGGCTGTCAATCGTGTTTTACTTTTTATCCGTCATAGCAATGTGGCGAAGGAAATTTAATCTTTAGTTTGGGACCTCCACTGTCTCTACAGCGTATTTTGTGGACCTTTCTCCACGAGGAAGTCCTTGTCCATCGCTCACTTTCCTTCCTCTGGATGTGCTTAATTATAGTCGCTTTTGAGTTATTTTACTACTTGGTATGACCTTAGTTGTTTTTGCACCCTAAAGCAAACAAAACGAAACAAAAATTTCTTCCTGTAACCTCTACACAGAAGTCTGTTGTAACTTTAAATAATCCTTGTAAATATATTCAGGTCAAGTTAGTTTCGATCAGTGGAAACATTAATGGGTTGGTATTTGATCAGTATTTACCAGAAAGACTATGAAAGTAAATTAAACTTCAACATTTACTGTATGAAAGTAAATTAAACTTTTAACATATATGTACAATACACATTAGTATGTAACTTACAAAAGAAAAGAAAATATCGAGTAATGTGTATTGGATTCTTACTCTGGGAAATTCATATTTTGTGTGTTTCTTGATATGTTCTTTGGTAGTTAAGTTTTCTGTTCCTCCATCCTCATATTTACTTTGCATGCACTCAATTAAACATTGTCTAGATGCTTCTTACCACACCAAAAGGCAGAAAAGCTTTAAATTGAAATGGAATGCAGTTGGAGGTGCATCTGAAAGAAGTAAAGAGTTGTCATTGGTTTTGGAGCTCAAGGCAAAATTGAACTAGAGCACAAATCCACCTACCATGTTTCAGTATTCGCTGTACATTAAATGTTTTGGAACTATTGGCAGACTGCAAGCCCTGGTAGTATAATGAAAATTGCAGATTGAGGAAGAAACAGTTAGCACATTTGGTTGGAGAAGTGACCATCATATTCTGAATGCCAATACGATGGCGGTCCAAGAAGTATCACGTTTATTTACAAAATCGGTCATTATTCAGATGCAGTTGTTTGACATGAGTCACCTCCAAAGTACTACCCTTCAGGTTCTACACATCTTGTTCACCATTG
The DNA here is from genome assembly GCF_021461395.2 of Schistocerca americana. NCBI lineage: Eukaryota > Metazoa > Arthropoda > Insecta > Orthoptera > Acrididae > Schistocerca > Schistocerca americana. The sequence goes on along the minus strand of NC_060119.1, from coordinate 144,705,567 downwards.
CTGCTGGTGCTGCTGCCGGAACCATCACTGCTCCATCGACTTCTACACAATGTCTTTCCTGTTTTGAAATATGGTACTTTTAAGTCTTATTTAGTTTAGGGTCAAGCCAGAAGTCACTCAGTGCTAAATCAGGGGAATAAAGGGGCTGGCAAACCTCAGCCACGTTGTATTCAGCCCTCCGAATTAATTGAGAACAATGAGCAGATGTGTTATTGTGATGGAAGGTGCCAGCTGCTCGCTGCTCCCAACTCTGGCCGTTTACTTCCTGAAGGTGATGCAGAACCTCGTGGTAGAACTCCTTATTGACATTAGTGCATTCTGGGTCATGCTCGTGATGGACCACAGCATTGGAGTTATAGAAGGCAGTCACCATGACAGATTGTTGTGGACCTTCTTTGCTTTTTTGGGTCTCAGGGATGACGCATACTTCCATTGCGATGATTGGAACTTTGTTTCTGGTTTGTACCCATAAACCTGGGACTCATCACCAGTGGTCACTGTGTTAATAAAGTTGAGATTACTGTTCAAAGGATTTGTGATCTCCGAATGAAGTTGCTTCTGGTCAGTTGTTAGCAACTTTGGCTCAAATTTTGCTGAGGTCCAAATTGTTTACTAAAATGGAATAAATGTATCCAGTGCTAATTTTAACATCGTCTGTAAGTCCTCTGATCATGATTTGTCTATCCTGTGTCACTAGGATCCTTTCATGATCAATAACAACCTTATTTGCAGATGTTGAGGGCCTACCTGAACATGCTTCACTCTTGACTGATGAGCAGCCGTCTTTGAAGTGTTTGTACCCATTGCTTTGACCTCATACAGTTGCTGAATCTTTTGAATTATTCATCTTGAGAAGCTCCAAGCTTGAAACAAAAGTTGATGCAATAACTTCGTTCAGCTTTTTCTGCCATTTTGTGCACAACACAAAATCGGACAACTACAGGTGTTCATTAATCTACAGCTAGCCAACGACTGATTGTTTTCACAGTTGTGGAGGGGGGGAAACAGGTATTTACACTACAGATACTTACAAACATAGTGTGTATGCACACCCTGTACCATTGTTGGTTTTGCCAATAAAAAAAATATCATCAGATACTTTTTGAACAGCCCTCATAAAATCGTATGAAATTTAGATCTTCATTTTCTTCTTCATTTAAAGAACACATACAATAAACTGTTTTTGTTCACTCTTTAAGGATAACAAATTATTGTTTTATTCTGCCCTCCAATTGTTAAGTTGTTGTACAGTGGAATGTGTGATCTTTCCTTTTTAGCATTACCAGAGAGGAGAGTTGTACTGGGCCATATCGTATGACCAGATGGACCTCACTATGTTACTGTGCAGATATACATTTGTTTAAGAACAGAATGTGAATAATGCAGAAGCATGGGGGTAAGAGGGGGCCGTGTTGAAACATTTCTTCTTATAGAGTTCCTCCATTTAAGGCTGCAGAAAGTTGTCTAACATGTCCCACGATAATGATTCACAGTTATTTTCAACTTCCCCTGAAAATGTCTCCATACACAATATTCAGTAATAACAAACCAGACAACTACATGTGTGCTTTGCAACAGTTTCGTTAAATTCATGGGGGTTAACTTCTGCCCCCTCTGGAACTTTGAATCCCTTAGGTACTGCACAGACACGAAATTTGCCTTGTCACAGCAGCAGCATTTATCAGGGTGTTATTCAAAGAGGCTAAAATTGTGTGTGGTTTTTTTTAATGCAGTTTTTGTATTCCTTGTTTGGAGTTTAATAACTCTTGAAAACTAGTTGGTCCTGCCATTTCTTGTGCCTCATGAGATATGGAAATTTTCAGAGTTTGTTTTGTTGGTACATTTCTGTCATATCAAGACAGCAAGTGTACTGCTTTGATTCTAAACTGAAACTTGCTAGTTGCAGGCAGTGGTGATCAGTCACAGGAAACAGATATATACACAAGGCATTTTTAGAGGGGGAACTGCAAAGTAAATCATTGTTTCACAAAAAATATTCAATAAACTTAGAGCTATAATTAATTTGTAAAATAGTCTCAGATATTTATAGGCTCTTGTTATTTGAATAATGCAAAAGAATGTGAAAAACTTGGCTGCTTGCAAAGAACTGCTGTTGTATAGCAGTTAGTATTGTTTTTGATTAACCTCGTCTGATCAGCATGTGCTGCCCTCCCTGTAGGGTCTGACTCACCATTATTTTTCTATCTGTTGGAATATTTTATTTACTGTGGTACTTCAGAGCTTATCTTAATAATTAAAAAAGACAAGTGTTCATCAATGAAGGAAATAGTTCTCTCCAGTTGACCAAAGATTACTGAATATGCAGTTATAAGATTAATTTTTGCCACAGTCAATGTTTGAATCAACTAATTCAGGGAGATGAGTGCATTAGTGCTTAGTTATTTTGACAGCACAACACATTATTAGCACTGGCTGTTAGTGATATAGAATGTTGCTTTCATGATATAACATTGCTGACTTGGAGGAGGTAGTGTCAACAGATAATTTTCTGCGAGGTTTTTGTAGTGTTTTTACATGATAATGTAAGTTTCAGCTTTTTCTCCACTGCTTTACAATTGGAAATCGAGAATTGCCGTGTAGGGTATGATTAAGCAGCCTCACAGGTACCCTCCCGCACAAAGTGGCTGTATACGTCGTATATGTAAGAAATTTAAGGTTGGACCTCTATAACTCTCATGATGATTTTTACTCAGGGAAAGGAAAGAGCTTAGCTTTTCCATGCATATTAAATCCAGACATTTAGTGGATGACAGTTTTCTGGAAGCTTATTCATAGTTTGCCCATGAAATTGACTGATCTGATACAGAAACAATGGCATTTGTTTATTTCAGGTGCTAACACTGTTCCCACTAGAGTTAATGTTTTGTTGTTTCACTTTCATGTTACTGTTATGGTGAATATTATGGACATTGGGAAGTAGTCAAGCTGTAACTTGTTCAAGATTGATGGAGACTTCTTTGTTGAGTGTTAATTGATTTATTGGTGATTATTAGGGTACCTTGTGAGGACGATAACACCAAGGTTTTAATGTTTTCTCCAGTGAAGACAATGTTTTTGTAGAGCTGTTGGAAATTATTGCTTAGGACCCTCAAATGTTTGTGAATATTAAGGATTTTATGATACCAATGGCTACTTGGCTAATATATTGATAAAGTAATCTTTTTCATCTTTACTCAAATAGAATCAGTTCTGGGTAGGACAGATATTAACACAGTAATTGTATATTGATATCGTACTAAGCAAAGGATTTTTTGTCATCTTAGTATTGCATAATCTTGACCACAAGTAGCATCATTTTATTATTGACAGGTTAGGGATTCCATTTATTGGTGTAATATGGTAACCTTCTTTGATTACAGTCTTTTGACATGCAGTACAATTATGCCTAGTAGAAGATGTGGAGCTTAACTCAGCATCATTGTTTTCAGGTTTCTTTTTCATTCCATGGATGTATGCAAGATGCCTGTGACGACCACAGGTAGATGATGCTTTCCATTTAAAAGTTAAAAAGCAATTTCACAATCAGTTTCCAATTCTCTAGCAAATATTTCTGGCTTCCTCTACTTTGTTTATTCTTAATTTTAATATAAATACACAAAAATACTAATACTATAATAAAAGGTACTAGGATCAATTGTAATATCTAAACAGTGATTTAAAAAAATAAAAATAAGAAGTTGAAGTCTGGAGTCATTTCTACTTAACAATAAATTGGGTGTAAAAGTTAAGTGTGTCACCAATATATTAGCAGTAGTCTCTGGAACAGATTTTCAGAGAGCTAATAAGATGTGGAAAGATGCTAGAAAGAATTTCAGAGGAGGGGGTAACATTTCAATAATAAGTCCTTGAATGAGAGTTACATGATTCATGTTTGGTACAACAGCATTAGTTTCTTACCTGTAGTTTCAAATTTTACCTCATAAAATGTACATGTTTACCTATAATTTCATTATTAGAAAAGTTCTAGCATAGATTATTCTTTTTTGCTGTGTATTTTAAATTATTGTGATCACATTCAGCCCCAAATTTAATTTTGTCCTTAATAACAAAGTGTGTATGTTGTACCTGCAGGGTAAATATGAACCAGCTGAACTGTGGTTTTTCATTGCAAAATTAAGGTTCGTATTAAATGTATGTACACTCAAAGTATGAAGTTTCGTCTTAGTCTGTACACGTTTTTCAGTGATTGTTGCTTGTTTTGAGATTAACTTCATTTTATGTCATTTCCCAAACATTCTTCATTGTTAGGTGTGAATCTGTTATTCCTCTCGTCTTTGGCACTTCAGGAATTTTGTAGACTGCCAACGTTCTATTTAAAATTTTGTTGGTGCTAATATGTGGTCAAGATACTAGGTAGAATCAGTAAATTTAGTATATTTGCTAATGCAACTTTCAGACTTCTACAGAATATTGTGTACTGCAATTAGAACAATCTGGTGTACCACATTGATACATGTAATTCCTCTGTGGGTGATGGTTAATAGCACGAATAATCCATATGTCTAATTTTAGGTGCTGAGAAAGACCTTAAAAATTGCAAAAACTGTTATTTTTTTGTTGTGACACCTGTAATGACAGGTGAAACCCTTGGATTTTTCACCATTTTAAAAGGGTGCCAGATGTCTGGAAAGTGTAGCAGTCTTAACATTAACACAGACTCACTGAGGAAGACACACCACTTAAAGGCTGTGTCAGAAACTGAAGCAAACACCAGTCTTTTTTTTTTCCCAGTTTTGAGTAATTATGTGAAATGCTTTATTCTGACCAAAGTTGATTATTAAAAATAGATGTAGCAGGTGCCTCGTTGCAGCTAATGAGGAAACTGCTGAATGCTTTGTTGCTTATTATGGGGATCTACAACAGAAACCAGCTGCAACCATAAAAAAATTAAAGAATATATGATTTGTGAAATGGTAGTTAAGTTTTTTTAAGGAAAAGTTAAATAATTCAGATCTAATCTCTAAGAATAATTGAATATTACAGGCTGCAATTGACTCATAGAGGCAACTGAAGAGTTACTGAAGTATCTGCAATGCTGTTGCCAAATCTGATCATCTCCAAAAAGAGCAAAAATTGTCGATTGAATCGCATGTGGCATCCCAGCTGCATAACAACTTCGTTTGTTTTATCCACTGATACATCACCGGAGTTGTTGCTTGACAGAGGTTGAAATGTGCGTGCACTAAGATGTGGAGTGGGAATGGCATGCCTGTGTTTGATTGTCTGGGTGTTTTGCTCCAGTTGGTGGAGGTGGTGCAGTACATGACCTTCAAACTGTCAACTGAAATTGTAGTAGAGATTCCATCAACATCTAACTTAGACTGCTTGTCTCCTCAGTGGAGCACTTTGTAGGGTCCATCATAAGTTGGCTGTAAAGGATAAAGCACAGTGCCGTGCCATACAAAAACCTGCTTGCGTTTTGACAACTCACTGAAAACAAATGGATGAAGAGATTGCTGTACTCTCATTACTACCAGACTCAGTTGCTGTATGTGCGACCGCAGCATAACAACGTCAGATGCTATGACAACTTCACTGGAGTGCTGCTGAAGAATTTGCCTGGTAGGCCAGTTTGTTGCCCTTAATTCAGGTCAGCTACCATGGTTTCTAAATCCTCCTTTATATATGCACAGATGCCCAATAGAACAGTAGATAGCATTTATGGACAGAAATTGCTGTAAATTGATGTTTTAATGCTTTGAGTTACCAATATTGTGGTACCAGCCATTCATTTGCCACTGGGTGGTACACTGTGATTCTAATCACCTTTCTGCCAAACAGTGCGGTGAGAGAGTTGAACGGGTAAATCGAATTGTCTGCCCTGATCCATGGTGATACGTAAAGGAACACTGAAATGGACAATCCAGCTGCTGAAACAGGGGATAACTACTCTCACTACTGTGATATCTGCCGTGTGGAAAGCCACTGGCCAGCATGTAAATCGATCAACTACTGCAGTATAGTAGGTACACCCCTCAGTTGGTTGTAGGGATCCTATTATATCGAGATGTATGCCTTTGAACATTATGTGGTACAAATGTACAGAGTAATTTTTTTGTGGTGTGTTGAGGCACTCAGTCTTGAAATCTATGCCCAAACTCAGCCACACAAAAACTCATTTGATCGATGAGGTAGTATTGCAGATCCCTTGATGTGACAGTTGATGTAGTGAAGTGACAGCTTGTTGACAGAAACCAGTTGTGGCAAAAGCAAAAACCTTTGAATTCATACATTACTGTATATTCATGTTTTTTGCTGTTGGTAGTTGTGATGGAATTATAGGCCACGGGGTGTACTAAAATCTTGTAACTCCGAATAAAGTTATGCTGCTGCGAGTGCTTCATAACCCATAGCGCTCATCAGCTCTTGGATGCAAGGTAGGGCGTTGGCTTGCACGTTGCTTTCCTCGTCAATGTGTGTGATGTTGGTTGTGAATTTCCCAATGTAACCTAATTGATGGAGCTGGTGCAGCAAAGGCTTGTCAGGTTTTTGTTGTAACATGTATGTGAGAGGCTTGTAGTGAGTAACAACAGTGAATTATTCTCCATCAAGCATGTTTCAGAACATTTTAATGGCAGCATGCATAGTGTATAGTTCACGATTGTATGTGAACCAACTTTGTTGTGCCAGAGAAAGCATTATGGCTAAAGAATAACAACAGCTGCTAGCACTGATTCACCTGTTGCTGCACTACTGCACCCACTGGTGTTTTGGAAGTGTTGAGCATAAGGGTAAGAGGCATTTGTGGAACTGGATGTACCAACAGTGTGGCATGTGCGATAGAGGATTTCAGTTTAGCAAAAGCTGCTAGTGCATTGTCAGTCCACTCTATTTTTTTCACCGGATTTATCTCTTGTGGTGCCTGAATTCCATTGGTGTTAATGGTGTGGCCCAGGAACTGCACCTCAGGGACGCTCTCTTGTGGTGGCCATATTCCATGGGATCAATGGTTTGGCCCAGGAACTACATCTCTGTTGCTCCAAGAACACACTTTCCCAGATTAATGAGCAAGCTGTACGCGCAAAGACAGTCAAAAAGATGGTGTAAATGTTTCCAGTGTCCTGCCTCTGAACTGGACATAATTAACACATCGTCAAAGCAAATGAGACAGAATTCAAAATCGAAATTTCCTTTGTCCGCAAATATTTGAAAACTTCATGCAGCATTAGACAGTCCAAAAGACATCCTGGTGAATTAAAAAAAATGGTCTACACACAGCCGTTTTGGTGATGCGTTCTGGTGCAACCGATACTTTGTAGTATGCACACACACTAGATCTATGATAGGGATGACACATTTACCATTCACATTATGTGTGAAGTCCTTGATGTGCAACACAGGATGTTGGTTAGGTATAGTCGGGCTATTAAGTTGACGGTAATTGCTGCTGGGGTACCATCCATTAGTTTTCTTTGGCACTAAATTAAATGGCAAATCCCAGCTGCTTCTACATGGTTTGCAGATTCCCTGTGGCAGGATGAAGGCAAACTTTTGTTTAGTTGCTTCGAACTTTTTGGATTGCAAACCTTGTGGTCGCACGTGAATCGGTGACCCCGGTGGTGTCAGTATGTGGTGCACTGTATAGGGTGTCCATAAAGTCCCTTAATAACTTCAAAATTTTATTACAATGGCAGTTGTTGAAATATTTTAACATTTCTTTTATTGTAAAAGTTTTTTGGCAGTGTTTAATAGACTTCTATATGAGCACCTTTAGTTGCATGAAGCACATCTAGACGGTACTCGATTTCTTGCAATGTTCGCTTTAGCATAGTGTCATCAATGGTGGCAATGGCATTACAAATCCTTTGCTTCAAGTCAGCAGTGTCCCGTATCTGTGGGGGATACATGATATCTTTTACATACCTCCATAAAAAAAGTCCAAGGGAGTGATATCTGGCGAATGCGGTGGCCAAGGAATTGGCCCATCCCTCCCAATCCATCTGCCTGGAAATGTTTCATTGAGGATCCGTCGAACATGCAGTCCCCAATGTGGTGGTGTACTATCTTGCTGGAAAATGATAATTGGTTGTAAGTCAATCAATTGTGGTGCTACATATTTGTTCAGAAGGTCTAGGTAAACATGTGCAGTAATTGTTGACTCGTTGAAGAAAAATGCACCAACTATTCACTTACACCACACGTTCACTTTTGGACTATCCCGGTAGAGCTCCCTAGTCACATGCGGGTGTTCAGCTCCCCAGATTCTCACATTGTGTCTGTTTAATGTCCGAGAAAAATGAAAAGTTGCCTTGTCACTGAAACAAACTCACTTGAGGAATGCTTCATCCTCCGAAAGGCATTCCAACATGTTGAGTGCAAACTCTATCCGTTTTGGCTTGTCATTTGGCTCCATTGTCTGTAACAGTTGCACTTTGTAAGCATACAACCGTAAGTTCTTGTGGAGGACCTTAAGCACAGTTGAACGTTGTAGTTGCAACTGTCTGGCAGCAGTGCATATAGACTTCGTAGGTGAACGAGTGAAGACGTTTAAAATGTGATCAATGTTTTCCTCGGATTTTCTTGTTCGCCCGCTCCTCCCTTTATCCAACACTGTCCCTGTCTCCATAAATTTTTTGTGCCATGAATGGATTGAAGGACGCGATGGTGGATATCTTCCATACTTCGTTCTGAAGTTTCGTTGAGTGTGAACATCCGATTTTGTCTCAATAAACCAAGACACATATTGTGCCTTCTCTTGAGGAGTTGCCATTTTATAGAGGTTCGGTTCCTTCCATCAATGGAGTATCTGAAACACAAAATTTTAGTATATATAAAAACTTTAGTAAACAATGATTACAATAAAAGAAATTTTGTTAAAATATTTCAACAACTGCCATTGTAATAAAATTTTGAAGTTATAAAGGGACTTTATGGACACCATGTATTATTTTGCACTAAAGCAAGTGTGGGTGACTGTCCCTTAATTTCTGGAAATGGCCTAAGATGTGTAATATATGGCAGATCTCTTGTTACTGTTCATACTGCAGCACAGTCATTATGAGGAAATCAACCCGGGCTGCTTAGGCTGGTCTTAATGTCCAGAAAGATGGCGGTGTGAAAGATCTGGGAGCAGCCCATAAAATGATGAGAAATATGCTCCTAGTGTTAGATGCACCACATTGCCAACTATGAATTGCCCTTCAAATTTATGCCAGAGATCCAGATCGAGGGCTAATGTTACCCATCCACATGCCTTGAATGATGGAGCCATTGGCAGCAAACAGATGATAATCGTCAGACTATGGTGAGGCAGGCAGGTGGCCAGATAAACCAACACATCTGCTCCTGTGTCCATCAAAAACGGTTGTTTCATGTATCATTTGGGAACAAAACACTGATGGCTGTTATCTAGAGAATCACTCGCAGTCATTACTGACTTTCCACCCCCTTTTACCATTTTGCATGGCATGTTTTCTTTCTTTCCTTCCTTCTGTCCCAAACCAGCCTTGGTACCAGCATAATTTGGTAGCTGATGCCAAGTGACTGTGACTCCTTGTTCTGTGATAGTGTCATCATCAGCTGGTACTTGCCTGCAAAGCTACAACTTCTGTAGAAAGTTAAGTAGCTGTGCTTGAAGTGATGCAAATGTCACCATGGTGGTGGTGTCTGGTTGTGGGCTGACGGCCGCGACACTCTAATGAATATAGTCCAACAATGCAGTCAGCTGTCTGCGCAAGTGCATCTAATTCTCCCATTCACACTGTGAGTGTCTTTTGCATATCTGATAGTGGGTGCGGCAACCAAATGTTTCTCACAATGTCATCACTGATTGCACTATTCACCAGTGTTCAAGGACAATGTAGCAACTGCGACTGTGTGCAGTTACCATGTTCTTCTGTCTGCAGTATCTTCTCTGATCTCTTGGTTTCTGACAGCAGCACACTGTTGATCAGTGCATTTTTATGCGCTTTGTACTATTCTGTAGCTGATAATGTGGCTAAAAGGTCTTGTGCTTCAGTGACCGTCTCTTCGTTACGTGCTGTGATGACACAACTGTATTTGGTCTTGTTGGCAATAATGTGCCAACACAAACTGGCTCTCCAACTGTGTGGACAAAACCACCATATTTTGTTGCCAGAATGGAAGTGCGATGCGGCTTACTACTATGCTCATTGGCTCCTCATCTGCGGTTGTTGGTGCTGCCGTTGTCAAGTATAGTGTTCTTTGTAAATCACATAGGAAATATGTGGTGTGGCTGTTACACATTCACACTCCAATGCAAATGCTGTAGTCGGCACAGTTGCTTAAACTAATCAGACAGCGTGGTTGAGTCTTGGTGACAGCACGTGGCGCTGTTGTTTCTTACTAATCACATTGTATCCAGTTCTATCCAACTAATACGTCAGGATCACCAATAAATGTTGGGTCTTAAACAAGAAATTTATTCCTGACATTTAACACGAGTAAGCGATATCTGTAGATACAACATAGCAACCAAGGAAGTTCTCATGCTTATGGTCACGCTAACACTATTAACATGCATTACAACACTTATGACTTTGAACACTTTGTGTTATGATAATCTTTCATTGTGTACACCGTCACTGTAGTTCTTACTACTGGTAGTCTGTTGCAGTGCCTGGAAGATGCACCAATGTTGCCAGTTCTCTGCCATGCAAGTGTGGGGTACTCGGCCCACTATAAAACTTCCCCTGCAGGGAGAAACAAACAATAATTGTTAGTTTATGAAATTGACCCTGGGTCCAGGTGGAGTTTTTCTCATCATCTGCGTTGTTTTTCCACAGTTGTTCCTCTGGTACAGTATGATCCTCGACTGAATGATTTGTTAATTCCGCCTAAGTTGCTGGGGGTGGGGGTGTTCGTGAGCCAATCCAGTAACGGCCGACAGTTTTGCTGTGCCTTTGGAGCTTAGATTGGCTGGTTTGTATAGATTGATGGAAATTACTTTCTTTCCCCCTTTTAACTGAAGTCAGTGTCCTTTAATCCCGTTCTTCAGTCGGCTACAGGTACTAGTAAGATGGCTCTGAAGTTTAATGAAACAGACCTTGACACAAATAGCTGTGTTACATTGTAGGTGGATCTGTGAAGATACTGATTGTAACTTTCCCATCTTCTTCCGGAATTATATTATGAATCCAAGTGTTGTGTAGGGGTGTGTTACAGATGGAAGAAGGAACTCTCCCAGCAACTGCAAAAGCTTATCATTCAAGAGCTTTGCCTTAGATGCTTTACGTTTCTTCTTCAAGACACTGCGCAGTCTGGGCAGTGCTAGTTGTGTTGAAGATCAAGTCGCAAGGAACAGATTTGCTGCCTTAAGTAAACAACAGATACATTCTACCACAAAATTAAAAGCTGTGTGATAGGGTGTGCATGTGTGTCACGGTACAGAACACCTGTCCCTGTCATTGGCACCTTTCATTGGATGTAACCTGTTCTGGGCAGCCAAAATGTGCTATCCAGGTCAAAGTAAAGGTGTGGGCCACAAATTCCACTTCCTGAGATTATAACTTCTGGCCATCTCGTGATCTTGTCAGTCTCTGTCGGACAATAGCAGAAGTTGTAGGAAAAGGTGGTGAGATAATGTTAACCACATTTAGGTGTGCAGAACATGTCGTGAGTAGCAATTTTTAGAGTGGTACTTGTACATAACATATTGTTTTGCAACTCAGACGCACTCTTGGGGTCCATGAGCAAGCCATTTTGCATGCCAGGCAATTCAGTGTTTTGTCACCAGTGCCCTCATAATGCAGAGCTTGTAAGACTCAGTCCATGCAAGGACTTGAATATGCAGTGACATAGCGATTCCAGTACATGGCCTGGGCAAGCATGTGGCTCCTGCATTGGTTTCTGGATGTGGCATGTGCCATAATTGAAGGGCTGATAGTTCTTTAAGCAAACCTTCAGTTGTGCCACTGCCAGCTCTTTCAGATCTTGAGATATGGTGCCAACTCACAGCAGTGCACCATGACTCATGTATTCAGTGCTGCTGATGTGCCAAATTTGAGTCATGAATCGGGCGTTGAAATTCAGGTGATTTTGTTGGGCTGGCTGATAATTGTCTGAGGTTACATGTTCCAGTTACATTGGGTTCATCAATTGTGGGGTTCAAATAAGTGTAGATGATATTTGTGTAATTATGTACAGAGTTGAGCTTTAAACTGCAGTCTGGCCAGGTCACTGCCTAAGTGTAGATACTGGCAATCTTACTGCAGGTAGTTGGCCAAAGTACCTGGTAAATCCCTCACTGATGTTTTCTGATGTATGATCTGGGAGTATGGGGTGCTGGGACTGCCACAAGTAAAATTATGATCCCCCACCTTCCATTCCTTCTTTGTTCACAGAATCATCTTTGCTGAAAAACAGCCAACTGTATTTTAGTTAGTGCATTGGAGGGTATCCGAGGTAGAGATACAGGTCTCCTCCACCTTGTTAAGTCCAGGACTGCATAATGTGATATGAATATTGTTGAATATCTTTCATGTATTAAAACACATGCCTACAGTTGTACACTAATTTGGTAAACTGAAGGGGTTGGCAAGTAAAGTGCTAAACCACAACAGCATATTCAGTAGTTGTATGTTATGTGTTTGGTTTAATTCAAAGGAAAGAACATAATACAAGATAAAATAATTTGAAAAGTAGACACCACTTTCCAGCAATGCATATAGAACTGCTTGTTATCAGCATGTGATGAATTCGAAAATGCAAAGATACTGTGATCAGACTAATCTTTACGAAACTGGGGGTTAGCACTTCCTTCTGCTAACCACTTCAGTTCGTGTTGTTACCATGGAAGATTTAATGTATACTATAAAATTTGCTTTCTATGGATGCTATTTGCTTGTAAATATTTTATGACAGCTACATATGCACCAGAATCAGTTCTACCATTGACATTGTTCCTTGCCTTTATTACATTGTTCCTCACCTCTGTTTTGTGACATTGTTCCAACTCGGAAAAGGTAAAACAATACAAGTTAACCGATGTATGTTTCATTGGGAAGGACAATGGAAAACTCTGCAGTTGAGGGCCTTAAACCATCTCCTCCTCCTCCTCCTCCTCCTCCTCCTCCTCCTCCCACTGAACTTTCAGCGTAACAGAAAACATTAAAGTTCACATCACAAAGAGATGTGACATGTGATACACAAATTGGAAAGACCTTTTTCTTATATCCAGTCATTCACTGTGAAATGAGATGCTAATTAAATGTTGATGAAAATGGTTGCAATAGCTTGACTATTCTGTTTGACAACATTCTTCTGGTTTTGAGGGATTGGTATCTGTTCAGTCTTGTTGGTTGATTACCTTTCCATTACAAGCAGCTTTGTTTAAATATATGTAACCCACTTGCACTATCCAGTACTGTATCCAGTTAATTGAGCACCAACAATAAGCATTCATTAGAAATTAGGATTTTTCACTATTTTCATCACAGTCTGACAAAAGTACCAGAGAGTATTAATAATTTCCTTGTTTTGTGGCATCCAGATGGATTTCCATTGCATTTCTGTCAAAATTCTGAGTGGGGAATTGTCTTAAACGTGATTGGACACAATTTTCTCACACTCCCAGTGTAAGCTTAAAAAAATTAATTTTTTTTACTATTTGTGGAGCAAGTGTTCAGCTTAAATCGTTTTATCACTTCACAAACATGCTATGTTACGTAACAAATATAGTTACATTATTTTTAACATGATTGCACTCTAAAATTAAGATGTTAAATACTTGAATTGTCTTTTGAGTTTGTGTTGTTGTGGCAATTATAAATCTACTCCTCATGTTTCTGTAACAGAAATCTGAATTTTTTAATGAGTCTGTGTACTACTGTACCTTCAATGAGTAATTTAATTATAATATCCTACATTTATTATAGGATGTTAAAAATTCTTTTCTTAATAATCTTACTTTTTCAGATTAAGAAAAAGAGCTGAGGAGAAAGATGTGAAGACTGTTTCGGACCTGGATAAAGACTTGCAGCGGAGAGAGGTTAATTTAAATGAAATAGAGCAATGTTTACCAAAGCCAAATGGTCTCTATTTGAGAATTATTGTGGGAAGTGTGAATGTTTCCATTCTCAACAAAAATGACAAGTATGACAAAATTTCATCATAATAAATTTTACAGATCTGTTATTAACTAAATGTAATAGTTTTTAGCAGCACTTCTTGTTAATAAATAATTTTTCGTTACTATGAAATGAATGAAATGATATGCAACTGTAGGACAGGATCAATATCAGTGCATCATTGTTCTTATTGCTGAGAGAGTCAGTTAAGGGAAAGGTAATTAAGCAATAATTACTTGTGAAGTCGTGTGCCTTGATATCGAATTTTCAGGTTTTTAATCTAGGGAGGCACGTTTATATGCTGACCAAAATTTTTCAGATTTGAAATTGCAATGATTTCCCCATCCTCCAGTTTGGTACAAGGATATGTGAGTAGCCTTTCCCATGAAGCATGCTTTTTTTGTATAGTTCTTTTACAACCTGATTTAGAGATTGGATGTTACACTGTGGCCAAAATTTTGTAAAATGCTTTGACATCTTGTTCCAAGAGATTGTGGTGCTCCCATGTCTGGACCATAACCAGTTAACTGTTTTGGATCCAAAATATTGTCTAAACAAATGTAGATTTGCACCTCCCAATGTAGGGTAGATGTTCAGTTTCATAACAGTTAATGGTTTGTTACTGAAGCTCTGCATTGGGTGGTTTTACTGAAACTTCAATAATTCTGAGGTGTACCTGCTTGTCATCATCAGATGATAGTCTGTTAACGTGGTTAAATGAAGCAATGCCATACTTTTTTGAAATCATTATAGGGGATGTAACAAGGGTGCATTGTTTCTCATTAAGAAAAGATGCTCTGTATCCATTGTTGAAGAAATACAGAAACAGTTACATTCATGAAGAAAATATCTTTGGTAACGGCCTTTTGGGAGCTTCTGCCTAATTATGTCACCAAGGGAGTGACAATCTACACAGCCAGCCATTACAACACAATAAAAGGAATGTAGCAGGTAACTTACCAAAAAGACTAAGAATTGCTTCCTTTTGCTGGTATCAGATATTTGCATGACAGTGGCCAAACACTGATTCAGCTGTACATTGTAGCATGGCTGCTGCAGGAGGTACTGAACCATTCTTGCTACAGTTCATTAGTTAAGTCCTGACAGTAATTATGTTGTGAGGGAACAATGATTTACAAGAAGTCATTTTGTATTTGCTGAGCAAAAATCGTCATTTTTGGTTGCAGGTCACTCATTAGTAATGTCACAGCAATTGAATTTCAGATTGTTTGTTGCTATCATTTAATCCAGGCCTTGGAATGAAAGTTCACTGCATTTACAGATGTATATCTTTCTTATTCTTCCATATTTTCTGTATTAGCTAACTCTTTTTAAATGCAGAAATTGTGTGTTTTTATTTGCCACATCATTAGCTGTTTTGGCTGCTGGTAAGGTGATACTTCACTTTTTTAATGGTTATTGTTAATATTAACTGCTGACTTTAAATCTGGGATTTTTTAAATTTGTTACTATGTTGTTCTTTTTCAGGTTTAGATACAAAGATGAATATGAAAAATTCAAACTGGTGTTAAGTATTATTGGATTTGTTCTCGCTGTTCTGAACCTGCTAGTTAATTTCCGGTGAGTATTGAGTTTCATTTTCAGTTTGTGTAGAAGTAAGAAGTGGCAGGCAGAAGAGCCAAAGTCGAAGATAAGGTTATTGCATTGTGTGCATTTTATCGTGTCTGTAGTTCGATGCAGTTATCCTTCAAACATGCATGCATATCTGAAGGAACAGACACTGCTGACACTCTACAGCCATATTAAAAACATGAAATGTATTCACAATTTGTGAATGTGGCTATGCACTGGCTATACAATTTACTAGAAACGCATGATAATTTGTGCTCAAACCCATATTTCCTGCTTCTCACGAGCAGTCATCTTAACTACTTTAGCTATCTGAGCATGCCTCCAGAACCGATCTGTGCTGCAGGCATACTAAGACATAATGGAGTTTGGATCAGTCCTGGAGGCATACTCAGATGCTGAAGTAATTAAGGAAACTGCTTGCAGTAAGCTGGAAATCCAGGTGCACATTTTTGTGTATTTCTATTAAATGGTACAGCTGGATATAATTGTATCCAAAAATTGTGAATATGTTTCATGTATCAAAGGTAGGGGGACAAGAATGAGAAAACAATTCTAGTAAAAAATTGAGTAAAGAGCAAGAAACCAAAAAGAGAAAGGGAGGATGATTTCAGAATTAAGGGGAAGGGCTGAGAAAAGTAGAAAACAATTGAAAGGGATCTGTTTAATTGTGCCCAAGTGGTTGGTCAGAACCTGGCACTTGGGATTGATTTGGGCTTCCCATATTGAAGATGTAAGTTACTGAGACAGGAAGAAGCATCAAAGTTAGTGAATACTGTTGTTAGTGGGCAAATTACAAAGAACCCTTTCCAGCATGGATCAGTCTCAATTTATCAACCAAGATGAGGCAATGTGGCTACAAAACTGCACACTTACACCAGTGGTGTGGTGGTCAGATTTCCTTCTGACAAACCTGATTCAATGTGATTTTCTATGTCATTTAACACAGGTGCTAACTTTATTGAAGAAATTAAGACATAACTGATTTCCTTCTTTCTCTTCTTTTGCTACTGCAATACTGCTGTCTATTTAACATTGTTAGTTTTGCTCAGGCATTGAATTAAAGTTTTCCATATTGTTTAACCGTATCCGAGGAAATAGTTTGAGAAGGGATTAAGGATTTGGCCAAGATTGGAAGGATGATCAGTGTGTGCCATGATTGATATTAAAATAACAGGCTAAATGGGTATGGGTAGACAACACACACCACACACACACACACACACACACACACACACACACACACACACACTCACACTGTTGTAGGGTGAATTTTTAGCTGTTATGTGTGATTAATTAAAATAAATCTGCATGTGTACTAGGTTAATATTGTTGTTTTGATATGTCGAAGAATCTGACTTCATATACAGGGTGAGTCACCTAACGTTACCGCTGGATATATTTTGTAAACCACGTCAAATACTGACGAACCGATTCCACAGACTGAACGTGAGGAGAGGGGCTAGTGTAATTGTTTAATACAAACCATACAAAAATGCACGGAAGTATGTTTTTTAATACAAACCTACATTTTTTTAAATGGAACCCCGTTAGTTTTGTTAGCACATCTGAACATATAAACAAATACGTAATCAGTGCCATTTGTTACATTGTAAAATGTTAATTACATCTGGAGATATTGTAACCTAAAGTTGACGCTTGAAACGTCGGACGTTCAGTTGCGTGTTGTAACAAATACGGGCCACGGTCGGCGAGCAGCATCTGCAGGGACATGTTTGCGATGACGACCGTGTTTACGAGTGTGGCTGTAGTGCACTGTTGTAGTTAGGTCTAGCTGTCGCAGTGTCCGCATGTAGCGCTTGCTGCTATTGTTATTCTGCATTCGTCACTGCACGCAGACCAACTGTAGTACACCGTGTTAACAGACGTCTGTGATAGTGTAGTGTTGTAGGAACTGTGACCATGGTGTATTCGAACTCTGAAAAGGCGGAGATGATACTCATCTATGGCGAGTGTCAACGAAATGCAGCTGAAGCCTGCAGGGTGTATGCAGAACGGTACCCGGACAGCGAGCATCCAACGTGCCGCACATTGCAAAACATCTACCGCCAACTGTATGCAGGTATGGTCGTAGCACGCAAATGGGTCCGTAACAGGCCCGTCACAGGAGAAGCGGGTGCAGTTGGTGTGTTAGCTGCTGTTGCCATGAACCCACACACGAGTACACGGGACATTGCGAGAGCGGTGGACTGAGTCAAAGTAGTGTCATGCGCACACTGCATCGTCACCGCTTTCACCCATTTCATGTGTCGCTACATCAGCAATTACATGGTGATGACTTTAATCATAAAGTGCAATTCTGTCAATGGGCATTAACAGAGAATGTGTTGCAGTTCTACCTGTTTACCGATGAAGCAGGTTTCACAAACCACGGGGCAGTGAATCTACGGAACATGCATTACTGGTCCGTGGATAATCCTCGCTGGCTCAGACGGGTAGAGCAACAGCGACCATGGACTGTAAATGTATGGTGCGGAATCATTGGCGACCACCTCATTGGTCCTCACTTCATTGCAGGGGCCCAAACCGCTGCAACATACATCATGTTTCTACAGAATGATCTGCCAACGTTGCTCGAAAACGTCCCACTGGAAACGCGTCAACGTATGTGGTATCAGCATGATGGTGCACCTGCACATTCCGCAATTAACACTAGGCTGACCCTTCACAGGATGAGACCTGAGTTTCTCCTGGCGTATACAACTTTCAAATAACTTCCGGGAATTCAGCCAGGTAACACTTTCAGCGACCGCCGATATTTCGGCGGGAGAACACCCCGCCATTTTCAAGGCCTTTTGCCTTGAAAATGGCGGGGTGTTCTCCCGCCGAAATATCGGCGGTCGCTGAAAGTGTTACCTGGCTGAATTCCCGGAAGTTATTTGAAACCTTCACAGGATGTTCGACGGGCGTTTCATAGGACGTGGAGGACGCATAAATTGGCCAGCCCGTTCTCCTGATCTTACACCTCTGGACTTCTTTCTGTGGGGTACGTTAAAGGAGAATGTGTACCATGATGTGCCTACAACCCCAGAGGATATGAAACAACGTATTGCGGCAGCCTGCGGCGACATTACACCAGATGCACTGCGGCGTGTACGACATTCATTATGCCAGAGATTGCAATTGTGTGCAGCAAATGATGGCCATCACATTGAACATCTATTGGCCTGACGTGTCGGGACACGCTCTATTCCACTCCGTAATTGAAAACGGAAACCATGTGTACGTGTAGCTCACCCCTCATGGTAATGTACATGTGCGTCAGTGAAAAAGACCAATAAAAAGGTGTTAGCATGTGGACGTAATGTGCTGTTCCAGTCTCTTCTGTACCTAAGGTCCATCACTGTTCCCTTTGTATCCCTACGTAATTCGGTGCTCTCCGATACACTCGATCGAACAGCGGAGGAGTGGTACTCAAGCGTCAACTTTAGGTTACAATATCTCCGGATGTAATTAACATTTTACAATGCAACAAACGGCACTGATTACGTATTTGTTTATATGTTCAGATGTGCTAACAAAACTAACGGGGTTCCATTTAAAAAAATGTAGGTTTGTGTTAAAAAACATACTTCCATGCATTTTTATGGTTTGTATTAACCAATTACACTAGCCCCTCTCCTTGCATTCGGTCTGTGGAATAGATTCGTCCGTATTTGATGTGGTCTACGAAATACATCCAGCGGTAATGTTAGGTGACTCACCCTGTATATGTCAGATTCATCGACATATCACAATAACAATATTAACCTAGTACACATGCAGATTTATTTTCTTATGTTTTCAATTTATTTATTTTTCATTCTAAGCGGAAAACATGGTAGTGGAAGTAACTCCTGTATTTGCCCCTTTTTTTTTCCTCTTCCTGACCACTTTTCTCACCTGGCTTTCTCTGTTCTTTGTCTTCACTTTCCTTATCTGTGACTAAGATTGAAGCCTGCCATTCAGTTTCTCAGATGTTCCGATCTCACCTTCCCTACACTCTGTGCATTTTGTTTTATTGATCCTGTGCAATTTGTTAGGATTCATTTGATAACGTTCGAATAGTCTCATATCCTCCAGAACCCTTTCCTCACCTTTGCCACTTAAAAGTATCTTTTGTTCTAAAACTTAGTTTTTGTTAGTTTTTTTGCATGTTGTCTCTGTTTGCTTAGCATCGTTAGATTCCGATTATATTCTATCACTGTTGCATTTACACAGTTTGTAGCTTGATTTAATATAACTTGGAAGTATGAGTTACCAAAATACAACTTAATGTTATGCGAGACAGGGTAGTGGAAATGTGAAGTTACAGTACAGAAGTAGTTATATTATTGTTGAAGATTCCATAACCTTAACTTTTCTACTACGTATGTAACGCATATTTTTCCTTGCTCCACCTCCTACCCCCCTCCTTCCCAACTCCCCGCGCACGCACGCTGAAGCACACACAACAAAACTATGAACTCATTGGCAGAGGAATCAGATCTTACTAATGTAACATCTCACTGAAACTTGATAACAGCTGAAAACTGCTGTGACTTCAATGAAAAAAATTCTGATTGTATGTCATCAAGGTCCAACCATTCCTGCCACAACCCACACAGCTTGGCCAGATTGTGTGGCATTCAGAACATTTTTCCTGACTGTCAGTTGGTTTAAACTACATGAACTTTGCAAGCCATTAAATGTCTGTGGTTCCCCATAAATATTCTTCATGTCATGAAGTCATAATGGCATATATGAGGATTGTAATATTGGGAAGTATGGCTAATAATGTTACACCATTTATGTAGATGATAAATACGAAACCAGGGTTCTTTTGTACCTCTATACTCATTCTGATTCAACACATGGGTAATCCCAATGAAAAGAATCATTTTCTTGTAATTAAAATATCTAAAGAAGGCTTTCCAAAATATATGATGTTGATATGCAAACATTCACATACAGGCAGAAGTGTAACTTTCATGATCACATTGCAATTACCCAATCCTGTACGTACAAATGTTGATCTCTTTGCTCGCTGTAACTGGCAGCTTTATAGGCAAAAGTAAACAACAAACTCAAATACAATTTTGTTACAAATATTGCAGTGATAAAATTTCCCGTGGAGTGTGGACTCTGAAACAAATTGGAAAGAACCAATGTAGATGTACTGCAGCAATTTGAATCGAGTAGGAAAAGAATTTTTCCTATAAACTGTGACAAGCTCCTCGACTGGCCCCAAAATGACACTCTTGATGTCAATTTTTCTGGGAATTTCTGAGAAACAAGGATGTTTGCCACTGTCAGTATGAAGCATAGCATTTAGTGTTAAATTTGCAAATTTTGTGCTGCTTTTTCAATGTATGACTGTTAAGTATACCTGGAAACAGTCGATTTTATTGCTGCTCCATCAGAGCAGCTGTGAATGAAACAAGACTTTATGCATTTTTGTGCAAGACATCTGGCACACTCTGAACACAATTATATAATCTGCATGCAGCTGCCACATTCTCTACTTTATTCTATATCGTGCAGAAGCACATGAAATTAATGAGCTTCGAAATGCTAGGCGACATTTTAGAGTTTATGTATTTTAACTCCCCCACCAATCCAGTTTTCCACACTTTGAATCCATTCATCACATTGTTCTGCTCATCAGTTGAGAGAGAGAGAGAGAGAGAGAGAGAGAGAGAGAGAGAGAGAGAGAGAGGGGGAGAGAGAGAGAGAGAGAGAGAGAGAGAGAGAGAGAGAGAGAGAGAGAGAGAGAGAGAGGGGGGGGGGGGGGAGGGGTGATATTGGTAACATTTAATCTTAAGTAATTCCTAGAAAAATTTAACTAATGAGTAAATTCAGCAGTTAGCCAATCTATTCATAACACTTTGTTTTATACGTAATAAAAGTGACAATTTTCCTATATTGCATTTGTAACTAGTATTTTTTCTACAGACTGAGATGTGCAGACACATTTACTTTAACATCATTCTTTTTCAGGGTTTTGGAGCTTTGTTTGCTTTTCCTGTTGGTTTGGTACTACTGTACTCTGACTATAAGAGAAAGTATATTGAAAGTTAATGGATCCCGCATCAAAGGATGGTGGCGACTACACCACTTTATCTCAACGGTTGAAGCAGCTATTCTCTTGATATGGCCTAACAACAGTGCTTGGTATCAGTTCCGAACGCAATTCATGTGGTTCAATGTATACATTAGTAAGAAACTTGCCCTTTATTATCCACCTACCTAAACATTTTAGTAACAATCTTACATTAAATTGAATATGTACTCTATTTCTAATGGGTTACTCATTTCCGTCTTTTATAATTATTGCATGTTTTATATATGTTTCGATACTAATGTTGCTTTTCCGTGTTATGTTAATAATGAGTGGCGTCCTGCATAGCTTGTGCCCGCTTTTAAAACTGGGTATTGACGTATCACATGGTCGGAGAATTTTCAGAATTTTTTAACATTGCTGTGTTATTTCATTTATTCTATTATGTGTCTGAAGTTTGGTTTTGGGAGTAAAATTAGATTACCATGTTTAATTTTGAGGGCCATTGATATATTAAGCATGATTAGTAATGTATTTGTTCGGACACTCAAAATTTATTTTTGATATCTATATTTTTTGGAACGAGTCACTCTTGAGATATTATAATCAGTAAAAAAACATATCAGACAATGGAAACTATTTTCCACAAGATAAATTAAATCAAAATCAAGACTAGCAACTTGCAAATGGTTTTTATATATGCGTGAAAAGTAAGTCCACTTTTTTTATAGACTGTGGTTTATGCCAATTGTACACCTGGAATATGCAGTTCTTGACCACTTTTAAGATACAACGTTGCTGCAGACCTTACATGGCGAGTTACCGTGATATGTGTGTGAAAAATTGGATAAAAAATGTGAATTGCTAGTAGGAAACATGTATGCCATAACTTTATACTACTGTTTTCTGAATTTCTCAATTTTGCAAAAGCTCATGAAAAATGTTCTGGGTGGTATAAGCTAAATACCATGATGTAATATGTGTAGAAATGCGTGTTCTTGATTTTTTATGCCCATTGCTCAGATAATCCCAGTTATGAAATTACAGAATTATTACAAACAGTGAATAGAAGAATTGATTCTGCAGTACAGTATCTGCTTAATGACTGCAGATAATATGATCATTTTGTTATGTTCACTAAAAATATATTTTTGCTATTTCCAACATATATCCTAATCTGTAGCCTGGCAAGCTTTCTCGCACAGTCCTTCAGTGTGGTAACTATGCATACAAGTGTTCAGAAAGCCACACCTTTAATGCAATTCCCCAGCTTTTTGATCTGTGATCTGTTGCAGTAACTTAAACAGTTCTTTTTCCAAGTTGATCTTGGTCTTCTTTTCGTCTTTTTAGGCCGTTCAAGCTTTCAGCAACTGATGATTATGTCTGTTAAGAAGCAGCATTACTTTCTCAACCATGAAGTGTGCTTCTCCACTTTAAGATATTCCTCAACATTCTTCCTTTACCTCTGCATTTACATCTACATCCATACTCTGCAAATCAGTATGAAGTACATGGTGGAGTGTACTTCCTGTCGAACAAGTTATCAGGGCTTCTTCTTGTTCCATTCATATATGGAGAGCACAAAGAATTGGTGCTTTAATGTCAGTTCATGCTGTAGCTGGTGTATTCTCATTCTTGTGAGTGCTATGGGAGTGATAAGTGGGGAATTGAAGTATACTCAGAGATTGGGTCCCAGGTTTGGTTCCCAGCTGGGTTGGTGACTTTCTCTGCTCGGGAACAGTGTGTTTGTGTTGTTCTCATCATTTCATCATCATACGTGAAAGTGGCTAGATTGGACTGTGTATAGTTTGGGTCTTTGTAAGGGTGCTGATGACTGCACAGTTGAGTGCCCCACAAACCAATCATTTCATGGGTTAGTTTGTGTCTGTCTTCAAGAATTTGTGAGGTCAGTTTTTCAGCATCTCACTGATGCTCTCTTATGGACCTAAAAGATCTGTGACCATCTGTGCTGCCTGCCTTTCATACATGTCAAATATACCCCACTAGTCCTATGTGATTTGTCTTCCACATGCTTTAGCAATATTCTGGGATATGTTATGTAAGCAGTCTGCTTTGAAGACTGATAGCATTTCCCAGGTACTCTACAAATGCCTGGAAATCTGCCACCTGCATTACCTGCAAAAGAGTCTACGTGATCCTTCCATTTCATATCCCAAGTATTTGTATGAGTTGACTGATTCCAGTAGTGACTCATTGATGATGTAGTCATAGGATACTACATTTTTTTGTTTTGTACAGTGCACAGTTTTACATTTCTGAACATTTAAAGCAAGTTGCCAATCTTTGAACCACTTTGAAATCTTATCAAGAGCTGACTGAATGTTTGTGCAGCTTTTTTCAAACAGTACTGATTTATAGATGACTGCATCGTATGCGAAAAGTTCGAGGTTGCTCTTAATATTATCTGCAAAGTCGTTAATATTACAAAATGAACAGAAATGGTCCCAACAAACTTCCCTGGGGCACATCTGAAGTTATTTCTGCATCTGTTGATGACTCTCTGTCAAAGATAACATTCTGCATCCTCCTTACCAAAAAAAAATCTTCAGTCAAGTTGCAAATTTTGCTAAATAGCCCATATGATTGTACTTTAGGTAAAGCAGTTTGTCAGATACAAAGCATTGACTAGCATACTACTGATCTCTTTCGTATACACTTGCAATTACATGACACTTACTAGACAACTGTATAGACAGAACCAAATAAACTTTCTCTTACAATGCCAGGTCTCTCAGCTGACTCTTATATTGTTATGTGTAATATGTATGTTGTAGAGATCATCCAGCTATCCAACAATTGACATGGCACCAGATCATAGCTTAGAGCACTCTGATACATTGCTTTATTTGTGGACAGGTGGGCATATTATTTTACAAGCAGTATGTTACACATTCTTTTTTCAAATTGGCCTTGGTCAGATATTGCACAGTGTTGGTAACTGAAAAGGTGATTCTTATTTGCAGCTAATGAAACTATTTCAAAATCCCTGAAAGGGGCTTGATACAGCTCTGCACCATTGTTTAGTAAACAAAATACCAGCTTACCAAGTATCAAACCAGATTTGTGATAGGATATGAGTCATCCTTGCAAATAGAACTCAACACACTGTCCCTAATGGAACAAAATCGACAAATATAATTTTGGAAGTACCGTGAGTGAGTGTTGTAGGAGTGTGTCTATTTACAATTTGTATTGATGATCTAGGGGATAATATCCTATGCTCCTTGAAGCTGTTTGTGAATGATGCTGTTGTCTGTAGGAAGGTTGCAGTCCCAGAAGACAATTGAAATGGAGAAGACCTGCAGAGCATGGGCTGTTGACCCTGAACATGAATAAATGTAACGTATTGCCCAGGAACAGGTGAAGAGATTCACTACTGGCAGCAAAGTACAGTGTTGGTAACAGATCAATGGAGACAGTAACTACTGTAATATATGTAGGTATAATCATCCAGAGTGATCTTAAGTTGAAAGACCACATAAAACAAATAGTAGGAAAAGCTACTGCCAGACTGAGATTCATTAGGACAATCTTAAGAAATTTGTCATTCATGAATAAAGTGGCTTATGAAACACTTGTTAGACTGATTCTTGAATATTGTTCCTCAGTCTGGGAATGTTACCAAGCTGGTTTTACAGAAGAGATGGAGAAGCTTCAACAAAGAATGGCGTGTCTTGTCACTTGAAATGGGACCATTATGGAGGTGCTCAACAAATTCCAGTGGCACGCACTACAAAGAGGCATTATACATCATGGACAGGTTCACTGTTGAAGTTTAGATAGTACATGTTCCAAGAAGTCGGACAACATAATACTTTCTCCTGCATGTGTCTCGTGAAATGATCACATTGAGAAAATAAGAGAAATTTGCCACACAAGTGTTTCATCAACAGTCATGCTTCCCATTGCCATTCTTGAATGGAACAGGAAAGGGGGAACATGCCTTAAGATCTCTTGTGGATGGGGTAGATGTCACTTTTAAAATCACTAGTCTTGAAACAAATCAATACAAAAGGCATTTATTGGGTGATTTCTGAGTTTGAGGTGGAACTTGCATCCCTATGCATGTTTGTCACAAATACAAATTTTTAGGTTCCAAAAAACTTGCTACAGCAACACATGTTAATATATTTTATTCATAACATGTTCAGGATTCTGTTTGTACGATCTGAATATACTGGGTTTTGATGTAGGCAAAAATGATTGAAATGCGAGAATTTTCTAAAATGAAGAGAGATATTACATATAAGATTATCCTAACCAGAGCGAAAACGACTACATGCACCGTTAGTGTGGTATTATAAAAGCAAATGCCAGACATACTGAGAGCATCGCAGTTATTTCACATTCAAACTGTAATACACTTGGGGATGTGGTCATAAGAAATACACACATAGACTCTGGTACAGTATAATTGTCTGTGAAAAGAGGAGGGTTTCACAGCAATGATATTTGATGTGTGCAGAATTCTTAACATACCTTTGTTACTGAGTGAGATGGTGCAGTGGTTAGCACACTGGACTCACATTTGGAAGGAAGACGGTTCAAACACGCGTCCGGCTATCCTGATTTATGTTTTCCGTGATTTCCCTGAATCACTTCAGGCAAGTGCTGGGATGTTTGCTTTGAAAGGGCACAATTGATTTCATTCCCCATCCCCCTCATCTGATGGGACTGATCACCATGCTGTTTGGTCCCCTCCTCAAAATCTAACAACCAATGGCTTTATTTTACATTGATATCAGTTGCACTCCACTGCCCTTAGAAAAAAAAAATTATGTTTATAAAGATTGCTGTTATTTCAAACTTCATTATTTTGTGATCAGTGATCAGATTTCATTGCTGCAGTTGCAAAATTAAGTTCTTAATCAGTGAGATATATCTTGGGTTCCATTTTTAGCAAGATTATCAGCCAATATGAAATTAAACTGATTAACATTAGAGAGCTCCTAAAAAGTACAAACTCAGGGTTGGAGAACATGAGATACCTGTCTTTGCACGGGATGTTACATCTACATACATATACCTCAAGCCACTATATGGTGTGTGGTGGAGGGTGATTTGTACCATTGTTAGTCATTCCTTTTCCTCTTCCACTTGCAAATGGGGTATGGGTAACAGATTTGCCTGCATTACTCTATTCAAGCCATCATCTCTTTTATATTGTTCTTAAGATACACATTTGAGACAGTAGAATTGTTTTGCATTCTGTCACAGATGTTAGTTTACTAAACTTTTAAATAGGATTTTGTAAAAACAATGTTTTTCTCCTACAATTCTCATATTGATCGACCTGACCCATTACCAGTCTAGCAGTACACTTCTGAATTGTTTCAATGTTTGCCTTTAATCCAAACTGGTCTGGACAACAAACATTTCAGCAGTTTGCAAAGTGTTCAGCATGTGGTCTCCTTTCTAGGCTGACTGTATTCTTGTTAGAATGTTCCCAATAAATGAATGCTGACCACTCACCTACATTACAACTGACATAACATGCTTGTTCCATTTAATGTCACTTTGTAACGCTACACATTGATCTTCAGTACGGCCGAGAGACATACCATTAATATTGTATTTGAACATTACAGGAATATTGTTAAATCCATCCTAGTCATAATCAAATGTATGGTGTCTAGGAAACCCGCTTTCTCAGGTCACTAGACAACATTCAAACAAATAGTATTAATGAGTTTTATTACAAAAGGAAAAGATTACAATACTTTACTTTGACTATTACACAGACATGTCTCAAGCAAAGAGTGACATACGAAATAAACAAGCTGCTTCAGTATAAACGATTCCTTAGTCACTGCTATAAAAGTGCGTAATCTTGAAGCTGCTGTTCAAGTGGGCCGCGACCAGTCGGGCGCGGTGCTTGTGTCCTCTTCACGTAGGGCCCACGGCTGTCGCGTTGTGTCCTGGAGAGGAGTTGGTCTGCGTGCTATTGGCTGATGTCTTCTCACAGCCATCTCTTCTCTCTCGTTCCCTGTGATCGAGTTTATGCCATCACAAATATTTCTACAACCTATCCACAGTAACTTACATTTATCCACGTTTAAGTAAGCTGTCATTCATGGTACCACGTAGAAAACCTATCTGTCACTCAATGGCGACAGTTTTCGGTAAACACCACCATCAGTGAACAGTCTGATTGTTACTCTCCACATGGCGGATGGACCATTAAAACTTACTTTAAACTGTATGTTAAAAATGGGTATGAGAAGTGGAACTTAACATATCAAAGTTGTAAAACCAAATTGGATTAACAAAAACTTTGGGAGTGATTAAAACCAACTTTGTGGGTTTTGAGGATGGCATTACTGTACCGTTGGACAGCCTGAAGAAGTATCTAGTACTTACCTTTTGCATCTTTACATCACTGCTAATTGGAGCCATGTCATGACAACACAATCACTCCCAGGCCACCCTTGCTTTACGTGGTTCTGTTTTCTTTTCATTAATCTGTTTTCAGTCTCATAGGGGCACTGTTTTCTATACATCCCCTTTTGTTACTTGATTTTTGTCTGTTTTTCAGCTAATAACCTATGTGGTTTTCGAGTCCTCTGTTAAAGGAATTGCATTGTTAGTTTTTTCTCTCATCTTGCCCTATGTTACTTCAGTGTCCCTGGAATTCTCAATGGCTGTCAGCTATATGGCAAGTGTTATTTGCTCAGCGCGTTTCTTCTCTCTTTGCCAATTGAGGACTCTCTAGTACAAAAGTTAGTGCATTTGAGGCCACTAGCGTGTTTACGTAACTGTTGCCACTGTTAAAGTAGAAATCTTTTCTAATTGTAATTACAATATATGTAAAAGGTAGCAGAAGAAACTGATAGGACAAATACAGAAGGAAAGGTCAAATTGGGAGGTAATCACAGAGACCATGTTTAGTGGAAGAAAATCAGAAAGGGAAGTGAAAAGGAATGAAGTAGTCAGATAACAAAATTAAAATAAGAGCCAAAGGCAGAGGACAAGGAGTAAACGGGGAAAAGTGGAAGAGAAATTGAGCTCTTGGGAGCTCTTCTTCCATGGTAAACATTATTAGTTGCTTCAACATTTTAGGGATTTATTTTGAAAAGCAAAGCCAATCAGAGCACTCAACAGTAGCCACTAATGAGCAAAAATAGGTTGTGATGGAAATTGCAGCCACCAGCAAATTTAATGTGTTCTTGAGACTAGAATAAATCCACATACTTAAGATCTTTAGAGTTCGTCAGGAACTCTAAAATGTGTGCTGGATATACCATAGTATCTAAAGCAGAGCAGAAATTGCAGTGTTTGAAGTTATCGAGACAGGTAATTGATGGGTTTTTCCAGTAGCTCAAAATCAGTATTTTTATATTATAGTTAAAGTTGTAAAATTGTTGTAAAGTTTCAACCGAATATGAAGCAACACTTGTGTATCTGTGGGTTCCTAGATTATGCTTTACCAATAAAAGTAAATAGAGCAAAGATTGTCAGGAAAGTACTATGTCTCTTCTTCAATATTAATGGACAATCATTACAATGGTAATTGCAGAATGTAAGACTGTAATTGAAAACTGTTGGAGTTGGGATTCCTAATCAATCCATAAGAATCCAGCAGCAGCTTAAGGTTGACCTGTAAGGAATTGTTCCACTAAAACACTGCTTGCTTACAGGACTTGAAATGGTCTAAGCTTTTCCTCATGGTCAAATCTACACTCTTTTGTAACCACAATGCTGTCTATATTTCATTCCACTTCATTTCTTTCTTTTCTCAAAAGTGAAAGAAATCACCATCAATTTGCTTACAGTTGAGTGCTGTTATGTAAAAGTGGCTGTCACTTAAGAAAGCTTTCCTGATGAAACTACTCACAGACATTGTATCAGTCTTAGATAGCACTTTGGAAATGCAGGGAATTTGTATTTCTTTCTCAAATATATCAAATTCTTGCTATTACATTCTCTGACAGACATAATCTTACTTGTGTATACTGAGAGTAAATGTCTTTCTTATTAACAGTTTTTTGTGTATCATTCTGATATAAGAAACTGAAAAGTGATGACATAAGTATTCCGAATGATGTGACCTATATGTGATTCTTGTTTAGAGGACATTGCTAGTGGTAGACTGCTTGGCAGTACTAAATATTTCATGAAAGTTTTGGTATACACTGGAATGATTTTATGAAGAATTACCTTATTTTTAAATTTAGTGATATTTAGAAATAATTCGTCCAGTGCCATGTCATTTTTCCTCTCACAGCATGAAATAAAAGTTAATATAACTTTGTGATAAAGTTTGAGGCCTTTAGTGTCTTCATGGAGAAGTACGTCTCGGACTTTTTACTTTAACCTTATGTTGTTTGAGATACACAGTCGGCAAGGTCTAGTACAGTTACTGTTCTTTGCATCTTCTTAGCTGTATATGATTACACAATTGTTTCCATTTTCTGCTGAAACAGGGATTTCTGAAGGTCACACACACTAATTGCACTACATCACATTTGCAAAGTTTTTGTTTTGGCAGATTTTGTTTCCTTCAGTATTTCTTCTGTTTTCAGACTTTTAACTGCTTTTTGATGTATTTTCACGTGCTTTCAATGTTTTTTGTGCTTAACTTTTTGTGAGTTAATGATTCATTCTTTTTCTTCTGTGTTTAATTTTTCTCTGACTCTTTTTATACATTTCTAGATTTTAACACTGCCATTTTATTAGCATTTCACTTCATTTCATTTTGGGATTCAGTGTTGTGTAACTGTGATACATTTACACACTTCGTGCTTTCTGATTTTCTTCTTAAGTTCCGCAAAGTGGGCGCCTTTGTATCTGAAAGTCAGACGTCTTTGCTATAGTGATTTTTCAGTTTGATTTATTATTCTCACAAATTAGTGAAACACTTGCTGTAAAACTATACACAATATATGAATGTCTTTTGCAGGTATTGTACAGTACTTGCAGTTCAGGTATCAGCAAGGAATTCTTTACCGTCTGAAAGCTCTTGGGGAACGACATAATATGGATATAACTATTGAAGGCTTTCATTCATGGATGTGGCGTGGTCTGGGGTTTCTTCTACCCTTCCTTTTTGTTGGATACGTTTTTCAGCTCGTTAATGCATACACATTGTACAACTTGTCATTCCACCCTGAAGCAACTTGGCAGGTAAATTATAAAATTTACATTGATTGTTATTGACTATAAATGTCTAATTCATAAAACATTCTATGGCCAAGGGTGGATCGTGACATTTTGGAAGCAATTAAGTAATTTTTCATTTCTAGGTCCCAGTGTCTTCGGGATTATTCTTTGTGTTATTCATTGGCAATGCTGTCACCACATCACTGGTTATTCCCCAAAAGCTGAGAGAGCAGTACAATAGTGGTAGTAAACCCTTGGGGAGCCACAGTAAGACCCAGGTAAGACAGTTTTAACCCCTAAACATACCCCTCACTCACTAATATAATACAGTTGCCACTGTTATGAACTGTAAATGAAATGTGATTAAATGATTTTAAAGACTAATAAAATGGACGATATATTGTAATTTCCTAAATTTACGTCAAAGAGCTCCATAAGCAAAAATAATTGTGAATAAAAATGGTGCTTTCTTTTTCTGTATGCTTTACTTTAAAACAAAGGCAATGGCCTTGCCGCAGTGGCTACACCGGTTCCCGTGAGATCACCGAAGTTGAGCGCTGTCGGGCGTCGTCGATACTTGGATGGGTGACCATCCAGGCCACCATGCGCTGTTGCCATTTTTCGGGGTGCACCCAGCCTCGTGATGCCAATTGAGGAGCTACTCGACCGAATAGTAGCGGCTTCGGTCAAGAGTACCATCATAATGATCGGGAGAGCTGTGGGCTGACCCCACGCCCCTCCTATCTGCATCTTCTACTGAGGATGAGGATGACAAGCCGGTCAGATGGTCCCGGTAGGCCGCTCGTGGCCTGAAGACAAAGTGCTTTTTTTTAAAAAAAACCACCAGTATCAAATAACATGCAACTTGGAAATTGAAAACCCTTTTAATCTCGTGCCATACTTTGATGAGTCTAACTTGTGATAACAATTTTGGACCGAACATGAATATCTCGAGTCACTCGAGGAAACAAATGTGGACCTAATGTAAACATTAAGAAGTCACACTCACGGGGAACGAAAGTCGGTTCAAACATAAAACATCGTGAGTCTAACTTGTGAGACACACTTGTCATTTAAAATTTTGGTCTTGTTCTTACCATTACACCACAAGAATTAGTCACAATGCATTAAATATGTGTTATAAAGAAAGTGTACTAGTGATTTTGTACTTCAGTTATTGAAGAAAAATTTAATAAGACCCTGCATAATGTTAAGAGAACGTGTTGTGAATGTAGCGATGGAAGAATCTAGTGGCAGAAAAATGATTGTACAAAATAGAAAGCATGCAGAATTTAATAGAAGAGGAAAATTTAATACCTAAGTAATGTCTGTCTTGGATTTGGCAGGAAGAGAAACACACACCAATAATTTGGAAATATTCTGAGACTCAAGGCATAAAAGCATCTGTTTCAAATCTGTTGGGTGAACACCCAGGATTATTAGAACTATTTTCAGTTATGTTTGATGAAAAATTTTGAGGAACACTTATTACAGAAACAAATCTCTTCACACGTCGGATAATAGACAATGAGTGGAAAAACCCGAAAAAGGACAACACTTATTACTTTGTTACTTTTGATGAAATGAAGGTGTAATATGCACTGTGCATTTTGATGGTTCAAGTCAGATACAAAGTATTCAAATTTATTGGTCTAAAAGACTAGTAGTAAACCACCATTATTTAAAAAGATAATGCCTTTTAAAAGACTTAAACAAATTTAGAAAAAATAGGAAATTTGTGGTAAGTTCTTATGGGACCAAACTGCTGAGGTTATCGGTCCCTAGGCTTACACACTACTTAAACTAACGGCAATCACACACACACACACACACACACACACACACACACACACACACACACACATACATTCATTCATGCAAATGTAATTCGCATACGTATATATGACCACTGCCTGCCGAGGGGTGTGTGCTCCAGAAAAGATGTCCTAATGCTTCAGTTTCTATTTGATGTTAACAAATTTCCCCTCTTCATAAATGCTTGTCTTGACATTGCCAGCCTACATTTTATATCCTCTCTCCTTTGGCTGTGATCAGTTAGTTTGCTGCCCGAATAGTAAAAATCATCCACTATTTTCAATGTCTCATTTCATAATCTAATTTCCTCACCACCTCCTTTCAACACACTGTCCATTATGTTTAAATAGTCTTCAAAGTCCTTTGCTGCCTGTGAACGAATTACAGTTTCATTGCAAACCTGAATTTTTATTTCTTCTCTTTGGACTGTAATTCCTACGCCAAAATTTTCTTTGGTTTCCTTCATTGCTTTCTCATTGTAGATTGAATAACATCAGGAATGGTCTACAACCTTGTCTCACTCCTTTCTCAACCACTTCTTCCGTTTCATTCCCCTCACCTCATACAACTGCCATTTGGTTTCTTTACATGTTGTAAATGGCCTTTTGCTCCCTGTATTTTACCCCTTCTACCTTCAGCATTTCAGAGTATTCCAGTCAACATTGCCAAAAGCTTTGTCTACAAACGCTAAAAACATAGGTTTACCTTTCCTTACCCTGTCGTCTAAGAAAAGTTGTAGTGGCAGTATTGGCTCACATTTTCCTACATTTCTATGAAATTGAAACTGATTGTTCCCGAGGTCAGCTTATAACAGTTTTTCCATTCTTCTGTAAAGAATTGGTATTAGTATAGCCACACCTGTCAGCAGCTGCTTTCTTCGGATTTGGCTTTATTACATTCTTCTTGAAGTCTCATGGTATCTCGCACATCTTGCATATCAGATGGAAGAGTTTTGTCATGGCTGGCTCTCCCAAGGCTATTAGTAGTTATAACTGAATATCATCTCCTCCCGGGGCCTTGTTTCAACTTAGGTCTCTGAGTGCTCTGTCAGATTCTTCTCGCATTATCATATCTCCCATCTCATCTTCATCTGTGTCCTCTTCCGTTTTTATAATATTGCCAATTTCATCTCCATTGTATAAACCCTTTCACCTTTCAGGTGTCCCTTCTTTGCTTAGGAATGGCTTTCCATCTGAACTCTTGATATTCATACAGATGCTCCTCTTTTCTACAAAGACACCTTTAATTTTCCTGATTGTAGTATCTATCTTTCCCCTATTGATATATGCTCCTAAGTACTTAAATTTGTCCTCTAGCCTCTCCTGTTTAGTCATTTGAACTTCCTGTGAGTCTCACTTTTTAGACATTTGGATTCCCTTTCACCTGCTTCATTTGCTACATTTTTATATTTTCTTCTTTCATCAGTTAAATTCAGTAGCTCTTGTGTTATCCAAGGATTTCTACTAGGGCTTGCCTTTTTACGTATTTGATCCTCTGCTGCCTTCACTATTTCATCTCTTAATGTTACCCGGATTGTTCTACTTTGCCCCTTTCCCCTGTTCCAGTCAACTCTTGCCTAATGCTCCCTCTGAAACTCTTGAGTGACCCCTAGTTCTTTCAGCTTAGCCAGGTCCCATCTTAATTTCCTACTTTCTTGCAATTTCTTTAGTTTAACTCTACAGTTCATAACCAATAAATTGTGGTCAGAGTCCACACCTGCCCCTGAAATGTCTTATAATTTAAAATCTGGTTCCAAAAATCTCTGTTTTACTGTTATATAATCAATCTGAAATCTTACAGTGTGTCAAGGTCTCTTCAGTATATACAACCTTCTTTCATAATGCTTAAACAAAGTGTTAGCGATGACTAAATTATGCTCTGTGCAAAATTCTACCATTTGGGTTCCTCCTTCATTCCTCCTCCCACCCTCCAGTGAAAGCTTAATGCTCCGCTTCATTGCCCACACCCTGTGGCATGCAGATCCCACTACTCTACTCCGTATTTACCAGTCCCTAGTCTGTCCATTTTGTACTATGATTGCCTGGTTTATGGCTCAGTGGCACATTCAGCTTTGAAATTGTTGGATCCAGACCATCGTCATGGGGTAAGACTGGCCATTGGCGCCTTCCAGAATAGTCTCATAGACAGTTTCCTTGCCAAAGTGGGGATCTTCCCTCCTCAGTTCCAACAATACCAACATTTGCTCACTTACGCAATCATCATCCGACAATTTCCTAATTGTCCAGCTAGTCAAATGGTGGTTTTTTATTTTTTTTATTTTTTTCTCTAGTGGCAAATACTGTATTACAAACAATATGTCAAAATATAAATATAGAATTTTTATACATAAACAATATTGTAATATAAATTATAATCTTCTTGGGTGTCTTCAGGTGCAATTTCTTCAGAAGGAATGTAATAACACAACACCAAGAAGTAGATATTGTCAACAATGCTAGGTATGGATTTGAAAGTGCAAATAAGACCTCTGCTGACTTGGAGGTGGAACAACATCTAGTAAGCTAGTACCCCTCTAATAAATCCACCTTGCCAAAGAGACTATGGCTGCAAGGTGCCATCTTCCTTCTGTTCCTCCCAGGAGGAGGGAGTCTACCAGATTAACTCAATTTTATCTTACATAATTAGCCACTTCCCTTGTTCCAGTTTGAGCCTTACAGACAGTAGCTCACATTTCGGTGCACTACCCCCTCCTTCTGGCTCTCCATGCCAAGCATGATCTCGGTTCTTTGCCTCCAATATTGGCAGAAGACATGTGAATTGTTGAACTGATTCTTATTTTCCTCCAAGAAAGTAGTTTTTATTCTTATTTTCAGATACAACATTTTAAACTGCTTTCTGGGTGTGGCAGTTAATGTTGGGGTGTGTCTCACCAAATGCTTGGCCCAGCAACCCATCAGCCCTACCACCTCTATCAGCTGTCTCTGTGCCTCCCTGTTAGTCTGTTTTGCTATTAGAGGCAGTTAGCCCTCATTTCTGTGGCACCTTGTTTTACTTTATAGGGCTATCATCCCAGTGAAGACAAGACTTCAAGGATTTGTTACCCTTGATATTAACTCTTGACAAAATAACAGTTGAACAGCTTTTTGTGCTGCTTTAGAGTGAGTGAGTTCTATTCCACATCAGTAACATTTTGACTCAAGCTGAGCCGTGGGGAATACTAGACCGCACCCAACCAATTACTGACATGATTATTTATCTCATCACATTTTACTGTTGTTGGTCCAGCTGATGCTCATTACTTTTTTAGCCTTCTTGCTTTCACTACTACAAATCTCATTGCTACAAGGCATTATTTTTGCTTTTGCTGTCTTAGCATTTGATTGGGTTGGCAGGGAGGTCAGATGTGGGTGAGGTGTTTGTATCCACAGTTGAGCCCTCATCTGCTCTGACACTCCTACTGTCCCACTTCAGATATTTTTCTTTTTTTTAAAAAAGGGAAAATACTAGGCAGGAATATGAACAGTGCATGAAAAAATAGATTGCTACATAAAGTAAAGATAACACACGAAGTTGCAGACAGGAACAAGTAAGACACTTACACATAAGCTTTCGGCCTCAGCCTTCATCGGAAAAGAGAAACACATACACCATTCATTCACACAAGCAAGCACACCTCATACACACATGACCTCCAACTCCGCCAGATCGGGCCAGAATCCAACTATCACATGCGATGGAAGCACCGATCTGGAGGGGAGGGGAAGGGGAAGAGGAATTGGAAGTGACACCAGTGTACGGGTGTAGGAAGAAAGGAGTCCTGTCTGGTGGTGTATGCAGCGACTAGAATGCCAACAGGCAGAAGGTTGTGGGGCAGGGAGGCAAGGAAAATGGAGTGAAAAAGGAGAGGAGCAGGGACAAATGGGCAGGTGCATTGGCAGAGGGTGGCAAACAAAGAGGGTGGGAGGCAAGAATGAAGAGGTGGTTATTGGGCAGAGGGGGTGGAAACTGTTGGGTGGAATGTGTAGGGCAATATGTTACCGTAGGTTGAGGCCGGGATGATTATGGGAGTGGAGTATGTGCTGTGAAATTTGTGCCACAGCAGTGGGAACCCACATGGCACCCTTCTATGCCAACCTGTTTATGGGCTATCTAGAGAAGACCTTCCTAGCCAAATGCCTAGCCTTGTTCAGGTTCATTGATATCATCATGATCTGGACTCAGCACAAAAACACTCTTTATCTTCATTTCTTCAAAACCTCAACATCTCTTCTCCCATCCACCTCACCTCGTCTTCCTCAACACGG
Source organism: Schistocerca americana (assembly GCF_021461395.2). NCBI lineage: Eukaryota > Metazoa > Arthropoda > Insecta > Orthoptera > Acrididae > Schistocerca > Schistocerca americana. The sequence goes on along the minus strand of NC_060119.1, from coordinate 144,668,689 downwards.
CGTGCCACCTTCCTAGACGTTGACCTCCTCCTCTCTGAAGGCCCCGACCGCACCTCTGTCCACATTAAACCTGCCAACCACCAACAGTACCTGCATTTTGACAGTTGTCATTCCTTTGACAACAAAAAAATCCACCTCCACCCCCACCCCCCCCCCCCCCCCCAATACAGCCTGGCCACCTGGGGACAGTGTATCTGCAGTTACAAGAACACTCTTGCCCAGTATGCCGAGGGCCTCACCAAGGCTTTCACAGACAGGCCCTATCCCCCCAAGACCTAGTCCACAAACAGACCTCCCGTGCCAATTCCCCTTGCACACCAAATCCCCCACCCCCAAAAATCTTGAAAATCCTGGAAACCAGCCACACAGAAGTTCCCTCTTCATCACCCAGTCCCACCTTAGACTGGAACAACTGAACTGCATCCTTCACCAGGGCTTTGATTACTTATCGTCATGCCCTGAAATGAGGGACATCCTACCCAAGATACTTCCCATCCCTCATGAAGTGTTGTTCTGTCACCCTCCCAACCTCCATAATATCCTAATCTATCCATATGCCACTCCCAATCCCAACCCCTTGCCACAAGGATCATATCCCTGTGGAAGACCCAGGTGCAAGACCTGCCCAATCCACCCACCCATTATTTCCTATTCCAGTCCTGTCACAGGTTTATCTTAGCCTATAAGGGACAGGGCCACTTGTGAAAGTACCAGTGTCATTTACCAGCTATGATGCAATCTTTGTGGAGCTTTTTTATATTGATATGACTACCAACCAGCTGTCCACCAGGATGAACGGCCACTGCCAAACTGTGGCCAAGTGTGAAGTAGACCAGTTCGTGGCGCGACATGCAGCTAAACATAACATGTTTGATTTCAATGGCTACTTCACTATCCAAACCATCTAGATCTTCCCCTCCACCACTGCTTTTCGGAACTGCACAGATGGGACTTATCCTTAAAACACATTCTCCGCTTCTGTAATCAACCCAGCCTCCACCAACTGTAACATACTGTCCCCGCCACCCAACAGTTTACACCTGCTCTGTCCTATCACCTCCTCCCCATTCTTGTCTCCCACCTTCCGTATTTGCCACCCTCTGCCAACGCACCTGCTAATCTTTCCCAACTCCTTTCCTTATTTGCTCCTGTTTCCCCATCTCTGTGCACCACAACCTACTGACTCTGTGCCTGATTGGATTCTAGTCCCTACACACTTTACCAGACACCACTCCTTTCTTCCTCCACCCGTACACTGCTCTCTCTTCCTATTCCCTGCCTCTCCAGATTGCTACTTCCATCCCATGTGATAGTTGCAGTTGCATCGTGTGTGCGTGTGTGTCTTTCTCTTTTTTTCAAAATCTTATGTGTAAGTGTCTTGGAATTGTGCCTGTCTGAAACATTGCATGTTATCTTTCCTTCTCTTTAAGTTTTTATCATCACTGGCATCAATATTGGTTTCAAGGTCTTGGTTTTTACCATTCCTATATATAATCTCATTTCAAACAAATTTCTGGCTCTCCAAGTAGACTATCCCTTGAACAAAGGACAGATGTTGTCACTGTTTAGTCATTTAAGCCTCTTTCCCCACCCCCTGCCCTCAAAAAAGAAACCTATTTGGATAAAGCACCTGAAATCCATTTGAACCTACTTATGTAGTAAAGCTTTGGTCTCGCTCTGCAAATTTTAGCCCCCTACACTTCCCTCCATTACCAAATTAACTGTTCCTTTATGCCTCATAATGCATTCTATTCATTGATACCTTCTTTTAGTTGACTTGTAGCATAGATTCCTTTTCTCACAATTTCAATTCAGTTCCTCTTCATTACTTGTTTGATCTAAGCATTGTTCTGTATCACTACATTTCAAAACTTCTGTTCTCTTATCATCCGTGCTTCACTTCTATGTAAGGCTACTCTCTAGACATATAATTTGAGGAAATGCTAACACTTGCAACTATATTAAAAACATTGCTCTTTTTCCAAACAGCTTTCCGTGCTATTGCAAGTCTACAATTTACATCCACTTTTCTTCTGGTGTTGACAGTTATTTTATTCTCCAAATATCAAAATGCAGCCACTACTGTCAGTGCCTCATTTCCTAATCTAATCCCCTGAGCATCACCTGTTGTAATTAGACTCCATTCAATTATCTTTGTTTAATTTTTATTGTTCATTGTATACCCTCTTTTCAGGACACTATTCCATACAACTGATCTTGCTCATCCTCTGCCATCTCTGACAAGATTACAATGTCATTGGCAAACCTCAGAGTTTCTATTTCTTCTACTTCAACTTTAATTCCCTTTCCAAATTTCTTCTTGCTTTCCGTCACACACCATTCAATGCACAGATGGAATAACATTGGGATAGGCCACAACTCTGTCTTCTTTGCATGCCCAACTGTAAAACAATAACTGCAGTCCAGCTTCTGTACAAGTCGCAATAACCTCTTACACTCTGAATTTTTCCTTTCTTTCTTCAGAAGTCCTAGTCAACATTTTCAAAAGCATTCTCTAAAACCTAAGTCTACATATACTAAAATGTAGGTATGTTTTTACACCATTATGTCTTCTAAGATAAGTGGGACCAGCACTGCCTTGTAAATTTGTACATTTCTTTAGGTCCCAGAATGGTCTTCTTTAAAGTCAGCCTCTACCGGTCTTTCTGTTCCTCTCTAAATAATTTGTGTTAGTATTTTGCAGCCAAACTCTGCTATTTATTGAACTAAAGGTTGTGTAATATTCACATCTGCCTTCTTTAGAATGGCAATTATTACATTCATCTTTAAGTCTTATGGTACTTCACTAGTATCACATCATGCAGACTAGGTGGAATACTTCTGCAATTGTTGGATCTCCCAAAGATCTCAATAAGTCTGAGGGATTTCAACTACTCAATGTGCCTTGTTTGAGTTAAGTCTATCAGGGCTCCTTCCAAATTCTTCTCGCAGTGTTGTATCTCCCACCTCTGCTTCCTCTTCCCATTCTATTTGATTGACTTAAAGTTCGTTTCCCTTGTATAGCACTTCTGTGTATTCATTTCACCTTTCAGCCTTCCCTTCTCTGCTTATGCCTATATTATACTAAAAGAATGTTGTCATATATTTTATTAAAAGAAATTTTATAAAATCTTGGATAGTGTACTAGAGTACTTTTAACAGATTTTTTGTGAAAGTTTAGAGTGGTGTCGTAGCTTTTATAAAAGACTTTTCAAAAATGTTTGATAGTGCAATATGGCCCTTATTACAGACTTCTCATCTGAGCTCATGATGTGTACACCTGCTGCTGTTTTCTCCATTTGTTTATTTATTTTTCTGATTTTGCTACAGGCAGCATCTACCATTCCTACAGTCATACATGCGTCTACAGCTTTGTATTTCTCCTCTAGCAATTCTTGATTTGCCAGTTTGTATTTCCTGTCAGTTTCATTTTCAGATGTATGTATTCCATTTTTCCCGATTTATTTGTTGCATTTTTGTATGTAGTCTTTCATCGGTTAAATTCTGTATCTAGCAGAATTATGAAACAAATTGCTGGCCAGTACCAGTCTTCAGGAGAAATTTTGGTACTTCCAATAGACATCCATTAAAGTATGTGCACTAGCCTAGCTTTAGGAACTAATAGTTCCTTAATCTAGGAGGAGAGATGGAAGGAACTATTAATTCAGAAAGTTAAGTTAGTGTATGTACTTTAATGGGTGTCCATCGACAGTACTAGCATTTATGCTGAAGATAGGTATTGATCAGCAATTCAGCCTCATAATTTTATCATTTTTTTTAGGAAAACTTTCCCTCTGATACAAACTGTACATCTTGGGTAGATAAAAAAATCTAATCACCAAACGGCGTCAGGAGAACACAAATATAAAAAAGGTTTGTTATGCAAGCTTTAGGAGTCAGTGACTCCTCCTACCGGCAGGAGGGTTGAAGGGGAACGAAGAAGGGTGAAGGGAAAGGAACTGGAGAGCTTTAGGAAAAGGGGTGGAGTTTGGAAAAGTCACCCAAAACCCTGGGTCTGGAGACTTACTGGATAGGATGAAAAGGAAAGACTGACTGATTGGGGACTGCACCAGACGAGATTTGAAAACCTGAGAGCTTATAGTTCGAAGACTGGATAATATGCAGGACAGAGAGTACTGCTAAAACATTGTGTACAACTTACTAAGAGTAAACAAAAAAGTACATATGTAATAGAGGTGGGAGGGGGTGGCGAAAAATACATAGGTCAGAAAGTGATAGATGTAGAAAACTAAAATGGAGAAAGGAATAGTTACTGTGAAGAAGTGCTGAGACAGGAGGAGGCCAGGTGGGTGGCAATAACCGAGGGCGTGTTGTAGTGCTAGTTCCCACCTGCAGAGTTCTGGGAAAGTGGTATCTGGGGGAAGAATTTAAATGGTGCCTGTGGTGAAACAGGTACCAGGGTCACGACTGCTCTGCAGCAGGATGTTGTGTGTTGCCAGTGTATGCCCTCTGCCTATGCCCATTCATCCTAACTTATAACTTGGTGGTATTCATGTAAAAGGCTGAACAATGTTTACATAATAGCTGGTGTATGACGTGTCGATTCGCAGGTGGCTCTCCCTTTGATAGTTACATAGCTGGTATAGGTCGCAGTAGGAGGGTGTATAGGGCAAGTCATGCAGTGGGTGGTCACGAGGGTGGAATCCATAGGGTAGGGAGATGGGTGCAGAAGGAGCATAGGGAGCATAGGGTCTGACACAGATATTGTGGGGAATGGAATGGTGACGAAATGCTATTCTATGCATGGTGGGCAAAAACTCAAGCAGAATGGATGTCATTTCAGGGCATGATTTTAGGAAGTCATAACATTGTCAAAGTAGCTGGTTAATACCAGGCTTACCGTATTGAAATGAGCATTTTTTTGTGAAAATGAAACACTAATTTTGAATTGAAAAGTAAAAACATTTTATTCAAAGTACTGACCATTGTTTTCTATACATTTTGACCACCTTTCTGGCAATTTGTGGACACCACGCCAATAGAAATGTTCATCTTTTGAAGCAAACCAGACAGACACCCAATTTTCGACTTCTTCGTAGGAATCAAAGTGTTCCTCAGCCAATGCGTGTCCCATTGATGAAAACAAATGGAAGTCGAAGGGGCCAAGTCTGGTGAATACGGCGGGTGGTGTAGCAGTTCCCAGCCAAGTGTTTTGATTGTATCCTGATCCAGTTTTGCTTTGTGTGCAGGTGCATTGTCGTGTAAAAAAATTACTTTGCCATGTCTTCTGGCCCATTCTGGTCTCTCTCTCTCTCTCTCTCTCTCTCTCTCTCTCTCTCTCTCTCTCTCTCCTTTTTTTTTAATAAAACAATCAATGCATAGTTCAAATTGATCATTTGTTGTCTGTAGTGATTAGTATTCACAGTTTCATCGGGTTTTAGAAGCTCATGATACACCACACCTTTCTGATCCCACCAAACGCAGAGCATTGTCTTCTTGCTGAATCGATGTGGTTTTGCAGTCGATGTTGATGTTGTCCCGGATTAACCCATGATTTTTCCTGTTTAGGATTCTTAAAATAAATTCATTTTTCATCGCCAGTAACAATTCGATACAAAATTGATTTTCTTTCATGTCTTTGAAGCAAAATTTGACAAATGGTTCTTCGGTTTTCCATCTGTCTTTCATTCAGTTCATGTAGCACCCATCTTCCCCACATTTGGATCTTTCCTATAGCTTTCAAATGGTCAGAAATTGTTTGTTGTGCAGCATTTAGCATTGCTGCGATTTGCTTCTGACTAAAGTATCATCTTCATCCAATATTACTTGCAATTCAGCGTCTTGGAACTTTTTGTGGTCTTCCACGTCCTTCATTTCTTACATCCAAATCATTATTTCTGAACCATTGAAGCCATCTTTTGCATGTTGCTTCTGATAGAGCATGATCACCATATGCCTCGACAAGTATTTGATGCGACTCTGCAGCATTTTTTTTTTTTTCAAATGAAAACAAAAAATTAATGCTTTCCGCAAATCATCACTTTCTGGTACAAAATTCGACATTGTTAACACGATGAAAACATATGATGTTGTTTGTTCTATGACTTGGTGTATACTAAATATCTTTGACAGACGTCATACCAAACAAAACAAACAAACAAACAAAAAAGGCCCGCTCACAACAAATGTTCGCTATTGACACATTTGTATCTTTACGCTCATTTCATGCCGGTACACCTGGTACATTCAAGACCAGGATAATACTGAGTGACAGGTGATGGGCTCCGAAGTCGTTTTTTGGAGGGATCAGCAGTACCAGGATTGGATGTGATGGCCTGGGAAATCTGCTTTGGATCTAGGCTGGTGGGGTAATTACATCCAGTGAATTCTGAGGTGAGAATGGTAGTGTATTGCTGTAAAGAGTCTGCATCCAAACAATTATGTTGTAGTGTACGTTTTCTGGTACGACTTTCTTTTTCTCTTTGGCCAGTCTTTAAAATTTTCTCTCTCTTCATGACTTTCCCTATAAATTTTTGTCTCTTCCAATCATTTTTTATATCAAATGGACTACTTTTCTTGTGAAAAATTCTCATCCACCCAATACCTCTCGTGAACCATTGTCTGTTCTCACAATTTTTGTACAAAGTTTTCTTAGTTTTCAGAATTTTTTTCCTTGTTTTTCTTCCATTTTTCTATCTTTTTCCACCGTCTGCTTCTCTTTTTTGCCACTTCTACCATTTCTAACACTGTAAACTGTCCTGTCACATATTATATTCATTCTTTTTGGAAATATGCATTTGCACTATCAGAAGTATGGTCCCATATGCTGTTTCTTGAAAACTGCTTCATCCTTGAGCTACTCCCAAAGGCCTAACATTGAAAGTCCTACTCCACCATGGTCTTTTACAGTTTTAATTACAGAAACCTCTTGCACTTACTCTGCTTACCTGTGACCTATATGCCTCATCTGCCAGTTTCCACTCGACCAGATGTCTCTCCTCTTACAAAATCCTGCAGTTATCTGCCTCTCATGTTTCCTTGGAAGTATTATCCACCAAGCCAATTTCAGACACAACAGCATGCCAGACTGCACCTCTGAAAGCTATCTTGCCTTCTCCTAAACTACCTCAACAGTGGTGTTTCCTGTAGTGTCCCTCTTCAGCTCCCTAAACAGCCACTCCATCAACCACCATTCCTTTCCTATGAACTGAGCTTGCCCAACCTCCTTAACATCCCACCGCCTTTACCACTGCCTCCCAGACCGATAACAACTCATAATCACGAGAACCAGTCACAACAATACAGTCTTCTCAACCTCTTGTGTGAAGCACTCTCCCCTCCTTAATTAACTGTATTATCCAAGGGTCTGTCTATCAGCCGTAAACCTGCCTTTAATCATGTTGCTTGTGTGAAGGACCTACTTTCTTTCACCCATAATGTCAGCTGGAAATACCACTTTCAAACCTGCCATTCAACCCTGCTTTAAGCAGTTTTGACCACAATCCCAACTTCATCCACAACCACTACCTCAAAATCATCCCTTACAATCCCTTCAAGAGCTCCTCACATACAGTGTTGCTTCACAACCTTTCCTTAGGTCCCTACAATGTGACCCTAACCTGTCCCCTGCAGAACTCCAGGCCTTTGGTCCCAAAAAGCTGATGACTTCACATTATCCTCCCAGGAGACAGAGGATTAAGACTGTGGTACTTGACTGACAGGAGTATGTTAGTGGAGGTCTAAACCAGTTGTCTGACACCTCTACATGCAGCATATGCCATCAAGACCCCATCTCTGTGATTAAAACTGACCCACAGTCCCTCCTTAAAACCTCAGGCCCCTTACAAGAACTAACACTCCAATCCATAGAACTTCTTACACCACCCAAACCAAGCACCCTCATCTTTTACCTTCTTCCTAAGATCCACAAACTCAATAATCCTGGCTGTCCAATAGTTTTGGGCTTCAAAGAACCCATCAAACTCGTATCTGCCTTAGTCAGCATCTGCATCCCATAATACGAAGACTTCCCTCCTATATTAAAGACACCAACCATTTCCTAGATTGTCTGAAATCCTTGCTCATCCCACTTCCACCACAAATCTTGCTTGCCGTAATTGATGCCACCTCCATCTATTCCAATATCTTCAAAGTACATGGGCTGTCCGCTGCTGAACATTTCCTCAGTCAGCATCCATCTGATTCCAAACCTATGACATCTCCCTGCTCATCTTAATCAACTTCATACTTACCAACTACGACTGTACTTCTCCTTTGAGGGACAGACAGACAGATCAGGGGTATGGCCATTGGAACCAGGATGACTCCTTCCTGATGTGTTGTTGTGCTCTTCAGTCCAGAGACTGGTTTGACTGTGCAAGCTTCTTCATCTCCCAGTACCTACTGCAACCTACATCCTTATGAATCTGCTTAGTGTATTCATCTCTTGGTCTCCCTCTATGATTTTTACCCTCGACACTTCACTCTAATACGAAATTGGTGATACCTTGATGCCTTAGAACGTGTCCTATCAACCGATCTCTTCATCTAGTCAAGTTGTGCCATAAATTCCTCTTCTCCCCAATTCTGTTCATTACCTCCTCATTAGTTACGTGATATACCCATCTAATCTTCAGCACTCTTCTGTAACACCACATTTCAAAAGCTTCTATTCTCTTCTTGTCTAAACTATTTATTGTCCATGTTTCACTTCCCTACATGGCTGCACTCCATACAAATACTTTCAGAAAAGACTTTCTCACACTTAAATCCATACTTGATGTTAACAAATTTCTTCAGAAATGCTTTCCTTGCCATTGCCAGTCTACATTTTATATCCTCTGTACTTTGACCCTTCTGTACTTTGACCATCATCAGTTATTTTGCTCCCCAAATAGCAAAAATACTCGTACTACTTTAAGTGTCTCATTTCTTAATCTAATTCCCTCAGCACCACCTGATTTAATTTGACAACATTCCATGATCCTTGTTTTGCTTTCAAGACACTGTCCATTGTGTTCCACTGCTCCTTCACAGGCCAACATTTTCATGGGTTGCTTGGAGGGGGCTTTCCTGGGATCCATAAGCCTTCAGCCCTTGGTTTGGGTTGACACATTGATGACATCTTTGCCATATGGATTCGTGGTGAGGCTGACCTGTTAAAATTCATTGAATCTCTAAATACCTTCTTCCATTTAAATTTCACGTGGTCCTATTTTGAATCCCATGCCACTTTCCTTGATGTTGATCTCATCTTCATCAAAGGCCAGCTACACACTTCTTTCCGTGTTACGCCTACTAACAAACAACAGTACATTTTGGCTGTTGCCACCCTTTCCAAGTTAAATGTTCCCTCCCATAGAGCCTTTGGATTTTAGGCAAATGTATTTGTTTGGATGCAGACTCTTTACAGCAATAAACTACCATTCTTGCCTCAGCCTTCTCTGGATCTAATCGCCACCAGCCTAGTTCAAAAACAGATTTCTCAAACCATCACATCCAATCCTGGTATTGCTGATCCCTCCAAAAACAACTTCGGAGCACACCACTTGTCACACAGTATTATCCTGGTCTTGAATGTATTAACCGGCTACTTCGACAAGGCCACGACTTCCTAAAATCATGCCCTGAAATGAGATCCATTCTGCCTGAGTTTTTGCCCACCACATGTAGAACAGCTTTTCGTTGCCCTCTCAATCTCCGCAATATCCTTATCAGACCCTGTGCTCTTTCTGCACCCATCTCCCTACCCTATGGCTCCCACCTCTGTGACCACCCACTGCGTGACTTGCCCTATACACCCTCCTACTGCCGCCTATACCAGCTCTGTAACTGTCAAAACATACTATCAAAGGGAGAGCCATCTGTGAATTGACACATCATATACCAGCTGTTACATAAACACTGTTTGACATTTTACTCGGCATGACTACCACTAAGCTGTCAGTTAGGATGAATGGGCATAGCCAGAGGGTGTATACAGGCAACACACAATATCCTGTGCTCTAAAACTTGAGAGTTGTGACCTCGATGCCTGTTTCACAACATGCGCCATCTGAATTCTTCCCCCAGACACCACTTTCTCAGAACTCCGCAGTTGGGAACTAGTGCTATAACATATCCTTGGTTCTAGCCGCCTGCCTGGCCTTACTTTAATTTCTTCTGTCTCAGCATTTCTTCCCAGTAACTGCTCCTTTCTTCACTCCATTTAAATTTTCTACATCTTTGATTTTCTGACCTGTCTATTTTTCGCCACCTCCTTCCCACCTCTCTTACATACAGTGCTTTTTCACTCTTATTAACTTGTTCACACTGTTTCAGCAATACTCTCTGTCTTACATATCACCCTGTCTTCCACGTTTAAGCCACCAGGTTTTCAAATCTCTTCCAGCGCAGTCCCCAACAATAAGTCTTTCCTTCTCATCCTGTCTGGCAAGTCTCCCCTGACCCAGAGTTCTGGGTGACATTTTACAAACTCTACCCCTATTCCTACACCTGTCCAGTTCTCTTCCCTTCCCCTGCAACCCTTTTGCTGGGAGAAGGAGCCACTGGCTCCGAAAGCTTGCATACGTAAAATCTTTTTTTAAAATATATATGTGTGTTCTCCTGCTGCTGCTTGGTGAGTAGATTTTTTTATCTATCCACTTACATTATGTTGTCAAAAATTCTATATCTTGTGAATTTTGCAGAGACTTGTCTTTATGCCTCTATTGTTTCTTTGCAGCCTTCACTCTTTCATCTCTCAAAGGCATCCATTTGCCATCTATTGTATTCCTATCCCCTCTTTATCAGTTGTTGCGCAATGCTCCCTCTGCAACTCTCAACAATATTTATTTCTTTCAATTTATCCTAGTCCTATCTCGTCAATTTCCTATCTTTCTGAAATTCCTCAGGCTTTTCATAAACAACAAATAATGGTCAGTCCATATCTGCCCTTGGAAATGCTATGCTGTATAAATGCTATGCTGGTTTCAGCCTCTGGTACCATTATATAACCTATCTGAAACCTTGCATTTTGTCCATATTTCTTCCACATATACGGCCTTCTTTCATGATTTTAAATAAACTGTTGGAAAAGTACTACCAGGTGCCTTCTCCTTTCATTCTTATTTCCCAGTCAGTTCTCTTGCTATTTTCCATTTTCTTACTTTTCCTACTATTGGTACCAGTTCCCTGTCAGTTAAATTTTCACCTAAGTTAACTATGTGAATAATTTATTTCATCTCATCATAATTTCTTTTACATTGTCACACTTTTGTAAAACTGTGGTGTTGAACTCTCTCATTATCACATAGTTTGTTTAATTTTCATTGTGTTATGAATAACTGAGGAAGACAGACATTAGAAATTTTAATTAATTGCAGTGTGGCTCAATCAGCTGGTTAACATCTGCTTAGATAAATTTTGGTATATTTAATTATTGCTCATGTTAACTGTAACCAGTGCAGTTATTTGCTTTTATACTGACCGTGTTGATGTGACCACCTCTCTGATGATGTGAGTAATTTCAGTGTGCAAGCAACTACATGTACAGCTGTTAACTGTAAACCAGATAATGTTACCAGATGATGCATATTCGACTCTAATAACAAGATGATTAATGATAGAGCATCTGGAGCTCAGTTGTTTCACCATCATGTAAATCACTGAGTAGTTCTTTAGTAGAGACTCCCAGAATTTGTGTTCCTTTGAAGTACTGCAGATGGAAAAAAGGAAACTAATTATTATTCAGCATTTAATTAATCATACAATGACTAATACAATAAGGCTGGTGTGTACACTGATAACTTAAATCCTTCACCTATGAGTTCAAGGAGAAGACAGAGCAAAATCGGTGGTTTATTATATATGTAATAATCTAATTACAGAGATGATTGCAATAAGGCTACATAGACACTATTGTTATGTTCAGAGTCTCTGGAACTGCTGTATAGATTTACAAATCAGTAATTTTTTTTAATGTATGTGTGTGCGTGCACGCATGTGCATGGTCCCCGCCCCCTCGCCCCCAACTTCTGAAGAAGCACTCTGTCTGAAAGCTGAAATATCTCCAGGTTCTTTTTCATTGTGCCTGTCTGCAACTCGGTGCCTCCTCTATGTGGTGACTAGCAATCTATCCTTCTCATATTGTTGTTATCCCATCCTGGAATTTCCATTGTATGTTTTTAACCTCGACCTGCTCATTTCCCTTCTTAATTTCTCTAACCTTGCTACCTGATTAGGGTCTTACATCCACACACCAACCTAAGGCACATCAAACTTCATTGTTTCTTTATTTTTTTTATGACAGCATCCTCCTGAGTGGTCTCCACCTAGATGTATAAAAAAAGCCTATTTTACCTACAAAATATTTTACCCAAGAGGATGCCATCGTCCTCAAACCATACAGTTGAGTCCTGTGTCCTCAGGAATATGTCTGTAGCTTCCTCTTGCTTTCAGCCATTCACAGTACCATGTCACTTAATATCCCAGTTTGTTGTCTCTGCAACTATCGAAAAGGCTGCTGCCCCGTTTTGGGAATTATTTCTTAGTTTGGCCTCTTCCCTGGTACACCTCTGCTGGGGTTGTACCTGGTGTATGACTGTATTGTTATGGCACGCAAGCCACCCTACTGCAGCAATGGTTTTAGTATGTTTCGTAAAAACTAATGGTAAACTGTTTCCAGACTGGGTTAATGTAAGCCAGTTCAGTTGGAGGCTGCTGTGAGTGTCTTTACTGTGCAAACAACACTTCATAGCTGTCTTATTGGACAGGTAGAAAATTTACCCAAGAGTGTTATTTCCATAAGTAACATCGTAATTTCACAACTGGCATCCACAGTTAACAGCCAGCATTTTGCAATATTTTTGGCAGAATGGTTCTTCTGTTATGGAACTGATTGTTCACTTTGACAAATTTGTTTAGGAGACTGTTCCTTAAGGAAAGTTTCCACTCGAGGGGTATTTTAAGATGAGGAATCTCGAAGCTCTAAAGTCTCCAAATGCCTCAATGATAAGATGTGGGACATGCAAACCCTGCATGTCACCGATAAATAAAAATTTCTCCCATCCAGATTATAGTTTTGTGTACAGATAAGAGAATTCCTACCCCCCCCCCCCCCCCCTTTCCTTCCCCATCTTTCTTTTTAGTCAAAAGGTAGCCACTCATTGTGTGATGATTCCTATTAAAACAAAAAATGTGATTGACACCAATGTAGACTGCAAATAAATATTGCACTGCCTCTTGATTGCATCAGTATTACAGTTTTGGCACATGAATGGGTGTGTGCTCTGATAAGACTGTCTGTTCTTTCTATTGCAAAGGAAAATATCTTAGATTTGTTTCTGACCACAGATGAAATTGTCAGACTGTCAGATTAACGTGATATCTTTCACATTCAACAACAACATTAAAATCTGCGCATATCTTGTTTTACACAAAATATTAAAGCTTTCAGACAAAATCCTTCTGCAGTAGAAATCACACACGAAATGGGCACTGTCTCAGGGCTTTATGCCTGACTGCGACACACACACACACACACACACACACACACACACACACACACACACACACACACAGCCTCTGTCTCAGGGCACTTTGTCTAACTGTGACTGTCTATCTGAGCAGAAGTTTGCTAAGATGAGTGGTGGGATAGGAGGCAGCAAGAGGCATGCACTATACATGTCTTCTATCACACCAATCCTCCTTCCCACTTCTCCCTTCCCCCAGCACAGGCTCTAGACACTGGACCTAGCAGATCTGTCCCCACAAATTCCCTGCATGCTTTGCAGGCAGCACTCCCCCTCCCCCCCTCGCCAGATCATGCTGCCTCCTTATACCCACTACCCATCCCACCAGGTTGCAGTTGCAAGTCAGGCTTTGTAGACAGTGGCTTCGCAAAAATATTGGAAGCTTTCAGACAGTCTTTGTCATTGTGCCTGTCTGTGACTCGGCACTACCTGTGTATGTCATTTAGCAATCTATCCTATTAATATTGTAGTTATTTCATCCTGGACTTTCCTTGTTTGATACATGAAATGGTCCAAAAGAAACATGAGTCTCTAGAATAATCATGTTGTCTTAACGTATCATAAATGCATTGATTTTGTTTCAGATGCCCAATGATATGTCTGCTCAAAATGAAAAACTGCATAATAAAGTGAATGCTGTGATAGAAGAGACAATGGCTACAGGAGCACAAAAATCAGTTAAATCAGATGATACCAAAAAGGATGAATGATTAAACTTTGTAAATTTAGGTCAGTGTGTTAGTTGTCAGCCTATTTGTGGACCTGGGGATATGTTGTATTACTCTCTGTGGCTCTGCTGGATACATGACGATTGTATAGAAATGTTGTTGATTTAAGAGTCTATGTATGAAATTGATTGTTAAATTTGTAAAAGATGCAGTCCGTAGATGTGTGGTAACATTTTACCTTCACAATAATTCTGTAAAAATGCATGTTAGTGAACAAGCATGTGTAAGAGTTAATCATGAAGTACAATGTACTGGTTATTCGTGGTGTGCATATATCACTGAGATTTGAGTTGTAAAATGTACTGTGAATAGGTACAAAAGAACTCGCAAAGTGTTAATAAATATTATTGTTTTCAATTTGTAGATTTATTATTTTAGTGTCAATGCCAACACTTGGTGCTGAACATTTTTGTCTTCTTGTTTACTGTTGACAGTAACGCTCACTCCATATTAAGTTTGTATTATTCATGTACCTTTTTTTAACTAGAAGCTGGATTCTTTAACCATGTACAGGACTAAATTTTGTAAAGAAAAATTTTAAGATTAGTGTGAATAGGCATCTTAATTTATGCTGCTATTGAGTAAACAGGCAGTTGCAGTTACAATGTAAACAGTGTATTGTTAAGGGCCTGTGTCCTGAGAATGCTGACAGTAATTGCAGCACATAATCAATTTCATTACTAGTCATTGTCATTTCTTTTCTGGAGTCTCGCTTACAAATTTTTTAAATTATTATTTTGAGCTTTTCCTCATTACAGAGGCTTATCTCCAACATAATAATTTACTTGAAAATTACAATACAAACAATAAACATTCTTAAACTATAATCTCAAAATATTTCTCCAGGTGTTTCGATCTTGTGTGTCTTCTTCCTCTGCGCCCATTCTCCTGATTATGTGCTGTACATTTTGGAGCCAGGTGGTTATAGGTTGTCCTCTTCTTCTGCTCCCCTCCGGTTCCCACTCCAGTATCAATTTTGGTATTCTGGTTTTCTCCATTTGTCATACATGCCCGTACCACTGTAATTTCTTCCTATCTATTATGTCATATATTCTTTCTTTTATTTCCATTCTCCTTATTACTTCGGTGTTCCTTATCTTTTCTTTCCTGGAGATTCTTGCCAATCTTCTCCAAAAGTCCATCTCTAGAGCTTGTAATTTTTTAATGTGCTTCATGTTAATTGTCCAGGTCTCCGTTCCATACACAACCACACTCTCTAATATGGATTTGTATATTAATTTTTTAGTTTTGCTCATTACATTCCTGCTCCATAAGACTGAGTTAAGCATCCCAATGACCCTCCATCCGCTACTAATTCTTTTATTGATTTCTGACTCTGATTTTCCCTCGATTTCTAAAATGGATCCCAAATAACAGAAAGTGTTTATCTTTTTGATTTTCTTTCCTTCAATGTATAGCTCGTCTGAATCATTAGTCAAGTATTCTGTTTTTTGGTAATTAATCTTCAAACCCCAAGTTTTGTATGCTACTGCTAGTTGATTGCACATATAGTTAGCATCATCCCCATCTTGTGCTATGACTACTTTTGATCATCAGCAAATAATAAATGATGTAGGTAGACTCCATCTCTTATTTCTAATCCCATAATATTACATTTACGAGACCATGTTCTAAGGCTAATATCTATATAGATTTTAAATAATGATGGTGACATGAGACAGCCCTGTAAAAGGCCTTTGCTTGTTCTAAATTTCTGTGAAAGTTTATTACCAACTTTCACTTGGCAAATGTTATCTTTATACATCTGTTATGTTATTTTAATCAAGGAAGGGTTTATGTTTGCCATATGTAGTGCTCTCCAAAGTAATTTTCTTGGAACAGTATCATACGCTTTTTCTAGATCTATGAAAATTAATCCTGTATTTTTTGATTTTTCCCTATGTTTCTCCAAAATCTGTCGTAATGTAAAAATATGGTCTACACATGATCTCCCAGCCGTGAATCCACATTGTTCTTCTTGGGTTCTAAAATTTTTTTCCAGTTTCTTTTTAATTACTTTCGCAAAAATTCTCATTAATGTGTTTGTAACACAAATTCCTCGATAGTTTGAACAAATTTTGCAATCCCCTTTCTTAAATGTTGTATTAATGTAACCTAGCTACATCTCGTTGGGTACTGAATCTCCATGTATCATTTTGTTGAAGAGCTGTGTTATCAGTTTCACAATTTTGTCACCACCATATTTCAGACATTCCAGATTGATATTGCCTGGTCCCGGTGAGTTACCATTCTTTCCTGTTCTCAACGCCTGAAGTACTTCACTTTCTAAAATCTGGATCTCATCATCTTCATGTCCTTTATCTTCCCCTGTTCCTTCTTCTAGATATTCTTCTCTGTCCTCATTTAATAATTTTTGGAAATACTCTTCCCATTCCTTTTGTGTTATCAGTTGGAGATTAGTTTTGTTTTTTGTATCCTGTCGAAGCTCTTTCAATACTGACCATGCTTCTTTTGCTCTCCCAAATCCTAATTTGCTATTCACCTTGGCACATGTTCTTTCCCATTCTTCATTTTTTGCCATCCTTATTTTTTCATCACTTCATTCTTCTTTTCCTTGTATATTGATCTTGTTTCTTCTGACTTATCATTCAACCACTGAAGGAACGCATTTCGCTTACAAATTTAATGGTTATATAACAGGCACAATACAGATTGCTGTGTGGTATTGCATAACGATAGTAGTGTTAGTGTTACGCAGTTCTGCATCTACATCTACATCTATACTCTGCAAACCACCGTGAGGTGCATGGCTGAGGGTACGTCCCATTGTATTAGTTACTAGGGTTTCTTTTTATTCCATTCACTATGGAGCATGGGATCAATGATTGTTTGAATGCCTCTGTGCTTGCAGTAATTATTCTAATCTTATCCTCACAATTCTATGTGAGCGATATGTAGGGGGTTGTAGTATATTCCAAGAGCAATCATTTAAAGCCAGTTCCTAAAACTTTGTTAATAGACTTTTTTGGGATGGTTTAAATCTGTCTTTAAGAGTCTGCCAGTTCAGTTCCTTCAGTATCTCTGTGATACTGTCCCACAGATGAAACAAACCTGTGACCATTCATGGTGCCCTTCTCTGTATACATTCATTATCACCTGTTAGTTCTATCTGGTACATGTCCCACATACTTGAGCAGTCTTCTAGAACCGGTTGTATGAGTGATTTGTAAGCAATCTACTTTGTAGACTGATTGCACTTGCCCTGTATTCTACCATTAAAACAAAGTCTACCACCTGCTTTACCCATGAGTGAACCTATGCAATCATTCTGTCTCTTATCCCTACAAAGTGTCACACTCACTCATTTGTATGAGTTGGCCAATTCCAACAGTGACTCATTGATATTAAAGTCATAGGATACTACAGGTTTTTTGTGAAGTGCAAAATTTTACATTTCTGAACATGTAGAGCAAGATGCCAATCTCTGCACCATGTTGAAATGTTATCAGAGTCTGACTAAATATTTATGCAGCTTCTTTCAGATAGTATTTCAGTAAGAGTAACTGCATCATCTGCAAAACCTGATTTTACTATTAATATTGTCTGCAGGGTAATTAATATAAAATATGAACAGCAAGGGTACCAACACACTTCCCTGGTCACATCCGAAGTTACTTCATCTGACAATGGCTCTGCATCCAAGATAACATGCTGTGTCTCTACCAAAAAGTGCTCAATCCAGTCACAAATTTCACTTGATACCCCATATGATCACACTTTTGACAATAAGAATAGATATGGTACTGAGTCAAATGCTTTTTGGAAGTAAAGAAATATTGCCTCTACCTGGTTGCCTGGATCCAAAGCTTTCAGTATGTCATGAGAGAAAAGTGTGTTTTGTGTTTCACGTGATGCTGGTTGGCACAAAGAAGGTCATTCTATTAAAGATACCTCTTTATGTGTGAGCTCAGAATATGTTCTAAGATTCTAAAACAAATTGATGTCAAGGATATTGGACAGTAGTTTTTGTGGATCTCTTCTACTATTGTATTTGTAGATGGATGTGACCTGTGCCTTTTTCCAAGAACTGGGCACAATTTTTTTATTTTTTTATGGGTCTATGATAGATTATAGTTACAAGAGGGGCTAACTCTGCCACAAATTCATTATAGAATCTGAAAGGGATTCCATCAGGGCCTGGAGCTTTGTTCAGTTTTAATAATTTCAGCTGTTTATTCAACACTACTGACACTAATAGTTATTTCATTCGTCTTTTCAGTGGCATGAGGATTAAATTGGAGCAATTCTTCTAGGTTTTCCTTTGTAAAGGAACATTTGAAAACGGAGTTAAGCATTTCAGCTTTTGATTTGCTATCCTTAGTTTCAGTTCCTATCTCATTCACCAGGGACTGGACACTAACTTTAGTGCCACTAACAGCCTTTACATAGAGTAGAAATTCAATCCTGTGAATAAACAAAATGTATGTTCAATCACATCAAAATAGGCTTGCATGTTTAGTCATTGGTAAGTCAAACAAAGAAAAGACTGATTATGCTTACCTAAATCAATTCTACTTTGCAAAATGACTTGACTAAGGTGTGTTTGGTAGATACAGGTGTGTGTGTGTGTGTGTGTGTGTGTGTGTGTGTGTGTGTGTGTGTGTATATATATATATATATATATGTAATAGAAGGAAACATTCCACGTGGGAAAAATTATATATAAAAACAAAGATGAGGTGACTTACCGAACGAAAGCGCTGGCAGGTCGATAGACACACAAACATACATACAAAATTCAAGCTTTCGCAACAAACTGTTGCCTTATCAGGAAAGAGGTTAAGAAGGTGGAAAGTGTAACATGAGGTAAAATGAAAATGAAAATATATTTCCTGATGAGGCAACAGTTTGTTGCGAAAGCTTGAATTTTGTGTGTATGTTTGTGTTTGTTTGTGTGTCTATCGACCTGCCAGCGCTTTTGTTCGGTAAGTCACCTCATCTTTGTTTTTATATATATATGCTTTGCTTTTCGTGATAGATGTTGTAAAGCTACCATTCCTTTTCTTTTAATTAATCCTTTCTTAACTAGGAATGACCTGCATTTGACCATGAGGCATCAAACTCTAAAACGATACTGATTGCGTGCAGCAGCTGCTCAGTTTTGCTTTTACCAAAGTGCATTTTGTTAATCGACTGTGCACGCAAGCTACCACACAGATAATTATAATGAATTATAATTGTAGGTGCATAGATGAAGAAATGGTATCTGATCTGTCTACTGTTTCTTCACTTTTGAGCTGACTGTTGGAGGGACCATAGCATAACCTATATATCAATTTAACCACAGAACAATTGAATCTGTCTGCACTGAAGAACATAAACCATAACAACAAAAACTTAAAAATGCACACTTAGCATAAGTAATTAATATTCAGAAAGTAATTCTATAGTTAACCTGCATTCGTCTGAAGGCTCAGTATGCACTGTGGTGACTGGAGTTTTAATCAGAAACTTGCAACACATTTATTTATAAGTCATTATTCATAATGATATGAAAACAGTTAACTTACTGAACATAATTTTAACAACCTGCATCTGTATTTTAAGAACACTGGAATTTCATCACTTGTAAAAGATGTACTGGTTCTCTATTTTTAATCACCAAAGTGCCTAAGCTGTTTTAATAGAGAATTTGGCACCCTACCTTTTGATGTCAACTTCCTGGTGTAGTGCAAGCTAGATGATATATTAGATATTGAAAGCTAGAAACTTATAAACATGATTTCTTAATATCTTTTGATGTTGGAAATTGCTTTTATGGCAATAATTTGCTCTAGTAACTGTTGAACGTGGAATCTATTTTAATGAATGGAAACATAAATTTAAAATAGGTCACGCTTTGTGAATAAAAACACGTGACACGCTATTCTGCTAATAATGAAGTAATAATTCAAATATCGCTCTAGAGAGAGACTGTTTCACAACTTAACTTTAAGTAATGGCTGCTTTCCAATTGTTCACAAATTCTAAAACACTCAGAATATAAATACTTAAATGTTCAGTTTCAGTAGTGAGCTTTACTTTTGCCTCCATCAAAAAAAGCTACATAAATTCACAAAGCTGTTTCAGTTAAATATGTGGCTGTTGAAAGTTGCTTGCAACACATACAGGCTGCTGCCAGCCTCCATTTGAGGCCTTGCAATGTCCATATCATCATTGTAACACTGGCTTCTCAATACATCCAGAAACTGAGCCAAAATTAATCCACTCAGTCAGTGTACAGCTTTTATATAGACATCTTCACAAGTATAATTGTTAGTACCGGGTGATCAGTCAGTATAAATTTTAAAACTGAATAAATCGCAGAATAATGTAGATAGAAAGATACAAATTGACACACATGCTTGGAATGACATGGGGTTTTATTAGAACCAAAAAAATACAAAAGTTCAAAAAATGTCCAATGGTGCTTCATCTGATCAGAATAACAATAATTAGCATAACAAAGTAAGACAAAGCAAAGATGATGATCTTTACAGGAATTGCTCAATATGTCTACATCTACAGCTACATCTACATTTATACTCTGCAAACCACCCAACGGTGTGTGGTGGAGGGTACTTTACGTGCCACTGTCATTACCTCCCTTTCCTGTTCCAGTCACGTATGGTTCGCAGGAAGAACGACTGCCGGAAAGCCTCCGTGCGCACTCGAATCTCTCTAATTTTACATTCGTGATCTCCTCGGGAGGTATAAGTAGGGCAAAGCAATATATTCGATACCTCATCCAGAAACGCACCCTCTTGAAACCTGGACAGCAAGCTACACCGCGATGCAGAGCGCCTCTCTTGCAGAGTCTGCCACTTGAGTTTGCTAAACATCTCCTTAATGCTATCACGCTTACCAAAGAACCCTGTGACGAAACACGCCACTCTTCTTTGGATCTTCTCTATCTCCTGCGTCAACCCGACCTGGTACGGATCCCACACTGATGAGCAATACTTAAGTATAGATCAAACGAGTGTTTTGTAAGCCACCTCCTATGTTGATGGACTACATTTTGTAAGGACTCTCCCAATGAATCTCAACCTGGTACCCACCTTACCCACTTCAAATCGTTCCGCACGCACACTCCCTGATATTTTACAGAAGTAACTGCTACCAGTGTTTGTTCCGCTATCATATAATCATACAATAAAGGATCCTTCTTTCTATGTATTCGCAATACATTACATTTGTCTATGTTAAGGGTCAGTTGCCACTCCCTGCACAAAGTGCCTATCCGCTGCAGATCTTCCTGCATTTTGCTGCAGTTTTCTAGTGCTTAAACTTCTCTGTATACTACAGCATCATCCGTGAAAAGCCGCATGGAACTTCTGACACTATCTACTAGGTTATTTATGTATATTGTGAAAAGCAATGGTCCCATAACACTCCCCTGTGGCACGCCAGAGGTTACTTTGTCTGTAGACGTCTCTCCATTGAGAACAACATGCTGTGTTCTGTTTTCTAAAAACTCTTCAATGCAGCCACACAGCTGGTCTGATATTCCGTAGGCTCTTACTTTGTTTATCAGGCGACAGTGTAGAACTGTATCGAACGTCTTCCGGAAGTCAAGGAAAATGACATCTACCTGGGAGCCTGTATCTAGTATTTTCTGGGTCTCATGAACTAATAAACCGAGTCGGGTCTCACACGATCGCTGTTTTCGGAATCCATGTTGATTCCTACAGAGTAGATTCTGGGTTTCCAGAAACGACATGATAAGCAAGCAAAAAACATGTTCTAAAATTCTACAACAGATCGACGTCAGAGTTTTGAACATCTGCTCGATGCCCCTTCTTGAAGACTGGGTCTACCTGTGCTCTTTTCCAATCATTTGGAACCTTCCGTTCCTCTAGAGACTTGCGGTACACGGCTTTCAGAAGGGGGGGCAAGTTCTTTCACGTACTCTGGGTAGAATCGAATTGGTATCCCGTCAGATCCAGTGGACTTTCCTCTGTTGGGTGATTTCAGTTGCTTTTCTATTCCTTGGACACTTATTTCGATGTCAGCCATTTTTTCATTTGTGCGAGGATTTAGAGAAGGAACTGCAGTGGGGTGTTCCTCTGTGAAACAGCTTTGGAAACAGGTGTTTAGTATTTCAGCTTTACGTGTGTCATCCTCTGTTTCAATGCCATCATCACCCCGGAGTGTATGGATATGCTGTTTTGAGCCACTTACTGATTTAACGTAAGACCAGAACTTCC
Organism: Schistocerca americana; assembly: GCF_021461395.2. NCBI lineage: Eukaryota > Metazoa > Arthropoda > Insecta > Orthoptera > Acrididae > Schistocerca > Schistocerca americana. The sequence goes on along the minus strand of NC_060119.1, from coordinate 144,646,279 downwards.
TAGGATTTTCTGCCAAGTCGGTACATAGAATTTTACTTTCGAATTCACTGAAAGCTTCATGCATAGCCCTCCTTACTAATTTTGACATCGTTTAGCTTCTGTTTGTCTGAGAGGTTTTGGCTGCGTTTAAACTTGGAGTGGAGCTCTCTTTGCTTACGCAGTAGTTTCCTAACTTTGTTGTTGAACCATGGTGGGTTTTTCCCGTCCCTCACAGTTTTACTTGGTACGTACCTGTCTAAAACGCATTTTACGATTGCCTTGAACTTTTTCCATAAACACTCAACATTGTCAGTGTCTGAACAGAAATTTTCGTTTTGATCTGTTAGGTAGTCTGAAATCTGCCTTCTATTACTCTTGCTAAACAGATAAACCTTCCTCCCTTTTTTTATATTCCTGTTTACTTCCATATTCAGGGATGCTGCAACGGCCTTATGATCACTGATTCCCTGTTCTGCACTTACAGTCGAAAAGTTCGGGTCTGTTTGTTATAAGTGGTCCAACATGTTACCACCATGAGTCGGTTCTCTGTTTAATTGCTCGAGGTAATTTTCGGATAGTGCACTTAGTATAATGTCACTCGATGCTCTGTCCCTACCACCCGTCCTAAACGTCTGAGTCTCCCAGTCTATATCTGGTAAATTGAAATCTCCACCTAAGACTATAACATGCTGAGGAAATTTATGTGAAATGTATTCCAGATTTTCTCTTAGTTGTTCTGCCACTAATGCTGCTGAGTCAGGAGGTCGGTAAAAGAAGCCAATTATTAACCTAGCTCGGTTGTTGAGTGTAACCTCCACCCATAACAATTCACAGGAACTATCCACTTCTATTTCACTACAGGATAAACTACTACTAACAGCGACAAACACGCCACCTCCGGTTGCATGCAATATATCCTTTCTAAACATCATCTGTGCCATTGTAAAAATTTTGGCAGAATTTATCTCTGGCTTCAGCCAGCTTTCTGTACCTATAACAATTTCCGCTTCGGTGCTTTCTATCAGCGCTTGAAGTTCCGGTAATTTACCAATGCAGCTTCGACAGTTTACAATTAAAATACCGATTGCTGCTTGGTCCCTGCATGTCCTGACTTTGCCCCGCACCCTTTGAGGCTGTTGCCCTTTCTGTACTTGCCCGAGGCCATCTAACCTAAAAAAACCGCCCAGTCCACGCCACACAACCCCTGCTACCCGTGTAGCCGCCCGCTGTGTGTAGTGAACTCCTGACCTAACCAGCGGAACCCGAAACCCCACCACCCTATGGCGCAAGTCGAGGAATCTGCAGCCCACACAGTCGCAGAACCATCTCGGCCTCTGATTCAGACCCTCCACTCGGCTCTGTACCAAAGGTCCGCAGTCATCGACGATGCTGCAGATGGTGAGCTCTGCTTTCATCCCGCTAGTGAGACTGGCAGTCTTCACCAAATCAGATAGCCAGAGAGGATTTCCTCCGATCCATAGCGACACACATCATTGGTGCCGACATGAGCGACCACCTGCAGATGGGTGCACCCTGTACCCTTCATGGCATCCGGAAGGACCCTTTCCACATCTGGAATGACTCCCCCCGGTATGCACACAGAGTGCACATTGGTTTTCTTCCCCTCTCTTGCTGCCATATCCCCATTACGCGCCTGACGTTGGAGCTCCCAACTACCAGTAAGCCCACCCTCTGCGACTGCCACCATCATTCCTCAACAATAGCTGTAGTCGAGGAATAATGTTGTGAACAGCACTGTGAAGCATGTGCGGAGTTATGGTGAGGCATTGGCATTGGATGTTGTCTTTCAGCATCCCTAGAGATGTCGGTCGATCATGATACACTTGACTTCTGGTGACCCCAAAGCCAATAATTGCACGGACTGAGGTCTGTGGACCTGGGAGGCCAAGCATGACGAAAGTGGTGGCTGAGCACACCTCATCACCAAACGACGCGTGCAAGAGATCTTTCATGCGTCTAGCAATATGGGGTGGAGTGCCATCCTGCCTAATCATTGTATGTTCCAGGAGGTGTTCATCAGCCAGGCTGGGGATGATGTGATTCTGTAACATACCGGTGTACCTCTCACCCATCACGGTAGCAGTTACAAAACCAAAATCGCGCATTTCCTCGAAGAAAAATGGCTTGATAACGGTACATGTGGTAAATCCAACCCATACCGCGACTTTCTCATTGTGCAAATTCTGCAGTTGTGGGCGTTGACAGACCCTCGGAGCGTGAAATGAGCTTTGTCGGTCCACAACACGTTACTCAACCAATCGTCATCTTCCGCCGTCTTTTGAAACGCCCACACTGCAAATGCCCTCCGCTTCACTAAATCGCCAGGTAACAGTTCATGATGCTGATGGATTTTGTACGGATAGCATCGTAGGGTACGCCTAAGTGCCAACCAAACAGTATTGTATGGAGTGCCGGTGCGACGTGTGACTGCACGAGCTCTGACTTCCCCGTGCATAGACGAACCCGCTACAGTCTCCATTTCTTCCTGAACTGTGTCAGCAGCATTACGCCATGTGCTCGGTCGGCCACTACGGGGTCTGTCGTTCTAAACAACCCATGGCTTCGAACTTCGCAATCATTCTCGCCACAGCTGCATTTGTCAACGGACCTTTACCCGTTCGAATCCTCTTCCTATGGCGATATGATCGTAATGCTGAACTAGCACATTCCCTATTCTGATAATACAGCTTCACTAAAAGCGCCTTTTCAGGTAATGTCAACATGCTGCGACTGCTGTCGCATCTGATTCTCTCTCTCATTACAGCTCCTTTTGTACACGATTGTCATGCGCAGTCACATTATATTACTTCATGTTTTTGACATGACAGCACCCTACAGTAAAGCTCTTGGCCCGCAGTGTCACTCTACCTCGTTTCGTACTATTGCTGCTAGGTGGCATATGCTCACACATAACTCACTGTAACTTTGCTGTTGACCTCAGTCACCCACACTGAATACATCCATTGCCTGCTCATGAAATTAAAACTGATTCTGATTGATTGATAATGATATTAATAAATGTATCATTACAATGTCTATGTCATCAGGTATTCCTGGACATTAGGCTCTGTATTATAGGGTCACAATCAGTTGCTTGCTGCTTGAATAACAGTGATCTGTCATCAAATCATTGTCCACCAAAATGTTTTTGCAGGTGAAGGCAAATTGGTAGTTGCCAGCTACAAGATCAGATACATGTCGTAATGTTAGATACAACCAATAGAACAGCCTCTAAGAACAAGAGTTCATTGATCCATATTCAAGTAAACGGCAAACATAGGAACACTACAGTACACTGTAGAGGACTTTGTGAAAGGGAGCACCAGCTGCCCTGTCTTTTGTAGGAGACAATTCTGGTAGGTGGTGTGGCAGATGTGCCACGCGCACTAGCCTTACGACCTACCACCAATGGCCACCCCTGCAACTACTATTGGGGGACTATTTGAAGTGTAATGCATTGGCGGCCTGGTGCTGCAGCAGATATCCAGGTACACATTTATAGCACCCCTCTCCTCGTGGGGAAAGGGCGCTCCTCTTATGCTGGTGTTGGGGCAACCAGTGGCACATCCATAGCCTTTGCAGTGGGCGCCACTGGTGACGGCAGCAGCAAAAGAATATTCTGGGATGAAAGTGGTTAGTAGAGGCAGAAATGGCACGTCCGCAGGCACTTACAGTGGTGGAGACTCCCCCTCCCCCAGAGTACTGTAAGGGAGGACTGAAAATAAGGATACTGGCAGCATCTTGACGTCTGGGTCCTCAGTGCGGTGGTACTGCACTGACAGTGAAGGTGCCAGCCACTCGGGTGGGGATACCAGTTGTGAAGGACCTGAGGACTGATTTCCCCATTGACAGAGTCACAGTTGGTAGCGAAGCATCAAGTGAAGGGGCAGCAGCAAGCATCAGGGCACTTTATCCAGGAGGAGAGGCAGGAAATAGTGACAGGGTGGATCTGTTCCTGCAGCGGGGTGGGACAGGCGCTGAGGGATAAGGTGAATGTGGCAGTTGGCGTGCAGCCCTCACTGTGGCACTAGGCTGCAGCTGATTGTGATGGCACACAACCAGCCGCTCACTGGTGCACACCATACAGAGGTGGCGGTCGCAGCAGCTGTGGACCGTGGCCTAAATCCACATCTTCAGTGGCCAAACCCTCAAGCCCAGTCCATGGAGCCAGGAGCAAAGAGTGCGAGGGCCACACTGACTGAAGTTGGAGGGGTTCTTGAGCAGGTGCAGGATGATATGTGGCTAGTGACCATGTAGTGTCTCAGCCTGACTCTGATCCCCCACGAGAATAGAACTGTAGGAACTTGAGAAGTGCGTCAAGGCGTAGTCCATGAAATACTCCGCAGTGTACTTCTTCATTTTAACGTAGACCACGCGGTAGACCTCACTGTTAAATGGAGGGTGAAAAAGGAGGAACTGTCACATGCTCAATGCCTTGACGTGCACAGAAATTGTGGAAGGTCTGAGACGCAAACTGTGGACAGATATCTGTCACAAGCATATAAGGCGATCCTTAAGTAGAAAAAAATTTTGAGAGAGCCTGAACCGTAGCTGTGGCTAATGTGGAAGGACTGTGGATAACATATTGAAATTTAGAGAAAGAATTGATGAACAGTCCCACAAAATAAACGTGGGCACATTCCCACACACACTGCTGTGCAGGCCACACAGAGCATCTGTTGCATAGCACACTGAGTAGGCTGTGACAAAACACACAATGTCACCATCAATGTCTATCTGAAACACATGTTGACAGGCCAGAGATCCCCCAATGCCTCAAAAGTAGGAACTGAAGCACATCCCGCCGTAGGGTGGCTGGGATCACAACACTGGGCAACAGCCCATCTGTAGCTAAGAGGACACCACCATCGAACACCGAAAGGCAGTGATAGTGGTCAAAATAGTTATGTAACAGATGCCAAGCCCTACTCTGAGGCCTGTACAGCCAACTATGCTGAAAGAAAGAGGTGAACAATTTGGTGCAAAATTGGGTCATCAGCAACAGCAGCAGTGTTCCGGAAGCCTATAATAGGAAACTGTGCCACAGTATGTTGTACCTCAACATCTAAGTGAAAACAAAGGAGCTCATCCTGATCAAAAATAGGATCTAGTCCCATTGGAAGTAGTGAAAGGCATTATGTTGGCATGCTGTGTAATAGGTTGAAAATGTGTTTCATAGTCATAGTGAGACAGAAACAAGGCCCAACACTGGAGGCAGTCGGCTGCTTTATTGGACAATGAAGCCGAAGGGTTAAACAACAAAATCAAGGGCTTGTTGTCCATGATGAGGTGGAACGTAGATCCATACATGACCACATGAAACTTGAGTGCGTTGGCAATAGCAAGCCCTTTCTTTTCAACTTACTGCTAAGCAGAGTTGGCTGTTTTTTGACATTCAGAATCATTCTCACATTGTTGTGCAAGAATGACCTCGAGGCCATACTGAGAGGCATCTGTAGCCAAGACAAGGTGGTGGCCAGGATGGAAGGTAGCCAGACAAGGAGCAGAGTGCAGTTTAGAGTTCAAAAGTGTGCTCACAAACCGGTGTCCCCCAAAAAGGAATGTCATTTTGGAGCAATTTGTGGATTAGATGGGCCAACATGGTTGCACCCAGAATGAATTTGTGGTAGTAAGCACTTTTCCCTAAAAAATACTTGAAGTTCTTTGACACTGGAAGAGCAAGGCAAAGCTATGACAGTGGTGACATGACGAGTTGCATTTCAACCTTGCAGTATGTAAGATCATGAACAAGGAGCATAAGTTGCATGAATGCTCATCTGTGGATGCACCTGTTACGACAATGTCACTGAGACAGTTGATGCATCCCAGAATGGACATTGTCAATTGTTCCAAAAAATGCTGAAAAATCGTAGGGGCACTAGCCACACCAAAAGGGAACTGCTGATATTGGCGCCACCCAGAGGGCATGTTAGTCACAAGAAATCTTTTCGAATTCTCATACAACAGAACCTGTAAACAGGCATCAGATAAATCAATTTTAGAGAAAAACTTGACCCCCAGCCATTTTGGCCAAGAAGTTGTCCTGATGGAACAGAGGGTTGCACAATCTAACCCATCCAAAAAAAAAAAGGAGAACTCAGAACACACAGTAAAGGATCTGGTCAGGAACAAGATGCATTGCATCCACAATCGAAAAACCAAAACCACTCCCCCCTGGAGGTTAAAATAGGCCTGAGGTATTCCTGCCTTTCGTAAGAGGCGACTAACAGGAGTCTCTCACCTTTTGGCCTTTATGTGATGGTCCCCTGTAGGGTTAGACCTCTATATTTCAAAATTTTCATGAAGAGCAAGCCAATTGCAGAAGGGTGCCTTAACATGGTGCATCGTATCCATTGTGCATTGAGATGTTTAGCCCACTTTCTCGTTGTGGCATGCAGTCTTGCTCGTCCTCCATCTCTTGAGCGAGGACACCATCCTGGGAGCATTTTCCTCCAACCACTCTGCGCCGACGATGACCATGGAATTCTTTGCACCTCACATCCAGCACAGTAGCCTGTCCGTTGTGGTGGGACTGCCATGTGCCCTGTTGGTTGTAGCCCCCTCACTACACAGGGATCGTTCTGCTGGTGCCTGCACCATTAACTCCCCCACATATGCCAGGGAGTAGATGCCCGTCACCCTGGGGCATCAGGACTCCTGGCAATGGCCATCCTGCCAGGTCGCCTTTGCAGGGGCTGGGTGGGCGCCCGTGGGGAGGGCCCCTGGTTGGAATGGGTGGCATCAGGGCAGATGACGCGCGATGAAATGTACCACGTAATCACCTGCTGGTAATCAAATGCCAGCAGTCTCTAAGTGTTCCAAGTCTCAGTACAATGCAAGAAAGTATGATCCTAAATTGTTTCCCTCCCTGTCCACACCATGGGAGGAATGCCAGGTTAAGGATGGTAGCGAACTGTATTTGCCCTGGTACCTCCTATGTACGAGAGCTGATGGGGACTCCTTTGTCTCGATGAAGCCTCAGTTTTTTGTAGAGCATTTAGAGGACACGTTTGGGGAGGTGAACGGCTTGTCCAAAACGCGGTCAGGGTCAGTCTTGCTGAAAACGGCATCCTCTGGCCAGTCAAGGGCATTACTCGCTTATGATAAGCTGGGGGATGTTTCAGTTACCAGCACGCCTCATAAGAGCTTAAATATGGTCCAGGATATTATATTCCACAGGGACCTTCTTTTGCAGTCTGACGACAAGCTGCATGCCAACTTAGAGTGACGAGGAGTTCATTTCATCCGGCGTGTCCATCGGGGTCCGAAGTATAATCAGGTTGCCAACGGTGCCTTCATCTTGGCCTTCGAGGGTGACACATTACCCGAGAAGGTCAAGGTGATGGTCTACCACTGTGATTTCAAGCCATATATCCCTCCCCCAATGCGGTGCTTTAAGTGCTGGAAGTTCAGCCATATGTCTTCCCATTGTACTTCCAGCAACACATGTCGTGATTGTGGACGTCCGTCCTATCCCAATACTCCATGTGCACTGCCTCCCATCTGTGTCAGCTGCGGAGAGCATCATTCCTCTTGCTCACCAGACTGCAGGATTTTACAGCGAGGAAGGAAAATCATGAAATACAAGACTCTGGACCGACTGACTTACATGGAGGCCAAGAGAGAATTTGAGCGCCTACATCCTGTGGCCATGATCTCCTCTTATGCCACCGCTACGAGAACAGTTGTAGTCCCATCAGTTCCGCGAGTTCCAGTCGGTTCTCAGAGGTGGAAGACTACACCTGCCTCCTTGATGGTGGGGGGGCACTTCCCTCCCTGTTGCTCTCGCACCACCTACTTCGGGAGCACTGTCCCCCCAACCATCAGGGACACCAGTCCCCACTTCTCAGCCAGAGAAGCACAAGTCTTCTTTGACTCCTCTCACTAGGAAGGGGTCCTTTGGGTCACTCCCTGTCCAGCTTTCTGCTAGTGGCTGAAGTGTCCAAAAGCAGCTGGTCATAGGGCTTCATGATCATCCTCAGTCCTGGAGATTGAATCAGTGAAGCCCTCCCAGCCAAAGAAATCCAAGGATCAGCGAGAGAAATCCAGAAGAAGACCCCCCGAGACCAAGGGAATTGCGGTGGTACCCAAACCACCGCTGCCTACAAGTTTTGCGTCAGGATGAGGTGAAGATTCTGACGTCTGCTGAGGACCTAGATATCGCCAGACTCTCAGACACAATGGATATAGCCTGTTCAGGAAATAAGTCGGTGGCAGCAGGTGACCCTGAGATGTAGATTGCCTCATTGAATGTTCCATGCCTTCCCAAGTCTCATGATCATGTCATCCTCCAGTGGAATTGCGGCAGTTTTTTCCACCACCTGGCTAAGCTATGGCAACTGTTAAGCTTTACACCCGCTTTCCACATTGCCCTCCAGGAAACCTGGTTCCCAGCAATGCGGACTCCTGCCCTACATGGCTACAGGGGATGTTACAAGAACTGCAGTGAATATAATAGCATGTCAGGTGGAGTTTGCGTTTATGTCCTGAACTCTGTATGTAATGAACCTGTGTCCCTTCAAACTCCTCTTGTAGCTGTGGCTGTCAGGATACGTATGGCGCAGGGAATAACCCTCCAGATGGTGTGGAACCCCTGAATGTATTGGCTGCACTGATTGATCAACTCCCTTAACCTTTCCTACTTTTGGGAGATTTTAACACCCATAACCCCTTGTGGGGTAGCACCATGCTTACTGGCCATGGCAGAGACTTCGAAAATTTACTGTCCCAACTTGACCTCTGGCTATTAATTACTGGGGCTGCCACATGTTTTAGTGTGGCTCACGGCAGTTACTCAGCCATTGATTCATCAGTTTGTAGCCCAGGATTCTCCCATCTATCCACTGGAGAGCACATGACGACCTTTGTGGTAGTGACCACTTCCCCATCTTCCTGTCACTCTCCCGGCATCATGCCCGTGGACGCCTATCCAGATGGGCTTTAAACAAGGCAGACTGGGTAGCCTTCACCTCTGCTGCCACCATTGCGTCTTCCCCATGTGGTGCCACCCATGTTGTGATTGAGCAGGTCACTACAACTATAATTTCTGTGGCGGAAAATGCGACCCCTCGTTCTCTAGGGTGCCACTGGTGAAAGAAAGTCCCTTGGTGGTTGCTGGAAGTTGCTGACGCAATTAAAGAGCGTCGGCGAGCTCTACATTGACACCTAATAGCCTTTAAGTAGTTCCGTGCCCATGTTCGCCTGCTTATAAAACGACGGAAACAGGAGTGTTGGCGAGGTATGTGTTAACCAGAGGGTGCCATACATCACCTTGCCAAATCTGGACAAAGATCAGGCGTCTTTCGGCTACCAGACCCCAACAGGTGTCCCTGGCATTAACATCAATGGTGTGCTCTCTACTGACGCAAACACAATTGCTGAGCGCTATGCTCGAGCCTCTGCGTCGGTGATCTACCCCCCAGCCTTTCGCACCCTCAAATGGTGGATGGAAAGAAAAGTCCTCTCGTTCACTACATGCCACAGTGAACCCTACAATGCCCCATTTACAGAGTGGGAGCTCCATAGCATCCTTGCACATTGCCCCGACACTGCCCCTGGGTCAGATTGGATCCACAGTCAGATGATTAAACATCTCTCATCTGATTACAAGCGACATCTCGTTGTCATCTTCAAGTGGATCTTGTGTGATGGCATCTTTCCATCACAATGGCGGGAGAGTACCATCATTCCGGTGCTAAAACCCGGTAAAAATCTGCTTGATGTGGATAGCTATTGGCCCATCAGCCTCACCAACATTCTCTGCAAGCTGCTGGAAACGTATTGTGTGTCGGCAGTTGGGTTGGGTCCTGGAGTCACGTGGCCTACTGGCTCCATGTCAGGACGGCTTCTGCCAGTGTCGCTCTATCACTGATAATCTTGTCCCTTGAGTCTGCCATCCAAACAGCCTTTTCCAGATGCCAACACCTGCTTGCCGTCTTTTTTTACTTGCATAAAGCATACGATATGACCTGGTGACATCATACCCTTGCCACATTGTATGAGTGGGGTCTCTGGGACCCACTCCAGGTTTTTATTGTAAACTTCCTGTCGCTCCGTACTTTCCATGTCCAAGTTGGTGCCTCCCATAGTTCCCCATGTATTCAGGAGAATGGCATTCCACAGGGCTCCGTATTGAGTGTGTCTCTATTTTTAGTGGCCATTAATGACCTAGCAGCAGCTATAGGGCCCTCGGCCTCCCCTTCTTTGTATGCGGATGGCTTCTGCATTTCGTATTGCTCCTCCAATACTGGTGTTGCTCAGCAGCACCTATAGGGAGCCATTTATAAGGCGCATTTGTGGGCTCTAGCCCACGGCTTCGTTTTCAGCTGCAAAGTCGTGTATCATGCACTTCTGTCGGCATCGCACCGTTCATCTGGAACCTGAACTTTATCTTAATGACGATTCACTCACTGTAGTGGAGATGTATCGATTCTTAGGACTGGTTTTCGATGCCCGATTGCCTTGGCTACCTCATCTTTGTCAGCTTAAGTGGGAGTGCAGGTAGCATCTCAATGGTCTTCTCTGTTCTGACTCCCTGAGCAGGTTACAGGCTATTGGCCAGTACTACCCTTGCCATCCTTTGGTAGCTAACATCCAGGATTCCAATTCTGCCCTGGAACGGTCCAGTCATTCAGTGGTGTTTTTGTGGACCCCAGGACGTGTTGGAATCCCAGGCAACGGTCTTGCTGACAAGCGGGCCAAACAGGCTACGCAGAAACCACTCCTGGAGATGGGCATCTCTGAAACTGACCTGCATTCTGTCTTATGCCGCAAGGTTTTTCACCCTTGGGAGGCGGAGTGGCATAACAGTATGCACAACAAACTATGTATCATTAAAGAGACCGCGAATGTGTGGAAGTCTTCCCTACAGGCTTCTTGCAGGGAATCAGTTGTCCTTTGTCGGCTCCGCATTGGCCATACGTGGCTCAGACATGGTTACCTCCTCCATCGTGAGGATGCACCTCAGTGACGCTGTGGCTCCCAAATGGCGGTCGTCCACCTCTTGCTGGACTGCCCACTTTCAGCCAATCTCTTAACTTTCCCAGCACCCTACCTTTGGTTTTGGGTGACAATGCCTCAACAGCAGCTTTAGTTTTACATTTTATTCGTGAGGGTGGGTTTTATCATTTGATCTCAGTTTTAGCGCATGTTCTTTGTCCCTCTGCGTCCTCCACCCTAGGGCTTTTAGGGTGGAGGTTTAATGTCTTGCAGAGTGGCTGGCTTCTCCTTTTTTATTCTCATGGTCAGCTAGCCATGGTAATCTGCTTTCTTGTTTTTATCCCTTCTCCCTGTTTCTTGTGTTTGTCTGTGGTTTTCTTGTCCTGCTTTGTCGATTGTAGTGTTTGTTGTCCCGTCATTCTTCTGGTTCTTCCTTTCTCCTGTTATTGTGCTGTACATCTTCTTTGTTTTCTTCTTTCCCTAGGGTTATTGCTCTACTGGGAACAAGGGACTGATGACCTTACAGTTTTGTCCCCCCCCCCCCCCCCCCCCCCCACACACACACACACTTTAAACTAACCAAAACCACTGAAAGCATCCAAATGGAACAAATTGTCGGCACCAGCATCATCCACTACCAGGAACGTAAAGGAATGACCACAAATTTACAAACAGTAGAAGTCATAAATTGCCCCAAAATTGGAATATGTTGCTTTTTGTAACTCGACAAACACCAAGTAACCGGAGACAACACCGGAGGTCCCAAGTCCACATAAGTTTGTGTGTTTAGCAATGTCATAGCTGCACATGGGTCCACTTGTAGGCGGAGCACTTTGTCCATCGCTCGCACATCAATAAACAGTTTGTTATTATTTGTAAGCACTGGAGACACACAATTAACATTCATTTCAATATCTGCAGGAAAGGGCGGGAAACAACACACAGACACTATATGTTCTCTTCTCCTACAATGGTTGCAGGTTGCCCGATGCTTAGGGCATGCAGCTCTGTCGTGTTGAATGAAACTACAGGCAAAATGGGAGTGCTGCTGCTGATGTTGCTGCTGTGGTTGTTGTTTGGCATGTCACTGTCCACTGTGGCATGGAGGCTGCATTTGCACAGCTGCCATGTCATCCACTTCCCCCTCCCCCACCCCACCCCCACCCCGTCACCGTCCCCCTGGGAACTTACTGATGCTCAATGCCCCCCCTCTCTCCCCAGGAACTAACTGATGCTCAATGATCATGAACAGGTGCCACACCGGCAGTGTGACACTAAGCCTCAATTTGATCACCAGGAGCTTGAGATACCTCGAAAGATTGAGCAGTATTTAGCACTTCACCCAAAGGTGGATTCTTGCATTGTAATGCATGTTGACACACCTCTTTATCAGGAGTCAACCAAATTATGGCATCACAGACTATAGAATCAGTGTATGAATCATGATGAGCATCACTAACAAACTGACATTTGTGACAGGCCATGGAGTTCAGCTTCCAAAGCCCGATAGGACTGGTGCGGCTGCCTACGACAATGACAGAACTTTACACATGGTGCATTGACATTCATGCATATTTAGTGGTAATTGGACAACAACCTGCAAGAAACACAGGTACCTGAAGCGGGGCCAACTGGCCCAACAAGTGGTAGTTCTGAGGAGAAATCGAAAAAAGGAGCAAAGCCTTACACATGTTTGTATTTGTGACACCAAAAGTGAGAAAGTGTTGCTGAAACTGCTTCTCATAAGCCTCCCAGACTTTGGCGACATCATAGTAAGGGGGGAAAAGTGGTGGGTATGCCGTCAGCATAGAAGCCTGGCTCAATGTGGCCAACAAATTTGTGATAACAACTGTAAGAGCCTGCTGCTGCTTGAGGAGATGAGAGAGCACTAATTCCATGAACATAAGTGCTGACCACAATAAGAAGTACAACATGATCTGAGGGGTGTAGGTTGTTGTGTCTTTCTATACACGAGGGCTCCAGTAGGTGGCGAGCTGGATGTCATGCCGTGTGCACCTGTCTTGTGGCTTACCGCAGGTGGCCTCTGGTGGCTGGCCTACACAGTTGCTGTTGGCAGACTATTTGAAGTGTAGCATGCCAGCAGCCTGGTGCCGCAGTGTGTATCAAGGTGTTGACGTACAGGGTTATGGCAATACATATTGTAAATACTAAAGAACCCAAGGTCTGACAGGGTTCAGTAACTACTAATTATTTTATGATGGATTTGTACACTATTTGGGTGTAGCAAAAACAAATTTGATTATTAGCGTCAATAAGATCTATCCTCCTCTAAAGTTGATGAGGAAGTTCGTTGGTGATGGTGTGTAATTTCCTGGATCTATACTGGAAGTGACTATTTTCTAAGGAGAATCGAGACAAGGTGGTTCACAATTTCCTCCAGAGTCATTGCTACATAGCTAGTGAGGACACCTGTAAGATAACTGTCTCCCAAGTTTCAAAACAGATTAACAGGCTGCTGGTTGCAGGGCTTTGTAGTCATCTCCTTTACTGAAGCCAATTCAGAGAAGCCCTCACAGTCATCAAAATCCTCTAAGGAGAAGAAAGACAAGAAAAATCCCCCAAGAAGGAGGACATTCCAGTAGCCCCATGCCACCATGAACATAGAAACTGAAGTCTCCGAGATTCAGCTGAATAGTGTAAAGAAGAAGTCTGTAACTTTTGCTGGTAGGTTCTAATATATTGTGAAATGACCAAGTGTTGTCATGCACTGCAGATAATGTGGTATCCTGTTTCCACTTAATATAGAAGGGTGGTTGTACAGTCCATCATTGTAGGTTAATTACATGCTCCGTAAATTATTTAAACAATTGTTTTATCAAAATGATGTGGAATGAGTCAGTTTATGGGATATGCATACATGGTTAGTGTTAACATTAATGAACACCTTATTTTTTTAGTCTGACTCATGCAACTGCACTTGAAAACAAACTTGCTTGCTTCTTCTCTCCCTCTCCCCCCTCCCCCCCTCCCCCTCCTTCAAAAGTTGGTGGCTACCAAGTTTTAAGTAGAAATTCCTAAGTGGAATAGGAGTTGCCACAGGGAAATGATTTTTAAGTTAGATTTAAAGACTGCTTTACCACCGGTCAGAAATTTTATGTTATTGGTCAAATGATCAAAAATTTTTGTTGCCGCATATTGAACTCCTCTTTGAGCCTCTGATGCCTTTAATAATGAGTAATAAAGGTCATTTTCCCTCTAGTGTCGTATGTGTGGACTTCAGGACGCCACTGTTCTTTGCAAATTGTGATGAATTATCATGACAAATTTCATTAGTGAATATATGTATTGTGACACTGCAGTTAAAATGCCTAGCTCCTTGAAGAGGCATCTACATGACAAATGGGGGTAAACACCACATATTATTCATACTGCTTGCTTTTGTGGAATCAGTAATTTTATCCCGCCCAGGGAGCCTTCAACTCTTTTGCAAGTATGTGCCTGGCTACCACAATGCCCCAGCCTTTGTAGCATTACTAACTTTCTGTGCTGCATGCTTATACTACCCCTATCCCTTTCCCCCCTGCTTCTACATCGGATGGTTTTCTTGGTGCTGACCCTGCTTAGACCTGGTATGTGATTCGGCCTTGAGTTTCCACTTCCAGCGCATTTTACAACTCTTTATTAAATAAAAACATGGTTCCCAAGAGCTTGACCTGCCATCAATTTTCAAAATTCCCCGGAAGTGCAGATCACGCAGGGGAGGTCGCTCAATGTGGTGTGTGCTCCACCTTTGTGCTTTCCATCTGTGCAGCCTTCCATGGTAGCCATCCCATTGTGGGGGGAGGGGGGGGGGGGATCGTCTTCAAGTACCTATGTGGTGGTAGGCCCCTGACCATGCATGGACCGCACTGTTGGTGCCTTAGCTGAAAGGAGTATGTATGCCGAGGAGTATGTGCTCATTGTGACTGGGGCATGGGGACCCAGAGCAATGGATTACTGGCCAGGTAGCTGTTGCTGAGGTTGGGTGGCACCCGTGGGGAGAGCCCCGATTAAGAGTGAGTGAAATTCTGGCAAATCAGCCGCAGATGAAGCAGATGAAGTTACCTCCTCCTGGTGGCCATATGGCCACAACAGTCACTATGAAAGGACAGTCCCATTTCAATGCAGAGAGATACAACCACAAAATGTTGCCTTCCCTTGCTATACCGTGGGAGGAATGTAGGGCTAAGCAGCAAGCAGAGCAATACTTCCTGCAATACTTGGTTTGTACAATGGTCTGATAGTGATTACTTCTTGGCCACAAAGCCCTTGTTCTTCGTGGAGATCTTAGAAGGCACATTTGGGGAAGTGGCAGCCATCTACTCACTAAAAGATACAATGAAGCAAAATACCTATGCAATGTCTCACATACATGTTTGCAAAGTGAGAGGTGGAGATCAAAAGTAATAAAACTTCAGCTTTCTACTGAGCTATGTGCTGAACAGCCAGTGAGACCAAAGAAGAAAGTAGTAATTATGTACTACACATTGCCTGCTGGTGAGGGAGATGTAATAAGAGAGTATGTAAAGGAACATTTTGTGACATTCTGTGTTTGACAAAAAGAAGAGTGAGGTTTTCCATGAAGAAAAGTGAGGAAATAAGACAAAACACTGGAAATATACAGAATAAGATTGAAAGCTGGTTGTTCGTCGTATTCACACCATACCAAAACAAGAAAGCCACTATTCATGGGAAAAATCAGCTGACAAAGAATACTTAAGACCTCACTGTTTTTTGTTTATTCAAGGAATTTCAAAAGCCACATGAAGACACTAAAATCACATACTGCTTCTATCGTGAAGTTTTTAAAGACAAAGTCCCCAAACTAAAATTTCATTGTTTGTCAAGTGATACGTGTTCTACAAGTGATCTCCTTAAAGCCAAAGTTAGATGCGATCCAAATAATAAAGGGAATATACTATATCACTGAAAAGCAAAGAATCCTATGGTTTTCATGAAACTTGACACAAATCGAGAGACAACAGCCTAATCCAGCAGTGCGTACAGCAGCAATGGATTTAAAGAAGTGATTTCTTGTCCTTCATCAAGGTGCAGTGAAATGTACTATTTATGGCAGCTCTGAGATCACAACTTCTGCATTCATTTTGTTATAATCCAGCCGCATGTTTCTCTGATGTGTGACAGTAAGTGACAGGAATAGGAATGAAATTGCTTCCTGTGTGCACAAAGGTTTTTACATCAAAGCTTACTTGCAAAAAGAAACTGATAATGTGGAGTGACAACTATCATGGGCGGAACAAAAATAAGATTATGTTTCTGTGGATTTACCTAACTGCAAAGGGTTACTTTACAGAAACACGACATACGTTTTTGGTGAAAGGACACTCTTTTTTTATGTCTTGCAATCATGACTTTGCCCACATTGAGAAACAAGAGAGGGTAACTATGTGTGAGGTTCTGAAAGATTTAGTTTGCCTCATTGCTGAAACCGCCCATACAACACCGTTCACAGTGGCTGTTATGCAAGAAACAGATTTATATGAATATAAGTCAGCTGCTGGAAAATATGTGTATTTCACCCATGTGCATATTTCAAAAGCACAGTGCATCAGACTGACTGTGAATGGCTAGGAGTACTGCAAGTTCAATCAACTCTCAATGTAGTTGAAGAGTTCAAAGAACATTACATCTGGAAGAGGAATGTGAAGCCTTCTAATTTTAAACAGGCGCAGCTGGAAACACTACACTGTGAACCTAGGTTATCTGATGAAAAGAGAAGGGATTTGGCTAAAATGATTCCATTTGTAAAAGATAATAATAAGTGGTTTTATGAGAACCGTGTGAAATCAGTGAAAATGGGCACAATGGCAAGTGTGTCATTCTTTATGTTAAAGTCATTGCATACAAGTTTCATTTCCTTCAAATTCTGTATCATTTTGTACTTAAACCTACTACCACAGAATAAAAACAGGTATATGATGAGACACCTGTATTGTTTTTGCATTTGTGTTGCAATCCCCAACTTTTATACTACTTTTGTATAGCTGCTACACACATTTTGTTGATTATTTCTGGATCAGACGTTTGGTGCTTGGCTCAGTACTTACCTACATGCCGCAGTTGGACTTGAGTCAG
The DNA here is from genome assembly GCF_021461395.2 of Schistocerca americana. NCBI lineage: Eukaryota > Metazoa > Arthropoda > Insecta > Orthoptera > Acrididae > Schistocerca > Schistocerca americana. The sequence goes on along the minus strand of NC_060119.1, from coordinate 144,629,245 downwards.
AGGATTCTATGGCAGAAAGATTCTTGTTCAGTTGTTTGACAAGACCCTGTTTCTAGGCTGTTGGGAAAAATCATCAAGTGCTCAAAGATAATCTGTTAGGGTCCATAATAAAATGCACTTATTTGCACAGTAATGCTATTAAGACCAGTAGCTTCTGATCCAGCACAGGTGCCAAATTTTTTATGGTTCTGATAATAACACGTTAAAAATAATTTGTTGCAGCAATTGTTGATTGTCCCCACAAACTAGTCAGTGAGCATTATTTTTCTTTGAGTCTCAATGGTCAGTGGTCAAGTTCAATACCACTGAAGTTCCTCGGTAAGGACAATGGGTTCATTTGCAACTTTTACAAGGGGAAGTCAAAAAGTGTTATCACCTCAAAAAATAAAATCACACCATTACTTTTTTGTTTGTTTGCAGGCATATGTCTGCAGTCATAGTACATATTGAAATCCCCAAACTGCAGTTCCATAGCATTCTGACAGGGGGAAAAATATGATGCAACCCAGTTTCACTTCATCGGTGGGCTTACACCATTTTGCTTTGAGTCCTCTGGCAGCATGCTCCAGTATCGTGACACAGCTGCCTGAGACTGTGATCATGTGCATGTGAGTGGCATTTGCACGTGTGTGTGTGTGTGTGTGTGTGTGTGTGTGTGTGGTTGTTTTTTTTTTTTTTTTTTTTTACACAAAGGCCTTGTTGGCGGAAATCTAACTTTGCAACAGTCTTTTTGTTGTGCCTTTCTGCCACTCAGAATCTCTGTTATATGGTGAGTAGTAACTATCCTTTTCATTATATTGTTACATTCCATCCTAAATTTTCCAGTAAATAATCTAAAGTAGTTCTCATAGGCACTGCTGAGCAGAAAATTTACACTGGTGGCACTGGAAGTATTATATGTATGTATGCTGATTAGAGACCCAAAGCAGAAGTGCAAAACAGGTCATCCCACCTGCTGTAATACGTTTCTGGAGGACAAAAATGAGGCAGTTTCTGTTACCAGGTATCAGTAAACATACATTCAATATATCTGTCCTCATTTCTGTTAGATATAATGTGGTGGGTAACAAGTACATGTGTCTGTAATATAGATAGTCATCTGTCACACCCACTATGTCTTGGAAAGACTTATCAATCTATATTTACAAAACTGGATGGAATGATTGACATTAGCCAAGCATCCAGCAGCTGCATTACATAGGTGATGTGCCAAAAGGATTCAATTCAATTCAATTCAATTTATTAGCGTCCTTGTAGTACACCATCGAAATGATATAGGACTTGTCAATAAACATTACAATTTAAAATACATATACATGAAAATTTGTAATTGAATTTACTTGACACTTAGACATTACAATTTTAATAGAACTTTTAGAACATTAACATAAAAATATACAAGTAGGATAACAACGTACAAAAAAAAAGGTTAGTGATCTCACATCAAAGATTATTTACATTCTTACATTAACAGTTTCACACTTTCATAGAAACAGCAAGTATTTAAATGTGAGCAATTACACATATTTATTATGTCAGGGAAATATTAACTGCGCTTTTATTATCAACGATTCACAAACTCTTCAATACTGTAAAAACTATTGCTCAATAACATGTTTTTTAATTCTCTTTTAAATATGTACAGTTTTGGTATTATTTTTAGTTCTTTGGGGAGAGCACTGTAGAGGATTTTGGGTTGGTATAGTACACTTTTGTGATACATAGCTGTTTTATGAATTTCTCTGTGAAAATCATTCCTATTCCTTGTTTCGTAGTTGTGAAATTCTCTGTTTAATGTAGAAAATTCCTCGTGTTCTTTTAAGAAGCATATGCTTTCATATATGTATAAAGATGGTAGTGTCATGGTTTTTAATTCTTTGAAAGCTTGCCTACAAGAGTCTCTATATCCTATACCTTTTATTATTCTGACTGCCTTCTTTTGTAGTCTAAATGAGTGTTTTGTTAGACTGATGTTCCCTAGATAAGGAAGGGTCATAAGATAGAAATTGTTGGCCAGAGCATGTATGAATAGATGTTCTTTGATGTGAATGAGATCAAATGGATTTGTAAGAGTCTCTGGATAAGTGAAATGGTGGCAGGAAACAAATTTCACTTAATACAACAAAAGGAAAGTGAAACAAAAATATTAAATGTGATCTCAAAAGCTCAATGACAGATCATACATTAAATATGATCTCAAAAACACAATAACAGATCATACTATTAATACACTATTCTGAAAGAATTAAGGACATGCTACATAAAGTAATATAATGCATTAGCTACTTGGTTGAAATGAAGAAAAGTGCAGGAGCATGTTATCACAGGTCTCCCAGTCATGTGGTGAAAGCTGGCGTCATATGGTGTGAAGTCAATGGAACTATAGCGGCAAATGGGGCTGGCCCCACAACACAGGGCAGTTGAAGGAATGGGAAAATCAGTGCACCAATCAGCGAGCAGTTACAGTATACTGTGGTGGCATTCTTCATTATAACATGGCACAGAGACAACATTTGGATGACATTGCATGGGGAATAATCATTAGGGAACTGGGAGAAGAGTGAAGTTTAATGAGTGCAGGCTAAAAGTTTTGTGTTCCTCACAAAATATTGTTTCACATGCATGGGAAGCATTCCAACCTGCAGGCACTGCTGCCCCAAAGGAGAGGAGATGGTTGACCATGGTCAACTACAGCAGCAGAAGACTACTGTATTGCGCAACAGGCAAGAAGTGACCAACTCAAACAGTGGGAGAAATTGCAGCAACATTTAACAGGACTGCAAGGCAATGGTACAGCATCTGTGACTGCATGAGGGTGGTCTCTTTGCCCAAAAACCAATACATTACATTCCATGGGGCCCGCACATCGACAGAACTCTTTTGTGATGGTGTCAAGACCATAGGGACAGGACCAGTAAGAAGTGGGGTCTGGACAAGTAAGGAATGGAGTCCTGTGTTCTTCCTGGGTGAGAGTAGATTCAGTTTGAGTAGTGATTCTGGATGTACCCTCATATGGTGAGTGGTGTAAAGATGTAATGCACCCAAGAACAGTGTCGACCTTGATTTTTTTTGTGGTCCAGTTATAATGGTGTGCGGAGGCATAATAATGCATGGATATGCTGACCTCCAAATCTTTGAACATAGTACACTGACTGGCCTGTGTTATTTTGATACTGCACTTCTTTCCCATGTGTATCTTTTTACAGGTGCATTCATCCTTTACTTCATTTTTGAGGATAACAATGCACGACCTTATTGAACAGCGCATGTGGAAGAGTTCCAGAGTGAGAAGATATTCGGTGAATGGACTGGCCTGCCCATTCCACAAACTTACATCCCACTGAGCAGATGTCGGGTTCATTCAGAAGTAGTATTGCAGCATGTTCACATGCACCAACAACCATCCAGCAGCTGTCAGCCACACTGGTGGAGGAATGGCTCACCCACCCTACCACAAGAAACCCTTACCAAACTTGTAACCAACACGAGACCATGTTTCAGAGCATACATTACTCTCCATGGTGATCACACACCCTATTAGGAACCATGTCCTGCCTTTTGTAATGACCAGGGGGCCACCATACATTGTGCTGACTTCATGTAATTATTGTATTTGAATAATTTGTATTTTGCCTGTTGCTTATTTCTTTTATTTACCACACTGTTGCAGTTCCTTCTGCATATGGTCCAAGTTTTATTGGACTATTTTGCTTGGTAGTTATACATCATGAAAAAGTTACTTTTATTCTAATGTTTTGTACGTCAGCTTATTTGGGAGACGAATAATAAATAATAGTAATGGAATAATAATGAAATGCCATGTGGTGAGGGCTTCCCATTGGGTAGGCTGGTCACCTCATGCAAATCTTTTTAGTTGACGCCACTTCAGTGGCTTGCGTGTTGATGAGGATGATACGACAATAACGACAACCCAACACTGAGCCCCCAAGTGGAGAAAATTTCCGAACCAGCTGGGAATCACACTCATGCCCCTCGTATGGCATTCTGCCATGCTGACCACTCAGCTATGAAGGCGGACATGGAATAATAATATCTGAATGTAAGGCTATGTTGATATGAGGGGTATGAACAGTCACAAAAATTTAATTATTACCTCAAAAAAATTAAGTTACATAATTAATTTTTTATTTGTTTACAAGTATATGTCTGCACTCCTGGTATACAATGAAATCCCCACTCCACAGTTCTAAAGCATGGTGCTAGATGAAACAAACAAGAAAGGCACAGCTCATCTCAGCTTTACCAATGGGCTGCACCATTTTGTTATGGTTACTCAAACATCATGCTGTGGAACTGCTGTGAGGGGATTTCAGCATGAACCAGGAGTGCAGACATGTATTTGCTACCAAATAAAAAATTAATTACCTATTTTTTCTTATTGAGGTGATAGGCAAAATTATAAGACTATCCCTCGAAGTTGTTACGACAAAAATTTTTTGTAAGTGACAAGTGAAAATCGAGCAACACTGTGTTAATAAGCTAGAACCACCTGTATTCTATGGCACTGTAAACTGGGTTTACTTTGGCCAATTTTCATATTTAAACATGATTATCGTAATTGCTTTTTTTGAACTACTGTGATATTTAAGTTAGTGAACACAGTGGTTTGTCCCAAAAGATTACATACTAATTAGTACAATACATTTTCTAAAATGCACAGGAAGTAATGGAAAAAAAGTAGGTGGTCAAAGTTAGCATGGATTTGGGGAAACATTCACCAGTTTCTATTTCCACCACAACTGTCAGATATAATTCCATTTGCGGTCAGTAGCCCAAAAACAAAATGAAACTTTGACCACATTGATCTATAGTTTTCTGAAGTGCTTTGTTAAGCCTCATAAAGGGAAAAAACCTAGTATGGTCCGTAAATCAAACAGTGTGATCCATCATCAAAAGTATAAACATAATGAAACGTATTAAAGATCAATAAGAAGTTCGATCACGTTTTCAGATTTTTTATTTGTTGGTAGCCTATTTCAGCCCTTTCCTCAGACTATATTCAGGCTTACACCACCATTATGGCTGTTGATGGCGGCAGACAGAGCGAGATTTGTAGAAGTATGGTTGTCACTGACCCATAATAGTGGTGTAAGCCTGAAGATGGTCTGAGGAAAGGGCCGAAACCGGTTGCCAACAAATAAAAAATCTGAAAATGTGATAAAAACTGTTTTTATTGATTTTTAACATTTTTATATCAATCACTGTGCTCCAGTCAAGAATGCTTTCTACAATTTTGAAAGGTATTTAGATGGAGTACTACACACAGAGTTAAAAATTTCGCGGAGCGTAATGCCTGCAGTTTCATCCATCTTGGACATAAATCCTCATTTCAGAACATCCATTGCAGTTAGAATTAAGGTTATATGTTATTTGTTTATTGAGACAACATAAGGCACTTGTGGCCAAACAAACTTCATTCCTTGCTTCTGGAGATATTTGATATTAAATTTTGCACCTAAATCACTGTCTGAACCACAACAGCTTGAATTTGAGCAATATATGACTGACATTTTTTTTCTTAGTTTTAGGCAAATTGACAATTACAAATGAGCCTTCAGACTATATACCGATGGTTAATGTATGTACTCCTTACATTCACACTGTCATTGTCATCAGCCCTAATAAAATGTGTATCTTTAATCTTGGGGTAACAATGGCCAGTGGTCAAAGTAACCCTGCAACAGAGAAATCATGCACATGACCCCAGGAATCATAATATACTTGTAGATACATACATGTGAACACATTATTGTGACCACGATAGATACAAAGCCCATACCTACCACAGTAGTACAAGTTTATATGCCAACTAGCTCCGCAGATGACAAAGAGATTGATGAAATGTATGATGAGATAAAAGAAATTATTTAGATAGTGAAGGGAGACAAAAATTTAATAGTCATGGGTGACTGGAATTCGATAGTATGAAAAGGGAGAGAAGGAAACGTAGCAGGTGAATATGGATTGGGGGGAAGAAACGAAAGAGGAAGCCGCCTGGTAGAATTTTGCACAGAGCATAACTTAATCATAGCTAACACTTGGTTCAAGAATCATGAAAGAAGGTTGTATACATGGAAGAAGCCTGGAGGTACTAGAAGGTATCAGATAGATTATATAATGGTAAGACAGAGATTCAGGAATCAGGTTTTTAATTGTAAGACATTTCCAGGGGCAGGTGTGGACTCTGACCACAACCTATTGGTTATGAACTGCAGATTAAAACTGAAGAAACTGAAAAAAGGTGAGAATTTGAAGAGATGGGACCTGGATAAACTGAAAGAACCAGAGGTTGTAGAGAGCTTGAGGGAGAGCATTAGGAAATGATCGACAAAAATGGGGGAAAGAAATACAGTAGAAGAAGAATGGGTAGCTTTGAGAGACGAAATAGTGAAGGTAGCGGAGGATCAAGTAGGTAAAAAGATGAGGGCTAATAGAAATCCTTGGGTAACAGGAGAATATTGAATTTACTTGATGAAAGGAGAAAATATAAAAATGCAGTAAATGAAGCAGGCAAAAAGGAATAAAAAGTCTCAAGAATGATATCGACAGGAAGTGCAAAATGGCTAAGCAGGGATGGCTAGACGACAAATGTAAGGACGTAGAGGCACATATCACTATGGGTAAGATAGCTACTGCCTACAGGAAAATTAAAGAGACCTTTGGAGAAAAGAGAACCACTTGCATGAATATCAAGAGCTCAGATGGAAACCCAGTTCTAAGCAAAGAAGGGAAAGCAGAAAGGTCGAAGGAGTATATAGAGGGTCTATACAAGGGCGATGTTCTTGTGGACAATATTATAGAAATGGAAGAGAATGTAGATAAAGATGCAGTAGGATATATGATACTGCATGAAGAGTTTGACAGAGCACTGAAAGACCTAAGTTGAAACAAGGCCCCGGGAATAGACAACATTCCATTAGAACTACTGACAGTGCGGGAGAGCCAGGCCTAACAAAACTCTACCATCTGGTGAGCAAGATGTATGAGACAGGCGAAATACCCTCATACTTCAAGAAGAATATAACAATTCCAATCCCAAAGGAAGGAGGTGTTGACAGATGTGAAAATTACTGAACTATCAGTTTAATAAGCCACGGCTGCAAAATACTAACACAAATTCTTTACAGACGAATGGAAAAACTGGTAGAAGCCGACTTCGTGGAAGATGAGTTTGGGTTCCGTAGAAATGTTGGAACACGTGAGACAATACTGACCCTACGACCTATCTTGGAAGAGAGATTAAGGAAAGGCAAACCTAGGTTTCTAGCATTTGTAGACTTAAAGAAAGCTTTTGACAATGTTGACTGGTATACTCTCTTTCAAATTCTGAAGGTGGCAGGGATAAAATACAGGGAGCGAAAGGCTATTTACAATTTGTACAGGAACCAGATGGCAGTTATAAGAGTCAAGGGACATGAAAGAGAAGCAGTAGTTGGGAGAGAGTGAGACAGGGTTGTAGCCTCTCCCTGAAGTTATTGAATCTGTAAATTGAGCAAGCAGTAAAGGAAACAAAAGAAAAATTTGTAGTTGGAATTAAAATCCATGGAAAAGAAATAAAAACTTTGAGGTTCACCAATGACATTGTAATTCTGTCAGAGACAGCAAAGGAGCTGGAAGAGAATGCAGTTGAATTAAATCGGGTGATGCTGCGGGAATTAGATTAGGAAATGAGACGCTTAAAGTAGTAAATCAGTTTTGCTATTTGGGGAGCAAAATAACTGATGATGATCGAAGTAGAGAAGATATAAAATGTAGACTGTCAATGGCAAGGAAAGCGTTTCTGAAGAAGAGAAATTTGTTAACATCAAGTATAGATTTAAGTGTCAGGAAGTCGTTTCTGAAAGTATTTGTGTGGAGAGTAGCCATGTATGGAAGTGAAACATGGACGATAAATAGTTTAGACAAGAAGAGAATAGAAGCTTTCGAAATGTGGTGCTACAGAAGAATGCTGAAGATTAGATGGGTAGATCACATAACTAATGAGGAGGTATTGAATAGAATTGGGGAGAAGAGGAGTTTGTGGCACAACTTGACTAGAATAAGGGATCGGTTGGTAGGGCATATTCTGAGTCATCAAGGGATCACCAATTTAGTATTGGAAAGCAGTGTGGAGGGTAAAAATTGCAGAAGGAGACCAGGAGGTGAATACACTAAACAGATTCAGAAGTATGTAGGTTGCAGTAGGTACTGGGAGATGAAGAAGCTTGCACAGGATAGAGTAGCATGGAGAGCTGCATCTAACCAGTCTCTGGATTGAAGACAACAACAACAACAACAACATACATGTGAACAAAAAACTAATCAGTGGTTTGTTTTGAGGATTAATCGAGCAACATTCATGAAGCAGTTAAAAAAACTGACTGCTTTGCAATTAAATGATATTGGTGGCTTTTACACAACGTAATTTTAATATGTTTTCTGTATACAATTACAAGTCCCAACAAGTTTGCCAACAGCTGCACAAGAAAATTGTTACCACATGGCATCATTTAGTGTATATTGCTGGAACTTTACCACCAAACATTATGTACAATCATGTTCAGAAAACAACAGAACACCTTGAATGACTAGAGATAGTATGTTCATATTCACAGGACATGAACATTAGTATGTTCTGCAGAAATGATTACCATTTCAGTCCACTCTGTCATTATGTCCTGTTGCCTAATAGGCACAGGGTCTGTCATCGGCCTGGTAACTTGTTCCGTGCATGATGGCATTGACACAAATAAGGCGTGAATGGTGTCTTGTGATATATCCATCATACATTCACCTGGTTCCAAAGTTCATCTGTGGTGGTTTGCATTGGGTCACAGAGCTGCACCCATAGTTTCACCATAGCCCACACATTTTTGATTTGCGAGAAGTGTAGTGATTTGATGAGCCAGGGTGAAATGCTGACACCCTCTGACAGCAAGAAGACACATGTTCAGACAGCAACAGATGGTCATGCATTGTCTTGCTGAAAAATGGCATCTGGATGTTGTGCAGAACGGGTATGTCTACGGGTCGCAGGATTTCATTCATGTAGGTCACACTGGTCACAGTGCTCTGGGGAGGCACCAAGTATGATTTCTGGGTGTACCCAGTAGCACTCCACATTACAAGGCCTTGAGTTGGTGTTGTATGTCTTGTGCAAATGCAGTCACCGTGATGCCACTCCCATTGTCTGTGGAACCAAAACACAGCCATCATTTTCAAATAAACAGAACATGCTTTGTCCAAAAACACTACCTGACACCATTCCGTTCCCCAATGATGTCATTCCATACACCATTGCCATCTAGCATATTTCTGCACATTTCAAAAGAAGCCACAGAGGTGGCTTGTAACCCATGCCATAATAAACGGCAGTGTACTATGTGTTCCACCATTCCACTGTTGTGCCAGAGTTGAGGAGGATGCAGATCTGTACTGCAATGCCATTTGGACAGTGTGTCAATCTTCTCGGGAGGATGGGGGGTGGGGGAGGTCTGGGTGGTCCAGCATTCTACAGCCTCCTGTGAACCATACTGCACACATCCATTGCACTGTTGAAACACTTCATCCTACACAAGCAGCAGTTTCCTGGATGGATGCATCACATTCTTTCACACCAATAACACACCCTCTTTCAAACTTACTGATTTGAAGGTGCAGTTCATGCATATGTCTGTGAGGCAACCTGCACATCTACTTAAGTCACACTGATCCATTATCTTCAGGTTATAGTGACAACTAGAGCCCCAAGCACATTTTACCAGTAGGTGTTGTTGCCCTGTGATAAAGATGTTGATCTTGAACCTGCAGGCCAACATGGTTCAAATGCTAATTATTTCTTCAGAACATACTAATGTACATGTCCCGTAAGTTTGAATGCCCTATGTCTAGTCATTCAAGGTGTTCTGTTTTTTCTGAAAATGAGTATTAGACAATCAACTGAGAACCCACAGAGAGCTGTAAACTTTTGGTGTATGAGTGGTCAAAGTAATTGCGGCAGGCAAAGTATACCCAGTTTATAGTAACAAACCACAACTAGATGAGCAGAAAATCTAGGAGGTACACTAGTTAACATCACTTAAATTCTTACAGTATAGGTTCTAGAGTTTAGCTGTACAGTTTTCCAATTTTTCTCCATGGTCTGTGTTCGCCATTTTCCTGATCTCCTGTCCACACATTGCGAAGTCCAAATTTGGATATTAGTAAGTTTAAAACTTGAGGTCTTTGTGTTCTTTCAGACCCAGTTTTGTAAATTTCCATTTTACTCTGAAGATTTATGACATTATCTGATACAATGCAAATTTTACAGTGGTAAACAGCTCTGTGATGACAGACTAAGGATCCAAATGTCCATGTTTCAGTCCTAGAATTTTTATCTGTTACTTATCATTGCTTTTACCTCTGGATATGTTTGTTAAAAATGAAAGTGCTCGAGTTATACTGTGGTCCAGAGTCCATGTTGAATTGTAAGTCAATTCATAACTAAATGCATAGGTCACTTCAAAGGCCAGAGAAGAGCAAGGGCCTACCACTTTCAATAGTGCAATGTCTAGAAATGTACTAAGGTGTTCAAACCAACCTTCAGACACATGGCAACATTATGTAAGTTTCAGTGTCATTGATCGTAAGGGTCCTATGATGCAATCTATTTTCTGACATTGCATTCTCTGTCACCTATGCACTTAGGCCAGTGGCCTAACCCCAGCGGTAACACCATTCCCATCAGATCACCAAAGTTAAGCATTGTCGGACATGGCTAGCACGTGGATGGGTGATCATTTGGATCTGCCAAGCGCTGTTGGTAAGCCATTGTGTAGCCAATTGAGGATCTACTTGACTAGAAACTGACGGCTCCGGTCACAAAAACTGCCAATGCCTGGAAGAGCAGTGTGCTGACCACATGCCCCTTCATATCCACATCCACTGATACATGTTGACTCAGGATGACACGGTGGTCAGTTGGTGCCATTGAACCATCCTAGGCATGTTCGGACAGAGAGTTTTATATACTTAGCATTTCTTGGGCATGGTTAATCACTACTTCATCGTTTTTCTCACCACTGTTCTGGTTCTCCAGACAATCTTAGGTTATTTTGTCTTAGATATTGTTCTAGCTCATCAGATGTTTTATTAAGCTCACACTCATATCAGCTCCTTTCCAGGGGTCCCAATTAAGTGTTCATTTTACCTCTTCTAGCAGTACTCCTGTGACAGCATCACTGAAAAACTAGACAAATGAATCTCAGTACATCTTGTGCCAGTTGTCCTGCTCCTATCAGAGTCCTTGAAAGATAAGAAATGTATGCAATACTGAGTGGTGTGTTTGCACCTTCTCTTTCACTCCCATTAGCATGGCCATTGGAAATGTTTCAACCTGTATCTTTATTTTTCATTTTACTTTTCAGTTTGAAGTTAAAGATGCTCAAACTGAAATGTTAATGTTACACTCAATACGTGATACACAATTTAAAACAAATGTACTGCTTAATAACAACTCCAAAATTCAAGTACACTGGTAAGCCAAACAAATATGGATTACTCACGAGCTGCCACCACTTTACTCTGAAACTGCTAGCAATGTAACTACACTAAGTAACAAAAAAAATTATGAAGTACCCAGAAGAAATGGTTGGATGTCAATGTAAGTTTCTACATATATGAGGGTTGGAACATTAATAATGGCAACTATTTATTTACAGCTCGTACAAAATAGATAAGTGTTTCAAAGTTTTACTGACCTTCAAAGAAGTCACAAGCATTGTGTATAACCTGTTGCAAGTGATGTGGAAGTCGTAGGACACTCTTAGCAGTGCCAGTTGTATTGACAGTTTGAGTGGTGCAGTCTATTGACCGACGAATTTGTAGCAGTTCTGAAGCGAATGCTGTGAAGTGTTTCCTTCAGTTTAGAAATTGAGTTGAACTCACAAGGGCTTAAGTCAGGGGAGTGCGGTAAGTGGTATAGCACTTAGCAGCCCCATTGGTCAAACAAATCAGTAACAGCTTGCACTGTATGTGGTTGAGCATTGTCCTGCAAAATGATGGCCAGGTCCTGCAGAAAGTGTCATCACTTCTGTCTCTGTGCTGTTCATTTTTGGAACGCAGCCTACGACCATTTGGCATCAAATGGATGAAAATATGAAAAAGTCTCCAGCAGAGGCCTGTAAAAGATCAACACCACTGCCAAATATTAGAGTCTTGTGTCTGTTGTTGAGCACATTTCATGTAAAAACCAGTACTGCAGAGAGATCTTTCTCAATCTTACAACATCTGAAGACATAGCTTCCCAGCAGGATGACAGAAGATCATTTAAATAGGATATTTCCACTGCATCATATATAATAATGATTGATAAAATTATGACTAATAAATGTAATATGTGTATCTTGTGTGATAATGACAGTAATAAAATTTATTTCTACACACACACACACACACACACACACACACACACACACACACACACGTCATCACCAACCAGCACAGCATGCGACAGTTTACGACTGACTGTGTGTGTGTGTGTGTGTGTGTGTGTGTGTGTGTGTGTGTGTGTGTGTGTGTGTTAAAATTAGACTCACAAAGTCTATAAGGACATCTTCACCCTTCTAATCCTTGTGCCCCACTCCCCCCTGAAGAAAATTTTGTATCTGCCCCTGAACACGACCATGAAAACTGAGTCTCCTGTATTCTCACACCCCTGTAGTTCACAAGATTTGTGACATTGCTTACTCAGACAATGACTATGACAATGATGATAATGATCAAGAACCTCACTGCTAGAAATAAGTAAATAAACCAAGTGAGACTTAACATAATGAACCAAATGAAATGCAGTATCAAGTACAGCATTTCTCTGGTTTTCTGTAATCCTTATAAGTTACCACTTTCGCTGTGGCTGGTTCCTATAAACATCAACAGGAGCCACTAGTCCTATCTGGCTAACATTTTTAAGCATTTGACAGTATTATGAAAAGGATAGGTAGCTGCTCAGCATATAGTGGAGATGCTGAGTCACAGGCAGGCACAACAAGTAGACTCATAAAAACATAAGCTTCTGGCCAGAAGGTCAGTCTCTCTCTCTCTCTCTCTCTCTCTCTCTCTCTCACACACACACACACACACACACACACACACACACACACACACACACACGACCCCTGCCTGTGGCTGCCGAGGCCAGACTGTGCAGTCTGGTCTCAGCAGCAGAGACAGTTGCAGTGAGAGTGTATGATTTGTCTATTTCAGAAGGCGGCCTTGTGGCCAGAAGCGTACATGTTTAGTAGTGTTTTTGTTGTGCCTGTCTGCAACTCAACACCTCTGTTATATACTTAAAGAATGCAAAAAATGATTTAATTGAGGTCATTGTTGGGACGGGCCCTGGTCCTGATGGTATGGTAAGAGTTGTTTCAGCGTGCACAGCAATGGGAACTTATAAACGACCACTGTCGAAGATCTGTGTTGTTCCACAGAAAACATAGACTCTAGTGCACATAACTACTAAATTACTAACTGAAGTGTTTCTTTTGTTTACACTGGTCGCAATTTCTTCAATCATTTTATTTCCTTGTTTGTTTGGTGTAACTTGTGCTGCATATGATTATTTGTATTTGCGTAATTTATATAAATTAGGTGGGCAGAATGTTCTGTATTGCTGTAATGTGCCACAGTGGCGCAGCAGCGACCGGACGCTTGCTGCAAGTAAGAATTTTTTCTGCCCGCCCGTCCACACAATGCACGCCAGAACTCGCCGAGGCCCAGGAGATGGGCCGTGACCGCCAAGCAGCGCACACGCATACGTAACTGTGTCCTGCAATGTAATGTCCAAATACAGTCCACTTTTATCACTCGTGTACTTTCAGTTTCAACCGCCTTTCTTTTGCAACGAGTGATATGCATTCGTTAGGACTGTGGAAAGAGCGAGGCAGTGCAGAATTTACTGTGCATTTTGCGGCTGCCTACACTGTGAATATATTCGTAAGCAAAAATATAAGGGATGGGGGATGCTGTAAATGTAGAAAAAATTCTTGTCTTCTTTACAATGTCATTAAATACAGATAATGGGAAATCCTTCCGATTCCATCACTACTTGGAGAAAGGACCACTGTTTGAAAACAGAGAATCAGCAGAGTCAGATTTATGATCACCTTTGGCTCATTATATTTTGATAAAAATCCACAGACACAACATCTGAAACCAGATGGCCAATTATACAGTTTAGTTTAGTTATGTCATGTTTCGTAGATCATTTTTATGATTCTTTTATCAATATGATGTCGAACAAGTCAGATTAGAAGATAGAATAGTGCTAATATTAACATTACTGAAATTTTTAGTTCTACACATGCAACTACATTTAGAGGTACAAATTTTATTTTTCTTTTCTTTCTTTTACCAGTTCTGAAACAGAAACTCGTCCATAGAATAGAAGGAGTCGGTCATCCAAAAGAAATGATTTTAAGCTAGATTTAAAACTTAATCTGCTACCTGCCATACACTTTTTGTTGTTGGGCAAACGATGAAATATTTTTTGTTGCTGAATAATGTACTCCTTTTTGAGCAACTGACAGCTTCAATAATGGATAAGAAAGGTCATTTTTTTTCCTCTAGTGTCGTATGTATGAACATCACTGTTCTTCGCAAATTGAGATGGATTATTTATAATGAATTTCATTAGCGAATATATGTACTCTGATGGTGCAGTTAAAATACCTAACTCCTTAAAAAGATGCCTACATGACATCCTTGGATGACCACCACTAATTATTCTCACTGCTCTCTTTTGCACAATCAATACTTTGTCTAAGTGGTGAGTTACCCCAGAAAACTATTCCATAAGACATTATTGAGTGGAAATATGCAATGTACGTTAGGAGGCTGATCTCTTTATTACGAAGACTAGCAATTATATGAACAGCAAAAGAAGCTGAACTTAATTGTTTGAGAAGCTCAGTAATATGCTTCTTCCAGTTCAAGTTGTCATCCAAAAATTTGGAGAAATCTACCCTGTTAACTGAGCCCTGTTCATATGCCACATCAATTGTTGGTATGACACTATTCACTGCACAGAACTGGATACAGTGAATATATATTTTTTTTTTTTTTTTTTTTTTTTTTTTTTTTTTTTTTTTTTTTTTTTTTTTTTTTGGATTAAGGGAGAGTCCATTTTCTGAGAACCACTTAATAATTCTTTGAAAGACATCCTTAACAATATCTTCAGCTGCTTTTTCTGGAATGGGATTTATTATATATAACACTTGTGTCATCTGCAAAAAGTACTAGTTCTGCTTGCTGAACATTAAGTGAGAGGTCATTCACATGAATAAGGAACAGCAGAGGACCCAAAATTGAACCTTGTGGGACTCCCTTTGTGACAACACCCCATTCACTAGAATTTACCACCTTCCCAACATTATTTGTGTTATTCAGCACAACTTTTTGCTTTCTGTTGGTTAAGTATGATCCAAACTAGCTGTGTGTATAGCCTTCAATTCCATAAAACCCAAGTTTTTTTAGGTGTGTGACCTGATCCACACAGTCAAATGCCTTGGAAAGATCACAAAAAATACCAACTGGCAATAATTTGTAATTTAGGGATTATACTATTTGATGGGTCAATGTGTAGATAGCATTCTCAGTCAAGTAATCCTTCTGGACTCTGAACTGTGATGTGCTGAGTAAATTATTTTCACTTAAACGTGAGACTACTCTTGAATACATAACTTTCTCGAACATTTTAGAAAATGAAGTCGGCAATGAGATTGGTCTATAATTATTTAAGTCACTCTTGTCCCCTTTCTTATGAAGATGTTTGACAACTGCGCATTTCAATCTGTCTGGAAAACTTCCCTGTGCCAGTGAAGCAATACATATATCACTAAGGACTCCCCTTACTGAATTAGAACTACACTTCCAAATTCGGTTATTACATTTATCACTAAGGACTCCGCTTACTGAATTAGAACAACACTTCAAAATTCTGTTAGAGACTCCATCAACACCACATGAGCTCTTGTTTTTCAATATATTTATAATTCCCTTAATTTCAGTGGGGGATATCGATGTTATTTCTTAAGGCCTTACGTCCTGGGGAATGACATTTTTAACATATTTTTATGCTTCTTCAACTGAACCCTTTAACCCTATTTTTGCTGCTACATTCAGAAAGCGATTGTTAAAAATACTTGCAACTTGTGAATTATCACTCACAACATCATCATTTAGCTTTATTGCTATGGTATGCTGTGCTCTTTCAGGCTGCCCGTCTCCCATTCGACAATATTCCATATAGGTTTGATCTTATTGTCTGCATTATTAATTTTTGTCAGAACACATAAGCTTCTCGACTTCTTAATGACTCTCCTTAAAATATTACAGTATCTTTTGTAGTAAGCAAGTAACGTTGGATCCCGACTTATTCTGGCTTGTCCATATATTTCCCTCTTCCTCTTACATGATATCTTAATTCCCTTAGTAATCGATGGCTTACTTGACTTTGTAACGGCTTTTTTGAAAAACGTTTCAGGAAAGACACTCTCAAATATTGAGACAAATTTATGGTGGAATAAATTGAATTTAGCATCAGCATCATTTTCTGTGTATACTTCATTCCATTCTACCTCTTCTAGGCTGCTCTTAAAACTGTTCGTATCAATAAGCCTCCCTCTCTTGTATGAACCTGCCTGAAACCTCTAAGGTGCTATATGTGTTATTTCCATTAACTGTGTATCATGATCAGATGGCCCATTAGCAGCTGGGTACACAATAATTGTTTCTGTGTGAGCACTGTCTATGAAAAAGTTATCGATAAGTGACCTACTATCCTGCTGCACACGAAGTGGAAAATTTACAACAGATACTAGATTGAAACAAGGCAATGGCCTTGCCGCAGTGGATACACCGGTTCCCGTGAGATCACTGAAGTTAAGCGCTGTTGGGCATGGCCGGCACTTGGATGGGTGACCATCCAGCCGCCATGAGCTATTGCCATTTTTCTGGGTGCACTCAGCCTCGTGATGCCAATTGAGGAGCTACTTGACCGAATAGTAGCGGCTTCGGTCAAGAATATCATCATAACGACCGGGAGAGTGGTGTACTGACCCCACGCCCCTCCTATCCGCATCCTCCTCTGAGGATGACCTGGCGGTCGGATGGTCCCGGTAGGCCACTCATGGCCTGAAGACGCAGTGCTTTATTAGATTGAAACAACCAAACAAAGATCCTAGCTCATTTTTCCTATCTGTGTCTTTTAAGAAATCTACATTAAAATCACCACAGACCACTGACTGCTTCTTTTTGTCTGACAGGTGGCTCAATAATTCCTCTAATTTTTCATGAATAGCTGAAAGTACCATGAGGGGATCTGTAGATTGTTACAATTACAATAGAAGTATATTTCAGTAGCAACTCACAAGCACATGCTTCAAGGATCTGATCTACACAAAAACTATTTGTTTCAATATTTTTGACTTTGTGTCCAGTTTTTATATAAGTAGCAACTCCTTTTTCCATGTTGAGTCTACATGACTAAAATGCTAATCTATCATCATCATCTTGGACAGTTTCCAGCCACTGGCTGGGTCTGTCGGGAACACAAGCCCCTCCATCGTGTTCTGTCTTTCCACCATTCCCCCTCTTCCACCTTCGTCCAGTTCTCTCCTCTTCTCGTCACACATTCCTTCACTCCCTTCACCCATCTATCTCTTGGTCTTCCCCTGGGCCTCTTCCCCTCCAGTTGCTGATCAAACATCCTCTTCGGAATTCTTCCCTCATCCATTCTCTTCATGTGTCCATACCACTGCAGTCTTGATTTTTCTATCCTGTCCTGTACTGGTTCCTCCTTTAGTCTTTCCCTCACATACACATTTCGCAATCTGTCTCGTCTTGTTACACTCAACCTGCTCCTCTGGAACTTCATTTCACTAGCTTGTATTCTACTTTTGTCGCTTTTGTGCATTACCCATGTCTCACTTCCGTATGCCAATATGGGGACAAAGTAGGTTCGGTATATAATTCCCTTGGATTTCTGTGGCACCTCCTTGCTCCAAATAAGCCCCCAAATGCGTTTGAAGAACTGCCCTGCTTTTCTGCACCTTTCATTTATTTCCATTGCGTTTCCCCCCTTACTTTCAATCATGCTTCCCAGGTACTTGAAGTTCTCTACCACTTGTAGTTTTTCCCCTCCACAAGTTATATCCACATTTGGCCTATTCTTCTTCCTTGTTGTGACAATTATTTCACTTTTCATTGCAGAGAAATGCATTCCATATTGTGCTGCCGTTGCCTCCCATACATCTAACTGCTCTTGCACCTCCTTCTCGCAATTTCCCCATAACATCAGGTCATCGGCAAAAAGCACTGCTTTCATTTTCTGATCTCCTATTGCATCTGATACTTGCTGTAGGATTTCATCCATAACAATAATAAACAATAAAGGCGAAAGTGCACTTCCCTGTCGCAGCCCATTTTCCAGCTTGAACCATGCAGTACGTTCCCTCCCCACTTTCACACAACTCTCACTTCCCTCATACATTTTTCTGACTTTTCGTGTTATCTCTTCATCTATCCCTTTTGCGTTCAGCACATCCCAGAGCTTGTCCCTATAGATACTGTCATATGCCTTCTCAATATCTAAAAAGGCCATGATTAAGTCCTTCCCGTACTCGTAGTGCCTTTCCTGCAGTTGCCTTACCACAAATATGAGGTCCGTTGTTGATCTTCCCGGTCTGAAACCATACTGCTCCTCTTGCAGTCTACTTTCAATACTGCTTCTTATTCTCTTCTCCAGGATCTTTTCATAGATTTTTCCACAGTGGCATAGCAGGGTGATTCCTCTGTAGTTCTCACATCTCCTTTTATCCCCTTTCTTGAAGATCGGGACTATAATTCCTTTCTTCCAATCCTCAGGAATTCTGTTCTCCTTCCACACCACCCTCAGCACTCTGTATAGCCACTGGGTTCCTACTTCTCCTGCTGCTCGTATCATATCCACTGTTATTTCGTCCCAACCTGGTGCCTTGCCCCCTTTCATCCTCTTTATGGCTTCTTCTACTTCATTCCAAGTTAGATCATAAATTTCCCCACTATTATAATCATCTGCTGCCTCAGGCTCTCCATCGCTGTTAGTTACCCGCTTGACGGCATTCAACAGATCTTCAAAGTACTCCTTCCAAATCTTTTTGAGCTCATGCATTTCCTCCACAACTCTTCCATTATTATCCATGATCCTCAGGCACTCGCTTCTGTCGTTCCTCTTATTTCTTACCATGGTGTAAAGTACTTTTTTGTTCCCTTCACTGTCCTCTTCTAACATTCTTGTCCATTTTTCCATCCACTTCTTCTTCTCCGCTCTTACTATGGTCTGTGCCGCTTTCTTGCTTCCCTTATATTTTACCCTAGCTTCCTCTGTTCGGGTCTGGAACCATTCTCTGAAGGCTTTGTTCTTTCGAAGTACTGCCTCTTTACATATGTTGTTCCACCATGGGGTTTCCTTACTTCTCCTCTTTGTGCTAGTTCTTCCGCACACAGTCTCAGCTGCCTCAACTAGAGCCCTCTTAAAATCTCCCCATTCTTCTTCCACTGTTCTCTGATCTTCCTTTGGCAGCTTCTTTCTGATCAGTGTCTGGTACTGGGTCCTCCGTTCATCCTCTTTCAGCATCCATGTCTTCAACCTTTTCTCCTGTGTGTCTGTTGCCCTCCTATCTTTTTTCTCTCTCAGGGTGGCTACCAACAGCCGATGGTCACTGTCTAAGGCCTCAGATGGAATGACCTTAACATCTGTGAGGCTGCTCATCATCTGCCTATCCACTAGTACATAGTCTACTACTGAAGTTTGGGACCAGTCTCCACTGTACCAAGTTATTTTGTGGCTACTTCTCTTCTTGTACCAGGAATTTGCGATCGCCAGCCCATTCCTCTTGCAGAATTCCAGCAACAATTTTCCTTCTCTATTTCGGTTCCCCCAGCCCTCTGGTCCCATTATCTCCTCGAATCCTTTCCTGTCTATGCCAACATGTGCATTGAGGTCCCCTATTATAATCTGATTACCTCCATTTAGCTGCTTTTGCATGTCATCTTCAAATTCCTCCTTCTCCTTTTTTGTACACCCCACCTGTGGGGCATATGCTTGGATGATTTCAATGCTTTTTCCTTTCACTCGTACTCTGGCTTTTATCATTCGATCATTGATACCTTCCACCTCCTCCTGCAGACCCTCTCTGACCACTATTGCCACTCCATTTCTTCCCCTCTCATTCCCTATCCAGTACAGTTTACATCCTTTACTTAGTGGTTTTTCACCAACTCCTCTCCACCTAGTCTCAGCAAGTCCCAAGATGTCCAATTTCCTCCTTTCCATCATTTCTACAATTTCTTCTAACTTCCCAGTTAGAGTCCTTACATTTTAAGGTGCCCAGTCGTAAACCATCTCGTAATCCTTTTCCATTGCTTGGTCGGTTTCCTTTAAATCCGTTCCGTGATCCGAGGCATGTTCCCTTTTTGAAAGCAGTTGATTTATCCACTACTGGCTTGCTAGGCCTATCGCAGCTTCACCAGAGCAACTAAAATGCTAATCTATAATCCCTTAAATTTAACTTCTCCGATCCCTGTGGTAACATGGTGTTCAGAGAGACACAAAACATATATACCTTCAGAATTTACCCCATTTTCTAGGCATACAAGAAGCTCATCTATCTTATTTTTCAGATCTCTAATGTTCTGATGAAACACATAAATTTTATTTCTTTGGATACTGCTACAGACATTATGGCACTGTTCTGTTTTAATCTCTTTCAATACTCTTTGTCTGTAACCTGGTACAAGGTACGTATTTACTACATAATTTTAACTGCAGGTTGTATCAAGTGTTTTACCCAGGAAGAGACTATCTTTTGATGAATTAGTGATTTTAGGGAGGGGGAGATTGTCATTTAGACAATATTTACAAAGCAAAAAACAAATATGGCAGCAAGATGTACATGCTAAACAATCTGGATGGTTTTATGAATAAGTGGGCTGTGTGTATGGGAATGCTTGACAATAAGGATAGAAAAACCATGCTGAAAAGGTCACTTTACAGTTGTTGGAGGAGAAATTGTTTGTTTGCCAGCATATTTGTGTGGACAATTCTATTACAATAGCTCTATGTTAGCTATAAGTTCTTTGAATCTGAAAAGTAATTGTACTTGGATATTAAGGGGCGCAGGGCCAGATGTTAACATATTACTTATGTGAATAGGAAACGATCTATTTGCCTAAAAAGCTATTACTTCATGAAACTGACATGCTACTTTTTAATTTGCATTACTTGTATGGCAAATTCTCATGGAAGCCTGTTGACAGCATATGTAGAAACTGTTTCAGCGGTCCTGGAGTCCGTACAATTAAACACAATTAGCAAACATTTTGTATAAAAATGACAATGGTCAGTATTTCTGAATTTCTTCTTTCGTGTGTATGATATCTGAATGTTATTTTCTAAATGTGAGGGGTGTTCACAATAAGTAATGCAACACATTCTTTTTCTGAAATCAGGTTTGTTTTATTCAGGGTTCAATACACAACATTATTCCCCACTAGTTTTGCTACAAAGCCGTATTTTTCAATGTAATATTCATTCAATGCAATGGCCCTATGCCACCTTACCGGGATTGCCAGTATGCCTGCGAGGTACCACTTTACTGGTTGAAGTCAGAGTCAACATCTTGCTGCATCAATAATCTGCCCGTCATCATCATACTGCTTCCTGTGGACTGCTTCCTGTGGACTGCATCCTTCACTGGATCAGACAGATGGAAGTCAGAAGGTGCGAGATCTGGGCTGTAGGGTGGATAAGGAAGAAAAGTCCAATGGCGTTTTGTGAGCTCCTCTTGGGTGCAGTGAGGAATTTGTGATCTGTCGCTCACCTCTGATGAATGTGTTCACATGTTCCAACACTGCAGGAGGCACAACTGTGTGTGGCCGTCACATGGGAGGTGGGACAGGTTTGTACGGCCTTGTAGAGACGATAACAGATGCCTCAAACAATGACTTCTTATGCTTTTGTTCACTGGCAGGTCTCTGTAGACATTCTGCAAGCACCTATGAATATCTGTGATGCTCTGGTTTTCCGCAGAAAGAAACCTGACAGTTCTCTGCTTGGAATGCCCCTCCATAGCAGATGCCATTTTGAAGACTACGTACAGCACCGCCACCTATTAGGACTTCATGAAACTATAAGGGCTGAAGGGGCAATATTTCACAATATCCCACAACAAATTCTGCATTTTTTAAACCAAAATTGGCCAAGGAAAAAAAAAATTATTTTGCATTACTTATTGAATACCCCTCATATTTCACAGCTGTTCTGTGACACACACACTAACATGCAACAGAATACTGTATTTACACTAGCTCTTGCTCTTTTGTCTTGCAAAAGTTCACACCTTCACATAAACACAAAACCACACAGATACCTAAACACTCACAAATGCAGGTGCATTGAGACTGTCTACCAATTACTGATTATCGGGGCAGCTGCCTGGGTAGATAGAGGTGGCGAGGGTTAGGGAAGGATGCACGAGGGGATAGTGAGGTAGGTCTTCAGAGAGATGTATCAGTGACTGCACAAGATGATGAAAGGGGTTCAGAGGTTAGATCATATAAGAGGTAGATGGGGGAGGAAAGGAAATGGCCTGTGAGGCCTACAGCAGTGCTTATTTGAAGCCTCTGTCTTTAATTATAGTGCCATTAGGTTCTTAGATTAATGCCCTACTTAGTGTGTTCAGTGATGTGTTTGGAGACTTTCACCTAAACAGTGTATTTAAACAATGACACACATGATCTGCCAGGCTAAACATCTGCACACAGGTAGTAGTTTCAAGACCACTATTGCTAAAATCATGTAGCATGGACCAACGAACGTGGGAAAATCGTCTTTCTCCACATTCACCTTGGTTTATATCAGGTAGATAGTAAAGATAAAGCAGAAAAGTGATGATGATGAGATAGTAAAGAAAGCTTAAGAGCTACTTTGTCTGCTTCTCATTGTTCAGCATACAGATGGCTTTGTAATGGTTGTTGTTGTTGTTGTTGTTGTGGTCTTCAGTCCTGAGACTGGTTTGATGCAGCTCTCCATGCTACTCTATCCTGTGCAAGCTTCTTCATCTCCCAGTACCTACAGCAGCCTACATCCTTCTGAATCTGCTTAGTGTATTCATCTCTTGGTCTCCCTCTACGATTTTTACCCTCCATGCTGCCCTCCAGTACCAAATTGGTGATCCCTTGATGCCTCAGAACATGTCCTACCAACCGATCCCTTCTTCTGGTCAAGTTGTGCCACAAACTCCTCTTCTCCCCAATTCTATTCAATACTTCATTAGTTATGTGATCTATCCATCTAATCTTCAGCATTCTTCTGTAGCACCATATTTCAAAAGGTTCTATTCTCTTCTTGTCTAAACTATTTATCGTCCATGTTTCACTTCCATACATGGCTACACTCCATACAAATACTTTCAGAAACGTCTTCCTGACACTTAAATCCATACTCGATGTTAAACAAATTTCTCTTCTTCAGAAAGGCTTTCCTTGCGATTGCCAGTCTACACTTTATATCCTCTCTACTTCGACCATCATCAGTTATTTTGCTCCCCAAATAGCAAAACTCGTTTACTACTTTAAGTGTCTCATTTCCTAACCTAATTCCCTCAGCATCACCCGATTTAATTCGACTACATTCCATTATCCTCGTTTTGCTTTTGTTGATGTTCATCTTATACCCTCCTTTCAAGACACTTTCCATTCCGTTCAACTGCTCTTCCAAGTCCTTTGCTGTCTCTGACAGAATTACAATGTCATCGGCAAACGTCAAAGTTTTTATTTCTGCTCCATGGATTTTAATACCTAATCCGAATTTTTCTTTTGTTTCCTTTACTGCTTGCTCAATATACAGATTGTAATGGTGAGAGGGATAATTTCATGGTAGTCTGTCTGTGTTGTATTACCACCTACAGGTTAATAACAACCAAGAATTATACGGACGTTGAAGGTGAATAAGTATATCCTAACAAAGATGCAGTCTTCCACTCGTACTGCTTGGTATTGAGGCATGGTTTGATTGACATGCAGGTGAACATCTGCACAAGCTAGCCTAGTTATCTAACTCTTAACATTCTGAGCATTTTGATCTGTTTTAAAGTATGGAAAACTGCTGCAGACTGCTGATAGAATTAATGCAGAAGCGTATGAAAAAATACAAACTTCCTGCAGAAGCAATTGACAAGTTTTCACTGATTACGATAATGGCCTGCACCGACCATTTAAAAAAAAGCACCAAGATTCCTCACGCTCATGCATTTACCACTATCGAACACCACCTTTCTCAGCGCCCTCAGGTGCCAAACCCACTACCTCATTCTTCACACACCTCAACTTACCAACTATATATTGACACACAACCACTTTTCCTTTGAGTGGAAGGTATACAGGGTGATTCTTATTAATGTTTAAAAATTCCATAGCAACGTAGATGGTGCTAATACGAATAATTTAATATAGGACACATGGGGGCCACAAATGTCAGGAAACAGCCCAAAAGTTGATGACAAATGCTGAACATGTGACATCACAATCAAAATATGGAGGGTATTCCTGAGTGTGTGCATGAAGGGACGACTGAGCAAAGCAATACTTGCATTCAAACAGATGGTGGAAATTTCAAACACCTTTTGTAAATGTGATCTGTTGTAAATGTAGAAGTTACAAAACTATTTCTCTCACTGTAACAAAGCAAAAGCTGTTCTTATTTTGTGTTTCTTTTTCTTTTCCTAGGTTTTTTTTTCTTTACAGACATTATATGGTAAATAAAACATAGGTCACTTACTGGTAATGATGCAATTTGGAAGCTTATACTCGTTTACTTGTGATGCAGTATGGTAGGTTTTTGTTGTACTGTACTTTTGCAATAAACCAGTGGAGACTGCAAAATCTGTAAATAAATTAATACCTCAATGTAAATATATAATTGCCTCATGCAATGAAGAAGAAAAAAAAAAAATAAAAAAATAAACCTGCTTGTTAGATGCATGACTTGAAATCTGAGCCCCATGAGCTCAACTGCTGCACATGCGACAAAGTATGTCATCTCATGACATCACACATTCAACATTTGTCATCCACTTTTGGGATATTTCCGCATGTGTCTTGCGAGATCTGTTCAAAAAATTCTGGGACTTTGTCCATAAAATTTTTCTGCACTTACCTTTTACTTAGTGTGCACTGTCTCCGAAATGCTCTTCTCCACAATTGATACACCGTTCCCAATGCCATTCCACATCCTCTAGCAGTCTTGGTATGCCTCTTGCTGGATCGTGTGAAGTGTCATCTGTGAATTTTCTTTTATCTCTTCTATCATTGCAAATCTTCATCCTTTCGACTTTGAAAAAGCCCGCAGGGGCCAGGGATGGAGAGTACGGAGGATGAGGCAGCACAGTGACTTCATTTTCTGTCCAATAGCCACACACCAACGGGCACGAAAGTGCAAGTGTGTTATTGTGATGCAAGAGCCATGAATTGTCTCGCCACATTTTCTTGCAGGTATTGAAACACATTCTGACAGTACCACCAATTAACATTTTGTCATTGTGGCATGAATTCATGATGAATTAATCCTTCAAAGTTAAAGAAAACTACCAGCATGACTTTGACATTTGACCTGAAGAACCCTTCCCGATCCATTGTGAAGACTGAACCTTGGTCTTATAACTACAGACCCATGTCTCACCACTAGTTATGATTCTTCTAAGGAACATTTCATTCTCATCTGCGTATCCCAAAAGCTCTTCACAGATTGCAAGCGAAAGGTCTTTTTCTGAAATCTCAAAATTCGCAAACTGTGCGACACAATGTTCTTATCAATAGAGTGCTGAACAATAACTAACATACATCCAACAATTAAACTTCAGGCAATTACACATTAAACACAGGCATGTGCAGGGATGCCAACCACATTTTGCTCCATCACACCATTGGCAGAAATTACGAAAGTTACAGAATTTTTTTTAACATACCTCGTACATTAAATTACTTCTCTCAGCGTCATCTACTCCACCTCAGAGGTTTTTAAATGTTAATAAAAATCACCCTGTATAAACAAATCTGCAGCACAGCCATGGGCACACACATGGCATGCTTCTATGCCAACCTCCTTAGAGGGCATACAGAGGAAACCTTCCTAGTCTCCCAAAACCTCAAACCCCTTGTCTGGTTCAGGATCAATGATGATGATGATGATGATGATGATGAAGAAGATCTGGACTCTGGGCCAAGACACCCTACCCTTATTCCTCCACAACCTCAACACCTTCTTTGCCATCTGCATGACCCAGTCCTCCTCAACCCAATGTGTCACATACCTAAACGTTCATCATCGCCTTTCTGATGGCTTCCTCCACACCTCTGTCCATCTTAAATAGACTAACCACTAACAGTGCCTGCATTTCAACAGCTGTCACCCTTTCTACACCATAAGGTCACTCCCATATAGCCTAGCCACTGATGGGCAATATATCTGCAGTGATGAGAACTCCTTTGCCCACTCATTATGCTGAATGTCTCACTAAGGTGTTTACCGACAGGCACTAACCCCTAAACCTAGTACACAACAGACTTCCTGTGCCATATTCTCTCTCAAATCCTTAATTCCCCCACTATCCACAAAAATCAGCTACAAAAGAGCATCCCCCCCCCCCCCCCCAATATCACTCTGGGCTGGAACAACTGAACAATATCCTTCACCAGGGCTCTGACTACCTATCTAGCCTCGAAATGAAGAACATGCTTACCCAAGATCTTTCCCACTCCCTCCTATAGTGGTATTCCGTCCCCCACCCAACCTACACAACATTCCAGCTCAACCACTTGCCACAGGGATGACATGAATGGCCTCCTTTACTCCTAAATTATTTATATTCTACCAGAACCACCCACTATATTTCTTCAAAAAACAATGTAAGATTGATGTGTTGTTACCATCAAAAATATTCCTTCATCATAGTCAATGGTCTTAGAAAAAATTTACTTCCAAAGACTGGCCAATTCTCTCACCAGTACAGCCTGACATTAGCAAAATGATGTGGTACTAAGACATGAATAAAGTATCTCAGTACCATACTCCACTAGAATCTAGTAATCAGGTGCTATACTGATGGTGTAATTCCTTCAGTCATATCCTGAAATATGATAATATCACAGGAAAAAAAAACTTGTTGAAACTACTATGATATCCTTCTTCCACCCAAAACAGTTGTTTTATATTTTTGTCCAATCCTATAAAAGTCTTATTCATGATTGCTTACACATACATCCTGAAAATGTAGTACATCTCATCCATATTACTGGTTACACACACAAAATGGATGGAAATGTGAACTATGAGAGCAGATTATGATCAGTTATTTGACCTGCAAGTTATGTCTATTTGCTATCAAGATAGAATCAACAGGCCTAGGTAAAATATCTACTCCAACAATGCCTGTTGTTCTGTTGCTACACATACTATGGAACATCATGAACATTGCTTTTTAGCACCTGGGTCAGTTGTTTCCCCCTTAAAACAACACTGCTTCGTAATTCCAGATAAGGAAACTAACTGACACATATTTGACTCACATCATCCACCTATTCTTAATTTATGTTCTCACCTCTCCAGCGAATTATTCTCCCATTTCCAGTTTGAACTTTCTAGTTACCTTCATCTATATTTTATTTCAAATGGTACCCAGTAAATACTTCAGCATGTAGCTATTATTTTTGAACTAACAATGACAACTCATTATTAACTGGTTTTAGTACCTGAATGTTGGCTATTCCATTGTCACTTCCAAATCCAATCCTACATCATACATCTCCCCAGATTCAGTTTTTAAAACAAAGTTCCCATTCCTCCAATAATTGCAAATATTACTTACATTCTCTCTCTCTCTTTTTTTTTTTTTTTTAATGAATGAGTTTTTAAAACTTATAAAAGCAAGACAAGCAACCATATATCTTGAGTCAGTGAACTGCCGACAAATTGTTCCTGTATTAGTTGATGGTAAAAAGCTGTTTCTCTCCTGTATTAAATATTGAAAAAAATTTTGGTTTAGCTTTTCTTATCCTAGAAAATGGGCAGTAAAGAAAGAGTATGTCACTAGACGAAAATGAAATGAGCTCCAGCTGATTGTTTATCCAGAATAGAGAGAACTGTGAATAATCATTAGTGAAATTACATTAGTTCAACCAATGAATATGAAATATTATAAAATGTAAACAATTTATTATATTCAATAAAATATAAATTCTACACAACAGCATGATAATTTTAGTGTAAATTTTTGTATCTAATTTTGTTTTCTATTTCACAATAAAATTTGTACATCTCAAAATATATGGCAATTCTCCATTAATCTCATTCTGCAACCATAAATGTCACAGAAAACTTAGGTAAATATATAGTAATACACTGATACATAGAATCTTATTAAAAAAAAAAAAGTGCAAGCACACATACATGCACACTCTCTCTCTCTCTCTCTCTCTCTCTCTCTCTCTCTCTCTCTCTCACACACACACACACACACACACACACACACCTTCACAGGATACATGTTTGTTTTTAATGCAGACACACACACAATATATTACACAAGTAATATGAACTAGTTAAAATGCTTACAAAGGATTAATGAGGTAGTCTGCAGGCATAATACTATTATTCATTGCAATATAAAGGCCACAAAACACTTATATAAACTTATTTGAATGATCAGCACAGTAGTTTAATTACCTGCATAAATATCACAGATACAAGGGGGGGAAACTGAAACTGTATGCTACATGTTTCACACTAATATTTTTAGTTTTTTGTTCATTATATTTAATTTGTTACAACAGGATAGTTGCAAGGGAGGATAAGCTGTAAATCAGATTCAATATCTATTTCAGAGATGAATGGTTATTTTCTTTGTCTTTTTTTGTAACACTAATACTTTCATATCATGAGAGCAGTAAATATTTAAAGATTAAGATTTTTTCTAAAAAATGTGTCATTCTTATAATCTGATCCTTCAGATATCTAATTTGAACATTATCATTTATGGAAATGAATATTACAAAAGGAAACTATATCCCATAATACTGTACAACACAAAATACAAACAATGTACATACACAGACAGCTGCCACAGAATAATTTGAACTGCATTAATACTACTTGTGATGAAACTAAAGACAACACGCTTCAAGGTTTGAGAACTTCCGATAGACACTTTTTTTTTCATTTCTTTTCATACAGGTGCCATGAATTAAGTTTGAACAGAGTGACAGTTGCAGCACTGATGAACCTGTAATTTTAAATCTGACCAAAGCACTAAAGCAGTGTAATGATGAGAAGGTTTAACTGAAAAGTATTCACACTGTGCTGAGAGTTACATAAAAGACATAACTGTAATCAACTTTAATTTGTTTCTAATTAACCATTGGCTGTCTGAACAGTAGCCTACTACTCAGAAGAGGGGTCTGATTTGAAATGGAATTAAACCATTTAAAATATTTTTGTAAATAACCTATTTTATGACTTGCAGAAAAATAGTAAACAATACTGGTTTCAAGATTAGTGTACCACAAGATAATATAAGGTCAAGTGGTAAGAAACCGGCACACAAATATATTTTTGCTTTGTGCTTAAAATGTATATGACTTAGGCCAATATTTGACCAAACAATGTGCCTACTTACTTCACTTACTAAATGGAACAACATCCTACAATACTGAGAGCTAGTTAACTTGAGAACCTCTACACCAGTATTTTATTCATTTTCTCAATCACAACTGTTACTCTTAGTCATATTTCGAAGCACTATTCACAAGCCAAACTTTTGGTAACATACATGATAGTCAGGGACTTCATAGCTACTGAAGAAAATTATTACAATATGTCTTTTGACACTCATACAAAACTCTTAAGAATCTTACTGTATAGACAATTAAAAGCATCATCCAAAAATTGTTCTGGCAGTTTACTTGTTATACAGACAGAGAGATGTGCTTCACAGACCCTATGTAAGTTTTCAGGAATCTAATTAAGAGAAGTCCTTATCTGCCAAATAAACACTGTTCAACCTTTCTGCAGCTTCTCCATTAACTTTTAAATAAGTATTTTTTTATTTTGTTTCTACTTCATATTGCACACTTCTTCTATAGTACTGTCTTAATCTCAGTTCCATGTTCTATGAAAGTCTTAAGATACATCCACATATACTTCAGAATTATGAAAGATCTTATAACCATCTGTTGAAGCTATCGGCAGCTTTTAGAGCCACAGAAAATATTATACGGTATGACAAATACTTAACTTTGTTTCAAAAACACAATAAGCACATTACTTCTACAAACAAAACGTGGATTTTTTTAAAGAGCATACTCCATTAAACAATGCTTCAAAAATTGTGAGACAGAGCTACTACCACAACTTGGAGAATTTACAAGGAAACAGTATTTCTCATTTCATTAAATGAAATGATTTTACATACATAAAAATCTTTTACTCAATGTCCAATGTATTATACATATTAACTTGCAATTTGGCACTTAAGATATTTGCATAAAATTTTAAATGAGACGAGTTTTTGAAAAAATGATCACAGAGCACACAATGCACTGTTATATTTACATCAGACAGAGAACACATTACAGGAACATTTTACAGTTCTTGATACAAACTCTCATCTGTAACTCCATGAGCAGCCAGTTCTCTTAAACAGTTGTCCAGATACCCTGGATCTGGATAACCATGTCCCATATTTGATAATCCTGGCTCAGTCTTATGATGTATCTCATTCCACGTTACCACATCTTCCCTGCCAGTAGTAACTGATCGCCCTATTGTAAATATAAGTCTCCGTTCAAATGCAACTGACAACAGTTTCAGCACTTTCCTCCCTTTCTCGCAATCAGGAAGATAGCATATTCTTGGAAATCCAACAGCATAGTATGGTCGTCCTGGGTTTGGATGCTCTGGGCCCTGGATTCCAGAAGCTATACTGAATTGGAAAAAAAGGAAAGATTGGAGCTTTGTCAAATACCAAGTGCAGAATGCGTTAGATATAACATTCAATAGGTCTATAATTGCTAAGTCGTCTTTTTTTAAAGGTGTATACAGGACTCATTAAGTTTTTGGAAGTATTACTTTTTAACTGCATAAATTCACTGCATAGACATGAAGTTCTTAGTAAAAAAATTCTATCTAGTCACTTGTTCCTCTTTAGACTTCTGCAGGCAGCATATATCAAATAATCAGTTTGCCTTCTAAAGATTCAGGATTCCTTCTACATCCATTTTATTTCTTTAAGACAAGGAGGTTTTGAATGCAAACTAAATTCAGCTTACGTAATATCTTTGACAGTTTGCTGCATATAAAAATCTTACAGCGTCAAAGAAGATTATGATATATCGGAAGTTATATCAACACCACTTATATCAACATCACTTTCAGCATGATACATTCATAACTTTTTTTAAAATGAAATGTTTCTAAATTATGTTAGAAGTAAGCCATTTCTTACTAAGTATATAATTTGACCATTTTATATTCATTTACATGATTTTACTCTTATTAGGTAAAGCTTTTATAAATGCTTATAAATCAATAAGAGATTATTAGGAGAAAAACTTGTCTCTATATTGAAATGCTGACTGAAAGCTGTCCATTCTTAATTATCAGAGTTGCAAAGTCAGTAATACCAATTTTCCAAATTATTTTAGTGCTATATAAAATACAAACTGTGCTCACCAAATTTTACATTCAGTTGTAGTCTAAGAGAAAATATATAAATCAACAGGCTTCCAAAAAGCCAAAAATGCACCCAGATGATGGCATTTTAAAGTGCTGATATCTCGACAGGTGAACACCTAGTCATTTTCAAGCCACAAGTGTGAAAAGAGAGTGCTGAAGAAGAAAATTTAAACACTCAATTGGTCAGACTACACTGCTCAAGAACCATAATATGAATATGTGGAAAGACAATACATGCATCATAAACCACTAGCACCACCACACAACCAAAGACGACCAACGTCAGAAGTTATTGATGCTGGACATTAACTACCAACTGTTGGGCAAGTAACATCATCTTTGTGCCCATGTTGTCTGACCAAGGAAAGAGTAAGATTCCAAGCAGAATTTAGCCAAAAACTTCCTCCTCTATTTATAAGGTCACTTGTTGAGTTTCTCCTGCTGTGTAAGAGGTTCAAACAACTTATTCTGGATGCAGATGGGTGACGCCTTTGACGACTGTCAATATTTTGACGAGAACACCCTGACATTTCACCTTCTAAATAGAGATAGAAGTTTCTGCTTAAATTCTGCTTCGAGACCTGCTCCCTCCCTGGTAAAATAAAGAGCCAAAGTTAATGCTACGAGCCACATTCAGAAAGTAAGTATATTAGATTTTTGTTTCTTTTAGAAGCATATTTGGAAAAAAAAGAGGATATTGTTGATACACTGTTAACCATTTCTCTAATAATCACCATGCTGTTCAATGCATGTGGTGTGCTGTAGCACAAACTTCTTTATGTCCTTCTTGAAGAACTCTCCTGCCAGCTCTTTCCCCCACTTCAGAACCTCTTTCTGCAACCCATCAGCCAAAAAGATAATTCCATAACTCATGCTCACCTTCAGGGAGATTAAAAGAGAATAATCTGAAGGCACCACGTCAGGCGTAAGTGGAGGGTGGTTCAAAACATCCCAACCATATGATTCAAAGAGTGCCTTCAAGGCCAAGGTTGTGAGAGGGTGGACACTGTCATCCGACAAAGCACACTCTTCTCGTCAGCATTTCCCTCCTTTTGTTCTGAATTCTCGTTTTGAGTTTTTTTAGAGTCTCACTATATTGTTGAGTTTTGGCAGTCTCAATCTCCCCCAGGCACAAATTTGACAAAATGATGCCTTTTCAGTCTCAAAACACTGAGGCCATGATATTTTTGCCTAACATTGTGGTTTTGAGTTTTTTGGCAAATGGGGAATTGGTGTGATACCACTGTGATGACTGTATCTTTGTTTCAGTTATGTAATGTTTCATTTCTAATCAAAACAGAGTTTAGAAAATCCTCACCTTCCAATTCAAGTCGCTCAAGAAACACACAGGTCTACTATCCTGAATTTTTCTTGCACTGCTCTGTCAGCTATTTTGGGACCCATCTTGTGTACAGTTTCCAGTATCCCAGTGTTTCTATGTCTTGTATAAAAGAATTCTGGAGAGTTGTTGAAACATCACAGAAATTTCATCCACTATCAATCGGCGATCTTCACAAACAGTTTCCTCGATTTTTTGCACCAACTCAGTCAAAATAGTAGATCTCCAATTCATCTCTTCACTATGAATATTTGTTCTGCTTCCACTAAATTCCCTATAGCACTTAAATGTACTCATTCTGATCATAACATTGGTTGTGAACCGTTACGATTCACAAAAAAATTTCGATACGTATCACTCCATCTGCAAGAAGGAAGCAAATCACAGCACATGGCTTGTGCTTGGTGGGATTTCTTACTGATATTTTTCACACAACTGGACACTATGATGTGAGTTTATGTACTATCGTGTTCCTGCAAAGCTTGCTCTGCTCAGGGGATCCCCGTCTACAACTCGGTGTTGACAACCCTAAAAAAAAACAAAAGATCCCAACCCATTACAGCCACAGTACACTTACTATTTTAACATGCCTTGCACCTCTCAGGCCACTGGCAATTAATAATCACTATTGATGATGCATGTGTTGCCTTCCTGCATGTGCTATATTATGTTGCTCAGTAGGCAAAGCCCTGCCTGCCGAGGATTTAAATTTCCTTGCACAGCACTCTGTCATTGCATTTGTGGCTTGAAAATAAGAGGTGTTCATCTGTTCAAATACTGGCACTTATGGAAGACATCACCTGTATGTGTTCCCATAAGTTGTTTGGACACTTTATGCACTGGAAGAAACTCAAGTTTCACTTCTGAAATTCCTCACTGCATTAAAACTTTATGCCAATATAAGAATGATTTAATATTAAAAGTACAGGATTGTCAATGGCTTAAATTCATGGTAATGACACAAACTCACTTCACTTCACTTCACATTTAAATTTCAAATTTAATATATGTCTTATCCCTTTCCAACAAAAATGGAAGGAAAAAATAGCTAAATTTCTTAAGTGCAGGAGGCTGGTATTTAGCCCCTGCTAGGTTTTGAGAACCTGTTACCAGTGAGGTGATTGCATACTGACTTACAGCTCAGTAAGATGAGCATGGGGAAATGAATCAATAGCCTTGCTGATGGAGGAGTTACACTTACTGCCTTCTAAAGTTATTTTGCAAAAATTGTGGCAAAGCCAGATCTGGATAATTACAACTAGTGCTTGAACATGGCTCTTGCATGTCACTCCAGTGATTTATTTGACACTCTCTCAATTTGTAATAACATTCAGAATACAAAAATCTTTGGAAAGTTGAAAGCAAAGTGGGTACACATTGGTATAAATATGCTGTTCTGCACTGCAGGAGCAGGGAGCAGGAAAAAAGGTATGCAATGAACCTTCCTTTTATAGGAAAAAATGATGGCACACATGTAATGGTATATTTCTTAAAGGCCTTAGTACTTCCCTGCTTTGCATTCAGAGACACTTCTTCCTTTTCCAGTCTTTGATAAATTTTCAAGGATTCCTCTTCTTTTCTGAATTTCATGCTCATATATGAGAGGTCATCAATTATCTACTTCTTTGATTGAAACTTTACATAATAGGCTGTCACCAAGCATTTTCACTTTATCTACATGTTGCAGTCTGTAGCTTTCAATTTTTGAGTTTGATATCACCTGCCTAGCACAGAAAAGTACTCAGTGTGATAAAATACTTACTTATATGTTATCTGTATAGTTCTAACTCCTTGATGTCCAGGCAGAGAATAATTCAAAACTGTCCAGTCCATGCTGCCTTCTGGTTGGTTTCCAAATTTCTCACCATATATTGTCATACATACAGGACACTGGATGAAGAGATTCTGCAATGCAATGAAGCAACATGTTCATATGCAGCACAAAACACACACCTCATAGTACATGACTACAGACATGGTTAGAATAACACTTCGCAAGGACAAAAAAAGTTGGTGAAAGGGTTTTTTGCATCTGACTTTATGTGATGTTGCCTAGGAAATTTGTTGAAGATTAATTAAGTGAGAAAAAAAAACACACACACACACACACACACACACACACACACACACACACACACACACACACACACACACAATTGTGTTAGTCTTTAACATTTCTACCATCAGCTTTCTTCAAAAATTGTCCACGAACTTTCCATGGATGCCACATTTTGGCAATATTTCACAACAAACAGGACTAAATATCTACTATGTAGTCAAGAAAGAAGAATTCTGCTTGTATTACTACGGAATTATTTGATATGGCATATTAGAACATGACTTTTCTAACTGTGTCCTTATGCTGTAACAAGTTTCATTAAAATATACCAGTTCATTGGACCAGGAGTTTACTTCAAAAATTTAATGTGCAAGGAAGGTGTGGCAAAAGAATTGAGGGTGGTGCTGCAAAACTGTGCACTTTAGCAAATATGTTCTATTAGTAGTAATCACTTTCGAGATGGAACCCACTTAACCCTTGATTTTCATTCGTTCCTTTCACAGCTCAAAACATTTCTGCATATTGTTTTCAATGAGCAGGGACATTCACATTTTGTGATAAATGGGAAATAAATGCAAATTATGCCTCAAAATGCAAAAGCATAAAATTATTTAATAGATGGTATTTTATAGTGATCTGTATCCATATGACCTATTTTATCAGAGATAGTTTGAAATAGCTTTATTTTCTGCATATAAATATTGAAAATGTAACTAATTTTCAGTTACTGATACTGTACATCATCTAGCGAAGCCTAATTTGGGAAGATAATGGTGTAGAACCTGTTTGAGAAACAAAAAGTGTACGAACGCAACGATGTATCAATAGGCACAAAGATCTGAAGCCGTGCCAACTGTGGATGGTTGAATGGTCTACTGAAGATACATATCATGTAATGCAATGCAGTAGTACTTAGCCATGGCACCTAGCATTTTACAACAAAGAAACGCATATGTTTGTTAGCCAAATCTCGAAAGATTACATAATGCGGAAACTTTTAATGTGGCAAATTAGGTGGCGGATGTTTTGAACTGTGGTCGCATCAAATACTGCTAGAGGTCGGGCCTGAACTACATTGTTAACAATACACTGCTAACCTCAACAAGCAATTGCATGTAGCCGTCCCCGAATGCCTTGTGTCATACTTTGCTTGTGGTTTCCTTTTCTTATTTTGAAAAAATTGAAGCGATTAATACTGGTCTATCACAGATTTCGATTATCATCCGTACAAAACCAGGTGAGCTTGGTGACATCTGTAACAATGTGTCAGTCCTGCTGTAGACTCCTGCCCTGCTAAAGGAAGGCAGGGCTTGTTTCCCTGCACCTTTCCCCTCTCGTCTGGCTGTCAAAATTCTAGTTTGTCTACACTTATGGCTATCTGCCACTATAGCCAATGATACCCACACTCTGTGCTGTAGTGACTGCAGCAAAATTCTTCCCAAAACATGAAAATACAATTACCATATGTTCAGCTCTACTTCTATGCAGAATACCTAGTCAGTTCAATATGTAGTGTAGACAAGTATGGATTGCACAGCTATGAATGCCCAAGAAAATTCGAAATTAATAGTCTGCCAATTTTGTAATCATCGAATTGGGTGGGAAAAGACAAGTAGTGTCCAGAACTCCTTAATTTGACAATGTATTCAGGTCACTGGTGGTAAAATGCTGCAGCTTTTCAACAGAACAATCATTCCTGAAAGCTTAAATACTGCCAAACCAAGAAAACAAAGGCATTTCGAAACAAAAAGGTGTTGAAGTTTTTTGCAGAAGCAAACAATGCAGTCAAAAAGTTCCCAATCAGCACTTTTTTAACAGTAAATTTCAAAGAACTGCGGCTTCGTTCATCTTCACCAATGTAATGTGACAACTTGTTATGTTAGTGCAGAAAAAAATGCGAATTTTGTCCCAAATAGATGCAAATTTTGCCACAAATAGATGCGAATTTTCCGGTCCCTATCAATGAGGTTGTACAAGAGCTCAGTTGCTTCTACACTGCAACAGAGCGCAAAATCATGTTAACTGTAAACTGCTCTTCCTCTGCCACCAAGATGACTGATTTTGATGAAACATGAAACTTACCACAGAGTAGGCAATTCTGTAAAAGATTACCATCAGAACCTGTCTTACTACAAATCTTTCATTTCAGTTCTGCCTTTCAGGTTTGTATATATCGCCACAAAAACTGCTAAATGTGAGTTGGTGTAATTGGACCAAAGGTTTTCTTGTCACCACTGGATCACCATCCAACACTAAGTTACCACACTGTCAAGATAGGTCAAACACTGATGTATCTCTCTGATAGGCTCACATTCCAAGTGCTACACTGTGTTTGAAGGACACTTCGAAAGTTGTTAGGAGGACTGAGTTCTGCTCATTTGTTCTGCCTTCACAGAATTATGATATTTCAAGAAATAATGATTTGGATTGGTGACCTAGTGGTTAAGTGTTGGACTAGAGTGAAAAGGTCTCCTGTGTGATCCCTCGTCAGCCCTAGGGTTTTTATCTGTCACTTATCACTTCTTTCCCTCTGATAATGTTTGTTAAAGTGAAAAATACCGAGTTGCACTGTGGTTTTTAATCCCTGTGTAACTGTAGGTCCTCCTATTTCTTACCTAGTACTCTGGGGATTCTTTCACTAGTGTGGCCTGCCTTAGTGGCTTGCTGAATTTAGACAGGAAACAACTATTCTTTCTGACGAAAGTTAGTTCATGTTTTCAGCATAAAAAAAACCTTGTTTCCAGAAGGAATTTTTCTCACTGCAGCAGAGTGTGCACTGATATGAAACTTCCTGGAAGATTAAAACTATGAGCTAGAACTTGACTCAAACCTGTGGACTTTTGCCTTTTGCAGGCCTGTGCTCTACCAAGCAAGTGCTTCTCAAATAAGACTCACAACCTGCCCTCACATCTTTGTTTTCGTCAGTGCTTCATCTCTTTATTCTGTGAAGTTTGGATTGTAAGGGATGAGGTACTGGCGGAAGTAAATCTACAAGGGTAGGCTGTGAGTTGTGCTTGGGTAACTTAGATGGTAGAGCACTTGCATGTGAAAGGTATGGGTCCTGGGATTGAGTGAAGGTCCAGCGCACAGTTTGATTGTGCGAGGAAGTTTCAAAATATCTTTGTGTTCAGAAAATTATTAAAGAGGATACACAATGCACCTATTCACACATTCAGTCATTCAAAACAACCCAGACTAATCAACCAAATCATCTTAAAATAAAGTTAGAATAACCCTCCTAAAGGACAGCCAAAAGTCAAGCATTTCTTGAAGAAAGGAAGAGGGGTCAGATTTTAACGTCTAAATCTACGTCCATTCTCTGCATGTCAGAGGGTACCTTCCATTGCACATCATATTAGATTTCTCTCCATTTTATTCACTTATGTGGATGGGAAGAATGTCTGCTTAAATGACAGTGTGTGTACTGTAATTAGTGTAATAGAGACTGATATGTAGGTGGCTAATTTCCCCAAGTAATAAGGTTCTTTAAACTTTGTAATTAGGCTTTCACAACTTAGTTGAAGGCTATTCCCAAGTTTCTGCAAGTTCAGATTTTGCAGTATTTCTCTGATGCTCCCCCACAAATCTAACAAACCTGTGACCATTCATGGTACCCTTATTTTTATATGTTCAATATTCACTGTTAGCTCTGTTTGGTATGGGCTCCACACATCTGAACAATATTCTAGGAAGGGTTGCATACGTATTTTGACACCAATATGCTTTGTATAATGACTGCATTTTCTCCTTACAGTTCCACATTACTTAAGTCTGCCAACTGCTTTGTCAATGACTGAGCCTATATGAGCATTACATTTCATATCCCCACAAATCGTTTCACCAGAATCTTCGTATGATTTGACAGATTCCAACGGTAACTCACTGACATTGCTGTCATAGAATGTACATTTCTCCATTTTGTGAAGCGCACAATTTTTAATTTTTGAAATTTCAATCAAGTTGTCAATCCCTGAAGTCTTATGAAGACTTGACTGCATGTTTGTGCAGATTTTTCAATCTGGTGTTGTGGTCATTAAAGACAGAAAACAAGCTCTCGTTGGACAAGGATGGGAAAGGAAAGTGGCTTAGCATTCATCTCACGTAATTCATGGAAACTGTGGAAAACAATCAGGACTGTTGAATGGAGATTTGCTCTTCACTCCTCCTGAAAACATGTCATACCTCAACCACTGTGTCATATTTCTCACTAGCATTTCTTGAGAAGCCCTAAATACACACTCTTCTGTTTGCATGTTACACTACAGATCCAGCCCAATATGGCTTCTTTGCCCTTCTCCATTCTAACAGAATAAATAGCTTTCTCATGATGATTAGCTAGTAGTGTCTGTACGATAACGGAGTATAACTGTTCAACCGTTCTAAGAACACATACCAAGGAGCTGATAGTAAGTGGTTTCAGAGGTTACACCAGTAGAATCAACTTCATGAAGAGCACTTAGGAAATATGTGAAGGTAATTTTTTGCACATTAGGAACTGGTAATACTGTATCAAATTTTTAGAATTAACCTTATATGTAACACAATCTACATCGATGAAAAATTGTTTAAATGTATGGTGCAGCATCTTCTTCTTCTTCTTCTTCTTCTTCCTCCTCCTCCTCCTCCTCCTCCTCCTCCTCGGTGTCACAACATGAAGGAAGAAAATACTACATTTCATAAAAAAATTAATAAAATAAAATGAAAAACCCTAACTCTTGACTGTCTTCTTGTAAAGTTCGTTTCTTACCAATCATTTGGTTTTTGACACTCCAACAGAAACCATGTTTGCAGACAAAAATTACTGGATTTCATACCCACCTCTATGCAAACAGCAGTTCTTTCTAAATGAGAATGCAGACTGTACATTTCAAAACTAATTGTAACTAATCACAGAATATAGTTGCAACATATTTTTACATGAAAAAGTTTCATTTCATAGATAAAGTGATATGCTAACTCACCAACCAAACTCACAGTAACATCACTTAGTTGCAGATGACAAGCAAGCAGTATACAGAGAGGTAAAGAGCATCGTACAGAACCCAACAATACAAAAAAATAAGGTAATAATTGCAACTGGCAAACTGTTTTGGGACTAATTTCATTACAATAATTATTACATAAATCATGTTTACATTGTACATAACTGAATAAAAATACCCACTGATGAAACAATGGAAAATCCAGGATGGAATGTAACAATATTGTGAAAAGGAAAGTTGCTACTCACCATATAGCGGACATGTTGAGTCACAGACAGGCACAAAAAAGGACCGTAACACAAATAATAGCTTTTGGTAAGTAAGGCCTTGGTCAGAATTAGAAGGCAAATACACACACACATACACAGTCACGCAAAAGCACGTTTGCATGAGTGTGCATAAGTGTGTTTGCCGTCTAATTATGATGAAGGCCTTACTGGACAAAAGCTATTATTTGTGACAGTCTTTTTGTTGTGCCTATCTGCGACTCAGCATCGCCGCTGTATGGTGAGTAGCACCTTTCCTTTCCACAGTACCCACTGATGATAACACAAAAGTGCTGAAACATGTTAGGGCCTTTATAAACAACAGCTATTTGTGTAATAGGCAGACCTGAAGTCGGTAATTTCAATAGTTACTTTTATTGAGAACTATACATCTAGCATATAGCTATATAGTGGGCACATATCTCACTCTGCCCAGTAATACCTTCCCTCCCGGTATCTGCCTGGTGAGCATAGAGTTGAGACAATCCAGATGAAGTTGATGGCAGCATCTTGTCAATGCCACAACCACACTACCCGAGTCCACCAGTCCTATCAAGCAAATGGGACACCGAGCATCAGTCCAACAACCGTCTTCTACTACTCGGACGTACTGGGATATAACATTGCTTGCTGGGTCAACACCGATTATTGTGCCACTCTCTGTAGGATATTTCTTCTGTTTATAAGCAACATTAGTTTTATGTCCACTTTCAAATACATCCTCACTTCCAGCACTGCAATCCAACAAATCCCTCTGTAAACAAACAAACAAACAAGAAAAAGCTAATGGTGAATGAAATAACAGAAAATTAATCAATTAAGGTTACATATAAAGGTTCCATGATGTACATCACATAGTTTATCAAGCAAACTGCATCTTCAAAAGAATTAATTAAGAAATTATCAGGTCTGTTTGCATATTTTAACATCAAAAACTCTTAATACAGTCTTAAAGGAGGGAAGAGACTAAATTTCTAATTGGCAAAGGCCCTCTTTCTTTCTGCAGAGTTGATGGTATTAATACATTGCACTACATTCAAAATTACAAAATGAAAGTGAGAATCAAATTAATATTTACTGCATCTGATATTATGATAATCGCATCTTCAGAACGGAAATAACACAGTGTGTGTGTGTGTGTGTGTGTGTGTGTGTGTGTGTGTGTGTGTGTACAGACATATATCTGTCTTTACATCTACATTCTCTGCTTGCCACTGTTCAGAGTGTGGCAGAGTTGCCATCCCTGTTCTGCTGTTCTGCTCCCATTTAGATATGGGTGGTTATTTAATCTAAACAATTTCTGAAGAGGTAAGAAAGAATTTATTCTGCCCAAACTATAGATCAGAGTAAAAAATAAAAAAAAGCAACATTTCAACAATACCTGTACTGTTTCACTGAAGGTTATGATATCTGTGACAATGAATGAACTAAATATTTTATGGAAAGGTCCATATTTTCTAAAATTTTACCCTCAAAGCGAAGATCTTACAGCTAATCTAGATGCCTAGAGTTTGTAATTATATAACAGTAAAATCCCATTCTCCTTAGCATCGATTATTGTTGCCAAATTCTGTTATACATTTGTGCTCAGAACATCTTACAGATACCCCAGCATCTCATAGCTACTAACCATCAAGGGCACAAAATGGTTCAAATGGCTCTGAGCACTATGGGACTTAACTTCTGAGGTCATCAGTCCACTAGAACTTAGAACTACTTAAACCTAACTAACCTAAGGACATCACACACATCCTTGCCCGAGGCAGGATTCGAACCTATGACTGTAGCGGTCACACGGTTCCAGATCACAGCAATGCACTCAGCTTATTAACTAAACAGAGATCAAAGTACTGAATCTGCCATTCCTGCAGGCAACAACATCGTCATTTTTTGTTTGAAAATGGGTTGGCCTAGTAACGCAGTATTGGTAGTTTTGAAGTGGTAGCACGATGTACCTGTAATATGGAGTTCATCTTTACTGATTACAAAAATTCGAGCGTCATTTATGATGCTTGGGAAAGACTTAAGATATGTCATAAATATGATGTCACTAAACTGTAAAATAAGGATTTATTA
Organism: Schistocerca americana; assembly: GCF_021461395.2. Classification (NCBI taxonomy): domain Eukaryota; kingdom Metazoa; phylum Arthropoda; class Insecta; order Orthoptera; family Acrididae; genus Schistocerca; species Schistocerca americana. The sequence continues at coordinate 144,586,722 of NC_060119.1, read as the reverse complement.
ATGGAATAGTTTAGGATCTGCTTAAATACAGTAAAGTTTGAGAACACTATCTTCTCCTTGACTTCTTCTCTCTTAACATACTGTCACACACCAGCACTACAAAAGCAGCGGCACTAACTATAAGTTTCCAATTGTTTCCCTTTCTGTAGAGCTACTGAACAACGAATATCTGTTGCTCCCAGAGTGACACAATGTATGGCAATGTGCACATGTCTAATTCAACGTGATCATCATCTGGTGACTACTCCTTGACACCTCAGTGAGCAGTTTGCCTATTCAACATTCGGTGCGCACTAACTTGGTGCATGCCGAATACCATATGTCTGGTGCTGCCTCCTTGATTAGCTTTGGCTAACTTTTTCCTTGCCTTCACAACCTGTAATATCTAACATTTTAGTTTTTGAGTTCCCTATCTTTCATTTCTTCCCAAAAAATGGAAATTCAGTGGTTTTCTCTTGTTTTGTGAGCCTTTCCCAATTATGAAAGAAAAGAAGAATGACAAGTAAATGTTTTCTACAAAATGTAACATTATACAGCTTTCTGGGTACACTCTTGCTTAAACTTTCCCAGGATATTGCACCTGCACTACTATAGTTAGGTACAATGTCAGGTGAATTTCAACATTGTACTTTCCTTTAATCATAGTTCACATCATAACGATATTGGACATTTCCCCTTAGGCATTGCCCGTATTACTTAAAACTATTTATTTATTTATCTTTATAGAAGTGTACAAGATATAAAAAACTAGGATATTTGTGTTTAGAACAAGTCACAAAAATGAAATGAAATTATATGTGTAGTTGACCTGTATTTGTAGCATTTTCAGAGTATATGTTTCTTACAATTAAAATTGTATTGTGGAGAGAATGAGGTCATGTAGTTAATGCAAGTTTATTTACAGGTACAGAATCAAAGGTAAGTTTTATTAGCATTTCCTTTACATTATTCCTTGAAGTAATGGTTTTATTTACAGTGTATAGGGGTAGTTTGCTGAAGTATTTGCTGCCCATAATTCTTACCACATCATAATTTCTGTTAATGTTTGGCTCACCAAATGAATATTTACCTTGTTTCATAAGTCACGCCTGTGTGTTTCTTCTACTGAGGCAAACAAATCAAGTTTTTTCTTGCCCTTTTTCAAAAGAAACTGCTTCTATAATATAAGTACAGAACACAGGTAACATATTCACTTCTCTGAATATAAGTCTGTTGGTTGATCACATTGTTACTCCCTCTATTATTTTTACTGTGCTTTTATGCAAATGGAAAATAGTTCTGTGAGAAGCTCCCCCTCCCCCTACAGAAGGATGCCATATACTGAGTGTGTTGGTCTATGATAGTTCTCAGTGTTTTCATATCACATGACTGACTGGAAATCCTGAATATGTAGCATAGGCTGCCCAACTTTTTTAGCAGTTGATCTCTTATAGTACTACCACTGAAATGTACTAACAATGCAAACTCTCGAAAATTTTGCCTCTGCTACATGTTCAGTTGGTTTGTCATGACTTTTTAAGGTTTCTTGTCAGATTATATGAGTTGCCTTGCTTGTGTTTAGCAACATTTATTCTTCTGCAATCATGACAGTAGCTTTTAGATGTGTCATTAATCTTGGACTTCAGTTATAGAACAAGATAGGAATATCAAATTTGCCACACCTGCAAATGACACAGGAGAAGCACTTGAGAGGTTCAACGAAGGCCACCGATAAAAAGTAGAAAAAGGTCAGAGTATACCGCTGAGCCTTATGAGACTCCACAGTTTATCAGAGCTTCGTCTGAGAAATTTTTTTTCGGGTTCTGGGCTTATCATTTCTACCAACAGTTGGTGAAACAAAATGGAAATCTCACAGCTTGTATACTTTTGAAGCCAAAGAATTCTAGCTTCTGAAGTAACAGTAAATGATTAATAAGATAAAAAGCCTTCCTTAGATCAAAGAAAGGTGCTCAGGAAAATTCCTCCTGATTCAAGCATTGAAGAATCTGGTCAGTGAAACTGAAAAGTGCACCATTAACATTGATGTTCTTAGGAAATTTAAAGTGGTGTTTGGTCAATGATTCTATTTTACTGAGAAATGCTGTTATTTGATTGTACACAATTTGTTTCATTCACCTTTGATATAGCTGAGAGTATGGAAATAGGATGATCACTGCTTAAATCAAGGCTGCCCTGCTTTTCATAACTGGAATTACTTGGAGTCCATTAACACATATATTACATCCCTTAGGTGAAACAAATGGAAAATTGATTTAAATAATTTAGGAGTAAAAGAGAGCACTTCCCAAACAACAGAAGGTTGAGCCATCAACAGGAACACACATTGCCAGGATTGCATTTTGGCAGGTGGACTAGGGCAGGATGAGGGTTGTGTCCGGTGGAGTGGCTAAAGGGAGAAAGAGGTGCGAAGCAGAACGAGGGAATGGGGATGGGTAACTGGCAGCTAGGAGGGCAGTAGCATATGTGCTGGCTATGAATGTAAGAGGTAGGGGTAGCAGGAGAGGGGCTAGGCATGCAATACATGAGTACCAGAGCCTGTAAGGTGTGGCGCACAATGAAGATATCATTGAGGATTGGGAATAGTGAGGCATGACACAGGAAGGGGAAACTGTTGGGTACACGATGTTGGGACAGTGGGTTAATGCAGACTGACACTAAGAGGATTATGGGAGGGAAGGATGTTTTGTAATAACAACTTTCATCCACACAGTTCAGAAAAGCTGGTACTGGAGGGAAGGGCCTGGATGGCATGGGCTGTGAAGCAGCCATTTGAATTGAGCATGTCGTGCTCAGCTGTGTGTTGTGCCACTGGGCCATCAGCTTTGTTCTTGGCCACAGTTTGAAGGTGGCCAATAATTCTGGTGGGCAGCCAGCTAGTTGCCATGCCACCACTAAAAGCTATGCAGCGACTTTAGCAGAGTTGGTATATGAGATGGCTGCTTTCAATGGTAGCCCTGCCTCTGATGAGATAAGATAAGCCTGTGACTGGACTGGAGTAGGAAGTACTGGGTGGGGAAATCAGGCAGGTCTTGTACCTGGGTCACCTATAGTGATATGGTCCCTTAGGCAAGGGGTTGGGAATGGAAGTAGCACAGAATTGGATCAGGATGTTATGTAGGTTGGGAAGATAGTGATGGAATGCCACTTTAGGAGGGCTGGGAAGAATCTTGGGTAGCATGTCCCTCATTTCCGGGCATGACTGTATATAATCAAAGCCCTGAAGAAGTATATAGTTCAACTAATCCAGTTAAGAGGTAGTCCTCTGCAGCTGATTCTTGGAGGTGATGGTTCGATTTGGGGTGTGTGAGGATATGGCATGGGAATTCTGATTTCAGACTAGGTTTGCGGGAAAGGGGGGGGGGGGGGGGTTTGTGCCTGTCTTTGGCCATATAATACCTTCTGTATACTGGGCAAGGGAATTCTTGTCACTGCAGATGTGCTGTTATGTACTGGCTACACTGTGTGGAAGTGATTTTTTAGTATGAAAGGGGTGACAGTTGTCAAAATGTAGGTTCTGTTGATAGTTAGTGGATTTAATATGAACAAAGGTGTGGATAGGGTCATCAGAGAGGAGGTGGTCAAAGTGCAGGGAGGTGGCATGTTGGATTGAGGAGGACCAGTTGAAGCAGATGGGAGAGAAGATGTTGATGTTGTCGAGAAATGAGGATAGGGTGTCTTGGCCCTGAGTACTGACCACAAAGACATCACAATGAAACTGAACCAGATCAAAATTGAAACCATTACCCTCCAGCCCATGGGAGAGCACTCCAGACACCACCTCCATGAATTATGCAACCCACTGACACCGTACAGGGTCATACCTCTGTGTAAAACCCAGCTGCATGAGCTGTCTGATTCACTCACTTGTGCAAATCCTACTCCAGTCGTGTCAAAGGCTTATACTGTTCCATCAGAGGCAGGGCCACCTGTGAAAGCAGCCATGTCATAAACCCACCCCTCTGCAATCCCTGCACAGCTTTTTGTGCACAACATCACACTGAGCACTACATGCTGAAGTTCAATGGCTGCTTCACAAATCCTGTCATCTGGATCCTTTCCTCTAGTACCAGCTTTTCTGAACTACGTGGAAGGGAATCATTCTTGCAAGATATGCTTTGCTCCCATAATCCTCTGGTCTCAAAGTAAACTAACCCACTGTCCCCACATCCTCCACCCAACAGTTTCAACTTCCTGTGTGATGTCACTCCCTCCCAATCCAAGCCTCTGCATCATCTTCATTGTGCGTCGCACCTTACTAGTTCCCGATATATGCATTCGTGTATCACAGGCCTAGCACATCCACCTGCCACCCCTCCCTCTCGCATTCTTAGCCAGCACATGTGCTGCCTTCCTCTGAGCCGTTAGCTACACATTCCCAACCCTTCTTCCTGCTTCTCACCTCTTTCTTCTTGTCCCCTCCTAGACCATCTGCTGAACTGCGAAACTGGCACAGTGTGTCTAGCTGGCATAATGTACAGGCACAGGTAGGTGTGTGTGTGTGTGTGTGTGTGTGTGTGTGTGTGTGTGTGTGTGTGTTTTCCGAAGATGGCTTTGGCTGAAATCTCAATGTGTAACAGTCTTTTCATTGTGATCTGCAACTCAGAATGATTTCTTTGCAAAGCTAGTAAGTTTTCATTCTCTTTTGTGTGTGGGTGTAGACAACTCAACACTTCCGCTTTCGATGAGTCGTCTCCTTTACTCCTAAATTATTTACATTCTGCCAGAAGTTTCCTCACTGTGTGTAAGCTGATTTAAATGTCAACCTAGTTCTACACGCACTGACAATTTTAGTAATATTGCATAAAAACCTTTGCCATTGTTCAACTTTGGCTAACAATTTTGAACCATATATCTTAGTTTCCCATTAGAATGACTATTTCATTAATATGAAGGTTCGATGCACACTCTGTCTCCTCTAAAGATAATGCTCTCTCCTCTTAACAACCAAAAAGAATCTTTAAAAAATAATGTATGTTTTTCTGTTGTGTTAATTCAATATTAATGTAGTTAATGAGGACTGGTAAAAAAGATTCCATGATAGAGTATAACTTTCAATTTGAGTATTTTATTGTTAAGTAAAATTATTTAATTGGATAGAGGAAAAAATCTACTCACCAAGTGGCGGCAGAAAACACACATAAAAGACTGTTGTGATTTGAACAACAGTCTTATGTGTGTGTTCTGCCGCCACTTGGTGAGTAGATTTTCTCTCTATCCAATTAAATAATTTTATCAATAATTGATTGTTTTCATTGTTATTGGTAAGTAACACTGTACTGCAAATCACTATCAACCAAGGGCAAAAGAAAAACATGAAACATTAAGATGTGCATAATGTGGGAGTTTTATCCCAAATGGTGTTTTTTTCGATACGATACAGAAGAATAATGACAAAAATAGAAACAAAAACTGCACAAACAACAAACATGTAGCATTCAAATGACACCAACATACAAAATTCTGTTAAAGCTCTCAAAATGCTATGTACAATATCACAGTTCATAAACTAAGGGTTGAACTACTATTAATAAAGGAACTTAAGGGGGAAAGGAGAAAATTTTGACACAAAACGTCAATCCTGACAATTGGTCTAACATTTAGGTTTACATACAGAGTTAGTTTGTAAAGTAATAATGAGACTGGCTACCAAGCAGCACTCCAGTCGACAAGTAGCACACTCCCCATCAGGAAAAATAGTGCATTCACTGGAGCAGTGTTGCACGATTAAATTTTGCTGTCACCTGGGCAAAACCACTTCCGAGACACTTGCCTTGGTTAAGAAGGCTTACAAAGACAATGTCCTGTCAAGGGCCCACATTCTCTATTAGTTCAGTGAGTTCAAGAACGGACAGGAGACTGCTGAAGACATGGAGCGATCTGGATGCTGGTCAACAAGTGTTTTGCACAGAAATGTGGCAAAAAAATTGTAGCCTTGGTATGAACTGTCAATGCTGTGTTCTCCAAGGAAGTCCTTGCATGCTGCACAAAGCTGTCACATGATGGAAACCACTGGAGATTATCGATTGCTGGAAGCTCCCTCTTGACAACACTCCAGCCCATACTGCCATCATTGTGACTGCCTACAAGGCCCGGATAAGAATTGGAATCTTGCCGAGAATTCTTCCGGGTTGTATGACCGTGGTCCATGGAACTCTTCTACGGATAGAAGAGTTCCATGGACCACGGCCATACTAATCTTACTGCAGCCACCATAAGGCCTCAGTATGAGCCCATTAGGCTTTTTTCTGTTCCCAGAGCTAAAGAGAAGCTTGAAAGGTCACAGTTTCAACACGTTCCCACCATCCTGTGGGCTGTTACAGAGTTTGCAGTGATGTATCAATGCCCAAGGAGACAATTTTGAAGAATTTTAACAATGTTTATTGATCAGACCAATAAATTCTTTAGACCAGACCCAGTCTTATTACTTTGCAGACAAACTCTGTATTAAATTTCAGTTTTCAACATAAACAGATGGCTGCAACAATCTTCTCTCACTCTCTCAAACACACACACACACACACACACACACACACACACACACACACACACACACACACACACACACACAAAATTAGTACCTGTGAAACTCTAAGCTCCCCATCCTTTGACTCATGGCTAAGATAGGTGGAGACTGTGTCAACACTAGGACGTCGCCCACTTTTTGTGCTGCTGGAATCTGCATCTAATACTGATTCACTACCACTGCTTCCACGAACAGGAACTGCCTTAGTGGAATTTGTGACAGTCACTGTAGGTGGAAGTGGAAGAGAGTTGTTACTTGCTTTATTACCTGTAAATGATTAACTTAAGTCATTTTATGACACCATGATTTAAACTGTAATTGTGAATTTTAAGATTATTCCATAGGAATTGAGTAAGGGGTTACAGGACACAGAAAATTACAAATACAAAAGGAAAAACAATAGAGTAGGAAAAAAACCATTTTAACCCTTTTAGTGCCAAATACGATCTGATCGTGATCCAGATTTTCGGCGAAAAATGCCAGTAACAATCTGATCGTGATGCCTTTCTCATTCGCTAGGAAATACTAACAACTTTGCCTTCAAGCGCGGAAAAAATGAATGAGAAAGGCATCACGATCAGATCGTTACTGGCATTTTTCGCCGAAAATCTGGATCACGATCAGATCGTATTTGGCACTAAAAGGGTTAAATTTCAACATACTTTATGCCAACCAGTAGCGAATTGCACGAATTAAATGTGGCCTCAGCCGTTACGTACTATCTTCCCTGAATAAAAAAAACAGTTAATTTTGTTTTTACTGCTAACAGGAAAAAGGCCACAAACCCATACATGTATCAATCATAATGAAAGTAAATGGTCTCAGATGAGGATTACCATTCATATCCCACCTGTCTCGCTCTTTCCTCTGATATAGTAGGGATTATATTTTATTAAAGGCTGAAGGTAATTGTGGGTCTACTTGAGTCCTACTGTTCTGATGCAGGCAATGTACTTTTCCATCAGAGGATGAGGAAACATGATACAAACATCTCCCCACACAGATAATTTTTGTTGCTGAGAATTGTGCACAGGGTGTGGGGAAAGGGGGGGAGGGACAGATGGAGAAAAGGTAAATGACTTAGCAAATAGATTAATAGGTAATTGTAATAAGGCACAGTGAATACAGCTTTATATTTTGACAATAGGGTCGTACTTTATAGCTTGTGAAAAAAATAAAATAATGTCTGGTTGATTAAATGTGCATGTTTTTGAGACTGTGTATTTGTCACATTTAATTAATGTCTCTCAGTGACTGAAAATTAATAGTTTACATGAGCATTTTGTGGAATTAGTGCTAAATAATTTTGTACAGTTAATATATTTATTCACATGTTGAGTGCTCATTCTGGAGTTTATTGGACAATTTTATGTTCTAAAGTACACAGGAGTGTCTTCTTCTTCACACTTTTTCCCCTTCCAAGTTAAGATGGAAAGAAGTTATTCAGTATGAGCAAACTGCAGTGAAATGGGACAGCTTATCAAAAGGAACTGAAACTGATGTAAAATTGAGAGAGAGAATAGCACTGCTGCAACAACAGACAGTATAGTTTACTTTCCTTATTTGCAAAATGTATGGTGTCTTGTGAGACTGGTTACACAGCTAGGCAACTTATTTGACTGTTAGAACTTTCAGTCTGATTCACTTTCATACATTCTTAATACCTAAGATTACTAGCAAAAGTACATCACAGAATGAACTTCTTGATGATGTATTGTCTGTCTACCACGCACATAAAGGAAACCATATGTGAAACAGAGAACCTGGCCAGATAGCTGAGCCCATTGAAGAGCCCACTTCTGGAACATGGGGAGGACTGTTGGCTCTGGATCAAATCTGACTCAAGGATTAATGACAGTGGCCAGTGTGCTGGCCAGCCTGTATGTGGTTTCACCTACAGAAATACCAACCTGGTCATCATGTCCCACCTTGGATACGTGATGCACATATACTCTGACAAACTGTCATATCTGATCATGCAATGAACACTAAATGCTGATAGAATGGTTACACGAATTCCTCCCCAGGGCGGGAGTTTGCTGGCAGCAGAATTAAAAATGTTTTTGGGGGTGGCAACACCTCCATAATAATAGCCTGTATAGCAGGAGGGATGGTTCTCTGTTAATGCTGAAGATGAACCATACAAGTTCCAACCTGGCAATGACTGGATATAGAGCACCAGAAAGGAAGGACAGAATTTTAAACTGAGAAGCGGTATATTCCTGCAGAGAAAATAGCGAGAAAGGACGAGTTGCAATGTATGTTAGAAATAGCATGTTCAAATCTATTGTAGTCCACAATGTATTCTTATACTAAAAATGTAAAGAATTTGTTTTTGTATTGCTGCTACTGGAAACTCCATTTATAATTGTTGGAATGTACAGATACCAACTGCGAATGTTTCAAATATTTCTAGAAAACTTTGTATCATTATTATGCCACTCTGAAGACGAAGGAAAGCAAACAATAAATGATAATATGTTCACATTTTACTTTTCTCAAAGCTTCATATACAAGAAACATTTTAGGACTCTAACTTACCACTTATAACCTGAATTCCATGGATTTTTCCACCAGAATTTCACATGACAGCAGAATACTATCAGAAAACATATTTGTAAGTAAACTCTTAAATGTCTAGTCAGTCATGAATTTCACCTCCGATGATGATGCACAACTGGCTATACAAAATAAGTTGTCTGATCACAACGAAATGGTATAGTGGAAAACAGAGTGATAAATGAACAGACTAGAAAATATTTCAAAATATTGAAGGGAACATTGAGAAAAGTTTCGTGTCCAAGTCCTTCGCAATGCAGTCCTTGGCTAATCTTCCGCAACAAATTAGGATAAAATCCCAAGCTTTCAATCACTTCCTCCATCACCATTGTCAGAGATTAAATCTGTGATTACACTAGGGAGGCTTACATTTTTATTCCTGAAGGATGGCATCTGATTAAATGAGAGCATGATGACATATGGAGATGGTGCACGTTGGTGAGGCACCTTCTGTGTCAACAGATTACTTTTGTGCTCACTGTCCAGCATAATTTGCAGTGCCATCACTCATATTAGGCAGCAATCTATGTGAATTCTTCCTCTGTACTCTTTCTTTATCAAGTGCACACTTCCATGCATTGTCAATGTGTAGCAATTATTGAAATTGCTATCACATAGTCCAATTTCTATTGCTTCTCTCACAACAGAGTCCAATAAGCAGAAGTGTGAACCAGTATTCTCTTATGTTCAAACATAATATGGTGCTTACTTATAAGACTGTGTTCAGCTACTACCAATATTTCAGAATTCCTGTACTTAAGGTGAACGTTTCATTCCGAGGAAGTCTCATTTTCTCCAGTTCTTTCTCCTTTCATCTCTCAGATGAAGGAGCCCTGGATTCTGGATTATATTAACAGTATAGCTGCTTCAAATGTGTCAGACCAATATAGATTAATGACACCTCATTTCACCATCTATTTTTAAAGTGTGTTTTCCAACTGCAATAAAATTAATTTCAGAGAAGGAAAGGAACACTATGAGTGCTGATCAGAATGTTGTGGACATCAAGAGACGCAGAAATTAGAACGTCCTCTTCCTGAAACATGGGCACTTGACAGTTTGTAAAGCTTACAAACGAAAAGATAACTAAATGATAAGTTTAGTTACCTAGTACAATATTAAATACTGATAACAAAATAAAATACTCTTGACCAATAATATTGGTTGTGATCATTTATCTTCACATCAAATACCCTATAGTAGAAGAATAACACTTGAACCAGGTGATTTTATCAGTAACAAGTATCAATATCAAATCCAGTGAATATGTGAAAATATTTCATAGTAGCAAAAGGTAAGACAACAACTGGATCAAGGTCAACAGTCAGTTCTTGAAACTTGCAACACACATTTTATTCTGAAACAGTAAAATGTAAGTTGCAAAATAACTATACAACCTCATAATACAAACTCAGCATCTAATTAGTTCTTTCAGTTCACATCATTCAAACTTATTTCTCACAATCGGATGGAACATCCTTAACATATTACATTCTCAATAACATATATTCAAGATTAGATCGTGAACATGATGTACAGAACATACAAATAACTATCATGGCCTTTCAAAACCAAGGAAACTTCAATTTTCAGTCTCACTGCCAGACACAGCACCCAAGCTGTTCATAGCTATTAAAAAAAACTGAATAGCAGCCTGAACTAAATTTAAAACTTCCTTGGTAAAGAAATGGCATTTATTCATATTACAACAAAAATAAGTTTCTTACTCACCAAATATATTCAAGTTATTCAAGATACGTGCAATGTTACCAGCACCTTCATTAGACGTTTTCCCTTTCTTCACATTCTTTTTAATCCCAGAAAATGTCTGTTTTTTACTTGTGCCAACATTATCCTTTGACAGCCCTGCTGTTGTTTTCTGGGTAACAACTTTATTGCTGCTGGTGTTGTTACTGACCTTCCTTCCTGTGAAAACATTACATAAGTGATTACTGGAAAGTTATCTTTTACGATTTACTGTACCAGTTCACAGGAGGAGGAAAGCGAGCTTAATGTCTTGACAACAGCAACATCATTAGATATGGAAAGGAGTGAGGGAAAGAAGAGAATCCATTCTGATGAGTGATTTAAGAGATCTGAGAGAACTTCAGCACACTTAAATCCCAGACGGCAGATGATACTGGACTAACAGAAGCTATACATAGCTTGCTGGGCCATGAAATATGTAAGCTAATACTGTGGCATGCATTTAACAGCATTCAGAACAAGACATCAGTATACACAGAGTCCCTAACTTTCTTCATGCTGCCTTCATTTCTTCCAACATGGTTGAAATGCATGCAGCTGTGTTGATTTTCAGGTCCAACCCTTTATTCAGTTCTGCAAGCTAACATTTCTCATAGATCTTTCAGACCCGATTTTTTTCTGGGGGAACAAAAATTTTTCTTTCTACTCTTAGGTGATTTTTTATGATTTTAGATGCAAGATTTATATAAATTTATCCATTTTCGAAATATACTTTGTAAACTTGGCTTCTTTCTGTAGACTAAAGTAACTAATTTTGATATATTTACTGTTGTAATGAATAAACTGATCAGTCAATAATTACCATGAAAAATAACAATACTAATATTCAACTATACAGTGGAATGTAGCTAACCAACTACTTCCATTTCTTCTGGCGATCACAAGCTGCTGCACACTGCTACAATGACTTGCATATATTTTTATAGTAAACCCCAACAGTTGGCAGCACTCGTACATGACAAACTAGACTGAACATTCACGAATGTGTACATGAGGTTTCCTCTGTGGAAAAATATTTCTGTTGCAATTAAGAGACAATAAAAGTTACTGTACACAACTGTAGCCAGTGTTTCTAAAAGGGATAGTGTATTCATACTGTCTGCTATGAGAAAGATTTAATAGTGCACACAGGATATGTATAAGCAGACAAAGAAATACATAGCTGGCTGGCATCAGTGGAGGAAACCACACTATTTAATTCCTATAATTGTAATTATGAATAGGTTAGTGCTACTCATAATCAATTGTTAGCATACTTTACAGAAATAGCCTCCAGAGCCTCCTTTGGAGCTATTTTAACACAACAATAGTGACAACACTAGACTTCAAGTGGATCCCTGCATGCAAGATATCAGCCACCATGTGGATAGTCATCTACACAGACCAATAGACCGAGAAATTACTGTTTCTCCTTGATAATGTACAACTTGTTTCTTTCCACATTCCTGGAGGCTCTCCTTCATTACCAGATTTACAGAACATGATGTCTGAATGACTCAATGAATGATGAAGACTATAGGAAACATGGTGGGACAGTTTACTGCATACGCTGAAGATGTACAGCTGAGATCTAGGTACACACCAGCGAGGGGGTGTGTGAAGTGATCTGATGGATACAGTGAAGTGGAGGAAGGAAAAGATCTCTGTGGAGGATTTACAACTGAATTTCAGTTTAGAGTCCTGCCCTACATTGGGCGACAGTGTTAGAGTTGTTAGGAAGAAATATGTGACACTGAGGTCCAGGTTGCCCACAATCGGGGCCAAGGGAGGGCTGCACCCCCTCCCAACTATAGTATAGTCGGGAGATCTTCTTCCAAAGAAATGATTAAAAAGTTGGTATTACCTAGGTTTTTAACAGGGTTGGAAATGAAACTTTTTTTACAGCTTCTTACAACCAGCCATTCATCTTTCAAAATGTTAAAAATACTTGATACCTCCATGTTTAGCCCCCCCCCTTTCCCCTGCACAAGCTATTGTATGGGCACCCTTGGCTGAGGTAGTTAGAGAATTAGTGGATAGTGGAGGCACAGTTAAGTAGTAATTGACAACGCTGAAATTGCAAAGGTAGGATCCCAGACTACACCAAAAAACTCAACTTGTTCAGAAAACCATGGTGGCAAGTCTTACCCCATAATGGCAAACTAGGTCTAGAAGTCACACTGCCTGATGCCTCTGAACCACATTCCTGGTATCCACACTCCAGCTGTGATAAAACTAAGAGCCCTGCAGTACTGTTATAGATGCCAAGAAATATGACAGAGAGCGGAGTGCATTTAGTTTCCACATCCACTTTTATCTGACCTGATGGATGTGGAGCAGCTACAACTGTCTGACATCAGAGGTAGACCACGAAAGCAGGATTGTACACTACTTTGAGAAACTGGGTCCCTTAGAAAAGTTCCAGGTCCAGGTGGATCAGTGTACGACAATGAAAGAACATATCTGTGTTTTGGCAGGGTAGAATTACTGAAAGCCATGGTAACAGGTTCAAGGCAAGGCCCTTTGTATAGCTCCTTGGACTAGATACTTCAAATGGGATGCTACCTGAGAGCTGTACCAAATGCAAAAGTCATCTACATAAATTGTAGAAGTATCTGTTCATTCTGGGGAGTTCACGGGTCCACTGACAGCTTCAAGGAAATAGGTGATACTGAGGATGGAGCCCTGGACTATAACATTCCCCCACAACTGAGGGGAACTGAAGAATGTTCCAATCATGAACAATCAGTGGGACGAGAAGCTGTACATAAATGTCAGTGAAGTGCAACAAAAGTTCCAGCTGTGGAGTGTAATTAAGACATGATAGTGTCATATGTTTCAAGTAAGTTGACGAAAACCTAACAAGATGGTGGTGTTAAATAACTTACTAAAGTTGGAAAAAATTACTTGACAGTTGACCCTTCACGAGTTGGAACTGGCTTTCCCTCACCAGTGCACTCAATGTCACACCCGAATTGCTCATTGTTGCCAAACTGCCAAAACAATTGGTCAATTCACTTATAATTCCTAGTCCAGCTTTCTTTCTTGATGTTTTTGGGTACCGAATCCTGGATCTGGCCCTTCTATTTCACACTGCATCACGCGTGGTACCCCCCCCCCCCCCCCCCCACACACACACACACAAACACTCAAGCATGTGTACGTACACACTTCATGCACAGCACTAACCAGGCACTACTGGATCCTTCCACACAAGACACAATTCAGTGTCACATGTACAGTTATTATAATTACAGAGATTAGCTTACATCAGAAAGCTTTGCAAGATGCTGCATACAGACGAATTTTAAAAGGCTACAATTCATTGTTGCAACTGGGCCCCAGAGTCATAAATATAGCAACCTTACAAAGTTTAGTGGCGTAGCTCAGTGGTTAGCATGTTAATGCAATGTGTACAAGGTCGCACATTCGGATCACATGAAATACACCAATTTTTATTTTTTATTTTTCCAATCAATCAATATACTTTATTATTTTTATTCAATTACTTGGTTTAAAGATTTTTGTGTGTATGATACTTCATGATGATTTTCATCATCATACTGACTTTTATTTGCTCTCATTTCACTTCCTATCAGTATATTTTCATTTGGAATCTGCCTGTGTTGCCCATTACCTGCAACCACGTGCCAACCAGAACTGCCCATTGGTTGGTAACGCGATAGCTCATGTAGCCACTGTGATGAATGTTCAGGTACCACTAACCAATGATAGCAAGAAATTATGGTTAGCTTTTAGCACTGAAACTGAAATTTTTCTATCTCGTATTTGCTCATAGAGGTTAGCTTCAATCGCCCTGAAGAAAGTGATCATGATTTTAGTTCTGCTGCAGATTGCTGACCACTGTTTTCTCAGATACATTGCACATCACAAGCTTGTGGCTGAGTTAGCATGTGAGTTTAAATTCACGGCTACACAACATGTCATCCGCCAGTTCAGTCATTGATCATTTAAAATCAGCTGTCAACAGAGCATCACACATTTTTGTCATACCTTGTGAAGGCTGCTTCCAACATTGCTCTGCATTGCACATTAATAGCATTTGTAAAGTGACCTGCTGTGTTTGTGTGTAGCCTACAACCGAGTGGCAGCCGATGTGGAAACACTGTAGCAGCAAGTGACAGACGTCAATTATCAAATGATTTTAATTGGACTGTAGTCTTATTGCTGTTTCTAATCTGGCTGGGAGGTCTCTTGTTTACTGAACCTCCCAGAAACCAGACTGGCAGGTAGATAAAAGTCCACACAATTTGAGGGCCCAGATGCAATTAAAAGTTCTGAGAAGTTAATTTTACCAGTCTACATTTATCTGTTGGATCATTTGATAATGGAACAAGTCAGGGCTTGAGGCCATGTCATGGGACAAGTTGAGGCCACAAAGCAGTTCCTATCCTTTAAATGTTTGTTATGTGACCTGAACAGTATACAGTAAAGGTTGGGAAGATCTTTCCATCCCTTGTTTATATGCCTGGAAGGTGGGAGGGCAAGTGAGTCAATGATGTCACCACCATGAAACCAACAGCTGGGAACAGTCCTTGGTCATCAAAGGCCAAGTAACCCACAATGTCTGACCTACAACTGGGAGGGAATACGTATTCCCAGGAAAGAGATATATCAAACCAGGCATCCTTTTTCATTTAATTAAAAACTGAGCTCTTGTGTTGATTTTCATAGTGTACATCTTCAAGTTTGCCCTCTGGAATACCTGACAGGCTGGTCAGTCTGGAATGGGAGGTGACAAGACCATCAGGAAGAGGTCACTGTCACAGAGTGTGATATATACAGCCCTTTGTAATAAAATAACTAAGTTCAGTGAATAAAGAATAAGATCTATGGGCAAGAACAAGCTGTGTGCTGTCCTAAATTGGGTAAGGGACCAGTCATTGTGATAAAATTCAAACTTGTCAAGGAACTATTCAATGAAGAGGCCTCACTGGATGGTCTGGAACTGCTCCACAAAGGACTATTAGCATTAAAATCCCCAAGGAGGAAGGGGGTGTCACTATATCATATCCAGTAACTCACAGTACGGATTTCCCTCTTTAGCGGCAGGTAAATATTGCAAACAGTGATATCAACGATCATTCGAATCCACACAGCCACCACACACTATTGTGTTTGGAAGATGTTAAATACTTGTGTTGATCCACTGTGCCATCCAGAATGATAAGATTACCCAGAGAAAGCCACAAAAACATTCCCCAGATCACAATGCTCCCTCCTCCAGCCTGGTCTCTTCCAAAGATTGTTGAAGAATGTTTGCTATCAGACACGTCATGCCCTATACGGCAACAGTCATCTGTCTGATGGAGCATAAAACATGATTCATCTGCAAAGGCAACCTGTTGCCACTAGTTGACATCCAGTTGCAGTTGCGGTATTGGCATGCAAATTCCAGCCTCCGTTGCTGATGAAAATCAGTCAGCATGGGTACATGGTAGCCCCTTGGTTAATATAAATGGTCAGTTGCTCTGCATTTGCACATATATCCCACGTACACATCTCTGCTGCCACTGTTCACCCGTCATTTAAGGCTCGTGGTGCACCACAGTTGTCTCAGTGCTGGTTTTGGATAGCGCCATGCACCATATATTTTTAACCACAGCAGCATGCAAACAGTTTACAAAATTAAGTATTTGGGAACTGCTTTCATCCTTGGCCTTAAAGCCAATGATCATGCCCTTTTGGACATCGGATAAATCACTCTGTTTCTGACAATGACTGCAGTGTGTTCCGTGTACCCCAACACACTTTATATTCCTCCACTGCTAGTGCTGCCACCTGCCGACTGCGAGTGGTCACTGCACATTGAGTCTAACATAGGTGGTGATCACAATACTGTGGCTGGACCATGTACTATCAATGTATGTACTCTACAAGTCACCATCATATGAAACGTGGTGACCTGGAAAGATAGTGTACCAAAATCAATCCTCCTCCTGCTCTTAAGCTCATTCCGATAAATCGATTTGCCCCCTGCCCTTCTTATGGCTAAACATACATGGTCATTTCACCTTAAATTGTTCATGTTGCATTTAGTGACACTATGGTTTAACTTCTCAATGAATTCACTGCTATTTTTATCATTCAAAGAACATCTGCTTCTAAGCTGGTTTGGAATTATGTATGTGACTCATATAAGTTAAACTGTGTGCCCGAGTCAGACAAATACCTAGATACTCTATTCTTACAAGTGATATTTTCCAATGATCCCCCAAAACACACTTCACATCATGCGGCTTACAATTAGTGCTTAATCTCTAGAGAAAAGAAAAGTTGCAAGCATTATGACCACATTAATCAAAACATGTCTGTACCATCACTAATGTTACAAGAGTTCAATTGTGTGTTGAGAAAAGAATGAAGAAGAGTGGAAGACACAGCATCTGAACAATTATGTTGTCTTCCAAAGAATGAATGAATCTATAGCTAATTAATCAGCCTGATAAATGACGTATTCAGTCAATAGCAATTGCAACGAAGTATGAGGACTGGAGGTGGTGTGTAGATACCCAGCTGAAGTTGTGGTATTGGTGTGCAAATTCCAACCTTGCCACTTCCCCTCGTTCATGACTTTTTTTTTTTAGATTGGAAAAAGAAGAGAACAGATTTCCAAATCCACAGCAATGATTCTGGAAAGCTTTACAGTGGATTTGTGGCTACCTTTGAACCTCTTCTCCTGATCACAGGACAGCAAACACCCTTAGTTACTTCAGACCACAATACACACTTTTGAATGCTATCACAGACACACAAACCACACTCCAATGCCGTAACACTGGAGGTGGTGATGGACTAGCAGTCTCTATTCCTTTGCTGGAATTCTCCAGAATAAGTTCATTTTGCTAAATAACTTTCAAAATGTAAGTTACACAAAACACCCAGAATGCTGAATTTGAGTTCAGTTCAACAATTGTGCCATCTCACTGAGTTACCTGAGAAGAAATACAGATAAAAAAAAGAGAAGTAGGGGTGGGGGGGGGGGGGGGGGGGAGGGAGGGAGGGAGGGAGAGGGGGATGGAGGGAGGGAGGGAGAGAGAGGGGGATGGAGGGAGGGAGGGAGGGAGAGAGAGGGGGAGGGGGAGGGAGGGAGGGGGAGGGGGGGGGGAGAGAGAGAGAGAGAATTTTTTTTCCAGGGTGCAAAAAAACTGGCATCATTTACGCACCCATGTCAGAACTGAAGAACACAAAGACAAATAGGAGTTATAAAAAACTACACATTCATCCCAATCGACGGAAGAGAAGACAGCTAAAAACAGAGATGTGGAGAAAGATCTATAAAATACGCTATAGAGAAATGGAGGTCCAAAATTAAAAATTAAATGACTTCAGCCATACTGATAGAAAGTAAAATGCAGTCAACAGCCCGCACGTCATTCCCTAAAACAGCCTCTAAATCAGACAGAAAACACAAACGGGAACGTAAACGGTTAAAAAAGGGAACTCCATCAGGAAATGGCAGGCAATTAAAAGTCGAGTGCAATGTGGAGAAAGGGGTGGGGGAGCACCACTTAACATGACCACCTCGCAGCAGAAGGGCCGAGAGGAGGTCATCCAAGCTGCTGGGGGAGGCTTAATAACCCAAGGCTTATTCCCATGAAGGGAGGATCAGAGGCAATGCCAAAGTAATACCACCTCCTGACAGACGGCAACACAGTGATCATCGGAGGGAATGTAAGAACTAGTGGGCTGAGGTATGAGGACTGCAGCCTTGGTAGCAGCCTCAGTTCCTGTCAAACAGACATGACCAGGAACCCACATAAACATCAAAGTGGCTCCATCAAGAGTGAGCAAGTGACTGTTTTCCTGGACCGGTTGCACTAAGGGATGGATGGCGTCCAGCACACAGAGGCTTTGAAAGGCGCTGAGAGAGTCTGAGCAGAAGACACAATTGAAAAGCCTGTGTCGCCGGATGTACTCAGTGGCCTGATACAGGGCAAAGAGCTCTGCTGTAAATACTGAGCAGTGTGCCAGAAGCCGATACTGAAAAAAGTCAGTGCCAATGACAAAGGCACACCCAACACCACGGTCAGTCTGAGAGCAATCAGTGTACACGAAGGTACTATCGTGAAGTTCCAAGTGAAGGTCGTGAAACTGAAGGTGATAGAGCGAGGCTGCAGTAATGTCCTTAGGAAGAGAATGAAGTCCAATGTGAACACGGGCCACCGCACGAAGGTGGTGAAGGGTTCACACCCAACGGGAAAGTTGCAGGAAGTGTGAAATTAATCTGTTGGAGCAAGAGGCAAAAGCAAACTCCAGGAGGTAACAGAGAAGACGGACATGCCCTATACTGGTGATCAAAGGAGTCATCAAGGAAGGAGGTATAGGATGGATGGCCACACATGGCAGACAAACAGCATGCATATCTGCTGAGTTGAAAGTCACAGCAGTAGGACAGTAGTAGTTTGGCAGCTTCTGCACACAAACTCTCAACCAGGCTAGTGTAAAAGGCGTCAGTGGCCAAACAGATGCCACAATGGTGGATAGTATTCAGACGGTGTAAGAGGGACAGACATACAGATGCATCAACAAAGCACCCATAATCTAGTTCTGAACGACAAGGGACTGGTACAAATGGGGAAGGGTGGTTCGACCTGCACCCCAAGAAGTACCATTGAGGACACATTGGACATTGAGGGACCAGATACAGTTGGCTGCTAGGTAAGACATGTGGGAGGCTTAGGAGAGTTTCCTATCGAGCATGAGCCCAGGAATTTCGTAGTTTCAATGAAAGGAAGAACAACAGGCCCAAGATGTAAAGATGGTGGGAGAAACCAATCGTACTGCTGGTGAAGAAGCGAAACATACTGTCGATGCTCCACGACTAAAGACGATCGAGACGTTGCTGAAGACACTGCTCAATGAGACAGGTCTGTGGAAAACTTAATTGGATGGCAAAATTGTAAACAAAAAGGGAGCTGGAGATGCTCGGCAGGAGACAGGTCATTATAGGGTTAATGGCAATAGCAAAGAGGACGATGCTCAGGACGGACACCCGAGGTGCACATTTTTCCTAGATAAAGATGCCGACAAGGCAGAACCCAAATGCACCTTGAAAACTTGGTCTTTTAAAGATTTGTGAAGGAAATGGGGCAGGCGGCCACAGAAATCCCAAGTGTAGAAAGTACGGATGATACCAGTCTCCAGCAGGTGTCGTAGGCTTTCTCTAAATTGAAAAATACAGTCACACTCTGGGATTTCTAAGGAAAACCATCCATGACATGGGTGGACAAAGTGACGAGATGGTCAACTGCAGAACGACGCGTTCAAAATCCACACTGTGCAGTCGTTAGTAAATTGTGAGACTTGAGTCACCAGACCAGCTGGGCATGAATCATACGTTCCATAACATTGCAAACACAGCTAGTGACAGAAATGGGGCGGTAGCTACAAGGAAGGTGTTTGTCCTTACCGGACTTAGGTATGGGTATGACAGTGACTTCACGTGAGTGTCTGGGAAACGTGCCCTCTGCCCAGATACGGTTGAATGTATTAAGCAGAAAGTGCAAGAGAAAGGTGCCGCAACATCTGAATGTGAACAGTGTCTGGCCCTGGGACAGAGGATCAAGTTGAAGTGAGAGCATGATCTAGCTCCCTCATAGTAAAGGCAGCATTGTAACACGATTATGAGAAGAGAAGGGTATCGTCCGAGCCTCCTCCGCTCGTTTCAGATGGAGGAAGGCAGGGGGTTAGTGGGGAGAGCTGGATATCTCCAAAAAATGGCAGTCCAAGGTGTTTGAGATAGAAATAGCGTCCACAATGGCTTCGTCTGCTACTGTCAGGCCAGAAATTGGGGAATGCATCTTGGCTCCAGAGAGCTGTCAGAGGTTGGCCCACATGACAGAAAAGGTAGTGGAACTGTTAAAAGAACTAGTGAATGAAATCCAGCTAGCTTTTTTGCTTTCCTGAAGAACGCGACGACACTATGTGCCCATCTGTTTATAACAAATGCAGTTTTCCATTGAGGGGCGATGGTTAAAAACACAGAGAGCACGTCTCCGCAAATGAATAGTGTCACGGCATACCTCAGTTCACCAATGGACCAGGACAAGGTGTGGTACAGAGGAAGTGCAAGGAATGGGACATTCTGCAGCAGTAAGGATAATGGTTGTTAGATATTCCATCTGGACATCACAACTTGTGAAATCTTGTTCGTCGAAGGTCACCAGGAGGAGTAAAGTCTCCAGTCAGCCTTAGTAATCTGCCATTTGGATGGGCACACAGGTGGGGTAGGAGTCAGCAAACGGATAGCACATAGGAAATGGTTGTTGAGTATGTGTCAAAAAGAATGGACCACTCGAAACGATGGGCAAGCTGGGCAGTGCAGGATGTTAGGTCCAGATGGGAATAGGTGTGCGAGGAGTCTGAAAGGAATGTGGATGCTCCTGTGTTAAAGCAGAAGAGGTTAAGTTGATTAAGAAGGTCAGCCAAGAAGGCACCTCTCGGACAGGTTCCGAGAGAACCCCAAAGGGGATGGTGCACATTAAAGTTACCGAGCAGCAGAAATGGGTGAGGTAGCTGCCCAATAAACTACAGGAAGTCTGCCCTGGTGACATCAAATGACGGACGGATGTGAACAGTACAAAGGGAAAAGGTCAAGTGAGCAAAGAAAAGGCGAACTGCAACAGCCTGAAGATGGGTAGTCAGGGAGATGAGTTGACTATGAATGTTATCCTGTATGAGCAGCATGAAGTCCCCATGAGACGGAATGCCGACCTCAGGGGAAGGTCAAAATGGACCGAGGAGAAATGTGAAAGCTCAAAGCAGTCGTGAGGATGCACTGTTGTTTCCTGAAGGCAAAGTACAAGTACACACTGTGATTCTGAAAGCAGATGTAGATCCTTGTTGTTGGATCATAGGCCATGAACATTCCATTGGAGAGACATGATGAGACAAAATGAAGGGGTGTCACCTCGGCAGCTGGTGAGTGTCAGCCTGTGAAGACTCGCTGGTACAGGGCACAGAGGCAAGAGGATCCTGCTCCCCGAGGTCCACAGAAGCGTCGGTTTCCTTCTGAAGTCCAACACAGAAAAATAGTAGGTGGTGCGCACCAGCAACACGAAGCCGGCCTGGTGAGGGAATCACGTGGCGACGTAGTTGAAGAGGATATTCGAGTCGTCGAAGGAGAAGACCTTTTACCTTTGTTGGACTTCTTCAAGCCTTTCCCGGTTAGCAGAGGGAGACTCAGCTGTTGGTTGGCTGGAGGGACATAGAAAGTCTTCATGGGAGTACTCCTCCTTTCTGGCCTGCCGGTTCTGTAGCTGGTGACTTTGCCCCATGAGGCAAGAGTTTGATGGCTCGTTGCACAGCTGGACGAAGGGACAGTGATGCTTCCATGATACTGGGTGATTTCACAACCTCAGAGAGCTCTGAATTTGAGGTCGCATGTCTGCATGGCCATCCCTTCATGGAGTTAGATGTAAGAAGAATGATACGATAAGGGCTAGACAGTGGAATGCAGGGTTTTCTGCTAGCCGATAACTTGCAAGCGACTGGATAAGGTACTTTTTCCTTTATCCGGATCTCCTGGAGAGCCCGCTTATCAACATACATGGGACAATCTCGAGAGGTGGCACAGTCGCCACTGCAGTTAATACAGTGGGGAGAAAGAGGCAGACAGTCGCCCTTGTGCGCGTCCCTACCACAGGTTACATATTTGGCCGGGAGTCGACAAGACATTCGAGTGTAGTTGAAATGGTGACAATGGTAGCAGTGCATCAGGTTCGGACTGTGATAACCTCATAGCACCACTCTACCAAAGGTGAGAAAAAGAGTGTGTGTGGGCACTAAAGAGACATCTACCTTTTTCATCAACTGATGGGCGACAATGAAACCCTGATCAGAGAGGTACATTTGAATTTCAGCCTCAGTCACACTGTCGAGCAACCTAGTGTAAATAACACCACGGGAAGAGTTCACAGAGTTCTACGACATGAATAGGATAGCCGTGGAGAAGCAAAGCGGCAAGCAGTTGTTGTGCTTGAGAATCAGAAGTAGTATTCTAAAGCAAACTGCCATTCCGTAAACGTTAGCAGAATTTCACAGGGCCAGTAATTGCATCAACATCTCTCTGTATCATAAACGGATTTACCGATGTGAAAGACTGACCGTCTTCACTACATGAAAAGATGAGGAAGGGTGGTGCAGCTCGGAGGGTCTTTGAATCGGATGCTTCATTCCATTTATGTTCGGTAGATGTGGACTGCAAAGACGATAATTGGCTCATTGCGAGGAAATACCCCACGATTGCCAGTGTCTCTGATGGTATACTCCTTCCAACTGGGGGCCCCCTTCACAAGGAGATGCACCCGCCTTAGGTGATTGTTCACACCTCAGGTCACACCTCCCGAATACCTGACGGAGGGACAAATTGTTAATCTGGAAAGATAGTAGCTCAGGCAATCACCCCTCCCTGTGCCTGGCCTGCACCAAGGGCTATGTGCAAACTGCACCTGCCAACCTGTGGCTGGGAATTACGCGTTACCCAGTCACCTGTTACGCAACAGATGCATAAACTGGCTTCAGGAGCAGACAGGGAGGAAGAAGAAAAAAGGGGAGCCTCAAACACCAAAGCAGAGGAAGGATAGGAGAAGGTGAACTAAGAAAGGAAAAAGGAATGAAAAATAGTGGTCGAGACTGTTCTTATGTCAGCTACGAACAGTGTGGAACATTCCACAAAAACACCCCACACATGTTCCCCAAGGGAGGGGAAAAGGATAGCAAGGGGATAGACGTGCAGCATGGAATGGAAAGGATGCTGCAAAGGCCAGGGCCCTGTGGTAGCCTAGCACAGACCTAACCTACCAAAGAGTGGCAAGTTCCCCGTATGTGTGTGTGTGTGTGTGTGTGTGTGTGTGTGTGTGTGGAGGGGGGGAGATGTGAGTGAGAGGGGGAGGAGGTGCGCGAGAGAGAGAGAGAGAGAGAGAGAGAGAGAGAGAGAGAGGGGGGGGGGGGCGGGGGGGGGGGGGGGGGGGGGGGGGGGGGAGAACACGTATTTTCTCTTATGTAACTATATTTACTGAACAGGAAATATTACCTGCCACACTACCAATCTCTTCTGGCTGTACTTTCACCAATGGATAAGGAGCTTGTTGAACTCTTCTGATATTACGCACATAACCAGTGTTATTCCGTACTTGGGTCAGGTTACAAAAATTAATAATGTAGGGAAAACCACCATGGGTCTTGCTGATGTCAGTCGTCTGGTCTCCCTGAAAAATTAGAAACATTCAGAATCAAACATGGTAGCATACAAATAAATCTGTTTGTCCAGATGAACACATATAACAACAATATACAGTGTACAATAACCTGATTAAACAACACAGAGACTCCTGGATTTTAAACAAGTCACCACATAGTCAATTTTTTTTATAACTTGTTTAAATATGCTGCACATGTGTCAAGCAATACAATATCGCTACCTGAGAGAGAGAGAGAGAGAGAGAGAGAGAGAGAGAGAGAGAGAGATTAACTGCTTATACTTATAACAAGGTATAACAAATATTCATACACAAAACAAGGATAAAAATGTATTATTGCTACATAACCCAGCATCACACAAGATGTCATTAAAGACAATGAAACAATAAGAAGATGGGAGTAACTACCCATAACTGACCTTACCACTTACCAGTACAAGTAATGACAGTATTATGAAAAGGAGAGATTGCTACTCACCATACAGTGGAAATGTTAAGTTGCAAAGAGGCACGATAAAGATACTGTCAAGCAACTTGTTTGAGTCTTTGTTGTGCTTATCTGTGACTCAATATCTCTGCTATAAGGTGAGTAGCAATCTATCCTTTTCATAATACACCATTCCATTCTGGATTTTCTATTGTCTGATCTTATCAATAAACAAACGTTTTTCGAAATCGTTTTCGGTTGGCTCCATTTATGGTATCTATGTAAACAAGGAATATATATTACAAGTATTTTTATATTACTAAATGAATAAGAACAGATGTCTACAAATCACATAGAGAAGCCTTTAAGGAGCACACAGGCACATTTAATAAGTTATCAGATCAACTCATTCACAAAATGTAGAAAACACACACACACACACACACACACACACACACACACACACACACATATTCAGCTCATACATTGTCACCGTAGTCTCTGAGCATTGAGATGTGACTGAGATGAGTAGCGATTTCAGCTGGGTGGGTGGTGGGGGTACAAAAGAGGTATGTGGCATGAAGGAGGAGGGGTAGCATGATAGGGGTGGGTGAAGATGGTGTACTATGCCTGTGGGAATGTGCAGCGACATGACGGAGAGAGGATGGTGTGCTGCATAGAACAGCACTAGGTTGTTGTTGGGGGAAAAAGGGAGAGAAGGACACACAGCTATGCAGATGTGCTGGAGAGATTACAGATGTCTGGGAGATGCAGGAGGTTGGTAGGGGTCAGAGGCAGATGGAGGACAGGGACTAGTGAAGGTTGAGACCAGTGGAGATTACGGGAGCAAAGGATATACTGTAGGGAGAGTTCCCACGTGTGCAACTCAGAAAAGCTAATGTTGATGGGAAGATTCCAGATGGCATGGACTGTGAAGCATATTGTGTTGTGCTGCATGCTCAACAATTGTGTGGTTCAGCTGTCTCTTTGGCACCTGAAAACAAATCTGTTGTGTGTCCAACAGCACACAAGCAACACCATGGTATGCCAAACTACTCATGGACAACCTAGATGAATCCTTCTTGGTCACCGAGCATCCCACAACCCTCACCTGGTTCAGAAATTCTGGTGACATCTTCATGATCTGGATCAAGGATGAGGATACGTGACCCACATTTCTTCAGAACCTCAACACCTCATTAGCTTACCTGGTTTCCCTTAGCCCAATAACCCACTTACGTTGATGTCAATGTCCACCTCACAGAAACCTACCAGCCGCAAACAATACCTCCATTTCGACAGGTGCAATCCATTTCACACAAAGAAATCCCATCCATATAGCCTAGCCCCCATGATTGTCACATCTGCAGTGATGAGCAGTTCCTCTCTAGATATGCTGAGGGTCTTGCTGAGGCCTTTATAAATTGAAATTATAATAACCACCCTGCTCAGAAAACATATCTGCACCTTGTCTCAGGCATCACCCACCATCATCTACATACCTACTGATCTGTCACAAAGGAGTAATTCCTTCATGACTCAGTGCCATGCAGCAATAAAGCATTACGATATTCTCCACTATGGTTTCCTATCTCTTGTTGCCCCTCCCTCCCACAGAGGTATTCTGCTATCTATCCAATCCACACAGCATCCTTGTTCATATCTATTCCACTCTTGCCCCATGACTCATATCCCTGGAAAAGACTTTGATGAAGAACTTGGTCCACACATCCTCTCACTACCACCTACTCCATTCCTGCCACAGGCATTTCCTAACCCATCAAAGACAGGGCCAAAAGTGAAAGTAGCCATGTGGTCCATCACCTTAGCTGCAAGTACTGTACAGCAATCTATAAGGGCATAACCATTAACAAGTTCTCTGTCCACATGAATGGCTACTGCCAAACTGTGGCTGGATAATCCAGCTGATGAGCGTGCAGCGCAAAACAGTGTGCTTTGACTTCAGCAACTACTTCGCAGCCTGGGCCACCTGAATTCTTTCAATCAACTCCAGTTTCTCTGAATTGTTTGGGTAGGAACATTCCCTGCAAAATACACTTTGTTCCCATAACATCCCTTGTCTCTTTACTACCTGTCCTTCACATGTCTTAATCCCCTTCCTGTTCCCACTCCTGCCTGACACACACCTTGCATGCTTCCAGGGATTCGGTATAGCACCTTTCCCTACTCTGCTTCTATCATCTGGTGTTCCCTGCCCACCACAGCCTCCTGATGCTGCACCTAACAGCCCAGCATCCTGTTCCTGCCACATCTGTGTACAGTCCCACAGGCAGCACTACAGTATCTTATTCCACCTCTACCACCATGCTATCCCTCTCGGTATAGTGGTTCTTCACTACTCACTTCAGTCAGTCCTCAGCATCCCAAAATGTAAGAGAGAGAGAGAGAGAGAGAGAGAGAGAGAGAGAGAGAGAGAGAGAGAGAGATCTGCTACTCACCAGGTAGTGGAGATGGAGTTGTTGAGTCACAGACAGGCACAACAGGAGGACTGCTAAACACATGAGCTTTTGACCACAAGGCCTTCTTCTAAAGTAGGCAACATAGACATATTCATGCAAGCACAACTCGCACACGCCCCTGTCTCTGGTCACCTTGGCTTCAGTGGCCAGAGACATTGGTCATGGGTGAGTGAGTTGTACTTTCATGAATGTGTGTGTGTGTGTGTGTGTGTGTGTGTGTGTGTGTGTGTGTGTGTGTGTGTGTGTGTGTGTGTGTCTACTTTACAAGAAGGGCTTTTTGGCCAAAAGTTCACATGTTTACAGTCTTTTTCTTGTGGCTGTTTGCGACTCAACACCCTCACTAATGGTGAGGAGCACTCTATGCTTTTTATAATATTGTCGTTATTCCATTCAAGATTTTCCATTGTTTGACGGTCTTACTCCAATAGCTTGTCCAACAGCCTACTTTTAAATGTATGTGTCTGCTGCTCAATGCCCCCTCTATGTGGTGAGTGGCAATCTACTTTTAACTTGTACTGTTACTCAGATTTTCCCCTATATGACACAACTATAATTGATATGAATACGGCTAACTAACAATAATGAACATCATCTTAGTACCTGTTGATTAATTTACCAATTTATCCTAAAAAGGGGGGCAACTACTGATCACCAGGCATGAAAGATATTTCTAAACTCCTGATTAATGGCACTGCCAATTTTTGATTAGTATTCTACTAAAATATGTCTTGTTACCCAGCGACATGTAACCAGCTAACATAATTGCATAGCTTGGTAACTCTCATACCTTCAAAAACATTCAAATGGTTCAAATGGCTCTGAGCACTATGCGACTTAACTTCAGTCGCCTACAACTTAGAACTAATTAAACCTAACTAACCTAAGGACATCACATATATCCATGCCCGAGGGACGATTCGAACCTGCGACCGTAGCGGTTGCTCGGTTTCAGACTGCAGCGCCTAGAACCGCACGGCCACGCCGGCCGGCCTTCAAAAATGTTCTAATCATATATAGCTAATACGAAAATAACTTCGTATGTCTTACCCTTGCCCATGCTGTTTCTATAAGGCACTGGATATCCATATCGTAAGTATGCCAGTCTCCCGGGCTGTCACCAGCCCATTCCCACTTTGCTCCTTTTGCTGCAGGTGAATCCAGGGAATAACATTTCCTCCTAACATTGTGGGGAACACCTGTAAAGTAGATATCATTCTGTCAGTATAATTATAAATGAGAAAATATGAACCATGTAAAGCACAGAAAGTGAACAGGCATATATACAACTAGAGCTTTCGTAGACTGAACTTGACTTAAAGTATGCCACTGGAATCACAAGTTACATCCTTTCAGATCACAGCACAGAGAAATTATATTGAAATTTTATACATAAAATACAAGTCGGATCTCAATACTACAGAATAGTGGCAATGAAGCAAACAGTTAGCATTACCTTTAATGACAGATCTACACTGACAGCAAAAGAAAGCAACACCACATCATCTGGACAACAGTGTCATCAAAGTTGATCTCCATCTCAGTTGCGGCTGTTTCTAACTTGAAGTAAACATTAACAGAACATGCAGTAACTGTATCAGTCAAAAGTGTTTGTTTTTTCCCTTAGCCTTGATGTTAATAGAAGGTCATGCAAAAATCTGATTGGGTCCAGATTTGTTAAATGAACACATGTGATCCTTAGTCCTCACACTTACCCCTGTCACATAATACTACACTCACTGCTGTGCACCAACAAGTGTTCTCACTGGGTTGCAATGAGACTACTTTAAAAAGAGAACTCCTGTAAAGTGTTCCGACTAATACATTAGTGGCACTGTAATAATTTTAGTTTTTTATGTGAAGATCATGGCTGAGTCTGCTTGGAACGCCTCACCATCTTTTCCAATCCTTCCGACATTCTTCCCCTTTTACCCCATTCCAGTGTTGTTCTCTCTTCTTCGTAAACTCCTTCACTCCAACAATCCATCTGTCTGTTAGTGTCTCTCTAGGTCTTTGGGCTTCTACTCTCATTTTGTGGGCGTGTCTTTGGTACCTTGACCACTCCCATTCTTTTAACATGCCCATACCACCTTAATCTTGTCTTTTCTATGGTTTCTAGCGTGGGTTTCTCTTTCACAATTTCACTCACCATCTCATTCCTTACTCTATCCATTCTTGTTAGTCCTGTCTTATTTCTTTAAAATTTAATCTCGCAAGCCTGTACCCTGTGCCCTGCCTTTTCTTCACTATACATGTTTTTGAAGTACATGTATGTATTACAGTATAATATGCTCAGTACAACACTGTTTTCATTTTATGGTACATTCCTGCTTCAGGCCAGGAATCCACACAAAGTTTAAGCAAATCAAATTTATACAAAGGAAATGAAAATATAGAGTTTAACATTTTGTTGAGGATTAGCAATTACAGAAACACTACTTTGGATATACAAGATTGACAATGGAAATCGCCCATATTCTCCTCACAGAAACAACTCTCAGAATCAACTGGTTTTACACACACCACAGGAAACCTTAACCTCAGTGTTCCTCCTAAAAGCATATCTAGTGCTTCAACAGGTTTGTCATCCTACTAGAAACAGAGAACCCCTACTTGTCACATGGACTTTGGTAGTATCTTCACCACATCTGTGATTTGATTCTTATTGCTTTGCAACTTGTCAGATGGGTAATTGCTATACAGAAAGTGTTTACTACTCAACATGTGCTTTGTCTCAAGTAAGTAAACTGTTCCTTCTGATAACATCTGCCTTCTTGTGGAACACTCCACTGTTCCACACTTCTTGGCAATTTTACATTTTCTTACTTTTCCATCCCTTAACCACTTCTTATGGATTTTTGCCCTTTTTTAATTTAACCCCCCCCCCCCTCTCCACATTTCTTGTTTTTGGATATATCATATCAAGACCTTGTTAAGTTAAAAGTTAGAGCCAACACCCATTAATGAAAACTAAAGCTAACCCTAAATCTTAGCATCAGATTTCAGAGCCCCAAGCTGAATCCTAAATCACAATTCAGTTCATAGTGATTTTTATCATTAACAGCAAATATTATTCAGTAATAAATTATACTAGTAAGTGAGAGTAATAACTGAATAATCTATACAGATGCCTCTGCATGATCCACAATAGGGCCTACACAATATTCTTATTGCTCACTTTTTGTAAATAATTAGACTGACCATTAATTCCTATTTTTGGCACTAGATCATATTTTCTTGTTGGAGTTGCATATAAAATTCTTTAAGACATTAAGACAAACTGTAAGTTGTGAAGCAGTTACATCTCTGCTTAGGTGGCACCTCAGGCGTGTCTGGCATGGTTTAGTTTATACTTATGTCATCAGCAAACATTACAGTTTTCAAACAGTCCTTTAGAATAATTAAAAGATAATTTTACAGGGGTCAGGTAGCTTGTGGTAAATGAGGTGAATAGTTCCTAGTCCATTGCAAGCAATATCTACATGTTCTTCTTGGGAAAGAACTTTATCTAGGCCTACCTACAGTGAGGATATGCTTAGTGCATCATTTTGCATCAGGTTTATGGGACCTGTTACACCAACACAGCTCCTCTCCCCTGTGTACACCCTGCTCTGAGCAGAACTTACTTCCTCCATTCCCAAATAGTAAGAATCAAGAAAAATCGTCACACAAGCAATAATTAGTCACCCACCGAACAAAACATTTATAAAATTGAAATTCCTAGTTTATTACACATTTACTGGTGAAATGGTAAGAAGGTATTAAGCCAAAAAAGAAAGGAAACTTTCTGGCCAAAATTGAAGAACGATAGTTCTATACATTCCACGAAATGCATGAGTGTTTTTAGGATTATAGAACAGTCACTAGAAGACAGTTGTTTCTCGATGAAAGACTCACTGAGATACTTAACCAGCACACTGAGAATGAAGACTGGGGATCCAAAAAGTGAAAGAAAAATGAAATGTAGGTCGCCTGCAATAGCTATTTGTTGCAATTCATATAATTCATGTTATTCCTTACCTGCATCTTCGGAACACTGGGTTTTCGTTTTCAGATCTATGTAGTACTTCTCTAACGATGGGTCGGCGTCACTCAGGAAGACCCTTGTCAGTTTCTTGCAGTTAGCTCTTTCAAGATGCTGTGAAACCTCTGGGCTATACGGTCGCCAACGTCCGTGTCTATTTTCCCATTCCCACACAACAACAGCGTGTCCCGACATGATTAATTAGAACACTAATAGGAATACAGCAACCCCACAGTACCAACATTTCGTTTATCAGCAGTCCTTATACTAGCCATGGCGCTATTTTTGTATACAATCAATTCTTGTTATAACTGTAACAATTAACAACTGTGAAACAAAAACGTTAAATACCTATCACATACTTCACACGACACTTATATCATACTTTCAAACAAGTGTCAATGCACCAAACATACAACAACAGTAGCTTCAAAGATTATCAATGGTAAACACAAATCAGAGATTATGATTGTGTGACCCACAAATTGAGGCATCGTACGAGCACCGTACCGTCCCGTTCGATTCCGTTTGCCGTGGAAAGACCTCCAAGAAATGAACAGAATGTTGACTATGACAAATAGAAATGGATATTATCATTGGCAAGTAAACTAATACTTCACCTACGACGTATATAGATACAAATACAGGGACTGACCAAAAAGATGCAAACACTGCGAGAAATGAATACTTCAACATGAATGCAAATGCAAGCCGAAGCTGCATGTTGTGATGTGTTTCAGCACGAGTGGCACCTGTGCAATGTCCTAAATACGTTGCAACTATCAATAGTGGGCAGAACAATGTTCTGTGCAGTTGTAACTGCATTATGTTGGAGCTAAGTAAATTCGAATGTGGGAAAATTGCTGGTGCTCGTGTGGTGGGTGCTTCTGACCCAAGATAGCCAAAGTGCTTGGTGTTTCAAGCGACACCATGTCGTAGATTTATACCGCATGCACAGTTGGTTTGTTGATTCGGGCAGGGGGCCAGTCAGCGAGGACATCGGCCCAATCAGATTAGGAAAGGAAGTCGCCCATGCCCTTTCACAGGAACCATCACGGCATTTACCTGAAGCGATTTAGGGAAATCACAGAAAACCTGAATCAGCATGGCTGTACGCGGGGTTGAACGGCCGCCCTCCCGCGTGCAGGGATAGCGAAAAAACATCATCCGCTAATTCACAACACGGACGAAAGTATGTGTTGAATGACAGTTAAGGGTGGTCGTTCAGTAGGATTGTGACGAAAAATAAGGCAACGACAGCTGCTGTAGCTATTGTATAACTGAATGTCGTATTCCAATTCCAAATTCACTCATCAATGATGCAAATGCCCATAACCAGAAAACGTGATGCCGAAGCCATAAAACCTGACAGTTATACAACCAATTAATGCCAAGAATCAACCATAATTCTAAGTATCCAATATTTGACTAAAACGAGTTAATAAATAAAGACCGGCGGTAACAAGAGTAGAGGAATGAACAACAGGAGAAACAGGAGTAGGAGCAACCATGGCTAAAGGAAGTCAAGAAGAAAAAGGAATCAGAGCTCTTTTAGTTAGTTTCTTGCAGTCATTGAGAAATGGAAGAATGTCATTTTATCAGACGACTCCTGTTTCATATTGTTTGCAACTTCTGGCAGAGTTTACAGTAAAATAGGGTAAAAGAGAACAGTGGGGTAACATGAGCAACTTGGACATTCACCGTGTTAAGTGCACGTTGTGGCTTCACTGTTGGTCTAGTGATATTGTCAATGTTATTAGGATGTGGTCAAAGAAGCGCTAGTTTATTTTGAAAGAAAAAGTTGTTGAATTTGTTAAAGGGGAGTATGAACATTCTTTTTAATGTCAAGTGTTTAAATTACTGTTAAAATATGCCTCAATGAACTTTCATTGTCCTGAAATGACCTTCATTATTGAGTCAGTTTTAATGCTTTCGTAACATAACCTCAAATACTAATGACAGTCTTGAAAGTTCAGTGCTGCCAACACAAGTAATGCAGCTTGCGAAAGTTCTTTGAGGGAACTATGATGGGGTTAGATGTGATTTAGTTTTCGTTCCGTAGACGCAAAAATGAGGTGATTCTTGTGGGTGTGGAACATGTCAGAAAGTATAACAAAAAAGTGGAACATTTGAATATAATACTCACTTTCCTGATCATGTGTCAGGAGATTGTCAAGACATGTGAGTACATTACAGAAAACTGGAACTGCTAATATTTACATAATTATTACACTCTCATAAGGAATCATAGTTCTGCTCTTTAAATAAATTTATCATACGCAAAATACTGAATTTTGACTGTTGTGACCCAGTGTCTCAAAACTGAAATCTAACAGACATTTTTACTTAAGCAACTTAACAGTCCCTGTTAAGATATTTATCAATAGAGTAGATGGAGTTTGCCTACCAAAAAGTCTTTCAAGCTCTGTCTAAACGGTGCTTTATCTGAAACAAATCTTTTTAATGGTTGTTAGCAATTTACTGAGAATGTGTGTTCCTGAATATTGGATCCCTTTTTGAACAAAGGTAAGTGATTTTAGGTCCTCATGTATACTGTTATTATTTCTAGTACTGCTAATATTTATTGAGCTATTGGTTGGAAATAGTGACATATTCTTTGCAACAAATTTAACTAAGGAATAAATATACTGAGAAGCAGTGGTTAGTGTGCCCAGTTCCTTGAGCAGGTTTCTACATGTTGTTCTTTAATTTACACTGCAAGTGCGACTTGTTACACGCTTTTGTTATCTAAACCTATTGCTTGATTTGACAAGTTACCCCAGAATATGATCACATATGACATAATAGAATGTAAGTAAGCAAGGTATGCACATTTTTTATACTTATACCTCTTATATGTGTCATAATTCGCATTGCAAATACAGACTTAGGCGCTTTAGCAATTCTGTGGGCTGCCCTTCCCAAGTGAATTTATTATAACTGTAATCCCAGAAATTTAACATTGTTAACCTCTTCTGCCTGCATGTCTTCATATGTTATACGCATGCTGGAAAAGAATCTCTTACAGGTCCTGAACTGCATATAGCAGGTCTTTCTAAATTTTAATAACAGTGAATTACCTTTATACTGTCTACTAATATCAGTAAAAATTTGATTAGCAGCCACTTCTAAATCTGTACTTAACTTGCTATTTTTGCAATGTTTGTATGATCTGCAAAAATGGTTCAAATGGCTCTCAGCACTATGGGACTTAACTGCTGTGGTCATCATTCCCCTAGAACTTAGAACTACTTAAACCTAACTAACCTAAGGACATGACACACATCCATGCCCGAGGCATGTTTCGAATCTGCGACCGTAGCGGTCACGCAGTTCCAGACTGTAGCGCCTAGAACCACACGGCCACTCCGGCCGGCATAATCTGCAAAAAAACTTAGCTTCTCACAATGTAACAGATGAGAGTTCATTAATGAACACAAAAAAAAAACAATGGACCCAAGATGGAACCTTGAGGAACACCACATGTAATTAAGTCCCAATTGAATGAAGACTGTTTGCTTACTCCACAGGCATTTTACAACAACATCCTTTGTTTCTTGCAGCATTGCCAGTGAACTACAATGTTCTACTTTCCTCAATAGAATGCTGTCTTCATACAGACAAAGGCGTTTGACAGGTCACAGAAAATGCCAGCAACATCTAATTTGTTGTTTAATGAATTAAGTACATTCTCACTGTACATGTTAATAGCTTTCCCTATATTGGAACCCTTAAGGAATCCAAACTGTGATTTGGACAACATATTATTAGCAGACAGATGCTTAACAAGACACTTGAACACACCCTTTCCCAACTATTTTGAAAGGGTTGTGAAATTGATCGATAGTTTGATAGTATCTCTTTATCCCTGTTCTTGTAAAGAAGCCTAACTTCAGCAGATTTTAGCCAGTGTGAAAATGTTTTGCTGATAAGAGATTTATTACACAAATAACTTGGGATAGAACTAAAATGACATGAACACCATTGAATTAACTTTGTTGCTATTTTATCATAACCACTAGAGCATTTTGATCTTAAGGATTTTATGATGGGTGTAACTTCTTTGGCAGGAGTGAACGTCATTTCATTTCCATTTTACTGAAGTTATTCGCAAAGACTATTCCCAGATATTCCAATGCGCTGTTTACTGAACCTGATAACCCTAAGCTGTGAGTAACAGAAACAAAGTACTTGTTAAAGACATTTGCAACACTTTATGCGCTTGTTACCAATGCCACATTTATTTTTGGAGCTAACTGTTTGTCTTTCTTTTTGGCCCCACCTGTCTCTGCCTTCACCATATCCCATATAGTTTGTCTCTTCTTGCCCGATGTGATTTTCTTTTTCTCACAATAAAGCTGCTTAAATTTCTGGATCACTTGCTTAAGTACTTTGCAGTAGCCTTTGGAATGCATAAAATGTTAACATCAGAGCTTGTTCCTAGACAGT
Organism: Schistocerca americana; assembly: GCF_021461395.2. Lineage (NCBI taxonomy): Eukaryota > Metazoa > Arthropoda > Insecta > Orthoptera > Acrididae > Schistocerca > Schistocerca americana. The sequence goes on along the minus strand of NC_060119.1, from coordinate 144,551,294 downwards.
AGATAAATTAACATGGGATACTGTCCTACGTTACCCCCTTTGTATTTCAGTGTCCTATTTTACCTCCGTTGTTATTTATAAGCACAGTTTCAACATGTTCATAGTATCTTTTTTTTGTTTAAGGGGAACCATTATGACTAAAAATAAAAAAGAAGCTTGTGTCATGTAAACATCGCGATTTCAGTCATGAACAACTACAGAAAGCGCTTGATGCATTGAAAAATCAATGCACATCTCTAAAAAGAGCCGCTGAATTACACGGGGTCACCAGATACACTTTAGACCATGACATATGTGCTGTAAAGACTGGAAAAACATCGAGAGAGGTGGCGTAATGGTTAGTACAATGAACTCACATTCAGAAGGATGATGGTTCAAATCTGTGCCCAGCCATCCTAATTTAGGGTTTCTGCGATTCCCCTAAATCACTTCAGGCAAATGATGGGATGGTTCCTTTGCAAAGCCATGGCCAACTTCCTTCTCCACCCATCCCTAATCTGATGGGATCGATGACATCGCTGTTTAGTCCCCTCCCCCCAAATCAACCAACCAACTGGAAAACAGGGCAGCCTTTACACAATTTCTGAAGATGATCATTGATATTGTTGTTTTGTGTAGCTTCTGCTGGAGACCGGGGATTCCCTGTGATTTCTTTAGACATTCGTTTAATTGTAACATCATTCCCCAATCAGAAAGGGATTATTGAGAGAACATTCAACAATAATTTACCAGGCCAAGATTTGGTTTTATTCTTTTATCTCATCACAAGCAAAAACTCTCACAAAGATTGTCTCAGAATGTACAAAGATAAAGGGCACAAGTCACTCCTGAGATAATAAGTCAATATCTTAATGAATTAGATCAATCTCTTGAAGTTGTGGAACCACATCTTATTGTAAAATATGATGAGACCAATAGCACTGATGAATTAGGAAAAGAAGTCACTCACTGTCAGATGTTGTTGTGGACATCCCAAAAGAATTGTCAACTCAACTATATGTTATGTTTCACTCATGTTTTTGGGAACAGCTAGTAAGGTAGTGCTGCCTCGCTATGTGGCACATAAAGTTGGAAATCTGTACAACAGTTAAACAGAAGGTGCCCCAAGCAACAGTTTATAATACAAGCAAAAGTGATTGGTTCACAATGGACATTTATGACATGAATTTGAAATGGTAGCTCGGCCTTATTTCAGCCCCAAAAATTTAATTGGAGACAATCTAAGCAGCAATGTATAAGAAAAGGTAATACTTGAATGTTAGAATAACGACATCAGATTTGTTTTACTTCCTCCCAATAACGAAGCCTTATGGCAAACATTTGATGTTGTATTTTTCACAACTTCAAAAATTAAATGGAGAGATGTGATTTATGACTGGAAACAGTAGAACAGGGGAAGTTTTCGAAAGTACAGGTTCCCTGGACTGCTAAAGAAATGTCTTGATGAGCTTGGCGACAGCTGTGGAAAGAATCTGAAATCAAGGTTTAGAAGCACAGGAATTTTTCCTATAGACAAGGAACAACTGCTGAGAAAATTGCCTGGATCCAAAGCCACCAGTCTCAATCTTGATGGGAATGAAGCAGAATGGGTTCAAATCTTAGAAAATTTTTTTGAGGAAACCAGAAAAAAAGAAAGACAAAAAGAAATGGGAAAAGTTATATCACTGAGGGATTGTGCTACACTCACAGGTCCTGTGACTTCAACGACTTTAAGGAAACATGTCAACAGCAATGAAGATAAGAAACCAAACACATCATGCAGCGATGAATGTGACAAGCATTCACTTCATGATTCTAATTCGAATGGAAACATATCGCTTCTTGAAACGACTGTAGAGTAGTCAGCAGGAGAAAATGAAGAAGGCCAACTTCCATCTAAGAATAAAAGTTTCCTCCAAGCTATGTACTAGTAGGTGCATTTGTAGTCATAATACTTATGCATGACAATGGCACTAAGAACGAACATGAAAAGAATTTTGTGCGTCTATGCTTTTCACAATGAATGGTCAGGGAAAGCTTCAGACTAAGTTCACTAAGATGTAAAAAATCACATGTTACCAGATTTTGATGATTTAATGAAAGCCAAAATGACATTGATAATGGTATTAGTGACACTGCTAAGTGCATAACAAGGATGCTACAAGTTTCAATTTGAACTATGATCTGTTCAATTTTTTTATCAATGTAAATTTGAAAGTGTGACTAGTTTTTCATACTTAAATAAAATAAGATTCTTTTGTGTCGCAAATTACTCAATTCTGGATAACTTTCATTACCCTTCTGTTGCAAAAACCAGGTTTTTGTGAAATAAAACGTAAGTTTCCTATGTTACCCTGTTCTGTGAGGTAACATAGGACACCTGAATTTTTTTTAGGAAGGCTTTCAGATGTGAAACTAAATTGAAAACATTCACAAAATGTACAGACTACAAGGTCACTAGGATTCTGGACATAAAGTTATATGTATACTTGGGTTAAATTGGAGAAACCAGTAGATGGAAGAAGGTGTCCTATTGGCTCCATTTTATGGTATATTCCAAGAATGAAACATGGCAGAGGTTCAGTGATGATTTGGCCAGTGATATCATGGTATTCTGTGGGTCTACATGGTCATATTATTGCCAAAGATTACATTTTGGGTGATCAGATCCATCCCATAGCACAATGTTTGTTTCCCTGTGGTGATGTTGATGCTGTGTACATAGCTGACGGAGCCCAAGAAAAGCAAATTTTGAAATTTGAAGAATCTGATGGAGTCTTTATTGCTACCTGTCTCCTAGTCCTACTTGGAACGATTGTACAAAGGAAAACATTATGAACAGTGATTATTATATTGACTTTTCTGAAGGGATAAATATATCTTGTGCATGAATGGTAACATTTAAAAATACCATTGTAATGAAAAGTTAAGTTCTATATTCCAGAAGGAATATTTCATTTCACTCAGCTTATTGTGTGTTCAGCCTGATACATAGCCATTGGTAAAACTCACTTGAGACAACTATCTGAATGTAGGAGAAGTTGCCTGCATTTTATAATTACACACAATTGAAATTTAAACTAAAGCTCCCATTTTTTTCTTCTTCACTGTAACTACAGGTCATGCTGATTTTCTTTCTGAATTGTTATAATCAGTCAAAATTTCATTGCAGCTACCTGGTATGCTGTTTGACAGATGATTAAATAATGATAATGCTGACGTCACCCTCACTTGTTTTTTTAGAACTCTTGGAGAACGAGAAACTACATTTTCTGACAGCCTGAAATTAGTTCATGAGCCAACTGTGTATGAAAGATTTTGTTACCATTACTTTTCGTGCTTATTATTTATTTGTAAGACTATTGTCACTTCCAAATACTCTGTTAGTAGTAGGTCTACTGTCAGTATCTACTTTTACACTATAACAATGACTTGTTCTGGAGATTATTGACAATGGACACTTACACAATATCAGTCTCCTAAATGTGACAACAAAGAGGGATGTGATTTTTCCTGCGTATTCTTGTTCGACAATTATAATCATTGATATCTATTTTAGCTGTGGTGTTATTTTCATGTGACAGAAGTAAGCCAGAACCATAATGTGAGCAGTTTCCTTTTGCAATAAACCTTCACTCATTCAACAATATTACCAAATATTCACTCATTCAACAATATTTCCAACTACTGATAGTCTATGAGAACCAGAGTAGCTCCTAAAAGTCCTTTCAAATAAAGATTTTATGATTACAACAATGCAAAACAACAAATTAAAATCGTTAAATTTGGTTTTTCTCTGACACGAAAGCTAATGCGCCTCTCAATAAGCTCTACATATTCTGCATTGTCATTTAGAGTTGAACATTAGGACTGTCAGTATGCCGCTTTTTCTGTAATTGTCTATAAATAACTGGGAATATAGGCCCATGTTAACTGAAGGTCCCAGTTCCTGGCAATCCCTAGTAATATTCTGAGTTTATAAACAGTTGTCTGCAATTAGTTTTCCATGTTGCACCGGCCAACAGTTTTGTTATAACATTAATCTTGTTTATTGTTTTTATTTATTTATTCTTCACAATTATAGCCTGGGAAGCTAACATAGGCCAATAACTCGCATCTTTGTAAAATAAAAAATGTACAGGGTTCTCAAAAGGTACATTACAACTTTACTGTGTTATAGCACCTAAATTAATGAAGATGTTCACACCATGTTTGGCTTATCTGACACACTAATTCACAAAGTCTTTATGCCATTCAATCAGTTTCAACATGTGCACCTTTGGAGCATACACAACATCCAGCCAGTATTCAAGCTCTGTCTACAGTTGGTGCAACATATCTGCATCAAATGTGACAATGGCAGCAACGATTCAGTTCCTTAAATTATTGATGTGGTTGATAGGTGTTTGGTAAACTCTGTCCTCCATAGTGTTTTGATTAAATGCAGCTAATATTTACACTGAGAACTCTAGTTATTAGCAAAGACAGTAAATGCTTACAGAGAGACACCCTGATTGAATTTCATCCTTAATATGTTTTGGGTGACTTTCATTCAATTTCTTCATCTCTCAGCAACATCTGAGCAGAAGGGATTTGATTAGGCACCTTTGATTAACTAGCTCGCTCAATAGTATTAGTACACTGAATATACCAATATATTGTCAGAACGGGTGGCACAGGCTGATGTAAAGCGCTATTTTGAAAGGAAATAATAATAGTAATACAAACAAATTATTCACCACTTCAGTGTACTAATTTCTCAGTTGTAGTAATCTTGATCATTATTTCATTATTTAAGTACTCACCCATGTTTCATTCTTGTGTAATGTTCTTCAAGATATGATATGTAGCACCATGTAGACATACTGAGGCAGAGAACATCTATTAAGAAAGCACACCTCTCAGCAAAGGTACTATCATTTAGATATTGTTCAAGAGGACTTGCAGTTAGTTTTTACACTTGCACTGAGCCGGGCTGGCATGACATGTACAAGCCCAGCCCACACCTAGCCAGGTCAAGTTGCCGTCCTGGGTGTTCACATTTCACTTTGGACGGGAGGATGAAAAAGGGGAAAATCCACTTGCCGATTTTGCCAAAACTCTTTGTGATGTATAAGACTATGTGACAACATTTTCTCAACTTATTTGTTCTTTAAAAGCTTTACTTTATTCGTGAAGAAAGAGAACTACTACTTTTCTTTTAGTGTGATTATTTTAGTTGTGGAATGGTTCTCAATCGATTTTGAAAAAAAATGTACCATTTAAAAATATGGTTTTTGTACACTTGGTAGTGTAGCATCTTGGCTTCTTAATAAACCATTTACCTTTCAATAACTTGTAACAGTCGTTGTGAAATGATGCTATTTGTCAAACTCTTGCACTTCATTTGCAAATCTTATAGTGAAAAAGTTTGGTAGCAGGTAACTTACTGCTAGATGCGTTTTAGACCATACACAATTCCGAATGAAATATAGCTAAAAGTACATAAAAGTTTTGTATTGGTAGTGACGCCGATATCTGTCTCTCTTCACAAGTAAATGCGAGTTACTGACTGGTGTCAATGCCACGGTCGCAAGTCGAGTGAGTTCACACAGCTTTAGCTTGGTTTAGCGTAGTGTCAAAGACTGTAGGATAGAAAAAATAAATTACTAGCGATCAGTGCAAGCGTAGTGTCGGTCCTTGATGTTATTTCAATGATCCATGTCCAGAAAAATCCAAATATATACTAATTTTTCCCTCAGCAACATCCAATTATATTGAACAATCATCAGCTATGATTTTACAATGGGCTATACTTAATAAAAGGCAAACAATTATTGTTTTCTACATACTACAATAAGTAAAACGCATATTACGTACTTGGAGGTAGAAGAGAAGAACAAATTAATCTAACAAGGAACCACTTGACTGCAAGGTTGCGTAAGGCCAATGATGTTTATGGCATTCGATGCCTTTCACGATAATGGGTGCTAATGGCAAGAGGGAGTGGGACTGGAGGTATCCAATGGTGAACACAGCATGGGGCTATGGAGCATAGATGAACTGTTTGGTCAATGGGTAACTCACAGCAGTGCTACAATGTTAGTGATGGCAATGATAAACAAGGCAAACATTGCATTATACGAGGTGTGTTCAAAAAGTAAGGTGACTTTATATTTTTGTGAAAAAATATTTATTTATTGAGCAAGATCCATGTTGTCCACTTCAAGGTAACCCCCTCAGATACAATACGCTTGTGCCAATGCTTCTTCCTATCTTCAAAGCACTTCTCATAAGCAATTTTTGGTACAGCCCTGAATACTTCCAGCCATGTAGTTTTTATTTCCTCAGTCGTTGAAAACCTTCGTCCTTTCATGGGTCTCTTCAGTTTTGGGAACAGGAAAAAGTCGCAGGGGTCCAAATCCGGTGAATATGGGGACTGAGGAATGATTGTCATGCTGTTTTTAGCCAAAAAATCTCACAAGCAACGATGAATGAGCAGGTGCATTATCATGATGAAAAAGCTATGAAATTTTTCCACAGTTCCGGACGTTTGCGTACTGCTTCTCGCACATGGCGCATAACTTCAAGGCAATACTCCTTATTGACAGTACGATCTTGAGGCAAAAATTCATGATGCACCACGCCACGGTAATTGAAAAAAAAAAAACAGTGACCAAAGTTTGACATTTGATCGAACTTGGCTCTCTGGGATGCTTTCACTGGGACGATTGGGCTTTGGTTTCGATGTCATAACCATAAACCCATGTTTCGTCACCAGTTATGATCCGTTTGAGCAAATCAGGATCATCACTGACGTCATTGAAGAGCTCCTGAGTGATACTCATGCGACGGTTGTTCTGATCAAAATTGAGAAGTTTTGGAACAAACTTCGCTGACACATGTCTGATGCCCAAAACATCCGAAAAAATTGCATGACACGATCCGACCGATATGCCAACTTCCTCAGCAATTTCTCTAACGGTAATTCGACGGTTTGCCAAAACAATTTTCTTCATAGGTTCCACGTTATCATCTCCTGTTGATGCGCTGGAGCGTCCAGAGTGAGGTTCGTCATTGGCGTCATCTCAGTCTTCTTGGAAGAGCTTGTACCATTTACAAAAATTTTTTTTCCTTAGAGCAGACTCACCAACATTTTAAGTGTTTTAGAGCACTTGATTCCAATTTTCACTCAAAATTTGATGCAATTCTTTGCTCCATTTTTTAGAATAATCGAAAATAGCTGAGCACACTAAAACACATCTAACCTTCCTATCTGTCAAAAACAAACGAAGTATGCTTTACACTTCAAACTGTGAACATATTTTCGGGACATGTGTACCAACTAAACAATAACAAAGATAGATAATCATATTAAATTGCCCGCGCAATTTGAAAAGCCTCCTTGCTTTTTGAACAGCCCTCGTATCTACAGAAACAATTGCCGAAGTTGACATTTCGTCAGAAAGGAACCCAAGGAATTTCACAAAGTGAGGAAAAAGTGGCAGATGAAATATTAGCGCTTTTTCGAGATGAGTCAGTGGAATACGAGGTGTGGTATATGCTTGACTTTGCACACAATGTAGATGAGTAGTACAATGATGACGATACATGTTGAACAAGCGAGAGTGAAACTGAAGCAATTGCGAGCAATGCAGTTTGTCATCCTTGTCAGACAGAGAGCCACAAATCCTGTCACCAGTGAATCGTAGTAAAGGGCAATAATTGTCCAAGGAGTGGGTGCTAAACATAATTACATACATGGAAGAACAGCCGCAGCATCGTGTAAAAACAATTATGAATAGACTTCGAATAAGTCTGCAGCAATAAGACCGTGGAGTGCATAACAAAAACTATGGATATTTAAGGGAGCAAGAGGTACACTTGTTAGAAAAACCGATGTTTGCGTGTTTCAAGGATGCTCGATAAGATTTACAGGGTGTGCATGATAGTGACCTATGCGTTATGTACATCACACTATGTGCAACATAGATTACAGTGATTTCAAAGGGAGCAGTGAATGGTTGCATAACTTCAGAAAGTGCTATAGAACTGGAAGATGTAAGGTAACGAAACTTCAAACAAAGCATTAATTTTGACGACACACATCAAACTGTGGAATCAGGCTTAAAATTTATACATGTGGTAAACGAACTTATCTCGTCGTTCAGTAAGGAATTTGTTTTTAACACTGACTAATCGGAATTTGAAGAAGAAATGCATATGAAAGAAACCCTGGAAATTAGAAGTACCAGGAGAGTTGGATCAAGAACAAATAACATCGACACCTTGTTGCATTCGCACATAATTTTGCCGACTGTTAATCTGGATAGTAAATTGGTTGATAAATTATTTATTGTGCTGTGAGAAGCTGGAGGTCCTCTGCCTCCTACGATTTTTTTTTTGTGTGTGTGCGTGACCTTGTAATGGCGGCAAGGAATATTTACACCACAGCAAGCAAAAGAAGGAAACTGGGCGTAAAAAACTGCAACTATGGTATGAGCACTGCTTTTGGCCAATAACTGGTCAAAATAATTTACTTTTACTTGATTCCTAGTCTGTGAATAAAAATCATACTCATTTAGAGCAAACCATTCCTCCTGAAAAGTGCGTGACACTGCAATTCATACCACATGGAACCACTGGACAAATTCAGCTTCTGGATATTTGCCTTTTTCTGTGCGTATAAAACATATCATCGCACTATCTGCTACAACTAAAAGCATAGTCAGTTTCATGAGAAGCTCTATGAGGGACTGCTTCACATTTAGTTGCATACCGTCGCATTCCATTGGTTCTCATCGCCGCATTACACCAGTATGATTGTATATGCATTCTTTAAGAGCAGATACTTAGCTGAATCTCGTGCACGGTTTGTAGCTCGCAAGGAGTTCGCCTTCGATCTTGATGGTGTGAACCTTTGTGATCACTCTGGTGTTCGTGGTGCAAGGTAATGGTTTGTTGGAAAATATCTAGAATGTTGACGATGTGCATTTCGTGAAATGTAGTACATACATCTAGTAGGAGGTTGATCTCTGCAGTTCCTTAACACTCATTTTCTGGCGGCCTCTTGATACACATGGTGAGACATTAGCAGCAATATTTTTTTCTGGCATAATTGTTAACACAACAGTTTCAAATGAACCTTACTGAAGACTGAACTAGTAACCTCACACTCCTTGTGAGATTAGAATGTTGTGCAAAGTCTGTAATAAAAGCTTGCAACATTCTGCTTAATTTTTTCTAACTGGAGATGAAATACGGCAGAAGCTAAAAAATATAATTACATTCATAGATGATTCTATCTCTAAGTGTGACGAATATGCAAGATGTTCATTTCCGATATTTTCGCTTTTGTAGTTCTGCGAAAGTGTAGCACCACAAGATGTAAATAATTATATGCTCCAGACCGATCATCTCTTCAGTTTCAAAGAAATGTGCTCAGCTCTTACGAATAGCATTTATTTTAGAAAATTAATGTAATGAAACAAAGGCTGTGTGGAGGTGCATTTCAATGGACGTTTTTCTAGATTATACAATGACAAAATCTTTGTTCTCTTTTTCTCTAAGGTGTTTCCTTTCGAATATTCTTCTTTAACTGAAAGAAAAATGCGCGGGTTCAGCGTAGCCCAAACTCTACAGGACAGGTAAATGAATCACTATGGTTTGATGTGTTGGATTATCATGCAGTGCAAACCATTTTAATGAATGAGATTTTTCTGTTTAGTTCTTTCTCCCCTTAGTGGGCTTGTATCCAGTAACAAGGCATCCTCACTCTTTAGCAGCTGAAGGTCGAAGATAACACAATTGGAGCCAGAAGTGTTTCACTGCTATCCAATTAGAGCTTCTTACATAACAATGATTGCATTGTTCTGTTTTTTTTTTCGCATTATATCGACTCGTCGCATTTTGAAGCACATAAGAAATGGATGGTTATCGAATCACCCCATGAATATTAGGACTCACCCCATGAATATTAGTAGTCTAGTCTACCGGTTCTGGCCCAATCAGGGGCATTGTTCTCCTTGATTAACAAAATGGTTCAAATGGCTCTAAGCAACATGGGACTTAACATCTGAGGTCATCAGTCCGATAGACTTAGATCTACTTAAACCTAACCTAAGGACGTTACACACATCCAAGCCTGTGGCAGGATTCGAACCTGCAACAAGAGCAGCAGCATGGTTCCGGACTGAAGCACCTAGAACCGCCCAGTCACAGTGGCTGTCCCTTGGCTAACAAACCAGCCACTTGTGCTAGCCTAATTTAGTGGCCCTGTAGCGCCCTACTCATCATCTTCCATCCATTCATGAGAATCACAGTGTTGTGCAGTGACGGTGTAGTGTCATGTGTGGAAAGCAAATGAATCACTGTCGAGTGGTTTCACGCATGGCCGCCAGGAGCGCTGTATCACACATGCGATTCGTTTCCCTATGCAAATATTTTCTCTTAGACTTTAATTTATTTTCTGTTGTTGTTCTATTCGACTGCTCTCTGACATCGTTCTACGAAGTTTTCTAGACCCCTTTCTGATTAAAAATTGTAATTCTGTAATGAGGCTAACACTTCAATTGAGTTATCCTCGAGTTACTAGTGAAGAGTAGCCTTAAGTGTGGGAATTAATGAAATCTATTCTTCTGTTCCTGAGTTTACTCCTCCTACGTATAGAACACATCAAACAAGGATTGGGCAGCATTTCCCCTGCAAGAACCAACAAGTGGTGACCCTGATGCGATTTGAACATGTAGAAAAAGTGCTGCAAATGGACCAGACCCTGTGTCAAGTCTCAGCGATGCAAGATTTCTCGACATGTACATGCCCCAATTGGCGATTTTCCATATATCACAAAACATTTCGCCCATGTGCATTTGGACAACAAACAAGGATCGGGCAGCATTTCCCCTGCTAAAACCAACAAGTGGTGACCCTGATGTGAGTTGAACATGTAGAAAAACTGCTGCAAATGGATCAAACCCTGTGTCAAGTCCTAGCGTTGCAAGATTTCTCGACATGTACATGCCCCAATTGGCGATTTTCCAGATATCGCCACACATTTCACCCATGTGCATTTGGACTATGTTGGCCCACTTCGGCTGTCAGTCGGAGAGTGGTATTTTTTGACATTGACTGATCGTTATATCTGCAGCCCTGAATCAGTACCGACAGGCAATATCACAGCTGAGACATTAGCTTCTGTTTTCACATCGACATGGTTGGCGAGATTCGGGTGACTACTCCATGTCACTTCTGACATCGGACGCCAGTTTGAACCAGACCTCTTCATCCAGATGGCCAAGGTTTATTGATACACCCATCACAAGACCAGAGCTACCACCCAGGCAGCTACAAGACGATCGAGCACTGGCACTATTGTCTGAAGGCAGTGTTAATGTGCCTTGACGACTCTTGGACGCTGGCACTCCCTACGGTATAACTCTGCTTATGGACAACTCTTTCAAGTTGGACATCAATGCGTCAGCAGCAGAAATATTGCACCTGCCTGGTAATTTCGTCGACACAGAAACAATCAAGACGACCATGCAAAACTAACCAGATCTTTTATGGCGTTTTTTGAGACAGCACATGTCCAAAATCAGGTCACCGCACTCTTTCGTGGACCAAGACCTTCAGCATTGATATGATGCTCCAAACAGAGGGCGTTACATCTCCGCTTCAAGCTCCGTATTCCACTCCATACGAGGTTCTCCAGAGACACGCACAAACAATAGACACTCTGGTGAATCACGAGATGACGCAGTATCACTGAATCGAGTAACGCCAACATATGTATTCCACGAGACGCCGCTGCCAGTGGCCCAGCATAGACGACAAGACTCCCATCAGGACTCCAAGGAGTGTCTGCTGCCTGATGCAGTGCAGCACCTGCCGACTGCCATAGTACCTCACCTGCTGTAGACGACCTGCTCCCAGTGAGGCTCTTCGATACTGTTGCTCCACTTCTGCCGGGGGGGCTAATTTAGCGGCCTACGCGACAGCCTCCATGTGTTAATGCGAAATGCAGTGTTGTGCAGTGAGAGTGTAGTGTAGTGTGTGCGTAGAAGTGAATCGCTATCGAGTAGTTGCGCGCCTGGGCACCAGGAGCACTCCATTACACATGCGTTTCGTTTCTCTGTGTACACGTTTTCACTTAGACTTAAATTTCTTTTCTATTGTTGCTCTACACTCATGCTCATAAATTAAGGATAGTTGCAGAATGTGGTGCCACACAACGTGACACTACACAAAACTGGCGCTAATAGCATAGGCACATTGGGAACACACGCGGCACAGATCTGTAAGTCCACTGTATTCGTGATAAGTTGAGAAAACCGTCCCGAAACACATGTGCTACTAAACGCCACTGTTTCCTGCGCATGTACTCCGACATCAATATGGGATATGATCACCATGCACACGTACACAGGCCGCACAACAGGTTGGCATACTGTAGATCGGGTGGTCGAGCAGCTGCTGGGGTATAGCCTCCCATTCTTGCACCGTGCAGCAATACGTCGACCGAGAGCATCCCAAACGTGCTCGATGGGGTTTAGGTCTGGAGAACAGGCAGGCCACTCCATTCGCCTGGCATCTTCTGTTTCAAGGTACTCCTCCACAATGGCAGCTGGATGATAACGTACGGACGTTATCATCCATCAGGAAGAAGGTGGGACCCACCACACCCCTGAAAAGGCGGACATACTGTTGCAAAATGAGGTCCCGATGCACCTGACCTGTTACAGTTCCTTTGTCAAAGACATACAGGGGTGTGTCGCCCTAGTATTCTACCCTTCATAATGTCATCAATATGTGTTCCTTGAGCCATTTTCAACACGCAGTCACCATTAGCACGTCTGAAAACGTCTGCACACTTACTTGCTGCACCGTACTCTGACCTGCACTAAGTATGCGTTATGTGGACTGCTGCCAGTGCCACCGTGCGACGACCGCAGGCCAAATGCACCGCATGGTCATACCCTGAGGTGATTTAAGCCCGCAATCCGCCCAACAGAGTGTTGTTTCACCATGTATCAGCATTATCCTTAATTTATGAGCATGACTGTATTTGACTACTCTCAGACATGGTGCTAAAAAGTTTCCAGTGTCCTTTCTGATTAAAATTGTAATTTTGTAATGAGGCTGAAGTTTCAATTGACTTATCCTTGAATTACAAGAGGCCAGTAGTCCTACATGTTTCAATTAATAAAATTTGTTCTTCTGTTCCTGAGTTTCTACCGCGTATGTACAGAACATACCAAACAAAGGCGGGCAGCAATTCCCCTGCAAGAACAGACAGCCCTTATGTAAAAAACTATTTGCTTGGGATCATGTTTTGTTTATTCATCCCACAATCAATTACTATCATGATAATTATCATAATTTATGGAAAGGTGGCGGCCTAGTGGGTTCACGTTTACCCAGGAGATCAAGGCTTTTAGCTTAAAGTGATAACTGTCATTTTTAGTGATGGTAATTTATGACCCAACTAAAATGAAAGCCCCACCATGCTGCTACCCCACTGTGCTGCTATTAGTCTCGCCTCCCCACCGCCACCACCACCACCACCACAGCCCCCCACTGGTCCTTAGTGTTCTGAAACTTTCTTAACGTCGATCTCACTGGCGCAGCAGCAGCATCTGCATCAGCAAACTCAGAAGATACTGTAAGTTTCCAGAGTAGCGTAGCACCCAGCAGTACTGGCCTAGTTTTCACGAATGTTTGGCACCCACTCTATTTTCGGCACCATACAATGCTATTCATGGTTTTGTTGCTAATTTTTACCATTTTTTTTAAAACGAAGCACATTTCATTGCTATTTTATAATTCTCCCGCACTTTTTAAGAAGAAGTATGTAAATCTCCCCATGAATCACGGAACTTGCTGTTGGCGGGGAGGCTTGCGTACCTCGGTGATACAGATAGCCGTACTGTAGGTGCAACCACAATGGAGGGGTATCTTTTGAGAGGCTAAACAAACGTGTGTTTCCTGAAGAGCGGCAGCAGCCTTTTCAGTAGTTTCAGGGGCAACTGGTCTGACCATGTAACATTAACCAAAACGGACTTGCTGTGCTGGTACTGCAAACAGCTGAAAGCAAGGGGAAACAATGGCCACAATTTTTCCCAAGGGCAAGCAGCTTTACTGTATGGTTAAATGATGATGGCGTCGTCTGGGTAAAATATTCTGGAGGTAAAATAGTCCTCCATTCAGATCTTCGCGTGGGGACTACTCAGGGGAGACGTCGTTATCAGGAGACAGAAAACTGGTGTTCTACGGATCGGAGCATGGAATGTCAGATCCCCTAATTGGACATTTAGGTTAGAGCATTTAAAAAGGGAAATGGTTAGGTTAAAGTTAGGTATAGTGGGAATTAGTGAAGTTCGGTGGCAGGAGGAGCATGACTTCTGATCAGGTGAATAGAGATTATAAATACTAAATCAAATAGGGGTAACGCAGGAGTGGTTTAATAATGAATAAGAAACAGGAGCACGGGTAAGCTACTACGAACAATGTAGTGAATGTATTGTAGCCAAAATAGACACGAAGCCCACACCTACCACGGTAGTTCAAATTTATACGCCAGCTAGTTCTGTAGATGATGAAGAGATTGAAGATATGTATGATGCGATAAAAGAAATTATTCAGATAGTGAAGGGAGACGAATATTTAATAGTCATGGGTAACTGGAATTCGATAGTAGGAAAACGAAAAGAAGGAAAAGTAATAGGTGACTGTGGAATGGGGGAAGACGCCTGGTAGAATTTTGCACAGAGAATGACTTAATCATAGCTAACACTTGGCTTAAGAATCATGAAAAAAGGTCATATACATGGAAGAGGCCTGTGGCCCTATTCTGTATCGTTCATACCGACCGGTGTAGTAGGTTAGTCTCGGTAGTGACGTCATTTTCGGTTCTTTATCAAAATATCCTATTCAGTAAGCTTCTGAGACTTGTTACCGAACGGTCCTCCCACCGATTTTACGACAATTGTACCGAGAGGTTTTGGATTTCGGTCTGGCCCTGTCGATCGGTGAGCTGTGATTTATGTACACCTATAATTTTTTATTTTTTAACATATTTAGCGGTTTTAGCTTTGGATTTAGTGACTGTGTTACAAAAGAATCGCCAGAGGACGCATCCTTTTGGAAAGAGAGTTTGTAATTGACTATTTTCCTTTGTTAGAAAGACATCGGCTTTGCTTACGTATATTACATGAGTGTGAACTGACGTTACTAGTGCCTTTGTGTACTTTTTCCCACAAATAGGTTAGTTAGTAACTATCGAAACGTGTTTACAACTTTCAAGTAACAATGGAAAGCAATTATGTGAAGCCTGATATTGTAAATCTTCCAAACTACCACGCATTTATGACTTACGCAGCACAGTTTGGCAATGAAATCAGCCTACGTTCCTCTACACAATACTATAATAAATGAGCACTGCGTGTCTGTTGTTTGGCGTGGCCAAGTGGTTAGCGCACGGGAATGCGATACGAAAGGTCACGGGTTTGCGCATGGGTGAAGGCAAAATTTTTTTTCCTCTTCATATATGCAGCATGTTCTGAGACATTGTTATTGGTGTAAGTTTTTTCTGCAATATTCGTTATTACTTACATGTAAGAGCGCACTTTCGTGATTTCTGTGTGTTTAAAATACGAAATATGAAATTGTTGGAGATGAAACTGCTGTGAGTGAGACAACCAACAGTGACCTTTATATTTTTCCTTGTCAGAAATAATTCATCATTTTTTCCTAATATGTAGCGATTTGCGAGTATGCAGTTAGACAGGAATCTAAGAGCACAACTTAAATTACTGGGAATGTAACTAGCAGCAATCATCTGCATAATCTTGCTTGTCACAAGTATTTATCTGCCATCGAATCCTCAACCATAGTAGACAGAGATGAAACATCTCTGCCGTAACATTTTTAGACTGTAGCACCATATTACGAAACATTTTCATTCATGAGATGCATGTTATAAACTTCGACGAACTGTAGGAGCTCTCGAAAATGCGTTTTTTTCAGTCTTGTTTTTAAGACCCAAATCGTTGACGCATCATATAGGGACGTGGGCTAATTAATCATTTGGATTTCTTGGAGCGTGTTATAACCACATTCTGTTTGCCTTCTTATTCTTTGAAACTCTCAGAATCAATTTTTCGGGTGTTTTTATAGATGTGTTAGTACAATGTGGTACTACACACTATTCCTAAATCATTTTCCGAAACGCAAAATCCAAAACACGATGTCAGTGTGAATGAGAATAAGATGAAATAATGCTGCATTTACGACAATCTGCAGAATACAGTCAAATACGCTATCGTTATTATGCATGTATGGAAACATGCAGTCAGAGAAACTGTAAAAATTATTATGCATTTCACCTGAGAATCATGGAAATGGATATACTGCACCTGATACTGTTAAGGAGGAGGCAAGGGCGATGAAGGTGGGCATGTTAGCTCGCTAGAATGCGGCGTCATGCGTTATGGCAACGTAAACGCAATTTTCGGTACTTGGAAGATATCGCGCCTGTGTCATTTGCTAGCCGCTTTGTGTTCGTGGCACTGTTCGCGCTGCAGTGCGCATGTGCGGATCCGCGGCCGCTTGCTTTTGATTGGCTTGCGCGACACGAACCGACAACAGCGCTTCGGTTCTCTAGACCGGAATGGTATCGGTATCGAAATGCATACTGAATAACACAGGGACTCTAATTCGAGTACTAGACCGTTCGCTGCTATTGAGTACCGAAAGGATCGGCACAATGGCGGAAAGATGCAGAATAGGCACCCTGGAGACTCAGGAAGGTTTCAGATAAGTTACATAATGGCAAGACAGACATTTAGGAACCAGGTTTTAAATTGTAAGACATTTCCAGGGACAGATGTGGACTCTGACCACATTCTATTGGTTGTGAACTGTAGATTAAAACTGAAGAAACTGCAAAAATACGGGAATTTAAGGAGATGGGACCTGGATAAACTGAAAGAACCAGAAGTTGTAGAGAGTCTCAGAGAGAGCATTACAGAACGATTGACAAGAACGGGGGAAAGAAATACAGTAGAAGAAGAATGGGTAGCTTTGAGAGATGAAATAGTGAAGGCAGCAAAGGATCAAGTAGGTAAAAAGACGAGGGCTAGAAGAAATCCTTGGGTAACAGAAGAGATATTGAATTTGAGTGACGAAAGGAGAAAATATAAAAATGCAGTAAATAAAGCAGTTAAAAAGGAATACAAACGTCTCAAAAATGAGATCGACAGGGAGTGCAAAATGGCTAAGCAGGGATGGCTACAGGACAAATGTAAGGATGTAGAGGCATATATGACTAGGGGTCAGATAGATACTGCCTACAGGGAAATTAAAGAGACCTTTGGAGAAAAAAGTACCACCTGTCTGAATATCAAGAGCTCAGATGTAGAACCAGTTCTAAGCAAAGAAGGGAAAGCAGAAAGGTGGCAGGAGTATATAGAGGGTTATACTAGGGCGATGTACCTGAGGGCAAATATTTTAGACATGAAAGTGGACATAGGTGAAGATAAAATGGGAGATATGATACTGCATGATGAATTTGACAGAGCACTGAAAGACCTAAGTAGAAACAAGGCCCCGGGAGTAGACAACATTTCGTTAGAATTACTGATAGCCTTGGGAGAGCCAGCCATTACAAAACTCTATCAGGTGAGCAAGATGTATGAGATAGGCGCAATACCCTCAGACTTCAAGAAGAACATAATAATTCCAATCCCAAAGAAAGCAGGTGTTGACAGGTGTGAAAATTACCGGACTATTAGTTTAATTAGTCACTGCTGCAAAATACTTACACGAATTCTATACAGATGAATGGAAAAACTGGTAGAAGCCGACCTCGAGGAAGATCAGTTTGGATTCCGTAGAAATGTTGGAAAACTCGAGGCAATACTGACACTACGACTTATCTTAGAAGATAGATTAAGAAAAGACAAACCTAAGTTTCTAAGGTTTTTAGACTTAGAGAACGGTTTTGACAATGTTGACTGGAATACTCTCTTTCAATTACTGAAGGTAGCAGGGGTAAAAAAAAACAGTGAGCGAAAGGCTATTTACAATTTGTACAAAAACCAGACGGTAATTATAAGAGTCGAGGGACATGAAAGGGAAGCAGTGGTTGGGAAGGGAGTGAGACAGGGTTATAGCCTATCCCCAATGTTATTCAATCTGTATATTGTGCAAGCAGTAAAGGAAACAAAAGAAAAATTTGGAGTAGGAATTAAAATCCGTGGAGAAGAAATAAAAACTTTGAGGTTTGCCGATGATATCGTAATTCTGTCAGAGATAGCAAAGGACCTGGAAGAGCAGTTGAACGAAATGGATAGTGTCTTAAAAGGAGGATATGAGATGAACATCAACAAAAGCAAAAGGAGGTTAATGGAATGCAGTCGAATTAAATCAGTTGATCCTGATGGAATTAGATTAGAAAATGAGACACTTAAATAGTAAATGAGTTTTGCTATTTGGGGAGCAAAATAACTGATGATGGTCGAAGTAGAGATGATATAAAATGTATACTGACAATGGAAAGGAAAGCGTTTCTGAAGAAGAGAAATTTGTTAACATCAAGTACAGATTTAAGTGTTAGGAAGTCGGTTCTGAAACTATTTGTATGGAATGTAGCCATGTATGGAAGTGAAACATGGACGATAAATAGTTTGGACAAGAAGAGAATAGAAATTTTCGAAATGTGATGCTACAGAAAAATGCTGAAGATTTGGTGGGCAGATTACGTAACTAGTGAGCAGGTACTGAATAGAACTGGGGAGAAGAGGAATTTGTGGCGCAACTTGGCTAGAAGGAATCGGTTGGTAGGACACGTTCTGAAGCATCAAGGGATCACCAATTTAGTATTGGAGGGAAGCACGAAGGGTAAAAATCATACAGGGAGATCAAGGGATAAATACACTAAGCAGGTTCAGAAGGATGAAGGTTGCAGCAGTTACTTGTAGATGAAGACCCTTGCACAGGATAGAGCAGCATGGAGAGCTGCATCAAACTAGTCTCAGGACTGGGCAAATGAATACTGGTTTTGTGACTAATTTTACATACTTTTTAAAAAGACTCACGTAAATACGGGTTTGTAAATAGTATCACCATTCATTTACAGCAGGCATCTTAATGTATGACGATGTTTATAGTTTTGGGATAACTTAAACGATTTTTCGAGGAGATGTGCATGTATAATTTCCTGTGAATGTTTAAAAAATTTCTGCAATGTATCATCTGTAAGCACACCGCTGCTATGTATGTTTTTAAAGATGTTTTCCTAGTATTCCACAAACAGCTACTTTTTTCAGGAAAACACACGCAAAAACATCAGTCAAACACTCAAAATATCATAGTAATCTAATAAATTACACGGATATGCAGCGTTAAACAATTTTTATTTAACAGCAAAATTTGCACCAGGTCTACATTTCGCTTAAACGAACTTATCCTCCTCGCTTCTTGTGTATGAAGTAACTGTCAGGTCCCCTAACACTGTGTGATTATACTGGAATAGCAGCTGGAACGGTTCTACATCTACATCTACATCCATACTCCGCAAGCCACCTGACGGTGTGTGGCGGAGGGTACCCTGAGTACCTCTATCGGTTCTCCCTTCTATTCCAGTCTCGTATTGTACGTGGAAAGAAGGATTGTCGGTATGCTTCTGTGTGGGCTCTAATATCTCTGATTATATCCTCATGGTCCCTTCACGAGATATACGTAGGAGGGAGCAATATACTGCTTGATTCTTCGGTGAAGGAGTGTTCTCGAAACTTTAACAAAAGCCCGTACCGAGCTACTGAGCGTCTCTCCTGCAGAGTCTTCCACTGGAGTTTATCTATCATCTCCGTAACGCTTTCGCGATTACTGAATGATCCTGTAACGAAGCGCGCTGCTCTCCGTTGGATCTTCTCTATCTCTTCTATCAACCCTATCTGGTACGGATCCCACACTGCTGAGCAGTATTCAAGCAGTGGGCTAACAAGCGTACTGTAACCTACTTCCTTTGTTTTCGGATTGCATTTCCTTAGGATTCTTCCAATGAATCTCAGTCTGGCATCTGCTTTACCGACGATCAACTTTATATGATCATTCCATTTTAAATCACTCCTAATGCGTACTCCCAGATAATTTATGGAATTAACTGCTTCCAGTTGCTGACCTATTTTGTAGCTAAATGATAAGGGATCTATCTTTCTATGTATTCGCAGCACATTACACTTGTCTACATTGAGATTCAATTGCCATTCCCTGCACCATGCGTCAATTCGCTGCAGATCCTCCTGCATTTCAGTACAATTGTCCATTGTTACAACCTCTCGATACACCACAGCATCATCTGCAAAAAGCCTCAGTGAACTTCCGATGTCATCCACCAGGTCATGTATATTGTGAATAGCAACGGTCCTATGACACTCCCCTGCGGCACACCTGAAATCACTCTTACTTCGGAAGACTTCTCTCCATTGAGAATGACATGCTGCGTTCTGTTATCTAGGAACTCCTCAATCCAATCACACAATTGGTCTGATAGTCCATATGCTCTTACTTTGTTCATTAAACGACTGTGGGGAGCTGTATCGAACGCCTTGCGGAAGTCAAGAAACACGGTATCTACCTGGGAACAGAGAAATGTGTATGCACTCACACAGTCCGCAGTAGGCTCAGGGTGGGGGGGGGGGGGGGGGGGGACAAAATGACAAAACTGTGCATGTTCACATGTACCTGGCGTATAGATATCACTTCCAACTTGTAACTGCCGCTACCACCACTGCTCTGCATTTTAGGGACGCAAACTGCTGGGATAGAGCACGAATAATTGCCATGTCTGCGGTAGAGTGTCCCCCAAATGTACCATAGAGTACTCCTGTGATGGCCTCTTTATAACTTCTGTCGCACAGCTGAACAGTCCAGTAACGATCAATTTTTGTAACTGGAGAGAAATAAAAAAGGCTCCCCCTCCTGCTCCACTGCTGGACGCAAGCGCAGGTCACTGACTGTACTACACTACTGGCCATTAAAATTGCTGCACCAAGAAGAAATGCAGATGATAAATGGGTATTCATTGGACAAATACATTACACTAGAACTGACATGTGATTACATTTTCACGCAATTTGGGTGCATGGATCCTGAGAAATCAGCACCCAGAACAACCACCTCTGGCCGTAATAACGGCCATGATACGCCTGGGCATTGTGTCAAACAGAGCTTTGATGGCGTGTACAGGTACAGCTGCCCATGCAGCTTCAACTCCTTACCACAGTTCATCAAGAGTAGTGACTGGCGTATTGTGACGAGCCAGTTGCTCGGCCACCATTGACCAGACGTTTTTAGTTGCTGAGAGATCTGGAGAATGCGCTGGCAGGGCAGCAGTCGAACTTTTTCTGTATACGGAAAGGACCGTATAGGATCTGCAACATGCGGTCGTGCATTATTCTGCTGAAATGTAGGGTTTCGCAGGGATCGAATGAAGGGTAGAGCCACGGGTCGTAAAACATCTGAAATGTAACCTCCACTGTTGAAAATGCCGTCAATGCGAACAAGAGGTGACCGAGGCGAGTAACCAATGGCACCCCGTACCATCACGCAGGGTGATACGCCAGTATGGCGATGACGAATACACACTTCCAATGTGCGTTCACCGCGATGCCGCTAAGCTCGGACGCGACCATCATGATGCTGTAAACAGAACCTGGATTCATCCGAAAAAATTACGTTTTGCCAGTCGTGCACCCAGGTTCATCGTTGAGTACACCATCGCAGGCGCTCCTGTCTGTGATGCAGCGTCAAGGGTAACCGCAGCCATGGTCTCCGAGCTGATAGTCCATGCTGCTGCAAACGTCGTCGAGCGTTTCGTGCAGATGGTTGTTGTCTTGCAAACGTCCCCATCTCTTGACCCATGGATCGAGACGTGGCTGCACGACCCGTTACAGCCATGCGGATAAGATGCCTGTCATCTCGACTGCTAGTGATACGAGGCCGTTGGGACCCAGCACGGCATTCCGTATTACCCTCCTGAACCCACCGATTCCATATTCTGCTAACAGTCATTGGATCTCGACCAACGCGAGCAGCAATGTCGCGATACGATAAACCGCAATCGCGATAGGCTACAATCCGACCTATATCAAAGTCGGAAACGTGATGGTATGCATTTCTCCTCCTTACACGAGGCATCACAACAACGTTTCCCAGGCAATGCCGGTCAACTGCAGTTTGTGTATGAGAAATCGGTTGGAAACATTCCTCATGTCAGCACGTTGTAGGTGTCGCCACCGACGCCAACCTTGTGTGAATGCTCTGAAACGCTAATCATTTGCATATTACAGCATCTTCTTCCTGTCGGTTAAATTTCGCGTCTGTAGCACGTCATCTTCGTGGTGTAGCAATTTTAATGGCCAGTAGTGTATTTAAGCAGTTCCCCCACGCTGCCCCGATCCGCTCAACCGCTCAGCGTGCAGGGGGTAGAGACGCGAGGTGTCTACCGCTGCGCCGAAGTGGCCGTGCGGTTAAAGGCGCTGCAGTCTGGAACCGCAAGACCGCTACGGTCGCAGGTTCGAATCCTGCCTCGGGCATGGATGTTTGTGATGTCCTTAGGTTAGTTAGGTTTAACTAGTTCTAAGTTCTAGGGGACTAATGACGTCAGCAGTTGAGTCCCATAGTGCTCAGAGCCATTTGAACCATTTTTTTGTCTACCGCTGCAGCCAACCTGGACAAGCGATGAACGTATATCAATTAAAAAACTGTAGTCTGATTAAAATTACTTGATAATTATTGTCTGTCACTTGCTGCTACAGTGTTGCCACATCAGCTGCTGGCTACCACTCGACTAAAAGCGACACACAGACATACATCAGGTCATTTCTCAAATGCTGTTAATTCAGAACAATGTTGGAAGCAGCCTTCGTGAGGTACGACAAAAATGCGTGATGTTCTGTCGGCAGCTGATTTTTCAAATGGCTCTGAGCACTATGAGACTTAACATCTGAGGTCATCAGTCCCCTAGAACTTAGAACTACTTAAACCTAACTAACCTAAGGACGTCACACACATCCATGCCCGAGGCAGGATTCGAACCTGCGATCGTAGCAGTCGCGCGGTTCCAGACTGAAGCGCCTAGAACCGCTCGGCCACACCGGCCGGCAACTGATTTTTAAATGGTCAATTACTGAATTGGCGCACGACGTGTTTTGTAGCCCTGAATTTAAACTCGTGAGCTAACCTAACCACAAACTTGTGGTGTGTAAGATATCCAAGAAAATGGTGGTCAATAATCTGTGACAGAACTAAAACCATGATCGCTTTCTTCATGGCGATTAAAGGTAACCTCGATGAGCAAACTCGAGAGGAAAAAATTTCAGCTTTCAGTGCTAAAAGCAAACCACAATATCTCGCTGTCACTGTTACCAGGACCTGAAAGTACCCTCACAGTGGCTACACGAGCCACCGCATTACCATCCGTTGAGCAATCCTGATTGGTACTTGATTGCAGATTAAAAGCGACACAGGCAGATTCCAGTAGAAAAAAAAATTACGGGAAAAAATGAGAGCAAATAAAAAAGTCAATACAATTATGAAAGTGACGGAGCAATGTATCAGAAATAAAAAAAATACATTTAAAGGAATTAACTTAATAAAATAACAATCAAAGTCTTTTGATTAGAGTCAGAATTTAAAAAAATTCGTGTATTTGACAACATTTGAATCTACAACTTCCTACACTTCGAGCTTATACGATAATCAGTATACTAGTGCACTACGCTACCCAAGTTTGTTAGGTATTTATGGTTCTGGTGAACAAGTCATAACGATGAATAGCAGCGTTCTACAATTCGGTTTCACGGAATGACATGCGAATATTTCTAATGTAAGCCGACCTCTGCGATTGTAATACCTGTACATGTGTCGCTGAATCGCATCATGTGCGGAAGGATCCAGCAGTGTTTTGTTAGTGCTGTGTATGAAAAGTGTGTATTTCATTAACATAATTAGTGCGTGTGAGTGTTGTTTTTGCTATGGTTATCATGTATGATGAAACGCGAAACAAAAGGGCGAGACCCAGTATTCGGAATCCAAATACATCAAGAAAGAATGACGGACAAGGAATTGGAAGTGAATTGAGCAATTGTGGCAGTTTGGCGACAGCGAACGATTCGAGCGTGACGCTGAGCACTCTGATTGGAGCAAACCAGCTCCAACGCGTGAAGGACCAACTATCAAGTAATTTTAATTAGACTATGGTAATGTGCCTCCTTCCACTAGCCCTAAGTATTCTAGCAGGTCACATGTGCGCGAATTTGTATCCTTCCTGGTCGCTTGTACAATGGTAAACTTTTGCCATGCAACTGCAGATCTAGCACTTGCTTGTGCCTCACTGTGCGGTAAGTTAGGCACCAGTCTTAAATACTGTACGTTAATAGTACTAGAAATCCTGCACACTGTCGTCGGAAGCATTAAATGCAGTAAAATGCCTAGCCGTAAGCATCTGGAGCGAGCTGAAGAAGAATGCGTATGCCGGGTTCAGATTAATTTGCCGGAGTCTTAAGGGGGGGGGGGGGGGGGAGAGAGAGAGACTGACAGATTGACTTTGTGCTGCACGCAAGCGGCCGCAAATCCCGTCCGCATGTTAGCTAACACTACAACTCGCCTCCGTAGCGTAGCGGTAGCGATACCGCCTACCACGCAGGGGGCCTGGGTTCGATTCCCGGCAGGGGACTGGGTGTTGTGTGTCCTTCATCATTTCATCATCACTGACTCGCAAGTCGCCGAAGTGGCGTCAAACTAAAAAGAACGTGCAATACGGCGACCGAACTCCCTCGAATGGGGCCTCCCGGCCAACAATACCATACGATCATTTCGTTTCACTACAGCTCGAACTGAGGGCATCATTGACTCGTAAATCTCCGAAGTGGCGTCAACTAAAAAGAACTTGCAATACGGCGTTCGAACTCCCCCGAATGGGGCCTCCCAGCCAACAATGCCATATGATCATTTCATTTCACTACAACTCGAACTGAGTGTAAGTTCTGGTGTGTTTGTTTCCACAGACGTATGCGCTCTGTCAACTGCTCCAGCTGGAATATGATAAATTATACATGGTCTTGCGAAGCAGCTGCATCAGTGTAAATGATTCTAGGTAGAGTTTGCGTGGTGGAAGCTCTGTGACACTGTTAGAATCGCATTATGCCGCTATATTCCACTTGAAAAACAAGGCGATGTATTTCACTCAAAATGCTAGGCATTCAACAAGGACTCTGACACCATTATGACATCATACATGTAGTGTAGCGATCATAGAAATACGATAAAGCTTATTAAGACATGTACAGGGACGTATTTATAGACTCTCATTCGATATCGACGAATTGCAGATCTTATGCACCAGATTTACTTTGTTCAGTCATCGTATACTAAATGTGCAGCAGCAAGACTCCCTTCGTCTTTAAAAAACCTGCATGTGGCATAGCGATCATAAAGGAGTTTAGGGTATACAGTCATATAGGCAATCATTTTTGCATTTCGCATGTAAGTGGAAACGGTCTCGTGAACTGTCATACGGCCGGGAGAGCAGCGTACTGACCATATGCTCCTCCATATCCACATCCAGTGACGCCTGTGGTCTGAGGATGACACGGCGGCCGGTCGGTACCATTGGGTCTTCATGGCCTGTTCGGGCGGAGTTTAGTTTTTATGTGGGTGGAAAACGAACGAAGAAATCGATAATACTGCTACCACATCATCCACACTGCGCAGTTGTTTGCAGAATATGTATTTAGATGTAGGCTCCTGTCTACAGCATGATTGCGAAACCGGTAGACTATAACGACTTGCATAGGGTTCATGACTGGTTGGAGTTGGAGCTGAATGTACATAAATGTAACGACTGAAACTAAAATGCCCAAAGAGACCTGTTACTGTTTCGTTATGTCATTGACCACAAATCACCAGAAACAGTACGGATCGTAAAATATCCGGACGTAACCATCTGCACGGTATCGAATTTCTTCCTGTACGTTAGTTTGCTATTTTTTCTTGTTGTGATAGCTCTCTACACAGCCAGTAACGGGTAGAGAGCAGACAACCTTCTAACTAATAGAACAGTGCTGTGACAACATGACGAGATTTCGAGTGAATTACCAGGGCTCTGTGACTTCGCTGGGGATATCTAGAACCAGCTTTACTCATCAAATTCAGGTTGATGCAAATGCCGTATATTGAAGCCTGGAAGATACGTGCATTCTGACAAAAGGGAGACCGAGAGGTGATCACTTTACCGCTTCTTCTAAGAGTTATAAAAGTAGACATATTGCTCTCTCCTACATACGTCTCGTGACTGCAATGAGAGAATTAGGAACTAATGTGAAGGTTTTTCACTGAGGGACATCCAGCAGGAGAAGTTACGTCTTTTCGTTTTTTCTCGGTAAATATGTTAGGGGAGGATAGGAAAGAAATAAAGGCGATATTACTGCTATGTTGTACATCTATATATCGATGGTAGAAGTGTTTGTAGTGGAGGGACTGTTAAGGGCGAGAATATGGGGGGAAAGCTGTGTCGTCCACGAAGGATCAGTCCTCATTCATTAAAGATTTTGGTGGCCTACCTCTAATTAAACTGCGCTGTGAAGGCACTGAATAAAAATCAACCGGCTTTTTAAAATATGTCTTTTTATTTTCATATAAAATGTGACACTGGTTTAGCACAACCAGATGGCGATGAGGGTCCACTCCCCTTTTTCTCTCTATTTGCAATCACGCTACTGACTGTGCTAAACCAGAAACGCATCAGTAAGAACTTTAAATTAGGTGCAATATCATGCAGCGAGGGACAACATCCTTCCTTTAGTTCTGTGTGCTTATAAATGGATAGACTGTCATCAGAGACTTCGCGAGTGACTGAGAAGAGGGGTTGGATAGTGCACATATTTCAGTGAGTCTTGTCTGTCTTCAAATAGATGGGCTGATATCTTAGTAGGTAGACTAAATTTATGTACACCACTGGCCATTAAAATTGCTACACCAAGAAGAAATGCAGATGATAAATGGGTATTCATTGGACAAATATATTATACTAGAACTGACATGTGAATACATTTTCACGCAATTTGGGTGCATAGATCCTGAGAAATCAGTACCCAGAACAACCACCTCTGGCCGTAATAACGGCCATGATACGCCTGGGCATTGTGTCAAACAGAGCTTTGATGGCGTGTACAGGTACAGCTGCCCATGCAGCTTCAACTCCTTACCACAGTTCATCAAGAGTAGTGACTGGCGTATTGTGACGAGCCAGTTGCTCGGCCACCATTGACCAGACGTTTTCAATTGGTGAGAGATCTGGAGAATGTGCTGGCCAGGGCAGCAGTCGAACATTTTCTGAATCCAGGAAGGCCCGTACAGGACCTGCAACATGCGGTCGAACATTATCCTGCTGAAATGTATGGTTTCACAGGGATCGAATTAAGGGTAGAGCCACGGGTCGTAAAACATCTGAAATGTAACCTCTACTGTTCAAAGTGCCGTCAATGCGAACAAGAGGTGACCGAGAAGAGTAACCAATGGCACCCCGTACCATCACGCAGGGTGATACGCCAGTATGGCGATGACGAATACACACTTCCAATGTGCGTTCACCGCGATGTCGCCAAACACGGATGCGACCATCATGATGCTGTAAACAGAACCTGGATTCATCCGAAAAAATTACGTTTTGCCATTCGTGCACCCAGGTTCGTCGTTGAGTACACCATCGCAGGCGCTCCTGTCTGTGATGCAACGACAAGGATAACCGCAGCCATGATCTCCGAGATGATAGTCCATGCTGCTGCAAACGTCGTCGAGCGTTTCGTGCAGATGGTTGTTGTCTTGCAAACGTCCCCATCTGTTGACCCAGGGATCGAGACGTGGCAGCACGACCCGTTACAGCCACGCGGATAAGATGCCTGTCATCCCGACTGCTAGTGATACGAGGCCGTTGGGACCCAGCACGGCGTTCCGTATTACCCTCCTGAACCCACCGATTCCATATTCTGCTAACAGTCATTGGATCTCGACCAACGCGAGCAGCAATGTCGCGATACGATAAACCGCAATCGCGATAGGCTACAATCCGACCTTTATCAAAGTTGGAAACGTGATGGTATGCATTTCTCCTCCTTACACGAGGCATCACAACAACGTTTCCCAGGCAATGCCGGTCAACTGCAGTTTGTGTATGAGAAATCGGTTGGAAACATTCCTCATGTCAGCACGTTGTAGGTGTCGCCACCGGCGCCAACCTTGTGTGAATGCTCTGAAACGCTAATCATTTGCATATCGCAGCATCTTCTTCCTGTCGGTTAAATTTCGCGTCTGTAGCACGTCATCTTCGTGGTGTAGCAATTTTAATGGCCAGTAGCGTATTTAAGCAGTTCCCCCACGCTGCCCCGATCCGCTCAACCGCTCAGCGTGCAGGGGGTAGAGACGCGAGGTGTCTACCGCTGCAGCCAACCTGGACAAGCGATGAACGTATATCAATTAAAAAACTGTAGTCTGATTAAAATTACTTGATAATTGATGTCTGTCACTTGCTGCTACAGTGTTGCCACATCAGCTGCTGGCTACCACTCGACTAAAAGCGACACACAGACATACATCAGGTCATTTCTCAAATGCTGTTAATTCAGAACAATGTTGGAAGCAGCCTTCGTGGGGTACGACAAAAATGCGTGATGTTCTGTCGGCAGCTGATTTTTCAAATGGCTCTGAGCACTATGAGACTTAACATCTGAGGTCATCAGTCCCCTAGAACTTAGAACTACTTAAACCTAACTAACCTAAGGACGTCACACACATCCATGCCCGAGGCAGGATTCGAACCTGCGATCGTAGCAGTCGCGCGGTTCCAGACTGAAGCGCCTAGAACCGCTCGGCCACACCGGCCGGCAACTGATTTTTAAATGGTCAATTACTGAATTGGCGCACGACGTGTTTTGTAGCCCTGAATTTAAACTCGTGAGCTAACCTAACCACAAGCTTGTGGTGTGTAAGATATCCAAGAAAATGGTGGTCAATAATCTGTGACAGAACTAAAACCATGATCGCTTTCTTCACGGCGATTAAAGGTAACCTCGATGAGCAAACTCGAGAGGAAAAAATTTCAGCTTTCAGTGCTAAAAGCAAACCACAATATCTCGCTGTCACTGTTACCAGCACCCGAAAGTACCCTCACAGTGGCTACACGAGCCACCGCATTACCATCCGTTGAGCAATCCTGATTGGTACTTGATTGCAGATTAAAGGCGACACAGGCAGATTCCAGTAGAAAAAAAAAATTACGGGAAAAAATGAGAGCAAATAAAAAAGTCAATACAATTATGAAAGTGACGGAGCAATGTATCAGAAATAAAAAAATACATTTAAACGAATTAACTTAATAAAATAACAATCAAAGTCTTTTGATTAGAGTTAGAATTTAAAAAAATTCGTGTATTTGACAACATTTGAATCTACAACTTCCTACACTTCGAGTTTATACGCTAATCAGTATACTAGTGCACTACGCTACCCAAGTTTGTTAGGTATTTATGGTTCTGGTGAACAAGTCATAACGATGAATAGCAGCGTTCTACAATTCGGTTTCACGGAATGACATGCGAATATTTCTAATATAAGCCGACCTCTGCGATTGTAATACCTGTACATGTGTCGCTGAATCGCATCGTGTGCGGAAGGATCCAGCAGTGTTTTGTTAGTGCTGTGTATGAAAAGTGCGTATTTCATTAACATAATTAGTGCGTGCGAGTGCTGTTTTTGCTATGGTTATCATGTATGATGAAACGCGGAACAAAAGGGCGAGACCCAGTATTCGGGATCCAAATACATCAAGAAAGAATGACGGACAAGGAATTGGAAGTGAATTGAGCAATTGTGGCAGTTTGGCGACAGCGAACGATTCGAGCGTGACGCTGAGCGCTCTGATTGGAGCAAACCAGCTCCAACGCGTGAAGGACCAACTATCAAGTAATTTTAGTTGGACTATGGTAATGCGCCTCCTTCCACTAGCCCCAAGTATTCTAGCAGGCCACATGTGGTCGAATATGTATCCTTCCTGGTCGCTTGTACAGTGATAAACTTTTGCCATGCAACTGCAGGTCTAGCACTTGCTTGTGTCTCACTGTGCGGTAAGTTAGGTACCAGTCTTAAATACTGTACGTTAATAGTACTAGAAATCCTGCACACTGTCGTCGGAAGCATTAAATGCAGTAAAATGCCTAGCCGTAAGCATCTGGAGCGAGCTGAAGAAGAATGCGTATGCCGGGTTCAGATTAATTTGCCGGAGTCTTAAGGGGGGGGGGGGGGGGGGGGGGAGAGAGAGAGACTGACAGATTGACTTTGTGCTGCACGCAAGCGGCCGCAAATCCCGTCCGCATGTTAGCTAACACTACAACTCGCCTCCGTAGCGTAGCGGTAGCGATACCGCCTACCACGCAGGGGGCCTGGGTTCGATTCCCGGCAGGGGACTGGGTGTTGTGTGTCCTTCATCATTTCATCATCACTGACTCGCAAGTCGCCGAAGTGGCGTCAAACTGAAAAGATCGTGCAATACGGCGACCGAACTCCCTCGAATGGGGCCTCCCGGCCAACAATACCATACGATCATTTCGTTTCACTACAGCTCGAACTGAGGGCATCATTGACTCGTAAATCTCCGAAGTGGCGTCAACTAAAAAGAACTTGCAATACGGCGTTCGAACTCCCCCGAATGGGGCCTCCCAGCCAACAATGCCATATGATCATTTCATTTCACTACAA
Source organism: Schistocerca americana (assembly GCF_021461395.2). NCBI lineage: Eukaryota > Metazoa > Arthropoda > Insecta > Orthoptera > Acrididae > Schistocerca > Schistocerca americana. The sequence goes on along the minus strand of NC_060119.1, from coordinate 144,520,526 downwards.
CTCGAACTGAGTGTAAGTTCTGGTGTGTTTGTTTCCACAGACGTATGCGCTCTGTCAACTGCTCCAGCTGGAATATGATAAATTATACATGGTCTTGCGAAGCAGCTGCATCAGTGTAAATGATTCTAGGTGGAGTTCGCGTGGTGGAAGCTCTGTGACACTGTTAGAATCGCATTATGCCGCTATATTCCACTTGAAAAACAAGGCGATGTATTTCACTCAAAATGCTAGGCATTCAACAAGGACTCTGACACCATTATGACATCATACATGTAGTGTAGCGATCATAGAAATACGATAAAGCTTATTAAGACATGTACAGGGACGTATTTATAGACTCTCATTCGATATCGACGAATTGCAGATCTTATGCACCAGATTTACTTTGTTCAGTCATCGTATATTAAATGTGCAGCAGCAAGACTCCCTTCGTCTTTAAAAAACCTGCATGTGGCATAGCGATCATAAAGGAGTTTAGGGTATACAGTCATATAGGCAATCATTTTTGCATTTCGCATGTAAGTGGAAACGGTCTCGTAAACTGTCATACGGCCGGGAGAGCAGCGTACTGACCATATGCTCCTCCATATCCACATCCAGTGACGCCTGTGGTCTGAGGATGACACGGCGGCCGGTCGGTACCATTGGGTCTTCATGGCCTGTTCGGGCGGAGTTTAGTTTTTATGTGGGTGGAAAACGAACGAAGAAATCGATAATACTTCTACCACATCATCCACACTGCGCAGTTGTTTGCGGAATATGTATTTAGATGTAGGCTCCTGTCTACAGCATGATTGCGAAACCGGTAGACTATAACGATTTGCATAGGGTTCATGACTGGTTGGAGTTGGAGCTGAATGTACATAAATGTAACGACTGAAACTAAAATGCCCAAAGAGACCTGTTACTGTTTCGTTATGTCACTGACCACAAATCACCAGAAACAGTACGAATCGTCAAATATCCGGACGTAACCATCTGCACGGTATCGAATTTCTTCCTGTACGTTAGTTTGCTATTTTTTCTTGTTGTGATAGCTCTCTACACAGCCAGTAACGGGTAGAGAGCAGACAACCTTCTAACTAATAGAACAGTGCTGTGACAACATGACGAGATTTCGAGTGAATTACCAGGGCTCTGTGACTTCGCTGGGGATATCTAGAACCAGCTTTACTCATCAAATTCAGGTTGATGCAAATGCCGTATATTGAAGCCTGGAAGATACGTGCATTCTGACAAAAGGGAGACCGAGAGGTGATCACTTTACCGCTTCTTCTAAGAGTTATAAAAGTAGACATATTGCTCTCTCCTACATACGTCTCGTGACTGCAATGAGAGAATTAGGAACTAATGTGAAGGTTTTTCACTGAGGGACATCCAGCAGGAGAAGTTACGTCTTTTCGTTTTTTCTCGGTAAATATGTTAGGGGAGGATAGGAAAGAAATAAAGGCGATATTACTGCTATGTTGTACATCTATATATCGATGGTAGAAGTGTTTGTAGTGGAGGGACTGTTAAGGGCGAGAATATGGGGGGAAAGCTGTGTCGTCCACGAAGGATCAGTCCTCATTCATTAAAGATTTTGGTGGCCTACCTCTAATTAAACTGCGCTGTGAAGGCACTGAATAAAAATCAACCGGCTTTTTAAAATATGTCTTTTTATTTTCATATAAAATGTGACACTGGTTTAGTACAACCAGATGGCGATGAGGGTCCACTCCCCTTTTTCTCTCTATTTGCAATCACGCTACTGACTGTGCTAAACCAGAAACGCATCAGTAAGAACTTTAAATTAGGTGCAATATCATGCAGCGAGGGACAACATCCTTCCTTTAGTTTTGTGTGCTTATAAACGGATAGACTGTCATCAGAGACTTCGCGAGTGACTGAGAAGAGGGGTTGGATAGTGCACATATTTCAGTGAGTCTTGTCTGTCTTCAAATAGATGGGCTGATATCTTAGTAGGTAGACTAAATTTATGTACACCACTGGCCATTAAAATTGCTACACCAAGAAGAAATGCATATGATAAATGGGTGTTCATTGGACAAATATATTATACTAGAACTGACATGTGAATACATTTTCACGCAATTTGGGTGCATAGATCCTGAGAAATCAGTACCCAGAACAACCACCTCTGGCCGTAATAACGGCCTTGATACGCCTGGGCATTGAGTCAAACAGAGCTTGGATGGCGTGTACAGGTACAGCTGCCCATGCAGCTTCAACACGATACCACAGTTCATCAAGAGTAGTGACTGGCGTATTGTGACGAGCCAGTTGCTCGGCCACCATTGACCAGACGTTTTCAATTGGTGATACATCTGGAGAATGTGCTGGCCAGGGCAGCAGTCGAACATTTTCTGAATCCAGAAAGGCCCGTACAGGACCTGCAACATGCGGTCGAACATTATCCTGCTGAAATGTAGGGTTTCACAGGGATCGAATGAAGGGTAGAGCCACGGGTCGTAACACATCTGAAATGTAACATCCACTGTTCGAAGTGCCGTCAATGCGAACAAGAGGTGACCGAGATGTGTAACCAATGACACCCCATACAATCACGCCAGGGTATACCCCAGTATGGCGATGACGAACACACGCTTCCAATGTGCGTTCACCGCGATGTCGCCAAACACGGATGAGACCATCATGATGCTGTAAACAGAACCTGGATTCATCCGAAAAAAAATACGTTTTGTCATTCGTGCACCCAGGTTCGTCGTTGAGTATCGCAGGCGCTCCTGTCTGTGATGCAGCGTCAAGGGTAACCGCAGCCATGGTCTCCGAGCTGATAGTCCATGCTGCTGCAAACGTCGTCGAACTGTTCGTGCAGATGGTTGTTGTCTTGCAAACGTCCCCATCTGTTGGGTCAGGGATCGAGACGTGGCTGCACGATCCGTTACAGCCATGCGGATAAGATGCCTGTCATCTTGACTGCTAGTGATACGAGGCCGTTGGGATCCAGCACGGCATTCCGTATTACCCTCCTGAACCCACCGATTCCATATTCTGCTAACAGTCATTGGATCTCGACTAACGCGAGCAGCAATGTCGCGATACGATAAACAGCAATCGCGATAGGCTACAATACGACCTTTATCAAAGTCGGAAACGTGATGGTACGCATTTCTCCTCCTTACACGAGGCATCACAACAACGTTTCACCAGCCAACGCCGGTCAACTGCTGCTTGTGTATGAGAAATCGGTTGGAAACTTTCCTCATATCAGCACGGTGTAGGTGTCGCCACCGGCGCCAACCTTGTGTGAATGCTCTGAAAAGCTAATCATTTGCATATCGCAGCATCTTCTTCCTGTCGGTTAAATTTCGCGTCTGTAGCACGTCATCTTCGTGGTGTAGCATATTTAATGGCCAGTAGTGTATATAAAATGTAGTGAATAAGGTTATGGAATTTCTCTGCAGTACAACATTTCTGATAGACAGACAGACATTCTTTCCGCATGCAATTCACGAATGATTCTAACTGCAGGCGAAGAACAAGTACACTCGACGTCTCCTATGAGTGACAAAATATGATTTTGGCCGACATGATAGAGAAACTTCAAACGAGGGCGGGAGCCATCTGCCATACCTGGAGTGTAACTAACACATTCTGTCGGAATAAGAGAAAATAAATACTGGGATTGTCAAACTGTAATTGAACGTGAATATGGTAAAACATATGGAGTCGTGTACCTTTGAAAACCCACCACACTATGGAAATAATTCCGTCAGTCGGAGAGAACTGATGATGGATAGACGGAGGTGATCGGATATTAAAGGTAGTGCTGATGTGGAAGATCTAGAAAACGTAAATGCAGGCAGACGTGGAGGATAACCAAGGGACAATCGAGGGCCACACTGCAGAGATGGCAAGTCTCGAGAAAGACGTGGTAAATAATACCAGACACCTCCGTTCAATGGCTCCCATGCTTATGACATACATTCAGCAGAGAGCACTCATGATAAAATGCCATTTAGGGATCGTTAGAGACCGCATGGGTAATGCTGACTTCAGCACCGCGAGGCTCCTCCGAGCCCTGATGCATGCATTGAAACCAATGAACAAATACAGCTCTCTTCTCAATTTCCGTAAATTATGTCTGAATATCAGGCAGAATACCAGAATATAATCCAGCCATGTTAGCTGAACCACCAAATCAATGATCTTTACAATTCGACACAGGCAAATCAAACAGTCTTAAAATTTCTGTAAGGAAATCAAACAGAGCCTTAGCTGTGGTAATTTGTGTAGAGGATAGCCGTAAACAATAATTCTTCTACTTCTAGCGAAGCACCAACAAATTTTATACAGACACTAAATTACTGTTTGGGTGTGTTGTTTCAGTGCTATGATTGTAAATGACTATGCACTTTTGATATCATCCAACAATTTTCTAAGAAGTGTATGACTTGGAAAGTAGGCAAAATTTCATTTTGTAGATCATAGGATGTCCATTTATAAGTTTCGCGCTGTAGATACGTTAAAAGTAGCTGGTTATTTTCACATTGAAGGCGTAAAAAGCTGTGTAAGTTACAAGTTTCATCAGTATGCCCTCGTATTGCAAACCTCAGCACAGCAAAGTAACGGAAGGAAGATATGATATTTAGTAAACAAGCTCGGTTTTCTACCATTTGTGTCAGTTTTTCGTATGAAACAGGCTAAATACAATGACACTAATTTTAAGGATTTGAATTTCAGTACAGCTTTCTGTGGCAGTTTGATGTTTCATCCACTTTCAACCTTTCTGACCGTTTCTTCCAGTACGAAAAAACCAATTTCCGTTAAAGTTTTTTTTCCATTTTATGAGATAACTGAAGACGATTTCCTTCAAGTACCTGTTTGCAAAATTTTGCAAAAAATGACATGCTTTACCTTATTATAATCGATCCACACAAACTGGTGGCTTCAAGAGGGATCATAACGGCGATGTTTTTTTTTCCCTGGAATAGTACTTTTTGTTATTGCCACATTACCGTCGTCATCTTTGCCTACGTTTTGACACACGACACCACTAATATTAGGTCTAGGTTCACCATCATAGTGGCGGCTGCTTTACAAGTGCACGTGAAGACCCTAACATTTGACCCCTTGCGGATTTATTGGTTATTTTTCTCTGAATTGTGTCAAACGTGACACAGCTGCTGTAATCTGAATGAAACATAAGGCCTTGCTATGCTATATTGTTACTGTGGTGTCACCGCCAGACACCAAACTTGCTAGGTGGTAGCTTAAATCGGCCGCGGTCCATTTAGTACATGTCGGACCCGCGTGTCGCCACTGTGTGATCGCAGACCGAGCGCCACCACAAGGCAGGTCTCGAGATACGGACTAGCACTCGCCCCAGTTGTACGGACGACATTGCTAGCGACTACACTGACGAAGCCTTTCTCTCATTTGCCGAGAGACAGTTAGAATAGCCTTCAGCTAAGTCCATGGCTACGACCTAGCAAGGCGCCATTAGCCTTACATAGTTTGATAGTTATCGTATGAAATGTCTCATCAAGAACGTGGTAAACCAATGACGGATTAAAAGTTAAGTATTCCCAACGCAACGTACTTTTCTTTACAGCAATTCATTGAGCGTCCTGTTTCAGACCATCAAGTCCGCCTGCTTGCTTAATGGCCGCCTCCCTTAAGTAATGTGCGTAGTGTTGGCAATCTGTCAACACTACAGTTACTCCTCTGGTCTCCGTGAAACTTGGCCTCAGGGTCGCGTCCACATCTGCTCAGTGACGCACATTTTCAGGAACATTTGCTCATGTGTAACTATCATGACGTAATTGCATGATGGGTCAATTACATATAGATTTGATAAATAAATGCGCAGGTCATGGCGTGCACAGCCAGCCCTTAACTACAAGTTTATGCCAATGCCACTAGGTGGCAACACACTGTGGCAGACGCTTGGCATAAATCCTGCTAGATGGCAGCACTCTGTACATAGTAAAATTAGATGGGATTTCAGTGCATATCGTAATTATAGTGACAGAAAAACTTATTTTTTGGGTTTCTGAATGAGTTACAATATATTGAGTTTTTGATTTTATCACACAGTATTCCTTTTGTATTCCTAATAGAAGAGTAGGCTTGTCTAGTGGGTTTCTTGTACCTGTGGTTAAGCGACCACTTGAATTTAACCGTTTCCTGAAACGGCGGTTTGGGTTTGAAGTCAGTTGTTCACTATGCAGGTAGCAGTACGATCGACAAACAGTGAATGGGCTTTCGTGTGCAGTATTAACATGAACTCTGTTGTCTATTTCAAACGCTAACATAAAACTGAATTATGGCGAAGTTAGTCGCAAAGGAACTAGGGCTCCCCAGACTAGATTTATTGATTGAGAAAGTGACGAAATCAAATAAGCATGGCTCCAAGCGAACATTTAACGAAGTTTACAACAAGCATAAGTTGTTGTGTGGGCGCAACGGAAGAAATGGACTGTGTTATTTCCCACGTCTGATTTTTCAGCCCAGAAGTTAGTTCGTGGGCTAATGCAAGGATTTTGTAAATGTGTCCAAAAAATAATAAAAAAGTACGAAAACTCTCACTTACACAAAAATGCGAAACCGAGAGCAGCAAAGCTAACACATTATTTTCTTGCTCCAAGCTGTACTTAGTTACGTACAAAACAAATTGCATAAAAACAATTCTTTCTTTCATCAGACTAAGTTATGCACATTATTATTATTATTATTGACAATGGCTGCAGCTGTATAAATTTGTTCAGAATCATTAATGTTATACAGTAGAAGCTATTTCACATTCTCAAGTTTACCTGAATCTAAGTATTTGTGAACACTCGAAATGTATACTCACGAGCCGCCAGTGACCATCACTAACTTTTGGCACCATTATCATTTTTCTTCCTAATTATAACATGTCAGTATTAAGGTGGTCAGTAAGGGGCAAATGACTGATTAATAATTAGACCGAGCCGTAGTAACACTAACTGGCCATCGACGTTGTCCACTTTGTTTCGTATTGGTGGCGCGCAGCGTGAAACGTTAAGAACTTTGGATATGATGCAGGGGACACGCCGTCACGTCACATGCAGACGTTAGAGCAGTAGCAGAGATGAACTCGCAATAGATGGTCAAATCGGCATTTTCTCGTAACTAATCATTACATACTCTTAAGCAACAATGTACATGCAGGTTTAACGGATTTCCTGGTACAGAGGGTGGGGAATGCAAGTTTGAACTTTTGGGGGAAGGGCAATAACCCTACCCCCCGGAGTCTGTGCCTCTGCTCCAGTAGGCAGATGAACATGTAAATTCTTACCTGACAGTAAGACAGTAACAAAAAACTATAATACAGATAATAATATTACGCTATTGTTATATACCGCCACCTAAGATAAACATGTATTACAAGCCAATGAAGATGCTTTGATGTATAAAAAGAAGTGGAACGCATATGGTATAAAACTAATTGCCTTTCACTCAGCTGCATAGACGGACCACATTTCCAAGAATACAGAAGCAACTATTGGACGATGGAAACATAAAAAATGTCGAACATACAACGTTTGTCATTAATTTTCAGCTAAGAGTTCAGCTGAAAGAGGGACAATATAACTACAGGAATATGTGTGTACTTACTCCCTCCAGCAGTGTGTATATCGGTTTTATAGAGAAACATATCATCACGAATTACCATGGTCTTTCCGTGAATTCGTATCTGGAGGAAAGGGATCAGCTATTTTGATGACGAACACCTTCCGTTTGTTTTCGAAGAGCTTGGGTGCAAGAACAAAAACTCGGAAGACAGCGGTCCGTTTATGACTTTACTAGGAAGGTTTTTCAACCACGAGTCTCATTCACGTAACGTGGTGTCAATGGCCATATTACTCGCGGCACTGTTGTATGTAACGGTTTCAACATGCAAGCGAGATATGAGCCGGCTTTTCTCGTGTTGATAAACGCTATCGCGCAACAGCGGTGTGCAACATGACCACTCGCCTACAAAAGGCAGTTGTCTACATACAAGTGTCATTACTTAGCAATCGCTCTCTGTTATTCGATCAGTACGGCAGCGCCAGAATTGACATACGCACTCACCTAAGTATTGGACGCAATGAATTTATATTTTGGTGTATTCCTCGAAACAAATACATGAGTCCAACGTAGTTTTTTTTTATTTTTGTACGAGGACAATCCGCATTCGGGAGGACGACGGTTGAATCCCACGTCCGGCCATCCTGATTTAGGTTTCCCGTGATTTCCCTAAATCGCTCCAGGCAAATGCCGGGATGGTTCCTTTCAAAGGGCACGGCCGACTTCCTTCCCCGTCCTTCTCTAACCCGATGAGACCGATGACCTCGCTGTCTGGTCTCCTTCCCCAAAACAACCAACCAACCAACGAGGACAATCAATGAGGGCATCCGAGGGGAATTTGTAAGTGTGGCACAACGTAAAAAGAATTAATAGCCCTTTCTTTTACGAGAAAAACAATAATTGTTTAACATACTCCTCTTACTTACAAGATACAATGACGCTTCGAGGAATGAGGAAGATAGGCGTGCTTGTGCTTACGCTGTCACAAGCGTGAAAAATCTGTGCTGCCTTACGAAGGAAAGGTTATGGCAGCTGAGCTTATGGCTATGCCACGCAAACTTTTAGACAGGGTGTTTCACAATTCATGTTACACACTTCTAGAGGTTTTAGAGGGGACTTACAAGGGGAGGCCGCCAATTGTGAAATTCAGATTCGATTCATACTGCGCATAATAAAAGCTCATGGCCAGAGGTGTAATGTGACAAAGCACCAAGATGCACTTCTCAGCCGTTGTCGAGAAAATCGACAGTTAAAAGAAACCGTTGCGGTGAAATACTCTTCTACGATTAATAATTTTATACATCGTCGTGGCGCAGCGGTAAGCACTCGGGTTTGTAATCCGAAGGTTACCGGATCGAATCTCCCGCCATGCAATTTTTTTTAGTATTTGTTTTTTGTAATTCAAATATATATATATATATATATATATATATATATATATATATATATATATATATATACTATTAATGAATTGCTTATGCATGTTGGTGAAGACGGATCGCTCTCCAATTGTACCGCCTCCATTTTTCCGTTTTTTTGACAGGGTGTACTAAAGCTCTCCCGTCCGCACTGATTTTCGACGATGTTATAAGTTGCACTAGGGACCGCATCTACCTTCTTTCGAAGTTAGCACGCAACTACGCTGTTATGCGGCGGCTCGTTTCGGCCCATTCAACATCTGTCCTTCAAGTTTAACGAGCGAGTAACGGAGTTTATATTTCATACCTGCCGCATCAAATTTGTGTTCGTGGGGTCTCTATTCTAATTCGAACGTTTGACTTACGCTATATGTATTCGTTTCGCAATACCGTTTCTACGTCTTCCGTTAACTATACGTGGTTAACATTATGAAGACAATTAATAACATTTGTGAAATACAACTTTGTTTGCGGAAAACATAATCATGTTCGAAGTCGCCTTTATTCCACGACAAACGACTTTCAACAACTTATTATATGCATAATTGTTGCAACTGATTTCCGAGAATTGTATATATATATATATATATATATATATATATATATATATATATATATATTTGAATTACAAAAAACAAATACTAAAAAAAAGGGTTGCACGGCGCGAGATTCGATCCGGTGACCTTCGGATTACGAACCCGAGCGCTTACCGCTGCGCCACGACGCTGTAAAAAATGGTTCAAATGGCTCTGAGCACTATGGGACTCAACTGCTGAGGTCATTAGTCCCCTAGAACTTAGAACTAGTTAAACCTAACTAACCTAAGGACATCACAAACATCCATGCCCGAGGCAGGATTCGAACCTGCGACCGTAGCGGTCTTGCGGTTCCAGACTGCAGCGCCTTTAACCACACGGCCACTTCGGCCGGCCACGACGCTGTAGAAAACTATTAATCGTAGAGAGTATTTCACGGCAACGGTTTCTTTTAACTGTCGATTTTCTCGACAACGGCTGAGAAGTGCATCTTGGTGCTTTGCCACACTACACCTCTGGCCATGAGCTTTTATTATGCGCAGTATGAATCGAATCTGAATTTCACAATTGGCGGCCTCCCCTTGTTAGTAGATCAAGCTTTGCGTAAGAGCCCATGTCCGGAAACGGTTCGTTTCTATGTTACAAGTAACACAAGAAATACACATTTCACTCATTTTTATTGTGATATTACAACAGTTGTGTGATATGACGACCACCACGTTCGGTGCACGCAGTGAATCTGCACAGTAAGCTCGCATGAACTCTGTCCAACATGCGTGGTGTAATCCGTGCAACCAGATCTTCCTCTGACTGGACAGGGGTCTCGTAAACAAAACTCTTCATGTGGTCCCACAAGAAAAAGTTCAAAGGGGTTAAATCTGGGGATCTTGGTGACCAAGCATATGGTCCACCTCGACCGATCCACCTACTCCATAGACTGCGTTTAGATGGTTTTGGACGTAAACTACAAAATGTACTGCCTGGTCGTCTTACTGGATTCACAAATCGTGCCGAATGTCCAATGGCACATCTTCCAAACACCCCGCCAGCACTTGTTGCAAGAATGTGAAGTACCAAGTTGGGTGGGAAGATGGGTCTACGGGCCAATCAAGGACCATCGGAGATACCTGCTCAGACATTGATGCCGAAGATGTGCTGAAATCATCGTGTACACGTGGCTTTGGGGTTTTCTTGATCCCAAATGTGGCTATTTCGCGCGTTCAAAACACGTTCCCCGTCGAAATGCTCTTCCTCAGTGTACAAAATTCGCCTTGGAAACTGAGGAAAATCCACGTGTAACGTCGCGAGTTAATGCGCGGTAACATTCGTTGCTATACAGCAGTATTGGAGCCGGAGGCTGTGAAAGAAACCGCCACTTGTGTCTTAGCCAATGAGTCATGTACATCTACTACACCGGTAGTGTGAGAACAGCTCCTGTGTCATTTCTTAGCGACCTTACTTTCACCACCTATAAGAACCTAAATAAATGATATTAAATACTATTCAATCATTTTCAAAATCGGTACACTACCTTTTGACATTCAGGAGAAGATTGTGTCCAAATTTTGGCTTTATAACTATCATATCTTTAGAGATAGAAAAAAAAATACTAAAAAAGTCAAAAACCGACATTCAGTTAGGAAATATAATAGTTTATCTGTTAAATGTGATGTTTCTCATTATGTGTAAAATGAATGAATATTGAGTTCCTCCCATTTGATATGCGTCGTGACTAATGCTGATGTATCCAGAATGAGATTTTCACTCTGCAGCGGAGTGTGCGCTGATATGAAACTTCCTGGAAGATTAAAACTGTGCGCCCGACCGAGACTCGAACTCGGGACCTTTGCCTTTCGCGGGCAAGTGCTCTACCAACTGAGCTACCGAAGCACGACTCCCGCCCGGTATTCACAGCTTCACTTCTGCCAGTATCTCGTCTCCTACCTTCCAAACTTTACAGAAGCTCTCCTGCGAAACTTGCAGAACTAGCACTCCTGAAAGAAAGGATATAGCGGAGACATGGCTTAGCCACAGCTTTCTTTTTTTTCAGAAATCCGTAAGAAGGGCCGAATGTATTAACTCAAATTAGTGCTGAAATTAATGACTGTGAAAACATTGTTTAATTCGGATTGGGTTTGGACAGATTTCTGGCTGCTGTGCGTGCGAAATGAGTGTATGAATTGTGAACTTGAAGAAAATAACCAGTAGTTTAAATGTGAACTGAATAGTACCATTTCTTTGGCTGTAAGAACAAATAAACAATTTTGTGTGGAAATTTCGGACATTGTTTTCTAGAAGCCAATCCTTTATCTTACCTCCCGATAAATTTTTTAATGACAGTTTTTCTCCAGAACTTTATTTCATTACTAGAGTTGCACGGCCTCAGTAATTGTGCGTATTAGATGGTGTTTCTTATCTATGCTGCTTTTACATCATCTTGTAACTATCTATGTTGCCAAGTGGAGGGATATCGAGCAGACGCCGTTCTGAGGTAGGTGAAATTTTAATTATTAGCCTGCACATGGAGTTCTCAAACCCCGCCTCGTCGCAAACGCAACGGTATAAAAACCAAGCACAGAAATGTACAGAAGTACATGTGGAACAAAATCCGCCGGGAGCATGGCGTGTACCTCCTGAGAGTGATGCAAGTGTGGAGTTGCTGCTCATGCAGAACACGCCAGACAGACGAGTGACACATATGCAAGTCACGTGCAAAGGCTCGAGTAATCTTCGGTGGGTTCTCTTCAACTTGAGGAAACACTACCTCTTCCAGCGCGACAGTGCGCCGCGTCATGTAGCACCATAGTGTGCCTTATCGTTTGTGAATTTCCCAGTTTCCTGCAGCCAAGTTCTACTCTGGCAAACATGGGATGAGATGGAGTCACACGATTTGGAAAGTACTTGTGGTACAGACGCTGAGCTTCTCTTTCGTTATGGTAAAATCGCCATAAATCGACAACATACCGGTGTACTCCACGAACGTATACTCAGGCATTGCCGGCCGCGGTGGTCTAGCGGTTCTAGGTGCTCAGTCCGGAACCGCGCGACTGCTACGGTCGCAGGTTCGAATCCTGCCTCGGGCATGGATGTGTGTGATGTCCTTAGGTTAGTTAGGTTTAAGTAGTTCTAAGTTCTAGGGGACTGACGACCACAGATGTTAAGTCCCACAGTGCTCAGAGCCATTTCAATTCAGGCATTCTGTTATTGCAGTACCAGACACCATAACATCAACTGACGCATGAAAATAAGGTAGATGAAAACTGAGGACATTACGTGACATCGCGTCATCGTACCATTAATGAATGTGGGTAGACATAACTGGCGAACTGTGTAAAAACCTAGCACGCCACTGAGTAGCTCTTGTTTTCCTTGTAACATTGTGAGGTTACAAGGGATACTGTAATAGTATAACTAATTTGCTGGATGTGGTAATGTTTACTGTGGAAGAACAGTTGTCGTGTAGCAAATACACTCCTGGAAATGGAAAAAAGAACACATTGACACCGGTGTGTCAGACCCACCATACTTGCTCCGGACACTGCGAGAGGGCTGTACAAGCAATGATCACACGCACGGCACAGCGGACACACCAGGAACCGCGGTGTTGGCCGTCGAATGGCGCTAGCTGCGCAGCATTTGTGCACCGCCGCCGTCAGTGTCAGCCAGTTTGCCGTGGCATACGGAGCTCCATCGCAGTCTTTAACACTGGTAGCATGCCGCGACAGCGTGGACATGAACCGTATGTGCAGTTGACGGACTTTGAGCGAGGGCGTATAGTGAGCATGCGGGAGGCCGGGTGGACGTACCGCCGAATTGCTCAACACGTGGGGCGTGAGGTCTCCACAGTACATCGATGTTGTCGCCAGTGGCCGGCGGAAGGTGCACGTGCCCGTCGACCTGGGACCGGACCGCAGCGACGCACGGATGCACGCCAAGACCGTAGGATCCTACGCAGTGCCGTAGGGGACCGCACCGCCACTTCCCAGCAAATTAGGGACACTGTTGCTCCTGGGGTATCGGCGAGGACCATTCGCAACCGTCTCCATGAAGCTGGGCTACGGTCCCGCACACCCTTAGGCCGTCTTCCGCTCACGCCCCAACATCGTGCAGCCCGCCTCCAGTGGTGTCGCGACAGGCGTGAATGGAGGGACGAATGGAGATGTGTCGTCTTCAGCGATGAGAGTCGCTTCTGCCTTGGTGCCAATGATGGTCGTATGCGTGTTTGGCGCCGTGCAGGTGAGCGCCACAATCAGGACTGCATACGACCGAGGCACACAGGGCCAACACCCGGCATCATGGTGCGGGGAGCGATCTCCTACACTGGCCGTACACCACTGGTGATCGTCGAGGGGACACTGAATAGTGCACGGTACATCCAAACCGTCATCGAACCCATCGTTCTACCATTCCTAGACCGGCAAGGGAACTTGCTGTTCCAACAGGACAATGCACGTCCGCATGTATCCCGTGGCACCCAACGTGCTCTAGAAGGTGTAAGTCAACTACCCTGGCCAGTAAGATATCCGGATCTGTCCCCCATTGAACATGTTTGGGACTGGATGAAGCGTCGTCTCACGCGGTCTGCACGTCCAGCACGAACGCTGGTCCAACTGAGGCGCCAGGTGGAAATGGCATGGCAAGCCGTTCCACGGGACTACATCCAGCATCTCTACGATCGTCTCCATGGGAGAATAGCAGCCTGCATTGCTGCGAAAGGTGGATATACACTGTACTAGTGCCGATATTGTGCATGCTCTGTTGCCTGTGTCTATGTGCCTGTGGTTCTGTCAGTGTGATCATGTGATGTATCTGACCCCAGGAATGTGTCAATAAAGTTTCCCCTTCCTGGGACAATGAATTCATGGTGTTCTTATTTCAATTTCCAGGAGTGTACAAGTCAATATATTTATGGAGTCACCTTCTTGATAAAGAGACGAGGCAGCATATAACAGTTTCACATTGAATTACTTAGTTACATAATTGCCTATGTCTAGCCGGCCGGAGTGGCCGTGCGGTTCTAGGCGCTACAGTCTGGAACCGAGCGACCGCTACGGTCGCAGGTTCGAATCCTGCCTCGGGCATGGATGTGTGTGATGTCCTTAGGTTCGTTAGGTTTAATTAGTTCTAAGTCCTAGGCGACTGATGACCTCAGAAGTTAAATCGCATAGTGCTCAGAGCCAATTGCCTGTGTCTCAGTGCATAACTTAGTACATATGTTAATAATGTAAGATGTGCTTGTCTTGCTAATCAGTGGATTTGCTGGGTATCTGATCACCGAAATAGGAGTACTCCATAAACATAAGAGCTCTTCAAAATTGTTCGAAACTTAAATTTAAAGCATAGTAGCAGGGACAATATTTTGGACATTAAAGAACAATTTTTTATATAAAAATTAAGTTGTAATGATGTTTGAGAACCTCTTCATAATAAGTTATTGTCTTTTATTGTTAAGGTACTGTTCAGTTTTCGATCTATGTAGAGCAAAATGAGTATTTCGTACGCCACACCTTTTAGGCAAAGACGTGATTAAACAAAAGAAGAGGGGTGAAATTACCAAAAAGTGGAGTGCCCTTAAATATGTAAATAATCTGATGATTGTCTACAAAATATTATAAGGTATTTAGTTTTATGTATTTTAATATTGTAACATTGTAAATGCATGATGGCCGTGTTCAGAAATAATATATTTGACTAATGTAGTGTCACGTGACCGGACACAGGACAGAGGATAGGGGACAAAGGTCGTGGTCTTTTGATCGTGGTCCGTCGGTGCGGTAAGGTCGGTGCGGCTAAAAGCCGCCGACATAGTATCACATGACCATCAGTTTGTTTTGTGGATGTGATTTAGTAAAATAAAAACGTTTTCATTCTAAACTGTTGTCGGTGTAAATCATTTGTGAACGATCGTGATTTAGACAAATACTTGAATTCATTCACTGCTGCACTTGGGCTGGCTATTTACTCAATATAGGGCGCGAAAGCAACTGTGCACAACCGAACCCCTTTTGCAGACGAGTCATGATAAAAGGTTGTGTACTAGCCCGAGTGAAGTTGCAGCATGGAATGGGTGTGAATTTCTAAGGGACCAAACTGCTTAGGTCATCGGTCTCTAGACTTACACACTATTTAAACTAATTTACGCTAAGAACAACACGCACACCCATGCCCGAGGGAGGACTCGGACCTCCTGCGGGAGGGTCCTCGAAGTCATTGACATGGCGCCTCTAACCGCGCGGCCACTCTGCGCGGCTGTAACATGGAAACGAACCATTTCCGGACATGTGTTTCTTTGTAAAACTATATCTACTAAGTCCTCTCTACAACCTCTAGAAGGGTGTAATATGAATCGTGAAACACCATGTCCATCAAGAGAGCATTAGATCGCTTTTATCTCTGATCAGCGTCTGAACTAGTGAGATGTCTCTTCCGTGAATGGAACAATCATTTAGCGACATAGGTCACCAGCAACTTCATATTTAAAGTCACGACTGGGAATTAGGGTGTTACCATGAGCTGTGCAAAAGTTCATTGCAGCATTCCTAGAAATAAAACAGCAGACAAGCGACAAAGCAGCCACTTAACGACGGAGAAGAGGATGCCAACCGCATCTATCCGAGCAGATACGATGTTACAAGTCAACTGTAACGAATTATGATCGACATATCCTATTCTCTGCCATCTTTGTTATACGTGCTACTACACATAAAAGGCTCTACAGTAGGGGTGTGCAACCCACGGCCCTCATGCGGCCCAAAACAAGAAAAGAAAAAAAAATGTTTCATTTATGTAAGGGTATGATAAATTGAATAGTTTCATTTTAAACCAAGACCCACGTAAGCTAAAAGATTGGACACCCCTGCTCTAGAGTCTTACATCTGCCACACACAAAACCACCAAAACACACGTTTTTCAACTTCAGCTTAATGAGTAAATTACACATTGAAAGGTGAACGGCACTTCATTTATTTGGCCTCCGCAGTGTGTACTCAATTTAGGCATCTGAAACATGTGGCTGCACTGTACACTGAATTCTATGGAAAGAATCTATGAACGCATATTTACAGATATAAGAGCACAAACTGTCACAATTTTGTCCACCATAAATTGTTAACGAATATATTTAAAAGTAAATGAGGCACTTTTATCAATTCACAGCATTTCTGAAATTTCATAAAAAGCAAGACACAAAAATGAAATATGCATACCATTGACACATACAGATTTTCCACAATACTCTTCTGGAAATTAACTATCACTTTATTTATGCGAATGTCTTTAGTAAACAGAAGAGAAGAAGCTGATTGAGTCACCTGGTATCCCATACTCAGCAATGTTTTCGAAGTCCCACTGTTCACAGTCAAATCTGGGACATGAAAGCAAAATGTGGTTTACATCAGCTTCCTATTCAAAATCTCAGTCACATGCAGGAAAATTGCAAATGTTGATTCGATATAGATGGGGAGGAAAAGAGGTGTGGTATGAAGTGGAGTCGTATGGAGGTAAAAATCGTTGATCACTCCAAATGTATCCCCTTAAACCACGACTTTGCTGGAATTCGTGGTTGTAAACACCGCACAATAATCACCTTTTGTTTGTTGGGACACGTTCGGCATCTCTTGCCATTGATGTTTTCGTAAGTAGTTTGTATACGGCAATTTCAGATCAAGGACAACGCCTATGGAAGCAGCTTGCTTCGCTAATACGTCAACTTCCTCATTACAGCAAATGCGTGCGAGGGACTGTAGCCATAGCAGATGGATTGTCTGCTGCCTCCGTATACTGCGCACATATTCCCAAATCGCATCCGATACTCAACAGTTGGTCGTTTTATTCCATCTCCGGTTCTCAATATTTTTAAGGACTCTCTGGGAGTCAGAGACACGATTAATATCTTTGAGAATGAAATCGAAATTAGAAACTTGAGTGCTTCCAAACGAGCCACTGTCTCCTCCATAAGAATAGTTGTGCTCTTAAGCAGATCGAAGGCTTTCCGGATTTGGAGCTGGGTGCATAGAAAATCACATTCATTATACTCCTCTTGTGCTATTTTGGCTCCATCGTTATGCATTCATCATTAAGGGGGGACTTTGATGAAAAGCACACACTATTTCAAAAATGCACCAAATCCACAGTTTTGGAGATATGGCAATAAAATTTTGTACCACGCTTTACATGAAAGCAACACATTTACATATACAATCCTTTGATTATACATATTCAACTTTTTTTGAATGAAATTTGAAGTTTTATTTTCAAAAAATAATGTATGTTCCTTTTTCTCAGAAAGTATTCCAGAGATTTCTACAAAAATTTGTCTGTTTCATCTCTTTATATGTTGTAAGCTTCTCTCATGAGGTTTTTGGAATAGGTCAAATATGAGAATTTTCATAATTTTTTAATTATAATTCCACAAGTACAATTTTAAATTCATGCAAAATTCCAAGCACTTTGCCCCGTATCTCAGCTTGCAATCAGAATTTCAAATTTTGCTCTCGAGACAACGTTTATTAGGTTTACAGAAATATGCGCACAAAATTTCATAATTCTAGCATTCATAGAATCTAAGAAGAGATACATAAACTTTAAAAAACAAACTTTGTAGGAAACGCAATTTAAAGTTCAGTCTAACTTTTTTCCTTATGTCACTTCTTCAGAAGGCACCACATTTGTACTCTGGGTCGTCTTTCGCTTCAAGGCTTCTCTTCTGGTTTCTTGTTGTCTGTCTTCTTTCCTTTACGCCGGTTGAAGTGGCCGTGCGGTTAAAGGCGCTGCAGTCTGGAACCGCAAGACCGCTACGGTCGCAGGTTCGAATCCTGCCTCGGGCATGGATGTTTGTGATGTCCTTAGGTTAGTTAGGTTTAACTAGTTCTAAGTTCTAGGGGACTAATGACCTCAGCAGTTGAGTCCCATAGTGCTCAGAGCCATTTGAGCCAATCTGGCAGCTGAGTGTGTCAAGATCATATTAAACTAAAGGCAAATGCGAAGGACGTAGAGTAGAACATAAGATAGGAAACAAAGCGTTACAGCTTATACAGACGGACGGAAGTTTATTCTTTCTATAGGGTGTAGTCCATACTCGGTAAATACACTCCTGGAAATGGAAAAAAGAACACATTGACACCGGTGTATCAGACCCAGCCATACTTGCTCCGGACACTGCGAGAGGGCTGTACAAGCAATGATCACACGCACGGCACAGCGGACACACCAGGAACCGCGGTGTTGGCCGTCGAATGGCGCTAGCTGCGCAGCATTTGTGCACCGCCGCCGTCAGTGTCAGCCAGTTTGCCGTGGCATACGGAGCTCCATCGCAGTCTTTAACACTGGTAGCATGCCGCGACAGCGTGGGCGTGAACCGTATGTGCAGTTGACGGACTTTGAGCGAGGGCGTATAGTGGGCATGCGGGAGGCCGGGTGGACGTACCGCCGAATTGCTCAACACGTGGGGCGTGAGGTCTCCACAGTACATCGATGTTGTCGTCAGTGGTCGGCGGAAGGTGCACGTGCCCGTCGACCTGGGACCGGACCGCAGCGACGCACGGATGCACGCCAAGACCGTAGGATCCTACGCAGTGCCGTAGGGGACCGCACCGCCACTTCCCAGCAAATTTGGGACACTGTTGCTCCTGGGGTATCGGCGAGGACCATTCGCAACCGTCTCCATGAAGCTGGGCTACGGTCCCGCACACCGTTAGGCCGTCTTCCGCTCACGCCCCAACATCGTGCAGCCCGCCTCCAGTGGTGTCGCGACAGGCGTGAATGGAGGGACGAATGGAGACGTGTCGTCTTCAGCGATGAGAGTCGCTTCTGCCTTGGTGCCAATGATGGTCGTATGCGTGTTTGGCGCCGTGCAGGTGAGCGCCACAATCAGGACTGCATACGACCGAGGCAGACAGGGCCAACACCCGGCATCATGGTGTGGGGAGCGATCTCCTACACTGGCCGTACACCACTGGTGATCGTCGAGGGGACACTGAATAGTGCACGGTACATCCAAACCGTCATCGAACCCATCGTTCTACCATTCCTAGACCGGCAAGGGAACTTGCTGTTCCAACAGGACAATGCACGTCCGCATGTATCCCGTGGCACCCAACGTGCTCTAGAAGGTGTAAGTCAACTACCCTGGCCAGCAAGATCTCCGGATCTGTCCCCCATTGAGCATGTTTGGGATTGGATGAAGCGTCGTCTCACGCGGTCTGCACGTCCAGCACGAACGCTGGTCCAACTGAGGCGCCAGGTGGAAATGGCATGGCAAGCCGTTCCACAGGACTACATCCAGCATCTCTACGATCGTCTCCATGGGAGAATAGCAGCCTACATTGCTGCGAAAGGTGGATATACACTGTACTAGTGCCGACATTGTGCATGCTCTGTTGCCTGTGTCTATGTGCCTGTGGTTCTGTCAGTGTGATCATGTGATGTATCTGACCCCAGGAATGTGTCAATAAAGTTTCCCCTTCCTGGGACAATGAATTCACGGTGTTCTTATTTCAATTTCCAGGAGTGTACAATCTCGACTTCCAAATACAAAGTAGTACACGAAAACCATGCCTTGACTGTAAAATTTATATGATAACATTTGGCGTCTAATGCTCAAGGGCGTCTCCCGTGCCTCCACTAAAAGGACATTCGTGGGCGTCGAACGCAGGGCTCATTGTGATACAATAGACAAGCATCATCTTGTCGAGATTGAATAATTCCTCAGCACACGGTGAGTAAAGTACTGTGATGTGCTCCTCACCACACACGGGTGCAAGAGTGCATTACATTTAACTCTTATTCATGCCCGCCTCGATAGCTGCGGATCACGGCTGCAGGTTGGTGACAACGGGCCCGGATTCGATACCCAGGCAGGTTGAAGATTTTTTCCGCTCGGAGACTGGGTGTTGTTCTGTCCTTACATTCGTATCGTCGTAATTGACAAGAAAAATCATCTCCATTATAGAGATGGCTGAATGAGTCCACCCAAAAGCCAACAAATTGAAATAATAATAAAAAAAAACCTTCTGCACACTCAGTAACAGTAGTCCGCATATGAGGCGCTCCGCTTAGCCGAGAGTCAAATATCATTCCGAGGAATCGAGCAAGAGATTTATCTGGAAAATGTACTTTCTAGCGTGGCGTCAGCATCAAATTGAGCAGCACTCGATTTGTAAAAGGGATGGTCACCAAATCCTCAGCCAAAATCTCCAGCCCGTTACTTGACAGCCGTTGATCGATGTGTGCTCTGGTAGTGAGTAATGCCGTGTTGGTCGGAAGGTAGGACTCGGCCGTGGAATAAGCACTTGCACCGTCTGCATACTGCAATATCTTAGTGGGGAGAGAGGTGATTCTGCGTCCAAAATCATAAGTACGATGTCTGTGCAAAAAATTCCGGAACTTTAACCACAGAATCTTTCTACACTTACCTCTAACTTATTGTGCATGATCTCCTTCGAAATGTTCTCTTCCACAATCGATGCACCGCTCCCAAAGCCGTTTCCACTTCTGGAAGCAGCCTTGGTACGACTCATGCTGGATCGCGAGAACTGCCATCTGTGAATTTTCTGTTATCTCATCTTTCGTTACCAATCTTTCAATGGGGTTTTCAACTCTGGAAATAAAAAAGTCCGCAAGGGCCAGGTCTGGAGAGCACGAATAGTGAGGCGGCACAGTTATTTCGTCTTTTGAGCGATAGTCACGCGCCAACAGGGATGAATGCGCAGGTGTGTTATCGTGATGCAAGAGCCATTAATTGTCTCGCCATATTTCAGGCCGTTTCCTTCTCACATTTACTCACAGATGTCGGAACACGTCTCGATACTACCATCGATTAACAGTGTGTCCCTGTGGCACGACCCGGCCGCTGTGACCGAGCGGTTCTAGGCGCTTCAGTCCAGAACCTCGCTGCTGCTACGGTCGCAGGTTCGAATCGTGCATCGGGCATGGATGTGTGTGATGTCCTTAGATTAGTTAGGTTTAAGTTTCTTTGTTACTGTGGCTAGTCTGCCAGAAGCGATATGCCACCAGGTGTGTATCTTAAGAGAGTAATCGTTACTCCTGCCTGGTGTTCCTCGAGATTGCTGATGGGTTTTGCCTGGAGACGAGGCATTGGCTACCTTAAGAGAGTCATAGTTGCTCCTCCCAGTTGCACACCTAATGACCTCAGATGTTAAGTCCAATAGTGCTTAGAGCCATTTGAACCATTTTTGAACCCTGTGGCACGAATTCATGATGAACTGAGCCTTCAAAGTTAAAGAAAACTACCAGCATGGTTTTGACATTTTACCTGTCCTGAGGAGCTGTTTTCGCTCTTGGAGAGCCTTTCCCCACCCGTTGTGGAGACTGAACCTTGGTCTCAACATCATAATTGTAAACCCACGTTTCATCAGCAGTTATGGTTCTTTATAGGAACATCTCTTTCTCGTTTACGTGATCCAAAAGGTCTTCACAGATTGTGAGGCGATGGTCTTTCAGGTCTTGAGTCATGAGCCGTGAGACGAACTTGGTGGCAACACGATGCGTTCCTAGATGCAGTGTCAGGATTTCATGACATGGGACAACTGAAATGTTAAATTCTTCTGCAATCTCTCGGACAGTCAGTCATCGATTGGCATACACGACTCCATTGACATTCCTGACATGAGCGTCATCGGTAGACATGGAAAGCCGTCCTGAACGGGAGTCACTTGGAACTTCCGTCAGGACATTTTTAAACCATGTGAATCATTCATAACACCAAATAGGGCTTCAGCCCTCGCCATCATAGGGTTCCAGCATCATTTGGTGTGTCTCTGAAAAGGTTTTCTTGAGTTTTACGCAAAATTTTATGCAGACGCGTTGCTCCTCTAACTGCCATCTCGAAATTCGCAAAATTGTGCGACACAACGTTCTACTCAACACAGCACTGGACAATAACTAACAGACTTACAATAACGAAACTTATGCTGGCGTAAGAAGTCGCCAGCGCACTGGGCGGCAAAGAGGTTACAAGAAGATTGATAATAGACGCTGAATCTATCAGGAGAGAGGCCAAAGATAGTCTTTCAAGTACTCCATCGCCAACGCCCTCTCGAGCGCCAATAGTTAGATTTCCGCCGCGGACCAGAGGCCTAATCAGTCTCAGACAGCCACAGCCCAATCGCAGACAGTCAGTCGGAGTCACAGTCTTTAGCTCACAAGGGGAGGCCGCCAATTGTGAAATTCAGATTCGATTCATACTGCGCATAATAAAAGCTCATGGCCAGAGGTGTAATGTGGCAAAGCACCAAGATGCACTTCTCAGCCGTTGTCGAGAAAATCGACAGTTAAAAGAAACCGTTGCGGTGAAATACCATCTACGACTAATAATTTTCTTCAGCGTCGTGGCGCAGCGGTAAGCGCTCGGGTTCGTAATCCGAAGGTCGCCGGATCGAATCTCGCGCCATGCAATTTTTTTTGTAATTAGTTTTTTGTAATTCAAATATATATATATATATATATATATATATATATATATATATATATATATATATTAATGAATTGCTTATGCATGTTGGTGAAGGCAGATCGCTCTCCAATTGTACCGCCTCCATTTTTCCGTTTGTTTAACAGGGTGTACCAAAGCTCTCCCGTCCGCACTGATTTTCGACGATGTTATAAGTTGCGCTAGGGACCGCATCTACCTTCTTTCGAAGTTAGCAGGCAACTACGCTAGTTATGCGGCGGCTCGTTTCGGCCCATTCAAACGTCTGTTCTTCAAGTGTAACGAGCGAGTAACGGAGTTTATATTTCATACCTGCCATAGCAAATTTGTGTTCGCGGGGGTCTCTATTCTAATTCGAACGTTTGACTTACGCTATACGTATTCGTTTCGGAATATCGTTTCTACGTCTTCCGTTAACTATACGTGGTTAACATTACGAAGACAATTAATAACATTTGTGAAATACAACTTTGTTTACGGAAAACATAATGATGTTCGAAGTCGCCAGTTTTTCCACGACAATCGACTTTCAACAACTTATTATATGCATAATTGTTGCAACTGATTGCAGGTAATTATATATATATATATATATATATATATATATATATATATATATATATATATAAATTTGAATTACAAAAAACAAATACTAAAAAAAAAAAAGGTTGCATCGCGCGAGATTCGATCCGGCGACCTTCGGATTACGAACCCGAGCGCTTACCGCTGCACCACGACGCTGTAGAAAGTTGTTAATCGTAGAGAGTATTTCACCGCAACGGTTTCTTTTAACTGTCGATTTTCTCGACAACGGCTGAGAAGTGCATCTTGGTGCTTTGCCACATTACACATCTGGCCACGAGCTTTTATTACGCGCAGTATGAATCGAATCTGAATTTCACAATTGGCGGCCTCCCCTTGTCAGAGCCAGACAGTACATAGCAACCAGAGTAGTGTACATAGTGGGACTTGTACTTCACCAGCAGTGAGACTAACGTGGACTATTACAGAAGAGCTTGTACCACAACAACTTGCTTTAAGATAAGTAGCTCTCTGTTTATGTTAATAAAGAACCATTTTAATGCATGCGTGCAGTTTTGTTGTAGAAAGAGGATACCGGCCACGAAACAACATCCTCTCCTTGCTTCTCATGGTACAAGACTCTACAGTGGCAACGAGATGACACAAAAACGCTTCCGACAGTTACACGTTAAAAGCAGGCGTTTGCAGGAATGCCAACAGCATATCGTCCCTACACACCACTGACGCGAAATTACGAATGTTCCGGAATTTTCTGAACAGACCTCGTATACATATAAACGCGGACTTAAACTTGCACGCTGTGGCAAGCCCTGGGAGACATGGAAAGGTCCGAGCAAGTAGCCTTTCAATCTGGCATAGAATGCTCTTAGAGCGACGACGGTACTGATGCCATAAATCATACTAAGACATTGTTTAATTTGAAAGACCGACGTAGTATTCTTAACAAGCGAATACAGATTGCCCATAGCCCCTTTGCCTTTTCTGAACCCATTTTACCATTTTCAAGCCAACTTACTACTCTCCTTTTCACTATTCTTTCCAGTGTTTCTGCAACAAGTGACGGCAAAGCGTTCGATAGTTAAAGGCCGTATTTCAATCTTTCCCACTTTTCAGAACTGGAACTATGAGTTGTGTCTTCCGTGTTGGCATGAATTTGTGTTTCATCCAATATCTATTAAAAATGTACAAGAGCAAATCTTTCGCTACTATGGCCAGGCTTGCAAGCAAAGAGAAACGAATAAAATTAACAGCAGGACAACTGTCACTCGATGTTTTAAAAGCATTATTGAGTTCTTGTTGAGAGAAAGGACGAAGCAGGGCAAGACGTCGCTCATCTTCAACGGTGACGGATGACTTGGGAATGGAAACGTGGGAGGAGCGAGCTGATCGATAAAGTCCTCTAACCAGGCGTTGGTAGTAGGAACAGGGGAAGGCAATAGGCTGTTTTCAAAAGCTTTTGTTTTATACCATATGCTTGCCATGCTAGGTGCTTTATTAAGTGAAGGTTGAAACTTAACACAATTGTCCTTTTATTTTTTTCAGTAAATTTTTGAAGCACGTTTACTCCTCTCCCTCTGAAGAAGTTCTCCACAGTAGGATTCTGGCGCTGTTTTCAGAACAAGTCTGCGTTTTGCAACTCCTCGAAAGCATTCAGGATTCCGCCAAGGAGGGGAATGTTGCTTCATAACAGAAACTCCTTTTTCTTAGGAGTGCTGACATCCGCAGCGCGTCTTCTTCCCATAAATCACATCGCATGTTTTCGAGTGTCCGGCGAACTGTGCTGTTATATTTGCCCCAAGTGGCTTCTGCAAATTTCCACTTACTAGTAGCGTAGCATATCTGTGTAGTATCAACCTTTATATTAATATGGAACTGTTTAAGGAGATGACAGGTTTACATCTATTGCAGAACGTCTACTGAATATACGTGAATATACCATACTACAACCTTCATCAGTGACTATCATCTATGGTCGCAGGTTCGAATCCTGCCTCGGGCATGGACGTGTGTGATGTCCGTAGGTTAGTTAGGTTTAAGTAGTTCTAAGTTCTAGGGGACTGATGACCTCAGGTGTTAAGTCGCATAGTCCTCAGAGCCATTTGAACCATTTGAACTCTTGTGGCAAAGAAGTGTGTCAAAGTTAAATACATCTTTTATTCATTTATATGACAAAGTGAACAAATATTTCATGTGTTCGAGTTTGATGAGCTTTCCCCAAAGCAATCAAAGAATCCACAGTTATGGCTGGAAGAATGTTGTTTCGTCTGGTCACAATAGTTGTTTTTCACATTGAGCGGATATGGTTGATGTGGCAGCGAATGGTTTACCAATATAGCAATTGCATATTGCATCCTTCCTAGCGAGATGGCCCTCCCTTATTATGCAACAGTTTTTAAAATGAACAGTCGCCTGAGACTTGAACCATGTTTCGCATAACAGGACTATATCAGGCTCTTTGCAAGCTTTCTTTGTTGGGAGTAACAACGTCTGTAACATGTAATATCTTATCGACTAGTTCAGTGCGAACTGGAGGCTGTCGTTGATTCTGTTCCTGCTAACCTGTGAGCACCAGGCAATAAGGAGTCTGGCTTATAGGTGCGACTGAACGTTGCGTGGGGTGTATGAGGCTGTGTTCCTGAGGCTACTCGCGTACGTTACTGTTTGCTTACTTCCGCCTGGCGGCGTAAGGGCGGTGAGCGGCGTTTGTCTGCTGAGGCACAACCACACATTAGTTCCTGTCTCTTCTCCTGCGCTGTTGACGCTACACGCATGTGGCGGGCAGCAGCGAGAAAAATCGTGTGTTTTGAAAATCTGGAAGACAGCAATTCGTCGGAGCAGCGATGATCGGCTAGGCGTAGGAAAGAAATGTTGTCCCCGAGGATGCGTAGGTTGGCATACGAACAATAGTCAGAGCTTCCCTGAAATAAATTTCATTGTACCATTTCAGATGAGAATAACTCGATGTTGTACCGAGACCTTCTCATCTGAAATAGGTAGAAATAGGCCATTATTAACCAACATGCTACTTAGACTGCATTACACATCAAAAATGGTTCAAACGGCTCTGAGCACTATGGGACGTAACATATATGGTCATCAGTCCCCTAGAACTTACAACTACTTAAACCTAACTAACCTAAGGACAGCACACAACACCCAGCCATCACGAAGCAGAGAAAATCCCTGACCCCGCCGGGAATCGAACCCGGGAACCCGAGCGTGGGAAGCGAGAACGCAACCGCACGACCACGAGATGCGGGCCATTACACATCCAAATACAGCATATCACTTCCCTCTACATACTACAAATTATTTTCAGCACGCTCATTGTGTTACATTTTATTTTTTTTATTTTTCTTTGACAGTTGCATTATATAAATTATATACTCATCAACTAGGTAGTAACCAATTATATGGAACAATTTTAACAATTGTTAAACATTCACTTCGCTGTAACCCCAGAGAAATCTTTATGTATTATGTTCTTTATATTATTATAAAAAAAGCATTAACAACTGTATACGGCTCTGAGCACCATGGGACTTAACTTCTGAGGTCATCAGTCCCCTAGAACTCAGAACTACTCAAACCTAACTAACCTAAGGACATTACACACATCCATGCCCGAGGCAGGATTCGAACCCGCGACCGTAGCGGTCGCGCGGTTCCAGACTGTAGCGCCTAGAACCGCTCGGCCACTCCGGCCGGCTAACTGTATACCAATAAGATCGTAACAATGAGAAGTCTTTCCTATTAGATTCAGGAGCATTCGACTCACCTTGCATTTCAAAGCGGTGGGTTACTCTGTACTGTTTGTTAATGAAATAGCTGGCCGGAGTGGCCAAGCGGTTCTAGGCGCTACAGTCTGGAACCGCGCGACCGCTACAGTCGCAGGTTCGAATCCTGCCTCGGGTATGGATGTGTGTGATGTCCTTAGGTTAGTTAGGTTTAAGTATTTCTAAGTCTAGGGGACTGATGACCTCAGATGTTAAGTCCCATAGTGCTTAGAGCCATTTGAACACAAAGGTGATTATTCTGTTAGGTATACAAATGGCCCAAAGGCTCTTCGGTAGAACCAAGTTTTTATGTGCGGCGTTTTGGAACGTATTAGTCGCTGTCGCATGCGTACCGACATACACTGTACTGATAGTTATCGTATCTCCCCTGTTCACACTATATTGTAATCTGATTCCAACATTTGGACCTCTTCGGTTTTAAGTCCTCCCTTCATTCTGATAACAGTGCCTGTGTTTCGACTGATTCCGTTGTTCTGTATGGCTTTGTGGCAGGTTTTGTCTTCTATACTGAAGTAACATCGCCACATGTACTGCAGCCGCATTTAGGTATTCCTTCAAGGTTGCTCTTTAATGTCACTTTGCTTGAAGTATTTCTTTTAGTGTCCCTTTGCAGCCTGCGAATGTTTAAAACTGATACCGATATGCAATATGTTTAGTAACGGTGTGTGTGAGGTTATTTTTAGCCAAGGTTAATCCTTTCATTCGGAAGCCGCTGTACGTGTGTTTGCCCCACAGCTGTTGGTCCAGCTGGCGGAAGTTACAACCTGTGCGTGTAGGCGTGCGTCAAATGCCGCTTTTAAACGTTTTTTTACTGGGTTTTCGAGTCTAGTTCCCTTCATTCGTTTCGCTTTCGGATATCGTATTTGTTTTTCGATGAGTCTGCTCACTCTTTTTTTTTTTTTTTTTTTTTTTTTTTTTTTTTTTTTTTTTTTTGTCCCAATGCTCCTGCAGACATTATTTCTTGTGTTCCTTCTCTTTCTAATCTGGTTGCTGTCTGACTCGTTCTCTTCCGAATAATCATTAGATGATAGTGTGCTTGATGGCAATTCTGGTGTTCGTTCTTCTGTATACTGTCTGTGTATAAGATTACTGTGCCGTTTCCATCTCTTTTGCGCTGATTTTTGTGGTCGCTTTCAAAGTTCAAATCACTATGGTCTGTGTCTTCATCCGCAATAATCTGCTCTCTGTCGATACCAGATTCTTTGAAGAATCGAACTCCCATGTACAAAACAAGTTCAGACGTCTGATTACTTTACGAACTGGTTAATGTGGAAAATATTTGACGTTAAGCATTGATGTAAGCAAAGGTCTAGAAAAGGTTTGAAACTATACTTAGTTTGTTGGAAGTCGCTAAGTGTTCTCATTATTACACACTGGATGAATATAGTCTGGGTAAATTGCTGTCCATTCCAAGAAAAAGCGTATTTTTTACGCATCTCAATGTTTCCTGCGTCATTTCTCCTGAACTACGTGTATATATTCGACAGCGTAACTGATAGCACGAAAATACCCGAACTTTGCTCATCCAGTATTTGAGAACGAGAGAAATTAGCGACTTCCAATAAACACTACACATAATGCCAAACCTTTACGATACTTTCTCGCTAGTATCTGCCTCACGCCCCCCCCCTCCCCCCCCCCCCAATAAAAAAAGAATATGAAGGGGAAAAAGTCTATCGCTTACTACATATTGCTCTTCTTGCAGGAAATCTTCAGAATAAGACATGACTTTCAATTTATTACTTCTTTATTACCGCCTGTATTCGCAGCACAGTTTGCAGACAATATCTGCATATAACACCGAATGTACCTACAAAATTTCATCGTTGCAGAACAGAGTTCAGCAATTGTAATGTCATAGACATTCAGGTGCGTGAAAAAGTAGCTTCTGTTTAATATACTGGGTGGTCCATTGATAGTGACCGGGCCAAATATCTCACGAAGTAAGCATCAAACGAAAAAACTACAAAGAACGAAACTCGTCTAGCTTGAAGGGAGAAACTAGATGGCGCTATGGTTGAATATGCCGGACATATGCCACGCCGGACATTTGCCACACTTGCCCCTTCGCCAGGTAGCGATCGCTCAGGTAAGGGACGCCCTTCCTCGTACCTCTTCTGTCCGCTTTCAAACCGCCGTCTCCACATCTTACTCGATTCAACCAGTACGCAAGGGACCTTCTTCTTCGACATCTTGGCCAAATACAGAGCTTCATTTCCGAAATGGAAATATTTATTACTTTTGGGAAACGAAAGGAATACCGACGATTATGTCAGTATGTAATTTGTTCTGCCGAGTATAAATATAGATTCCTCTGTCTGTACGGTAGCTTCCTTTCACGCTTACTGATTGCGATAGAAACAGTCCATCGGCATGGGAGCAACAAGAAAGGAACGATGTAACGAGAATGCGAATGTACGCTAATCATTTCTTTTTGATCACTGCATTTGTGCCTACTTTAATTACTACAACTGCATAGCCAAAAGACAATAGGGAAAGAATAAATGAGTGTGTGAATGTTTGAAAAGAAGAACGACATACATATTAATATTCTCCCTAAAAACATTAGTTAATAAAAGTGTAGCGGGACAATGTTCAAAACATTACTGAAAACACGTTCACTAAATAGAGATAAGAACATCTATGATTGACATGTCATCTAAAGTCGACTTACAATTTTAAAATGTTAGAAATAAGGAAATGAGGTAATACAGAATGCTACGTTTGTAACGTACGTTGTTGTTCTACATTGTTTAGCTCTGGTATTTACAGGGTCACATAGAAAGCACTTTAGGTTCTGGAGGGAAAAGCCGTAATTGTAATTATCTGCACTACAACAGAAACAAGAAGGACAACTTAAGGTGCGGTAGCGTTCTCGCTTCCCACGCCCGGGTTCCCGGGTTCGATTCCCGGCGGGGTCAGGGATTTTCTCTGCCTCGTGATGGCTGGGTGTTGTGTGATGTCCTTAGGTTAGTTAGGTTTAAGTAGTTGTAAGTTCTAGGGGACTGATGACCATAGATGTTAAGTCCCATAGTGCTCAGAGCCATTTGAACCATTTGACAACTTAAGGAAAAATAATGTAAGCTCACAATCTACTTTGAAGCGGATAGTTCCTGCGACTTAGTATGGGCAGAGGTTATATTCGACAACCAGAATAATTTAATAACTGGCTCCTTTTATCGACCCCTTGTCTCAGATGAAACAGTTGCTGAACAGTTCAAAGAAAACTTGAGTCTCATCACAAATAGGTATCCTGCTCATACAATTATAGTTGGCAGTGACTTCAATCTACCTTCCGTATGTTAACAAAAATACATTTTCATACCCTATTGTAAATAGAAGAGAACTTCCGTAATTGTTCTAAATGCTTTTTTAAAATTATTTTTAAGAATTGTTGGCGAGGCCATTCAAATTGTAAATGGTTACGAAAACATACTTGACCTCTTAGCCACAAATAATCCAGAGCATCACGACGGATACAGGGATTAGTGAACACGAAGTCGTAGTGAGGCTCAATTCCGTAACAAATAAATTCTCCAAAACTAAACGCCAAATATATATATTTATAAAAGCAGCTAAAAATTCGGGTGACGTCTTTCTAAGAGATAGTCTCCAATCCTTCCAAACTATGTAAATGAAGACCATATGTGGCTTAAGTTCAAAGAAATAGTATCAACAGCACTCGAGATATACCAAATAAATTAATAAGAGACGGAACTGATTCCGCATGGTACACAAAACACGACAGAAAGCTGTTGCGGGAGCACCGCAAAAGGCACGTATAATTTAGACGAACGCAAAATCTCCAAGATTGGTGAAGTTTTACTGAGGCTCGAAATTTGGTGCGGATTTCAATGCGAGATAAATTAAATAGTTTCCACAACGAAACTCGCTCTAGAAATGTGGCGGAAAATCCAAAGTGATACTGCTCCCATGTTAAGTAAACCAGCGGAAAGGCACAGTAAGTACCTTTACTGCACGGCAGCGACGGTAATGTTACTGATGACAGTGCCACTAAAGTGGAGTTAGTAAATGAATTTTCCGAAATTCCTTCACCAAAGAAGACGAAGTAAATATTCCAGAATTCTAAATGAGAATAGCTGCAAATATATTTTAGAAGTAGATATCCCTGGTGTTGCAAAGCAACTGAAATTTCTCTGTCAGTGACAGAGGAAATGATCAAATATCTTTTCAAAAAGTCTCTAATGTATAAGAAAAGTAGGTCTAATACATTTGATTCTGACGTTCTTTAGTAACAATTAATTTTCAATAGTAAGCTCCTTGCTTTTACTGACCTGTTTAAAGACAATCAACGATTTAGTAAGAAATTTTAATTTTTAAAGGACTATATCTAAATGTACTTAAGTAGATTTACAACTACTATAAATGTTTGCAGCTAAACGTAAATAAAAAATATTTGAGGTGCCAAAATTGTCAACCTTAGGATCAGATCAGTTTTGGGATGTCAATTTTAGGTGCAATTCAAAGGTTCAGTTCCCATTTTCTTTTACAAAAACGTATACTATCCGTTTAACAAACCATGATATTTTAGGTGATAGTTGCGATTCTGAAGCTTCAGAAAATTATTTTAGAACTGACAATTATTTAATAGTATGGCCATAATATTGGAAGGAAGAAAAAAGTTATCTTAACGTGACAACAATAGGGATACTTTTGTGAGGCTTGAAACACTTTTTAATTTTTACATTAAAGGCTGATTCACATCACACTTTGCACAGGCTTTGGACCGTGAAAATGATAAATGACCATCTACCATTTAGCGTGTGTAAAATCAGCGTAAACACGCTGAACTAATGTACACTATATTTACAATTACAATTAATATTAGCTCCGATAATGCTGCTTCAATGTTTTAATAATTTTATCTCTTTAATCTGCGAGGACTCAGTGGTCTTCATAGTTCTTAATACATTATTTTTAACGTATTTTAGTCCAGTTTCTGAATATGGACAATGGCTTTCAAGCAAGGCCTAATGTTGCCGGTCTCTTCATAATTCTTTACGATTCTATCCTGTCGTCCAGCTTCAAGTACTTCTTCTTCCTCTTCTTACCTTCAAGATTCATTTCCAATTTCATGTACATGCAGTTTGTGAGCTCTGCTTCCTTTTTCAAGCACTCCACCAAATAGTTGATTCTAGGGTGAGGTTTTCCAGTAATACTATTTATTTTGTTGTCCCACCCTTCAACAGCATTCGTCGTTCGATGCCTTTTTCCGTAACAGTCCCACATTTCCATTGCGATATCCTCATGCTCTAGCCAGTTATCCACAAAGTAGTCAAAAAATTGAGAAAACCTTCCGTTGTCAGGAGCTTCTGCATGAATCTAAATCCATCCATTGCTTACGTCCTCCAGTTTTACAACTGCCAGCGCTGCACACATGCTGACGTGAAGTCCTAATTCCTCGTTCTAGCGATACTCCTCAGTTAGACCGAGAACTCGAATTCTTCTCCATAAACTCTTCTTCATATGGAAATAGAATCCATTTATTTCAGTTGTGGGAAAAACGTGACGAATGGCCGATATCGCAGTTGCCTCAAAGTCCACCTTTACTTGTTTAGGACGCCACTCAGAGACTGTCTGTTATCAGACGAAAAAGACGAACATATGTGTCTTTCTTCTTATTAGGGAGCAGTGCAAATACAGTAGGAAAAATGTTTGTTTCTTTAATCGGGCCTCCTAAGTCTACGTGTATGGTGTAGATGTGTGCAAACTGCTTGCTGCATCTCTTAAATGTTCCATCCATTAAAAAATGGGAACATGTTTTTAAACTTTTTTTTCTTTTGCGTCCACTAAAAATCATTATTCTCACCTCTAATCTATCGTCTTCGAGAAGAAAACTACTGCCATCTCCCATTTTTATTAGATCTTCATGAAGATGAATTTCATAGGAGTTCTTAGACTCTTGTTGGTTCACCCGCTCTTCACTCCATCGACGACGCACGGTTCTCTTCATAGATTCTGAATGAGGCATCACTGTAACAAAGTCATAAAGTTTATTATGTAGATTTCCCATTTCATCAGCGTATATCTTCGATAACTGTGTAGTTTCTTCTCAAGACCTTCTCTTCGCTCTTTCCACTTGCTTTCTGACTTTCAGGGCCGCATCGTCAGGTGGTCCACAGATATGTTCTAATACGTTCAACACTTCTCCGTTCCTCGAAAGCAGCTTTCCCTTGCAATGATCCGCTTTTCGGCGTAAGCACATCCATGTAACAACACCTTCTTTAGATTCCCTCTGTTTAAGATACGTGTAACCTTTGTAATGAGCAGGAGGCCTGCCCTTGTTCGTTGTAATAACTTCCATACTGATGGTCGCGTTAGGAACTTCGAA
Source organism: Schistocerca americana (assembly GCF_021461395.2). Classification (NCBI taxonomy): domain Eukaryota; kingdom Metazoa; phylum Arthropoda; class Insecta; order Orthoptera; family Acrididae; genus Schistocerca; species Schistocerca americana. Next base: position 144,486,870 of record NC_060119.1, on the reverse strand, counting down.
AGCAAACTGGGCGGGCAGGAAGAGGAGGATGAGGAGGAGGAGGAGGTGGTGGAGGGGGGGGGGGGGGACAAGCGACTCAGCCATTCGGAGCAGGCAAAACCGTGGCAAATGTCCGGCGTGGCAAATGACCGGCGTGGCAACTGTCCGGACATCCTATGGTTGGCCCGCTAGATGGTGATGCCATAAGTCAAACGGATATAAACTCCATTTTTTTAAAAATAGAAACCCCCATTTTTTTAGATATTCGTGTAGTACGTAAAGAAATGCGAATGTTGTAGTTGGACCAATTTTTTCGCTTTGTGATATATGGAGCTTGTAGCGTTGCTCTTGGGGGACGAAAATAAAAAGAATTGTTACTTTTTTTTATTGTCGAAAAAGTGAATATTTTTGGTGGGCCACTTGGCAACAGAATCAGGGATTTATTACGCTATTATAATAACATACGTTGACCATTAAATACTTGAATAAGAGCAGCATATTGATATATATATTTGAGATCGCTCGGAAGAAACATTATCATTTCTGTGCATTTTTTATAGTCGCGATGTAGTCATACCCGGATCAACACTAAGGGACCAGAAGATTTATAGACTTTAAAAGAAATGCAACACTACACGAAAAAGTTGGTTCAGAAATAATAGGAAAACGATAATGTTCCTTCTGCCTCATGCTGCGTTCGGCCCATCAGCGTGATCGTAATTTCTGATGATGAAGTAACACAAAAATAATTATCATTCAGTTAAATAAGGAGATGGAATCATCAAGGTTAATTTACGAAAATAAGCACACTTATCTTTAACACACGTTTTTTTTAATGCTACGTACCTTTTCATATTAAATTACAATAGATGACCATAGTGGTTAAATACTTTATGCATAACAGTCAAAATGTCCTCTTGATGCTGTCTGTAATCAGTTACCAGAAACTACATGCTTTCTGATTGAAAAAGAAATAACATTTCGCATTTTCACTCAATATTTACACATAGAATATAAAATACAGTTGCGGAACGCCGCAAGTCCGCGTGCGCCTCTCATGGAATACAAACAGTAAAGGGTAAGGCGCCAAAAGCCTCATTTGTCTTGAAAACAACAGAATTCTTTTTTATACCATTAATCGATACATGTACATAGAGATTTACTGGCACCACGCAAGAACGGCAAAGATAAAGAATAATAGATTCTGTCGCTGCTATGCGATGGTTCATTTCTTTTACTTTACAATTGTTCGATAACTTTAGGCCATCAGGCGTTTACTATTGAGCGTGTATTAATGTTTGTGAGGCGAAAATTACTAATATTACAAGCTGTAATAGTCACAAACGTATAAGTACGTGGTATCACGTAACATTCCGCCAGTGCGGACGGTATTTGCTTCGTCATACATTACCCGTGTTAAAATGGACCGTTTACCAATTGCGGAAAAGGTCGATATCGTGTTGATGCATGACTATTGTGATCAAAATGCCCAACGGGCGTGTGCTATGTATGCTGCTCGGTATCCTGGACGACATCATCCAAGTGTCCGGACCGTTCGCCGGATAGTTACGTTATTTAAGGAAACAGGAAGTGTTCAGCCACATGTGAAACGTCAACCACGACCTGCAACAAATGATGATGCCCAAGTAGGTATTTTAGCTGCTGTCGCGGCTAATCCGCGCATCAGTAGCAGACAAATTGCGCGAGAATCGGGAATCTCAAAAACGTCGGTGTTGAGAATACTACACCAACATCGATTGCACCCGTACCAAATTTCTATGCACCAGGAATTGCATGGCGACGACTTTGAACGTCGTGTACAGTTCTGCCACTGGGCGCAAGAGAAATTACGGGACGAAAACAGATTTTTTGCACGCGTTCTATTTAGCGACGAAGCGTCATTCACCAACAGCGGTAACGTAAACCAGCATAATATGCACTATTGGGCAACGGAAAATCAACGATGGCTGCGACAAGTGGAACATCATTTCCTTCGTAATGTTCTACCCATGTTACTACAAGATGTTTCACTGCATGACAGAATGGCGATGTACTTCCAACATGATGGATGTCCGGCACATAGCTCGCGTGCGGTTGAAGCGGTATTGAATAGCATATTTAATGACAGGTGGATTGGTCGTCGAAGCACCATACAATGGCCCGCACGTTCACCGAATCTGACGTCCCTGGGTTTCTTTCTGTGAGGAAAGTTAAGGATATTTGCTATCGTGATCCACCGACAACGCCTGACAACATGCGTCAGCGCATTGTCAATGCATGTGCGAACATTACGGAAGGCGAACTACTCGCTGTTGAGAGGAATGTCTTTACACGTATTGCCAAATGCATTGAGGTTGACGGACATCATTTTGAGCATTTGTTGCATTAATGTGATATTTACAGGTAAACATGCTGTAACAGCATGCGTTCTCAGAAATGATAAGTTCACAAAGGTACATGTATCACATTGGAACAACCGAAATAAAATGTTCAAACGAACCTACGCTCTGTATTTTAATTTTAAAATCCTACCTGTTTCCAACTGTTCGTCTAAAATTGTGAGCCATATGTTTGTTACTATTACTATCACAAAGCGAAAAAAGTGGTCCAACTAAAACATTCATATTTCTTTATGTACTACACGAATATGTAATAAAAAATGGGGCTTCCTATTAAAAAAAAAAGGCAGTGCCATCTAGCGGGCCAACCATAGCGCCATCTGGTTTCCACCTACAAGCTAGACAAGTTTCGTTCTTTGTAGTTTTTCCGTTTGACGCTTATTTCGTGAGATATTTGGCCCGGTCACGACCACACTGTCTGCAAAGTGTGCTTCGATTGCGATCAGAGCTGGTAGCACAGAAATAAGAATTTAAACGTCGTGCTGATATTGAAGTTTACTGGGCTCCATTTTAAACACAAGCTAGTTTTTCACGCATCTGAATGTCTATGACATTACAACTACTGAGCTCTGTTCTACAACGATATAATTTTGTAAGTACATTCGGTGGTGTATGTAGATGTTGTCTCCAAACTGTGCTGCGAATACAGGCGGTAGTAAAGAAGTAATAAATTAAAAGTCCTGTCTTATTCTGAAGTTTTCCTGCAAGAAGACAAAATGCAGTAAGCGATAACCTTTTTCCCCATCATGTACTTTTTGGCCGCGGAGGGGGGGGGGGGGGGGGGAGTCGTGGGGGAGGGAGATACCCGCGAGAAAGTATCGTAAATGTTTGGCATGATGTGTAGAGTTTATTGGAAGTCGCTAAGTTCTTTCGTTCTCAAATACTGGTTGAGTAAAGTCCGGGGATTTGCGTGCCATCAGTTACGCTGTCGAAAGACACACACACAGCTCCTAACCGTAATACTTGAATTATTGCGTTAAACTTTTAACCTAAGATTATACCTCTTGAAGAGTAGATTATGACAGAATTTTAAATTTTTGAAACTGGCCAATAATTGCGGGAAGTACTGAAAATCAAATTTTTGTTGCCCCCGGTAGCCGTTAGATAGGCAACCTGAAACTTGTTGTGGGTTGCGGGACGGTCACTTAATTATACACACAGTAACGATTCTTGTCGTTGAAACCTGAGTTTTTCTGTGTGGCAACTGATGGTTCTGTTCTTTTCCCTGGCATGATGTTTGGCATTCCTGGTCATTTGTTCCCCTGCTCGATGGCAGTATACATATCTATATTTTCTCGTCAGGTTGCGCTGTTTCTGTGAATGCGTTTTCAGTACTACTATCTCTCAGCGTATTTGACACCCACGCAACTGGTCCAGTGTATTCGGCTGTAATTGTTTTTGTTTTTGTTTTCTAAGGTAGGCCACTTTTTCTGTTTTTTCACTTCCGAGCATCACTGTGTTCCTGCTGGTGCAGTGGCGGCAAATGGGACTGACTGGAGCGGGATGATATTCTTCATTTAAATCCTCCACCAATCGTCGAGTTAGCATTGCGCCTGACGTAATTTAACAACAGTCTGGTCACGTGGCTACGGAAACACTCCGCCACAGTATGAGCTGAGCTGCACACTGCAAAAGTGCACGATTCCCCGCCATAGACTACGAGAGCCCCACTCACTGTTATGTATGAGGACGTGGCTAGAGATTTTTGTTTTGAAAATCCTGGCGCCGTAGTTTTTATTATATCGCACGTCTTCTCCTCATGAATCAATTTCTATTGACACACAGTCGACATGGGTTTAGAAAAAATCGTTCCTGTGTTATTCACATGAAGTGTTGAGTGCTGTTGACAAGGGATTTCAGATCGATTCCGTATTTTTGGATTTCCAGGAGGCTTTTGGCACGATACCACACAAGCGGCTTGTAGTGAAATTGCGTGCTTATGCAATATCGTCTCAGTCATGTTACTGGATTTGCGATTAGCTGTCAGAGAGGTCACAGTTCGTAGTAATTGACGGAAAGTCATCGAGTAAAACAGAAGTGTTTTCTAGCGTTCCCCAAGGTAGTGTTGTAGGCCCTTTGCTGTTCCTTATCTATATAAACGATTTGGGAAACAATCTGAGCAGCCGTCTTCGGTTGTTTGCAGATGACACTGTCATTTATCGACTAATAAAGTCATCAGAAGATCAAAATAAATTGCAAAACGATTTATAAAAGATATCTGAATGGTGCGAAAAGTGCCAGTTGACCCTAAATAACGAAAAGTGTGAGGTCATCCACATGAGTGCTAAAAGGAACTCATTAAACTTCGGTTACACGATAAATCAGTCTAATCTAAAAGCCGTAAATTTAACTAAATACCTAGGTATTACAATTACGAACAACTTAAATTTTAAGGAACACGTAGAAAATGTTGTGGGGAACGCTAACCAAAAACTGCGTTTTATTGGCAGGAGACGTAGAAAACGTACAAGTCCTACTAAGGAGACTACGCTTGTCCATCCTCTTTTAGAATATTGCTGCGTGGTGTGGGATCCTTACCAGATAGGACTGACGGAGTGCATCGAAAAAGTTCAAAGAAAGGCAGCACTTTTTGTATCATCGCGAAATATGGGAGAGAATGTCGCAGAAATAATACAGGATTTAGGCTGGACATCATTAAAAGAAAGGCGTATTTTGTTGCGACGGAATCTTCTCACGAAATTCCAATCACCAGCGTTCTCCTCCAAATGCGAAAATATTTTGTTGACACCGACCTATATAGGGATGAACGATCACCACGATAAAATAAGGGAAATCAGAGCTCGTACGGAAAGATAGAGGTGTTCGTTCTTTCCGCGCGCTACACGAGATAGGAATAATAGAGAATTGTGAAGGTGATTCGATGAACTCTCTGCCAGGCACGTAATGTGATTTTTAGAGTACCCATGTAGATGTAGATGTAGATGTATCGCACGTTTTCTCCTCATGAATCACTCAATGTGTCAATGATGTGTTCAAAAGGTCTCGTTCACTGATAATTTCACGAAATCGTTACTGATTTCACAGTGTATATTCTAAATTCTCATGTGTCTTATGCCATCCTCGCATTTGTTACTGCCACATTGCTGACATCACCGTCGAACTAACTGAATTTTAATGGCATTGAGCAGTTTTTTATAATTTTACTGAAGTATTCTTGTTTATTCTTCTTTAAAAACGTACTATTCTGGAACGAGTCCACTGAATTCCGTAGGCTACCTCATCTGTGGTCTCACTGTCTCAAATAGCCATGCGTGAATGTCATAGCCTGAAGCTCTGACAGGAGCATTGGTTTAAGTGACGTATCTAGAAACATACAACAATCTCCTACGTATCGCTCCCATAGTTGTTGCGAGGACAAGATTAAACTAATATTATAGCGCACACAGAGGCATTTAATCCAAGAAGCCATAATAAGTGGTACGTTGGGAAGAACTCTCTACCATGCACTTAACTCTGGTTTACAGACTGTAGCTGTAGATGTACAGTCGTGGACAAAACGAGCGAGACCCCTCGCCTTTGCGTTATGCTGATCCGCACAGCCTTAAAGTCTGCTACACAGCATAACAGGCAAGGCGACGAAGTGCTACCAACATATCACGCACAGGCGTGAAATTAACAGGCTTTCCGAACTTTGTCAGACTGTTTTCAATCTTGTGTATGACTATGCTGATTAGTGTGTTAAACACAATACGTAAATATAAGATGTAAATGAAAGAAGAGACGCTAGTTACTATGAACTGTACTAATAAAATGAATTTCAGTTTGTCGAGACAACATAACTGTTTTAGTAAGAGAAAGTACCTCAGGTCGTTACCAATTAGCGAAATATTATGCGGCTGCGAAACGGTCTGTGTCAACGTTCAGACCAGGCATACTGGATTACCGTTGCTGACCTACCATGAAAATGTGCAACTTTTGCAATGCATGAAGATTCATAACGAAATTCAGTAAAAAATCATTCAGTGCCACACGTAAGTCAATTCAGTTACTGACAGAAGCGGAAAAAGTAATCAGTAAGAAGTATGAAATTCTACAAGACCTTCATACTTGCATCCACAGGACGCCGGTACAGAATGAAGATAGCAATAAAACGTATTGGGGGCGCGAGAATTTCTTACAATTGCTTTACTGCCAGTCTATTTGCCTCCATCGAGATTAGAACCGAAAACAAACCAGACCTCCCTTGCAGTAGCAAACACCTTTCACTACTCTAGCAGACAACCCATGCAAACAGCCCTCTATTATTACCCCAGACTTGAATAATCCGGCAATTTCGCAATGAAAATGGCAAAATGATCTGCAGTTTCCGTTGCACAGAGCTTTCTGGACTCAAAAACAAGCATTTTCTACCTATGTCACCGCTTATGTGACAATCATTCGGGATGTTTATCGAAATGACAAAATACTGTTATTAGCGAGTAAATTTAGCGAGTAGGATAATTCTGCTGCCAAACGTATTCTACAGTGTTTCGATTTCTCCATTAGACTCGCCACAGCCAGAAAACGTTCATTAGCCGAAGTGTTTCTTAAGATACCTGGCAATGGGAATATTCGCACTTCTAAAACGCGGTGGCATTAATAGTGGGATCTGAATTACCACGTGTATAGGCAAATGTATTTTATTTGCATTACTGTAAACGTGATATGGATCGAAAGCATAGCTACGAGTAATATGCTGATGTATCGACTGCGACTAGAACATTTCCAATAAAGAGTAGAGGGGCTTATTTATGCGGCCCTCATCTTCAGTAACTGTCGTAGCTATTTTCGTTGTTAGGATTTCGTCACCTAAATCGGTAAAAATGGAACCCTACTAGTCTCACTTTCTTGACCGTCTGTCTGTCTACCCAGCCCTTAAAACCCGTTTTGCTAATTCGTAACGATTTGGGGTACTTTGTCTTACTAAAACAGTTATGTTATCTCGATAAGCTGAAATTTATTTTTATTAGTACATTTCATACTGATTAGCGTTTCTTCCTTCATTTATATCTTATATTTACGTGTTGTGTTTAACTCACTAATCAGCATTAATATAGTCATACTCGTGATTGAAAACAGTCTGAGAAAATTCGGATAGTTTGTCAATTTCACGCCTGTGCATGGTATGTTGGTAGTACTTCGTCGCCTTGCCTGTTATGCTGTGTAGCAGACTTTAAAGCTGTGCGGATCAGCATAACGCAAAGGTGAGGGGTCTCGCTCGTTTTGTCCACGACTATACAGGGTGATTATAATTAAAGTTAAACTCTTAAAACGCTTTAGAAATAACACCACCGTTCACAATGACGTCAAATTGCAACGTAATATTATCGGAGAAGAGGGGAGACGTATGACAGAAGAAAAAAAATAGTGTAAAAATTGTTCCCTATATGGCGCTGTGTGTGTCAGAATACGTAAATGAAAACGCCTATCATGCGCACGACCCATTCAAGTTGGTATGAACGCGCCGGGTACACGGCTTTTCCTCCTTTCGCGTCTGTGACGTTCGCCATGACTGTCTCAATGCAGGTTCGCACTCTGTTTTTAAAGCTGCATTACAACAATGATGACTGCGCACATGTCGCTCTGCAGAGGTTCCGGCCACTGAAGGGTTCAAAAAGGCGTTGGTCCGATGACTGCCATGGGTCTGGAGAAACTCGACAAGACGGGTTCTTTTGGTGTGCAACCTGCTAGAGGGAGGAAACGAATTGACTGGACATCAGTGGAAGCAATGCAGGAGGTGACGACTGGTGGTGTGCAAGCGTTTACTGCGTGGAGAATTGCCCGAACATTGGACATACCCGTGAGCCTGGTGCGTAAAATTCTACGAAACATCCTTCTTCGCTATCCATTCAAAATTACCCTCGTGCACGAGTTGCTTCCTGTTGAAGTGCCAGCAAGAGAGAGCTTTGCTTCAGAATTTCTTGCTCGCATGGAAGTGGACAATGATTGGCCTTGCACGATTTTGTGGACAGACGAAGGCCTCCTCCGCCTGACAGGATATATCAATACACGGAACTGTCGAATATGGGCAACGGAAAATCCACATGCAAATCAACCAGTACCACTTCATCCCGAAAACGTCACTGCGGGGTGAAGGTTTACTGCGTCATTTATCATAGGGCCATATTTTTTCGAAGAGACTGGTGCTTCCGGTCATGTTACTTGTACCCTCACTGGTAAGTGCTAAAAGTGTCTTCTGTCACGTGATTCCAGCTCTCCAACAGCGTGGATGGGATCATTTTTTCGCAAGATGGCCCACCTCCGCACATTGCAAATCCTGTTAAGCAGCTGCTGGAGCGCCATTTCCGAAATGCTAAAATTATCAGCCGCCATTTCCCTACAGCCTGGCCGTCCCGATCACCTGATCTTAATCCGTGTGCCTTCTGGCTGTGAGGCTATCTGAAAGATGTGTTCAGTGTTCCGATTGCGGACTTAGCTGCATTGAAGGCAAGCACTGCGCAACACATACTGAACGTGACCCCGGAAACACTTCGATTAGTTGAGGAACATGTTGTTTTTCGATTTCAACTTGTTGCAGAAAACGTTGAACAGCATACTCAACATGTTTTGTGCCAGTCACACGCAAATTGATAATCCGATATGATTTTGATTGATGCTTTCTACGTGGTTTTTGGCCTCGGGATAATTAAAAACCGACGTGAGTGATGCTTTTTATGCGGTTTTTGGCCTCAGGACAACTGAAAACCGATTTTTCCCATCCGATGTGATATGGCCTTGCCGCGGTTGATGGGCTTACGTAACTAACAGTATTACATCTGTACACCCATGCACACTGAGTAGTACAGTTTGTTTATCGTCAAACGTACACCTTAGGCATTGTTGTATGATTCATTTGTCATTGTAGTCGACCACTATTAAATTATGATGCTTACAGCGTCATCTATTGCTACATTTTATAACTATTTATTTTTCTTCTGCCATACGTTTTACCGTTTCTCCGATAATATTCCATTCCAATTTGGCGTCATTCTGACCAGTGGTGTTATTTCTGCAGCGGTTTGAATGTTTAACTTTAATTGTAATGACCCTGAAATCAAAGGCGAATTTTTCTGTCCTGGCTCTCCCAGTTGAGCTTGTGGCCATTCTAGCGATATTCTTTGACAATACAGTTGAACAGTGCATTTTCACCTTAGCAGTCAAGTGTGACCACCATCCGTTTGAGCTCCTTTGAGATGCAAAGGGTACATAGTCGAAGCGCCACACAAACACGTACGCGTTCCACAATGTTGTTGTTGTTGTGGTCTTCAGTCCTGAGACTGGTTTGATGCAGCTCCCCATGCTACTCTATTCTTTGCAAGCTGCTTCACCTCCCAGTACGTACGGCAGCCTACATCCTTCTGAATCTGTTTAGTGTATTCATCTCCTGGTCTCCCTCTACGATTTTTACCCTCCACGCTGCCCTCCAATACTAAATTGGTGATCCCTTGATGCCTCAGAACCTGTCCTACCAACCGATCCCTTCTTCTAGTCAAGTTGTGCCACAAACTCCTCCCCAATAATATTCAATACCTCCTCATTTGTTATGTGATCTACCCATCTAATCTTCAGCATTCTTCTGTAGCACCACATTTCGAAAACTTCTATTCTCTTCTTGTCCCAACTGTTTATCGCCCATGTTTCACTTCCATACATGGCTACACTCCATACTTTCAGAAACGACTTCCTGACATTTAAATGTATACTCGATGCGAACAAATTTTCATTCTCCAGAAAAGCTTTCCTTGCCATTGCCAATCTACATTTTACATCCTATCTACTTCGACCATCATCAGTTATCTTGCTCCCCAAATAGCAAAACTCCTTTACTACTTTAAGTGTCTCATTTCCTAATCTAATTCCCTCAGCATCACCCGACTTAATTCGACTACATTCCATTATCCTCGTATTGCTTTTGTTGATGTTCATCTTTTACCCTTCTTTCAAGACACTGTTCATTCCGTTCAATTGCTCTTCCAAGTCCTTTGCTGTCTCTGGCAGAATTACAATGTCATCGGCGAACCTCAAAGTTTTTATTTCTTCTCCATGGATTTTAATACCTACTCCGAATTTTTCTTTTCTTTCCTTTACTGCTTGCTCAATATACAGATTGAATAACATCGGGGAGAGGCTACAACCCTGTCTCACTCCCTTCCCAACCACTACTTCCCTTTCATGCCCCTCGATTCTTATAACTGCCATCTGGTTTCTGTACAAATTGTAAATAGCCTTTCGCTCCCTGTATTTTACCCCTGCCACCTTCAGTAATTGAAAGAGAGTATTCCAGTCAACATGATCAAAAGCTTTCTCCAAGTCTACAAATGCTAGAAACGTAGGTTTGCCTTTTCTGAGTCTAGCTTCTAAGATAAGTCGTAGGGTCAGTATTGCCTCACGTGTTCCCATATTTCTACGGAATCCAAACTGATCTTCCCTGAGGTCGGCTTCTACCAGTTTTTCCATTCGTCTGTAAAGAATTCGCGTTAGTATTTTGCAGCTGTGACTTATTAATCTGATAGTTCGGTAATTTTCACATCTGTCAACGCCTGCTTTCTTTGGGATTGGAATTATTATATTCTTCTTGAAGTCTGAGGGTATTTCGCTTGTCTCATACATTTTGCTCACCGGATGGTAGACTTTTGTTAGGACTGGCTCTCCCAAGGCCGTCAGTAGTTCTAATGGAATGTTGTCTACTCCTGGGGCTAGTTTCGACTTAGGTCTTTCAGTGCTCTGTCGAACTCTTCATGCAAAATCGTATCTCCCATTTCATCTTCATTTACATTCTCTTCCCTTTCTATAACATTGCCCTTAAGTACATCGCCCTTGTATAGTCCCTCTATATACTCCTTCCACCTTTCTGCTTTCCCTTCTTTGCTTAGAACTGGTTTTCCATCTGAGCTCTGTATATTCATACAAGTGGTTCTCTTTTCTCCAAAGGTCTCTTTAATTTTCCTGTAGGCAGTATCTATCTTACCCTTAGTGAGATAAGCCTCTACATTTGTCCTCTAGCCATGCCTGCTTAGCCATTTTGCACTTCCTGTCGATCTCATTTTTGAGATGTTTGTATTCCTTTTTGCCTGCTTCATTTACTGCATTTTTATATTTTCTCCTTTCATCAATTAAATTCAGTATTTCTTCTGTCACCTAAGGATTTCTACTAGACCTCGTCTTTTTACCTATTTGATCCTCTGCTGCCTTCACTACTTCATCCCTCAAAGCTATCCGTTCTTCTTCTACTGTATTTCTCTCCACCATTCTTGTCAATTGTTACCTTATGCTATCTCTGAAACTCTGTACAACCTCTGGCTTAGTGAGTTTATCCAGGTCCCATCTCCTTAAATTCCCACCTTTTTGCAGTTTCTTCAGTTTTAATCTACAGTTCATAACCAATAGATTGTGGTCAGAGTCCACATCTGCCCCTGGAAATGTCCTACAATTTAAAACCTGGTTCCTAAATCTCTGTCTTACCATTATATAATCTATCTGAAACCTGTCAGTATCTCCAGGCTTCTTTCACGTATACAACATTCTTTTACGATTCTTGAACCAAATGTTAGCGATGATTAAGTTATGCTCTGTGCAAAATTCTACCAGGTGGCTTCCTCTTTCATTTCTTCCCCCCCGTCCATATTCACCTACTACGTTTCCTTCTCTCCCTTTTCCTACTATCGAATTCCAGACACCCATGAGTATTAAATTTTCGTCTCCCTTCACTACCTGAATAATTTCTTTTATCTCATCATACATTTCTTTAATTTCTTCGTTCCACAATAGTCAGCAGCAAACTTTGCTAAAACAAGATTAAAATATCGCCTGAAACACACACTCGGACGGGCCGGGTCACCAGAGCAACGGTAGCTAAACGCCGCGCAGATTCGGTTTGAACCCGGCAGCAGCCTCCGCTACGGTATAGAGAACTTCCGGCAACAGACAGGTAGCTGGCTCACGTGGCGGCACGAAGACGGTGACGCGCCAGGCCGGGGTCCAGCTTCAAATGTCACCATGACCTTGGAAATCCTGTACGTTACGTCCGATATTTTGAACATTCGTTCTCCTAAATTCGCCCGACACACGAGCGAGAGGTCGTCAGGTCGTGGTATCTGTTCGCAGATGGTACGTGTGTAAGCGAATAACAGCTCACAACGATTGATCGCTGACAGCTAGGAATTCCCATGCAGTCTGTTGAATGGCTTGCGATATGTTTCATTGTGGTTGCCTGGCTGAGACTCGTTTGTCTACTTATGAAGCGTGACTGTGTTTTGTTTCGTTTCGCTTTGCTCACGTCGAGTAAGAGCTGTACTTTGGATCTATAGTTATTCATGGAGCACGAACGACACTGAAAGTGAAGTTGAAGCAAGAATTGTCACTTGGATTAAAAAGACTACAAAAATAAAACATTGATTTTGTAGTAATAAGCATCTTGATGTTTCTGCTGTCAACGTAGAACTTCGTGGGAAATTAATAATAATAATAATAGTGAGGATATACTGCGCTTCTTTTTGTGGTTTTCTATTATTTATTAAACAACTGCAAGCATAATTAAAAGTTTTTAACTTCTAAATACGATGACACAATATTAACTGCACTTATAATTCAAATGTTTAAGGTATACCTGTAATACAGCTATGCTCGAGTGCCTTGGCATTTCATGTAATCTAATTGTCCCTCACACTATTTACATCAAGAGTTATGGAAATCAACAGTGCCGATATTGATAAAATTTACATACACACATCGACACTGCAAAACCACTGTGCAAATACTTGGTGTTCAACTACAAAACTAAAAAATGAAAAACGAATGAGGGCTAGTAAATGAAAATGAACTGTAGCAGCACGTTGGTAAGATATACACAACCCACTTCTCATTTTCTGGAACATAACCTACAGTTCCCAAGAGAAGCTTTTCAAAACACGTGTAATAAATTTCAGTTCTTGTTCCTTTTGTTTATTTTTTATTTATTTATTTTGTAAGTATCGGCGGAGCTACGGGGATAAATTACCACTGCTGCTAAAGGTAACAGGTCGTTTTCCACAGCAATTACTCACGAGACACTATGTCGTCTGTACTTCATCGGATTACTCCTACTCCCTTTCTTGAGTACTGGTGAGACTTCCTATTTACCAGTCCTTAGGTGTGGATCTTTCGTCGAGCGAGTGTATATGTATGGTTGTCAAGTAACTGGCACAGTTAACTTATGTGTTAAAAACGATGGAAACGTCTATGTTTCAGCTAAACTTCTTGGGATCCATCTTGACTTAAAATTAACATTTAAGAGTCGTACTTATTTCAACTGCGCTAAGTTAACTCGCGTTACATATTTGTTAGGTATACTAAGGTCTTGTGTTTGTGATATGCTGTTACTCAATGCATGCTAGGCCAGTGATAATGAACAAAGGCCAAAACAATGAAGTAAAATTTGTGTGAAGGCCAGGTACAAATTGATTATCATAGATAATACTATGCCATTTGCCACACCCATTTGACACATACTACTTTCTTATGGAGCAATTCCTCTGGAACAAAAAAAAAAGTTTTCATTTGGCGAAAAAAAAAGGCAATCAGAAGCTTCTGTGGAGTCAGAAATAATGAGTCTTATAGACCATATTTCAAAAACTGAAAATACCAACAGTTACGGTACACCTCTCTTTATACTAAGTTCTCTGATATACACAAAAGAAGACCAATACAGTCACAAACTACGACAAGCTGTCCGCGAATATGGCGCAACAACCAGTACACAGGATCGATGACACCATTAGTCACTACCTGCTAAATGCTTTCAAGTTCCTGCTGCAGAGAAAACCACTACCTGTGCCTTCCCCTAAACATACTGAAAAACTTACACCAAATACACTTTTTAATTGCTGCATACTACAACTACACTCACTCGTTTTATTAAATATGCTGCCAGCACTTCTGTATTCTGGAAACATTTATTATTGAGTAAGCTTCAGACTGATCCTCTTATGAGAGGGCTTAGTTGTAGAAAAATTGGTAGTGCATACTCTCTTGTATCACTTTAGTAGGTCATAGATTCTGAAAAGAAACTAAAAAACAAGAAGTGTATTAAAATGAGATTTGCATAGTTTGGGGACTTCCGTGCAAAAGACCTGGCACTAACCTCTGAAGAAACACCTGATGAACAAGTGTGGTATTACGCATATAGTGATTTAGAACAGTTTCATGAACATGCAAGCAAAATAAAAACCTCTCAGAATAACTTAAGTGTCCTGATCCACAGGGTGAACTAGAATTGCACCAACAAACTTTTAGAGGTGGTAGTATGGCTCAAACCAAGAAAAAAATGGCCAGTATGCATGGGCCCTAAAATTCACACCTTAAAAGGTACGAACAATTATGCATCATCACTACTTTGAGACATCTCTTTTACTAAAAGCTCTTTTTTCCATATTTTAAGAGGCGATAGTATGGACCAAAGTAAGAAAAAAATTTCCAGTAAGCATGGGCTCTAAAATGCAGACCTTAAGGGGTTTGAGTACTTATTCATCTTCGCTCCTGTGAAATGCGTCTCTTCTACTGAGCAAGTGCTCACAGCTCTTAAGTAGGGCCCATGTTTACAGCAATTTTTTCTGTTTGACCCATTCTACCTTCTCACAAAGTATGGAGAGCAAACAGCTTGCAGCAGAAGACTTGTATCTCATAGGAGTCAAGGTGAACAAATGCTCTTAAAAGATTTTGGAGCTACGTTACTTTCTTGTTTTGGTCCATGCTACCACTTCTGATTCATGATGTACATAGGAGGCTATTTGTTTATTAAATTTCACAAACTGGTAGCGTAAATGTAAACCACTTGTTGACACTAAAGATGAGTTCACTGCAAGTGGGATAAACAGTGACTTTATATGTACTAAGTCTGTGCTTAGGTACCATAAAGCAAACATCTAATTTAATATTTCAAATTGCTGTTGAAAGGTGCCAGTTTCTTCAAACGTTTATGTGTGATAACGCTGAAAGTTTGTTCGTAAGAAGTGCAAATCAAAGAAAAATGATTAAACAGCTTTTGGAAATGATGGCTAACTATGCTCGCTTTTCTGAGACATGTCATTGTGGTAAAGATGTAAAAGAAATCACTTCTAAAACATGGCACATTTTGAAAAATTGCTAAACAAACGATTACTCTAAAATGAAACACAACCTCATTATAAACAACAGGAGACAGCAGTTACTTAAATTTTCAAAAGAAACTCATTTCAGTGTACTAGTATTTCTTTTCCTTATTAATGGCCTCTTCTAAACGTTAGTTTTTCCTTGTTGAGTGACATAGAAGCTGAATTTTTTGACATTAGATCAAGCTCCAGGGTGCACATTTTACAAAATCTTGCAAATGAAGAAAGCAGTCATCTTGAACGAAGATTTTGTTAAGTAATGTTGCTAAAGAGTGTTTATAGCCTTTACTTTTCATTCTCTATTCCTCTACAGCGTAACATAATCTGTGTGAAAAGCGCAATATTTGATGGTTTATACGTTTACAACAAAATTTCATACTGGATATTGCACAGTTCTTTCACGCCTGCACCTGTGCATAGCACTCAGGCTGTGACGTCACTAGTGGCAGCCCACGTCCAGTTATAAATAGAGGCTTGAGTATGTATGCAGTCAGCGATGTAGCGTTAGTTAATTGGTTGATTTGGCAATGTAGTGTTAGTTGATTGGTTGATTTGAGGGAATGGACCAAACAGCGAGGTCATCTGTCCCGTCGGATTAGGAATGGATGGGGAAGGAAATCGGCCATGTCCTTTCAAAGAAACCATCCCGCATTTGCCTGGAGCGATTTAGGGAAATCGCGGAAAACCTAAATCAGCATGACCCGACGCGGGTTTCAATCTCCTTCCTCCCGAATGCGAGTCCAGTGTGCTAACCGCCACGCCACCTCGCGCGGTTAGTGTTAGTGGCCAGTGATAAGTACTCTTCAAAGCCCTTTGGTCAAACTTTTGACTGTTTACTAGGGATGCTCTTTGCAAAATTCTTTGATGAAAGGTAGAGCGAGGGCCGTTGTTACATATCGACTCGCTTGCTTTAGTGCATTTAAGCTATAAAATGACGAAGTATATTTGGTGTGTGACTACCTCCACAGTGATCATTGCAAAGTGTCAAGAAAGTTATTCACAATTCAAAGCACGCGGATTACAAAAACCGCAATAAAGGGTTAGTACCTAAAAAAAAAAGTTGCAGCAATCAGCTGCATTCGAAGTTGCTGCGCTGTGAAGCTTACATATATAAAGGAAGGATGTGGAAGGAGATGGAATGTGAGAAGCCAAGTGTCTTCAGAAGCATACGAAAGTGAAATAAATGTATTTATTTGTACTCTAAATAACTTAACCTTCATACATTCTTCATTAGGTGATTAATATTTTGGTTGACATGTTTCTGGAATAACACGTAGAATAGTACATGGGGATTCGAGTACTATATTGCAAGCTGGAATAGCTTTCGCCTGGTGCTAAAAATTTTAACTTAACAATGAGACGATCTTTAGCAGAAACAACATTCATGATTTAATCTGTGAAACACTGTACCAAACACACATTTTTTCACGATGCTTTGCGAGAATTTAATCTCATGATCAAGTACAAATATTTACATAGGTATTTTATGTGATGTTTCTGAAAATCGGACAAAAGAAATCCGTCCGACTCCAGTAAACCATAAGACCCAGCCTCAGGGACAGAGAGACAGAATTACACACATACAAACATCACACAACATATACGTATGTGACTGTTTCCTTTCGATAATGAGAGTAAATTCTCGAAAAGCGTCATATAATGCACAAAAATACGCAATTAGCACAGTGTTTCATTGTTTAAATCGTGATTCACACTGCTGCAGGCTTTCTAAAAACATGTATTATAGCAAATGAAATTAAGAAATGGTATTTCTTGAATGAGTCTTGTTCTTTGTGTCCTCTCGCTGTAGCTCATGTAGCTAAATTTAGTGAACACTTTGAGCTTATCCTCTCGCTGTGCACGGTTTCACCGACTATCGTTTCCAGTTCTCTCTCTCTTTTTTTTTTTTTTTTTTTTTTTTTCAAGCAGTGCAGTCGCCAAAAACATATGTTGTTGTCATCTGTTTGGATCCATTTCCGAACACGTATGACAACAAATTTTACGATCAGCTCCAGTGAAGAAGTTTAATCAAAGAAGTTTGACAAAATCTTTGACAAAGTATGTGTTTGTGTCGGCCGACAATTAACACTACATTACTGTCGTCACACAGACATGCGCTTAGATCTGTATTTATCGTTGGCTAGAAGGCAGCATAAGGCACATGCGAAAGACAGACTGCGATGTGTACGTCTCTGCACATCGTACTGCAGGGCTTACTTGAGGAGCAGTGTCCCTGGCAGGGAGCGAGTATCTATTTGAGACGAATTTAATAATTCTTAACTGCGACTTTAAATGTGTGCAACTTCTCGATAGTACATGACAAAGTTAAGACCTTCATTGGGTACGTTTTCATTGATATTCTGATTTCCCATGGGCCCTGGATAGAGCCGAGCATTTGCGAAGTATGATGGACAAGGCGACTGATGTGACGTCGCAGGTTCGCTGTGGGGCCCGTATTTCTCTTGGAGCCCATGGCAGTCGCAGGGCCCCCTTTACCTAAAGTACAGCCTACCTAACATGGCAGTGTGATCTAGACTATAGCAGGTATCCTGGAGAGATATGGCCCTGGAATAGTCATATATCCTGTGCATGTTGTAATAGTTTATCAGTTGGTGGCAGAGAAATTTCAGTGTCAGCAATACTTGTGGTGTGCAATATTGGGCTGAGGATCGCCCTGTGAGAGAGGCTTTGTAATATTCATAGACTGCTCATCCGAATGTTTGCCCAACAGGTGTGATACAGTCTACAAACATCTGTGGTGAAAGCGCAGTGCACATGACATAAGACGTGTGCTGATGGTGTGGTAGGGGAGGGATAATGATAGTGTTAAAGTTTTTTCCCTTGAGACTGGAGACAGATATAGATATCCGCACAAGATTAGCATATAGTAAACGTAGTAATTGGAGAGAAGACTGCCTCTGTCTGACGGACGTCCATTCTGTGATGGAGATTCTACAATGAATAAAGAATTGGGTGAAACCATTCCAATTTATTTGCCATGGTGAAGCTTAAAGTGGTGAGGTTATTTGTCATCACTTGGTCGCAATTATTCTGTGGGCAGGATTGGGGCCCTGTGATTGCATGTAGTAAATGAAAACTCAGTTGAATGAAACTTAATTATAGTGTCTCACATATCTTTTAACTTAGTCTGCTGTATATTCAATGTCGTTACTCTCTCCTAAAACATGAAGCAATTCTTGCTTTGTTCAAAACCGTGAGATGAGAACATAATGTTCTGTCTTCTTGACGACAATCTGAATCTTCTACTTGTAGATTTTAGCACCCACGTAGGTTTGTACGAGGGCTAATCTTTTTCATCCTCCGATCTGGCACCAAAAAAATCCACGGTGAAAATCATAGATGTTTTATTTAAGACATTTAGCTTCACCTTCCAGCTACTTCTCTACATACTCGCTGCTCAGGATTAGAAATTTTTTATAGTGTGGCACAAACACTACGAAACCCTCGCCACAGAAAGCACACATCTGTGATTTCCGCCAATTCTCTTCGCTGGTCTGCAGCTTGTTTTCTGTACCAAAACGCTGTCGTCATAGCCAGCGGTTCACGTGAGTGAAGAGATGAAAATCAGAGGGAGCCAAGTCTGGGCTGTATGGTGGTGATCAAACACTCCCCATCGAAAAAGCTGTAGGAGTGTCTTCGTTGCACCTGCACTGTATGGGCGAGAAATGTCATGAAGAGAATGCATGACAGTTACGTTATGTGGGCTGCATGAAGTTAGGTGAAACCCCGCAGCACGCACCTCGCCCTAGGCGGGAGGCACTACTTTTCTAATCATCTTTACATGCTTCCTGTGGGTTCAGAACTGAAATGTGCGGCCTTACGTGAGTAACGGCCATACTATAGACACTGCAAACCCATCTGTGCTAAGTTTTACCGGATTTTCACTGTGGCTTTAATTTCGTGACCGATTGGGAACTGAAAAAGAAATAGCACTCTTAAAACCATTTCTCTGTGTTCAGTTACGGTATAAGTGCTTATCAACCTACTTATTTCAATTTATTTCTGTATATACATCATCATTCTTTGTATTAAGACGCTAGGTCGTGCCACAGTGTACGGCAGCCATCTTGTGATGTGTTGTGGGTTGGACTTGTGACCCATGTATGGTACTTTCTGATGCATTGACAGTCACGTATCAAGCTACAGACCCGAGACATTAGTAATGTGGAGCTCTTCTCTACATGCTATCAGGTATCAACTACTTAAAAGGGAGGTCGATGGGTGCTGTTTCACCGACTGCTGTTTCTACAGCTGCATATGCATCTACATGATTATTCTGCAATTCACAATTAAGTACCTGGCTAAGGGTTCATCAAACCACTTTTAAGCTACTTCTCTATAATTCCAGTCTCGTACAGCATGTGGGAAAAGCGATTGCTTAAATCTTTCTGTTCGAGTTCTTATTTCTCTTATTTTCTTATGATTATCATTTCTCCCTATGTAGATGGGCGCCGGCAAAATATTTTCACACTCTGAGGAGAAAATTGGTGATTGAAATTTCATGAGAAGGTTCTGCTGCAGCAAAAAACACCTTTGTTTCAACGAGATATTGTGCAAAGTAATCTCTCACATTACTATGGTGTTAGGTAAAATGTGATATTCATGAATTACATTTTGGCTATGTTTTTTTAATGGTCTTTTGTACATGAAACCATTACAAATCTGAGGAGACATTCTCATCACAAGCTGGAAGGTATAAGTAGGTTCGCTAATAGTATTGAGCAAAATAAGAAAAAAATGTCTGGTAAATGTGGGCTCTGAATTCTGAAGATAGCTTACATTAAGGGCTATCACTTCAAGTTCATCTTCGCTACTGTGCAACACATCTCTTCTACTAAACAAGTGCTCATAGCTCTTATGGAAGGCGTTTTACATCCCATGTTTACTAGACATTTTATCTCTCAGTATTGCAAACAAAGAAGTACTCATAGCTCTTAGGATATGCATTTTGGAGCACATATTTACCAGACATTTTTGCTCTGAATGATCTTTGCCGCCATATCATCTTTGGATACCCTGTATAGACAAGAAAGCTGTGATTTACACTTAAGTTTTCAGTGACACTTTGGAGGTGATTCAGGTGTTCGATGGAAGGACAAAATGATAATTTTATGTCTACCCTTTATACTGAGTCTGGTCCACATATGACCTCACGGCCCGGACAGTTTTCATCAGTCATTCCAAGGCTCGCCACATTTTCCGGATGGTTGCACCTTCCATGATTCCTTCTGGCCAGAAGATGATGGGTACGAAACTCATTGAAACGTTGCGAAAAGACGACGCCACCACTCGGCTGATAACCGGAGAAGAAGTCATCAGTGGAATATGCTGAGAAAGACTACAATCGCATATTTCCTTTCCCATTCCACTTGTAAATAGAACGATGGAGAAATGACTGTCTATACGTCTCCATATGAGGCCTGATTTCTCATACCTTATCTTTGTAGTCCTTATACTGAATGTGTATTGGAGGCAACAGGATCTTTCTACAGTCAGCTCCAAATGTTGGTTCCCTAAATTTACTCAATAGTGTTCCTCAAAAAGCACATCGCCTTGTCTCCGAGGATTAACATTTGAGTTCCTGAAGCATATCTGTAACGTTTATGTGCTGTTCGAACCTACGAGTAACAAATCTAGCGCCCGCCCCTGAATTGCTTCGATGTCTTCCTTCAATCCTACGTGGTATGGATCCCAAACGCTCTGGTAGTACTGAAGAACTGGTCACACTAGCTTCCCATATGCGGTCTCCTCTGCAAATGAACCATACTTTCCTAGAATTCTCCAAATAAACCGAAGTCGACAATTCACCTTTCCTACTAAACTTCTCACATACTCTTTCCATTTCATATCGCTTTGCAACATTACCCCCAGATAATTAAACAAAAAGATTGTGTTGGGCAGAACACTACTAATGCTATATCCAAACATTATGAAAATGTTTTTCCTACTCATCCACATTCACTTACATTTTCCTACATTTAGAGCTAGGTGCCATTCATCACACCAACTAGAAATTATGTCTAAGTGATTTTGTATCCTCCTACAGTCACTGAACTTCAACATCTTACCGTATACCGCAGAATCATCACTAAACAACCTCAGATTGCTGCCCACGCTGTCCGCCAAATCATTTATGTATATACAAATAATAGCGGTCCTATCACACTTTTGAGGTGCACTCCTGATGATACTATCATCTCTGATGAACAATCATTATCGAGGACAACATACTAGGTTCTATAACTTATGAAGTCTTCAAGCCACTCACATATCTGTGAACCTATTCCATATGTTCGTACCTTCTTTAACAGCCACCATTGGCGTACTGCCTCAAACGCTTTTCAAAAATCTAGAAATATGGAATCTGCCTATTTCCCTTCATTCACAGATTCATAGTATATCATGTGAGAAAAGGGCAAACTGAGTTTCACTTGGGTAGTGCTTTCTGAAACCATGCTGATTCTTGACAGAAGCTTCTTGGTCACAAGAAAATTTATTATATTTGAACTGAGAATATGTTCAAGGATTCTGAAGTAAAATGATGTTAAGGATACTGGTCTGTAATTTTGCAGATCCGTTCTTTTGCCCTGCTCATACACAGGAGTCACCTGCGCATTTTCCAGTCGCTTGGGACTTTAGTGTTGGGCAAGTGTTTAGCTATAAATGCAAGTTGAGTAAGGGTTAATGCTGTAAGTACTCTTTGAAAAACTGGATTGGGATTCCATCTGAACCGTTGGACTTATTTATTTTCAACTCTTTCAATTGTTTCCCTACGCCAGGGAGGCTTATTACCATGTCGTCCATACAGGAGTCTGTCCAAAAGTCAACCAAAGATATGTTTGTATGGTTCTCCTGTGTGAACGATTTCTTGTAAGTGAAATTTAAAACTTCGGATTTCGTTCTCGTATCTCCAACTGCCACACTAGACTGGTCAACAAGTGACTGGATGAAAGCCCTAGACTCACTTAGCTGGTTTACAAAGGACCAGAATTTCTTCAGGTTCTCTACCAGATCTTAGGCTAAGGTATGACAGTGGTGGTAGTTGTATGCTTCACGTGTAGATCTTTTCAAAGACTCACTAATCTCTTCCAATGTCTGCTTGTTGTCATTTACACATTCTCTTTTGAACCAAGAGTGCAAGAGCTTGTAATTCATCAGCATTTTCCGAATCTCGTTATTAAACCGTGGCGAGTCTTCTCCATCCTTAATGCACTTACTGGTCACATAATTCTCCAGACCACGATTTACAGTCTACTTAAACTTTGCCCATAATCTCTCTAAGTCCATCTTAATGGAACTAACTGGTGTCAGGTGACTATCTAAATGAGATACTAACAACTGCTAATCCGTCCTTTCCTGGATATCATATTTGTACTTTCTGTTGACTGATGAAGAGATAGGGATTGAACCACTTGAAGAGCAGTCCCCAGCCCCTGAAACAATCTAACTTCAGAAGCAGTAACTCATGGCTCTTTAGATCATATGCTTCAGATAAATTGAAGAGTATACTGCTGCTTAATGTGTTTATATCCAAGGTATTTATGACCATTTTCATGAATTGAAAGATTGCTGTTTCTGTTGATTTGTTCTTCCTAAACCAGATTTGAGCGTTGATGAACATTTCATTTCAATTCAGGAAATCATCCAGTCTGAAATTAAGAAAAGTGAAATTTGTTGTCAGCAGTACAACTGACAAAAGTGTGCCACAAAGGCACCCAGGAGGTAGCCGACCATCGTGAATAAGTTGTGTAGTCTACAGTTTGCTGAATTGATCACAGTTGAAGGAATTTTAATGCAGAGAAAATTAAGACCAGTATTCCTGCATTTATAAATTCTTTTTTTAAGCGTTTTATCTTCATCCATCATCAGAATCTTGGTACAGATAAAAACTAGAGGATTACATAGTTATGTTGTTGATTTGCTCATGCTCGTCGGAAGTCAACCATATAACTACGTAATTATTTATCTGAACCAGAATTCTGATGATAGGTGGCTCCAAAACACGTAAAAATAGATTAATAAATGAAGGAATACTAATTTCTAGTTTTCTCTGCATTACAACTCCTTCATCTGCGACAAATCCAGCAAACTGCAGACTCACAAATTAAAAAAAAAGAAGCAGAACAACTGTCTTTGAGAGCAACAAAAAACTGAAAAATTGTCTAGCTTGACAACCAACACTGATATCCCATTCTGTCTCCTTTCATTCCATTGACAGCATATGTTAATGCTGCCATCTGAAAGAAAGCACTGTAAAATGTTCTGTCATTGTATAGTGCTAAGTTATACCTTTATTTTTTATGAACCAGATGATAGTACAACATACCAATAATTTTTTATGACTTATTTCTTCCTTTTCTCGGGTAGCGGTTTGAGATTTACTTTTTCGAAACAACAAGGCAATGTTCTCAGTGATATTAAGATTCTGGGAAAATGTGATAGAGTTTTAAGCTCGATTCACACTAAAAATCAATGGAATGGAACACAACATCTGGTGACGTCACAATCATAACGCCCCTTCGACTAGAAGGCCATGGGTTAGTCCAGTATGTAAAGGTAAAAGTGAGGTTATGAGATACTGTCCATGATACAAGAAGTCAGAATATTTTATCACATGTAAGAAACAACCAATGATAAATTTAATTAATGGTCAAAGCAAAATTCAAGACTTATATTCTTGAACAGTTTTATATATTTAACTACTGAGAAGTGAAACAACTTTTCAAAAGATCGACATTTATTTACTAGTGACAATATATTACATACAAACACATTAAACAATATTTATAAGGGAATAAAACAGAGCCTGTTTACCTTATCCATTTTGAAGTAACTATTAATGTCTTAAAAACTGTATTTTTCTTCGTTGTAGCAATCAAGATCATTGACTATGGTTGACTTGTTGTCTCTGTTTTTTGCGACTTTCGGTAACAGTGTGAGAAATTCCTTGCAAAGAGAAGCAGGTCTCGACTAGGACTACTGCAGCGCTTAAAAAGCCTCAAATTCTTACATAATATCTTTGTCTGTGTTCTGTATTATTTAATAAACTTTTAATGTTCATGGTACCCAAGTGTTTACATTTTGTGTGCTATTTCGGTTTATTTGCCTGAACAGACAAATGTAGTTAGTTTGGGTGGTTACTTCCTTAGTTATGCTGACATTGGTGACCCCAGCATGATAAGCCTACAGAGACCAGAAGAAGCAGTACGAACACTCAAGAGTGACCAAAGAATTTTTTCAAGCTATGAAAATTCAAGATTCAGCAGGCACAGAGGGTCTGTCAGTGTTGCAATTTGTAATGAGACTGTCACCAATCTGGTCTCACAGCCCAACTCTCTGGTTTGCACAAGCAGAAGGAAGTTTCCATTATGCAGGAATAATTACTGATTCAACCAGATTTGCTATAGTGGCTAGTCAGCTCGACTTCCATTACGCAACTTATTTGAAAGTCATAATTACAGCACAACATACACAAGATTCTTATGACAAACTCAAGACAGCATTGATTCACGAAGTGTCCACATCACAAGAAGAATGTGTGTGTCAGCTTGTATGACAGGAAGACACTGGAGGCAGGAAGCTGTCACAGTACCTGAGACAACTACACAGTGTAGTCGACACGAGAAGTGTACCTGGCATCTTGCTACATATGGTTTGGAGTGGCCGTATTCTGGACCAAGTTAAAACTGTAATAGTGTCTAATCAAACAGAAATGCCATTAGACAATGTGACAGATCTGGCTGATAAGATTCAAGATGCAGTAATGTCACCATCAATCAATGCAGTAGCAGCACCATGCAACATTCCTTCATCATCGGCAGAGACTCGTGCACATATGATTGCCTGTCAGATAAGGTCGACGCTCTGGCTTAACAGATAAGTAAACTACTATGTCGTCTCAGCTCCAGCAATCACAGAGGATACTGTCACAGAAGATCACAAAGTTATTCCATGATGAATCTTTGGTCCTCAGTGGCGCAGAGCAGTCCCCTATGATACGCTGGTCTCACCAAAAATCAGGCATTTAAGTGCATCTCGCTTTACACCTACCCAAACTGCAGTGACAGACACAAGTGCATCCTAGTGCTGTGTGGTATCTCAATGTCTTTACATTAGTGATCGGAAGACTAGACACAATTTTTTTTTTATACTGGTTCAGATTTGTGCATTTATCCTCGGATTCACCTATACTTACTGACCACCAACTACATTCTGCCTTTCTTTTGCAAACAACTCATTGATAGTCATGCATGGGCTGTGATGCGCCTTCATTTGGAATTTTATAGTTGCTGCTGTCACTGAGTCAATAACTGGAACCATTTCCCTGGTGTGTTGCCACTTTCTGCCTGATGTGGCAAAAACGAGGCTTACTGACAGCATGACTAGACTTTCGGCTGCTGGATTCCAATTCAGTGCAGTGACACACAGCACCAAGCTAATTCATGCAGCAGGAAGCAATACGCTGAGTTGCTTGATCAATTTCCAGCCATAACGCGACTACCAGCCAAGGGAGGTACATCACAACACCATGCATTACATGAAAAGGACTGGTGGCCCAACACTTTCATGCCACTCTAGGCGTTTAGCTCCTGAATGCCTCACTATCAGAAGGGCAGAATTTGACTCAATGTTCAGGGAAGGAATTATCAGTTCTTCTAGCAGTCTTTGGTAATCATCTTTCCATCTAGTACCCAAGAAGTGTGGCACAAGGAGCCCATCTAGTGAGTATTGTGCACTTAATCCAAGATCAATTTCCGACAGTTACCCAGCACTCCTGTTAAGGGAGTACAACTGTGCTCTCTGTTGTGCAACTGTGTTAAGCGTACTGGACTGCATGAAGGCCTTTACATTAATTCCAGTGGCAGACAAAGATGTTACAAAGACAGCCATAATCACTCCATCCAGCTTGATTGAGAGTCTTTGTATGACATTTAGTTTGCAAAACACTGCTCAGTCTTGGCAGACGTTCATTGATTCTGTGTTGCAAGGATTGTCGTTCTGTTTTGTGTACCTAGATGACATCCTCGTCTTTTCAGCCACAGCAGAACGGTCCAGCAACACTTAGTGTTGTGGTGTTAAATACTGCCTTTTGGCAAACCACAGATTATCTTCTTGGGCCATCAAATTTTGTCATCAGAAACATTGCCGCTACCTGAGAAAGTAGAAGCCACCATGAAGCTCTCATGGCCAGAACCAACAAAGAACTACACCATTTCTTGTGAACGCAGAATTTTTGTCAGCATCATCCACCTCCGTTCAGCCAAGTTGCAAGAACTGCTGACTGCAGCACTTATTGGACCCAAGACTTTCACTGATCCACTGGACAAATGTGCTGAGAGCTGCTTTTGAGGTAGCATAGGGAAGCATAGACAATATAGCACTCCTGTCACACCACACATAAGATGCACGTCTCGTGATGGTAGTTGATGCTAGCCAGACAGCTATCAGTGAAGTGTTATTGCAGCAAGTCAATGGCATCCATCTGTCTTCTGTTCCACAAGCCCTCTCCTTCACAATAAAAATGGAGTGCTTATCGTGAGCTTTTCACTGTCTATGAATCAAATATTTTCGGCCACAGTTGTAAACCAGAGAGTTCACAATATTTATGCAACACAAGCCATTTGTCTTCATCTTTAGATAGAACAACAACAAGTGTTCACTGCGACAATACAGACCTATGGAATTCACTGTGCCCAGTTCAACACTGACTTTCGCAACATTTATGGTATTAGCAACTTGGTTACTGGCTGTCTGCCATGAGTGGAACAAATGTTACGGTACTGATTTTGTTCAACATGCTTAGGCACTAGAATCTGATCAGGAACTCCAGAAACTACAGAATGATGCATCATCTACCCTTCAGTTACAGCTCGTCGACATTCCTGGTTCAGGTGTGAAGCCTTATTGTGGAATTTTAGCTGGACAGTCTCACTATTTTCGGCTACTCACATTCCACACATGTGCTTTTGACAGCCCCCACAACCTATGCCACTCTGGCATTGGACCATCAACTCGTCTGGTTTCAAAATGTTTTATCTGGCCTAGTATGCAAAATTATTGTCATGAGTAAGCTTGAACATGTCTTCAATGTCAATGCAGTAAGATATTCTGTCGTGTGCATGAGCCAGTTGGAGATTTACCGGACACTATAACGTTTCACACACATGCATATCGATATAGTAGATCCACTACCATTGTCCTATAGTCAACTCTATCTGTTAACTGCAATTGATCGTTTCACCCATTGGCCAGAAGCTATACCAGTCTACAACATATTGATGGCAATGCTAGCCTTTGCCTTGGTGTCAAATTGGATTTCACGCTTTTGTTGTCCACTGCGCATCACCGTGTACCACAGCTGACAATCTGAGTAAGATTTATGTACTCAACTCAGTAAATTCTGTGGTTCTCTGCATCACAGGACAACCAGTTTCCACACAGCAAGCAACAACATGGTCAAAGTTGGCATCGTTATTTAAAGGCACCACTTACGTGTCATGTCACAAGTTGGACAATGCCTCACCCATGGCCTTATTGTGACATTATGAGAACTTCCTTGTAAATAGGGACAGATCTCGACTAACACTATTCTTTTGCATAACAAGTCTCATGCTCTTGCAGAATATTTGCTCTGTTTTCTGTATTCGTTAATAAATGTTTAATGTTCATGGTACATGAGAGTATATATTTCGTGTTCTATTCCGACTGATTTTCTCGAACATGTAGACGTAATTGGTTTGGTTGGTTGATTTGGGGGGAGGGAACCAAACAGATTGGTCATTGGCCACATCGCATTAGGGAAGGACTGGGAAGGATGTCGGCTGTGCCCTTTCAAAGGAACCATCCCGGCATTTGCCTGAAGTGATTTAGGTAAACCACGGAAAACCTAGATCTCCTTGGCCGGACATGGGTTTGAATTATTGTCCTCCTGAATGAGAGTCCAGCGTGCTAACCAGTGCACCACATCGCTTGGTAATTTGTTCGGAT
Organism: Schistocerca americana; assembly: GCF_021461395.2. Taxonomy (NCBI): domain Eukaryota; kingdom Metazoa; phylum Arthropoda; class Insecta; order Orthoptera; family Acrididae; genus Schistocerca; species Schistocerca americana. The sequence continues at coordinate 144,458,360 of NC_060119.1, read as the reverse complement.
GGTGGCCTTTGTCACGCTGATATCTTCATTAGAGCTCAATTTTTCACTTAATGTGATACTGCTTCATCAACTTACTATATGTTCTTATTTAAATACAGTGTGGGTGCCAACTCTGTTCTGTTATTGTAAAACTTAAATAATTTTTCGGTTTTCAGATATGTGACTTTGCTTTCGGAAGAACACACAATGGAAAAAAATCCAAGTTGCCATGGAACATTTGCAGTGTACTATGAAAACAAAGTTGAATAATAAAATAAAGACTAAGGAAAAGCAGAAGCACAAAATCAACTTCTGTTACAAAAGTGAGCACCATGGAAAATAGGGCAACTTCCGATATTAGCAGACGACGATACCATTCCCCACCAACGTCAACGTCAAAAACTTTATTCCGAGAAGCCTAACTTTTACATAGCGATCCGTCCCGTCCCTTTCCGTTGACGGCCTGTGCGAATGCCGCCATTTGAAACACATTGTGGAAAGTTTTGACGTTCCGCTTAGTCTCGTAAATTTCTTAATTTACGTTGTGTGAAGAAAACTACAAGAATTTACAGATTTGCTTAACTTCAACGGACTACAGACTTTTTACAAGCCTCTCCAGTGTTACTAGACTGCCTCAATGAAGAAATAGTGGAAACTATCATTTAAATAACGCTGATGACCTTGGAATGTTTTATAGGTTTTAGAGAATGTACGAATTCTTAATGTAATGAAATTGCAAGTTCGAAAAAATACAGGCAATAGTGAATAATTTAAAGCCAGGAAGCTATGTACAGGAATTTAGCCACGCTTCATTCAAGTAACATTAGCGTTTTGGAACCCAAGGAGGTGGAACCTTCCTTATGTACTCGCACGGCCGCCTCTATTACAGGCGGCCGTGGTACTCGTGTTCTGGTTAAACAGTAATAATCCTTGGTTTAATCCTCGGTAGGTGGGGGGAGCGCACAAAGACTGTAGGGGTAAAAAAAAAGGAAAGGAAGTTGACACAAGTATACGTCAGATGTAAATACTATAAACAAGTGCGAGAACACAGTACAAGTATGGGGAACACGGATACAAAACTTAATTTTCGCAAAGCTGTTGTACAACTTACCTCCAAAACACAGGTAAAGATCAAATTACCAATAATGACATGTCTGAGCGTCGTCTGCAAGTTTATGTGTCAGAAACAACAGTTCGTTTGTAAATACATATATGTGGCAAGACGATGTTCACTTCATAAAAGTAGTTATCAGGAGTGTTTTCGAAACATGTGTTTCCGAAGTAATTATTTCTTCAAAAAAATGAAAAGGAAAAATTAACATACGTGTGACAAAACTAAAGTTTGTTTTGATATTTGATGTTTCTTCCAGCCAATTGACGCAGGAGATGACAGTTTTTGGGATCAGTTTTGGTCGGAAAATGTGACAAACGTGCAGGATGTGTTTACATTAGTTCCTGCACCAGAAATTCGAGCTTTGCGCGAAGAAGCGCCATCGAATTTGGCGACACTATGTTATAAAGCGGTTGAGAAATTGGTTAAAGCCGTGGATAACAGCTGTCGTACACAGCATGAACAACAAACTGGTAAAGTAAATACTCCTATTATTTACCCTAACATATTAAAATTCTGATGGAAAATAAAACGTGAATGAGAGCTGTAAAATGAAAATAATGTAAATGAACCTCCCAAATTAAATGTTTTCTTTGAGATACTCTGTACTCAACATTTTCTACAAAAAGGCAAGCTTATTACTAGTAGTACATTCGTTGCAGTTTAGGATTGCAGGATTTAAAAAAAAAAAAAAAATGTGTGTAATGAAGAAAAATACCATACATCAGCCTAGCAGTAAAACTCAATTACTTTGTGTATATATACAGCTATTATCTTCTTAATTGATGTTAACAATCTGTTGTCATAATTTTGTAAAATATATGACAAAGCTAGGTCTGTTTAATCCTCAGTTTACCACTGAATATTAATAAGTTATAGGAACATTAGGAAGGAATTTGGAAAGGAACGCTAATCATGCTAGCAATGTTTACAATTTGGAAATGTGGAGAAGCAGTTGATTTTACCTTATTATCAGGAAAGATACATTTATCTTTTCTGTATGTCAAAAAGTGGGGCTTTGTTAACACTAATATTTCTGACCTCTAAATGGGGTGGCTCAGTTATGTAGTTTGCCCAGTTTGTTCACCCAATTCTCAGTTATATTGGAAGCAGTTGATTGTGTTTCACAGAATGTAGATTATCTACTGTTTGTCTTGTAACAGGCTAACTGTGTTAACTGAAGTGTTAGATATTGCTTCACCAACTCTCAACCAATCTGTCGTCTTCCAACCTAACCTTGATGTCAGACTACATTATAGGCTAGCCTGTTACTACAGCCTACATTCCAAAATCTAATACAGATTTTCTTTTAAAGTCGGTGTTCTCTGACTGTGTAAGTATAATGCAACATTGTGATGATGAGGCATGTAGTCTGAGAAGCTGACATTTAGCATCAATAAGTTCAGTGGACCCAATTGATTTGTAGCCTTTAGTTTCTCAACGCTCACATCAGATTGCTTTTTTTTGCAATGACAGACACAATCAAGAGAATCTTTCACATAAAAACAGAGCGCTCACCAACCTGATGGTTTGTGTTAACACCACAGTATGCCATGCATCACAATAACAGGGTGACGGCAGGTCAGATATGGTTGAGAGAAGAAGGGGGCTGTGTTGTCAGTTTCCCATTACTCATGTGAGCAGTGTGACTCTGGCAGCTGCAACTGTTTGAGTCCTTGAGCATGTATAAATTTCCACAAACTTCTGTAATGCATGTTGCTGTATTATTATGGAAATGTTATCCCTTTTTGCTAGCTTCAAACATTGTGTTATATAAGTTAAACATGTTGCATAGAGAAACAACAAAAAGTGGTGTGACATTTAGATTACCATTCCCAGTTGTTTGCAACTAACTGTAGTAACTATCACCAGCAGTAGGAGAACAATATGGAAATGGTGGACAGAACAGATGGCATCACTAAGTTTGATCTCTGATGAGTTATTGATGTGGTAGTATGTCATGTTAAAAACTAGCTGCCAGTCAGTGTTCTTCTGACCAGTGGATAGGCATCAACCTGTAGTAAATGGTGCAACCTTAACTGTGAACTAGTTTCACTAGAAAGACACATAAAGAATTATAAAAATGTGAAAGTGACAGTGAATGACAAACATTAAAAAAAAACTGAAGCAGCATTTCAGAGCTGTCAAACAAACACTGTGATGTAGTGCAGAGTTTAACAAAACAATAGAACTAAAGGCAAAGGTTCATGCTGGAATGTTTCCTTTGTTTAGGCCATGGTTGATGTCCTGCCCTATGCTCACCTAATCCTATCCTACTTTGTTTTCTGTACACATGTACGATTTGTGTATGTATCTGACCTGTTCGGTACCATTGTAATGAATGGGCTATGTAAGAATAAATAAATAAAAGAAATATCTCAATTTTAAAAAAGAACTTGCTTAAAGTGTTCACTGTCTGTAGCATTAGAACTGACATAAGCCCATGCACAGAATCATAATTTACTTTGGTCACATCTTAAGAACATTGGTGGTGCAAATATTTGTGGGAATTTTAGTGTTCGAATAAATAACAGTAAACTGCAAGCAATTCAATGTCCAGTATTTCTTCATTAATATAATTTCCATTGTATCAGGCTTTTATGGTTGTGTTGTGCCAATAGTATACATTTTAATAGTAATGCTGCCAAAAAGCAATTGAATTTTTTTGAAAAAATTGGCAAAGGTAGCATTTCTCACATTTGATATGGAATTTGTTAGGTATAAGCTATTAGAGACTTTCAAGAAAGTCATTAGTAGAGACTGCTATGGATGTAAGCAGGGGGTAGGAGAGGCCTTCAAAATCTGAAATCACATCACCACCACCACACATAGTTACATCAACTTGGTATCATAGGTGAATGTAGACTCTCCTGGCATGTACTACTGATGAAAAGCTCTTGGACTTCCAGCTGGGTGGCAGTGTTAAAATAATGTGACATTTCAAAGAGACTCAGAAGATAATGACACTCTTCAAAGTGGTGTGGTATTTTAACACTGCCACATGGCTGGAAACCTGAGATTTTCCCTTCTACTTGGTATCAGTTTGAAGAGAATCAGAACTGAGTAATAGCAAGTGGGATACAGAAGTATGTTTGACACAAGTGTTGGATTTGACTAGTGATGTAGGAAACATGAGACAAATCCCATAAACAGTATGATGATATGATATTATTGATGTTTTTCAAAGAGGTTAAGCTGCAGACCAGTCTGTCACCACAACCAGGTTTAGTTTAATATCAGATTTGTTCCCTTCACCAACTCACAACCAAATCGTCATCTTCCAAGTTAATCTAGACTTCAAACTAAGCTCCAGATCAATCTGTCACCATAAGATCTTTTTAGTACCAAAATTGTTGGCTTCACCAACTAACAACAAAACTATGAATATATGCACTGAAATTTGACATGACATGTGCCATTAACATTATGCCACTGGCCAAAGCCGACGACTCATATAGAACACTCCTCCTGACCCAGCAAGTGTACCCAGAATCATTAGTCAGGAAATATCAGAACTACTCTGCTGTTCACAAGTATTCTCCTTGCAACTGAAAATGCTGCATTGCTATGAGCTCTAAAAGCTTCACATAGCATTGCTGCTCCCATTCGCAAGTAATGGCAATAGCAAAATAATTACATACAAGTCTCAAACTATAACCTTTCAGTGAAGTACATTGTAGTTATGGTAACTAATATGGGGCTGTGATTAAAAAACAGTTTTTCAATATTCCTGTGTTTTATTTTGTAAGGAATTGTGCTTTGTTCCTCCATTTCACCCACTTCCCCAAAAATAGATGGGAGTTCCCCCTCCCATCCTACTCTCCAGCTTGGATGTAAGTGGATAGAGAGATAGATAAGTCCCATTTTATGCAGAAGAACTAGCTTTCATCAAAGTGCGTGAGAAATGATACTAGAGAATTCTTTGCTGTGCCAGAAAAAAAGGAAGTAAGTTTGCAGTGTGCATAAGTTTGAAACAAAGCTCTAGTGGTATAGAGCATTATTAGTCATGAAGAGAATTCTCTGTAATCAGCTTAACCTATAAGCCAACAAAGGCCTCATATTATCCAACTTCAAATAAATAAAAATAGACATCAATGGGTGTACACTAAATTAATGTTTGTCTGTGAGATTCTTTGACATCCAGATGGATAACAAACTGAGGTACCACCAGCACATGGTTTACTTAACTAAAAACCTCAGTTCTATCTGCATTGCACTCAGAAATATTTCTCAGTGTGTTGATACCAAGTTGAGATTTTTAGCATGCTGTGCATACTGTCTGTCATTACTTCCCCTATGGCCTAATCTTCTGGCACAGTGAAGCTAAGGTCAAGCTAATCTGTACCTTCATGTAACAGAAACTTTTTGTTGAATGTAAATCTGTTGGGGACTAAAGGTAACAGCTCACTGAATAATACAGCTGCCAGGTCATAAAGTGGCACATAAATAAGACGAGAATTTTGCTAACTCTCTCTCTCTCTCTCTCTCTCTCTCTCTCTCTCTCTCTCTCTCTGTCTCGTGAGTTTTTTTGTACCAGCTGACTACATTCTGCAAGCACAGCAGCTTCACTGGCATGTAGGACTAGGTTTGGTGGAGGGGGTAAGGGTAAAATGAGGTGGGCAGTGGAGGCAGGGGGAGTTGTGTGTGATACATGAGTATTGTGAGATCAAAGTATGTGTTCCAAGGACATCTTGTTTTTTTGAAGTTCAGAAAGCAATTGTTACGGTGAAGTATCCAGATAACACTGATTGTGAAGCACATTGTACTCCAGTGGCATCACTGGCATATCCTATCATATCAGAGACAGTTCCACATGTGAATACGTTACTCTCATTTATACCAGCTCTTCTGTAACTTCTGCACAGCATTTTATTTCAGCATGACCACCAAGCATTTGTCCACCCGTATAAATGGCCACCTCCAAAATGTGGCCATGAACAGAGTTGATCACACAGTGGCAGACACGCTGCTGAGTACAAAATGATTTATTTCAATGGCTGCTTCATAACCTGTGCAATCTGGATACTTCTCCCAAACACAAGATCTTTCTACAGTATATTTTCCATATTTGCAGTTGGACTGCCATGATAAGAATCATTCAACTGAGGAGCAATGTTCTGTGATCATTAGGGAAACAAGAATGAACAACTGAAATTCTTTCTTCTTGACAAATTACATTTTTTGTAAATTCAGCATTTCCAAACATGATATTTCCCACAAATAGGCTTTCTTAACTATATGTGCTGGCTCCATTCAAAAAAATTTAAAGCCAAGTCTTTCGATAACACAAAAACTTAATAACCATCAGGTAAACAATTATTAAACTGTAATAAGTCAAATCAATGAAATAATTGCAGTAAATATTGTGAAAAGAGATGCTAACAGTAATTCAGTTATTGATATGTAGATGATGCACTTCAGTTTCTTTATATTACTGTAGAAGACTTGCTCATTTTATATTCAGCGGAATTTCATCTATCTTTGTGGAATGTGTTTCAGCTGCATGTACTGTTCTGTTTACTATGTACTGAGAAGGTATTTGACATTGCCACTACATTTTTCAGATGTAAGCATTTTTCAGAAATAGTGATCCACCTAAATTCTCTGACACTCACAAGAAGACATGTACTAATGATTAAGAGATTGATTTGCTTTCTGGAGCAGCAGAGTTAAAAATTTCTAGATAAGTATATTTTCCATTGTTTCCTTAAGTCACTTTAGATGAACACTGAGATGATTTCCCCTGAACAGACTTTGGCCGCTTTATGTTCTCCATTCTTTTCAAGTAAGCCAGTGCTGCATTTGTAATTATTTTCATGTTTTGTTGAACTCTTAATAAACCTTTCCTTTTACTTGTAGTGAAACTAAGAGAGACATAAAATTAAAAAAGTAATACAGCCTAGAGTCGAAGGCATTAATCCAGTTTGTTGGGATAAGAAGAGTTCGAATACAGAAGAAAACTGAAGGACCTGATGTCATAGGGGTCTATCCCACAAGCTTCTAAATCTGAGAAAGGAAAAAAAAAAGTTCTAGAAACAGTTTTGCCAGATGTTGTATTGCTATACTATTTTTCGCTCCACATGTCATCCACAATTTTAAATAGCTAGAAAATACAAGCAATTGGAAAATACATCTAACGTCTTGAACTGAATCTGAAAATAAAACCAACCACTTTATTCTCTGCTACCCTTAGTGTGGCGTATAAGCAGGATGTCACTTCAGAATACCTTATGGGTTCTGAAATTTGTTACATGAATACCAACATTGTCGACACAAAGCTGTATGAGATGAAAGATTTTTTTAGTAGCTAACTTTGCAATGTCAGTACTTGCTATAAATCCAGACAGTAATCTAAATCTTCAGTATTTGTAACCCACTGAGAACCATTTTAGTAGGGTTTTAACTGCATTAGGCTTTCCCTCATTATGAAGTTTTAAAGCCAGGGATATTTCTTAGTTTTATCAAGTGTTACACTCATTGTTTCCTTTGCATGTTTCTTACACAAGCGTTTTAAATGAAATACTGAATTCTGCATGAAAGGGTTTAGAATATTTTGTTGTAGTGTTGGACAAAATATCTTGTCACATACGTTTTTATATATTCAGTACATCTCAGCTATGAATTTCATTTTGTTTATATACACCTTCTTGGCAGCTTTGTTTATATATACCTTCTTGGCAATATCACTGTGACAACAATGATAGTTCTACTTTGCGAATGTGGTCCCTGATAGATTCCAGCAAAATTGCACAAGTTTTGTTATGTATCTATTTGCATACTCACCTCCCTGATAAAATTGACTTAATGCAGTTTCCTCATTCTGAAATGGGTAGGTCATATCTCTCTCGCTCTTGCACTCGCTCCCCTCCCCCTCCATCCCCTCCTCCTCCATCCCCTCCCCCTCCATCCCCTCCCCCTCCATCCCCTCCCTCCCCTCCCCCCCTCCCCCTCCCTCCCCTCCCACTCCCTCTCCTCCCCCTCCCTCTCCTCCCCCTCCCTCTCCTCCACCTCCCTCTCCTCCACCTCCCTCCCCTCCACCTCCCTCTCCACCCCTCCCCCTCCTCTCCTCCACTCCTCCTCCCCCTGATCCCCTCCCACTCCTCCCCTGCCCTTCCCTCTCCTCCCCTGACCCTCCCTCTCCTCCCCCTCACTCCTCCCCCTGCCCCTCACTCCTCCCCCTGCCCCTCACTCCTGCCCCTGCCCCTCACTCCTGCCCCTGCCCCTCACTCCTGCCCCTGCCCCCGCCCCTCACTCCTGCCCCTGCCCCCGCCCCCGCCGCTCTCTCCTGCCCCTGCCCCCGCCCCCGCCGCTCTCTCCTGCCCCTGCCCCCGCCGCTCTCTCCTGCCCCTGCCCCCGCCGCTCTCTCCTGCCCCTGCCCCCGCCGCTCTCTCCTGCCCCTGCCCCCGCCGCTCTCTCCTGCCCCTGCCCCCGCCGCTCTCTCCTGCCCCTGCCCCCGCCGCTCTCTCCTGCCCCTGCCTGCCGCGCTCTCCTGCCCCTGCCGCTCTCTCCTGCCCCTGCCGCTCTCTCCTGCACCTACCCCCCCTCTCTCTACCGCCCCTGCCGCTCTCTCCTGCACCTACCCCCCCTCTCTCTACCGCCCCTGCCGCTCTCTCCTGCACCTACCCCCCTCTCTCTCTCCCGCCGCCCCCTACCCCACTCTCTCCCGCCGCCCCCTACCCCCTCTCTTTCTCTCCCGCCGCCCCCTACCCCCTCTCTTTCTCTCCCGCCCCCCCTACCCCCTCTCTTTCTCTCCCGCCGCCCCCTACCCCCCCCCCTCTCTCTCCCGCCGCCCCCTACCCCCCTCTCTCTCTCCCGCCGCCCCCTACCCCCCTCTCTCTCTCCCGCCGCCCCCTACCCCCCTCTCTCTCTCCCGCCACCCCCGACACCCCCCCTCGATCTCTCCCGCCGCCCGCGACACCCCCCGTTTCTCCCTCCCGCCACCCCCTCCCGCTCCCCCTCCGTCTCTCTGCTCCCCCTCCGTCTCTCTGCTCCCCCTCCGTCTCTCTGCTCCCCCTCCGTCTCTCTGCTCCCCCTCCGTCTCTCTGCTCCCCCTCCGTCTCTCTGCTCCCCCTCCGTCTCTCTGCTCCCCCTCCGTCTCTCTGCTCCCCCTCCGTCTCTCTGCTCCCCCTCCGTCTCTCTGCTCCCCCTCCGTCTCTCTGCTCCCTCCCTTCACTCTCCCTCTCCATGTTAGATGATGTTTTACACATGGTAAGTTTAACGAAATTCTGGCAATGTTACAAAAATCTTTCATTCAGACTCTTTTGTATTCAGTACCTTGTAATTTTACATTATACTTAAGAACACTACACCTTATTGCTGAAGAATCGCTTTGGTAACATTTATAATCATGAATGCACCCTTTGAGTGAAAGTAAACCAATTACAAATGAATTCTGCATGTCTTATTCATTTGAATTACGAAAAGTTTATGTAACCTATTATTTTTGTATTTTCATGTAATGATGTAAAAGGTAGTTGGTAGTTTTAGACTTTACCATATGTATTTTATCCACACAGCAAGTAAGATGATGATCTTTCATTGTTGGATTTACATAATCATCACCACTATTTCTTTCCTTTTTGGTGGCACTTTCTTTGTTCCCTGGCACTTCGTTTTATTTTTGCTTATCCCTGCCACTTATAGAGTACACACACATACAGCTACATTGTGCCAGAACCGCAACGTGATTGGGATGAGGGACTGTGTCGGATGAAGTGGGCGAGGAGAGAAAAAGGAGATGAGAAGCATGAGAGTGGTTTGGGGGAAGATGGCTGACATGTGGTGGGAAGAGGGTGCAGGTGCATTGAATAGTATGTATCACTGGCACTCGTGGGACACTTTTAACCACTTGTAGAGGGAGCTGCGTGCTGTACATAGTGCATAGTGATGTGGAGGAGCGAATTGTGTATGGGGGATATAACAGAGAGACTGTGGCTAATAGTGTGAGTGTGCAGGTGTCGGAGTGATGAGACAAGAGCTGGTGGAGATTGTGGCCAGGATGATTATACGGTCGAATATGTGTTGCAATGACAACGTTCACATACATAATTTGTAGAAACTAGTGTAGAGCAGAATAATCCAGGTGGCACAGGTAGTGAAGCAGGCATTGAAACAAAGCATGTTGTGCTCAGCAGCGTATTCTGCCAGAGGGTGGTCAACTTGGCTCTAAGTCACAATTTGGTGGTGGCAATTCGTTTGGGTAGGCAGCTAGCTGGGAACATGCCAGCATAAAATGCTTTGCAGAAGTTACAACAGAACTGGTATGTTACTTGACTCATTTTGCAGATGGCCCTGCTCTGACATTTGGGAAACATGCAGAAGATGGCCTTAGTAGGAAGTAGTTGTGGTCCAAAAGGAGATGGATTTGGGGGGGGGCTGCTCTGCACATTAACCTACATTTTACTCCCACCCTGCCAGTTATATTTAGGGCAGCTCCCCCTTGCATTAGGTCTGTCAGTTGGCTGAAGAGCCTCAAGTTTCAAAACTGAGGGCTCTGTGGAACAGATAAGTTAATGTCCTTATCCAGTGATACTGATTTAGATATTTTTCCCAACAACTTTTGCTGAATGCTAGACTATTTCTTTCAGCAAGACAGTGATTTATTCCTTCTGTTGATTTTGACCACCTAAGCAAGTGTCTGATCACAGTGAATGTATATCTTTGTTACTGCAGATTTCAGGGGGAGTTGTTTTTGGATCAGAATTTTAGCTTTTGAAGAAGATAATGCTTAAGAATAATTTTCTCAAGTAGGGATTGGTCAGAACTTACATGGCAGCAACTGGTTTGGAAATGTTGCCAAGTTAACCTAAAAATTTCTCCATTGTTCCTGTTCCATTTATGAAAATGTGTCAAATTTCACAACTGACATGATCACTAAAGTGATACAGCTTAATAAAATGAGTTACTATATGTGTGAGACCAGAATAAAAGAAAAATCAGTTTTCAGCATTGTCGGATGTGCATAGTCCTTCGTTAATCAAAAGAGAGGAAAAAAATAGATGTAAAGGTGACACTTTTGTGGAGTGAATATTTATTCCATAACTGTGATGATAATTATCCTCAAAGCTCTAGAATTCAGTAGTGTTTTGTATTTCAGGACATTGAAATTTAAAATAAAATTATCTTAAGAAAATATGTTGTAATACAAAACTAATGATATGTGGAGCTTATTGTCTTGTATCATTTCCTTAACATGAATGGCGTTTAATGTCTGAAAAGCATCTGCCATGCTTTACTACATTGTTTAACTTTTTTGAAAACTGTCTGTCTTCTCCCATTCATTTTTTGTAACATATGTTTAGATGTTACTTTTGTCTTTGTTTACTTTTTTTTTCAGCATAATTTTGAAACTTGTCTTATAATGATGTTTGTTATCTCTGCCACAGTTGTCATTGTGTTACTATGCCCTTATTGATAGTTTTTATTTTTTGCTTCCGTATTGCCACTTATTTCAGATTTATATATTTTACAGGGTGGTCAGAAACAGTCTGAAAAGCTTGTGTGTTGCGGGGTAAGTTGGGCTGACAAATAATTATTAGGAAAAAAATTCAGTAGGTTGAAGCATTTCAAAGTTAATTAGCATTGAACTTAGCCAATCAGGCACATTGCACACACAAAGTGGCCCACCAGATGCAATTAGTGTCAGTTGTCTTCATAGCGTACATGATAGCGCACGAGACTGCTCAGCCTTTGGTTTGGGTTTGGTTCTTACTACCGACCCATGTCCAATTTTTTTTATCACTCTGTTATTTAGTTTTTGGAAATCACATCAAGAACATGTTTGGCAACATTCTCTCTGGCAGGCCATCTAAAATTGGCATGCACAATGGCCCGACTGGCTAACTTCAATGCTAATTAACTCGGAAACAACACAACATATTGATTTTTTTTTCTTAACAGTTATTTCTCAGCACAACGTATCCTGCAACACCATTACAAGCTTTTTAGACTGTTTCTGAGCATCCTGCATAAATGTGATGTATATCCCTTTCAGTTCATAAATGTTATCTTAAAATGTTATGAAAATAATCACACAAATGTTATATTAAATTTTGATTGCAGTTCTCAATTGTGTCCGTCTTCTGACACGTGTACTGCCTTATATATTTGAAGACCCTGACTGGCGTGGATTCTTTTGGTCTAGTTTGCCTGGGCAGGCTCAAGGGGAAGAGGAAGACCAGGCTATGCCACTGGCGCAGTCCTTAATAAGTGCGATCTGTGTAAGTAAATTTACCATCTCTTGGTGTAGGGAATAACGTCTTATCATGATAAACATTTAAAAACTTAAAATAATATGCATTAGCACAAAAAGAAATACAGCAGTAGTATATATTTTCAGCATCCCAGCTTCTTCCTACCTAGGTCAAATACTTGTATTCAACACCAATTGTAGGCACCCACCCAAGTCATCCTACTCTTAATTCCATCACAGGCATATTATATCCTGTCAGAAGCAGGGCCACCTGTAAAACCAATCACATCATGTACCAAGAATCTTTATATGGACATGACAACAAGCAAATAAAAAGTAAATGAATTGCTGCTGTCAAACTGTAGCCTTGAACAATGTTGGTCAGACAGTGCCCTGCCCCTCTATACCAGTTTCTCTGAACTACATAGATGGAAGTTTTTCTTACAATACATCCTTCTACTTCCAGTTCTCCTGTTCTCAGTCTCTGATAGCTTGTATTCTACACTCACCTCCATCCCTGTTCCCATGCCTCCCACTTCTCTCAATTAATCTAAATTATCACTTTGCAGTCTCCCTCGTTCTCTGTTCTGTCTTCTTCCCTATTGTTTCAACCCATTCCTTTACTTCACTGTGTCTGTATGCAGTTTCCCTTGCCTGTGACAGAGTGGGCTCGTTGGTGCAGTATCCTTAACCTTGACCTTGCTGTCTCTCCCTTCCATCTCCCCACCATCTTTGCTGCTCCCTGCGTCCTTGCTCCTCTCACCCATTCCACCAGAAATAACCGCTCACTTTTGCCAGGCTGCAATGCCAATACAATGTAGCTGTGCGTTTGTGTGCCTTATTTGTTAGCTCTGCAGAAAGTAGTTGTCTGAAGCCTAATAACAATTTGAGCCTTTTTTATGTGCCTGTCAACTGATCAATGCCTCTACTATCTGCTTCAGAAAGGAAAAGAAACAATAAATACTATATGTAGTTGTTTACACTACTGTCTTGTACTCAGATCTATTGATGAGTCATATAATAGTTATTTATAGATATGCTCCAGTTGGAATAAGTGATTACCAGGGGCTAAAAACTGTGTGAAACATAGATGATGTCAGATTGTCACTGCTCTTAATAGTTATGCTATGCTAAAATTGGCAACAATAGATTGAAGTGGATGTGGGGCTATTGTCACTTTTTCATGTCTGCATCAACTAACAAGAATGTGCAAAAGTAAAGTAATGAGTTGATTTGTTTGTTCTTTTTCAATCCAGTTAGCCTAAAGTATAACATTATAAATTTAGTCTAATGAGACTCCTTTGGATAAACAGTACATATGTCTGTCAGATAAAAGCCGTAAATTCAACTAAATACCTAGGTATTACAATTACAAACAACTTAAATTGGAAGGAACACATAGAAAATGTTGTGGGGAAGGCTAACCAAAGACTGTGTTTTATTGGCAGGACACTTAGAAAATGCAGCAGACCTACCAAGGAGACTGCTTACACTACACTTTCTGTCCTCTTTTAGATTACTGCTGTGCAGTGTGGGATCCTTACCAGATACGACTGACGGAGTACATTGAAAAAGTTCAAAAAAAGGCAGCATGTTTTGTATTATCGCAGAATATGGGAGAGAGTGTCACAGAAATGATACAGGATATGGGCTGGAAATAGTTAAAAGAAAGGCGTTTTTCGTTGCGACAGAATCTTCTCACGAAATTCCAATCACCAACTTTCTCCTCTGAATGTGAAAATATTTTGTTGACACCGACCTACAACCTACATAGGGAGGAATGATCACCACGATAAAATAAGGGAAATAAGAGCTCATACGGAAAGATATAGGTGTTCCTTCTTTCTGCGCGCTATACGAGATTGGAATAATAGAGAATTGTGAAGGTGATTCAATGAACCCTCTGCCAGGCACTTAAATGTGATTTACAGAGTATCCATGTAGATGTAGACAGTTTGTTCATTTATAACTTTTAATAATAACTTTGCATGCTTTGTATTGGTGTATTGAATCCATGGAAAATGTAGTATTTTTTCCTTCATGTGGTTGTTTACCTTTATAATAAATAATAATGATGAATTGAAATGGTTTTGCCACAGATATAAAGTTTTGACTTTACGTATTGTGCCAACATTAGGCTGTATGTGCTCTGAAAGATCTGTGTTACCTGACATTGATATTATCCTATCATTATATACATTGAGTACAATGAATGCATTTAGAGAACAGAATTATTTATATTCATGATACAAATGATAAATGTGAAATCCAAGTGCAACCTGTAACTTATTTTTCCTGCAAATCATTGAAAAGATGCCAGATTTTTTTTGTCTGTGTTTCACGAATAAAGCAAGTACAACAGCAGCTAATGACCATGCACTGACAATTTCAAAAGATTTGCAATGTGATCCAGGACATTGGTAGTGTATTCTGATATTAGGAACTATACACAACTACTATTTCTCTCTTTACTGGCCTTACTTGATGAAAAAAGATTCTTTCCAATCATTTGCCATGAATTTTTAATGAGCTCAACCATAGATGCAGATGTTACTGATATCCAGGAATAGATTAATAATTAATCACAACACCAGACCATCGTATTAGAATCATCTGAACAAGTTTAAGACTGAAACTTGATATGAAATAATCATCTGAAAGATTTCTGTGTGCTTTGCTTGCAAGTTGCTCGATGTATTTACAGAAAGCAAATAATTCTTGTGTGCAAGAGAAATTTTAAGGTGAAGATTTGAAAAACTGTTATAACCGTTAATCACTAATAATTTGCGTGGATACACAAAAGTAGGAACAATAGCGGGTTACATGCTATTAACTCCATATCTGTCATTAGACTGCCGTGCCGTGACGTGACATGCGGCCAGCGCCGTTCATAGCCAGGTGGCGCTCCCGCGCTCGGCCGGGCTGCGGAGCGCCTCTATCGCCGTGTTCGCGTACTGACATAGCGGCACTTTTAAATCTCGTGGCAATGTCACAACACTTTTCCCCCCTTGAAAAAAAAAAAACACTCACTTCCTCGGAGACATGGACAGTGCGGAGACATCCATGGCCTCGGGAGGCCCCGAGAAGATCCCGTGGAGAAACACGGGAGTATGGTCGAAAATGGCCAGGACGGAAGCTTGCGAGTGGAACGCGCCTCCTGGACGAGATGATGGGGGAAAACTCCAGAGCAGCATCCATAGGTGTCGTCGACCTGGGGGTGTGCCCCAGCGAGATGGGTCCCAGAGAAGGCGGCGTCGCGACTGGGGCCGGTTCCGGCATACTCGGAAGCGGTAGCGATGTCGGCTGCAGCAACACGCCCGGAAGATCGGCAGTAGCGACAGGACTGGCTTCTCGGGCTGGTGGAGACGAAAGAAGGGGCGGTGGCACCGGCGTGGCCACCACTCGTGGGCGCATCTGGTCGTAATGACGAACAACTATGCCGTCGTCCGTACGTATTTCACAAAGCCGGCGGCCGCAAAGAGCCTGGACCACCCCTGGAATCCATTTAGGGCGAGATCCATACCCTCGTGCCCACATGTCGGCACGCACCAGGTATTTTCTCGCACTAGGGGACACAGTACAAGGCGTGACAGGGTGAAGTAGGTGCAGTAGAGTGCGCGGTTGGCGGCCATGCAGGAGTTCAGCAGGGCTGCAATCACCCAGAGGCGTGAAGCGATAAGAACTCAGAAATTGCAACAGAGCGTCATCTGTGGAAAAATCACTAAGGAATTTTTTCATCTGGCTTTTGAAAGTGCGGACAAGGCGCTCGACCTCCCCATTCGATTGCGGATGGAAGGGCGGTGCTGTAACATGATGAATGCCTTGTCCAGTACAAAAATCACGGAAGGCCTGCGAAGAGAACTGAGGGCCATTGTCCGTGACAATCGTGGATGGAAGACCTTCTAGCGCAAAGATTTTGGACAAAGCCAGCGTCGTCGCCGCAGTGGTGGGCGACGGACATCGAACAACAAACGGAAACTTCGAGAAGGCGTCAATCAACAGTAGCCAATAAGTGTCGAGGAAGGGGCCGGCAAAGTCAGCGTGCACCAGTTCCCACAGCTGCGCCGGATCAGGCCACGGAGAGGGCATAGTACAAGGTGCAGCCAGTTGTTGAGCACACTGACCATACGCAGCGACCATGTGGGCGATGTCCGAATCAATACCGGGCCAATAAATGTGCCTGCGGGCCAGGGACTTAGACCGAGAAATCCCCCAATGGCCTTCATGCAATAGTTTGAGAACATCTTTGCGAAGAGAGGCTGGCACCACGACCCGTGGAGATGTGCCATCCGTGGCCAGAAGAACAACACCCTCACGAACAGACAGACGAAGGCGCAAGGCATGGTAGTTGCGAAGGGGATCCGATGCCCGGGCCTTGGTCCTGTCCAGCCAACCCCGTTGAACAAAACCGATCACCTGACGCAGGACCGGGTCCCGCGCAGTAGCCGACGCAACCTGCGAACCTGTAAGTGGAAAACTCTCCACCGCACGTCATTCTTCCTCATCAATGTGGAAACAGAGGAGTTCATCTCGATCGAAAACCGGGTCGGGGCCCATCGGCAAACGCGACAACGCGTCAGCGTTGGCGTGCTGGGCCGTGGGGCGATAGTGAATTTCATAGTGAAAACAAGTATAAGGCCCAACGTTGCAGGCGGTGAGCTGCCTTATCTGGAAGCGACGCCGAGGGGCTGAACAGAGAGACCAGCGGCTTGTGGTCGGTGATGAGGTCAAACTTAGAACCATACAAAAAAACGCTGAACTTTTTTAGAGCATAAATGATAGCGAGCGCCTCCTTTTCGATTTGAGAGTAACGCCGTTGGGCATCGTTGTGGGTCTTGGAAGCGTAGGTAATGGGTCGTTCCGACCCATCCTCATACCGATGGGCAAGAACAGCCCCTAGGCCATACTGTGACGCGTCAGTCGCCAGAACCAAGTGCTGACCCGGACGGAATGTGGCAAGACAAGGCGCCAACTGCAAATGAGCCTTCAGGTGGAAAAAAGCCTGCTCACACTTGTCGGACCAGCAGAAAGGAACGTTTTTGCGTAACAGCTGATGCAGAGGATGAGCCACTGCCGCCGCGGAGGGAATGAATTTGTGATAATAAGCAATCTTGCCTAGAAACGCCTGAAGTTCTTTGACCATGGACGGCCGGGGTAGAGCGGTAATGGCCGCAACGTGCTGTTGTAGAGGACGTATACCCTCACGGGACAAGTGGAAACCAAGATAAACAATGGAGGGTTGGAAGAACTGCGACTTGTCCAGATTGCACTTCAACCCAGCCGAATGCAGAACCCGAAACAGTGAATGCAAATTGCGAAGGTGCTCCTCAGCGGAGGCCTCCGTGACAACAATGTCATCTAGGTAGTTGATGCAGCCGGGAACGGAGGCCGTGAGCTGTTCCAAAAACTGCTGAAAAATGGCCGGCGCGCTAGTGACACCAAATGGTAACTGCTGGTACTGATACAACCCACAAGGAGTGTTGATGACGAGAAATTCCTTGGAAGACGCATCCAACGGCAACTGATGGTACGCCTCCGATAAGTCAAGTTTGGAAAAGAACTGCCCCCCAGCGAGCTTGGTAAATAACTCCTCAGGACGGGGAAGAGGATAAGTGTCAATGAGGCTCTGAGCATTGACAGTGGCTTTAAAATCACCGCACAATCGCAGACTCCTGTTTGGTTTAGAAACCACCATGATTGGCGATGCCCATTCGCTGGAGGTAACAGGAAGGAGAATCCCTGAAGCTGTTAACCTGTCTATCTCAGCCTTGACAGGTGCACGCAACGCCATCGGAATAGGGCGTGCCCGGAAAAACTTAGGGCGAGCTGTGGGTTTAAGAGTAATGTCGGCTTCAAAATCCTTGGCCCGACCCAGACCAGCAGAGAACACGGACGAGAATTCAGAACACAATCCATCCAGCTGTTGATACGGAATATCCTCAGATATGAGGTGCACATCATCATCAATGGAGAACCCGAACAACTGGAAAGCATCATAACCGAACAGGTTTTCCGTGCCCGCATGATCCACCACATAAAACGTGAGGGGCCTAACAACAGACTTGTAGGCAGTGGGAGCATCAAACTGGCCAACGATAGGAATTTTCTGCTTATTATAAGTTCGCAGACTTCGCGTAACTGGAGACAAGGGAGGGGAGCCCAACTCCAAATACGTGCGAGAATTAATGAGAGTTACTGCAGAGCCAGTGCCCACTTGCATGCGAATGTCTTTATCCAGAACACGAACAGTAACAAACAACTTATTTGTTTGAGAAAGCACACAGTTAACATCCATGTCCGATGCCTCGTCCTCGTGGACAGGAACTTTAGGGGACTGACACACAGAAGCAATGTGGCCTTTTTTCCTACATGAATTACACGTGGCTCAACGTTTTGGACACGTGGCCCTGTCATGCTGTACGAAACAACGTGGACAAGAAGGAAGTGCGGAACGAACCTGCTTCTATGGTTGCCGCTTTCGCTGCGAGCGTGGTGGCCCAACGCGACATTGTTGACGCGAGTGAACTGCCGTCACATCGTCGTTCCCCTGTGAAACAGGCAAATTGTCCGCGTCGAAAGTGGTCTGTACAGCGCCCACATCACACCACGCATCTATTCGCGCACCAGCAGCGTGAGACACTTCAAAAGATTGAGCGATGCTGAGAACTTCCGACAACGACTGGTTTGGCAGTTGTAAGGCACGTTGCCGAACTTCTTTATCAGGAGCAAGCCGTAGAATAGCGTCCCGAACCATTGAATCAGCATAAGACTCATGATGAGTGTCCGTGACAAACTGACATTTCCTACTCAGACCGTGTAGTTCTGCCGCCCAAGCCCAATAAGATTGATGGGGCTGTTTACGACACCGGTAGAACGCCACGCAGGCGGCAACGACGTGGGTGTTTTTTCAGTAATAGTTAGACAATAATTCACACATTTCTTGGAAGGACAGAGAGGCAGGTTCCCGCAGAGGGGCTAACTGAGATAGCAGCTGATAGATCCATGGGGAAATCCAAGATAGAAATAACGACTTACACATAGGAGCGTCGACAACGCCGAAAGCCAAGAAGTGTTGCCGTAAACGCTTCTCATAATCCTCCCAGTCTTCAGCGGCCTCGTCGTTAGGAGGGAACGGAGGCGGAGAAGAGGAAGACAGACGATGAGTTAGCGACGTCGACAACACCTGAATAGCAGCCGTCAGCTGTGTTTGTTGTTCAATGAGTGCTTGCATAAGCTGTTCCATGTCGGCCCCGACACGAACACACAATGCCACAACGCAGGAAAAAAAATATCCCATCCTCGTCGCCAGAAGGTGTTATAACCTTTAATCACTAATAATTTGCGTGGATACACAAAAGTAGGAACAATAGCGGGTTACATGCTATTAACTCCGTATCTGTCATTAGACTGCCGTGCCGTGCCGTGACGTGACATGCGGCAGGCGCCGTTCATAGCCAGGTGGCGCTCCCGCGCTCGGCCGGGCTGCGGAGCGCCTCTATCGCCGTGTTCGCGTACTGACATAGCGGCACTTTTAAATCTCGTGGCAATGTCACAACAAAAACTACTTGAAGCACAACGTGCACTGCTTTGAAGAAAGTGGAAAAAAACTCTTAGGAATACAAAAGATTAAAAAATCCTAACAAAGAAAATTTTTTTAGTGATAATTTGGAAGATCTGGAATTTAGATAGCTTGAATCATTGGTTTTGTTGGTACTTGTACTTAACAACAGTAATCTTCTAGGCTTCTTTTGTATGGTACTGAGTGATGACGAAACTGTTGTTTTATGTATGTGTCTAATAAACAATACATATTCAAAGTCAGTCATCCAGAAACTTTTTCAAGGAACTTAGATATGAAGAACAGAAATTATAATATGTTTCCATAGTTGAAATATTGAAATATGAAAAAAACTTAAGTGTTTTCCCCACCTTGGAATATCTCTGGAGGTGTGACAAGCTGAACTGATAGTGATTTGCCTCCCATATATAATGAATAAAATGAATCTAACAACACATCCTAGGAGTTGGAGACATATTCAGTCTTGTATCAGTTTATCTCCAATTTTGAAGAGAGATGAGATGCAATTTGTCTGACAGATGTAAGGAATGTCTTACTACGATAATTAAATGCCAAGTTACACCCTGGCTTGGAGTCCTCATTAAATTATAGGTACCCCCCCCCCCCCTCTCCACTTCTCCCTCCCCCCTCCCCCACCGTTCCTGGGTAAGTCAGTTCAAAGGTCAGAGGAATGGAATGCCAATCTGCCCCTAATATGACCGTTTGTAGTAAAGCACTGTAGTGTTAAAATCAAACTTCAGCTAATTCCTTCTGCTGGTGCCTGGGATTCCCACAGTGAAAATATTTGATGGAGTAGTTCGTATTCATTCTTAATGGATGTGAATAGGCTGAAGGTCAATATTTACTCTTTCCGTGTTTTAACAGACAGTGTGCATTATTAGAGACAAGTGAGGAAGTGCCGAAGTTAAGATCACTTGAAATCTCTCTCTGCCTTTAACTTGTCTGTCCTATAGAATTAATGCGACATCATCTGGTCACAGAAGTCCTGAAAATTCCATGATTCAGAGCAGTTAGGATCTCAGTTTAAAGGCTGTCTGTTTTCAACTTGATTCAGAGAATTTGCATCTAAAATATAGAGCTTAAATATACTACCACTTAGGTATTCTGTAACATGACTTGCACACCTTTCTGTTTTCACACAGTTACACTAATATTGCATTCTTTATTCTTTCTTCATGTACCTATATCAATTATTGTTTCAGGATCTGCTGTTTTGCCCTGATTTTACTGTGGCCTCCAATAGAAAGTCGGGTCCGGTATGTAGTTGCTAGTAGTTTGTCATATTTTACAGGTAGTGTGAGCAGTTGATTTCTTGTGTCTTAATGTTTTGATCATTGCAGGACAAAGCTGAGGACTTACAGGCAATTGATAGTTGTGAATATATTTGGGAAGCAGGTGTAGGTTTTGCTCAGTCACCTCCACATCATCCTCATTTAGAAGCAAACAGGACTGAACTTTTGAAACTGCTTTTAACTTGCTTCAGTGAAACTATGTACCAGCCACCAGTTGGTAAGTATTGTGTATAAATGATAGCTGTGTACTGTGCGTAATGTTTGCAATTGTTTGTGTTGTAGTTAAAGGAAAAATTGTTGAGAGTTTACTATAAACAACACGCTATTCCATGGTATTCAGAAATATGCTTCATTTTTACATAAGCTCTCTGTAATTTGTTTTGTTGTGGAATAGTTGGTATTTCATGAATACATAACTCTTAAATTAAACATGAACAAATTCTAGTTTTAAAAGCATTTGAACAACTCAGTTGTGTTTATGGAAAACTTGTTTTTGATGAAACTAATTGTAATGGAAACCTTCATTGTGAATGTGGGTACTAATGGTGATTATAAAGAGAATATTGATAAACATGAAGGACCCGATAACTGGGCTGTATGTATGTGGAATATCTCTATGGTATTTTGTTCATATGAACATATTATTAGTGGCGGGTACAAATGTGTGGCATTGCCACAAGAACAACAAATGAACAAAAGGCAGTGTATACAGAATAATGCAAAAGCAGAAAGTCTGACAGCAGTTGCACTAAGTAAACCAGTTGGATAACTCGTGTTGCAATGCAAGAGTGCTAAAGCAATATGGGACAAATTACATATGTGATCTGAACAAACCAGCATAGAACATTTACGAGGGCAGTTCAATAACTAATGCAACACTTTTTTTTCTGAAACAGGGGTTGTTTTATTCAGCATTGAAATACACCAGGTTATTCCCCAATCTTTTAGCTACACAACACTATTTTTCAACGTAATCTCCATTCAATGCTACGGCCTTACGCCACCTTGAAATGAGGGCCTGTATGCCTGCACGGTACCATTCCACTGGTCGATGTCGGAGCCAACGTCGTACTGCATCAATAACTTCTTCATCATCCGCGTAGTGCCTCCCACGGATTGTGTCCTTCATTGGGCCAAACATATGGAAATCCGACGGTGCGAGATCGGGGCTGTAGGGTGCATGAGGAACAGTCCACTGAAGTTTTATGAGCTCCCCTCGGGTGTGAAGACTTGTGTGAGGTCTTGCGTTGTCATGAAGAAGGAGAAGTTCGTTCAGATTTTTGTGCCTACAAACACGCTGAAGACGTTTCTTCAATTTCTGAAGAGTAGTACAATACACTTCAGAGTTGATCGTTCGACCATGGGAAAGGACATCGAACAGAATAACCCCTTCAGTGTCCCAGAAGACTGTAACCATGACTTTACCGGCTGAGGGTATGGCTTTAAACTTTTTCTTGGTAGGGGAGTGGGTGTGGCGCCACTCCATTGATTGCCATTTTGTTTCAGGTTCGAAGTGATGAACCCATGTTTCATCGCCTGTAACAATCTTTGACAAGAAATTGTCACCCTCAGCCACATGACGAGCAAGCAATTCCGCACAGATGGTTCTCCTTTGCTCTTTATGGTGTTCGGTTAGACAACGAGGGACCCAGCGGGAACAAACCTTTGAATATCCCAACTGGTGAACAATTGTGACAGCACTACCAACAGAGATGTCAAGTTGAGCACTGAGTTGTTTGATGGTGATCCGTCGATCATCTGGAACGAGTGTGTTCGCACACTCCGCCATTGCAGGAGTCACAGCTGTGCACGGCCGACCCGCATGCGGGAGATCAGACAGTCTTGCTTGACCTTGCAGCGATGATGACACACGCTTTGCCCAACGACTCACCGTGCTTTTATCCACTGCCAGATCACCGTAGACATTCTGCAAGTGCCTATGAATATCTGAGATGCCCTGGTTTTCTGCCAAAAGAAACTCGATCACTGCCCGTTGTTTGCAACGCACATCCGTTACAGACGCCATTTTAACAGCTCCGTACAGCGCTGCCACCTGTCGGAAGTCAATGAAACTATAAGAGACGAAGCAGGAATGTTTGAAAATATTCCACAAGAAATTTCCAGTTTTTTCAACCAAAATTGGCCGAGAAAAAAAATGTGTTGCATTACTTATTGAACTGCCCTCGTAGATATGTTAACTGAAACAGAATATTTTGTCACACATGTTTGCCAAGCCGTAAAAGATATTTGTACGTCTAAATGCTGAATTAATTAAACATGCTGAGAAAATATTAAATGAATATTAAGTTGTCAAATCTGATCCAGGCTGGGAAATGAATATGATAATTTTAAAGGTCTTTGGGACATAAGGTGATGCTTCTAACACATGAAAAAGGAAACAAAATAATAGTTAACACTTTGGGCCCTGAGCCATAGCGCATGAAGCTCTACCACAAGGCCTAGCTGTTTTTAGCATATTTTAATTTACAACAACTCTTAAATGGTTTTTGTTATAGTAATGACATTACCCTTATTGAAAAGCCTGAACTTTCTAGTTTGAAGCTATGTATAATACTTTGTTCTTTTAATTAAAATTTGCTTTCATGAAACTTTCAGTTATAGCATTGTTTTTGAAAAGAGGAAAAATTGGGCAAGGATATATGCACTTAATGCTCAGAAGGAAAACTACATTAAACAAGAATTTTAATAATTATTTATACTGCTTGTTTTATATACAGTAACCTCCTTTGGCTTTATTTTAAGATGCAATTTTAGTCTTTGTATGATAACTTTTGAAACACAGTAGTTTGCACAATGCCACTTTGCATTCACTACACTGGTAGCATGTGTATTTGTGCCACACTTTCCCAGTAAGCATTTTGCCTCTCAGAGAACACACTACACATTGTTTTTGCTTCTGTTTCTTGTCTGTTTCTGTCTCAATCTTTTCCAGAGAATGGTTTCCAGTTGATAATCTGGAGAGTCCCGATGTACCAGGTTGTGGTTCGAGATCTCTGCTGTGTGCAAGACCTGCACAGATAGTTGTCATAAACTGTGATGTTGTGAGGCATTTTCCAGTTACCTTGTTGTACAATATATTTGAATTTGTTATCACCATTAGTATTATGTGGAATGACAACTTTCTCCACCACTTCACAGTTAGATGCTCAAAAGCTGTGTATGATAGTCATTGGTCTGATAAGCCAACACTCAACTTGTTTTTATTATAGTCCACCACACAGGCTGGTTTCGACTTCTCTCTACCTCTCTTATCAATATACGTCACAATCTCAGCAGTGTGCCTTGTTCTTATCATGTGCACATTTCTTTTGTCCCTCCAACAGAATGCCAAGATATTTCCTTTACACCTAAAATTAGTTCACCTCGCTGAAGTTTCGGATCTTTTATAGCAGAAGGTAATCCGTGTCTAGATTTTCTTGTAGTTTCCTCAAGAGCAGTTTTTGCAGCTTCCAGTTCTGAAGCAAGGACTGGACTGGTGTAGAATCTGTCTGTAAACAAAGTGTAACATTTTCCTGACAGCTTCCCAAGCAATGTCTTTACGAGTGTCACTGTGTCAGACCTCTCACCTGCATAAACAGAAAAATTCCAGACATAACCTGTCTCTGACTCTGACAACATGTACAGTTTTATACCACATTTATTTGGCTTCTGTGGCATGTACTGCTTGAAATACACACGGCCATGAAATTTGCACATGCCTTCATCAATTTTAAATTTTTCAGAGGGTGTATATGCTCACTGGAAATTAGCAGACACCATATCCAGGAGAGGTCTCACCTTGTGCAGTGGGTCATAGCTAGCTTCTCCTTTTTTCTTGGCAACTGAATTGTCACTGATGTGAAAGTTTCTTCAAATAGAAAGAAACCTGTTACAGCTCAGGATGTTTGGATAGAAATTACATGACACAACAGGATTCTTGGACCAGTGCTCTCGTATACAGGGTCTCACACTTACACACATATGGACTACAATTGCCAGAAACTTTCTTATTTCTATGAGAGTAACTCCTTTCCACTTTGATAGCGAGTAGGTAGGGGAGAGGGAATTTGTGCTTTGTAATTTCCTTATGCTTTGTTGTGCATAGAGATTAGTTTGCTGCTTTATATGATTCACCGTACTTTCTGTAAGTAAACACAAAAAGAAGCCTAGAGGTGTGCTGTTCTGGTCCAAACTGGTAAGGTTGCACTTTTCCAGAGTGTCCTGAGAATGGATAGATATTTGGCACATGATCAGTAGTCGTCCAGCCTTCCTGAGAATCGGTATGGCACGAAGTTCTCGGTCTCGCATTTACCCTTGGTCGCCCACGCACTTCAGGTGTGGTATCAGCAGGAACAATGGCAATACATGCTTCTGAACTTGGACACTCACTCTACTCATCTGAATCTACCATAAAAGTAGTATTTGCAAATAAAATCACTTACTACAATAGTTACGTATTGAAAGCTCTTTCAATTGAAATGTGAATAAAAATATTGCATATTTTATCTGCATTCCTTACCTGAAGACTCAGAATTTTCTTGAATACAGTCTACGTCATCATCAGAATCAAGCATATCATTATTCTCCGAAAAATCAACATCACTTTCTTCAAACTCACGAGATAACTCATGAGCGATTTCATCATCTGTCAAACCACACTTCGCCATGACGATGCAACTGAGTGCACACACAGCAGAATATTCCTGCTTGCAGAGCCTCAAAAAGGGAGTGGTTCTCCCTTGTCCCGCATGCCCGCACTATCTAGCGTCAAATACTTCAACTGTAGCCTCTGCCGTCTCTCGCAGCCCATTAGGAGCCCTACGAACCCGCAAAGGAAGGAAGGGGAAGATCGAGCACACGTGCCCGTAAAATTACGGGCATCAGATTTTCGGGCTGGTCAGGTGCGCCCGTATTTTTACGGGCATCAGCTCCTAACTGTTAAGTGAAGATGTCAAAAGACTAAACAAAGTAAAAATTTGCTCTTAATAAGTATGAAAAACTTGTCACCACTAATGTGAGTCAGAAGATTAAGTCAAGGTGAGAGGAGACACACTATTTGATGTATGTCACATCAGGCCTAGTTGACTGTGTTATAATTTTACTTCTGGAGGAGGTCAAGAGAGTGCTGTAGTTTACATAAGCTCTTGCCATGTCCATGTGAATGACAATATTTATGTTTAAACTGTCGCAGACTACAGGAATTAACCGAGCGAGGTGGCGCAGTGGTTAGCACACTGGACTCGCATTTGGGAGGACGACAGTTCAATCCCACGTCCGGCCATCCTGATTTAGGTTTTCCGTGACTTCCCTAAATCACTCCAGGCAAATGCCAGGATGTTTCCTTTGATAGGGCACGGCCGACTTCCTTCCCCGTCCTTCCGTAATCCGATGATACAGATGACCTCGCTGTTTGGTCTCTTTCCCCCAAACAATCCAATCCAATCCAATCCACTACTGGAATTGTTTATTGCTTTGATTAGTGTTGGGTGACAGTCACAATCACAGCACATTCAACTACAAATTTTGGTGCATGTTTGCTGCTATAATAGTCATCTATCAAAGAGTGAGGCAAACAGTGCTGTGCTCTGATGTAGACAGAAACTTCACTGATGCATATAAATGATATTCTGACAGTGGTGATATTAAGCTTAGCACTCCAAATAAAGAATACTTTGTTTTGTACTTTGAATCTCTTCTTCCTGAAGTGATTTATTTTGGGAAAGCAATGCACTGGCTCTGATTTCACTTATTTTGTTATGATGATCATTCCCCTCCATGTAGATGGGTGCAAACAAAATATTTTCACACTTCAAGGAGAAAGTTGGTGACTGAAATTTCATGAGAAGATCCTGCTGCAATGAAAAATGCCTTCATTTTAATGATTGCCAGCTTGATTCACATATCACATCCGTGGCACTCTCCTCCCTATTTTGTGATAGTACGAAATGTGATGCCCTCTGTTGAACTTCTTTGAAGTCCTCCATCAATTCTGTATGCTGTGGATCCCACACCACACAGCAGTACTCCAGAAGAGGATGTACAAGCATAGTGTCGGCAGTCTCTTTAGTACTTGAAATATTTAACTAAAAGGTAAAAATATTTAATTATATTTCAGCTTATTTATGTGACTATGAACAGTATGCAGGACTCACAAATGCAATCTATGCTGTGCCTCCCTAATTACTGAAGAATTTATTATAATATGCAGTAGTACTCATTCTCAATTTGTCCATCAGAAATGACTAATGACGATCCTGAAACACTGTCGTATACTGGAAAAATGAGCACTCTGCATCACAAGATGAGGATCTGGAAAATTTATAGCTGGACTAGTTACTCACTTTCACATTGACAGCCCCTTCTTTGTGGCCATCTAACACATTTAAAATTTTGCACACGATTTGAAACCCACTAATATTTTCAAATACACATCTGAATTCATTTTGTGACTTTGTGCTTGAGATCCATTAAATCTGTTTTCTTCCAATGTCGTGAACATACTGAAATGCTTCTGACAGAAGGATCCCTCTATTTTCAAGTTTGCCATTTGTGCTACTAAGGAAATTCAAGTTAGCTCATAGATATATGCCAAGTAATTTTTTAACACAGCTTCACTTAATATTTCCTGAAGGATTTCAACTGAAATCATCTTTCTCCAGTACTGAGGCAGAACTGTCAATTTTTTTTGCATAGTACTGGATTGCAGCAAGCAAAATTCCCCACAGTATTATCACCTGGATATGTGGCAGTGGTACATTTTGATTTTTGGTCCTGAATTCTATAGCAACCAGGACCTGACAAGACCAGGAATGAGTTGAGAACCAGCAGAAACTGGCTGAGGGCATCAACCACGATTTGCTGAGAGTAAACAGGTGGACACAACGATTAAAATCGCCAAAATATGCAGCACCAACAAAGCACATCTTCTGCCTGTTGCAGCTAACAATGCAAGGTGGGTGTATCTCTGCAGCAGTGTTTGTAGTGATGACACCAGCACCTTCAGATGTAGCAGCATTGTTTATCAGGTGTCACTGAGCTCCATATCTCCCGTCCGGACAAATCTTCTGTCCGTAGGGCTTTCAAACTCACTGGGCCAGGATATCGGATCCCTCTCCCATGAAATGGGCGTGAGTGGATGGAAGCATCCTGGACAAAACTTTGGAAGGTGAACTGGCAGCCTGGTTGGTGTCCCGACAGTGAAGCTCACTGACTAGAAGAGGCAATGCGGTGGGGTGTGGCAGTGGAGGTGACAGTAGCTGAGATGGGTGAGATTATGACAAGATCACTACCTCCATGCCCTCAGCCACAGGAAACACCAGAGGTGCCATGGAGAGCAAGTTGTACTCATGTGGGTGCAGGATCAGCAAAGTTTGGCATTCCATGTCCAATTGAGTAACCGACAGTGCTGTAGTCGATAGGTGCGGATGGAATTGCTTGGTATGATTGTGCTCTGAACCTCTGAGTGTCAGCTGTCATCAGGCATTGTCTGTGAGTGGTAATCACTGTAGCTGGTAGCCACAAGGCCTGAGCTCTGTATGGGTGTGCCCTCACTGTTGTGCCTGCAGGTAGCACACCAGGTGTGCCAGGTCTCAGGTTCCTTGGGCTGAGAGACCAGGAGATGGGTGAGCATATGAGGCTGCTGTCCATGGAGGATCTCCGCTGGCCTGTGGTTGCAGACAGAGGTGATCCTATACGTGCTCAGGAACATTGTGAGTGCAGTTTTGGTGGTGGTGGTGGTGGTGGTGGTGGTGGTGGCGGCGGCGGCGGCGGCGGCGGCGGCGGCGGCGGCGGCGGCGGTGTCGACCACTTTCAATATTTTCTGATAAAATGTCCGCACCATACAGTCTCCTTCATCACTGCAGGATGGGTGAAGTGGTGGACTAAACAGGTATTTGAGGCCATCTGAGATGCAGAATTGTTTAAAACCTCTCACAGTGAATTAGGGCCATTGTTCAATATGATGCTTCAGGGAACCCTTTGATGCCTAGAGTATGGACAAGTGCATTAAGTGTGGCATCAGTAGTGATGGATGGCTTGCTGCCCACATGGGGGTACTTAGAATGAGCATCCATGGCATGAGCCACAAAAAGCCCATACAGGGGACAACAAAGTCCAGATGACTGTGGTCAGAGGGGTGAGTAGGCCAGTGTGTGACGCTGCATGTAAGAAAAACAGCTGTGCACCATGACCTCCACATCTTTGTGAGAACGTCAGTGACAGTGACAAATGATGGGAGAGACGAGCCCAGGTCTGGAGCTCTCGATTGGCATTCTTTGAAAAATAAGTGGCCCATCCGTGGAGAACAAAGTGTGTGATGCAGCTTAAGATAGGGTCGCAGCACATTATCTTTGGCGATTTGAGCAGGTGTGATGGGAAACCCATTCAAGGTGTGCCACCATTCCATGTGAATGTGGGACATGAGATTTCCTGTTGGGCCTGCGGGACCCGCAGGAAGATGAGAGAGAGCATGAGCATTCGCATGTTGTGCCACTGTATAAATGTAGAAGCTGATAAAAAATGCCTAATGCTGGAGCCATTTTGCAGTCCACTCTGGAAACCAGGTGTGGCCCAAAGATTGCTGCCAGCAGTTTGTGGTCTGTAATGAGTGTAAACTTGGTCCCAAAACGGTAAATACGAAACTTTGTAATGACAAAGATAATCACCAAAGCTTCTTTTTGGGCTGCGCATAGTTCTTTTTAGCAAGTGTCAGCATCTGTTACCCACAGGCAATCAGTTGCTCTGTACGATCATCACTCCTGTGCACCAGTGTGACAGCATTGCCATGGGGAGAAACATAAGTGGCCAGATCCAGAGGATGTGATGTGGAGAAGAGTCTAAGGCAGGGGTCCGAGCACGGCGGATGCTTTGGTTGCATGAAAGCACACTCACAGGCTGCAGTCTACTTGTACTAAATGCCTATCTTCCACAATTGGTTTAGTGGGTGCATAATATGGGCTGCTTGTGGGAGGCACTTCGAATAATACTTCACCTTTCCAAAAGAAAGCCTGCAGCTGCTGTAAGCTTTGGGGGTGTGGAAGAGAAGTAATAGCTGCAACATTGTGGTCAGGGGATGGATCCTTTCTTTATTGAGCAAGTGTCTGATGTACTTCACTAGCTCCTCAGCAAATTCGAATGTTTGTGACACTCGAGCCCTGCCTCACAGAAGGTAGTAAAGAGGGTGAGAAGGTTGTGCAGGTGGTTTGATGCGTGTCCATGACAATTAATTATTCATTGAGGTAGTTAAAGCAAATGGAAACAGACATGGTTAACTGTTCCAGGTATCTCTGGAAAATTACGTAAGTAGAAGGGATCCCAGAAGGCACATGCTTGTATTTGTATAAGCTGAAAGGAGTGTTGATAACCGTAATGCTTTGCAACTCGTCATCCAGCAGGCTATGCAAATACAAATCAACCAAAATCATCCAGCAGGCTATGCAAATACAAATCAACCAAATCTTAGAAAAATATTCACCCTGACCTACTGTTGTTGCTGTTGCTGTTCCATTAGTTACACGAGCTTGGCATACATGAGACATTGCTAATATTTTACTTCATCACCAGTTGTAGTAGCTGGAATCTGACAAGATGGGGATTGACTTGAGAACCAGCAGAAACTGGCCGACCAATCGAGGGCATCTACAGTTAGTCGCCAGTAGTAAACAGGAAGGCACAACGAGAGAGGGGGACATAACGGAGACATCGATGTGGAATAACAGGGCCAGCAAGTAAACCAAGATCAGAAACTTAAGATGTAGTGAATCCAGAAAAAAATGATGTGTAGGAAGATCAGTACAAGAGTACAGTGAAATCATGAGTGACTATAGAGCTGTAGGCTTTAAAGTGTGGCCATGGGTGCTGACAGGCTGGCAAGGTGTGCGTTTCGCCATTTGAGCACTTGCACTGGCAACACCAGTGCCCGCAGATGTACCAGCAGTGTCATAAGAGTTCCATACCTTCCATCGGGCTGGGCTGTATTACTAGAAATATGAGAATTCTTTGTGATGACTTAATAAACACTGTTTTTTCCTTTAGAAATCACTTTATCCGCATTAGGAAATAATGCTCTAATTTCTTCACATTGTGTAAACCATGTGCAATGTGTGTAACATAGATCATTTTAGGATAATTAACAACAATACATGCCACTGCCTTCTTTATGTATGCTGCATCATATGTTATTAACAGTGAAATGTTGTCAAACTTCACACCACCTGGGCACAAAATTTGCATTGCTTCATTAAATAATCTTGCATCCATCACAATTCACAGTAGTCGTTTCTGGCTTGTTAGCAGAATACATTCCTTCGAAATCACTTCATTTTTAAATACTCCAGCAATGACATTCCCAGCTTTCCTGCCAGTAGTGTGTGAAGTGTCATCTAATGTCACCCAGATTTTCTCGTTTTTCATACGCAAAGTGAATTTGTTGTTTAGTTCATTGGTAATACTTTGTAAGATACGTTTTTCTCAGCACTGGCTCTTCAGGAGTGTCAAGATTTGAATATTTGAAGAGAAATTCCCTTAACACTTATTATTTGCCTTAGAACAAGGTATGTTGGCTGACACAAATACTGTACTTAAATCTTCACAATAAACTGATTTCACTTTCACTTTGGAATTGCATCACTAATTAGAGGTTTTGTCATCAGGTGGAAAACTGCAGCACGATATTTCTTGCCCTCCAGGTGTTGTGTAACTTGCGATGGCTGTTCAGCCTTTAATGCTTTCCCACATGGTTGGCAGAACTGGATGGTTCCATTTGATATTATCCTTAAATCCTGCAACATACTGTTACTGATAGCAACTTGTTGCTTTCACATTAGGCACTATAGTATTGCTTTGCACTTCACAGCACTGGAAATGAACTACATCTGAGTGAGTTGGGGAGGAAGGTGAGACACATGTTGCAATAAGGTTATGGGCAAGGAAACCTCTGGCCTCTATGGAGAACAAGACTGATCAGATGATACACACACAGCTGCAGGCTGAAATACAGGGCAATAGTTGCATAGGTATTTAAGATTAAAGAGCTCGCAGATTATCCTCATTTCAGTAACACAAAACAGAACTTGAAATAAACGGAAAAATGTAGCATATTGATTGAAAAAGTAAGTATTGTGTGCTAATAACTGAGAAACAGGAATTTATTTAATGATAGAAAAATGTTTAAAATACGTATTTGCATAAAAAAATTATTTACTAAAAATGGTAACACTTTTAAGGAATATTTGAAAAATGTTCTGTATTTGTTGAACGTGTGCCTTATCAAGATAAGCAGCACATGAAGATGATGTTGAACAAATGTGATGTGAATGTAAAATGTTGCAAGCATGAATTTTGTTGTGACTTGGCAAGACAGCCAAGTCACTATGAGGTGAAGCCGAAAGGCACGCGTTAAGCTCACGCAGGCTGGCGTGAGGTCTGGAAAATGACAAGGTCTTTATAGTAGCAAAAATAGTACGTAGCTTCTGGAATACTTAACTTTAATCCATAATTGGTGAACATCGGTCTGACGGTACATGTATCACAAGATAAATAGCAAATGATTATGGCGCCTTGCTAGGTCGTAGCAAATGACGTAGCTGAAGGCTATGCTGACTATCGTCTCGGCAAATGAGAGCGTAATTTGTCAGTGAACCATCGCTAGCAAAGTCGCCTGTACAACTGGGGCGAGTGCTAGGAAGTCTCTCTAGACCTGCCGTGTAGCGGCGCTCAGTCTGCAATCACTGATAGTGGCGACACGCGGGTCCGACGTATACTACCGGACCACGGCCGATTTAAAGGCTACCACCTAGCAAGTGTGGTGTCTGGCGGTGACACCACAAATTTTGTGATGGTTTAGTGGTACAAAAGATGGGTAGAATGCCATTCAATGAGTAAACTGCTGTACAGTTCCTCGTGAACCAATACACGCAGATTTCAAGGACCCATGAGTATGAAAATGCTTGGTATTACGTACATTTTAAAGACAGTTTCAGTAAATTTTATTGCATTTTCTTTTTTAAACACAAAGATGAAGTGTGTGAGGTGCTTAAACAATTTCTGAATAAAGGTCAAACCAACAGACTTAATGTTAAACAGTTCAGAAGTGGTAGAGGAAGAGAATTTAATTATAAGAAAGTCATTGTATTGCTTAAGGGTAAAGGAATGCAACTACTGATTTTTCTGTGCTATTCCCCTACAAAAAAGTGTACCAAAAGGTGAAAATAAAACAGTTGTCCAAGTTGCATGTTTGATGCTGAACATGAGTCGCTAATGGAGCTGCACATTTTCTTCAATTATAAGTGGTTGTGATATTTGGGACAAGAATAAATTCAGTGGGGGGGGGGGGGGGGGTGGAGGAAGCAAGCTCTGCCCTCCAACTCCCAGCACATGGGCTACCAAGCGGTGAGGGGAAACAAGCCCTGCTTACGTCAAGCAGTGCTCTCGCTATGCTCACACTCGTGCCAGTTTATGCTCCAAGCAGCATTGACAGTGCAATCTATTGGGCACTGTATGAGCTGTCACCTACTTGCATGTTACACACATACAAAAGTAAAAACTGGGACAGGGCCATGACAGAAGCTTACAAGATTCACAAAATTGAAATTGGTATAGTTTCATGTTGAACACTAGTACTTGTTGCTACTAATTCTTTCTCATAGACAGTTCAAAATTAAAAACATCTAGTAGTAAAACTCAACATTGTTTCAATAACCACCTAGAGTTATTGAGGACTTTAGTCATGTAGTGAATCACAAGTAGTTCATTTTTTGTTGATTACTTGTAAACGAGGGCCCACCACAGTAAAAGACTACAGAGCATGATAATACCTGGGACCCCAACCTACAAAACCACATTTGTAAATTCAAAAGGTCTCCTTGTAAGGCAGACAGTACCAGGAATTTTTACCATTAATAGCAGTGATTTTGCACATTCAAACATAATTACCAATTTAAAGTAATTCTGACAAATGGTAAGGCAGTTCCAAATAACTGATGATCTGAAAATTTTGAACTGAAATTTAGATCATTTTGCCAGGAGTTTCTGGTGATTTACCAGGATTAACTTTACAAAACTTCTGAATTCTTCTCACATCTGGGATACTGACTTCCGTTCCCATCACTGTTTGTTTCATTGGCTCAGAGGGAGGGTGGAGCAACTCTTTATTTTGCTGTTTCAGTGACACTACTAATTATTTTTCCTGCTGTACTCCATAAACCACTATTGCTTACCCTCGCTGCGGAGTGGAACATGTATCAAGTGCTGCTCTTGATGGGCTGGGAACTACTTCATTGCTCATCAATAGATGTATCAACGTGTGGCACAACATAACACGGCACAAGAATCATCACAGTGGCTACATTGAAGTTGACAGTGGTCAGGCAAGAAACATGAGTGGGCCAAAGTCGACTGATTTCTGCCAATTTAGAACAAGGGGCCCTTGTTTTTCTATGTGTGAACAGCCTACAGATTCTGTGTCATTCCTACCAGTAGATATGGGCCTTACCACCCCGCCCCCCCCTCCCCACTCTTCCAGCAATAACTTAATGGAAGGTGAAAATAAAGCTTTCAGGGATTTAAATTCTGATAAAGACATTGTTATTCTTCCAGCATATAAGAGCAATGCTATAGTAGTAATGAGGAAAGAACACTGCCACAATAAAATTCAGGTATTGTTAGAACCAGGAAGACACAGAACCTAAGGCGTATCACATGACTTGTGTATTTAGGGTAACTAACTAGCTAATAAAAGCCTCTGTAGTTCCTCCCATTGACAAGAAGTTTCTCATCAAATCGGTCACATTGCCACCAACACTGTATGATAGTATTGTGAAAAGGCTAGGTTACTATTCACCATAGGGTGGAGATGTTGAGTCACAGACAGGCACAACAAAAAGACTGCTAAACGTGTAAGCTTTCAAAGGCCATCTTCAAGTAGATAGCATGCGTGCATCCGCGCGCGCGCGCGCCCACCCACCCACACACACACACACACACACACACACACACACACACACGCGCACGCACCCACACACACACACACGCGCACGCACCCACACACACACGTGCGCACGCCCACACGCACGCCCCCCCCCCCCCCCCCCCACACACACACACACACACACACACACACACACACACACACACCGCCTCTGACTGCTGAGGCCAGACTGTGAGCAGCTGTGCGCGATGGGTGATGGGGGTATGGGGGTAAGGAAGAGGCTGGTGCAGTGAAGGATAGGAGGGTAAGAGTGGGGGATAGTGAAGTGCTAGTTGTGGGAGATTACAGTGACGTGGTGTGGAGAGGGTGGGCATCTAGGTGCAGTGGCAGGTTAGATGCTGGGTGGTGGAGGAGTGGAAAAGCACCTAGCTGCCCTATCCTCTCCCCATCATGTTCCTGCATGCTCCCACAAGCAGCACTTTACCACCACCCTCTGCTACCTTTGCTATCCCTCCCCACCCCAGCCTCCTCCTTACCCCCACCATCCAGATTGCTTCTGGCATCTTGTGCAGTTGCTTGCAGTGTGGTTTTGATGGACAGACACATTGGTCATCTCCCTCCCCCCCCCTCTCTCTCCCCCCCTCCCTCCCTCTCCCCCCTCCCTCCCCCTCCCTCCCTGCCTCTCCCCCCTCCCTCCCCCTCTCCACACCCCCTCCGTGTGTGTGTGTGTGTGTGTGTGTGTGTGTGTGTGTGTGTGTGTGTGTGTGTGTGTCTTCAGAAGAAGGCCTTATGACTGAAAACTTATTTGTTTAGCAGTCTTTTTATTGTGCCTGTCTGCAGCTCAACATCTTCACTATATGGTGAGTAGCAGTCTATCCTTTTCATAACATTGTCATTATTCCATCCTGGATTTTCTGTTGTTTAATTTCACTAACACTGTATAATTTACCAAAACTTCACAAACCAGTTGTCCTGTCAAGAACTACTGTTAGTATGCCCAACTCGTGGAACTATCAAACACTTGACAACTCTCCTATACCCATTTACAGGGGAAACTGCCCAATATATTAAACGTTCTGTTCGCTGTATCAAAAACTAAAAACCCTCATGTTGAGTCCAAGAAATATAGCAAATTTCTGTCTGGGAAAACTTGTAGAAGCAGCCCTTCATCGGGCCATAAAGAAGCCCACTCATTAGTTTTCATATGTTGATGATGGTTTCATTGTATGTCCTCATGGAGGAAAATAACTCTCAGAATGATATTACTTGTAACATGAAGTTCACTATGTAACTCTGGGTACTCAGAGGCATATCAGGCCAAGAAGACCAGCCATTTTTTAAAGTGTTACTGGCACAAATGAATTAATATATCTTGGAGAGTAATACATACTAAAAAAAGACCAAACTTAAAGATTTATTTTTCATATTTAGTTTGGATCTTTAATAGATTGCAAATTTTAAAATGATGATGACAGAAAGTGTAACTATTCTTAAAAAAAGAGGGGTGAGGTGAATTGTTGAGCAATGTCTTGTTCCTGAGCTTCAAAAATTTCTTGCTTGCTCAACAGATGAGACATATTTGCAGCAGAATTACAGCAAACTATGAAACATAGTGAGTACATGCATGAAATTGTGTCAATGTGATTACATATTGGCTCAGCCATTTGCTGCAGCAGCTTTTACATTTGCTAATGTTTTTTTAAATAATCCTGGAAATTGACAACTGAAGGCAACACCTGTCAAAGGACAGGTAGTGAGATATCTGTAAATGTAATCATATGAAAGAGTACAGCTTTTGAGAGAGAGAGGTTGGCTCATGTTGAGAAAATCGCAGTCCAAGCTATAATCTGGCATGGCCGTTTGAACACAGCATTGTCGCATCAGCTATGCTCTGGTAAGGTCTCCAAAATATTAATAAAACTGACAGATCCTTAGGGCACAAAATTTAGAGAAAACTCACACATATGCATGCACAGGAATAGCCTGATAATTTTAAGAATTACTTTTAGTCAAAATGACTACTATGACAGAGATAAACAGGGCGCTACATCCTAAAATATGTGAAAAACAGCCAGCTAAAGAGAAAGTTTTCATCCAATTCACAAGAAACAGTCACTCATTGCATCAGAGAGTGCTAAAAAGGCACAGTATGAAAACACTGTTTAAACCGACAAGAAAAATGTGTGAATATTTGATTATTGTGAATGGCCTATGTTCATCACTTGACTTGACATGGCAGGAGTATAAAAATTCCTTGCACATGTAGTCAGTTGCACATAGAAATCAATGAAAGAAGCAATATAAAATTTGTCTAAATCACACACTTATAAAATGATATGACTGATTTTGATTTCTCAAGTACTCATCTTCAGGTTATTAAATATTGTTACTGTAACTCATTACATGCAGTAAATCATGTATTGAGTCATGATCTGAAGATGATTACTTCAGCAATCGAAACTTGTCATATTTGATAAATCAATGATCTATAAATTTTGTATTGGAAATTAAAGACTGTGGAAGCATCAACATTCAGCTTAAAGAACACAAGGACAATTCTTGTCTGTGCTAAATGGATAAATTGGCAGCAGTTGCACATTAATTGAAGCCAGAGAATCACAAAATTCAATTCTCTAATACTGCAGTTTTATCAGGTCCAACAATTACTACGCTAGAATGCACTGAAAGGCCATAGGAATTCAAAAACACACAACCAGTTTCAACAGAAAAGAAGAAAAACTGAAAGAAGACGAGTTGTCTAACTTAGTGCTAAATAAAGCAAACAGCACCAACTCTTTTCCAGTAGAAGTTCTGTAACACACTCCAGAGGGATTTCACAGTATATGGTGGTCAGATGATACTGCAACCCAATGCATGTACATTAGCATCTACATACATAATCTGCAAGCCACCATGCGTTGCTTTGTGGATAGTATGTTGTACTATTGCTAGTCATTTCCTTTCCTGTTCCTCTCACAAATAGAGGGAAAAACAACTGTCTGTGTGTTTCCATGCAATTCCTGTTTCTCTTATTTTGTCTTTTCAGTCGTTAACACGAGGTCTGTGTTGGTGGCAGTAGGATCATTCTACAGTCTGTCGCAAGTGGTGGTGATCGAAATTTTCTCAGTTACGTTGTGCAAGGAGAATGCCTTCTTCTGACCAGAATTCCCATTTCCCTTCACTAAGCATGTCCAGCATGATCACTTGTTGATCAAACCTACCAGTAACAAATCTAGCAGTCTAGCTACTGATAGACGACTTATCAGCAGTGATGAGAATTTCCTTGCCCAGTATGCTGAAGAAAGGGAATACCCACCCAACCTAGTCCACAAACAGATTCCCGATACTTTATTCTCATACACCCCCAATACTCCTAACACCTCCCAAGAATCAGCTACGAAGGAGTACTCCCCTTGTCACCCAGTATCACCCTGGAATGGAACAACTGATATATATTCCTCATGAGGGTTCTGATTATCTCTCATCCTGCCCCGAAAAGATGGATAGCCTACCCTCCCAGAGGGGTGTTCCATTGCACACTCAAACTGCATATCACCCTAGTCCATCCCTATGCCACTCTCACCCCCAATCCCTTGCCACAAGGATCATATCCCTGAGGCAGAACAAGGCACAAGATGTGCCCAATCCACCCATGCAGCACCACCTACTCCAATCCTGTTACAGAACTATCCTAGCCCATCAGAGGCCTGGCCACCTGAAAAAGTAGTCATGTCGTATACCAACTCTGCTGTAAACAATGTACAGCTTCTTATGACGCTATGACTATCAACCAAATGTCAATCAGAATGAATGGCACCACCAAGCTGTTGCCAAGAACAAAGCCAACCACCCAGTGGCACAACACACAGCTGAACACATCATGCTCAATTTCAATGGCCGCTTCACAACCCGGGCAATCTACATCCTTCCCTCCACCACCAGCTTCTCTGAACAACACAAATTGGAGTTATCCTTACAACACATCATTTCACGTAATTCACTGTCTCTGCAACCTCCACATGACAGTTTCCCCTTCCTCCATCCTGTCACCCCCTTCCAGTTCACGTCCCCATGCCACCATCAGTGTGCACTGCTCCCCAATGGCCCCTACGATTGTGAATTAATGTGCTGAACCTGTATGCTTACCACTCCTCCCTCCCACATTCCTATCTGGAGAACGTAACTTCAAACATTTTATCCCAAACTTCCAACCACTATACTTAGGATAGACTGCCTCAACAGTGAAGTCACTGTTTGTACATGAATGGTACATAGTGTTACAGTAGGATTTGCACACTCTCTCATGAGTGCTCTATGCGCTAATGCAGAGCCACAAATTTCTGACTGTCCTGGTGTGCAGTGGCATAATATTGCCTTCCTTAGCTTTTGTAAGTGAAGGAGGCTACATGGACACTATAGCTTTAAGTGCCCTTGGAGAGCAGAACAGATGAAGCTTTACATGGTTCAGTAAACTGTTTACAATTTAAATGACAGGAAGTATGTTGAGAACAGAGGGGAGGGGGTGTTTTCCATTAATACTGCCCATGATATTAAAGCATCTCTGAGTGGACTATGTAAAACTGCAATAAGATTGCAGTATACATTACAATTATACAATTATAAAAAAAATCAGTACTGGTTCAAGATGTGGACAGTAAGTAACTCAACTGCAATATATACTGATGAGCCAAAACATTATGACCACCTGCTTAATAGCTTGTTTGTCCATCTTTGGAACAAAATATCAGTTATCCAATAGTTTGTTGGTAGGCTTGTGGAGGGACATGGCATCAGATGTCTGTGCACACAATTTTGTAAATAACAGGCCGCTGATTTTCGAACGCGTTGACGGCATCCGATAGCGAGTCAGATGGGTTCCATAGGATTTACATCAGGCGAATTTGCTTTTGGAGACATCAATGTGAGTTCACTATAATGTTCTTCAAACCAATGTAGCACAGTTCTGACTCCAAGAACGTCTCCCATAGGATAATACTGTTCACATCAGCCTGCATCAATGTTGCACTAAACGTTTCGGGCCGCCATTCACCTCAATGACAACATTTGTGGAGATGACTATCAACCTAGTGTAGCAAAATTATGATTCACCTGAAGAGCAGACGTGTTTCCATTGGTTGATGGTCAAATTCCGATGGTCCCGTGTCCACTGCAATCATAATTGACAATGTTGTTGGGTCAACATGTGAATACACAGGATGGTCTGCTGTTCAACAATACACAATGAACGGTGTGCTCCAGAACACTTTTGCGTGCACCAGCACCGTGCTCTTTCAGCAAAGATGCCACATACCACCATCTATCCTACTCTACAGAGCAGACAAGCCTCCAAACCCCAAGTTCTGTGAAGAGTCGTGGATGTCCAACTATTTAGCATCTAGATGTAGTTTCATTGTCCTACCTCTTTCCTTAGATGCTCATGGCAGTAGCGCATAAACATCTGACCAGCTTTGCCGTTTTTGAGATACTCGTTCACAGCCTCTGTGTAATAATAATCTGCCCTTTGTCAAAGTTACTTATCTTGGTGGATTTCTCCATCTGAAAGCCCATATCTTCATTAGGGTTATCCCCTGCCCCTGTCTGTTCCATTACGTACATTTGTTACCATGTCATGTGACCGCAATGCCACCAGTGGTCATAATGTTTTAGCTTATCAGTGCAGAAACATCTACACACACACACACACACACACACACACACACACACACAGAGAGAGAGAGAGAGAGAGAGAGAGAGAGAGAGAGAGAGAGAGAGAGAGAAGTCATTGCGTGCTGAGGACACAGCAAATGTTTTAATTAACATTTAGATAAAACAGCCACAGACTGTCCACAATCTGATTACCAGTTTCGTGAAGTGTTTGACTGTGACACTGAGCAGTGATTTTAACCCATAATTTGTGACCACTGGGGTCAATGATTGTCTGATGATGTTAACATCTGATGATACTGGTAATAGTGAATCAAACTGTGTGTGATGTGTGGCTGTTTCATGTGAATATAAAAAATAAAAGCACTGACTTCTAGCTTTCTGTACAGTTGGAAACTTTGTCAGGATGAAAGGTAAGTCATGAAATAAAAAATAAAAAAGTAAATTAGCAAACAAACAAGAAAGGATGGCATACTTGTCCTAAAAAGGATGGTAAAACTAGTCTAAATTTTGAACTTCAGCCACGTCAGATTAACTGTTTGGAGTGGATTTTCCATCCACTTAGTACTGATACATCTGGGCTTTCTTGTTTTTGTTTCCCCCCCCCCCCCACACACACACACACGCACACACACACACAGACTTTTTGTAAACTAAATCTAGAACTCATACAGTTTTTTTGTATCAGTAGCTGATAAGTAAGAGGCCTCTCTCAGAAATAGTGTCTTTTGTAAATGGATATTTAGTAAAAAGGGCCAGATTCTCATTCTGAACATATTCAATGTATTTTCCATTATTTAATAAACTGTTACAGAATATTAAATTTTACAAAGTTTTATTTAAGAA
Source organism: Schistocerca americana (assembly GCF_021461395.2). Classification (NCBI taxonomy): domain Eukaryota; kingdom Metazoa; phylum Arthropoda; class Insecta; order Orthoptera; family Acrididae; genus Schistocerca; species Schistocerca americana. The sequence continues at coordinate 144,416,774 of NC_060119.1, read as the reverse complement.
TTATAAAAAATACAATCTATTCAGTAACAAGACAAATTACAAAGAGCTTTCATAAAAATCAAAATATTTCAGAATACCACAGAATTGCATTTGGATTCAGTGAACCCCAGCAATTTTTCCTCTTTATTACACCAGTTCCTCTGTTGTTTATATGACGGTACTGAAGTTCTCTTGCTGGTCAACTGTACCTCAGTTCATAAAGGGTTTCATCCACTACTGAAGACCTTCCGTTGTTGTGTCTTAATTGATTTTCATTATAAGGGCATTAGGCTGTGGTCTAAGGCTTCTTCTGTGCCTTACCTTTTTGTTTTGTTATGCTGCAGACATCCAAACAGAATATGAATACATCATTTTTTGATTTTCAAACTCAAACAAATGCAGCAAGTTGAACTTTTTATAAACTGTTACGTACTTGCTATAAATGTGGACAATTGTGTGTTACTGCAGAGGAGTAGGGAAAGCAATCCTGTAATGTTTGAATACAGCACTGGCGGTCTGCTGCCTGACACAGTCACAGTGATTAAATACCCAGGTATAATGATGCAAAGCAACATAAAATGGAGTGATTATTTTAGTTTGATTTTAGGGAAGGTGAATGGTAAGTTCATTGGGAGAATTCTAGGAAAGTGTAGCTCATCTGTAAAGGAAACCAAGCACAGAACACTTGCACAACCCATTCTTGGAGGGATTTTATGATATGGAAGGGTTAGCAGCTGTCGAAATGCAGTACTGCACCAAAAACTGTCCTGTTGTTACCAGCACAATTTCTTCCATCCATTTCACTCCTTAGACTCACACTGTATTAATTGATCACTGCTCCATCTTTCTGCAGCGGTTCAGAAAGTATTCCTTTCACTGGTCAAAATCCTGTCCCACACCCTGTTCCTTTAATGCCATCTAAACCATGAAAATCCCCCCCCCCTCCATGGCCTAACCATAAGTCTCCTTCTCTGGATCCCACCCTTCCTTTCAGAATGACCTTCACCTGTCAGATTCTGCTAGCCCCTATCCCTTACAAACCTGGTACTGCAGAAACACCTGATGGTACAACCATACCAGAAACACCTCTACAGCCTCCGCAAGACACTACTGCTATGCAGTCCCTAGTAGACATACATCATCTCCGAAATAGAAATCCTTGCACTCCAACATCTGGAGCAGCATTTCAGATACCACCTCCATAAATTGTCCAACCTGTTGACATCCTACGCTCACCTTGTGGCTCAATTATCCATTAACACCCATCCCACTCACAGTGAACCCTTTTGTAATCCAAAACTGTGCCTAGCTGACCTGTTCAGTTTCTCACATCCTCCAAAATTCCCTTCCAGCATCACACAAAACACAGAACCCAAGCAAATTCAAAATGTAGTTATTAACCTTTCCTCCAAAAACATCAGTTCCATAAAAGTTTTGTCCTACCCTTAGGCCTTCAGCCCTGCACCCAAGTTTAACCATAATGGATCTGTCAAAGACCTACTTTCCTGCTCCCAATGCCTACAGTGGAAACCCTTCTTCGCCACCAATTGCTCTAAGCAAAGCTAGCCTAATCCCAACATTGAACATTCTTTCTCACAGTTCATACCACCATCCATGAGCCTCCAGCCCCTTCCCACCTAACCAGCCCATGGTCACCATCCTTGAATTCCTTACCTCCAGCTTGATCTTATTATTCCTTTCTAAGAACAGTAAGCATTCATCAGAAGAAAGGAAAGGCAAACCCAACATGAAAACAGATCCTGACTTAATTGCCCTCACTGCTGACAAAACCTCCACCATTGTCGTGATGAGTCACAGAAACTACCTGACAAAATGTCTCTGTCAACTGTCTGACTCCTGCATCTACAGGGTCTGCTAGAGTAATTCCATCCCAGAAGTCCAGTATAACGTCCAGTCACTACTGAAATTCATAAGCCCTTTCCTGAACCTCTCCGGTAAGTCCCTACTGACCCATATGACACCTTGTACATCCCTTGACTGCATCCTACCAAGAGTCCACAAATCCAGCAATCCTGGACATCCCACTGTAGCCGGCTACTGTGCTCCCACTGCAAGAATTTCCACTCTTCCAGCCAAGTGCCCAAAACCTAGCCTTCCACATCAGAGATACTATCTACATTCTTCACCGACTTTACAATGTCCCCATCTCTTTCCCTCATGGATCCCTACTCATCACTATTGATGCCACCTACCTATACACCAACAGCCCTAATGCCCATCGCCTTGCCATTATCGAGCATTACCTCTCCCAGTATCCTGAAGACTCCAAACCAACCACTTCATTCCGTACACTCCTTACCAACTATATCCTGACCCACAACTACTAACTACTTTTCCTTTGTAGGTATGCAAACTAATCTGCAGGATAACCATGGGCACCAGCGTGGTACCTTCCTATGCAAACCTGTTTATGGAACAAATAGGAAACCTCCATAGCCTCCCAAAACTCCCAACTCCTAGTCTGGTTCAGGCTAATCATATCTTAAAGATATGAACTCAGGGCCAAGACACCCTATCCACATTCCTTCACAACCTCAACACCTTCTCTCACATCCAGTTCACCTGTTCCTCCTCCTACCCGATGCACCATCTGCTTTGACATTAACTTCCACCTCTCTGATGGCTTCACCCATACCTCTGTCCATCCCACTCATACAGCCTAGCCACCCATGGATGTGTATGTGCAGTGATGAGAACTGCCTTGCCCCAGTATGCTGCAGACCTTTCGAAGGCCTTCACAGACAGGCAATACCCGCCCAAACCTAGTTCACAAATGGATTTCCTGTGCCTTATCTCTCTCACACACACATCCAATCCTCTCATCACCCCTGAGAATCAGATACAAAGGAGTGGCCCCTCATCACTCAGTACCACCCTGGATTGGAACAACTGATACATATTTGTCACCAGGGCTTTGATTATCTCTCACCCTCCTGAAATGAGTGATATTGTACACAAGATACTTCCCATTCCTCCTAAAGTTATGTTTCATTGTCCACCGAATGCAAACAACATTGTAGTCGCTATGCCACTCCCACTCCCAATCCCTTGCCACGGGGATTGTATGCCTGTGACAGACCAAGGTAAAAGACCTGTCTAATTCGTGCATCCATCACATCGTCCTGCAGTCTGCCACAGGCTTATCCTATCCTATCAAGAGGCCAGGCTATCTGTGAAAGCAACCATGTCATATACCAACTCTGCTGCGAATGATGGATAGCTTTCTATGTCAGTATGACTACCAAGCAGCTGTCCAACAAAAGGAATGACCATCACCAAACTGTTGCCAAGAACGAAGTTGACCACCTGGTGGCACAACATGTAGCTGAGCACAACATGATCAGTTTCAGTTTCTGCTTTACAGTCTGGGACATCTGGGCCCTTCCCACCTGCACCAGCTGCTCTGAACTACACAGATGGGCATTCTCCTTAAAACACATCCTCCACTCCTGTAATCATCCTGGCCTCAATCTCGGGTAACTCTCTGTCCCCATACGGGTCACCTTTAATCCCAAGTATTTACATTCCTTTTAAAAGTGTGATGAAACATAGGCAGAATTCTTGTGAAGGATGTGGTTGATTTGTTTCAGCACAGGGCAGTGGTGTGTAGTTGGGGAGGGAAAAGGGGAAGCTCCTTCTTTGTGGCTTGTTGATGAGTGAATGTAGTAGTAGTGTTAAATGCAGGAAGGATGTGAATTTAACTTATGCTTGTCTTTAAAGTATGGAGGTGACATTTTGAAAGGAGTGTCATCTCTCAGAGAGAATTTGTGGTGGGGGTGGTGGTGGTGGTGCAGTTCTGCTCAAACAAAGCTCCCTATAAATTACACAACAGTGTTTTGTCTGATTTTTCATAGACAAACAAAGAGTGGAAAATGGACAAATTTGGTATAAAATAGACCAGCATGAGGTCTAGTTTTGTAATAAATGATTTATTTTCTTGAAAATAATCAGGGCAATTAAGGAAAAAAATACTGATTTGGTGGAATGGGAAATCAATAAATGGAGTATCATACTGACTAGCTTGAGGTCTGTTTTTGAAAAAAAAAAAAAAAAAAAAAAAAAAGTTAACTGATTTAAAGTAATAAAGGTAACTAAGAAAAAAGTAGTGATTTAATAGAAAATTGAAATATTTCATGAGCAGCTGCTGCTAGCTATGTAAATGAAGTGTCGGAAAGATTAACTCTTTGAGGCCTAACGTCTTTGGACATAAATCAAATGTTTTGTGAAATGATTGGCCAGAAAGAAATATAATAGACTTGAGAAAAAGAAATAAAATAGATTAGAGGAAGAATTTAATGGTGCTCAAAATCACAAACCGCAAATGAGATGCAGCAAAAGTTTCTCTAATCTATTTTATTTCTTATTTTTAGACAAATAATTTCACAATACATCTGACTGGTATTTATTTATTTATTTTTCAAAATTTATTTTTTTGGCTTGGTTTGGGTAGTGGTTCTTGAGAGACCATCAGAGAAGGATTCCTGTTTGGAAATGTTGCTCCCTTAGAAGGGGAGGACCAAGTGAAATTAAATGGAGTGAGTAAGTTGAAATTGTGTGTGGAGGGGGGGGGAGAGGTTGTGGCATGAGTGCATGCAGTATCCAACATATTATTTGTGCAACTATGTCTCATTTCATTCATACTTTTAGTGTATTCTGGCGTATATATTCTGCATGATGATATATTTTTCTTGTTGCAGATATACATACTGCACCAAATAGATGGATTCAGTACTTCACAAGTGCTGAGAATCGGCATGCTTTACCACTGTTTACTTCTCTATTGAACACTGTATGTGCATATGATCCAGTGGGTCTTGGTGTTCCTTACAACCATTTACTTTTCTCTGATTCTATGGAACCTTTAGTAGATACAGCCTTGCAGATATTGATAGTAACTTTAGATCATGATACAACCAGCAGTGCCCCTGAAGGAGAAGAGGTAAAGATCTGACATTCAGTTTATAGCTGTAATTTTTTTTATATAGCCTAAGGGATCACTTTTTAAATGAATGCAATCTGTACATGTAGGTTCCTGTACCAGACAATCTTTTTATAAATTATCTGTCAAGAATCCACAGAGATGAAGATTTTCATTTCGTTCTCCATGGATTTACCAGACTTCTTAACAATCCGCTGGTACAAACATACTTACCCAACTCAACAAAAAAAGTGCAATTTCATCAAGAGCTTCTGGTCTTTTTTTGGAAAATGTGTGACTACAACAAGGTATTGTTACATTCACCTTTTATTTAATCATAAGCTCACGTAATTTATTAATTTGTATTGCATCCTCAGTGTCAGTGAGAATGATATAACAAGAATCTCTCTCTCTTTCTCCCCCCCCCCCTCCCTCTCTCTCTCTCTCTCTCTCTCTCTCTCTCTCTCTCTCTCTCTCTCTCTCTCTTCCAGGTCCCTCTCCTCTACTTGTGTTAGCAGCAGGAGTAGATTAATGTGCAAAAGTAATTAATATTTTTCTAACAAAAATGGTATTGAAAAAGTGATGAAATATAATATTGTAGTGTGAAATTATGAACCCAAAGAAAAGGAGTTAAGTAGAAGACACACAAGAAACAATAGAAGAAGAAATAAGGAGCAATCAAATGTGATTGCATTTGGTGTGGGAAATAGGTGAGGGGTATAATTCTAAAGACGAAAAGAGTGTGTCAGGGACAGAGGGAAATACTGATAAATAACATAAGAGTTACTATTGATAAATGAGAAAGAACGGATGAGAGACAATACTTGGACTGATTTCTCAGTTGTCAGCTTTGTACATGCTGTTTTAACTGCTGACTGGAATTAATTATACTACTACTTTGTTTGTTGAGGTGACAGCAAATCATTATCTTCATATGCATGAATGAAAGCTACTAGTTTCATAAAAATCACTACCATTTTTAATATAACTGACAAAATGTACTGGTTAGTAAGTGTAAAGATGTAAAACAATTTTTGAATAAGCTTTTGTGTACCATGCTCAGTAATCAGTTTTGCACAGTTTTCTTATTGCCTGCTTTTATGGAATAAATACCCCAACAAGCTTCCTTAAGAAAGAAACTTTTTGTATTGTTAGTATTGAAAATATATTAAAATTTTTGGTATTCATTCAGTACACAAAAGCATGTTACATAATGGCTGAAGATGAAATGTGTGATTTAAGTAGGTTTTCAACTCATTGATTCCACTTTATTCCTTATGATTCAAAAGCATATAAGGTGTGTTACAAGGGCAAGGTAAAAAGTTCTTGCCCTGACACAGACGTGTTACTGACATTAATGAAACTTTTTTTGTTTTGTTGGTAAAAGGTGCTGAATAAAGTAAATTGAATGTGCATTTGCTCTGTGTAGTAGTTATGTTTGTGCAGCTTTTTAAAGTGGTCATGTTGCATGTGTTTTGGTCTAATTGGTAAACTTGAATTGTTTTGTTTTCGTCAGTTAACATAAATCCATCCAATACTGGTCAAGATTTGACATCTTCATTTACAACAGTTAAGAAAACAAGAGCTTAATTCAAATAAAAGTGTATGTGTCTTGAAGGTGATATAACAAAGATGCTGTAACATTGTATGAATGCCTAGTTTCGCGGCCATATATACTGGTAAATTTTTCTTGAGCTATCAGTGGTATCCATGGTTGGTGACTCACCAGTTAACAGTTGTCAAGGATCACTTGTCTTAAAGCCCATGGACATGCAACCACTGATGTAAGTGGACACTTGAGAAAATTTCCTCATCTTTTAGCACTGCATACTGAAGGATTTGAAGTAAGAATTGTTGAAATAGCCATCCTGTTGACCACACGTGGGACCCTTTGACTTTTACTTATTCCCACATTCCGGGAAACTTGTGTCTTAAAAGCATTTTGTGTGTATCAAAGTGGTTATGGTTGACATGTGTAGATATTTTGGTGACCTTTCAGAGTTGCTATCGAGATATGAAATCTTGCTCAATTTACTGTAAACCAGTTGCACAATTCTTCAGTTGGTTTCATGATAGTCGTAGGATTCTCATTCCAACTTTTGATATTCTGTTGCAAATGTAATTTTCTCAAGTTTTGTCATGAGTCATCAAATGCAGCTTCTGTTTCAGTCATTGTACATTTCAGATCACATCATCATCATCATCATCATCATCGTCATCATCATAACAACTTAAAATTTCCGTAGAAAGAAATTTAAAAATGAGTTTTCTTGATTGAGCATACAAAAATATCTATCTAAGGAATAATCTCCCTGATGTATATATTTCAAACATTCAGGGCATTGACATAGCAGCAGGTGTTCTGGCAATGAATCTGTATTGCATAAAGCATTTTATCCTAAAGGGAAACCTGATTCCTATTCACTTGATGGGCATGGTTATTAAACTTAAATTATTTATCGTAATACCTGAAATTTTTGAGTTTGGCTCCTTAAAAATCCCATGCTGTACTGTGTAAAGTATCTTAAAGGTAACTTACCTGATAACAATATTATGTAAAGGAAAGTTGCTGCTCACCATGTAGCAGAGATGCTGAGTCGCAGATAGGCACAACAAAAAGACTGTCACAAATAGAGCTTTTTGCATTCCATCCTGGATTTTCCACTGATCTGATAAGTTTATTAATGAATGGTATGACTCTTATCTTCTGTTAGATAATTAGATGTAAATTATATTTTATGGATTTGCTCTCATCTGTTTAATTTAAATTGGAAACCCAAGAAAAGCTTTTTGTATCAGCAATATTTATTTATGTCTTATGAATTTAATTTTAAATAACATAATTTACTTTCAGAAATTCCTATACTATGTTTTGAAGAGCAGTGATGTTCTTGAAATTTTGGTGCCAATTCTCTATCATCTCAATGATTCAAGGGCTGATCAATGTAAGCAGGCATCATCTTGCTTCATTTCTATAGTATTCCAGTATTATGAACACAGTTTCAGATATTTCCTAATCACAACTGTTCTGATTTTTCTCCTTAGCTCGTGTGGGCCTGATGCACATTGGAGTATTTATATTGCTCCTGCTCAGTGGAGAGAGAAATTTTGGTGTCCGTCTAAACAAACCTTACACTGCCACAATACCAATGGATATACCTGTGTTTACTGGTAAATTAATTATCTGATGTGAATTTGGCGTATTTATTTGAACTATCTATGTAGATACTGATGTCTTTTTTTTCCCTTTTTCAGGAACACATGCAGATCTCTTAATCATTGTTTTTCACAAGATTATTACTACTGGACATCAGCGTTTGCAGCCTTTATTTGACTGTCTTCTGACGATCCTTGTTAATGGTACTGAACCTTTCTTGAAAAGAATTCGTAATTATTGAAGGAAATTTTAATTTCATTTTTGTAATTTTGAAAATATTCTTATGTTTCAGTGTCACCATATTTGAAAACCCTTTCTATGGTTGCAAGCACAAAACTGTTACATTTGTTGGAAGCATTTAGTACTCCATGGTTCCTATTTTCATCTCCAACAAATCACCATTTAGTTTTCTTTTTACTTGAAATCTTTAATAACATCATACAGTACCAGTTCGATGGTAAGTTTTGTTACAAGTTCCATAATATAGTGTGGCTAAATTGATTTGAATCTGAATTCCTGTTGTTTATATGGTGACAAACTGCTCAAAATGATTCCATATCTTTACTGGGTTACATGCTAAACAAGTATTAACAGTATAACTATGGAAACAGTTGCTCTAGTTTTCTTAACAATGTATCTCAAACTGCTGCTGCTACGACCTTATGAGCAAGAGATTGGTTTCAGTAATGATGAAGGGAACTTCTTAAGCAGAAGTCATTGGAATAACATACAATTTACTGATTTGCAAGATACATTTCAGATAAACACTTTCAATTTTTATAATGTATATTTCATTGGAGGATTTAAAGATTTTTCTGCTAACAAGGCAAATGATGCACCAAAGAAGCCAATAAATCTTCAGTAGTTATTGTATGTTCATGGGGAAAATGTGTGTTGCAGTGTTTTGTTCTTTGTAGTTTTTAAATCTCAGCCAGTGCCACCCCCAACAAGTCTTTCCTTGTCATCCTGTAAGTTCTCCCCTGACCCAGAATTCTGTGTGCTTTTACCATAACTTTTTCCAGGAGGAGGAGCCACTGGCTCTGAAAGCTTGCACATTTCCATAACTTAAGTTTTTAAAAGTGATAATAATAAATGGTTTCTGTGAAACTTGGAAACTTTATATTCCTACAAATTTGTAGAGCCCTGCATCAATCAACAGAAGGATTAACAACAGTTTTTGGCCCTCTGATGATGATGATGATGATGATGATGATGATGATGAATACAATAAAATTACTTGAGCCTTATTTTGCTTGTTACTGTGTAGTAGCATGTGATTAGGTGGATTTTGAATATACAGTTAGGACTCATATTTTAAATATGAGAATATGAATTTTAAATAAGAGAATGATGCAAGAAAAAATTTCATATGTTGTGCCAAAAGGAGAAACAACCCAAAAGAAAAAAAAAACTATTGCATAAAACAAGTTTGAGTGTGGAACACTGAATTAGAATCTTGGTGATAGGTTTATCTATGCATTAACTTTTAGGCATTATAACAGATCTGTTTTTGCTATTTTGGAACACTGTTAAGAGTGAAAGAAGGTGATGAAATATGTGGAAATGGTAACTTTAGGCGAAATTGAAAAAGTAATTAAAATATAACCTGTGTACTGCTTAAAGCCATTAAATCTTTATATACTCTGTTCATCATAAGAATAAATCAGATGTAAACAAACACAAGTACAGTGGTTGGTCAGAAGCTGTAGCACGCACACAAGGTGGTGTTAAGCTCTTGTAAGTAGGACCTACTTACGTATTATATTTTAATACTAAGTTCCATTAAATGAAACTTTTAGGATATTCTAAAGTATTAACAGCCATCAAGGTTTTTCTCAATCATGCTTTAGCTTTATAGTTTTTATTTCAAAAATTATGTACAGTCACAGTGTCTGTACTGTTGTGCTCTGATTTTTGCACTGTTAATACGCAATATATGGCTGAGGCTGCTTACTGCCCCGTAGTGGAACACACTTGTGGAACATGGTTAGAAAGTGCCGAGAAATGGGTTGTTCATAATGTTTTTCATAAAGTTACAGAAAAAGCGACTTTGAAGTTTTCTGAGGGACTGTATTTGATACAATGGAGATACAGATGCATGTTGGATATGTAGCAGAATTGGTAGCATAGTAGATTGGGTTTGCTGGTTCAGATCTCACCATGGTCTTTTTTTCGTTCAATTTGAAGTACCGACATCTCGTAATTGTAAAATTCATAATCATTTTTTGCAAATAATGCATGTCTTCTTGTTTCTAATTACATATTGCATGCAAAATCCCTGTTTTCATTTCAAATACAAGTTCCTAATTATTGATATTTTATGAAAGATTGTTAGTAATGGTTGCTTAAATTAAGAAAACATAATTTAATTTTTTAGGACAGAAATGAAAAACCAAATACTTTTTATTTGGACTATGTCCACTGTGTTATATGACAGATGTAGTCTCTCAACCAGAGTGATAAGTGTCATAGAAACATGAAAAACAATGATTTTCACAGCATCAAGCACACCATACAAATGCTGTGTTTTTACATTTACCACTGTACTGTTACAATATGAACCCAACAAAACTGATCTGGAGCCAAGTTAAGGGATTCATCATGAGAAATATCAAGACTCTGCCAGACATACTGGAACTAATGCACCCAGCTTTTTCACATGTTACTGCTGAATGCTGGTGGGATATAGAACGACATGTCACAAAAGAGGAGAAAATGTGGCGCCTGGATGGTTTCACGGATTCTGTTGTTGATTGCCTCATTACCAACATAGTGGATGACAATTTCACAACTGAAATGTATTTATCAGATTGGGATAAGGAAGGAGCTAAGAGACTAATTAATACCTTCAGTGGCTTCGGTATTAAGCAATACGTGAAATCCCAAGCAGTAAGCTTTTGCATGACATGTAGTTCACTTAGAAAATTTACCCGTCTCTAAGTTAGGCATTTTCATCAATCTTGTTCATAATGAGAATACTATGTTAGGTGGGAACGAGAGCATTATATGTTTTCAGTCACATCACCCAAGAAACATGCGGTAGTGCTGGAGTTTTGCCTAATATTATTTCATTATCTTTAAAAATTAAATGACATTTGAAGCTATATTGTTTCTCTGCTGGTCTCTCTAACATCTGAACTGCAACTGCTCATATAATTGCAGATTAGTTGGACAGCACTGACCAGCCAGCTGGTCCAAGTTTAATGAGCCAGTAAAACTTTTGTTCTGCATTATCGCTCAGTCTGTGTGCGAGTAACACAGCATAAAACATATTCTTATGATCCTACTTGACTGTACAGGACACAGCTTGGCGTCCACTCCACATGAAACAAAATCCATTGAGATTCAAGTAAACGTGATAGAATACATGGCGTAATGTTTATATCAGCTTTATTCTTATTATGAACAGAGTATAAAAGTAAACAGGTTAAGTTCTAGATGACAGAAAACATTGGAAACATATGAGAGAATTTTGTGACTTCACTGTTGAATTGAAAGCTAGTGAACATAAAGCCATGTATATAAGAGTCATTTTCAGAAGTGGAACTGGGAGAAATCTACGCCATATTGTGTATAAATACTTTAGTGGAAACTGAAATTACAATTATTATAAAAGACAAAGTTTACTGGAGAAAGAAACATAAAAGATTTTGATTGAAAAACGGGTTATAGAATCAAAGAGTATTTCTCAAAATATCCATATAATAAATGTTAATTTGCACCACTGGTCTGTGACTTTTAGGGTGCTCTTAAGTTAATTTGTGGCAGTAACCAATATCCTGCAACAACAACAAAAAAATGCTTTAGGGCTATCTGAGATTTTACTGTTAAACTGAGGAAAGCTTTGCAAGAACAATTTGGCATGAAGGCCACTGGTACTGCCTGAATTAAAGAAGAAATGGGAAGACTCTCTTGAAGAGTATTTTCTCATGTTGAAAGATGTTGTTAACAACTCACTATTAAAGTGTGCAATAGACGAGTTAAAGGTGATTCTGGAATAAAATGTTTGCTTTATGGTGTGGGGAAATGTGAAAGATTGTAAGGAAAAATGGAGCATTATGAAAGAGCTGTTAAGTCGTTGCCAAAAAGAAATTACAAAAATTACAGCAACAGAAATTTTTGAAACTCCTGTAACAATTGCGTTAAAAGACTAGAGTAATGGGAACACCAAATGCACAGTTTGGGAGACATAAAAGCTTAACTTAAGGAACATCTGGAACATTTTAATCAAATGGTAGTATATACATGACTCACTGTTTATATAAACATAGAGGAGGGGTTGGTGATAAGAAGATGTGACATGTAAAAATATTTGATAACTACCAATATTAATATCAAATCTATGGTTTCTGGTGTCACTAGACTTATTGGTGGAAGTCACTGTGACGTTTCATGCATATAGTTGTGAATGGCAAGGGGGAGGTTGTGAAGACAGGACAATGACATATCAGGATACCACTGTAATGCCTGAAACAGTTTCTATCAGAATTGTCACACACATCACCTGCTATCTGGACAGATTTACTGCGAAAATAAGGGGTGAAAAGGCATGACATAAAAGCATAACTGAGGAACATTCAACCAAATTTGGTATATGCATGACTCATTGTTTGTATAAAAATTTTGTAAGAATGATATACCACTAGCAGTGGGGGGGGGGGGGGGGGGGGGGGTTGATAAGGTGTGACATGTAGAAACAACTGAAAATCGCCAAAGTGGCATCAACTTGAAATACTTGCACCAGGCAAACTATCTAGCTGACAGGAGGTCCTAGCCACACGGCATTTTCCATTTACCTGAAAACGACCTTTAGTATTTCATTCCTGTAATTAGTTTACTTGGAATACTTCAAAAGTGTTAAGTGCAATCTGTCTTATGTGTATTGTCCATTGGACCAACCGCATCGTGAGAATGAGTATGTACTGTGGTGGGAGGGCAGAATAAGAAATCATGTAGTGAGCAAACTTACAGGTGCTAATTTCAAAGTAATGTTGCAGGAAATAACTCTGCAGTCAAGTAAAAAGAGCTTAATAATCAATGATATCACTCAAGGATCGGATCTAGTATAAAGAAAGTGACAACAAATAAAGGTGTCACTACAGTAGCTTGCATCACAATGTGGATTTTCAGATAACTGTGACACCCAACCTTAAACAGTTTACTTTTCTGTTTACTCTCTCCACTCAAGGTGCAACATACACCAAATAACAACAAATACCTCTGTCTAACAGGAAATAAACATACCTACAACAAGCCATAGTAATCCATTGAACACAGTAAACTGAACAGGACAGTCATAGTGTTGCAGCCACTGACCTATATGCTTGCACACCAGGTACATGGCATCTATCCTGTCTAGTCAATATCACCATTTCCCTTCTCAGAACACAAAAAAAAGTTACCACTTTGTACTACTAAATAAGAAACCAATGCATCTGTCACAGAAAATTACTAGGGATCCGTTAAGTTACTAGCACAATGGGATTGTGAGCAGACAAACCTTTGCTTCAAACTTGGGTGTAATAACACCTTGGCTTTCTTGTCTTTTTCATCAATAACAATACAGTTTTAGGTGTGTGATTGAGTGCCCGCAATATCAGGCACACACAAATCAGTAATGCATGCATGCAAAAAAAAAAAAAAAAATCCTGTCACCACCACTTTCAGCCTTGATTTTAAATGAATCATAAACAATGCCTCTTCCAGTGTTGATGTAGTGTGAACCCACTATAACCCTATATGGAAAAAAAAAATAAAAGGTCACTCATTACATCAACACAAGGTAGTAGTAGCATGATCCATCTTTTCTATGATTTCATTATTAGAATGGCTGTTGTAGTGTCCAGCATTTATCACTAAATCCAGTCTTCACATCTTCCAGGTTTATTTTGCCGTAAGATCGCAATTAGATACCTTTCTGTTTAGGAATTATTGATACGTGTTTGTATCAGTGCAGCGAGCTTGCTGCTCACCCACAGTTGTAAATTAACATGGATCTCGCATTGGCAGTAGTACCTCAGTACATGCACCTTTAAAGCAACAAATTGCAATCGCTTACTGAGAAATGAGCTAACCATTCAATGTATTGCCCACTACTAATTTCAACAGAATAGAAATGGATCACCATTTACAATATACACGGTTATCTTTTCCAGTGTGTACAAACTCTAGGGTTGATCAATGGGAGGATATGGAACAAAATAGTTCTAATGACCTTATGTCCGGAAGTGCATAGTTCCCATGCTAGAGACCATTTATTCAATCATACTTTGTTTCAGAGGCTGCGGTCTAATATTCACTGTACCATGCAGCCACAGTTAAAATATGCGTGGTTTCCTCCTAGAGGGTGGTACTGTATCTTGTACGTCATGCCCCAGTGCCCACTTCTGCCATAGTCATGGGTAATGTTGTGTCCGATTCACTTCTCTTGCTGATTCATCTTATAGTGGATGTGATACAGAATTGTACACAATGGCTCCATATTCAAATCACGAGCTTGCCAAAATAGTTTTTACTTATGGAAAGGCAAATGGTAATAGGCAGCTGACAGCAAGGTTGTATCAGGAGACCTATCTACACCAACAAACACCATAGCATTCAATGTTTGCTACAGTGTTTCACTGTTTGCCTGAGAAAGGGGTATTTTAGGAAGCAGGAAATCATGAAGGAAGTACCTGAAATGTTCGGACATCCCAGACTTGGAGGAAAATGTGATTATCACTGTGGAAGGTGGCTGCTATGCCTGTACCAGGCAGTTGACCCACCAGGACAGGGTATGCCAGATATCAGCGTGGAACATTCTTCATGACAATTGCTACTATGCCTATCACTTATAGTGTGTGCAGGGCTTACTAGCAATAGACTTTCCACATCGGGAGCAGTTTTGTCACTGGTTTCTTCACCAGGTAACCATGATTCCGGGATTCGTGTCATCCTTCTTATTCACAGATGAAGCTACCTTTACACGGAGTGGTATCTTTAACTTTCATAACAGTCATCTGTGGGATAATATGCAGAGCATCTGTGGGATAGTGTGCAGAACATCCATGGTATGGTGACAGTGAATCATCAGCATCGGTGCAGCCGGAAAGCGTGGGCTAGGATAATTGGCCACTGTATTTTGGGACCAGTCTTTCTTTCACATCACCTAACAGGCCAGAACAATCTGTGTGGTTTTTACAGGTGACTATGCCTCCCCTGCTGGAAGAACTGCCTTTGATGATTCGAAGGGCTATGTGGCCACTACATGATGATGCCCCAGCCAATTTTGCTGTTAATGCCTGGATGCATCTCAGTTGTGTCTTCACTGGTTGATGGATTGGATTGGGGGGGGGGGGGGCTGTCCAGCTCCATGCCCTGCTTATTCACTGGATCTCAAACTGTGTGATTTCCAATTATGGGTCAATCTCAAAAGTTTTGCATATGCAGAGCCCATTCCAGATGTGGAGACAGTAGAGCAGCATATTCGTGTACCGTTCAGATGCAGCCTGGCTGATGTGAACATGTGAGAGAGAACATGCTACGGCATGTACAAGCATGCATTGAGGCACATGGAAACTATTTGCAACACAAACTGTAACTGTGTCTGCATGGTACAGTGGATATTAGACTGCAGTCTCTGCAACAATGTATGATGGAATAAATGGTTTGTAGCATGTAAACCATGCTTTTCCGGACATAAGTTCATTAGACCCTTTTTGTTCCCTATCCTCTTATCAACAAATTGCAAGAGTTTGTACACAGCGGAAAAAATCACCCTTATAGTGGCAATCAGTCCAGTACCATTATTGTAAGTTCCAGTCTTAAATCAGTGATTTCTACTTTCTGTAGCAAACATTTTGACAATTGACAGCCCACAAAAATTATTCTCTCTCAAATAGTTTTCCAAATACTTGCAACCTATTTTATGCAGTATGAAACTAATAGATGGGATAAGTCTGTTTCAACTCCCGACTTTCAAAACTTACTCGATAACCTTAAACTTCAGATTAGTATTGAAGATACCACTTTGCAACCCTGTTAAAGGTCCCCCACATGGATCGCCCGATTGAAATCGTTTACTTAAGTTGCAGTTCGGGTTCCACCATGGTATGCAAAGCCACAAGCAGTGCATCTATGAGGGTAATCCCAAAAGTAAGGTCTCCTATTTTTTTTATAAGTACATAGGACTGTTTATTTCTACAATGGTTTACATCAGTTTACAGATTGAACATTTAGCTATTTTTTGACATATTCACCATTTCTGTCGATGCATTTTTGTAGACGCTGTGGCAGTTTTTGTATGCCCATGTCATACCAGCTCACCGCCATGCTGTTTAGAAAGTTATAAACCTCTTCTTTGACCTTGTCGTCGGAGCTGAATCACTGGGACCACAATTAACGCTGACAGGTACTGTGAGACTCTGAAAAAACTCAAACCGGCAATTCAGAACTGGAGAAGAGCAATGTTGAGCAAGGGCATACACATTCTCCGTGACAACGCTCACCCACACATCACTCGGCAAACCATTGCTCTCCTGCAACAGTTTCAGTGGAACATAATAACCCACCCACTCTATAGTCCTGACTTGGTGTGCAGTGACTATCACCTGTTCCCTAGGTAAAAGAACATTTGACCGGATAGCGATTCAGCTCTGACAGCAAAGTGAAAGAAGAGGTTCATAACTGTCTGAACAGCATGGCGGCGAGGTGGTATGACATGGGCATAGAAAAACAGCCACTGCATCTACAAAAATGCATCGACAGAAATGTTGAGTATGTCGTAAAATAGTTAAATGTTCAAGCTGTGAACTGATGTAAACCATTGTAGTAATAAACAGGTCTATGTACTGCGCAACTTTTTCATAAGCTATTGACCATTCTTTTTCCCAGTTCCTCACTTAATAAACCATTGTTTCAGAATTTTCTTATAGTTATGTCTGCACAATATGTTAGTGAGGTGATACTATGTAATCTCTGCCATGTTTCTCCAAAAGAAGCAAATTTTAATGTGGCAAAGAGAGAAATGTAAATCTTACTCAAAATTCAGCATTCTTGATGCTTCTCTGAAAGTTACAAATGGTTAAAATGTCGGACAAAAAGAAATTGCTGCTTTTGTTGCATTTTCAGTGGAATTCTTCCTAGATACTAACCAAATTGGAGGTGATGGCAAATCTTTTTGAATGGTCACCATGAAAGGTTGAGCATGGAGGGACTCCACTCAATATTTACAAAAAATGAGAGTGTAAGCCTCAGTTTAGAGTGACACTTCCCCTACAGCACCTGCCTGCAACCCCCCCCTCCCCCCCTCCCCCCCTCCCCCCCCCCCCCCCCCCCCGCACCACCACCACCACCACCACCACCACCACCACCTCCTCCTGCCAGCTGTGCATCTACCTGCCACGTTATTCTACTTGAACTCTACCCTGTACCACTATTAGTTATTTCCTTTCCTGTCCCACATGCAAATAGAGCCCTAATTTCTTTATTTCATCTTCATAGTCATTATGCGAAATATATGTTGGCAGCAGTAAAATCATTCTGCAGTCAGCTTCCAATTCTGGTTCTCTAAATTTTCTCAGTAATGTTCTTCAAAAAGACTGTTGCCTTCCCTTCATGGATTCCCATTTGAGCTCCCGAAGCATCTCCGTAATACCAGCGTTGTGTTTGAACATACTGAAAACAAACGTAGCAGCCCATCTTTGAATTGCTTCGATGTCTTCCTTTAATTTGACCTGGTGCAAATCTCAAAAATTTGAGCAGTACTCAACAATGGGTTGCACTAGTGTCCTATTCGTGGTCTCCTTTACAGTTGAACCACACTTTCCCAAAATTCTCCTAATACACTGAAGTCAACCATTTGCCTTCTGTACTACAATCCTTAAAAACTCATTTCATTTCATATTTCTTTGCAATGTTACACCTAGATATTTAATTGATGTGACTCTGTTAAGCAGCAAATGACTAATGCTGTTTTTCAACATCACAGGTTTGTTTCTCCTACTCATCCACATTAACTTATATTTTTCTATAATTAGTGCTAGCTGTGATTCAAAATTTGAAGTTCAGTACTGTTACGAAAAGGATAGGTTGCAACTCCTATAAAGATGACACAGTGAGTTACAGACAGGCACAGTAAAAAGACTGTTACACACTGAGCTCTCAGCTAAAGATTTCTTCAGAAAAGGAAAGAAGAAATGAAATACACACATTCACACCTCATGCATAATGACCAGCTCTCTCTGGCCACTGCAGCCAAAATGCAATGTGTCATGTCGAGCAGAAGCAGCAATCTGGAGTGGGGCGGGAAAGGTAGAGGGATAACAGGGTACTGGCCGGGAAAGAGAAGTCACTGCTGCCTGACCGAGCATAGACTACCAAGGACTAGATGGTGAAAAGAGAAGGCTGCCTAATGAGAGGGGGAATGAGGGCTGTGAAGGAGAGCAGCAGAGAGGGGAAAAGGCTGGTGGTGTTGACACAGAGCAGAGCACAATGAGCATGGGGGACTTGAATTGGCAGGAAGTGAGAGGACAGAGGGGCAAAATGTGTTGGTTGAAGGGTTTGGAGACCATAGGTTACCTTAGGCTGTTAGACTGGGATGGTTTCTGGAGTGGAGAATGCGTTGTAAGGATAACCGCCATCTGCGTAGTTCAGAGAAGCTAGTGGTGGAGGGGAGGAACTAGATGGCCTAGGTATTGAAGCAGGCATTGAAATGAAGCACATTATGTTCAGCTGCATGTTGTGCCACAGGGTGGTCCACTTTACTCTTTGCCACAATTTGGTGGTGGCCGTTCATCCTGGTAAACAGCTGCTTGGTAGTCATACCAATATAAAAAGCTGTGCAATGATTTAGCCGAGCTGGGATATGACATGGTTGCTTTCACAGGTGGCCGGCCTCTGATGGGCTATGATAGTTCTGTGACAGGACTGAAATATGATTGCTGGGGAAAGGGGATGGGATTGGGTGTAGCATAGACATGGATTAGGATTATGTGGAGATTGGGTGGGGTATGGAACACCGTGTTAGGAGATGTGGGAAGGATCTTGGGCATAATGTCCCTCGATTCAGGGCATGATGATTGATCATCAAAGCCCTGATGAAAGATGTGGTTCAGTTGTTCCAGTCCAAGGTGGTACAAGGTAATGAAGGAAGGTTGACATTGTTAGGGTGAGTAGCAATCCATCCTCTTCAAAATGTTGTTGATATTGCAACCTGGACTTCACATTTTTTTGAGTGTTCAGGGGAGTAGATTAAGTCTGGGAAATCCCGTGCTTTGCATGTGGTCAGTTACATCTTGCATGCTCGCAAGTAGGACAGCTGCAAAATTTCTTACGCAGAAGACAGGAAGACCAAAAATATTGTATATCTCAAGGCAATTAAATAAACTTTTTACAACTTAATTTAATGCACAAAAAGTCTGCCTTTTATGTTGTAATTGTAAATTTGTCTGTTTTGTATAGGTGTTTCTACTTATAAAGAGTGAGGCAATGCAATGCATTCAAAGTGCAGCTAGTGCTGTATAAGACAGAATTCATAGTAGTGAAAGGAAGGTGAAAAATAGATGACATCTAAAATATATTTCTGTGGTGATAAATACAACCGTGCATGATGGTGGATGGTAAATATATTAGTTTGAGATAGTACACTACAAGAACCCGAATTGATTTTATCATGAGTGCGTTTGATACTATTGTAAGATAGACAAACCTAACAAACATGTAAATGTATGTCATGAAAGGTGGGGACAGGAAGATCTACTAATGCAATGGATTTGGTGTGATGTGATATGTACACTGATTTTGTCAGTGCAAATGTAAAGATCTGTATGACAGGAGCATATATTTCAAGTTGAGACAGCCTTGGTGAAATGTTGGTGCACCAGGTTACAAAATTAGCAGATGTGATTTTCATTATAACAGTGTCTACAACCTGGGAAAACTTGAAACATTCATCCCTACCTCTGTATCCAAATTTCTTATACATTATCATCAGTGAATTGCGATCTGAATCTGAACCTGCTTCCTGTTACCATCCAATATCTAATGTCAGAGTCTCTGTCTCACAATGTTGTAACACATCTGGTATCTTCCCATGTCTCCAGGTCTTTTCAAAATATAGCTCTTGTTATTCTAGAACAGTGTATTTGTGATTACTAGCTGAAATTTATTGCAGAACTCAAGCAGTCTTACTCCACTCTCATTCCTATACCACACCCATATTCATCCATAACTCTGTCTTCTATGTTGTTCTAACCACCACGATTATTAGAATTTTGTCTCCCTTTCCATACTGAGTTGTCCATTCAGTGCCCTCATATTCTCTCTCTCTTCACTATCTGCTTTTGACATTAGCATATATACCTAAACTGTTGTTGCTGTTGGATTGCTTTTGATTCTGATGAGAGAAATTCATTCATGTAACTGTTCACAGCAACTCACTCCTTACCTTATTTTCGTATTCATAACAAATCCTATTCCAGGTACACATTGTTCTTCTGATATTGATATTAACTTATATTGATCTGACTAAAAGTCATACTCTTTCCATTTCACTTCAATAACTAGCATTAAATCTATATTGAGCCTTTGCATTTCTCTTTTGAGATTTCATTTTTAATGTATGCGTGATCTATTTGAAATTTTCAGGGAACTCCAATCTTGTGTACACAATTATTCGCAAGAGGCAAGTTTTCCATGCATTGGCCAATCTTCCATCAGATTATGGGACTATTTCAAAGTCCCTCAGTAAAAGAACTCGCCGTCACCTACCGAGCACGTCATCTGCCGAGAATGTAAAGGACCTTCCTAGTATGGAGGGATCGCATCCAGCATTGCCTGCTGAACCTGGAACACTTAAGGCAACGCTTCCAGACACACCAGGTAAATTTTAGAAAATAAATTCAACACATATAAAGTACATAAAGAATTGCATTACCTGGAAAAGCATATGCGTTGGAGCAGTAACACGCCTATTTCTTGAAAGTACACCATAGTTTCCCACTAAAAAGAGTTATTAAGTGTGATACAACCAAAAGTGATGATTTCAAGCTCTCAGATCTTTTCTACTTTTGTAGGAAGGCTCAAAGGAGGCATGATTAGAGTAATTAATTTTTTCAGCATCTTGATTGCACCATAATTAAAAGGGAAAAAAATCTGGAAAGTTGTTACAAAGTAAGTTAAAATGAATAATTGAAAAAATTTTTGTGAGTTAGTAATTTACAAAAAACTTATACAACGGTTGGAACTTAAATAGTGGCAACTATTTGTTCACAACCAATACAAAAGAGTTTACATGTTTGCACCTGTTGCTGTCCTTCAAAGTAGTCACCAGCATTGTGTTGAACCTGCTGTCAGCGATGTGGAAGGCATAGTATAGTGTTAGCAGAGCCTGTTCTGTTGGTGGTGCGAATGGAGCAGTCTGCTGCCTGTCGAATCTCTGGAACAGTTCTGAAGCGAATGCCATAAAGTAGTTCCTTCATCTTTGGAATCAAATAAAAGTAACAAGGACTTAAGTCCGGGGAGTATGGTGGATGGTGCAGTACTTCCCAGTCCCATTGACCGAACAGAGCAGCCACAGCTTGCGCTGTATGCACCTGCGTATTGTTGTGCAAAATGATGGGTGGGTTGTGCAGAAAGTGTCACCGCTTCTTTCACAAAGCTGGTCACAGGAGATGCTCCAAAAATGAACAGTGATACGGCTTAAATCCTTGTGACTTTGATTTGATTCCAAAGATAAAGGAACTACTTTGTGGCATTCGCTTCAAAACTGTTCCAGAGATTCGACAGGCAGTAGACCGCTCCATTCGCACCATCAACAGAACAGGCTCTGCTAATGGTATACTATGCCTTCCACATCACTGCCAATGGGTCCTACACAATGCTGGTAGTGGACTGATGACCTCAGATGCTAAGTTGCATAGTGCTCAGAGCCATTTGAACAATGCTGGTGACTACTTTGAAGGACAGTAACAGGTGCAAACATGTAACTCGTTTGTATCGGTTGTGAATAAATAGTTGCCACTATTTAAGTTCCAACCCTCATATTATGGAAATATTAATTTCCAAACAATACTATTTCATAGGTTACCACTCTTTCTCAATGTTAATGGTGTGCTTTCATGTGTACAGTTGAGTTATTGATTCCATTTTATGCACAGTATAATGACAACTGATCCAGTCATCTTGTTCAGGCATTGCAAGTTGAGCTCTTATGCATAGTCGCTGCATATACTCTTATCTGCACAGTTAAGTATTACTGGCATTGTGCCACTGTTTATAGCACAGTTCGACTCCTGGAACCAGGTACATTCTTTGGTACTCATTTGTTTTTGATGCCTTTTTAGGAAGGTCATCGTACTGAAAAATCAACCTTATCCCACATGTTTATTTTGTGGATCATCATCTCACCATAGAGGATATCACATGATCTCTCAGATTTTCTTGGCTTCTCAGTACACTGAACTTCCAAGTAAGATGTTGAGAAAAGTGAGCATCAAAGTGCGCAATTGACACCAGGAGTCGAATTTAGCTATTAATAGCCATGCGTCAACAACTAGACTAAATAGTCTGGGTGGAGTCTGGGCAGTGAGTAAGCAGCTTAACAACAGAGCTCATGGCACCAGAAGCAGGTTGTCGGTTTGATGTATTGTTAGTTCTCCTTTTTAATCTGTGTTTTTAATTATAGATCACAAATAATGACATAAAAATGAAATACTAGAGATGAAATTCTACTGTGCCATGATGACAGATGCTTGAAATCATAGTGTTTGTACCAGTCTTTGATCACAAGTTCAAAGGCTGACGTAAAAACTCCAATTTGAAATATGAAAACTGCAATTTGAAATATAAAAATCCTCATCGTGCCCCCCCCCCTTTTTTTTATTATTGTGAAGCGATTTATATGTACGATTGAAACTTGGATCACAGTGACCACAGGAACATAAATCACAGTCCGTCCCAATGTCCATCCAGCAACCTGTTAACTGTTCTACCTAACTTAATATTCAAATATTGTTGATGTTGATGCTGAAAGACACAACGAAATGTCAAATAAACTACAGCTATCATAGTGATGCACTCATTTTCACATAATAAGGAGAGACATTTAACTGTTTCACACTAAATATCTTTTGATACATTACTAGGGACTGGAAAATGTAGCATCTATTTTTTTGCAAAATTCGTGTCTATTTTTGTCGAAATTCCATCTACTTTCTTTGTTGCTAAATGATTAGACACACAAATTTAAAAGGTTGTCACACTACATGAGCAAAGACAAACAAATTATCAGTTCTTTGAAACTGACTGTCAAAAAAGTGCTGATTGGGAACTTCTTGACTGGAATGTTTGCTTTTGCAAAAACTTAAATGGACTTTGTTTTCTTTATTTGTCTGCAGCATTTAAGCTTTCAAAAATGATTGTCCCATTGAAAATCAGCAGTATTTTCCCACCAGTTAAGTGAATGCCACTCTGATATGAAGTTTTTCTCTGTACTTCTCCCCCCCCCCCCCCCCCCCCCCTCCAATCAATTTGAAGATTAATAAATCTGCAGACTACTCATTTCAACTTTTTGTGGGCATTCATAGCCATACGACCCAAGCTTGACAACACTGCAGATAGAACTGACAAGGCACTAGCATAGAAGTAGAATTGAACGTATGGTTACTTGTTTTTAACATTAGGGGAAGAAGTTCAGTGCTGCCAAAAAAATGTTACAGATTTTATTTTCCAATCATATATCTCAGAGGGCAGGCACTATAGGCTGTAATGGCAGATGCTGGTGAGTGTAAACAGACTATAATTTTGACCACCACAGAGGAAGGAGCAGTGCAGACTCCATCTCTGTTTCGCTGGGCAGCAGCCTGCAGCAGACCGGACACATTATCACAGGGATTGCCAATCTCGAAGAAGAAGAAGAAAAAAAAAGAAAAAAAAAGAAAGAAAACAACAAGCAATGCATTACACAAAGCATTCACATGCAGCTACCACGCAGTTGCTTGTTGCATTTAGCAAAATATTGTTAACGATGTAGCTCAGGTGTGACCTCTAGAGGTATTTGATGCAGCTACAGTTCAAAACATCTGCCATCTAATTTGTCACATTAAAACTGCCCACATTATACTATTTTTTCAGCTTTAGCTAAAAGGCAAACACATGTGTTTCTTTCTTATAAAATGCTAGGTTCCATGGCTGAGTACTATGTTGCATTACACAATGTGAATCTTAAACAGACCATTCAACTGTCCACATTGGCATGGCGCGAAATCACAGAGCGCATTGGTGCATCATTGCGTTTGTACACTACATTTTGCTAGTAGGTTCTTGGGCACATTATCTTTCCAAATTATGGTTTGCTAGATGATGTGCAATGCCAGTAACTACTTACATTTTTGATGTTGTATGCAAAAACATAACTATTTCAAACTAGCTCTGATAAATAGCCCATTTGGATACAACTCGTTATGAAACAGTGTTTATTAAGTAATTTCACATTTGGAGGCAAAATTCTCACCTCTTTCTCATTTATCTCAAAATGCAAATTTTTTCAGTCCCTGTGCACTCCAAATATTGATAATGTATATTCAGCTTCACAAACCCACAGCACAACTCATAAAACAATGACCAATGTGTGTTTCAGCCCTTTCAGTTACTGAGATAGACATATTTGTTAAATGTGACCATGATGCCTCATTAGTTGAAATGTTCTTGATTAGACAGTCAGTGATATGAAAATTTTGCAGAGCTGACAGGAAACTACAAACTAAAAAAGCATTATTGTTAGTCACGGAGGAAACAGGTGATGAAATATATTTAATTTATCCAGAGATGTTTAAAATGAAAATGTTTGGTGCATCTTCATGTGTGCCTATCTCTAATGATCATTGAGAGAGAGAGAGAGAGAGAGAGAGAGAGAGAGAGAGAGAGAGAGGGGGGGGGGGGGGGAGGGGGGGGGGGGGCACCGGATTGAACCCAAGGTCTCATTGTACTTGCCATACTGCTCTTCAGCTTCTACATGATCTGTGCTTATTTAAATCAGAGGCATACATCAGGAATGTTGATTGAACAAATATTTTAACTGTCTAACCACTTTGTCTCTCACTTAGGTATTGATAAAATGACTGAGAAAGAATCCGCTCACCCATCAGTACAACAACTGTGTGACTTAAGTGCTGCAGCAGCTGTTAATGGAATTATGCCAAATGAGCCTCTGCAGACTGCAGGGTCTCAGCCAGCTAGCCAGCAGGGAGGTACCACTGATAGTGTGAGACAGGTAGATGGTGAGGAGCAGCCACCACGACCAAAAAGTGTGGTTAGTTTGTTCTCATTTAACTTGATTTAGTACTTAACACTTAGAAAATGCATGGATTGATCCCAGATATGTAGTTTACTGTTTATAGTATTGTTTATTGAATTGAAAGCTTTTGTCAGGTGTAAAAATATGCCTGCAATCTGCATCCTGTGGTCCAACAGATAGTAGGCTTCATGGAAGAACTGCGTAATTACTGCAGTCATGTCTATCTCTTTTTTTAAAACGATGCTAAGAATCTACTAGCAGTTTGTTTTGTGAGAAAAAGGCACTAATGTGGGACAGGGTAATACTTTCAAATATCTTACTAAAGGTGGGACTTTAATGATATTCATCTATACTAAATAAAAGAAAGTATTTTTTCTAAGAATATCTGTACTGTGTCTTCCATTACAATTTGTGGATGTAAAGGAGCATTACATATACAATTACAGTTTGTGCATTCTACATAACATTGCATGAACTCTATTAGACAGCATCAAATGACAGTTCCTCAAATTCTGACAGATCACGAGACTCTTTCTTGCATTTTGTGACATCATTTTCATTGTCATGGCTTGATTTTTATTCAGTAGCACTCTCCACCTTCCAAGTCAGGACACTGCAGCATGGAATAACTCCCAAGCCATCAGGTACCACAGTGCATAGTAAACTGCTACTGTTGTCCCACCTTGAAGATGCACAGTGTCTGTGCATACCAGTTTACATGCATAAGCAATAACAAAAGCTTCCAAACAGCTTACAGTTGTAATCTACTTAACTAATAAAAATACTTTCACCTGTCGTGATCATCATTCTTCGGTTAAGTTGACATTACATAAAACATTGCTTTACCGAAGTGATGTGTTGCACCACACTACATAACTTTATATGAATTGTAACATTTTTGCTGGTTATAGTATAATCTGTTCTACTAGGGCATATGTCATTTACTCTTTTCTATTGAAATTTGCATCTATGTTGAAGTCACCAAATGTGGAAAGGTGCTCAGGGCCAGCCCAATCAACTACACTATTATATCTATCCTTGGAGCACATTAAATCAGCATTTGTTGGACTATGTACCTCAGTCACTTATGCTTTACTAACTTAAAATCATTACTGTGGAACAGAACACCCAGGATTTCAATTGACCTTTTTTGTGTATTGTTAAAGACAGGAAGTTTTTTAATTGCTGTATGTTAACTTATACAAATAGCCATATCACCACCTTTATGGCATTGCCTGCAACAATTGCTTGCTATTAAGTTGCCTCATAAATTACTTTTCTAAAATTTAGTCCATGTTCAGTTAGTAATAACACCCGTGGGCAGTGTTTCTGTATGAATATTTGCAATGTATCTTATTATCCTTTCATATTGATTTATCACTTTGAGTCAACATTTATTTAAGTTACATTTTTACAATAAGCTGTTGCATGAACTGGGGCTTTTGGACCATTTTACAATGATTAGTTACTTATTTCACAGCTTGGCTTTACACTAAGTGCACAGTATTCAGGAACATCTGAACTATTTTTTGTTTCAAAAATTTTGTTGACAGAGAACCAGAACTTTATTAAATTTCATAAAGTGATTATTAACGAATCTTTCGACAGTTGCACTATTTATATTTGGCAACTAGTTCCAAACTGTACAGGTTCATTTTCAAGCCTGGCCCACTGAGGCTGCACTGAAATTGCCTGAACTTAACAATAAACACTGAAGTTCATTA
Source organism: Schistocerca americana (assembly GCF_021461395.2). NCBI lineage: Eukaryota > Metazoa > Arthropoda > Insecta > Orthoptera > Acrididae > Schistocerca > Schistocerca americana. Next base: position 144,389,703 of record NC_060119.1, on the reverse strand, counting down.
TTAAGATCAGGCACTTTCAGTGCAGTGTCAGTACGCCAGGCTTGAAACTGGACCCATAAGGTTTGAAACTAGTCACCAAAGGTATATACTGCAACTTTTGACAGATTTGTAAATAAACACTTTGAGACATTGGAACTACGTACCTGAGCACTAATAAGATGGTTGTTTGTCCTAATATTTTCTTATAAACTTTGTCATTAATAACCCATCACACTTTCGCATGAATAATTTGTCTTTATTACTGTCCTTTGAGGATCACTTTGGCACAAATATGATTGCATTGTGGTGCAAGGAAAAGTTATCAGCTTATTGATGAAAAATCTATGACAGGTAGCTAAGTTGGATCTGAAGCAAACAGAACATTTTTCTTCCTGACATCTCCACAGACAAATTTTTATTTGGATACTTGTAGCATGTAGAGTGTAAAACAATGTGTATCCTTGATACTGCTAAACTTAATTATTATTTGTGTATATTCTCAAATGCAATTTCACCACTACTCTGTGTTGTCCAAATTAAAATGCCACCCTTAAATGTGAGAGGAGGGAAGCATTTTAATTACCATTGATGCTGAGAGAAAAAAATATACAGTTTCTCATGTTCTGACTATAGTTAGACAGTGGTAATAATGAATACTCAATCATACCATCCGAGCAATTTAATAGTTTGGGCCTCAACCATTCACAAGTATAAAGATGAGTGAAAACTAGAAAATTTCAGAGTTAATGAAAGTTCAGAGAATAACTTGGTTGCTTCAGAAAGTCCCAGAATTCTGCTTCACTGTTCTACTACGTTTTAAATAAAACGCTATGTATATCACTTTTCTTGTCATATGTTGTGACTGATTATCAAGTACATTGGTGGAATATACATTGGCCATCTGACAGCTTCCGAAAGACAATAATGAAGCCTGACTTTGTGGCTCATACGCAACTTCCTTTTCTATAAAACTAAATGATAAAGTATGTAATTGCATGTAAGATTTACAAAATAACAAATAAGTTATGAGATAATTTTAGTTACTTACATCAAAAAATGGCCCACATATTGCCCTATATGTTTTGATATTCAATTTGGAAAAGTTTACTTAATTTCGTATATAATTTCAATGAATTTACAGTACAATAATTTAAATTACATTTAGTTAATTATAAACAAGTTACTTTCAATAAAATATTATTAACAGTATTTTGGTTCAGTTTCAAGTAGAGCTATCATTTTAAATGATGATAATGAATAAACATTGTAGTTTTCAGAACTAGGGGAGAGGTAAATTCTCTAGAATATGTGGTGCAACATGACTACATAGTTCATATCATGAAATTTCAAATATGGTTTGTAAAGAAATGGCTCATTCCCCATATAAATCTGACAGCATATTAATGTGAAATTTAATCTGAGATAATAAACCCATTTGTTGTGTTATTTTAAAGGGCTGTTTACTACTGGAACTGGATGTAGACATAACAGTATAAAGTCCAGAAAGTTAAAGATATAAGCTAAAATGACCTCTTCAGAGAATGTTGACATGAGGAAGGAATTTCATGTAGGGATGGGAAGGTAGTCCCGTTTCAAAATGATATATGTAACATGCAACTGGTTAAATTTATGCATGACACCTTTTATAACAACTGGCATTTATGATGAGTTTGCCATCTTAAACGAGTGTATTTTTTTTTTTAATTGGCTGACTATGCACTTTTTATGCGGTGTCTGAACTATCTCAAATGCAGAATGGTTCAGTTGTTGTTGCTGTTTCTGTTGGGGCTCTCTTCTAAAATACTAGTGAAAGACTTTTAGTAACGAACATAGTTTCATGTCAGTACACACACAATGTAACCATGTTCCTCCTCCTTGCATTTTTCTGTCTTGCTCTGCCTCTTCCACACCCCTCCATTTTGTCTATATTGACTTAAACAACAATTTCGGTCACAATTTCTTTCCCTATAGTGAAGCAATGATTGCTGAAAATAGCTGGATAATCAGTCCAACATGAGACAGCAGGTATATTATCAATGTTGGTAGACAATTCACCTTTCACTTTACTTTTGTCAGTTGAATGCTCTATAGCAACAATAAAGCAGAGATTGTTTTAGAGAGATAATATACACTGTTGGAATGATTTTTGTTGAAATCAACTGTGAACACCTCCCCCCACCCCCACCCTCTCTGGGCCTCACGGTTCTTTCGTGAGTTTGTGCATGGCACACATGGGGCCCCAAGTTATTGCAGCCCTTTTTGCTTCCCGTGTTACATTTCTTCCCCCATGCCCCCCCTCCCCAACCTCACTCCTTCCTCTCTGTCCCCTCTTTTGCTGTTGTTACTTATGTCGACCTGCCTATCCATCTGATTTCTGCATTCCTTGTTCCTTCCTTCCCCTGTTCCTTCCCTGTTTTAGCCCCCCTTTGCTCTGCTAGGTCAACCAGCACATGGAGCCAGTCAGTGTGATGGGGCTGTTATGTAACCAACTGGCTAAGCCCAACGGCAACAGAAGGATCACACGCCTGACACCTGAGTTGTTGCCTCCCCATGTATGCTTAGGAGTGGTTGCTTGTCTTTCTGGAACATCAGAGCTCCTGACAACGGCCACAGTGCCAGATGCCCCTTGCTGTGGCTGGATGGTGTGGTTTTTTTTTTTTTTTTTTTTTTTTTGAGTGGGGCATCATCAAGCTTCTAACTTGTTTGATTTGGCCCATCATGAATTCCTCTCCTGTGCCGACCTCTTCATTTCAGAGTAGTACTTGCAACCTATGTCGTGAATTACTTGTTGGACGTATTCCAATCTCTGTCTTCCTCTACGATTTTTGCCCCTGTGCAGCCGTCTCTAGTACCATGGAAGTCATTCGCTGGTCCTGTCTTATCATCCTGTCCCTTCTCCTTACCATTGTTTCCTATATATTCCTTTCCGATTCTGCACAGAGCCTCCTCATTCCTGACCTTATCAGTCCACCTAATTTTCCAACATTCGTTTGAGCACCATTTCTCAAGTGCTTCGATTCTCTTTTGTTCCGGTTTTCACACAGTCCATGCTTCACTACCATACAATGCTGTACTCCAGATATACATTCTCAGAAATTTCTTCCTCAAATTAAGGCCTATGTTTGATACTAGTAGACTTCTCTTGGCCAGGAATGACTTTTTTTCCATTCCTAGTCTGCTTTTGAAGTCGTCCTTGCTCTGTCCGTCATTGGTTATTTTACTGCCATGGTGCAGAATTCCTTAACTTCATCTACTTCATGACCATCAATCCTGATGTTAAGTTTCTCACTGTTCTCATTTCTGATACTTCTCATTACTTTTGTCTTCTTTTGATTTACTCTCAATCCATATTCTGTAGTCATTAGATTGTTCATTCCATCAGGAGATCATGTAATTGTTCTTCACTTTCACTCGGGATAGCAATGTCATCAGTGAAATGTATCATTGATATCCTGTCACCTTTAATTTTAATTCCACTCTTGAACTATTCATTTATTTCCATCATTGCTTCTTCAATGTACAGATTGAACAATAGGAGTGAAAGACTACATCCCTGTCTTACACCGTTTTTAATCCAAGCACTTCGTTCTTGGTTATCCACTTTTATTATTCCCTCTTAGCTCCTGTACATATTGTGTATTACCCATCTCTCCCTATTGCTTACCCCTATTTTTCTCAGAATGTTTAACATCTTACTCCATTTTACTTTGTCGAACACTTTTTCCAGGTCGACATATCCTATGAACGTGTCTTGATTTTTCTTTAGTCTTGCTTCTGTTATCAACCACAATGTTAGAGTTGCCTCCCAGGTGCCTTTTCTAAACCCGAACTGATCGTCATGTAGCACATCCTAAATTTTCTTTTCCATTCTTCTGTATATTATTGTTGTCAGCAACTTGGATGCATGAGCTATTAAGCTGATTGTGTGATAATTCTCGCACTTGTCAGCTCTTGCAGTCTTCGGAATTGTGTGGATATTTTTCCAGAAGTAGATGGTGTGTTGCCAGACTGTAAATTCTACACACCAATGTGAATAGTCACTGTGTTGCCACTTTCCCCAATGATTATCGAAATTCTGATGGAATTTTATGTATTCCTTCTGCCTTATTTGATTGTTACTCCTCCAAAACTCTTTTAAATTCGGATTCTAATACTGGATCCCCTTATCTTCTAAATCAACCCCCGCTTCTTCTTCTAGCACATCAGACAAATTTTCCCCCTCATAGAGGCCTTCAATGTACTCTTTCCACCAATCCTCTCCTCCTCATTTCACAGTGGAATTCCCATTGCACTCTTAATGTTACCACCTTTGTTTTTGATGTCACCAAAGGTTGTTTCAATTTCCCTGTATGCTGAGTCTGTCCTTCTGACAATCATTTCTTTTTCGATTTCTTCACATTTTTCAGGTAGCCATTTCATCTTAGCTTCCCTGCACTTAATATTTATTTTATTCCTCAGTGACTTGTATTTCTGTATTCTTGAGTTTTCCAGAACATTTTTGCGTTTCCTCCTTTCATCATTCAACTGAAGTATTTCTTCTGTTACTCATGGTTTCTTCACAGGTACCTTCTTTGTATCTATTTTTCTTTCCAACATCTGTGATGGCCCTTTTTATGATACATAGCGAGCTCCAAAAAACTGGCCATTCTTCTACAGCTCTCTCTTCGGATAGTAATGGATCATTGAAAGCTGCTTCTTATGACCCTGCGGCTTTCCCTTCCCTGGCTACACCCTGGGAGAAGGGCCAGGCTCGCCCGCTTGGGGAGAAACACTTTCCTCGCTATCTTGTCTGCACTGGGGAGGATGGGGACATAATCTCTCCCAAAAAGCTGTTATTTTTAGTGGAAAATATTGAAGACAAGTTTGGTGAAGTGGAGTCTCACAGTAAGATGTGTTGGGTACACTGTTGATTGAAACTACTTGTGCCACCCAGTCTGCAGCCCTTTGTGCTTGGGATCATCTTGGCGATGTCTCGGTGTCCATTACTCATCTGCAGTCTTGGAGTATGGTTTAGGGGGTCATTTTTCATAGGGCCCTTATCCTTCAAACAGATGAGGAACTCCAGGCGAAACTGGAACAGTGGGCCATTCATTTTGTTCAGCGTGTTATAAGGACAGTCGCACTGATACTGGCACCATTATTCTGGATTTTGAGAGATACCCTCTCCGAGAGTGTCAAGGTTATACAGGGTGTTACAAAAAGGTACGGCCAAACTTTCAGGAAACATTCCTCACACACAAAAAAAGAAAATATGTTATGTGGACATGTGTCCGGAAACACTTACTTTCCATGTTAGAGCTCATTTTATTACTTCTCTTCAAATCACATTAATCATGGAATGGAAACACACAGCAACAGAACGTACCAGCATGACTTCAAACACTTTGTTACAGGAAATGTTCAAAATGTCCTCTGTTAGTGAGGATACATGCATCCACCCTCTGTCGCATGGAATCCCTGATGCGCTGATGCAGCCCTGGAGAATGGCGTATTGTATCACAGCCATCCACAATATGAGCAAGAAGAGTCTCTACCTTTGGTACCGGGGTTGCGTAGACAACAGCTTTCAAATGCCCCCATAAATGAAAGTCAAGAGGGTTGAGGTCAAGAGAGCATGGAGGCCATGGAATTGGTCTGCCTCTACCAATCCATCAGTCACCAAATCTGTTGTTGAGAAGCGTACGAACACTTCGACTGAAATGTGCAGGAGCTCCATCGTGCATGAACCACATGTTATGGCGTACTTGTAAAGGCACATGTTCTAGCAGCACAGGTAGAGTATCCCGTATGAAATCATGATAATGTGCTCGATTGGGCGTAGTTGGAAGAACATGGGGCCCAATCAGGAGATCACCAACAATGCCTGCCCAAATGTTCACAGAAAATCTGTGTTGATGACGTGATTGCACAATTGCGTGCGGATTCTCGTCTGCCCACACATGTTGATTGTGAAAATTTACAAATTGATCACGTCGGAATGAAGCCTCATCCGTAAAGAGAACATTTGCACTTGAATGAGAATTGACACATTGTCGGATGAACCATTCGCAGAAGTGTACCCGTGGAGGCCAATCAGCTGCTGATAGTGCCTGCACATGCTGTACATGGTATGGAAACAGCTGGTTCTCCTGTAGCACTCTCCATACAGTGACATGGTCAACGTTACCTTGTACAGCAGCAACTTCTCTGACGCTGACATTAGGGTTATCGTCAACTGCACGAAGAATTGCCTCATCCATTGCAGGTGTCCTCGTCGTTCTAGGTCTTCCACAGTTGCGAGTCATAGGCTGGAATGTTCCGTGCTCCCTAAGGCGCTGATCAGTTGCTTCGAACGTCTTCCTGTCGGAACACCTTCGTTCTGGAAATCTGTCTTGATACAAACGTACCGCGCCGCGGCTATTGCCCCATGCTAATCCATACATCAAATGGACATCTGCCAACTCTGCATTTGTAAACATTGCACTGACTGCAAAACCACGTTCGTGATGAACACTAACCTATTGATGCTACGTTCTGATGTGCTTGATGCTAGTACTGCAGAGCAATGAGTCGCATGTCAACACAAGCACCGAAGTCAACATTACCTTCCTTTAATTGGGCCTACTGGCGGTGAATCGAGGAAGTACAGTACATACTGATGAAACTAAAATGAGCTCTAACATGGACATTAAGCATTTCCGGACACATGTCCACATAACATCTTTTCTTTATTTGTGTGTGAGGAATGTTTTCTGAAAGTTTGGCCGTACCATTTTGTAACACCCTATATGTTATCGGTGTGATGTGAAATCGTATGTCCTGCCACCCATGAGATGTTTTCGGTGCTTGCATTTCAGGCATAGGTCTTACTGCTGTACAGTGGGCCATCTTTGTGGTGAATGTGGACACCAACTCCATGAGGGAGCCGGCTGTGTTGTGCCACACGTGTGTTTTGTCATGACTATCTCCCTCCACACTCACCAGACTGCCCAGCTTATAAGAAGGAAAAGAAGATCCAGGAGTATAACTCTCTTGATCATTTATCTTATACTGAGGCTCATCAGAAATATGACCAACTTGACTCTGTGTTGATGAGTTCCACCATTGCCTCTGTTATGTTCTTTCCCCTCCTCCCTCTTTCTCACTCCAATCCTGGCCCCCTCTTCTTTCCCTCTCCCCTGCAGATTCTTTGGTGCCTGCCAGTGGTGGGACACAGTCTGGGGACCCTTGTCCCCATCGTCTCTCAGGCTGGAGGCCTGCTATCACAACTCAGCTATGGGACACGCAGTCCTTGTGCCACTAGGTAGCCAACTCTCTTGCAGTTGTGGATCTTGCAGAAGCCTGCTGTACCCTGCGCTCCTTGACCTCTCGCCCATTCGCTTACTGTTTAGGTATCTGCTCCATGCTTATTGACTGGAACTGTAATGGATTCATTCTCAAGGAATCTCTTTTTACTGCTACTCACTCACCGACCCTTCATAGATTTTGTGCTTTATCAAAACCAGCTTGGCCCTTTGAAAGCTTCTGGTGTTGTTTGGAGGTTAGGACCCAAGGACTTTGTTAGTTCCTGGACTCCCTTTCATACTACATTGAAAGCAGTTGCTGTCCAGGTCCAGTTGGACTCACTTGTGGCTTTACGTTAAATCCCTTTTTGCTCGGTCATGGGCTGACCCTTGGAAGACTACCCCACCCATCTAACAAAACTTCACACAATCACACACTTCACACACCACATGGTGTTCTTCCTTCTGCATCTCTCAGTGTGAATCTGCCACCTCCGTCATTTTCATATCAGCCATACTAGGTTGACCCATGGTTTTTTACACAGCATTGAACCACCCACTAAATATGCCCTCCTGTCTTCCTTGTCCCAGGTGTTAGCGGACACCCCTCACATGGTTATGTCTGTCCTTAGTTTTCTTTTCAGGAATCAGAGTCCCTCAGTTAGTGTTGGCATTGCCTCCACAGTGGTCAGGTTCTCTCTCCCCTTTTTTCCCCACATTTTTTTGTGTCATTTCATTTCCCTTTTGTGTGTGTCTCCTTCCCTTGGTGTTGTCCCCATTGTGTTGTGATCATCATATGTTGTAGGGATTGGAAGGTGTTGTTGGCAGTGCTTGTGCTCCAACATGCGAAGCATTTCTGGGGCTGTCCTGCTCCCCCCCCCCCCCCCTGCCCCCTTCTTCTTCTGTTCTTTCCTCTTTCTGCTGCCCAGACATTTGTTTGCCCAGTGTTACTTCCCCTTGACTGAATCATGCTGTTTGTGTTGTTTCTCCCTCGGTTTCTACATCCTTAGATCATGGGACTGATGACTTTGCTGTTTGTCCCCCTCCCACCCCTTCCTCCGCCCCCCCCCCCCCTCAACCAACCAACCAACAAGCAAGCAACCAACCAACCAACCAACCACCCACCCACCCACCCAACCAACCAACCACCCAACCAACCAACCAGCCAGTCAACAAAGAGTGAGCCATTAATGCCTGTAGACTAACACCCATCTGTCCACATTTATTACACATGAACCACTGATCACATATACCCAATCTGTCTAAACAATTGCAATACTCCCCAAGATTTATATCATTATGTACATATAATTATTATACAGCTTCAGAGCAGTACTGATGTCTCATGTGGCACCTGTGTAGAGTAGCCATTTGCTTGATAGCCAGCTCTTTCTAAAGCTGTCATGCCGACTTGGATATCAAGTAAAACATGATGTGCAATCCAGCAAGACCATTGTAGTCTTAAAATAAAACTGGCTGACACAACAAACCAAAGCAAAGCTGAATTAATTACACATTGGGAATAAAATAGAATGATTGCACAATGTAATGGTGGTGGTGGTGGTGGTGGTGGTGGTATTTCTGGAGCTGCTGTGGCTGTTACTATATATAGTTTTACCCATGCTGAACTGAGGGAGAGGTACAACCAGATTATTTTATATGCTGTGTACTCGATACTTTACTGAATGATGTTGACTAACTTTGTGGCACTAATATTAATTCATTTTCAGCCAGCAACACCCAGTTCTCCCACAGCTTCAGTGCATTCTGCAACTATGTCGCACTCCATGCGTAAAATATCAGATTCATCAGTGTCAAATGTGAGTTTACAGAGGTCTGCCTCTCAGGTAAGTACCCACAGTTAGTGAGATTTTGTCACGTTTAATATACACTGTACTGTTACTACTTGTGCACTAGGAAACAAAACAGTGGTTTAGTTATGTTCTTATTAATGTTTTGGTCAGACAAAGTAAATTAGCGGCTCCAATGTTGTTATGATAAGACACCTGTTTATTCATATGCATCACAAAATAATTATCTTTTTAATGCTTCATTTTATATACTCTGCCTTGATATTTGCAAGGACACAGTGAGGAAAGGAATTTTATTCAGTAGGTTATCATATATCAGATTTATCCGTGCATGGGAAATCCAGGATGGAATAATGACAGTATAATGAAAATGATAGATTGATACCCACTATATAGAGGAGATGTTGAGTTGCGGACAGGCACAACAAAAAGACTGTTAAACATGTGAGCTTTCAGCCAAAAGGCCTTCTCCAGAAGTATGCAACACACACACATACGTGACCACTTTCTCTGGCCATTGTGGCTGGACTGCAAGCAACTGCACGTGATGGGAGAAGCAATCTGGGTGGAGGAGTAAGGAGGAGGCTAGGGTAGGGAGGGACAGGGATAACATGGTAGGGGAGGAGGACAGTAAAATTCTTCTTGCTACTGTTGAACACAATGTCCAACTGATTCCAAACCCACAACCTTCTTCCCGGCGACTATAATCAACGATATCCTCTCCCACAATTACTCCTCCTTCGAAAGCATCACCTACAAACAAATCCTTGATAGCAGTGGGCACTTGCATTGCACCCTCCTATACCAATATATTCATCTAGAGGAATCCTTCCTAACCACTCAGAATCCATAACCCCTTACGTTGTTCAGATTCATTGAGGGTGAGAACACACTATCCACTTTTCTTGCAAAACTTCCAACACCTTCTTGCCCATTCACTTCACCTGGTCCCACTCACCCAACAAGCCACCTTAAACAGATCATCTGTGCCTTATCTCTCCAATTATCCATCTACTGCCAGAGTCCCACCAGCAGGCCACAAAGGAGCAATCCCCCCCTCGTGACTCAGTACTACTACACAAGACTGGAGCAAGTGAATCACAATCTCTGCCCAGGTTTCAACTACCTCTTATTGCACCCAGAAATGAGGATAACCCTTCCCACTAACCTTCTCAGAATTCCACTGGCCACTGAACATGTGCAATAACCTCATCCACTCCTACTCTTTCCTACCCCCAACCCCTTTCCTCATGGCTCATTTCCCTGTAATAGACATAGATGCAAAATCTGTTGCATACATCCTCCTACCACCACCTGCTCCAATACGGTCACAAGCATCATCTACACATCAATGGCAGGGGTAGTTGTGAAAGTACTTACATGATCTACGAACTAAGCTGCAACTACTGTGCTGCGTCCTACATGGGCATGACAACCAACAAGCTGTCTGTCTGCGTGAATGGCCACCGACAAGAAACAGGACCATCTGGTTGCTGAGCACGCTGCCTGACATAGCGTTCTTCACTTCAATGACTGCTTCACAGCTTGCACCACCTGGATCCTTACTATATATACCACCTTTTCGTAATTGCGCAGGTGGGAACTCTCCCTGCATTATGTTCTACATTCCAGTAACCCCCCCTCCTCCCCGCCCCCCTCCTGGCCTCAACCTTTGTTAGTCTCTATACTACACCCTCTTATCCCCTTCCCTGCTCTCAGTCCAGCACCACCCAGCCCTCTGTTACACCAATACACCCACAGTCTTTTTCCCCTCCTGTTTCTCTCCTTTTCTGCTCCCCTTCACACCCCACCCCCACCCCCACCCCCACTCCCAACCCCATCTAACCATCCAACTGCACATAGCAAACTCTGACTTGTTCCCGCCACACATCTGCACACTCCCACAAGCAGCACCTTACCGCCTACCACCCATAGCCTGCTATCCCTCCCCCTCCCCACCCCACCCCAGCCACCTCATTACCCTGACCACTCAGATTGCTTCTTCCATCATGCATAGTTGTTTGCAGTCCAGTCTTAGTGTGCAGACACAGTGTTCCTGTGTGTGTGTGTGTGTGTGTGTGTGTGTGTGTGTGTGCATTGTCTACTTTAGAAGAATGCCTTTTGGCTGAAAGCTCATATGTTCAGCCATCTTTTCACTGTACCTGTCTGCAACTCATAATCTCCTCTTTTTACATAATATTGCTTTTATGTTATTTGGTGAACAAGTGTTCAGTTCCTTACAAATGAGATGAATCCCTGCATAGCTCTCGGAAGACACAGACAGTATGTAAACAAGAACTTGCTGAAAACTGTTGGCTTAATAATCATACAGCAAAAAAGAAAAAAAAAAACTTAGACCATTACATGCTTCTTCAAATTATTAAACTACTGTAGTAACAGGGAAAACTGTATGGTGTTGTTTGTGTTATTACATCTGCTTGCATCATATTGCAATGTAAAAGTGTAGTTGATGCATTCAGTCTTGGACCTCTAAACTTTGGCACAAAGATATTGTGAAGACAGTGATGACATGTCATCATCAAAACACTGAGATGACGATATTGCTGATGTCAGTCTTATGAGAGTTCCTGTGAAACTGCCAAATGTTATTTGATAATAAATAAGTAAATTTCAAATATTCTTTGTATGATACTCCAAATTTTCAATTATGTTAGTCATTTTTATCATACTCTCAGCTGTTGTTTCATCTATTGTCCTTCACCTGTTGTAAACATTGTCCTAGTAATTTATGTCACTGCTAACTGTATGGAACAGTAGAATTGCACATTTTTGTTGGAAATTGGTAACTGGCACTTGACCATTGCCTACAAATATACAGTTAATCAATATAATACAATAAAGGGTATTACAGTATATAGTTAGTTTGAATCTGAGAAATCTAAAACTATTCTGCTACAATGTTTTCATTTCTCAAACTATATTTAGAGTGTGATGACTTCCAGTTATTGGTACAATGCACTGTTATGTTCACAAGATGGATTCAAACAATTGAAAATCTGGACTGCAGTAACAGTGTGAAGTGGATAGATTGCTATTCACCACATAGAGGAGATATTCAGTGGCAGGCAGGCACATTTAAAAGTAGTGTGTTGGAAAATACCATCTTTTTAGACAAAGTCCTTCATCACATGAGAGACAAATACACACACATGCACGTCCGCCGCTCGTGGTCTCGCGGTAGCGTTCTCGCTTCCCGAGCACGGGGTCCCGGGTTCGATTCCCGGCGAGGTCAGGGATTTTCACCTGCCTCGAGATGACTGGGTGTTTGTGTTGTCCTCATCATTTCATCATCATCCAGGAAAGTGGCGAAATTGGACTGAGCAAAGATTGGGTAATTGTACGGGCGCTGATAACCACGCAGTTGAGCGCCCCACCAACCAAACATCTCAACACACATGCACAACTCACATCCACACAGCCGCTGTTGTCTCCAGGCACTGTGGTGCGACAGTCCCAAGAGATGAAAGTGGCTAGCTGTGCATTAGATTTGTACATGTAAGCATACATTTTAATCTGACAGGAAGGTAAATCTTTATCACATAATTTGTTGCAAAGTGAAAGCTGTAATTAATCAATGATTTTGGGTCCTGGACCAGCACACATTTATGTCTATTGGGGACACACACATCAGTATAATTGGCTGTAGAGATACGTTTCATAGTGGGAATAGAACAACTGAGGTGGTCTTCCATACATTGATAACAATGCGTACTTAACCATGCGTGACCTGAAATATACTGTACAGAGAGAGGTGAAAGGTGTTTGGAGAAGACGTGCCAATGTGGCTGGGTGAATTCGCCTAAGATCACTGATGTTTTGATAGGCAAACCCACTCTTAAGTTTTAAGGAATGAACTGCAGCCTAACCTGCTGGTACTCCACAATATAAACCTAAAGTGGGTGGGGTACAATTTAATCCCCCACAATTCCATTACAGTATGAAATTAATGATTCTTTAATGCTGCAGGGTGTTTGCAGTAAGCCAATACCATATTTTAGTCAAGTTGTCCCATAAATGTCTCTCTTTTTCCATATTTGATTCAGTACCTTCGCATTAGTTATTCGATTTACTCATCTAATTTTCTGTATCCTTCCGTAGCATAACAGTGCAAAAGCTTCTATTCTTCCCTTGAACGAACTGCTTTCAGTTCTATACAAGGTACACTCCAGACAGAAATTGATATTCATTTTCGACAAATTTCTCATTTTCAGAAAAGCTGTTCTTGTATTACCAGTAAACATTTTCTGTCCTATTTAAGCCATCGTCTGGCAAAAATCAAACAATGGAAAATCCAGAATGGAATGTAACAACATTATGAAAAGGAAAGTTGCTACTACTCACCATACAGCGGAGACGCTGAGTCACAGATAGGCACAACAAAAAGACTGTCACAATATAAGCTTTTGGCCAACAAGACCTTTCTCAAAAATAGATCACACACACGCGCACGCACGGACACACACACACACACACACACACACACACACACACACACACACACACACACACGACTGCAGCCTCTTGCAGCTGAAGCCACACTGGCAGCATGGCTTCAGCTGCCAGAGGATGAAGTCTTTTGTGTGTGTGTGTGTGTGTGTGTGTGTGTGTGTGTGTGTGTTCGTTGTGCCTATCTGCCACTCAGCATCTCCACTATATGGTGAGTAGCAACTTTCCTTTTAATAATATTGTTATATTTCAGCGATCGTCTGCTATTTTGCTGCCCAAATAGCAGAACTCATCTACTACTTGTAATCTCTCATTTCCTGATGTAATTAGCTCAGCGTCACCTTATTTAATTCAATTACATGCCATTACTCTTGTTTTAGTTTTATTAATATTCATCTTATAACATTTTCTCAAGGCACTATCCCTTCTGTTTAGCTGCTTCTCTAAGTCTTTTGCTGTCTGTGACAGAATTACAATGTTGTCAGAAAACTGCACAATTTTTATTTCTTCTTTCTAAACCTTAATTCCATTTCTAAATCTCTCCTTGTTTCCTTTGCTTCTTGCTCAATGTGCAATTTGAATAACGTAGAGGATAGGCTACAACTACAGCTTCGCTTTTGTGGCCTTCAGCTATTACAACTGCAGCATGGTTTCTGTACAAAACTTTGTGCTCCCTTTATTTTAACCCCTGCTACCTTCAGAATGTCAGAGAGTCCATCAGCATTGTCAAAACCTTTCTGTAAATGTATGAGTGCTGTAAACGTACATTTGCCTTTCTTCATTCTGTCTTCTAAGGTAAGGCAGCAGATCAGTATGGCCTCATGTGTTCCTACGTTTCTCCAGTACTGACACTGATCTTCCCCAACATCAGCTTCTACTAGTTGTTTCACTGTTACATGACTTAATTCATGTCAGTGTTTTGCAGACATGACATATTGAACTGATAGTTCAGTACTAGTCACACCTGTTAGCACCTGTCTTCTTTGGAATAGTAATTACGACAGTATTCTTGAGGTCTGAGGTGTTTTGTCTGTCTGATACATCTTGTATACAACGTGAATTAGTTTTGTCATGGCTGGCTTTCCCAAGTAAGGATCTCAATTATTCTGATGGCGTGTCATCTACTCTGGGGACCTTCTTTAAATTTCATAGCTCTGTCAAGTTGTTCTTGCAGTATCATCTCTCTCAAACTCATCTTCATTTACTCCCTATTCTCTTTCTAGAATATTGTCTTAAAGTTTGTTTCTGTTATAAGACCCTCTATTTAATCCTTCCACCTTTCAGCCTTCCCTTCTTTGCTAAGCACAGTCTCCTCATCTGAGCTCCTGATATTCATACACCTGCTTCCTTTTCCTCCAAAGGTCTCTTTAATCTTTTTGTAGATGGTACCTAGGTATACTGCTTCTACAGCCATGCACTTGTCTGCCAGTCATTCCTGCTTAGCCATGTTGAACTTTCTGCCACACTCATTTTTTAGACCTATGTATTCCATTTTGGTTATTTTATTTGATGTATTTTTGTATTTTCGCCTTTCATCTAGTAGATTCAATACCCCATGTGTTATCCAAAGGTTTCTGCTGGGCCCTGTCTTTTTGCCTATTTGATCCACTGCTGCCTTTACTATTTTGTGTCTCTAGGACACTTACTTGTCTTGTACTGTGTTGCTTACATCTGTTTCAGGCAATCATTGCCTAACCTATTAGAACTGCTTTGTAGTTTAAAATCTGGTTTTTAATATCTGTGTTACAGTTATGCAATTTGTTCAAAACCTTGTGGTGTCTCAAGTCTCTTCCACTTGTCTGACCCTCTTTCATGATTTTTAATCCAGTTATGCAATTTGTTCAAAACCTTGTGGTGTCTCAAGTCTCTTCCACTTGTCTGACCCTCTTTCATGATTTTTAATCAAAGTATTATCAATGCTTAAATTGTGTTCAGTGCTAAATTTTACCAGGCAGTTCTACCCCTTCATTCCTCTCCTCCAATCCATGTTCTTGTACCATTTTTCCTTTTGTCCTTTTCCTCCTCCTGAATTACAGTCCCACATCACATATAAATGTTTACCTCCCATAATCGTGAGAACATGCTGAAAAGTAATGCCTCCAAATTATTTATGTGAGAATTCTTAAATCTTTTTAAGTAAAATCAGTTTTATTAATATTCTACATTTTTATTCTTTGTGCCTACATATTTATTCCTTAACATAGTCACCCTGGCGATGAACACACTTCTCACAGTGAGAGACTAGTTTGTTGGGACTGTCACTGTAGAATATTTAAGTTTGTTGGTAGAGCCAAATGTCATAGTGCTAGTGTGTGGTTTGTTATTGTCATGCTGAGTGAGAGGGTGCTCCTTATGTGGATGAACTCTTCTGAGATCAGAAACTCAGTGGTGGGATGCTGTTTGCCACACGCCGACGTAGTTAATTTACACTTCACCATGTTGCACGATAAAATTTCAAGCCCTCTGGCTGTAAGAGGACTGTAACTATGTATACATAGAAAATAAAGATTTAAAATGTTAATAACATTTGTTTAAGCTTTAAGAGTTTTCACATAAAAAAATTGAAGGCATTATTCTCAGAAGACACATATATTTTCATTTTATTTATTTATTTCAGACTATGATATCAAAACTGTCCCTCTTCCAGTGTTGGCTCCTGTCACTCTAACTTCCCGTACTAGTTTTTTGGTAGAGATATCATGGAAAACTGATTTCAATTTAGACACCAGTGGACTAAAAATGCTACTTCTGAGTGTTCAATGATCATGTATCTCAAGAGGTTATGTACTTTCAACATACCAATTAATCATTTAACTCGAGCAGGTACTTGCCCAACCAGAATAAAAAAATTGGATGTGATTGGGACTGTGTTTCTGTCAAAACTAGAAGTCTCCAACACACCAATGTTTATCACTGGTACTGTATTGCTAAATAAATCTGAAACTAGTGATTCACAGCTTAGGTGTCACAAAATTCCTTCAGATCAGACAAGCAACCAAAATTAGCAACACATTCCCAGTCAGTGTCAATAATTAACAATTATTACCATTTCTGCAATCCAGAGAGAGTATAAGAACAAAAATTTCAACCTCATTAAACAACCAGAGAAGTATGCATTTTTAGCCATCGTGCTAACAGTAGCTTTGGCTTTTGCTGATGGCTATTGCAGCTCTTCCTAGTGGCCAGTTTCTTGGCTTTTGTTGATAACAGCCATCAACGGATTGTCCGCCGTGCTGTCTCTCTTTCATCATCTTTGGCTCCAGTTCCCTTTTCTCTTACTTATATATATATAGCACAAAACACTTCATAGTTAAAACCTTATCATTAAGAAAATGTAAATTAAGCCTTTCCTGGTGAACAGTACTTTTATTGTGCCATAATATTGTACTTGGGGCTATCAAAATTCCTGGCAACAGGAGCACTCCACTTTGCCCTATCACAGTGGGTAGGATTTTGGGTAGACAGCCCTCATGTCAGGGCATGATGAAATGTAGTTAAAGCCCTGGTGAAGGTTGTGGTTGAGCTATTCAAGGGCAGAGTAATACGGGCTGATCAGAGGGAGTGCTGGTCAGTGGCTGGTTAACAGGTTTACTGGTATCAAATGAGTAGACACCACAGGAGATCTGTGTATGGGTGAGCTGAATAGAATATTGGCTGTCACCAAAGGCTGTGGTAAGATCATCGGTATATTTCGACAACTCCTGGTTGTCACTGCAGATTTGGCATCCACAGGTGGTGAGGCTGTTAAGGAAGAGACTTCCTGACATGGAACAAGTGACAGCTGTCAAAGTGGAGGTACTGTTTGAGGTTGGTGCACTTGATGTGAACAGAGGTATTTATGGAGCCATCTGAGAGTGGAAATCGACATATAGGAAGGTTGTTTGTTGAAATTAGAAGGACCAGGTGAAGTTGATTTGGGAGTAGGTGTTGATGTTATGAGGGAAAGAGCAAAGGTTGTCCTTACTGTCAGTGCAGATCATGAAAATGTCATCAGTGAATCTGAACCAGATGAGGGGTGTTAGATGTTGACTGGATAGGAAGAATTCCCCCAGATGGTCCATAAATAAGTTGGCATAAAATGGTGCCAAGCGACTGCCCAAGGCACTACCATATTTTTATTTTATTATTTTTTTTTAAATATAGATTTGGCCTTCAAAAGTGAAATAATTGTGGGTCAGTATGTGGTTGGCTAGGAGTATTAGGAAAGAGGTGGTGAGTTTGGCATCAGGAGGACATTGGCAAAGGTAGTGTTGCATGGGCACAAGTTCATTGGCATGGGGGAAGTTGGTGTACATGGACGTTGCATTTGCACTGACCATCGAAGAGTCTGGAGATAAAAAGACAGGAACTTTGGAGAGTGGTGAAGGAAATGAGCAGTGCCTTGAATGTAGGATGGTAGGTTATAGACAATACTAAGGGCTTGACAAGATGCTTGTATGTTGAGGTGTTGGAAAGTTGCCAGAGATCGTCAGCAACATAGTCACTAGGATTCATGATCACTTTGGTAGAGCCTTTGTCAGCAGGAAGGATGATAAGGACTGGACTGGTTTTCAGGTTAGAGGTAGCTGTGTGTTTCATAGGAGTGTTGTTGAACTCTCTGGGGAGGAATTCAGGAAAGGGAGGTGAGGCCAGGATGGAAGTGAGGAATTCCTGAAAGATTACCAGGGTATGACTGTGTGGAAGTGGAGGTTCCCAGTTGGAGGGAGGTTTGAACTGTTTTAAGCAAGGTTCTATGTAGGGTTCTAGTTAGCTGCTGTCAGTGGGGTGTATGGTGAAGAAATGTTTGCACTGCAGAGAATGAGTAAAGGAAAGAAGGTGCTCAGTGTGGTTGAACTTAGGTTTGGGGCTAAAGGTGAGGTTTTTCGAAAATGCTGAGACTTCTGCAGGGGCCAGAGCTTTGGCAGGAACGTTGACAACAGTGTTACAGGATGGGTACTCAAGAGTAGTGCATTTTATGAAGGGTGGAGGAAGTTTTTGGGAGTGTAAAGTGTGGAGTAACGCAGTGAAGCACGGTAGGGGAGCTGTGAGGGATTGACTTGGAGTTGGGATGGGGGGGGGGGGGGGGGGCAGAACAGAGTGGAAGGCTTTTTATTGGCTGTAAGTACTCTCATGTGGGCATAAGAGAGCAGTACCTGGGACTGCTTCCTCAGACAGTGCTTGGGGTGCCATTCCAACTGTTGAAGTGCAAGGGTTCCTGTTGTAGTGGAGCGATTCAGGTAGTTGTGGTTACAGAGTAAAAGGATTTTGCAAAAGTAGTAGATGCTGTCAAGTATGATTCTGAAGAAGCAGATAGTTGAGAGTGAGGGACTGATGGAATTGGAAAAGAAAACGATTGTTGCAGTGGGATGGGTGATAACCTGAGATGCCAATTTTAATATCAAGCTGGTTGGTTGGGATACCATGTGCCAGACAAGATTTCAGAAAGAGGATGTGTGACTGGAATTTTGCAATGAGAAATAAGACTCTTCAGAACTGTCAAAGGTAAAATGGGCAGGAATTCATGGTTGGCATCACTTAAAAAGAAAGATTGAAGATAAGAAGTTGAAAACTTATGGTCCAAGTGTTACAGCGGAAATAATAATTTATTAGATACTTAATATTTTATTCCTCTGTGTTACCTTTCTAATTAGTTTACCAATGCTTCAATCTTTTTGTTATGTTTATTTTTCATTCATGTTGTGTCTTTTATTACAACAGTGCACAAATTTCCACTGTCATTAAATATCCAGAAGAAACAATTCTAATTTTTTTCACCGAATGTAATGCACCCTCTACTTGTTATTGTACCTCTTCCTGCCACATCATTTTTAATTTTTGTTTTGCTTTCATGGTTATCATTTATTATTTTATGCCTTTTGAATATTTGTTTGTTTTGTTTGTTTTAATTTATGTTGCTGACACATTATTTGCATGAACTTAGCGACAAAGCATCCGGCTGACAGAAGCACACTCTCTTGTCCAGGGGAGTGTTGGAGGTCAGTGGATACCCACAGCTGAGTGGGTAAATTCTTGGAAGTGTAAACTTCCTTTGCAAACAATAATGAGGCTGCTTCAAGTCTTGGTACCTCAGGTTGAGAAGATATGTATTGACAAGTAAGTCACAGTATATCACTTTATAGTTGAGCAATAGCACAAATTTTATCTATTGCACCGGTCTGAGGCTATTGTTTGTATATTTTGTAGGGGACTGACAGATGAAAGTGAGATCCTAAAATTTCTGCAGCATGGCACCCTGGTAGGCCTACTTCCAGTTCCACATCCAATTCTTATTCGAAAATATCAAGCAAACACTGGAACTACTACATGGTTCCGTACTTATATGTGGGGTGTTATTTATCTACGGTTAGTATGTTAGATTAATCTATGCTTTAAATTCTCTCATTAAAATAATATACTAAAAGGAATAGTACTAGAATTTATCAAGAAACAGAAAAGAGTCTTTTATTAATTTGTATCGATTTGTTCACCTTTCAGGAATGTGGATCCACCAATATGGTATGACACAGATGTTAAATTATTTGAAATTCAGCGAGTTTAAGTTTCCACATTTATTTTGATATACCTGATAATTATAACCAAAAAAAGGCTGAATATTTCAAATTAAAGTTTGTAGAACAGAAGATAATTGAAATATTTCTATTTGATAGTAGATACAAGAAGAATATTTATTATGAAAAATAAGAATTGTCTGTAATACACAGAGCTGAACTATTAATTTGTGCCACTGTACAGTGTAGGTACAGTGAACTATTTTTGAGAGTTACCGTTCATTTGATGCCACTGTTATCACAGATGTTTTTGCCACATGTCTTGTGAAATCTTTGATACATTTGCGTTGTACTCATTTATATTTTCCCCAACTGGATGTCATACTTTTTTTACTACTTCACAATGCACTGCAAGAGTATTGTTTCTATACTTAATGCTTTTTTGAAGAAATTGTACACATATGACATAATTAGTTCAGTAACATCTCAAAATATTAATTTAATGCTTCTTATATTAGTATTTATTTATTTTTTACTTGTATCACTGCCATGTATCATTTGATTTGCAAAAGAGGGGGCAAGGGGAAACCATAGCACAGTATACCCGATATTGTTGGTGCTGAAGAGTGCCAAATGATAGTGCAGTCCTTGGTTACGTTGCATATCAAAGTGCTTTATACTATTATTGGTCTTTCCTCTGTCTGTTGTTCTGTATTGACAGTGATATCTATGTGTTAAGATGTCCATTTTATTAATGTGGTATGTAACAGTTTACGTAAGGTATTTATGATACACCTGCATTTCATAAGTAGTGAGTATCTAGTCAAAACATGTTACGGAAGACCCTATGGTTTGGAGTCAAACATCAGGGATTCTTCTGTAAGCTTATGGCAATGAGAATTCATTGATAATTTTCATACATCATTTACATTAGGCATAGCTTAATTACTCAATGAGAGAGACAGTTTTCAGTGGTTGTATTGTATGTACCTGCCTTTTATAGTTAGTTGACAGCAGTATATTGACATTTCTGTCGGCATCTGTTGCAGAGAACACGTCTGCATAATGCTGTACTAAGATGTTATTCAGTGACACATCCTGTCAATAATAATTTATAAAGTTCCTAAGCAAATATTTATTTTGTGTTAAATATAACCAATTTGTTTGTCATTCAGACAGTAGTGTATATTTTATGATTCACCTGAGAACCTTACTTAGTTTTATAAATAAAAACTGGCATCACAAAAATACGCTATTCAGTTCCTGATGTATGATTATAAGTATGTAAAATTGTGCAGGCTTCAAGTTTCCGTAGTAATAGAATACAGAACGATCAAGTGAAAGCCAAGAAGAAAAGTAGAAAATGACATCAGTTCAGGTTAGCAAATAGTTCAGTGTTGTGTGTTATTCATTGCGTATTATTATGATGATATCAGAAGAGTACAGAATTGTGTGTGTAATCAAACAGAATGGTATAAATATATTTAGAGAGAATTGGTGTAGCTGGAGTTGAGGCTATTCCAGGAATAGCTCCTAATTATACTTAAACTCCATGCATTTTAGTTTTCTCCTGTAAAGCCATAAATGCTAACTCTTTACTTTCTCCATTCTTTGTCTGTGTGTTAATTCAGAATCTTCTTAACATTTTGCAGAATATCACTTACCTATATCCTCCATATTCTGCATACTTGTATTCATCATAATTTATTAATGTTCCTTCTTTCACATTTTACTTCGATTACTAATAAGTTGGGGTGACTATCAGAGACACTGTAGGCAGAGGTTGCCATTATTTTTTAACAGAGTATGTTCTGTGGACCTGGTCAATTATGCATACTCTCACTGTGACAGTGCTGGTTTTAATTGGTATTATTCTCAAAGGTGGTACTTTATTTTCACATTACTTCCATGGTTTTACTATTCTTCCAGATTGTTTCGGTTTGTATCATCATGTCAGTAATTTATTCTATATTTTTATGTCAGCCCTACCAGTGCAGTTCAGGATCTCATTTCCCTGTCTTTCATGTGATTTAAACATAATCAAACTGTTCCTTAATGTTTCCTGTAAATTGTTATATACTCAATACTCTATCAAGTTTTTAAATGCTCTCCATCTTAAATATAGCAGCTAATGGGTGCTGATGTACTCTTCTCTCATTTATTGATTTTTCATTTCAATTTTTCCCAGTTCTCACTGTGTGACATGTCCTGCCGAGTTAGCTAGTCAATGCTCTTACTAGCTGTTTGACCTGTTGCATACCTTCTCGCCAACAATTTTTATTGACATCTCAGGGATGAGTCTTTTGCCATGATTTCTATTTCTTATAGTACTGTTTGTTTGTTCTGGTGTAGGATTTTGAGAAATATATCCTTAATTTTAACATATTTTCTACCTTTCGCTTTCTTTCATCCAGAGCCTCCATGGCAAATAAACTATGGTACTGAAAGTTGCAGACTGTGTCAGTTTTTACAATCTACGGTAACGAATGTATTGTGGTAGCCATTACAATTCACTCTTTTAATGTAGGTAGTGGCAGAAATTGATTGTATTGGAAAATGTAACAGAGAAAAGTAAATAAAGTAGAAAATATTTGTTTAATGCAATTGCTGAGTGAGCTATTTCATTTTTATGTAACTCTGGTAGCCTGTGGATTGTTTATGTACACAAAGTATATGATATTCTGATTTGTAATTGCTAATTTGTAACTCAAAGACAGTATTGACAGAGTTCTGATAGTGGATTCAGTTTGTTTCTATCAACTATACTAATAAATAAGACAATGCTGCTAAGGTATCAGTGTGTAGCCTTCTAGACAAAACCACTGAGGATAAGAAACTAAATCTTTTGAAAAAATACATGTTATGAATTAAAATGAAGACACTCAGACTAAAGAAATGTGCAATTCCATGTTATTATAAGTTGATTTATTCTTATAACAAGGTTAACGTCACAAAGTCAAAACAATATTGGATACCAGTGCTATGGTTTTATTAACGTAAATAATTTGTTCAGGTAGACTTCCATTCTTCCTACAAAATTATTTTGCTAATTTGCACCTAACTGTGCAATCAAAGGTAGTAAATTCAGGAATGTAAAATTTGGAACACACAAAATGCACCCAGAAAAGATTTGTGCAAAACATTTCAAAATTATTCTGCCGATGATATGTTCCAAGGAAAATACCATCAATGTCATTCCTCTGCCCTCTCTCATAAAATGCTTATTGTGAAAAGGCTGCTTCTGTGTACATGTGAATTTTAGAATACTAAATACATACATCAATTTTAAAGATTAACTCTGTACATATCACACTGTACAAACTTGAAGATGCCTTTTATTAAGCATTTTAATATATAATATTAAACAACAGATTTATTGCTTCATCTGTTAAATTTTTATTTACAATGTGAAATATGTTACAGTGATGGCATGATAATTACTGTATTACTAAAAATGGATATCATCTAGTGGAAAAATCTGTTGACAGTGTTGTGTGTAGCATTTGCTATTATGTAGCATATGTTTTCAATGTTCTGTTATTAAGTTTGTGCACTATTATAATGTAAACTTAATTTATTAGATTTGCTAGGCAGGTTACACATAATGGTGGACTAGATTTTGTGCTTTGCTTTGCTTTGCTTTGCTTTGTGTGTGTGTGTGTGTGTGTGTGTGTGTGTGTGTGTGTGTGGGGATGCGCGCGCGCGCATATAAATTTAAATTTATTCAAACCACTTCCTTGACAGCGTTGATGTTTGTATTATGTTTCAACAGATTCCTAAAGTTTTGAAGATATATCATTATATGCACCAGATTAAAGACTATTTATTATGTGTCAAGAGTTCACTCTTTTCTTGATATTTATTTCCGAACATCATGCTACAACATCATATCAGGGTTAAATGATTGTTTTCTCACCATGTTGGGAGGTCTTAAATAATATCAAATACAACTGAATGTCTTAGGCACCTTTTGCATCCCAGTCCCCCATCGTTTACATATTTGTGTAGTGTGGCATTACTGAATTTTGGACATCTGTTTCTTCAGTTGAAAAATAAGTTAAAAAGGATTCAAAAGCTCAGATACCAGCATAATTCAGTTACATATGTAGCTTGTTTGTATTTCTCAGTTGAATTTGTAACAGAATTAATTGTTCTAGCTGGTATTTCCTAACTTTGTTTTTGGCAGATAATTACTAACTCATCAGTTGAAACTGGAACATATGAGAATTGGTCAAACACACATGCACTGCAGAAAACTGTGACACTCAAACTTTTTCATTTCTTGTGTGTAATAGGTGAGGTAGAATAACGAAGTCTGGAAAGAGAGCTAAATGTTGCCCAACACCCAAATTTAATGGTACACAGGCGAGATCAATATTGTTCTAAGCAGAAATTAATCTGAAGGTTCATTTGGGTGCCACTGTCCTCTACTATGCATTATCCTGGTGCTGGATATATGTGCCCACCTTTACCAACCTTAGAAACAGTTTACTGAGTCAGTCATAGAATTAATTTCAAATTAGGATAGAAAACTAATCACTTGTTAGGTTCATATTTTTGCATGATTAACATTCTGATAAATATGAAAGGCCGTGTATGTGCCATAGAAGAACTTAGGTGCCCTGATATTCAAACCCCCAAACCTTCAGGTTATTATTCTGAGGCTTAATTCAAACTACTACCTAGCTATTTAATGTGTGGATGCATTGCTGTAAACAGTTGTCTAAATGGAGTGATATTCTATTTTGTTGGAAGGATTGGCAGTAAACTGATGTCCTAGTACATTTAGTACCTTATATATTAGTCCTTCAATACTAGTCTCAGAAATTAGATGCTGTCTTGGATTTAATATTCTTGCACCCCAATATCCATCTTCTGTGTTCCCTGATCCTATAAGCAATGAATGTCAAAGGAAATGTTGCTGAGAGACATTCTACAGTACTGCTATAAAGGAAAATAATATCTGCAAATGGAAGATAAAGTGGACCAAATATTTAAAAAACAATGATGAGTTTAATTCAGAGAAGACAAAAGATGATAACAATTAATTCATAGAGTAATTTGTTTTCTGCAGAGTGATGTAGAGTAGTATTACCAAACTAGCATCACCTACATACAGTCTGTTTCAAAATAAACGTTCTTTGTTTACTATATTATATGTGTTAAAGCGTACATTCCACTTATTTATACTGAGTACTGAGCTTGGATAAAATGTAGCAAGGAGTTGTATTATATCTTAATTTTCTTAAATGTGTTTGTCACTCATCTTGTACACTGCTGGAAAAAATAATGCTGCACTCTCAAGAACTGTTTCAGTTTAAAAAAAAGACTGTAGTAAGAGATATAGCAGTGTTGTTATTGTGGTTGGTTTAATGCAGCTCTCTGTGTTACTCTATCCTGGGCAAGCATCATCATCTCTGCATAACTACTTCAACCTAGATCCATTTGAACAAGCTTACTGTAGTCAATCCTTTGCCTCCCCATACAAGTGCCCCCCCCCCCGCCCCCCCCCCCCCCCCCCCCCCCGTTTCCCACCATTACCAAATTGATAATTCCTTGATGTCCCATGATGTGTCCTAACAAATGATCCCTTCTTTTTATCAAGCTGCACCATAAATTTCTTTTCTTCCCAAATTTGGTTCAGTAACTCATTTGTAAAATAAGATCATTTAATTCTGGTTTCAAATAACTTCCAGGAATTCAGCCAGGTAACACTTTCAGCGACCGCCGATATTTCGGCGGGAGAACACCCCACCATTTTCAAGGCATCGCTGAAAGTGTTACCTGGCTGAATTCCTGGAAGTTATTTGAAAGTTGTATACGCCAGGAGAAACTCTGGTCTCACATATAATTCTGGTGTTTGGCATTTCACAGTATGCAATATCCCAACAGTCACATAAAAAACATCTTGCACCAGTGCTCTGCTTCAGCAGTGGTTTCAGAACTGACATCCTAATGGATGTAGTAAACCTTATTTTCTCTTCTCCCACACCCCCTTTTCTTTGCAACCAAATGTGATGCCGTTGCATCTTGGGTAACTGCACTAGTACTGCTCAGCAGATCTGTGCCGCACGAATGCAATCATCAGTCTTATATAGGTGGGACTTATTCATACCCTGGCCACAGAGGCTGGCTTTGAATTCTAGGGAAGCTGAGGTCAAATTCCTCAGCAGCTAGCCAGAGTTAGGTTTTCTGTGGTTTCGCTGAATCAATTAAATTGAATGCAAAGATGATTTTTGCCAAGGTACTGTGCTGAATTTCTTCCCCATCCTGGCCCAGTATGAGCTTATGCTCCATCTTTAAAGACATTGGGTTGTTAATATCTTAATATTTCTTTCTTCATTCGCGCAATGTTACTCATAAAATACATTTGTGCTGTAAAATGCGTATGGTATGTTCCATAGACCCATGCTGAAAACATTGAAATAATACTGAAGGAATGTGATCAGCATATCTGCACCCCTCAACAGGCCAGTTGAGCTATTGTAATGCTCATTGGAAAATTTTATTCAAATAGGCTTAGGTCTGCAACAGATGCACACTAGTGTTGTGATGCCATATATAGCTACATCCTAACATCTCTTCTGACTTGACTGTTAACTTCTAACAGCACAACAGTGACTGCCCCAACACATTACTCAGTAGCACCACAACCTCTCTAAATGCGCATATTAACTATATTCCACAGAACACAGAAATAATTAGTGTAGAGATATTTTTCCAGCAGTGTACAGACAAAACATCAGTATCTAATACTGTTCATGTTGCGCCTTTATATTGTGTAAGTTTTGGATAAATTCCTTTTTGTCTTAATTTCAGAGTTATTTTATGTAAGACTTTGAGTAAATCATACATTGTTAAATTTTGTTTTCTATGTGCAAGTTTTACAGTAAAATATGCTTCCTATTAAATTTTGTTTTGCTTTGGGCAAGTTTATTGCATTGTATTTCCTTTACTTTCCAGCTGGCAATATGTATAAGCTACTTATATACTGAATATTATTATACCTTTAAAAATATTTAAGCTATCTTCATACTTACATCACCCAAACATAGAAACTTACATACTAGATGATATACATTTACAAGTATAGGCCAAAAATGAATCTTCTGAGAACTTGGGGGAGAGTCATTAAGGGAGTAGACCAGTTGCTACTTGATTTTGGAACCGATAGTCATGATATTGTTTTTTTTTCTTTTTTCTTTCAATAAAATAACCAACAATTTACAAAGCTGACTTTAAACTTTTTTGTACCCCCTTAAGATTGTATTATGTATTTTTAAGTAAAAAAACTTTCACCCAGAGGACTCTACAAGACATCAATCAAAGGCCTTTTGGAGTGCAAGGGCAGTTGGTGGGAGCTCTGATCACCACAACTTTGAACCTAGAACAAAATTTCAAACACTGCTTTGAAGTGATGATACTGTCTAACGTAGACTGTAGGAATATTAAAAAAATAATTGTTTTTAACAAAACAGTGGCACTCTAAAGTAAAAGTCAAATTTTGCGATAAAGTCTGGTTATCGCTGTTAGCATTCAATTGCGATTCTTATACATATTTTAACAACGCGTTTCAAGAGACCATGCTCTCATCAACAGGTTGTAAAGTCTATGTCATGAAATTAAACGGACTAAAAAGACAAAAAACCATCACAAATAGTTGGGAAGTCCATAGAGTAAAACAGAATTAAAAGTATATTGGACTGTGGGTCCTCGTCTTACATTGAAGTTGTTTACACAAGTCAATGGCTGTCCCATAGCTACCAGATATGCTGTCGCACTGCGCCGGCTCGGGAGCTGTTGTGGACTGACGTGCCTAGGTGTTGTGGCGTGGTTACAGCCATGTACTTGACGGTAACGCTATGCTATTGGGCGCCTGATTTCCTTATTGCATTGGTCTGCCATCGTTAGCCTCTCGCAACTCTGTCATTGACATGCTACAAGTTTAAAGTCGCATGCCTGCCCTAAAATAATTCTAAAAACCCGCTAAAAAATCTCATTTCTTTAAAATTATCTTGGACATTTAGGATATTGCTTTGTTTCTTTTCATGGATAGCTATCTCGAATTCCTCTAGTAAATCAAGTTTCCTCCCTTTCTTTTCTACATGCAATATTTCTACGTTGTCTTCTATGCTATTAAGGGGATGGCCTGTTTCATATATATGGTTCGCAACAGCTGATTTGTCATAATTTCCTAACCTGAACGCATCTTTATGTTCATTATACCAGATCGCGAATAATCTTCCTGTCTGCCCTATATATTTTGCATCACAAGTTCTGCACTGAATCTTATAAACTCCCGATCTCTCTAACTTATTTCTCTTCTCGCCAATATCGTGCTTAAGGCTATACCTCACTAGGTTATTAGTCTGAAAAGCTATTTTGACATCATATGGCTTAAAAATATTTGCTGTCTTTTGTGAGACTTTTCCGTAGTATGGCATCGTGATAATTTTCACTTTCTCTCCATCAGGTTTATTCTTTTTGCGCTTATTACTTTTCCGTAACAGTTTTTAACTATATCTATTCTGTAACCGTTATTCATCGCTATTCTCTTAACGGTATTAATTTCAGTCTCCCTATGTTTTTCACTCATAGGTATATTGACTGCCCTATGCACGAGACTACGGAAAGCAGCTTCTTTATAAGCCTGCGGATGGCATGAATCATTCTGGATCACGGCATCAGTCGTAGTTTGTTTTCTATAAATGGAGAACGCATGTTTGTTGCCCTGCTTTTTTATATTCAGGTCCAGGAACTGTAAACAATTGTCAGTTTCATACTCCATGGTAAATTCTATTTTATTATGTGCGTCGTTGAACTTTTTTACCATTTCCTCAATGTCCTCACAGGAACCATCGACAAGTAACACAGTGTCTTCTACATAACGTTTGTAATAAACAATTTTATCCATAATGTTATCGTCAGAATTTAGAACTTTATCTTCAAGGTCATTGATAAAAATGTCCGCCATAGTTCCTGAAATACTGTTCAACGACGCACGTAATAAAATAGAATTTACCATGGAGTATGAAACTGACAATTGTTTACAGTTCCTGGACCTGAATATAAAAAAGCAGGGCAACAAACATGCGTTCTCTGTTTATAGAAAACAAACTACGACTGATGCCGTGATCCAGAATGATTCATGCCATCCGCAGGCTTATAAAGAAGCTGCTTTCCGTAGTCTCGTGCATAGGGCAGTCAATATACCTATGAGTGAAAAACATAGGGAGACTGAAATTAATACCGTTAAGAGAATAGCGATGAATAACGGTTACAGAATAGATATAGTTAAAAACTGTTACGGAAAAGTAATAAGCGCAAAAAGAATAAACCTGATGGAGAGAAAGTGAAAATTATCACGATGCCATACTACGGAAAAGTCTCACAAAAGACAGCAAATATTTTTAAGCCATATGATGTCAAAATAGCTTTTCAGACTAATAACC
The DNA here is from genome assembly GCF_021461395.2 of Schistocerca americana. Taxonomy (NCBI): domain Eukaryota; kingdom Metazoa; phylum Arthropoda; class Insecta; order Orthoptera; family Acrididae; genus Schistocerca; species Schistocerca americana. The sequence continues at coordinate 144,360,244 of NC_060119.1, read as the reverse complement.
TAGTGAGGTATAGCCTTAAGCACGATATTGGCGAGAAGAGAAATAAGTTAGAGAGATCGGGAGTTTATAAGATTCAGTGCAGAACTTGTGATGCAAAATATATAGGGCAGACAGGAAGATTATTCGCGATCCGGTATAATGAACATAAAGATGCGTTCAGGTTAGGAAATTATGACAAATCAGCTGTTGCGAACCATATATATGAAACAGGCCATCCCCTTAATAGCATAGAAGACAACGTAGAAATATTGCATGTAGAAAAGAAAGGGAGGAAACTTGATTTACTAGAGGAATTCGAGATAGCTATCCATGAAAAGAAACAAAGCAATATCCTAAATGTCCAAGATAATTTTAAAGAAATGAGATTTTTTAGCGGGTTTTTAGAATTATTTTAGGGCAGGCATGCGACTTTAAACTTGTAGCATGTCAATGACGGAGTTGCGAGAGGCTAACGATGGCAGACCAATGCAATAAGGAAATAAGGCACCCAATAGCATAGCGTTACCGTCAAGCACACGGCTGTAACCACGCCACAACACCTAGGCACGTCAGTCCACAACAGCTCCTGAGCCGGCGCAGTGCGACAGCATATTTGGTAGCTATGGGACGGCCATTGACTTGTGTCAACAACTTCAATGTAAGACGAGGACCCACAGTCCAATATACTTTTAATTCTGTTTTACTCTATGGACTTCCCAACTATTTGTGATGGTTTTTTGTCTTTTTAGTCCGTTTACTTTCATGACATAGACTTTACAACCTGATGATGAGAGCATGGTCTCTTGAAACGTGTTGTTAAAATATGTATAAGAATCGCGGTTGAATGCTAACAGTGATAACCAGTATAACGACAACTGCTACCTCGACTCCATAATGGATTATATCAAATGTGATAAAGTCATTATAAAAATGTGCACAAAAACTCAAAATTAAAATATATTGCAAAAATCTTACGTACTACAGTAGCAAAAATGCAGACTCGCAAGATACAAAAAGATATAATGTAATTGTATGTGTATCTCATGAGTTACAGATCCCATCAACTTGAAAAATGTTGTTTTGAAAAAAAACAAGCTTTTAAAGTTTCAATTAGTGCTTTTTTAATACTGAAGTTGAACAAACCTTTAATTGGCAATGCTAGCATCATACACTTGCCCTTTTCTTTCTCTCTGTGTCGAAACACTCCCATTTTGACAAAATAACATTGACTAACTGACTTTCATTTACAAATCGAAGAATTTTTTGCACAATTTGGATTAATTTCCAAACCTTTTCTATTCATATAAATATGTTTCTTTGTTAATTTCAATCACTTGCATTTTACTTCATATAAAAATGCAACCAAAATGACAAGTTAAGCAGATGTGGGACAAGCACATGCTTTCAGACTGTTTACCATAAACACATCATGTTACGAAGAGAAATCTTGTTGAAAATAGTATTTTAGTTGATACTTATACCCTCTGTGTTACTATGCAAAACTGCAGTTTTAACACATTGTAACACTTATGTCACACTTTATATGAAAGAATCTTAAAAACGGGCTCTCTGTGGAACATGTTAAGCCAATGAGAAAATTAGGCTAAAAAAAAAAATTCTGCCCTGGCCTACCTCCTTCATTACATTTTAGTGAGTAAAGGAAATTAAGTAGGGTACAGTCCAACATTGAAGTGAATGTCCAAGCTCTTCAGATGTTTTACTTATTCATCCTGGCAACATTATGGCACCAAGTGAGGTAGTGCAATGGTTAGCACATTGGACGCGCATCTGGGAGGATGACAGTTCACACCCGCTTCCAGCCATGATTTAGGTTTTCTGTGATTTCCCTAAATTGCTTCAGGCAAATGATAGGATGGTTCCTTTGAAAGGGCATAGCCAACTTCCTCCCTGTCCTTCCCTAATCCAATGGGACTGATGAACTCCCTGTTTGGTCCCCATCCCCAGATCAACCAGTATTATGGCCATCAGGTCCTGTCTTACATCTAATCATGGTCTACATAATTTATATTATGTTCATTATGATACCTATGTTAAACTGAAAATTATTTTTTATCTCATTTTAACCAACTTGTTCGTTTTTTCATGTCATTTTAGATAACTTGACCTCATGGAATGCAAGCGCTTGCCTGCTTAACTTTCTTTTTTGATTTTTTACCCTGGTAGGTCCACAGTGGATGTAAAGTTAAGTCTTACTCCATTTCCAAAAGGATAATACACTGTAGTGCCAAAGAAACTGGTCTAGGCATGCGTATTCAAATACAGAGATATGTAAACAGACACAATATTGTGCTGCAGTCAGCAACGCCTGTATAAGACAACAAGTGTCTGGCGCAGTTGTTAGATCGGTTACTGCTGCTACAATGGCAGGTTACCCAGAAATTAAGTGAGTTTGAACATGATGTTATAGTCAGCGCATGAACGATGGGACTCAGCATCTCTGAGGTAGCGATGAAGTGGGGATTTTCCTGTATGACCATTTCACGGGTGAACCATGAATATCAGGAATCATCAAATCTCCGACCTCGCTGTGACCGGAAAAAGATCCTGCAAGAACAGGACCAACAATGACTATAGAGAGAATTATTCAACATGACAGAAGTGCAACCGTTCTGCAAATTATTGGAGACTTCAATGCTGGGCCATCAGCAAGTACCAGCATGCGAACCATTCAGTGAAACATCATCGATATGAACTATGAATCCATGGACCTAGCGTGTCATCGGGAGACTGTTCAAGCTGGTGGTGGTCCTGTAATGGTGTGAGGCATGTGCAGTTGGAGTGATATGGGACCCCTGACATGTCTAGATACAACTCTGACAGGTGACATGTACATAAGTATCCTGTCTGATCACCTGCATCCGTTCATGCACATTGTGCATTCTGATGGGCAGTTCCAGCAGGACAATGCAACACCATAAATGTCCAGAATTGCTACAGAGTGGCTGCAGGAACACTCTTCCAAGCTTAAACATTTCCGCTGGCTACCAGACTCTCCAGACACAAACATTACTGAGCATATTTGAAGATAGTAACTGTTCTCGAAAGAACAGGTACCATTGATGACCGTGCAGCTTCTCTAGAATAAATGATAATTAACTGAAACCCTCAGCTGCTGACAGATGTTGTTGATATACCTCGGTGGGGACAGCTGAAAATGTGTACCTCAACCAGGACTCGAACCCTGGATCTCCTGCTTACATGGCAGACGCTCTATCCATCTGAGCCACCGAGGACATAGATGAATAGCATGACTACAGGGACTTATCCTTTGCACGCTTCCCATGAGACCCACATTCCCAACTGCTCGCAATCTACATACGAAATGTTCCTAATAGATATCTAGGATGCCTTGCAACAAGCTGTTCAGAAGAGATCTTCACCCCCTCATACTCTTACGGATAGCCCTGCGGGATTCATGGCATCAATTCCCTCCAGCACTAGTTCAGACATTAGTCGATAGAGTTCATGTCATGTCAAGCTGTGGCACTTTTGCTTGCTTGCGGGGCCCCTACATGAAATTAGGCAGGTGTACCAGTTTCTTTGGCTCTTCAGTGTACATTATACTATGTCTTCTTACTATAGAGAACATTCCAATAATCCCATTTAAAATTATACTGAGAGAGTTTTGCAGCATCACATATCTATATTTTCCTAAGATATTAGCTTAAAAATTCAAAAAGACAGAAGAATGAGAAGTGTTGTAATGTTCCCATGCTGGTTCTTTCCCCGATTGCAGATTTTATCTCGAGCAGTTAATACTAAATATTTTACTGCTCTCCTTTTTCTTGACTGTGGCTGTGTCAATTTGTGGATTACTAGTTTGAATTTTGCAGCCTTCACTGGAAGATAAATACTTAATGCAGTACTCATTTTCATAAATAAATGCAACTCTTCTCCGCTGTATTCATGCTAATATATTCTTCCAGCTGCGCATGTGGAACACTCTAATACAATTGCTTTCACCTTGTAACAGAACTGAGAAAATTACAACCAACTCATGATTCCAGATCAGAAATACACATGAATAACAATCTTTGTTTGTCTTCACAAATCAATACCAGGATGGTTCAACTTTTATTGACTTGCTGTTTCAAGCTGGGCGATGATACATGGAATGTGCACAAATGCCTACAAAGATATTTCCTCTCATAAAGTTAGTGTGATCACCATCCCACCATGAACATACGTGTCATCACTTGATATCTACATCTACATCTGTGCTCTGTAAAGCACTGTGAGGTGCATGGCAGGGGATACATCCCATTGTACCAGTTTTTAGGGTTTCTTCCTGTTCCATTCCCATATGGAGTGTAGAAAGAATGATTGAACACCTCTGTGCTTGCCTTAACTCTTCTAATCTTATCCTCACTGTCCCTATGTGAGCAATACATAGGGGCTGTAATATATTCCTAGAGTCATCGTTTAAAGCTGGTTCTTGATACTTTGTTTTAATAGACTTTCTCGGCGCAGTTTACGTCTGACTTCCAGAATCTTCCAGTTCAGTTCCTTCAGTATCTCTGTGACACACTCCCACAGATCAAACAAACCTATGACCATTCATGCTGCTCCTCTTTATATACATTCAATACCTCCTGTTAGTCCTATTCGGTACAGGTCCCACACACTTGAGCAGTATTCTGGAACCGGTTGCACGAATGATTTGTAAGCAGTCTTCTTTGTAGACTGCACTTCCCCAGTATTCTACCAATAAACTGAAGTCTACCACCTGCTTTACACACAACTGAGCCTATGTGATCATTTCATTTCATATCCCTATGAAGTGTTATGCCCAGGTATCTGTACAAGTTGTCTGATTCAGTAGTGACTCATTGGTGTTATAGTCATGACACGACGTTTTTTTTGTTTTGAGAAGTGCACAATTTTACATTTCTGCACATTTACAGCAAATTGCCACCTTTGCACCACTTTGAAACCTTTTCAAGATCTGACTTAGTATTTATGCAGCTCCTTTCAGACAGTACTTCATCGTAGATAATTGCATCGTCGGCAAAAAGTCTGAGTTTACTATTAATATTGTCTGCAAGGTCATTAATGTCCAACATGAACAGCAAGAGTCCCAACACACTTCTCTGGGGCACATTATGGTACTGAGTCAAATGCTTTTTGGAACTCAAGAAATACTGCATCTTCCTGACTGCCTTCATCCAGAGGTTTCAATATTTCATGTGAGAAAAGTATGAGTTGGGTTTCACGACATCAATGTTTTCGAAATCCAAGCTGATTGACACTGAGGAAGTCATTCTGTTCAAGATAGCACATTATGTTTGAGCTCAGAATATGTTCAAAGAGTCTACAACAAATTGATGTCAAGGATATTGGGGTAGTTTTGTGGATCACTGCTAGTACCCTTTGTGTAAATGGATGTGACCTGTGCCTTTTTCCAAGACCTGGGCACTTTTTTTTTTCCTTTTTCTTTTCGAGGGCTCTACGATAGATAACAACTAGAAGAGGTGCTACCTCAGCCGCAAATTCAATATAGAATGGGATACGAAACTATTGGGCCTGGAGCTTTGTTCAATTTTAATGATTTTACTTATTATTCCTCTTTCCAGTGGTATGACGGCTAAATTGAGGGAATTCTCCTGGGTTTTCCTTCGTAAAGGAACCTTTGGAAATGGAGTTATGCATTTCAGTTTTTGCTTTGCTGCCCTCAATTCAAGTTCCTGTCTTATTCACTAGGGGCTGGACACTGACTTTATTCCTACTTACAGCCTTTACATATGACCAGAATTTATTTCAGGTTTGTGAAAAATCCTTTGACAATATTCTGCTACGGTAATCATTTGAAGGCATCACACATTGCTCTCTTGACAGTCAAATACATTTCATTCAGCATCTCTCTGTCTATAGCACTATGCTCTGATTTACAAGTATTATGCAGCATTCCCTGCTTGTGACTGTGTACTATGGAGTTTCCCTCCCCTTATGAACTATTCTACTGGTTGAATATCTATCCACTGCATGGCCAGCTATTCTTTTAAACTTGAGCCATAGATCCTCTACATGCTCCTACTCTGAGCTGAAAGTTTCAAGTTCTTCTTTGAGACATGACACTACTAATGTGTTTTGTAGTTTACTGAACATATATTTCCTTCTGCTTGTTTTAGTTGTCCTTTGTATCTGGGTAAGCATCATTGCCACATCTGCAGCGTGTTCACTGATACCAGTTTCAAAGTGGATATGCTCAAAGAAGTCAGGTTAATTTGTTGCTATTTTCATCATGAATGGGGTTCCTAATTATCTGTTCTTGGAAGTTTCCAGAGAATGCATTTAGTAATGTTTTGTAGGATGTCTTATCATGCCCAACACTAACAAAACTGTATTTCCCCAATTAATTGTTGGGTGATTAAAGTCTCTGATGATGATTACAGTATGACTGGGGAAATTGCGTACAAGTGAACTGACATTTTCTCTAAAGTTTTCAGTTATATCAGGAGATTTTATGCCCACACCTAATACTGATACTTGCCCAAACAATCTCGCGTGCAGCTTCAGTTTCTATCACCTCTACTTCCTATTTGTCTATCCTTTCAATAGACAGTTTTTTTTTTTTTTTACAAAAAAAGTTGCTGTCAATTTCAGGTATATACGACTCGCCACATGAAAGATAAATAAAAAAATTGCAAAATAGTTGTGCTCTCTTATATAATAATGCATTGTATTATTTTATTGTTTGCGAGTATCAGTCATTGGAAAGGTAAACATAGGGTTACACATCACTCTTTTGGAGTGATATGTAATACCACATATTCCTCCAGTAAGACGGCTGATCTCATGACAGATTCATTTATTATACTTCATTCACATGTTAATTTATGCAAATAAATAATTACTTTCACAAGTGCAATCAATTCCTTACACAAAAAATTTCCCTACTGCTATCTCATAAGAGTTAATTTCATTTTAAGCTTTTCTTTCCTAACCATCTTGCTTTAGTGTTTTTATATACACAAACAATAAGTTCTTAACCGGAGTTACATCCACATTTAACACTTATAGCTACCTCCTATTATCTTGTTCATATCTCACATTTAACATCTTATTATCTCCTTAACTTCTCATTTCCAAGCAGCTGCAGCACTATTTTCCTAATGTTCTCTTCAAAATCGAATTATAAGATGCAGCTTTTAAAATTTTCAGCTTTTGGGATAACAGAACATATTCTGCAATATTCTATGTAATAATTTGTTACACCTTTTTATCTCAATAACCATACATGCAGAGTTACATTTTGAGACATAGTAATCTTAGACTTCCTTGCAGTTTGCATACAATGCTGCTTTTACCTTCTGAACCTTCAGTATTTTAACCACACAAACTCGGGCACTTTATCTAATTTTCAGTAATTTCTACCTTAATTTATTCAGCCATCTACTACAACTCAGGTACATTTACTTTAGCAGAAACTGTCAGTAATACCTTCCTCAGAAGCACATCTCCTTTAAGTCACACATTTTCCAAAGAGCTGGTGTTCTTATATATTGCCAATTCCAGATCAAAGTGGTCTCAGTCACTGATGTGCAGCATTTCAAAACAGAGTTTTTTTCCCCGAATGCTACAAAAAAATCAGTTTCCTTTGAAATTCTACTTTCTTTTGTGGTAGAGGAAGGACCAGTGTAACTTAGAGCATTGATACAGTGGTTGTATCTGTGGTGATAACTGTAAATTTTGAGGAATAAAGACTCAGACAACTTAGAAATTAATCAAAACCAATATATTGTTGAGTATATATAATCTCCCATACCCAATAACCCAAAAAAACATCAAATAATTATTTCTGGGGAAGCAATTTTTTATATAAGTGGTTAATTATGCAAAGTATGATATTAACTATTTTCTAAACAGTTTTTGTAAACAGAAACAAATAAATAAGACACATTTTTATAAATATGCCTAATGCAGTTTAATAGATTATTAATGATGTTCTTCTGATAGGTGGTAGTATTTGGAATATTTTCCTTCTAACTTTTTCTGCTGCAAATTTTGAAAAGGCAGCATAAAACTTACAACTTTAGCTACTATTTTATGGCCGGCCAGTGTGGCCGAGCAGTTCTAGGCGCTTCAGTCTTTTGATGACCTCAGATGTTAAGTCCCATAGTGCTCAGAGCCATTTTTTGAACTATTTTATGATTAATAAAACCGCCAAACTAGACTTGGTGTGCTGCAGATCTGGAATATTTTGTACCACCTCACATTTTTCTGAATGAAAAAGGTATCTCATGTTCACCACATAAGCCTTCAGCTACAACAGTAACTGAGGAAATAACAGCTAGGCCTATTTTTAGGTTCATAAAAAATTTTAATTTTTACACATTGACCTACCATCAACTGGGGCTACATTGGCCCAGTTATTTGCAAATTCTAGTTTAATTCTGTAATATTTTGAATAAATCTTAACAGATGTTTACTCAACTATCACACCACATTAATGGCTTCTGCAGATCTTTTTGGTAACTGATTTTATGTTTTCAAAAAGTGGGCCAATTTTGTACCAAAGTGGGGCTACTTTGTCCCAATAATTTTTTTCCTTATTAATAACCCTTTTCATCGTTTTGGGTCAATTGTACATCTGATTATAGCGAATTGTGATAGTACAGCAACAAAACATAGCAATATTTCAAGGAATTTTAGTTTATTTACAAGAAAATTCTGAACTGAAAAAATCCATTACCCATAAATGCATACAACAAATATTATTGCTACACATTACAAAATTAATTTAAATATTTAAACAAAACAGTGGAATGCTTTACACTATATCTGATATATACTGTCTTCCCCTCTTGGAAAGCAGTTTTGGTGGGGAAATTTTTCTTGCAACAGACGATCGCAGATATTTCATTATGTCTTTCTTGTGGGGCCACTTCCAGCATTTCTTACTTTTCTCCATGCAGTCCACTGTAGGGCCTTCCAGCAGGTCTATTTTTAGGATCACTCCAGGGTATTCTTGTTCATCATAAATAACTGTCACAAAGTCACCCACTTTTACAATAGTCAACAAATCCTCTCTTGGTAATATGTGTAGATTCTTGCTGCTCACTGATTTCTTCCTCAGAAATTTCCAACTCTGATAATAAATCATGAATGCTGAAATTATCAGACTCTGACTCTGAAGATTCAAAGGCCTCTTTTATTTTTCTTGGTCTTCCCTTCTTTTTCAGAATACAACTGCCGTCACTCGAAACAGAGTCAATTGTACCTGAAGTTAGGGGTGAATCATCCAAGTCTTGTGGGCAGATACTTTTTCCTGGTGGAACATTTAATTTCCTGCGTCTCCTCTTTCCTACTGGTGTCTTACATTCATTCCTTTTCTGAATCAGATGCTGTATGAAAGCATTGCTGACATTCTCTACTGCAACTTCTTCATTTGGCAAAGAATTCGAAACAGCATTTCTATCAAAGGGATGTATTCCACATTTACGGAAGCCAGAAATTAAATTTTTTGCCTTTCCACTGTGTTCCATCTCTGACATTAGTTTCCTCAAAAGTTGTGAGAAAACATCTTTTGGCAGCACTTCATGTTTCTTTCCACTTGGAGAGTCCTTCCACTGTCTCAAAATATATCTCCAGGCTTACTTCATTGGAGCAAAATATGCTACATCCAGAGGCTGTGTGAGGTGGATGGAGATAGGAGGGAGACACACAAATCTAATGTTATTTTCCTCACACTGTTGTAGGATTTCTGGATTAATGTGAGTAGACAAGTTGCCACCAATCACTAATTTCATGCCTTGCTGTTTGTTGAGTCTTGGTAGCAAAAGAACCCTAGACCAGTCCTCAAATGTTGCACCATCAAACCATCCATGTTTAGTGCGATTGTAATGGCATCCTACTAGACCACCTTCAGTCCATGTTGTCCACAGATTCTCAGCTCGATAGACAACACCTGGTGGCAACAGCTCTCCCACAGCATTCCCACACAGCATAACAGATGTTGAAGTTTTTGAGCTATTCATGATTTCCTACACATATTTAATCCTTTTCTTGCAAATTACATTGACTGTGCCAGGATTATCACTAAGGTTGGTCTCATCATAATTCCAAATGTTTTCTGGAGAGACATCCTTAACTGAAACCTCAAGGTGGTCAAATGACAGTCTTGTCAATTGCTGCTCTCACACGTTTGATACTGCTACAAAATCGTGTGGTTAGTTCTTTATGCCTTCTAAGGAAGGATTTAATAAATTTATAACCAGGCAGATTGTCTTTGAAGCAGTTGATCAAAATGCCTTTCTTGTCCAAATAGCTTTTAATAACAAATCTAAGATCAGTTTGAACAAGTGGGAAGCCAAATTCAGCCATTTTACTGATGTGATCCATAAACATTTTCTCCTCCTCAGGGCTGAATGTTGTTGGGTGACCATGTTTGTTACTAAATTTCCCTTTCAGTTTATTCTTTAAGGTCCTCCTTGGAATTCCTTATGTATTTGCAGCAGTTCTCTGACTTTTTTGACCTGACCTAATTTCTTCCAAACACTTTTGTATAATTTCTGTAATTTCTCACCCCAATCTTCCTTTTATATAGACGAATCATATTTATAATCTGAAATTAAAAAAGAAAGAAAAACAAAACATTGAAAAACAGACCTAAGACAAGTTGAGAACCGTAAGCTAATTTACCGGGGGCTACTTTGGCCCGGGACAAAGTAGCCACAAAAATGTTGCCAAGTAGCTCACAATTTAATCATTTCCAAATTAACCATGATCTACAAAGAATTAATCAACCTTATCATCTCAGCGTAATAGTAAATGCCTTAGAGGATAAACTGTCTACTTACCAAATTTTTCTCGCTTGTGCTAGTCATTCTACAACACAAAGTAGGCACAGAACAAAAATCGTACTTCTTTGTTGCAGTCAGAAAATGACGACACTGCACTCTGGTGGGCATTGTGGGAAGTTTTTGCGACATCACAAAAGTTAGACGGTGCTGCCACCTGTGATGAAGTATAAGTACTAGGAGCAATTGTTGACATGTTTGCACACACTGAAAATCAAAATCTTTTTTTTCGTTGTGGGCCAAAGTAGCCCTCGCAAGGGCCAATGTAGCCCCGGTTGACGGTACTTCAGTGGTCTACTAGATAGTAATGATGTGATTTCTATTTCAATGTGTTTATGCCTTGGATGAATAGTTAAGTTGTCACTAGCCACTTTTTATATTTTTCCATTTAGCTAAAAGTGGTTGGCATATGAATGTCAAAAAATGTAAAAAGTAAACAGTTAATCATCCTCCAGTTTCACCTATGACAAAAAATTATATGACCAACTGCTTAAAGAATTTTTTGTTAACAATCCAAAATATGTGTTCCATGTAAAGTATAGGCACAGAGTCTAAAGCGGATAGCATATTTACCAGAGTACAAGACGAGCTGCCCCCCCCCCCCCCCCGCCCCCCTTTTTGCCTTCAAGAGGTTACTTAAGAAAAATTTATAACGTATTCTGACCAATGAAAATTACAAACCGTTTCATTGACAATAATGCAAGGAGAAATAAAATAAAAAGAAATGGTTTATATTAATTTGATCCTTTCTTTTCTACATTTTTGACTTACTAACCCTGTCATCTATGGTATCACTATTCTTAATCAACATCATCATCCTAACAGCACAGCTATGAAATTTTTGGCTGTTTTTTCCGAATATGTTGTGATTTCTGACGTTGTGGTTTCTAACCGAAAACGTATAAGATTTTGCTTCTGTGCTGATATATGTAACAATGTCTCTTGCTTACAAACCTATAGTCTGCCTGCCACTCCCTCGTTGGCTGCTTAGGAAATTCTAACCGCCTTCCTTCCTGTCATACATTACGATAATCGTCGACAACATTGCAGTGCGAAAGACCGAAGTAATCACTGACTCTATCTAGATTTTTACCGTCTCCTGCAGAAATGAAGATTACCTTCCAGTTTTAAAGTCAATTCAGTTCCAACTACAAATATATTCAGGCAAACTGTAGTTTGAACATAGCAGATGTACCCAAAAAGCCAAAGTATGCGGTATGGCTTCCCATGGTTGGCAACACGGCATAATTTGCTGTTGGCTCATACGCTCCTGGCCACACTACGCTAGTTTTTAGGGAGGCTGGTAGTATCACAGTTCCCCCTCCAAACCTTCAGTAGTCCTGTGCTTGAGCAAGTGTGAAAGATGGACAACAATATCATCTAGGGTGCAAGTCATATGTAAGAACAGCAACTAATACATAAATAAATGGTCGCAACTGCAATTCAAGCTAATTTTTGAACTCCCACTCGTCTCGCGATCTAGTTACATCTGTTAGTACTATCTCCATGATTGGTCTTGCCATTGTAATTTGTTCTCGCGATAACAATGACACAATTTAATATGATTTATTTCATTTGGTAGACATTTCATTCTGGGTTAATTTATCTTCATTGTTTCATCTTAATATCACCATCAGTTCTAAAGCTGAAAATCTTTAAAGCCACTAACTATGAGAGCTTTTTTTACAAATATCTTCAGTAGCTACAACAAGAGTTTGTAAGATGATATAATTTTGTGCTATTTCCTCGTGTGTTTCACAAAATTGTCAAATTTTAACCAGAGAAATGGACTGTTGAAGTAGTTAGTTCATAGTTTTGGGATGTTCCTTGCACTAGCATCACGCGAATAAAATGTCGTGTGATTGTTCGAGCAACGTCGATTTAGTATAGAATGCTTACTGTGCGCATCTGGAAATCTTGAGCCTGTTCGAGAGCTAATAACGTTTTCCAACCCCTGCCCTTCCTAATTTTTCAAAATAAATATGCCTAAGTTTCATCTGTAAATGTAAGGCAATTCCTATATACTCTATTAAACAGCGTAAAAATGTCAACCTCGGAAGCAATAGCTTAATCTGCAGATATAAGACGACCCTGTATTTTTTAAATGACGAATCTGGGAAATATGGTAAGTAAATAACGTTGACAGTAAGAGGAAAGTGGTTCACTTTACACATATAACAATATAACCTAAAAATTTGTTGCACTACACAGTGCCCCTTCGAAGATTATTTGCATAAAAATTCGAGATCTTACCCCTCAGCGTCAAGTATTATTTCTTTCAGGAGTGCTAGTCCTGCATGGTTCGCAGGAGAGCTTCTGTAAAGTTTGGAAGGTAGAAGACGAGAGGTACTGGCGGAAGTAAAGCTGTGAGGACGGGGCGTGAGTGGTGCTTGGGTAGCTCATTTGATAGAGCACTTGCCCGCGTAAGGCAAAGGTCCCGAGCTCGAGTCCGGCACACAGTTTTAATCTACCAAGAAGTTTCATTGTATAAAATGTCTCCGATCATATTTTTGTAAAGAATATGACACTGTATGTTTAGAAATTGAAAAACTGAGAAGAATAAGCCGAAAATTTATGAAAAATGTTGGCCTGTATGAAAACTGTGGACGAATAACCATGCTATGGAGACTTAAAAGCACAATTGGGGAGGCAGACATTTGAACGAAAGAAATGATCGTTTAGCTTCTCAAAAAACTACTGAAAATTGAAATTAAGTATATTGACGATGCAAAAAATACAAAATTGAAAAATACAACCACCATTCTAGTTGCTTCTGCCGTCTACGAAATTTCCAAAGATGTGCAAAGATGTTAATCATATATCATCTCATGATTAAAGTTGTATAAACAAATAAAATGCAAATGACGCATTCAGAGTTGATTAACTTGCACATAACGACTAAGAGCCTCCCTTCAGTATTTCTCAGATTCAGGAATAGTCACTAAAATGCTACTCTTTTAAATGAGGAATAAATATTTCAAACTGGTATATAAGTCGCCATTTACTAGCTAATGAAATCTGTTTCCAGTCTTATTGTTGCTTTCTGAAAACTCATCAGGAATTTTCAACATTAAATAATCAGGTTCATAACCATAAAGCAAGGAACAGGGATGATTTTCACAGAGACACCCACAAAGGAGCACTCTACCAAAAAAGTGTAAACTACCAGCACAAAATACTTTTTAGTGCATTGCCTTCTGCAGTAAAGAAAATTTTCATAAATTCAAGGTAGATCTTAAACAATTTTTACTAACACGTAGTTTTTATAGCATTTAAGAATATCTAAATATGGAAAAGTCATATTATTTATATGTACTGATATAAAATATTTGTATTTATTATCCAAGTTTTTGAAACATATTGAAGATAAGAAACTATATTGTAATTGACTAGGCCTACATCCATACAATGTATATTGTTAATGGATGAATAAAGAGATTGATTGATTGATTGATTGTTGCAGTTTCCCAAGCAGCAAATGTAAAATCTCGCTGTGATCTCCTTCAAAATTTGCGGACAAAGCCTCATCATCACTTCTTATTCCTCATACCTCTGTTATTTTGATACTTCTTCACATACAGTCACTTTTGTGTTTTCTTTTTCTGTCACCTTTTCATCACAATAAATGTAACAGAAGCTCCCAAGCAAAGAAGGGAATTCATAACAGACTGCTTGTACAAGGAGATAACATTTGGACATGAGAACGCCCATGCGTTCTTTCCACAAATGTTTGTGTATGCGCTTTTATTCCCATGAGTATGTGACTGCACATGACGATTGTTTTAATGCCTCTGTGCGTCCAGTAATTATCCTAATCTTATCCTCACAACCCCTGTGTGAGCGATACGTAGCGGGTTGTAGTATATCCCTAGATCGTATTGCCCTTCGCTGTATACATTCAATATCCTCTGTTAGCCCTATTTGGTACGGGCCCCACACACTTTCTTTTTTTTTCTCATTTTGTTCATTATTGGTCGTTGCATTTGTTCGGAACACAGGTCCCATGACACCTGTTCTGGTTCACCGTCGATCCGTTCACGCAGTTTTTTTTTTATTATTACGGAGGGCAGCTAACCCTCTGACCAAACACGCTGAACCAAGCTTGAGCAATGTTCTGGAACCGGTCGCACGAGCGACTTGGATGTACTTCCACGGTATTCTACCAATTATCCGAATCTACCACCTACTTTACCCATGACTGCAACTATCCCTACAGTGTGTTACACACAGGTATTTATATGAGGTGGCCGATTCCAACAGTGACCCATTGAAATTAAATAGGATACTACTTTTCTCCGTTTTGTGAAGTGAAAAATTGTACATTTCTGAACATTTAGAGCAAGCTGCCAATCTTTGCAACGTGTTGAAATCTTATCAATATCTGACTGAATATTTATGCAGCTTCTCTCAGATAGTATTTGATTATAGTTGACTGCATCATCTGCAAAAAACCTGGTTTTACTATTCATATTGTCTGCGAGGTCATTAATATACAGGGTGAAGCGAAATTACGCACTTGGGCTTCGCAGCGTAACTCCTCACATGCCAAGGATAAAAAAG
This sequence comes from Schistocerca americana, assembly GCF_021461395.2. Classification (NCBI taxonomy): domain Eukaryota; kingdom Metazoa; phylum Arthropoda; class Insecta; order Orthoptera; family Acrididae; genus Schistocerca; species Schistocerca americana. The sequence goes on along the minus strand of NC_060119.1, from coordinate 144,344,885 downwards.
GTCTGTCACCAAATTTCATCCGTCGAGTACATCCGGCAGAAAAGGGATGTTGAAGAGTGGCAATATGGCAGTACCTCTGTCAGCACACCTAAGTAGTGTTGTACAGTTGGTCTTGGGTCAGCAAGCAGGAGGTCGATGGCTTGATCATGAGGCATGTGTTTTTTTTATTTGGCAAATGTAGTCCAGTTGGTACGGTATCTGGCATCTTAATCATCAACAGCAATTGCAGCAGATCCTCTGGAAAACATCTGCACTTACACACTACAATCATAGAAGTGCAAGACTGCTCAGCTTTGAAAGAACCCCTTTCCACATCGTGGGCATTAATTTATTCACACCACACCGTCTACTAGATGCGAAACCTGTTTTCTTTGTACCCTCCTCCAATGGCCCCATAGATTAGTACCAACTATTATTCTTGCCTCTTTCAGGTCCATTACATTTAGTTAGGGCATTACATTACCAGTAGGACTAACAATGTACTTTGCGAATAATGCCCAAACTCAGTTACTGTTTGTATGTTCACCATGGCCCTACTAACTATGTATTTCAACATTGAGTCTGTGTAACTGCATGCTGTTTAGTATGTATCTCAAGGCATTATTATTATTATTATTATTATTATTATTATATTAATGGGATTGTGAAAACATCATGTCTATTACCATTAGGGAAACAGTGTAATTTGAAACCAAACATAGCAAAATTAGCAGCATCCGGATGCATAATGCAGAACAATATCTCTCAGAGGGGCAATGCGCATTAGGTGAAACAGCATGCAAGACTGATGGCATGTTTATACTCTATGTGCTGTCCACCAGACAGCGACTAGTTGCGAGTGTAACGTGCCTGTGACAGACTCCAATGTACATTCGTTCACATATCGAATTTTCTCATTGTAAACCTCTAAACCAGTGTGGCAGATGCATGGCATACATAAACAATGAATATGTATATATGCTTCTGGTCCTTGGTGCATCTAATAACCGGGCCGATGTTGGTGCTCGTGAATATGTTGCTAGATATGCTCGTCAAAATGTGTTTGGTCATCTGGCGCTGTGCCTTCAGGAGTCAGGTTCTCTCCTTCCATCATCGCATGACAGAGGTCATCCATGTACTTGCCGTACTCTAGCTACTGAGGAAGCTATTCTGGAGGTCATACACCAAGAACCTCAGGGAAGTACACACAGCATAGCAAGGCAGCTGCAGGTCTCACAATGCACGGTCGTTAACGTGCTGCATGAGCATCGGCTGCACCCTTATCATTATGCTTTCACGTAACACCTGCATCATGCGGATCACCATCAGTGGATGCAATTCTATGAATGGTTCCTACAACAACAGGAAGCCAACAATGACTTCTTGAATGTCATAATAAGATCGGATGAAGCAGCATTCACTCATGAGGATGTCTTGAATATGCACAATGCCCACCTCTGGTGTGAGGTTAACCCACATGTCATCTGCGACCGTGTATATCAAGTTTGCTTTGGCATCAACTTCGGGGCCAGAATATTGGGCGACAGGTGTTTGGGCCCCTACATGTTACCTGACCGGTTGACTGCACAAAGGTATCATGCATTCCTCTCAAACTATCTGCCTGACACACTGGAAGATGTTCCACTACATGTTCGGCAGAGGATATGGTTCCAACAAGATGGTGCTCTTCCACACTCTGGAATTACTATGCGACAGTATTTGGACCGAACAGTTCCAGGGAAATGGCTTGGATGTGGAGGACCAGTTGTATGGCCATCACATTCACCTGACCTAAATCCCCCGGTCCTGTGGGGACACTTGAAGGAGCATGTGTAGTCTCTACTCCGCTGACAAATGGGGAAGGATTGGTAGCACATGTTCATGCTGCTCATGTTACTGCACCAACTATACAACACAATTAATATGTTCTTATAGAGGTAGTTACCATACATGTGGCTACAGTGTTGCCAGACTGCCACTGTTTAACATCCTTTTTCTGCCGGATGTACTCGCCAGACAAAATTTTGTGACAGACATTTTTTACCACTTGCATGTGAGGAGTCACGCTGTGAAGCCAGAGTGTGCAAATTTCGCTTCACCCTGTATAATGTCACTCAGTAGGGCAAGCAAGTACTGCCCCCCCCTCCCTCTCTCTCTCTCTCTCTCTCTCTCTCTCTCTCTCTCTCTGTCTCTCCCCCTCCCTCCAAACCCCATCCCTTTTGTCTATTATCTAAGTACTGATTTGCAACTCATTAGCCAGTTATCATCTTCACTGACTTGCAAGTACAGGGTGTTTCAAAAATGACCGGTATATTTGAAACGGCAATAAAAACTAAACGAGCAGCGATAGAAATACACCGTTTGTTGCAATATGCTTGGGACAACAGTACATTTTCAGGCGGACAAACTTTCAAAATTACAGTAGTTACAATTTTCAACAACAGATGGCGCTGCAAGTGATGTGAAAGATATAGAAGACAACGCAGTCTGTGGGTGCGCCATTCTGTACGTCGTCTTTCTGCTGTAAGCGTGTGCTGTTCACAACGTGCAGGTGTGCTGTAGACAACATGGTTTATTCCTTAGAATAGAGGATTTTTCTGGTGTTGGAATTCCACCGCCTAGAACACAGTGTTGTTGCAACAAGACGAAGTTTTCAACGGAGGTTTAATGTAACCAAAGGACCGAAAAGCGATACAATAAAGGATCTGTTTGAAAAATTTCAACGGACTGGGAATGTGACGGATGAACGTGCTGGAAAGGTAGGGCGACCGCGTACGGCAACCACAGAGGGCAACGCGCAGCTAGTGCAGCAGGTGATCCAACAGCGGCCTCGGGTTTCCGTTCGCCGTGTTGCAGCTGCGGTCCAAATGACGCCAACGTCCACGTATCGTCTCATGCGCCAGAGTTTACACCTCTATCCATACAAAATTCAAACGCGTCAACCCCTCAGCGCCGCTACCATTGCTGCACGAGAGACATTCGCTAATGATATAGTGCACAGGATTGATGACGGCGATAAGCATGTGGGCAGCATTTGGTTTACTGACGAAGCTTATTTTTACCTGGACGGCTTCGTCAATAAACAGAACTGGCGCATATGGGGAACCGAAAAGCCCCATGTTGCAGTCCCATCGTCCCTGCATCCTCAAAAAGTACTGGTCTGGGCCGCCATTTCTTCCAAAGGAATCATTGGCCCATTTTTCAGATCCGAAACGATTACTGCATCATGCTATCTGGACATTCTTCGTGAATTTGTGGCGGTACAAACTGCCTTAGACGACACTGCGAACACCTCGTGGTTTATGCGAGATGGTGCCCGGCCACATCGCATGGCCGACGTCTTTAATTTCCTGAATGAATATTTCGATGATCGTGTGATTGCTTTGGGCTATCCCAAACATACAGGAGGCGGCGTGGATTGGCCTCCCTATTCGCCAGACATGAACCCCTGTGACTTCTTTCTATGGGGACACTTGAAAGACCAGGTGTACCGCCAGAATGCAGAAACAATTGAACAGCTGAAGCAGTACATCTCATCTGCATGTGAAGCCATTCCGCCAGACACGTTGTCAAAGGTTTCGGGTAATTTCATTCAGAGACTACGCCATATTATTGCTACGCATGGTGGATATGTGGAAAATATCATAATATAGAGTTTCCCAGACCGCAGCGCCATCTGTTGTTGAAAATTGTAACTACTGTAATTTTGAAAGTTTGTCTGCCTGAAAATGTACTGTTGTCCCAAGCATATTGCAACAAACGGTGTATTTCTATCGCTGCTCGTTTAGTTTTTATTGCCGTTTCAAATATACCGGTCATTCTTGAAACACCCTGTATCTTATTTTTGTTATTATGTAGTTACACTTTATGAAACTGATATTAGGCTACAAAAAATAATAATGTTTGTTGTTATACAGGCTCACCGTTCTCTTTAAATATAACATCATAAAGAATGTTCTAAGTAAAGTACCTCACCTAATTTTCCTCATGTCAGCATCATGTTGCTGATGTCTTTAAAGTGACATCTTACTGCAGTGCACACTGTGACAGTAATTAGGTTTCTGATTTTGAGGAAAGGAAAAAAAAGTTAAGTGGTATATAATGATGTAGCAGTATGTTGCAGGGTAGATATTTCATGTAATGAATGTGTAATCCTGACTAATTCAAAAAAATGAAAGAAAGAAATAGAAAAAAGATTGGAAAATGTAACTGCAACAGAAAAGAGAAAGGCTTTTTGATGAGAATTGTTGAATGCGGAAAAACATGAAGGTTGACTTTGTACCCAAAGGGAAAAAAGTTATAAAGGAAATTGTGACATTATTATTAAAATTAATATAATTTTGTAGGGTGTACTCATCCGACTGCTTTTTATCTGCTGCTACCCCAAGCACTGTGTCCCTTCATATCCCCTGTAACTTGGTTTTTACACCAAGAATGACCAATACTAACATTATGTTTCAGAACCTTTATTCTATATCACATCATAATTATTATGTTACATTGACAAAACTCAAAAATACTGACATACTTACAACACTAACGTACATCTTACTTAAGCAATTACATGCTTCGTGCACAAAATCTCATAAGACACTGATGTAAAATGCCAACATGGCTTCCCCTTTTATATAATTCTGAACAATCCTTGGTATTGTTATAAAGGGTTTGTAATAAAATTACAATTAAAACTGTTGCCTCAAAATTAATGACATATTTCAACAGTTGCACTGGCTCTTATAGAGCAAATACATATATGGATTTTCAAGCATTTAACATTTTAGGAGTGTGCAAATACTCAAAATATGAAATATTAACAATACATTTACTATTTTTATAAAATGCAAAAGATACATGGTTCGGAAATGTTCCTGTCAATTACAGGACCTATACATCTAAATACAGTTATAATTTAGTAACCAGTTTCATTGCAATAATTCTACAAGCACAGATACACCTTTTGTTTACATGAGTGATTCCTGTTTATTTGAAATTGGATCGAAAAATTCGTGTTTTAAATGGGTTTCAATGGACTGTTAAATCTCAACAACCCCCAAAAGAATTTGTGCAACTAAAAGTTGAACAAAACCTTTTCTGGCATATCTATGTAACAGTATTCATTCTACACTCAATTGGATGGATTAGCAATTTACATATGATATGAGATCATATTTCTGCTTAATCTCCAAAATTAAGTGTACACATACATCACAATGAACTTTAAACTATGTTTTCAATTAAATATGTAAGATTATCATAAATTATTTTGTATCAGTTTCAACTGGAACTGACAAAATATTGGTTAATTGCACAAAGAGAGAACAAGTTAATTCGTAGGATTGTCTGTAGCTTGTATTTCAGCATGAATATGAGGTAAATCTATTTCAATCAGAATAATTATCTAATGGAAGTTAGCTGAATTGGTCTTGTTTCTGAATAATTATGCCAGTCATTAAAGCCTCCAATTTTCCTGAGTACAATGGAGACACTGGTGTATATAACTCTTTCTCAATACTGGCAATGCATTGTGGAACAAGTGTTTTTATCGGATACTACAATACTCAAAAATCCATATTAGACTGTACCTGGCAACCTCCTGTTGTAGGCAGATGCACCAAGTTCTTCTTACTAATGCACAGCATTAGACCACAATATACCAATGTGTTCAGTCGCCTCCATGTGTAATGAGGAGTACTGAATTGAAGCTCAATGTGGCTCTCTGCTTGTCAGAAGTTAGTCGTTGCAACACCTGGAATGTGGTTCATATTCCAATCTTCATAATCATCATATTTTTTGCAATTGATTCTTTTGAACAGAATTGTTCAATTCAGCATAATTCCAACTGATCATATTTAAATATTTCCTGTCTTAAATCTCATTTTGCAATTTTAACATAAGGTATCACTAAAAATATATTCCTATTTACTACATGAAGTAAAATTGTAACTTTGGATTTCAAATTATATAGCTAGTACAAAATTCTCAAGTGCTATTGCACTAGTCTCTTCACTTTACACAAATATTCTCATATATTACTGAATAATCACACTTCCACACATTGCCATTTGGAGCTAAGAGACAATTCTCCACAGAGTCCACTTGGGACTACATGTACAAATATTGATTGAGTCACAGTACACAGATTCAAGATTTTTTGTTTTTTCATTATTATTATTATTATTATTATTTTGCTTCATCAAATACATTATTATAATATGGTACTACACTTTATAATACAATAAATTTCTTGAAATTTGGTTCTTCAACAGTTAACATTATTTACCCTATATGCACAGAATGAAATGTCTGACCAATGACCAATTTCTTTATATTTCATTTGTCAAGACACTTTCAACACTTCTTTCCTACCTTTACAATTATTCAAACATTAATTAATGGATCACTTAAGTAACATTAATGCAACACAGTTGTTGCTTTTTCCTTCACAGTGAGTGCTAAAACACAACAAACTAAAACATAAGCAAGTAATATATCATGACAGAATATGTTTATATATCAGTATGTGTTCACCACTTTGGGTTCCAACACACAACAAAATGAAACATAAGTGAATAATATATCATGACAGAATATGTTTATACATCAGTATGTGTTCATCACTTTGGGTTCTAACACACAACAAAATGAAACATAAGTGAGTAATATATCATGACAGAATATGGTTTTACATCTATACATAATATATGTTTAAATCATTCTTATCAAAAACCACCAGTACATAAAGTTGAAAACTGTATATTTGCTCTCAAGTTAGCAAAAGTGTATCATCAATTATTGCAAAGATTATCTATACATGTGACATCTTTGAAACTCAGTATATTTAATAATGCAGAAATGCTGGCTTGTTTCCTGGATCCTCCTATACAATAGGCTTTAGTCACAAAGACAAGAACTGACACGGCAAATGAGAAGGGTTTCACCAATAGAGACATATGCATGTGGACACAAGGAAGGACAGCTCGGTACTCTGGTGAGAAGTAAGAAATGAAATTGAAGATTCAGAGTGTTGGAGCTGAAGAAGAAAAGATGACAGACCCCCTAAGACAGGAAACCCCCTACTGTTAAAGTACTTCACTGTGGTGCCGGAGGGGGAAGTGTGTTCGGCATTCCCTACAGAATGGACTTGCCACAGCTTCACCTTCCCAGTCCCCAAAAATTAACCCCAACACTCCCTATTAACTGATTGATGAAGGGTAAACAATAGCATTCTGCTAGACAGAGTAATTGAAATATTTAACTTTGTATTGGTTAATACAAACTACAACTTACAAGCAGTTCGTCTGATTTCTGGTTCAGATCAAACATAATTAATACATAAACATGAAAATATAGAAATAAGGTACACAAATATCGTATCAAATAACTATAAGTTTCAGGTCAATAAATAAACAAAGTGGAATGCCTCTTTGGGCTGATCATCCAAGTGCAAAAAATGCTCTCATTTTGAGAAGAAGTTTCCCATGCATAATTACATAAGATAAACTTATTCAATTTTTTTTAAATGAATAGTGTGTTTACCACAAGAAACAACATCTGATGAATATCACTTTATCAGAATCAGCAATATGTGTCACTGAGTATTCATAAACTTTCATTTAATTGCTAGACACATTAAAGTCAGGTGTGAAAAGTGACAAAAAAAAATTATATAACATTTTTTTTTAAATTCCAGCATAACATGGACATGAGCCGTCTCCACATCTCATCTTATTGAATTTGTTATGTTTTTGTTTCACTTGTGAATATGTATCATTTCTGGCCAGTATTTTCTTTCAGGATGCAGGTCTGAGAGATACAAAATCAAGTTACAGAATTCTGGTCCATGCATCACATATGTTCTCCTTCCAATCGACAAGGCATATGTAAAGTATAAGTTCAATGACATATTTCATGTAAGAAATCAACTTCAAGTAATAGTATATATGGTAGAGATAAAAGCTATTCAAGCAGAAAGCATGTAAATAAACAGCCGTAAGTTTGAGAATGCACAGACAATAAATGAGTATTGGAAATTATGTTACATGTAACAGTACATCAACAGCTGCTGAAGTTAAAATGGATCAAGTTAAACAGATGATTACAGTGTGGATCATATCACACTCCATAAGAAAAACATCTCTAGTCGTAATCCAGCATTAGTTCATTTCAAAAATAATTTCTCCTGTCTTACATTTCTTAGACGTGACTTACAAAATCAGCATAAAATCTTACCACCTCTTACCACAAAAATCTTTCTTACTCTGTTGTATTTTACTGGTACACAGTGACAAACTACTATATGCTGAATCTTAATAAGAAAAATGGATATAATTTTTGAAAATACTGGTTACTAAAAAATGAAATTGGTGTTGTTTTCTTTTCCCACACTGTAAGTTAAGTGACTGGCCAAGATATAGTCTTGTGTCTTGCATGTTGCACACTGTATACCCTAGGATAGTAAAAGAAACCTAACTGCTCTTACTATCTAGATAGGATGGTAGAAGAGGAGTGATTCCAGAAAATAAATATGAAGTTATGGGAATGGGATTGGTAATCGGGCTATAGAAAACTTAATTCCCATATATGTCATAGCTCGTATATATTGACACTTGACAGTGCATCCATACAGAATGAAGTATAACAAAGAACTGACCAAAGTAAAGTTAAGATGGAGGCTCAACAGAGCACTTAGAGTTCACAGATATTAATTTTCGTGGTTGATACGAACTATCGATGCCACAAAGTCACTGGATGAGGCAAGGCACCGTATGCCACATGGTGTATCTAAGAAAGTACCACAGATCCCCTACCTGTTAAATTTCACCACAAAATGACTGATGGGCGGGTGCAAACGCGTTTGTTGAAAATGCGTGTGCATCCGGCTAATGAAATCTGGCAAGGGGGGAAGTTCCTTGCTAACCTGGGGAAGAATAAGTTCCCTCGGTAGGACCATATTCTCACTGTAAACAAATTCGGATATAGTCCCCTGTAGGTCAGGTTTATAGGTTGAGCGTAGACCAAGTAGCACCCATGGGAGAGATTCCGATCAGAGACAATCATGGCATCGAAGGGCCTTATTGAGGGTGCAGTGCCATCTCTCCACCAACCCATTGCTTTGTGGGTGATAGGCGGTAGTGTGTATTTTTTTAATACCGCAGATATTGCAGAGGATGGTGAAAAGGGAGGATTCAAACTGTCGACCCTGATTGGTGGTGATAGTGGTCGAGCACCCGAAATGAGCGATCCATGAGCCAATGAAAGCCTTGGCTACAATCTCGGCAGTAATGATAGGGAGAGGGAAAGCCTCGACCCAGCGAGACAAATGGTCGATAGTTGATAAGGTATATCTATGGCCCTCCAAAGGAGGAAGAGGCCCGATCAGATCAATATGTAAGTGACAGAATAGTCCTGCGGGAATGTGGAACTTGCCCAGAGGTGGGGAGGTGTGGCGGCTGATCTTGTTGCACTGGCAAGCTATGCATCTGCGTGCCCAGATTTGACAGTCCTGTTTGATATTCTTACAAACAAAACGTTCTGACACGAGACGTGTGGTGGCCTGAACGCTCAGGTGGGCTAGGTTATGCAGGGCAATGAAAACGTGTCGGCACAGCCCGGGTGGTAGCATAGGGCATAGGGTGCCGGTCAAAGAATCACACCACACCTCGTCAGAAATTCCAGGAAATTTAGCCTTTGTGAAAACAAGTTATGTTTGTGGGTCTTGTAGGAGAGCCTAAGAATCTTCATTGGAAGCTTGGAGGGAGGCCAGATTGGAAAGATCAACGATGTACAAAACAGCACTGATCCATGAGAAGGAATCCGCAGCGATGTTATCTGCACCCTTGATGTAACGGACGTCCATTGTGAATTGAGAAACCAGGTCAAAGTGGCGGTAACATCGAGGGGATGGGTTGCAGAACACTTCTGCCAGTGGTTTGCTATCGGTGAGGACGAAAAACGAACATCCCTCAATGTCAGGGTGGAAATGTTTGATTGCCTCATAAATAGCAAAGAGCTCTCTATTGAATGCAGAATTTTCTCTGAGCCGTAGATAGTTTCTTGGAGAAGAAATGAAGGGGAGAAACTGTGTTGCCACTGCGTTGTCGCAACACTGCCCCCACCGTGATGTTGCTGGCGTCCATAGTGATGAATAACTCGGCCGAGGGGTCAGGGTGGGCGAGTGTCACAGTGTGAGCTAAAGAAGTCATCAGAGCCTTGAAGGCCTCTTGCATCGGAGCAGTCCAAGAGACAGGTTTGATACCAGAAGTTTGTTTGCCTGATAGCGTGTCCATCAGGGGTGCCTGAACAGTGGCAGCGGAAAGCAGATGGCGACGGTAGTAATTGATGGTGCTGAGGAAACGGCATAGCTCTTTGTAAGTAGCCGGGGGTGGCAGAGACATGATAGCCTGTGCACGAGATTTGGAAGGCTGTATTCCGTCAGCAGAGACGGTGTAACCTAGAAAGGAGACTGACGCCTGGCGCAACTGAAACTCGTCTTTGTTGACCTCAACACTGTTCGAGTTCAAGGTCTGGAGGACCATAGACAGATGATTTTCATGTTCCTTCGCTGAGCTGCTGAAAATGAGAATGTCTTCCAGATAAACAAAGCAAAACTCGAACTGTCGCATGATAGAGTCAATGAAACATTGCCATGTTTGTGCCGTGTTCTTTAGGCCAAACTGCATGAAGTGGTATTGGAATAAACCAAGCGGCGTGATAATAGCCATCTTAGGAATGTCTTCTGGCGCCATGGGAATCTGGTGGGAGGCGTGTTTACAGTCAGTAACACTGAAAATTGTGGCGCCCGATAGCATATGAGTGAAGTCATTGATGTTCTTCTCTGGGTAATTGTCCATGATGGTATGAGCATTTAAGCATCTGTAATCACTGCAAATTCGAAAAGATCTGTCGTGTTTGGGGACGAGGTGGATTGGTGAAGACCAGTTGCTGTCTGAAGGTTGCAGAACACCTGCTGCCAAAAGTTCATTAATCTGCTGCCGGGCCACGCGCACAACTTGATAGGGTTGAGGCGTCAGATCTTATGCCTAACAGGAGGGCTGGCTGTGGTAACTATCTTGTGTGTCATTCCATCGGTGACGGAAGAAACTGAGAACTGCACATGAGATAGGTTAATGTCCTGGTGCCGAGTCTTCAGACAAGTAGGGAGCAATGAGGCGTAGCCGTTAGCGTGAGTGGGGAAAGGTAGCACGAAAGTCACATGTCTCTTATGGGAGCGTGGCGTGCGCTTGTGTGGAGTGCTGAGCGAAGGGGGACAGGTGGCGATTGTCTGCTGTTTACCTTGCACTAGACAACCATTGAGGGCGAGAGCAGTGCTGGCGTCACACGTGGGACCACAAAGGCTGCTGGGTCATGTGGCTGGTGAGTGAGAGAGGGGGAATGTTTATCAACATGTGCAGTAGCTGTCCGAGAGGTGGGCGAGGTCGCAACACGCGTGCGACTGTCATTAGCAGCACTGTTTGAAACACATGGCACTGGATGAAGCGACGATGACAGGGGGTTTGTAACGTCACACTCAAGTATAGTTTGTGGACTAACCTGGTGAGAGCTCGAGCTAGGCTCAGCCGAGCAATCTTGTTTAGGTGGTGGCGCCATCGACTGCAGTTGCAGAAGTGAGGTACGAGCCGCGACGAGCTCACTGTAAGTGGATGCAATGCATTGTTTCAGCTTCTTGTTGTCCTGGCGGAGCTGTGTCACCGAGTTGTATTTTGACAGTAGGTCAGTAATGCTGGTCACAGTGTTGCCTGCGAGGGGGGAGCACTCGCGTATGATATTGTATGTTGTGGTGCAAACAGAGCATTGGACATAGGTGCGGGTGCACGGTACATGAGTGTTCATAGGATGGTGGTGCACTGAACCCTGTACAACTTTTGGAGATAGTTTATAATGAGATGAAAAATCCATACCAAGGATTGGTTCATCGATGTCAGCAATGTAGAACATCCACAGAAAATGTAGAGAAGGAGATGGGGTCACCGTGACCTTTACTGAGCCTGAGGTAGGTAACGTCGTTGCGTTGACAGCTTGTAGAAGCAACTTCGTCTGTGAAGAAGTGGGTGGAGCCATCAAAGTAGGTATGATCGACACGTCAGCACCAGTGTCGACCAGGAAAGCTAGACTTGACGCAATGTCACTCACATAGAGACGACCACTCAGCTGGGTGGACAAGTTAACGGAGTGTAATGTAAGAGGACGCCTGTTAGGTTCCCCGCAGGACTCAGCATCTCTTAGTTCGTGCAGTTAGCGTTAGGGTGTTGGCATAGCAACCTGCACATCTTGGCGTCATCGCTGAACACTTTGTGGTACCAGCAGTAAGGGTGAGGAGGAGGTGGAGACTGCAACAGCAGGGGCGGCTTGTCCTCGTTGATTTGTTCCGGTAAATAGACCAGTACGTAAGGTGGGTGGGCGATCCTGGAGTGCTCGGACAGCAGAGAGAGTGAGCCAATGCTGCCAGGAGAAGTAGAAGAGTTGACGGCGGAGCGAGTGGTCATGGAGGTGTGTGACGAGGCAGAGAAACTTTGAGCTGTCATCAGACACATGATGTAACTCGAACAGATGCTCAACAAGCGCAAACCACGATGCTGGGTTGTCCTCGTATAAGGGCGGTAGTTTCAGTAGGTGGCCAGGAGGGGGTGACGACGGTGGCTTCAGTGTCTCCTGGAGTAGCGTTTGAACTGAGGTTAAGTCAGAGGCCGACGCAGTAGGCCCGGATTTAAACCAGGTGAGCGAATCCGTAATAGCAGCAGCTGGCATAATTGACTGTGTGTCACGAAAACACGGCGTGGCAGGCACGGATGGTACCGAGCAGATGGGTGGATGGACGGCACATGAGGGGGGCCCGGAAACTGTACCAGGAGTGGCGAGAGCTGGATGGAAACACCTGCTTCCAGAACAGAGCGAGAGACTGGCGCGGCAGACACAGGCGGTGCTGTGTGAGCAGCAAGCGGTTGAGCGACCGGAAACGAGGACCCCTGCAGGTGAGGGGGGAGGGGGGGGGGGGGGGGTTGTAAATGCCACCCGTGTGGAAACTATCTGATGTATAACATGCCTGTAGTGCCTGTTGTGGGCCACAGAGGCGAGGTAAAGGCTCCTTGCTATGCAAAACACTGAATTGTGCATGTAAATTGGACACAACTGGAACACCACGTGCGCGGAACGGATCTGGCGTGGTTTGTAATAATGGCAGCGTTGCAAACCGCTCAACAGTAACTGGTGTAGCACGCCAGTGGATGGCTAAACACGTGTTTGAATGGAGATCACTTTGTTCTTGAAACATTCGATTTGAAAAGACACAATTCAAAATTTTGTTCAGTTCACATTTCACTGTTGGATGGGCATAATCCGGTGACGCAAAACTTGAATCCATTGTTTACTCTAATAGCATAGTTGTTGACCATTGAAAACTAATGAGGTTAGCACACATTGTTAATTGAGAACGTGAATCACTGTGCATAGATGATGAATACGCCGTTGCCGAAGAAATGACAGAACTTGGCGAGCGGAGTTGTGCTTCCAGATCTTTAAATAATGCATTATTTGGTGTGGTCATTGCGTACTGCATATAATCTGTTGCATAAACACCAGCGCAGAAGACGCTAAACACGAACGAACTGTGGGGTCGCCACATGAGAATGGGCTCGGTAATCAGGATATAGAAAACTTAATTCCCATATATGTCGTGGCTCGTACATATTTACACTTGACATTGCATCCATACAGAATGAAGTATAACAAAGAACTGACCAAAGTTAGGATGGAGGCTCAACAGAGCCCTTAGAGTTCATAGATATTAAGTTTCATGGTTGATACGAACTATCGACGTAACAAAGTCACTGGCTGGGGCAAGGCCCCATATGCCACGTGGTGTATCTATGAAAGTACCACAGATCCCTTACCTGTTAAATTTCACCACGAAATTACTGAAAAAATCTTTCTGAGAGAATTTTCACCGCCAGATTTTGCCTTGACTATACAGTGCACAGAATGTTGTCTCAACTATTTTAACTCCTCAAATCACTTTTTAATTTGTAATTCATGATGGATATAAGAATTTAAAAAAAAAAGTTTGAATATTCAGTGACAACAGAGATGAGAATAAATTTCTTTCCTTCTATTAGTTATTTCACTTTCACAGGTTTAAAGTACTCACCGTACGGTTTTGCTTAAGTATACAGTATGATCTTGACTGTGTAATGTAAGTTGCATTTCAGATAAATTTCCGATGGTGTGTTCAATATCAAAGGACAACTATCATAATGCTAAATGGGTAATTAAGGTTGTCTGTGCAATTTTAGCTGTGTAACATTCCTGAGTCTAAATAACCTTTTGGACTTTGGATAGACAAGTCTGTATGCATTTGGATGTGGGTTTTCAACAATTTCAAATGGTCATACATAAATATCAAACAATTTTTTAAGTTCATTATTCAGAGCTTTAGATTTGGTGTAACTTTTTGTCAAAACTAGATCTATAACTTTGAATTCTGTGTCTTTTATGCATTTTTCATGTCATTTCTTTCTTTTTTCATAATAGTCTTTCATGGTTCTTCTAACTACTTCCTCTCTTTCAGCTGCTGTTATGCTTTCACATGCTGGAAACTCTATAAGTTCTTGAACTAAGTAAGGTGGCTTTTGATCAAACATGATCTTGTAGGGAGAGTATCTTGTGGTAGTATGTTGTAGGCTATTCATAATATCTTCAAATTAATTGATATAATTTAACCAGTTAGGATGATCTTTATGACAGTAAGTTCTACATAATCTTCCAATTTACCTTATATAACTCTCAGTCAGGTTACATTTTGGTGAATAAGATGAAATTAAGATGTGTCTGATATTATATTCTTCTACAAATTCCTTCCAAAACTTTGAAGTAAACTGACTCCCATTGTCTGATGAAATTGCTTTTGGTATACCCAAATTTAATAAAGTAGTCTTTCACAAATTTGGTCGCTATTTTCTTGCTAGTTGCTTTCTTTAAAGGATAAAATTTTACATATTTTGAAAATAAATATAAAATAACAAAAATATACTGAAACCCTCCTTTAGCTCTCGGAAGTTGGCCATACAAATCTATTCCCACTAAATCCAACTGTTAATGAGGTTTCACATTTTGTAAAAGACTGTTGTTGGTTTTGTTACTAACTTTTGTTCTTTGACATAGATCACAACTGGTAAGTAAAGTCCTAAACCTCACAGACATATTATGAAAATATATACGTTCTTGGATTTTTAAAATACATTTCAATGCACCACAGTGTCCAAAACTTTCATGTGTATATTTTATCTAAATATTGATGTGAGAATCTGGCCAGCAAACTTTCCATACATCACTGTCTGGGTTGTGTCTATAAAACAGAATATCTTTGAAGACTTGGTAGTATATTTGTACCTTCTCATGACCTTTCTTCTGTAAAACTTTTAACAAGCTTCCAACAATCACCACCATTTTGCTATCTTCTCAGTTGATTACAGATTTTCCTAATTTCATTTTCTTCTTTCACATCTTTAAAGTACATAATTTTGAAATTCTTTTCTTGACTATCATTTACATTTCCCACTGACATTCTTGACAGGGCAGCAGCAATTACATTTCCCTTTCCTTTTATGAAATGAACTGTATATCTAAACTGCTGTAAGAACATTTACCACCTGGTAATTCTCCCATGATACAATTTACATTCCTATATGTAATTTAATGCTTTATGATCTGTATAGACTTTGACTTCATGCCCAAACAAATGATTTTTAAATTTTTTGAATCCACATACTATTGCCAAAAGTTCCTTTTCTGTAATCATATAATTTCTCTCATGTTTTTGTAAGGTTCTACTTGCAAATGCTATAGAATGATGTTCTATTTCCCCCAGTGATATCCTTTTCTTGGAACAAATGTACCCCCAAACCATGACCACAACTGTTAATCATCAAGCAAAATGGTAATGATAAATCAGGCCTATAAAGGATTTCACTTTCTATCAACTCTTTCTTAATTTCCTCAAAAGCTAATTGACAATCATCAGACCAATCCCACATGGCATTTTTTCTTAACAGGTTATTTAAACATAGTGCCTCAAGTGCCTGTGTTTTCTCATATTTTCCATAAAAGTTCACTAATCCAAAATATGACTTCAAATCTTTTTTATTCCTATATTTTTGGAATTTTGCGATGGCCTCAATCTTTTCTCCATCAGGCAAAATCCCTTTCTCGCTTATCCAATGGCCAATAAATTTTAATTTTTTCATTGCAAATTTACATTTTTCTAATTTTAGTGTCATACCCCCCTTCTCATTTTCTCTCCAATTGCCTTTAAAATTTGTATATGCTCTTCCTAGGTCTTGCTTGACACTAAAATATCATCCACATATATGATTAATTTTTCCAAGAGTTCTTCACCCAAAACAAAGTCTAATCCTCTAATGAATTCTGCCACAGATACATTTAAACCAAATGGTACAACACAATGCTGAAAACTTTTCCATTAAACAAAAATGCGATGTACTTTCTAGAATCTCTCTCCAGTTCAATCTCATGAAATCCAGAAGCTAAGTCAAGACTAGTCACATACCTTACATTTTCAAACTTGTCAAGCAGTTCATCTATACTTTCACGATGGCCAGTTTCTCTCTCTAAGTATCTATTTATATATCTAAAAACAAAGATGATGTGACTTACCAAACGAAAGCACTGGCACGTCGATAGACACACAAACAAACACAAACATACACACAAAATACTAGCTTTCGCAACCAACGGTTGCTTCGTCAGGAAAGAGGGAAGGAGAGGGAAAGACGAAAGGATTTGGGTTTTAAGGGAGAGGGTAAGGAGTCATTCCAATCCCGGGAGCGGAAAGACTTACCTTAGGGGGAAAAAAGGACGGGTATACACTCGCACACACACACCTATCCATCCACACATATACAGACACACGCAGACATATACAGAGGCAAAGAGTTTGGGCAGAGATGTCAGTCGAGGCGGAAGTGCAGAGGCAAAGATGTTGTTGAATGACAGGTGAGATATGAGTGGCGGCAACTTGAAATTAGCGGAGATTGAGGCCTAGTGGATAACGGGAAGAGAGGATATATTGAAGAGCAAGTTCCCATCTCCGGAGTTCGGATAGGTTGGTGTTAGTGGGAAGTATCCAGATAACCCGGACGGTGTAACACTGTGCCAAGATGTGCTGGCCGTGCACCAAGGCATGTTTAGCCACAGGGTGATCCTCATTACCAACAAACACTGTCTGCCTGTGTCCATTCATGCGAATGGACAGTTTGTTGCTGGTCATTCCCACATAGAATGCGTCACAGTGTAGGCAGGTCAGTTGGTAAATCACGTGGGTGCTTTCACATGTGGCTCTGCCTTTGATCGTGTACACCTTCCGGGTTACAGGACTGGAGTAGGTGGTGGTGGGAAGGTGCATGGGACAGGTTTTACACCGGGGGCGGTTACAAGGGTAGGAGCCAGAGGGTAGGGAAGGTGGTTTGGGGATTTCATAGGGATGAACTAACAGGTTACGAAGGTTAGGTGGACGGCGGAAAGACACTCTTGGTGGAGTGGGGAGGATTTCATGACGGATGGATCTCATTTCAGGGCAGGATTTGAGGAAGTCGTATCCCTGCTGGAGAGCCACATTCAGAGTCTGATCCAGTCCCGGAAAGTATCCTGTCACAAGTGGGGCACTTTTGTATTTCTTCTGTGGGAGGTTCTGGGTTTGAGAGGATGAGGAAGTGGCTCTGGTTATTTGCTTCTGGACCAGGTCGGGAGGGTAGTTGCGGGATGCGAAAGCTGTTGTCAGGTTGTTGGTGTAATGGTTCAGGGATTCCGGACTGGAGCAGATTCGTTTGCCACGAAGGCCTAAACACAGGTGAGCACAGTAGTAATGGCAGATCAAGCACCCATAGTATCCATAACACTAGCACTATCATCAAAGAAAACAAAGCTGGAAAAAATGGCAGCAGCAGCAAGTTACTCGCCAGAGCACAGAGAACAACCCTTGAGATGCAGGAAACCTGTAATTCTCAAGGATTTTTGGAACCTCACCAGCACACAGGACAGAACATGATACTGAATGCTGTAAATACGCCTGAAAAACATTTTCATAATAATAAAACACTAACTGTGATGCAAGTGAATTTACATAACATTAGGAATAAATTGTTGGAATTGGAGCATTTATGCAGTAATGAGAAAGTAGATGTTATACATGTATCAGGGCATTGGCTGAGGACTAATGAGGTAGATTTCATTCCTCAAGGATACGTTGTTGCTGATGCAATGTGTCAAGAAGTGAAAAGAAATGGTGGGTCAAGCATATTTGTTAAAGAGGGTACAAGATTCAAAAAAATTGATATTAGCTGATACTGTTCCAAAACAGATGGGGAATTCAGCTGTGTAAATCTTATGGATCATAACGTAATCATTATAAGTATCTACAGGTCTCCAAGTGGTGACATAGGTATTTTCTTTGAGACTTTTGAATTAATAATGAAAAATTTGTTAAAATCTCAAACGAAAATTGCTATCTGTGAGGATTTCAATAAAGAAATGGAAATGAGACTGAGCAAGTCACTATGTCAATTTTCAACTTCCTCAGAATGTTCAATATACACTGTAGCAATGGAAATGGAACATGTAATGAAGCATGTAGAAAACCATTGTTAACTTTGAAAGGGATTTTGACTCTATCAGTATTGTTGGTGGATGATTTGCAGACCATGATCAAATACTCCTTAGGCTTAACCAAAACAAAACTGAAGGATTCCACTCTAATGCCAGTCCCAATGCTACAGGAAAGGTGACATCGATTAGAGAGCGGAAGAAATAAGCAGTAAACCAATTCATTCAGAAACTTAGAAATTTTAAGTAGGACTGTATATACCAGTGTCAGACTGGTATAAATGAAACTGAAAACTGCTTTGTGCCAAGCTGAATGGAATGTTGTTACACAAGAGCATTACACGAATCACAAAAATAAGATATATCTTGACCCAGATAAAATTATCTTTTTTTCAGGGATTCTGTACTGATATTAGGAACAAAATTAATTCTACAAGTACCAATGCAACACCAACATGGGAACTACAGCCTTAAATGGAGGACAATCTCACCTACTTAGATTACAAAAGCATTGGCAAAGTTCTCAAGCTCCAACAGCATGGAATACTCTTGGTTGTCTAATTGTATAATTAGAAAAACAGTACATATAATTATTGAACCATTGGCCTTTCTTTTCAACAGATGTCTAAAGTCTGGAGCATTTCCTACAATACTAAAAATATCAAAAGTTATTCTAGAGTACAAAAAAGGTAACAAATGTGGCCTCAAAAATTACCAACCAGTTTTAATAGTTCCTATTTCCTCCAAAATATTTTGATCTCTAACTAACAACTACTTTGAGTCACATAATATACTTCCCAGTAGTCAGTATGGCTTCTACAAGGGAAGAAATATTGCCACTGCTGTTCTCTCAATTTGGAATGAAGTAATAAAATAGAGAAACAGAGGGCAGGACAATGGGCCAAAGAACAGGATAACATGATTATTGAATTAAAGGGAAGGGCTATAAAGAATGATTCACAGGTAACAAGGGCATTTATAATCATTTTTAAAGCACATAAAATTAAATCAGATGAGCATATCATTTACTTCTCCCTCTGAAATTAAGGAAATTGCATATTTTCTCAAAAATAAAAGTCCTTATTGATTTGATGGAGTTTATAACAGAATTCTAAAGATTTGTTCCCATAGCTCTGTCTTATCTAAAATAAGTAATGTATCACTTACTCAAGAGATTTTTTTTCAGAGAGGTTGAAATATGCCATTGTTAAACCCCTCTATAAGAAAGGTGATGAGGGACGTCAATAATTACCAACCTGTTTCACTACTGACAATATATTTCAAAATTTATGGTAAGGTAATGTATTCTAGAATAGTATACCACCTGAGCAGCTATAATATCCTCTGTAAATCACAGTTTGGATTTCAAAAGAGTTACTCTAGCAATACTGCCAATTACACATTCACTGACCATATATTACAGGAATTAAATAATGAAATAGCATCAGCTGGTATTTTCAGTGACCTATCTAAGGCATTAAACTGTGTGAATCACAATATCCTCCTAGATAAACTGTGGTTTCATGGAACTGATAGTATAGCCAACCAACGGATAATGTCGTATCTAACCAACGGAATGCAGAAAGTTGTACTTAGCAATTCAACCAATGTGGTCAGGGGAGATTCATCTGACAGAAGTAATCACATATGGAGTTCCCCAACGCTCAATCTTATGTCCAACATTGTTCCTCATATTAGTAAACAATCTTCCACCTAATATACAAGAAACAGAATTTGTGATTTTTGCAGATGGCAATAATATTGTAATCAATCACATACAGCAACAGAAGAAATGGAAAACAATGTTCTTAACAGTGGAACTGACTGATTTTCTGTGAATGGTCTAACTCTCAATTTTAAAATGACACAACATATTCAGATCTGCACATCTGTGGGTACTACACCAATGATGAGCATAATAAATGGTGAAGAAATTATAGACTGGGTCCAAACTTCAAGATTTTTTGTGCCCATGTTGGTGAGGAATTAAACTGGAAAAAGCACATTTTGGAACTCATAAAACAACTTAATTCAGTAACGTCTGGACTTAGATTCTTTGCAAATTTTGGGGAGAGACAAACAAGCAAGATGATATGTTTTATACATTCACTCAACAATGTTGTATGGAATAACATTCTGGGGTTTAGAAAGTTTTCACCTCTCAAAACTGTGCTGTTAAGAATAATATGTGGTACTAACCCATAATCACCTTATAGACATCTCTTTAAGGAGCTGAGGATTTTTATTACTACTTTACAATTATTTATTCCTTCATGATGTTTGCTGTAAATAATCCACACTACTTCAAAAGAAACAGTAATGTACATATGAGGGGGCGTCAAAAAGTTTCTAATCCGAGATAGTTACCATAATGTCTTGTCCAAACAAACCACCTACTTTTATGGTGACCCTTTGTGGCTATGCAAGTCAAATTTCGCAGCTCCAGCTTTGCTAGTTTTGTCGCTAGGATGCATTGTATACTTTAGTGTAAGCAAAATGGCGATCTCAGTTGAAAGGAATGATGCCCAAGGAAATTGTGGAGGACATGTGGAATACACATAAGGACAATGCTCCTGGGTGTCCGACTTCAAACATGGAAGTACGAGTGAGAGGTCTGTCACCATTACCACTGATGAAACAGTAACTGCAATTCATGATACGATTTTGCAGGATCGTCAAACAACATTGCAGCACATTGAAACCACATTTGGAATCTCCCATGGGCATGCTGATGACACTGTTGTGGATGTTTTGGAAATGCAGAAAGTTTCATCTTGGTGGGTCTCAAAAGACCTGAATGCAGATCAGAGTCAGGAGCATGTGCAGTGTTGTGGAGAAATCATCTACCAATTTGAAGCGGGTGGGGATGGCTTTCTTGCAAGGTATGTGGCTATGGATGAAATGTGGGTTCACTACTTTGGTCCTTAGACAAAACAACAGTCACAACAATGGAAACATCCTTATCCCCTACCCCGAAAAAATTCCGGGTGCAAAAATCAGCCGGTAAGATGATGGCATTGGTCTTCTAGGATGCAGAAGGGGTAATTATGATGAATTACTTGCAAAAGGGTGCAACTATCAATATATCATACTATTGCACCCTCCTGCGCCATTTGAGCAAAGAGAGAAAGAAAAAAAGGCACAGAAAATTGGCATGTGGAGTTCTTTTGCAACAGGACAACGCCCTGGCGCACAAAGCCTTTGCAACACTGGAAACTCTGCATGGCTGTATGTTTGACTAGTTACATCATCTGCCATATTCGCCAGATTTGTCTCCATTGTAATTACAATGGAGGGTCAAAAAGTTTCTAGCCTAACAAATAAAGAAAGACAGAAATTTCATAACACCAATTTATTTTTCAATATAATACCCGTGCACATTAATACATTTGCAGGCAAGCCCAGGTTAACTTCTGCAAACAATTCAAATAAAAGGTCTTCGATTTTGAGTCCAACCAAGCGTTCACAGCATCAATCACTGTGTCCTCATTGTTAAATCATTGTTCTTTGAGGTCTTTTTTTCCCAAACCTAAAAAAATATCTCAAAGGACAATGACGACGCAGTGATTGATGCTGTGAATACTTGGCTGTACTTGAAATCGAAGACGTCTTATTTGATTGTTTGCAGAAGTTATCTGAGCATGCCTGCAAGTGTATTAGTGTTCACGGGTACTATATTGAAAAATGAAATTGGTGTTATGAAATTTCTGTCATTCTTTATTTGTTAGACTAGAAACTTTTCGACCCTAAATCGTATACAATACCAGAAGAAAAAATGACATTCCTTGCTACACATTAAGATTGCCATTAGTGCAAAAGGGGTGCACTATGCTGCAACTAACATATTTGATCACTTACACAGTGAAATTGTGGCAACACGCTCCTCGACATTCATGCATGCTCCTCACCTGCTGAAGCAGATGACACAAACGCTACAGCAGAAGACGTGTGGCAATGTGCTAAACTGTTTGTATGTAACAAGCACTCTAGCATGGCATAGATTCTCTCCCCAGCCACCTCTTTGCTGTAAGTAGGTTCAGAGGCCTTAACCACATGACTGATACTTCCGGCATGGACACTGAGCAAGTGACACCTCAGATACCATCGGTGAGTGATTTGTGCAGTATGTAATCACCCAAAAACAGAACTTAATGGTCTCCCACATAGTGCTCTGAGATATGTGTATGAGCATTCAGAAAACCTATGTACCAGTAGGTTGGCTTTGTGTGACTATGCAGCAAGAGCATTGCAGGCTACTTGCATTATCTTGGAGAACCAGTGGGTCTACCCCTTTTATACAACCGGGAACCCATGGCCCCATTGCCCAGACAGTTATTCTGGATGTCACATCGGGCATTGTGGAGTATATGTTGGCTGTTTGAACACCCCTTCATGTAAACTGATAATTAGACGCATGTGCCACATATCTATTCCATTATTACCTCTCACCTTCACCTGAGATTGTAGACTCATGTGGTAAGAGACTTGTACCCTTTGATTTCTTATGTATATGTAGATTTAATTTGTACACTGCTGTAGTGTGCAAACTCCACACCCCTTTTTGTGAGTAGAGATAATCACTGTGCCTTTCCTGTAATGGTAGCTAAGTGTTGAGTAGTCTTTAATGCAGTGTGCATCTAGCCTGCTAAAGTAGGTGGATAGACATGTTTTCAACCATTTGGTCTCACTAGGCTTAGAATATTGACGTTTTAAACCATTTGGTCTCACTAGGATTAGAATATTGTACCCCGTTTTCTTTCTATAGATGTAAGTTGTATGTAAATGTGACCTACATCTAATAATACTGGGATAAAAATATTGTACTTTATGTTCTCTCGTATAAATGTAAGTTAGATGTGTATGTCCCACATAATGTACAGGATCTCTTTCCCTATCCTGAGAAAATTAACTTTTTATGTTTGCCCATTTTGGCTGCATTAGTGGGGAAGTGTATCTGGCCTGGATATGACAACTGCATCGTCGTGTACATTTGTCCACCTCTGCATATTTGTATATTCTCCTGTCAGGATATTGGCATCAGCATTCTAGTATGTTAATTTGTTGTATAACCCTCTGCAGTAGGTACAGTTCATTCCAATAAAAGGACCATCTGTATGCAATGCATTTAAATTGTTTTCACTCCTTCCATACCTGACATGCCTACCCCTTAACAGTCAGCTTGTATAATAGTCACTAGCGATACAAGTGAGAAGAAAACTAATTCCCACAATCTAAAATATCTTACACAAGATAAAGTAAAATTTAAAACAAATTGAAAAATTATTGCCTTCACATCTCCTACTCCATAGAAAGAATTTCTGTTACTGTTATGTGTAAAGATGATGTGTAGGAATTACTAACTCACATCTGTAAATTAAAAATAAATAAACAAACTTATAAATGTTCATCACATAGCCATTGCATGTGGCCATATTCACAAATTAATTTGTGATGTGAATGTAAAATGAATCGTTCCCCATCATTACGATTTATCATGCAAATGATCCATGGCACATGAAACTAATTAACAAACAAACTACACCATAAGGTAGTGTGCATGATGGAATGTAATTCATACCAATATTAGCCACTTTATATCCTATCACATTTATGCACTCATCAAGAAAAAAAAAATGACAATGTATACACCTTGATACTAACTCTAATCTCTCTTAGCTTATTCTTATGATTCCCACATAAAATGAAAGGGCAGAACCATTATAGTCTTTCTCAAGAATCATTTGTCTAAACTTTCCTGATAAGGTTTCAGGGAAACATCATCACCTGTCTTCCTCAGATTTCCATTTTATTCCACTAAGCATCTATTTTGTAAAGATGTCATGAGTCTTCTATATGCCGTCACTAACACTGATTTCATATTTGACTTCATAGTAAATCACTTTGCTAGTCATATAAAGAATGAAGCACTATGGGGGAAAAAAAATAAAAAAGAAGAAGAAGAAGAAGAAGAAGCTGTATGTGATTGGTGTAGAAACACTAGAAGCTGATAATAAATTTAACACTACATCACATTACCATAAAAAAGGTTTCAAATATTTCCACAATTTGCCTAAACATGTAGAAAATTAAAACAACCTAAACAAATTTCTGGGTACTCACTTTATTCTTCATTTAAAAAATTGTAAATCTGATCAAAGATTTCCATTAAATTGTTTTATGATGAATTATACAGCATATATGTATATATATTTGTAACAACTGTGAAAGATAACATTTTAAAATGTAAACAATTGTTATACAGCATGATATTTACATGTGTTAAGATTATCTTGAAATGCAATCCAGAATATTTATTTAAGAAGTATATTATAAAAAGATTTGTAACTTTACATTTAATCTATATATACTAATGTGTTTTTACATGTTGACTTCTTATAATTCATACCAAAAATGTGCACACTGGCATATTACAAATTTTATCACATACATCTTTGGATATTTTCAATAACTGATACTGGTAACTGAAATAAATCAGACTTCACACAAGGTTTTAGCTTAACCCTGTATTTGTACAATCCTTTAGTGATATTTAAAAAGTACTGTAAAAATGTGATCAAGGGGATGGCATGTAGGAACTGCAAAAATGCAACCTTAGTGTAAAAAGACATATAGTAATTTCTATTCATAATGATTGCTTCCTCAGTGAAGACAGAAGTGAAGTATACAGAGTATTCTTTATTTATGTTATTAATATACTACAAAGTCTTATCAGTACAGCTGGAAACTGCAACAGTAAATTGCCAATGCAGTACAGTTATGTATTTATAAGAATGTTCACTGGCTTCTCAAATTATTTAAATCTTGATTAATTTGGTGGAAGGATTTGTACAGTTCCAAAATCTAATGCTACTTTGCACAATTCCGTTAGAGGGAAATACATGTTCTCAGAAGTAAAAAAATTAACAATCCATGTACTGTCTTTCCTGCTTCTGTTTTGGCACTTGTTCCTGTTAAGCAATATTCAGTCTGCTTAGTGTAGGACATAATTGGTGCTACTGCATCAACAGTGTCACACATATTTGCTCTTATGAGGGCATCGCATCGGAAGACTCTTCAACATCAATTAAACAAAGAGTCAGTCTTTAACATGAGACTCTGATCAGTTAAAATCAGGAAAGCATCTGGTACCCTTAAGTGACTCAGGAAAGAAAAAGCAATAAGCAACTGCAGAAGTAGGTAAATACCAATAAATGATAAAATAAATACAAGAAAAGCAGCAGATTTAATGGAACAGTAGTCACTTCATAGCAGTTCTGCATGTTATTACAAGTCAGCTTTACCCAGCTCAAGCTTGGTGAGAAGAGGCATACACTTATTGCAACTGCAGTGTGTCCTACAGCACCAAGATTCAAGCACCTGGCCTGCACTAGTGTGACAATGATACTGTCATAAGCATTAAAATTTCATTGCATCAACTATAAATATTACAGTATATCAAAGAAAAT
The DNA here is from genome assembly GCF_021461395.2 of Schistocerca americana. NCBI lineage: Eukaryota > Metazoa > Arthropoda > Insecta > Orthoptera > Acrididae > Schistocerca > Schistocerca americana. The sequence continues at coordinate 144,318,810 of NC_060119.1, read as the reverse complement.
ATTTTAGGCAGATGGAATGAAATTCGTGGAAATTCATTGTCAGGTAGTGGTACAATGAATAGGCAGCAGATAACAAGGTGTCTTGTACACTGAATAGTTTAAGGAGGGATGTATAAAGGGCACTCTGGTTACTCAGTATAAAGCACACTGAAGCACAAAAATAGGTAGGTGCACTGATCTCAACAGACTGTCAAAGATTAGTGCCATAATTTTGGTCCACGTGATAAACCAGTAAATAATTCATATTTGTCAAAAGTCATAAATGGGATACAGATGGTGAAGTTCATTTAAATAAATGCTATGTGTTTGTCAGCCATGTGAAAGTCTTTCAAATTGACATCACTTAGTGTGCTCAGATAGTGGTACAGAACTAAAAACATTATTTTTTGCAAGCATACAAAAGTATCTTTCCACCATAATGGTACACAAGCTTGCAAGGACATAAAGTGAAAAAGTGACACTTTCATTTTAGCATAGTGACAACTGTTTTAAGTGAAAAAAAGGAAAATTAATTTTATTTTCTCTCATAAATGCACTTTTATATTGTAGAAAATTACCTAAAATAAGTACGAAAACTATTATTTAAGTTGACCTAAAAATATTTTAATTGTTCATTAAATAAAACTAATGATGTGTAACTAACTATAAAGATATGGTAATTCTTTATATCAAAGAATATCATCTTATTTTGGCATCACAGATTTACCCCATAGAATTGCTTAAGGTATTGCAACAGATCTGAGAATGCTTATCTTTTTCTCCTCTCCTAGCAAATGAATAATGCAGTTGAGGAGCAAAAGCTGACTACATGGAGAAAGCAAAATCTAAAAGGTGCATTGCAACACATACACACACCAAATCTAACACAATCTATAAATCACCACTACTTATCACAAACAAACAAAAATGGTGATTTTCTCTTAAGTTCTGTGGCAAGAAGGTTATACACAGTTGAAATTTCAAGTGACTCGTATGTGTGACAAAATGAATGCCAATATTTATGATAAAAAAAGCACCGTCTTAAAACCAAGAGGAAAATGGAAAGTTAATAATCAGTACTTTCATCAATGAATTACACAAATGACAGTCATCAGTCACTTACACTGACATGGTTTTCTCACACAACTTCAACTTTTTTCCAAGTTATCTCATAACTATGTTCTTCAAAATAAGATTGCCCATTAATCACTCTTAGTTTGTTCTTGTCATTCATTTTACTAATTCTTTATACGGTAACAAGAGAGGAGTGTGACTGAAAACCGGAGATGAAACACTGTAACCAGTTACATCTAAGTTAACTCCTCTAAAATTTTCAAGCTTTATTATTTATTACACATGCCAGAATTCTAACTCAAATTTTAATACAGTACATATTTCATGCTGTACATTGTTTTGTTATTACAACAGAGTAGGTTGAATTCTTTAAGTAAAAGACAAATATCTCCACCATTTGAATCATGTGGGATAGGTCAATGAAGTACTACAGGCACAGACCAGCTGAAAATTAAACATATTCCAGTTTTTTATACTGATCTTTAGAAGACATTTATTCCACAACACACTAACTGAAAATGATGCCACTGTCTGATTTATATGACCTTCCATAAAATATCAAAATTTGTAGTTTGCCTACTGTTATTAGCTTGCAATTAATGAAGGCCTCTCATGGAAAACAGGACCAAATTGAAGAAAAATGAACTTCTACAGCTTTTGATGTGGTATCTCTACAGTCTCTATTATGATGTCATACATGTATAGAATCTAACAAGGAGCAGTTATCTATTCGTTTCCAGTGACATTTTCACTTAAAAAATAGAAATAACAATAATAATAATAATAAAACTTCAGGGAATAAGTCCTATATATATGTCTTTCTTTCAATAAACATTTTCAATTAAACAAAACCACTCAAAGATGGTTAATGTATGGACTTGGAGTATGTCACAGAATGTGTCGGTGATCCTCCTGTTCATATCTAGCCTTCTATCATTGCATAAATTCTGTACGACTTTTAGGCAGGTTTCTATTCAGTCTCAAATAACCAATGCATGTGCAAGCCAGAAAGTACACAGAAATGAGTGTAAGAAAAATACTGAAAATATGTTGTATGAGATGATATAGTTCACAGAAATGATATTTCAGTGACTTACACCATTCAGCTCAATTTAAAAATCTCGTCTCTAGCAAACAAACAACAGTAAATTGTGCAGAATAACAAGATATGCCAATTACTTCCAACTGCAAACGCCAAAAGGTAAAATGTATCAAAATTATGTGATTTTTACAAGGAGTTTTCGGTACATGATATACAAAAGCTTTACAGTAAAACAATGATTTGGTTATTTGCCTAATTTAGTAAATACAATGCACAGTATCTAAATCACTTATTGAAAATAAGTAATTCTTTGTTAACAATCAGGATGTTTGGAAATACATACAATAGAATGAGGGAACTCGTTCTTAACCCTGGAGTACTTAAATCTACCATACTTAGGCATAAATTACCTCATACTCAGAAAAATTTTTATGAAATTTATACAGAAATGTAGACTGTCGGTAACAGTTTCTCCAAACCAAAATAACTTTTCTCAAGGAGCAACACAATTTCCTCATTATTTTTTAACAATGGTACCATATCTCAAATGATCACAGACCATGATTACATTTTAGAGAAAACCAAACTTTATGTTCAGAGATTTCAATTCTGAGTCTACTCCAGCATGTACTAGAATGGTTTTCTGAAGTAACCAACACAAATTTCCTTGTCAGATCTCAAGTATGCAACAGGAAAGATCTCTAGTAATTTCAGTATTAAAAACCAATTCAAAAGTGGATCTTCATGGAATAACAAATTTCTGGCAAGAATGTCATATTTTTCTTGGAGAATGTTTTCCACTGTTTCACTCACAAAACTTACATCAGGTATGTGGAGTCCAGTTTCTAAACTCTCTGAAGAGCTTCAGCACACATAGGCCTATACTCTTCCTCTATTGCCACAATACATAAATACTATGTTCTTCAAACAATAATGCATATCAGTTTAACCAGCAGCACTATTTTTGCCCCTACTGTATTTTATCAACAATTTTGTAATCTTCATTTCAATTATTCATTACATAATGCTTTTGCTGTTTCCACTTTCAGAACCGCTCTAATATACATTTAAGTGAACTATTATTCCTGAACATGATGTGCGTATTACTCAAATTTTATTTTACAACTGGGCTGAGATTCTGTTGGTCACATAAATTCTTTTATTATACTTATATGTAATTTCACATGGAAACAAAATTATTTTGAAAGGTGAAGTTTTACATGCCCTTTCAATAAAGCAGCCCCAAATTAGACTATGAATATTTGTTCTGCCTGTTTGTATTGACAGGGGCATTAAAACACGAAGAGTAACCACTAGTCCAGCAGCACTGCTGCATGGAGGCAGCAGTTAGCACAGGCAAGGGTGGTGCTATCGCTGTAGGAGTACTAGTTATTCTTCATGCTTTAATGTCCTTGATAATGCATACTCATAAAACGAATACTGTACTAGTAGAATTTGGGAAATCTATATCAAATGTGCATCCAAAATTCTGCCTTAAAAATTCTTTGTTTGTAACGGAAAGAAACTGGCTTTTCCTGTTGAAACTGGGCATTGCATGAAAGACACGACAAGCACTATTTGTTTGGGCTGCCTCCAGCTACACATTGGAAAAAGCAAATTGCAAATATCTGCCAAAACATAAGAGAAAATGTGCCTGATGACTTTTAGGAGGAACACCCTGCATATTTATTTCATGTGTCTAATCTTTCCCGCCTTCCTCCCTGAGCATGGAACTAATAATTCTGAATGCTAGAATTAGTTTTTCCAGTTTTAAATGTGTTAATCAGCATTACTGGAATTTTGTCTCCAGTAAGTAAGAACAGATTGTAATTTTGTCATATCACTGCCTTATGTGATTAATCTAACTCACAATAAATGAAAAACATGGCATTTACTGTGTCATGCTGAACAACCTCCATCAGCAGTGACAGCAGCAGTGGATTTCAGAGAAATTGTTAAGTATGGAAATAAAATTTGTGAAGCAGAAGAAACGCAAGAAAAAGCAGAAGAAACTTCAGGTCAACATCACTCTATACTTCCATGAAAGCACGGACACCATATATAAATTATTAATAGTCATCAATCAGGTTTCTCTCATCTCTCCATGGTTTATACACTAGGGGGTATGGAGAAAAAAATTAAATGTTACTACTTAATTAACAGTAATGTGTAAAGATGTTCAGGATATAGCAATATTATGAAAAGATAGTTGCTACTCACCATATAGTGGAGATATTGAGTGACAGATAGGAACAAAAAGACTGTCAGTAAATGAGCTTTTAGCTAACAAGGCCTTCATTGAAATAGACAACACACAGACACGCACTCATGCAAATGCAACTCATACACACTTCAGCACAGTCTCACTGGCCTCAGCAGCCTGTGGTAATATATGTGAGAGTTACATTTGTGTGAGTGTATGGTGGGTACGCTGTCATTTTCAGCGAAGGCATTGTTGTCCAAAAGCTCACTTTATGACAGTCCTTTTGTTGTGCCTATCTGTGACTCATCATCTCCTCTATATGGTGAGTACCAATTATTCTTTTCATAATGTTACATTCCATGCTAGATTTTCCCTTGTTTGATGTTCAGAATATCATATTTTGTAGATGAATATTGAGATAAATCATGAAAAATTCATAACCTGACTAAACACAGAAAAATCTTTCACGTAAGGATTGAGTGACATACAGCCAAGGTAGAATTTTTAACATTTGTACCTCATACATATTTAAATAAGGAAATAAGGCAAATAAATTAATTATAAAGTGTGCTCCTTCAATTATACACTGAGAAGAACTGAAGTGAAAGCAATGAAAAGAAAGGGCCTAATAAAAATATCAGGACAGGTTACAAAAGTTTCACTGATGACGCTGCCCTTCTCACTGAATGTAAAGAATCTACAAAATAAATGTGGAATGTAATGAGCACACTTCTCAAAGAAACACTAACTTACCAATGAACAAAAGAAAATAATGAAGAAACAAAGAAGTTGAAACTTTCTGGCAGATTAAAACTGGGAGTTGAAACTGGGACCTTAGCCTTTCATGGACACATGTTCTAACAAGCACAACTCACAATCTGCCCTCACAGCCCTGCTCCACTGTACCTCTTCTCCTACCTTCCAAACTTCACAGAAGTTCTCCTACATACCTAACAGGACTATGACATCTAGAAGAAAGGATATTGTAGAGAAATGGCTTACCCACAGCCTAGGGGATTGTTTCAAGAATGAATTTTACTCTGTAGCAATGTGTGACATGATTTGAAACTTTCTTGAAGATTTAAACCATGTGGTGAACTGGGACTCAACCTGCGTCCTTTGCCTTTTGCCGCAAGTGCTCTACAAGGTCGCCAGGCATGCTTTGATAGCTGTCAGTGGAATGCTTGCCAGTAAAGTTTATAGTGAAAGGGTGATGAGTTATTTTACTACAGGCTAGTAATGATCACAAAGATCTGAGAAATCAAACTGTGCAAATAGTGTCAACAGACTGGGAAATACTGTCAATAGCTTCACAGTGAAACTAATGATTTTTCAGTATTTTAATCAAAAGGAAGAATAAAATATACCTGTTTGACACATTTCACATTCTTAAAGATTCTCCTGCATGCTACTACATGCAGAATATTTTGTGTAAGGCGTTGGGGAAGTCTCACACAAAAATGCATTTTCTCTTATTATTTTCACTTACAATATTGATAATTTGGTTTTCATACTTCCCATATCTTAGCTGCACAAATCCCATGGCAGTTATTTAAAAATACTGGGTTCTGAACAATAACTGTGAACCAATAACAGTACAAAAATATTCCATGGCTTTCTCACTGACTGACAAATGGAATGTTTTAATTTTTAAGTCATTCTCATGGCTTTTCTAATGTTAAAAATAATGAGAAAAGGACAAAAAAGGCTATTTCTTTCCAACATAACACATAATTTTGTAACATGTCTGGAATTTTGGTGTTAGTACACAGCAAAATTATATTTTAATTACGTTATAATAAAATACATTTATTGGGACTGAAATCTGACAGTATGCTATTGCTCTGGCTCCACACTGAAATCAACATAAAAATGTGACACAAATTTTTATGAGAGCTGTCAACTGGCTTCACAGTCACAACTCCCCTTGTTGTAAAACTCTTAAATGTTATATATTTGAAAAAGAGGGTAGTGGTTCCTCGATGTTTGTTCCAGTGGGAATGCACAAATATCATCCAAACTACTACGGAAATCAGAATTTGTGAGTAGTGAGTTTAATGGACTAGGGAGGCTGCATTACAGCATGTGATAAGTTGGAAATTTGAGTCAGTCAGGGACCATGTCCAGATGGCCAATGTGGTTAAGGCAACCATTCGTGAGAAGCGTTACATTGGGTTCGAGTCATGCTCGGGGACAAATTTTCAACTTTCTCCACTGCGTTACCGCAATGCTCTTGGTGGCTAGCTGTCAATTTCCCACCCATCCTTTCTCTTTCCTTTACAGTTAAATATTATCTCCTCAAACAGAAGTGAAGCCTTTCTACACACTCATATTCTTTATAGGTTTGTCCTGCTTCTAGCACTTTATTAATAGCAGTTATCTCATACAGAACTGAAATTTCATTTTAAAGCAAGATAAGAATACAGTGGAAGTACTATTACCATGTAATTGTACAAAATTGTGCGTAGTTTTTGTGATTGTTTGAGTATCTTAGGTAATTTTAAAAAATCAACATATATATTCATTGTCTGTATGTACAACAAGGCCTAAAACATTTGTGTGTTCATCAAGGGCAAATATAATACACAAGTGACATATACTGCACATCTTAATACTATTAAATGAAAAAAAGATAATATTAACTATTTCTGTTCTTGCCAAAAAAATAAATTGCACTTAACCACAAAAAAACTCAATTCTTTCATTTCAGGTAAATAATTCCATTTCACAAATTTTCCCACAACAGCTATACACAAATTTAGAGTATTTTAACTTGCATATTCAAACGTTCTTGCATGCTATCAACAATCAAAATGAAATAGCCTGAAGTTTTTCACAAATTACTTAGTGCTAATTATAAAATAGAGGAAATGCGCCCATTTCTTTGGCATTACAACTCATTTTCTTTTGTTTTATTTTTATGTTTTGCCACTTAACTGTAAATAATAATATATATGTAACTGTTCACAGAACAGAAATAAGCTTAATATTTGTAATACACATGATGTTTTTAAATGCATAAGAATAGTCAAGTCGTGCACAAGAATGTATACACTGACAAGTGAAAATTTGAAAGAAAGGCTAGTGTCTGAACACAGGAAACTTCTGTCATGGACATGAGAGACTGGAATACGTAAATAATACTTGTGCAATAACAATCATTTAAATGAAAAGCATGAGGGAACTTGTCAAAGTGATAGTTCCCATCTTTCCATTATAGTCATTCTGTATACTGGTACTCTCAAATATGCAAATCTACACTGAAAATGAGGTATAAAATGAGTCAACAGACAGTTAGCTTATCAAATGCAATCTCAGCTATCAGTTTTACTGCACAAGTCACAAACAATTCACAAAACTTCTTCCTGTGTTGATGCAAACTATTTCTCTTGACGATGCATAAAAATATTTGTCAAACAGGTAGAAAATTCAGCATATTTCCAGCCACACTATTTTAGCCAACAAGAGATTCACTCATTTCATGGAAGTCTATAGATGAGAAAATCAAAGCATTCTCTCAAAGTAAACTATATCATGATATCAGTACTATGATGACTCATTGCACAAAGAGGAATGACTCAAGCTTCTCATTTAGAAGTTCATAGGTTCATTTTTAGCTTACAGCCTTCTCATATGAGGGTGGAGGCGACTCATCACCAGGTGGATGTGGTCTCTGCTGAACTGGTAGCAGAACTGCAACATGGTAGGGTGGGGGAGGTGGTTCGGGAACTTGGACTGTATTTGACGAAGGTAAGGCAACCACTTGCCTTTCAGCCACTTCTTGCTGAACTGTCACACTCGTTGTTTCAACAGGACGTTCACGAGTCTGGTGGACAGGTGTTGCTGATGAAGAAGTTGCTACAGCCTGGGCAGATTGGACATGAACAGCACTTGATGCTACTGCAGCTGAAAGTAATTCCCGGGTCACTCTTGATCGACACAACGACACAGTACAACCTGCGAGCAGGAACACAACCAGCAACGAACAGAACACCAACACCTCCAGCCCAGTACCATGTACTCCCTGCAATAAACAAGGGAAAAAGTGATTTCACATACACAACAGAAATGAGGATGTGGCAAAATTTACTCTGCAGGCTTTGTGGGTCTTAATTTAGACAAAACTGTTTGTTAAATTTTAAAACTACACAAAATTCTTGGTTTTTATTAAATAAATGATGCAGTGCAGCTCCACTTTGCTGAGGAATCTGTAAAAGGATCCTGTGAATGCAGAGTCTGAATCAGGATCAGAATCTTCTGATTTTGATTCACCTTCTGTTATGGAATCAGACCCTTCCAGAGATTCTGTAACAAACTGAAATTTCACTGCATCTGAGTTATGGAATTTTAGGTGTGGGTTAATGATCTTAATACTTTTTTTTCTACAGCATAAAGAGAATGCAAAATTATCACTTTAAAGTATATTTACTAATTCATTTCTAACATCTTTCCATTCCCACAACCTGACAGCAAGCTAACATTTTATAAAGTGCATTCAATGAGTAAGCAAAAAATTGATACCAACAAGCTCAGAGACAGAATTCGAAATTTACTTATGAGTTACCAAAATTTTAACACTGGACCGAGGCTTACACACACACACACACACACACACACACACACACACACACACACACACACAGAGAGAGAGAGAGAGAGAGAGAGAGAGAGAGAGAGAGAGAGATTGCAAGAAAAGTTCCTTTACTTAGCTTTTAGTCACGGTTGTACCTTATGAATAGAAGTTGTATTCCATCTTTATTTGATTACATTATTAAGGATACATAAAACAATTGTGAGACACATAATCAACTGATTGCATTTTTCTTCAGAAGTAAGAGTTTTTCTTGACTTGACGAAGCTGATTTGTAATACCACCATGTAAAATTTCTTGTAAAGCTTAGAGCAGCATATGTTAACTGAAATAATACTCACAAACACATAAATAACTTGTCTAGAAAGCTCTCAACCATATGCTATGGTTTAAGAATATTAAAGTCAACAACAAACAAAACAACAGTGCTGCAGGCATATTCTGTGTAATTCCACTCTCACTGCTTCTATATGGGATCATTTTCCAAGGACACTTAACTTATAGCATAAAGGTTTTTAGAAATAAAAAAAAAGAGCTCTACAAATAACTTATGGGCTTAAAAAGAGATAGCGTCCTGTAGTCTTATTTTACTGAGCTTGATGGTATGAATGTTCCAAGTTTATTCATTTGCCTTATTCGCTAGAGACTACCTCTTGAAAACAAGCAAACTACCACAGAACAAAAATGAGCACAACTATTGAACCAGAGGGGAATCAAATATATATCAAAAACATCACAGAACAACAGGCTATCAGAGGAGCATAATTAACATCAGTGTAATATTACATAATAAGATACCTGATAGAATAAAAATTGCTGTGTATCAAATATTTAAAATTAAACTAAAGGCATTTCTAATAAAGCACTGTTTCTATTCTGTAAAAGAATTTCTGAATATATAACAAAAAACTTAATTAAATTATAATAACAAGTAGCAAATTTTAATTTGCCTACTAATTGCAAATACTATGTATTATTGCAACTTTTCTTTGACCTGTCCAATATCAATTGTACAGCTCGTGCTGTATGATAAAACTGGACATATAAAAAAAATCAATAAATCATAGAAGCAATATAGGGAGAAAAGAGTGATCTGGGCTAGGCTAGATGTCTAATTACGTAAAAACTGAAATGAAACTTAAGATCATCATGATGTTGTTGTTGTTGTGGTCTTCAGTCCTGAGACTGGTTTGATGCAGCTCTCCATGTTACTCTATTCTGTGCAAGCTTCATCTCACAGCAACTACTGCAACCTATGGTACATACTTCTGCATCTGTTTAGTGTATTCATCTCTTGATCTCCTCCTACAATTTTCACCCTCCACGCTGCCCTCCAATACTAAATTGGTGATCCCTTGATGCCTCAGAATATGCCCCACCTTCCTTCTCCTAGTCAAGTTGTGCCACAAATTTCTCTTCTCTCCAATTCTATTCAATATCCCCTCATTAGTTATGTGATCTACCTATCTAATCTTCTGCATTCTTCTGTAGCACCAAATTTTGAAAGCTTCTATTCTCTTTTTGTCTAAACTATTTATCGTCCACGTTTCACTTCCATACATGGCTACACTCCATACAAATACTTTCAGGAACGACTTCCTGACACTTAAGTCTATTCTCAATGTTAACAAATTTCTCTTCTTCAGAAACGCTTTCCTTGCCATTGCCAGTCTACATTTTATATCCTCTCTTCTTCGACCATCATCAGTTATTTTGCTCCCCAAATAGCAAAACTCATCTACTACTTTAAGTGTCTCATTTCCTAATCTAATTCCCTCAGCATCACACGACTTAATTCGACTACATTCCTTTATCCTCATTTTGCTTTTGTTGATGTTCATCTTATATCCTCCTTTCAAGACACTGTCCATTCCATTCAACTGCTCTTCCAAGTCCTTTGCTGTCTCTGACAGAATTACAATGTCATCGGCAAACCTCAAAGTTTTTATTTCTTCTCCATGGATTTTAATACCTACTCCGAATTTTTCTTTTGTTTCCTTCACTGCTTGCTCAATATACAAATTGAATAACATTGGGGAGAGGCTACAACCCTGTCTCACTCCCTTCCCAACCACTGCTCCCCTTTCTTGTCCCTCTACTGTTATAACTGCCATCTGGTTTCTGTACAAATTCTAAATAGCCTTTCACTTCCTGTATTTTACCCCTGCCACCTTCAGAATTTGAAAGAGAGTATTCCAGTCAACATTGTCAAAAGCTTTCTCTAAGTCTACAAATGCCAGAAACGTAGGTTTGCCTTTCCTTAATCTCTCTTCCAAGATAAGTCGTAGGATCAGTATTGCCTCACGTGTTCCAACATTTCTACGGAATCCAAACTGATCTTCCCCGAGGTCAGCTTCTACTAGTTTTTCCATTCGTCTGTAAAGAATTCACGTTAGTATTTTGCAGCTGTGACTTATTAAACTGATACTTCAGTAATTTTCACATCTGTCAATACCTGCTTTCTTTGGGATTGGAATTATTATATTCTTCTTGAAGTCTGCGGGTATTTCGCCTGTCTCATATATCTTGCTCACCAGATGGTAGAGTTCTGTCAGGACTGGTTCTCCCAAGGCTGTCAGTAGTTCTATTGGAATGTTGTCTACTCCCGGGGTCTTGTTTCGACTCAGGTCTCTCAGTGCTCTGCCAAACTCTTCACGCAGTATCATATCTCCCCTTTCATCTTCATCTACATCCTCTTCCATTTCCATAATATTGTCCTCAAGTATATCGCCCTTGTATAGACCCTCTATATACTCCTTCCACCTTTCTGCTTTCCCTTCTTTGCTTAGAACTGGGTTTCCATCTGAGCTCTTGATATTCATACAAGTGGTTCTCTTTTCTCCAAAGGTCTCTTTAATTTTCCTGTAGGCAGTATCTATCTTACCCCTGGTGAGATAAGCCTCTACATCCTTACATTTGTTCTCTACCATCCCTGCTTAGCCATTTTGCACTTCATGTCGATCTAATGTTCGAGACGTTTGTATTCCTTTTTGCCTGCTTCATTTACTGCATTTTTATATTTTCTCCTAATAAAGTTTGAAAATTCCTCTGTTTTTCCACATAACTGTCATTTTGGTCAATGCAGTTTTGTAAATGCTAGTGCAGTTTTCATATGTTCATGTTTTACCACCTCATAACAATGTCAACGGCTGGACCTCAGCTCTCACTCTGTCACTGCTCCTCAAGCATCTTTTCACTAAATGTTCTTCCAATTTATTAAATAAATGGTAGTCATTAGTTTCCATGTCTGGAATATACTACTGCAGGCAGTTGATGACCTAACCAAACTCTTCCAGGTGAGTGACAATTTGACAGGTGATATGGAGCAAGCTTTGTCATGGAGAAGACTTACACTCTTGCTTCAATCCTTCTTCGCCATCTCTATATAAACTGTCTGAATTGCCTAAGTGTCTTACAATATCCAATGTCAACTATTGCAGTCTTTTACTCCGAAATACAGTTTTTACGACTTTCGCTGCACAGTGTTTGTCTGAATTTTTGAGGCCTGGGCAAAGGGGAATACCAACACAATACCAACGACGCTGCAATACAGTCAATGGTTGACCTAAAACAACTGAATTCCTATATATGTTGTTTTCGTCTCCAAAGCCCTAAATAAATTCATCAGAAGAGCCAATGCACATTCCTTTGTGGCATCATCTGCACACTCCTTCTCATGTTCCACCTTTCCAGTCAAAATCAGAAACCAAAATGCAAGAGATCACCAAATGAGATCCCCAAATTTTGACTCATGATTAGTTCAACATTCAAAATTTTCTCATCAGACTATGATGGTCTCCTTACTTCTTTCATTGTCATGAATTTCAGTGCAACCAGACATGAACTTCCTACATCACTTGTGGACATTTACTCATCCAGGTGCTTTCATTAGCTGGTGATGAATTTTGATAGGATTAATACCTTTTTCCATTCAGAACCTTAAGTTCAGCATATACTTCAAATGCGGCGGAGTGGCAAGCAAGAGATTAATTACAGACAGTTGTAGAGCCAAGAATGAGCATCCCATGCTGAGTGATGGCTTGTCTGGGATTGGGGAAAGTGACAAACATAACTGTGTGACCAGCAGCCGTGAAAACAGTTCTTTTGCAAATCAAACACTTTGCAGACCTTACCTGAACCATTTTCAAAGAGTTTCCTGTCTACAAATGTTCAGTTTCAACTATAAACTTCACATCCGGTACAGTTCTCTTCTTTTGGCACACACAATCCTTTGTCAGTCTTGCAAACGTGATGACCTCATATTTCAGTTTCTTCATAGAGGATGTTTCACAATTCATGTTACACATTTCTAGAGGTTGCAGAGGGGCTTCATAGATCAAGTTTAACATGGGAACCGATGTCTGGAAACATCATCCAACAACAGTAGAGGGCATCAAAGTTACTGATGTCAGTGGCTGTAAATGTATGTACACACAGGGTGATTCTGTGATGATGTTACAAGCTTTCTAGGATGATGGAGAAGGATAAATGTATCAATATGAGTTAACGGTTCCTGTACCAGAAATGAATGAATAGAAAGTTGGAAGTGAAAATTGTTCTGATACCTCTGACAGTGGAATACATGTACTGGTACTGTTAGTGCTAAGATTGCAGGGTAGGAAACTTTCAGAAGTGGTAGCATGGACACAAACAAGAAATAATGTCTAGTAACCATGGGCGCCAGACTGCATACCTTAGAGCTATGAGCACTTCTTCAATAGAGGAGGCATATTTCACACTAGAGATGAACAACTGCTCATAGCTCCTCAGGTATGCATTTTAGAGCCCATGTTTATTGGACATTTCTCCCTCTGAAAAGTTGCCTGTGCTACAAGCTTAGCAACAACAGTACGACTACACGTATTCCACTATCAGAAGTATTAACACAGTTTTTGCTTCTAACTTTTGATTCATTCTCTTTCGGTACAGAACCCTTACCTCCTTCTCCATCATCACAGAAAGTTTGTAATGTCGTCATGAAATTACTCCATATACACATACATTTACAGGTGCTGGCACCTACAACTCTGACGCTTTGTAGCATCACTGGATGACGTTTCTGGACATCGGTTTCTATGTAAAACTTGATCTACTAAGACCCCTCTACAACCTCTACAAGTGCGTAACATGAATCGTGAAACACCCTGTATGTTAAATCCAGTAATGTATGCACAGCCATAATCTCTGAGTCATTGACTGCTGTGGTGTCCTTCAATAAAACAAGTTTCTTCATTTTAACATCATCATTCTTGCAAATTATACAACAACCTTGCAGTTTACTGAGGAGTGGTAGAGTAAATACCACTATACAGAACACAATAATGGAAATCATGTACGAATATTTTAAAAAAGAAAACTTCTCAGTTTACTCAGTCATCCTCCTAAATCATCAATGATCTTTTCAAGCATATCTAGCTTCCTTAAGACTACCTGGACGACTGCCAGAAGAATTCTCTCATGTGACGTCTTCAAGACAAAAGTATTATGGTTGAATGTTTCTTTTTCCAGTTCTGATCTCTACTGCACTGAACTGCAAACCTAATCTGTCACTACACTGTAGATTTCTTATAACTTGGTTGTTCCATTTTAGTTATCAGTAAGTTTCAGAGATTCTTTTTCTGTGATCCTGGGATAGAAACGCCGAGGAAAACTTCACATGGTATCAAAGTCATGAAACATTACTTCACTTGGACAAAAGTGGGATGGAAACTGAGTATGGTCTTTCTTAAGGACCCATCCCAGCATTTGTGCAATATATTCAGAGAAACTGCAAAAAGCTACAGCAGGATGACTGTGTAGGAATTTGAATATCACTCTTCCTGATTTCAATACCAGTGTGATATTCAAGCCATTTCAATTGTTGATCTTCTGCACAAAATATTATTGATTATCAAGAGAGAAATATGGCTGGGTTCTTAAAAATGAATCTTGTCACTCATAAACTGGAACTGTAATGTAATAGACTTAGCTTCTCTACATATCGTGTTGAAAAATGCTAGCAAAAAGAAATATTCAAAAAAGATAAAACAAGTTTCTTTCATTTGGAAAGTAGTAAAAAAGGAGAAGAACAAGGAAGAGAAACAAAAGGACAGAAAGGGAACAAGAAAAAGAAACAAGAGGATCTCTGCTAGTCTACATCCAACAGATGTTCAGTAGCTATGAAACATCTGACAATTCAATTCATTTGTATAATGAGGATCAGGAACCATTCAGCTTTAGGTGGAATGCAGATTGTGGACAAGCACACACTAAGATCAGATACTGACAAGCTATGTTTTAATCTTTCATTATCCTGCCTTGACATGCCAACATTTGAATGCCCCCCTCCTGCACACACACACAGGCAATCAGACACAACATGTACCAACTGCTAAGTGGTTGTCAAGACAGAAGACTAAGAGAGTAGATGGATAGAGGAGGGGAAGAGTGGAGCAGTGGAAAGAGGAGGGAGTGATGGGGACAAGGAGGAGTTAGATAAATATTTTGGAGTGGGACCAGAAAAGGCCCTCAGCAACAATGGTGAAACTATGGATTATTAGTATTAATATCTGGTGGCTGTAATTAACATACAGTTCTCCGAAGGTTGCAGTGCAGGCTATATATATCATAGGATATTGAAACGTCGTAAGTAGTGACCAGATTTACGAGGTGCTATCCAAAATTTTCGGGACTGGTGCTGCCATCTGTTGAAAACCTTACCTTTGGACTAATGGTCACCATCACCCTCGAAGTAGTTCCCAACCACACATACACACTGGTCCCAGTGCTTCTGCCACTGGTCAAATGTTTTCTGGATGTCCTGTTCTTTGAGGGTGTTTACCACCACCAACAATGCTTCTTGAACCCTCTCTAGAGTGTCGAACCGACAGCCATTCAACTCGAGTATCAGTTTTGGGAACAGTACGAAGTCGCAAGGTGGTAAATCTGGCGAGTACGGTGGGTGGGGTACAACCACCATGTTGTTTTTTGCCAAAAAGGTCCTGGTGAACAAGGACGTGTGACAGGACATGTTGTCGTGATGCAGTAGCCAGTTTCCTCGATGCCAAAGTTCGGGCTGTCGTCGCCACACATTTTCACAGAGCCGTCGCAAAAGGTCACAGTAGTATGTGGAATTCACTGTTTGGTTGGGTGGGACAAATTCTTTGTGCACAATCAAAGAAAACGATGACCATGGTCTTCATTTTGCTCTTCACCTGTCTCGCTTTTTGATCTTGGAGAGCCCGGGCTCTTCCACTGGGACGATTGTTGCTTTGTCTCTGGGTCATAACCGTAAATCCAGCTCTAGTTGCCGTTGATAACCCGTGACAAGAAGGTTGGATCATCAGATGCAGTCTGACAAAGGTCCGTGCACACTTCAATACGCTGTGCCTTCTGATCGGCAGTCAAGATCCTTGGCACAAATTCTGTGGCTACACAATGCATGCCCAATTCATCAGTCAACATTTGTTGACATGTCCCATACCCATACTCACTTCACCCAGAAGACCTCGAATGGTTCGACATCGATCCACACGAACCAACTTTTGAATTCTGGCAACAATGTCTGGTGCTGTGCACCTAATGGGCCTTCCAGTGTGAGCATCGTCTTCGATGTCTGTATGGCCGGCCCCGAACCGAGCGTGTCACTCAAACACATGCGTACGGCTCATGCTCTGTCCCTCAAACACTTGTTGAATCACTGCAAGGGTCTCCGTAGCACTTTTCCCGAGATTCACACAGAATTTGACACACACACACACACACACACACTATTTTGTTCACAGATCCATCATAAAATTGCCACACACCAAACACAGAGTATTACGGAAACCACTGCGGATACGCAACCCGTCCTCCCAGCTGAGTGCCATTCTGCACACTGACTCATCAGATATGCAGCTCTTGCCACCTAGCGGTGCAAAGATCTACTACTCCTACTTTCCAGAAGGCAGCACCAATCCCGAAAATTTTGGGTTCCACCTCGTATGCATTTGCATGTTGCATATGCATTTGCATATTTGGCTCCTTTTCACAGGTTTTGCATATTTTAACTAATAACTAGTGACGATGCATATTTTCACTCTATGTTTACAATATTTTAAAAATTTAGACATGCAGTCTCTAGCTCCATCTAGTTTTGATGTCTCACAGATCGACTGTCACCTAGAACTGCATGCAATCACTAACCAAGAAGCCACTGCCTAGGCCTTTACAAATGTCTGCTTGTGTCTGTGTATGTGCGGATGGATATGAGTGTGTGTGAGAGTGTATACCTGTCCTTTTTTCCCGCTAAGGTAAGTCTTTCCGCTCCCGGGATTGGAATGACTCCTTACCCTCTCCCTTAAAACCCACATCCTTTTGTCTTTCCCTCTCCTTCCCTCTTTCCTGATGAGGCAACAGTTTGTTGCGAAAGCTTGAATTTTGTGTGTATGTTTGTGTTTGTTTGTGTGTATCGACGTGCCAGCGCTTTCGTTTGGTAAGTAACATCATCTTTGTTTTTAGGTATATTTTTCCTATGTGGAATGTTTCCCTCTATTAATTCATATATATATATATATATATATTTCATTTGGTAAGTCACATCATCTAACAAAGATGATGTGACTTACCAAACGAAAGTGCTGGCACATCGATAGACACACAAACACAAACATACACACAAAATTTAAGCTTTCGCAACAAACTGTTGCCTCATCAGGAAAGAGGGAAGGAGAGGGAAAGACGAAAGGATGTGGGTTTTAAGGGAGAGGGTAAGGGCTCATTCCAATCCCGGGAGCGGAAAGACTTACCTTAGGGGGAAAAAAGGACAGGTATACACTCGCACACACACTCATATCCATCCGCACATACACAGACACAAGCAGACATTATATATATATATAAGGGTATTACACAGTTTCTACTGCTCCTGCAAGCTGATGAGCAACCTGCACTGGAACATAATGGCATGGATTCTTCATCAGCATCACCACCCTAAGGAAATTTCGCCAGGTGGGAAAACAAAAGGTGAAATCTAATGTAAAATTTGAACTAGCCATCTGAGGATGAACCTGTCAGTTCGAAACCGGTAATGGCGCTGCTTAAGTTAATAATTAGCACTGTAAAAAGTGGCTAATTGCTGTAATCTTCTGTGTAAGAGTCAAACTATAAATATGAAAAATTAACCTTGAAGCTTGGTCTTTTATAGCAAGTCTTACCTTTTAAGACATGTCAGATACAAATGTGAAAGTTAAATTTTAAGTAATGGCATAAATGGCTGGTCTTTTCTGCCCATAATTTTTCTTTGTGGATGGTTCTCGAAGTGTTCATGTTTTGAATTATATTATGAAAAGAACAGTTGCTAATCACCGTATAGCGGAGATGATGAGCTGTGGATAGGCACAACAAAAAGATTGTCACAAAATGAGCTTTCGGCCTATGAGACCTTTGTCAAAAATAGAAAAGAGACATACAACCTCAGGCAAACTGCAACTCACACACATATATGACCACAGTCTCTGGCAGACTACGAGTCTGGCTTCAACTGCCAGACTGTGGTCATGTGTGCGTGAGTTGCGTGCGTGTGTGTGTGTGTGTGTGTGTGTGTGTGTGTGTGTGTGTGTGTGTGATTTTGTGACAGTCTTTTTGTTGTGCCTATCCGCAACTCGGTATCTCCAATATACGCTGAGTAGCAACTACCCTCTTCATAATATTGTTACATTCCATCTTGGATTTTCCTGCTTTTTTCCTGGATTCCTCAGCTGTCTCGGGGCATGTACATACTGGAACACCTCTCTGAGAACATTTCAGGTAAGGTGTCTTTGATGTGAGGATGAAATGAGAAATAGTCAAAATCCTGGAGAAGTTTAGTGTGTACAGCATGTTATATTCCCTGCATCTACTGATGGCTGTGCTTGCCCCAGGCGGTCAGCGGAGTGTTTGTGTGCTTGTCGTGTTCCAAAATGTGCCTTAACACTGTGTAAGATGATTAAACGTCTTGAGTCATGACATTCTTTTGGAGTTAGTAGCAAGACTGTTGATGAATTTTGTCACCTGATGTTATTCTCTGAATGAAACTGGTTAAAAAATAAGAAAAGTATCTAAATATTATTTCCTGGCAAAAGAAGTGGTTGGATTTTTCTGGGCATGTGTGGTGTTTGGTAATAAGAGAAATTTTGATCAGTGGTTCATTAGCAGCAGCTTTGGGCTTGTCGAGGGTCATGGAAAGAAATGGTGTGGGAAAGCCATTTATGAAATATTTAGGCAGGGTACTGGCTGTATTTGCCTGCCGTCAGCATATATAGATAACTCTCACTTCCTGTAGCATTTTTGAATGTCAGCAATATACAGAGTGCACCGTAATTAATGGTGTAAACATATACAGTTGAAAATACATGATAGTAGAAGCAAAAAGGTCACAGTAAACATAGGTCTGTAAATGAACCACCTGTGAGACAATCACGAATTTGTGGTTACCAGTCACTACTGATGTGATTCTGTGTAAACAATGCATGCCAGTCCATTGTGTAGTTCTTGATTACATTTTCGAAACCTGGAGTTGTAAACAGAATGGATATGACACTAAAGTACACAGTCAGAGCACCACTCACGTCATTCGTTTGTGGAGCATAAATTGAGTTGTATGAGTATATGGGGTAACATGGAACATTACAGTAATGAGGAGTATGCAGATATGCATTTCATGTATAGTAGTGCTAACGGCAATGCACAGGAGGCTGCATGCTTGTTCCAAGAACCATACCCTACCCGAAGGCACCCTGAGAGTAGATCGTTTACATGGGTGCATCAATACTTCCAAGAAAATAGGAGATAGGCACATGCTGTGGGAGTGGGTATGCCTGCACAAATTATACCTGTGCTTGAAAATATAGTGCTGGAAACAGTCGAACAGTATCCAGAAATCTTGACAAAAATGTTCTGTCAGTGGATGCGACAACAAGCTGTAGGCAACCCTATGTTTGACAGTTACATTTTATTTACAGACGAAGTAGGGTTCACTTGTGATGTGTGTGTTTAATTATCACAAGTCTCATGTTTGGGGTCATCTAATCTCCAACCCACATGCTGTGTATGTCTCCAAATCAGTGACATTTCCCACTGAATGTGTGGTTAGGGGTACCAGGTGATCATTTTATTGGGCTATACATGTTACCAAACAAACTCTAATCCTTGGTTTCTTCATCATCATCTTGCAGGACTGGTTGAGGATGTTGCCTTCTAGAGCAACTCCAGAGGATGTGGTATACGCATGGTGGAGCACTGGCACAATTTGCTGCTATGATGAGACAATATCGACAAAGATTGATTGGGCAAGGAGGACATGTACCATGGTCTCCAAGATCAGCTTATCTGAACCCCATGGATTTTTGTGTTTGGGACCACCTTAAAGGTTAATACTATTGAAGAATTGGAGCAGAAACTTGTCAATGCTTGTAAAGAATTTTAAAGTGATCCAGGTATGTTTGAAAGGACTCGAAACTCATTGCATGGACTGGTGCAGATCTGCATCTGGGTACAGGGACGACACTTTGAACACTTCATTTAACTATGAGTAGTTATATAACTAATGTGTTTGTTCAAAACACCTGCACGTTTTTCTTAATGTTGTACAGTACTGTTACCTTTCCTCAACTCAGGTGACTTCTACACAGAACAAAGTCAGTGGTGGCTGCTAACAATGAAATCACAATTATCTCACAAAGTTTTCATTTGTGACCTGTGTTTACTGAGACTTTTTTGCTTCAAATATCATATATATTCAACTGCATGTGCTTACGCTATTAATTATGATACACTCTATATAGGTGTTAAGTACAACTGTGGATGATCACTGGTAGAGGGATTAAGTACATAGGTTTTGGGATAGGTTTAATGTTTTGAGGAGTCTTCATGATCCTGGGAAGTGAACTTAACGGCAAAGTTCATAAGTGGTGTTGTCAAATACCTCGTTTGGGGCAAGAAGGTGAAGACAAGTTGGAAATTTGGAATTTCTGGTGGGGAGGCCTCACAGCTTGAGAGGATGGAACAAGACAAAATTCAATAAGTGCTTTGGGTTGGCTTGGTTAGTAAGGTAGGTGACAAAAGAATGCTACTTCTTAAGAAAACATGAAAGAATAGGAGCCCTTGTCAAGTCTAGCATGGTTAAGCCTGGGTCTTGGCCTCAAGGCAAGACCTTATGAAGGGGACTTAGAGTTCTGTTGGCACAAGGTTTATAGAAAACATTGCTGACAGTATTGAGTGTCGAGGGAGTGGTTTGAAAGAAGGTTCTATGGATGCAGGAATGGATTAGATGAAGAAGACAGAGTCTGACAATTATAAGAAGCTGATAAGGAAGGTTTGTGGTGTATAGTCAAATAAAGGAGGAGTGATGTTACTTGGGAATGATAAATCATCTGGTGGGTAGTCGTTCTCATAGGAAGGAGTAAAATATAAGTAGTTTTGATAGGTTTTCCAGATGGTGCTGAGAAAGTTGTTTGGATCTTGAAGCAGCAGAAGCTCAATCTAAAGACAGGGTCCAGGAAACTTCTGTTATGGAATAAACAGTCTTTGTGGTAGGGACGGATATGATTTAGAAAGGCCTGTGCTTGGAAAGTGTTGTTATTTATGGCTACATTGTTGAGGGGAAGGGAGTTATGGAATCTGAAAAGTTGAACTTTTATAAGATCAGTAATATTTATTTCTTCTCTTGCATATGCTCTGTCTTCTGCCCATCCAGTTTTGTTACCACTAATAATAATCCAAAGTTATGCCATTGCCCCTTAGAACCATCCAAATACAATTTCTTGACTCCCAGTACTTCCCTGCTGACTACTTGTTCCACACATCCTATCCTCCCCAATCCTCTCCCTAATACGCAACTACCCTCCATCTTTCTCTCAAAATATTCATTGTTTTGCCTGACTGACACTCTTAGATACTAATGCTGGAAAGAAAAACAAAGATTACAAAACTAGAGACTGTGATTCACCCACACTCATCTAGATAAGAATGATTTACCTATCCTCACTGTTTGTCTGTTGCTTCCATTTTTGCGATAAGCCCATTTATAATCCTAAAACAAGATTTCCGCAACACACAGCTTTTCATTTATCTTCTGAATTATTATTTATCATCTGGCACAATGCATCATTAAGCCTGTCTTATACACTAATGTAGAAAAATAGAATAATATGTACATAATACGACTTAGTATATAACTCATCTAAAAACAAAGATGATGTAACTTACCAAACGAAAGCGTTGGCATGTTGACAGACACACAAACAAACACACAAAATTCAAGCTTTCGCAACCAACGGTTGCTTCGTCAGAAAGAGGGAAGGAGAGGGAAAGATGAAAGGATGTGGGTTTTAAGGGAGAGGGTAAGGAGTCATTCCAATCCCGGGAGCAGGAAGACTTACCTTAGGGGGAAAAAAGGACAGGTATACACTCGCACACACACTCATATCCATCCGCACATACACAGACACAAGCAGACATTTGTAAAGGCAAAGTGGCCCAAACTTTTTGCCTTTACAAATGTCTGCTTGTGTCTGTATATGTGCGGATGGATATGAGTGTGTGTGCGCGAGTGTATACCTGTCCTTTTTTCCCCCTAAGCTAAGTCTTTCCACTCCCGGGATTGGAATGACTCCTTACCCTCTCCCTTAAAACCCACATCCTTTCGTCTTTCCCTCTCCTTCGCTCTTTCTGACGAAGCAACCGTTGGTTGCGAAAGCTTGAATTTTGTGTGTGTGTTTGTGTTTGTTTGTGTGTCTGTCAACATGCCAACGCTTTCGTTTGGTAAGTTACATCATCTTTGTTTTTAGATATATTTTCCCACGTGGAATGTTTCCCTCTATTATATTAGTATATAATTCAGCACAGATTCTGTTGCAAAATACTGTACCTCATGATCAAAATAGAATTTTGCTCCTGCCACAAAAACTGTGGCAAGTGCAAATGATGCCCACATGCCACACCTAACACGACCTACAGGCAGCAGCTGTTGTTGAGCTATACTGTGGACAGTGGCTTCAGTTGCTGGTTCCAGTGGCAAGTCTAGGAAGACACTACTGTCCACCTCAACCGCATGAGGCCCAGGCTGTCGGTGGGAGCCAGAGGATGAACTAGAAACACATATAAACATTATATTGAGAAAGCGTAAAATTTACAGTTTTCAAAAGCACCGGCAGAAAAACTTTCTCTTCCAGCTTCACAATAATAAGATTTCAACACTCCATGAACAAAAATAAAATAATTAAGTGAATGATAATACAACATTATAACTGAAAACACTCTTACAGCAAATTTTTTTGAAATACATGGAACATTAATATCTTCATCACAGAAATGCTTCACGAGCTGTAACAAAGTAGACACTGATCACACAACTAATCATCTGAAAACTTATGAATCTCAGCAATGATTTGGTGTACATGCTATTATAAACAAACAGGTCATTGTTTCAGCTAAGAATAAACACCATCTTGATGGACCTGAGCTATGTTTCTAGAGGTAGAGGCAAATAACCACATACTCCCAGATATGGGATATTATATGCTTTTCTGAATGTATGAAATGTGGTCACATCAAGCACTTGTGATCAAGTCTGCAAGATTTACAGGAAAAAGGTTGCCATGTTTGAGCATTTAACCCACCAAAATAATAGTGTAGCACCACAGGTTGCCTGCACACAAAAGAGCATGGCAACAAGAGCCCAAATAATGTGTATCCATATGACAACACCACCACCACCACCAGGCATGTTATTGACAATAATTCACTGCTACTCAGGGTGTTCACCTCACCAGCAGGCAGCAGTGGCATTGCTCCTAGGAGGCACAGATACCACTGACCTATTTGCTTCCACCACAAGGGGGGAGCAGGGGCACAAATAGTCCATGACCAAGCCATTCGCCGGCCAGTACTTAAGCAATCACATAGTCAGTATCCAGCAGTTGAAGCCAGCCTGCAAACCGGGGAGTGCTACTGGAGCTACTTGGAGCTGCCAGTAGTCTTTGACCCTGCTTCACTGAGACATGGCCTCTTGAGGCTTGGCCTCCCACACTGGTATCTTGGCTTGCTACTGTCATGCTCAGAGATTATCGTCTCACCTTGCGGTCCTTGAGACACAGACTTCATCAGTTCGAGGCAAACTGTTTAGTCTTCAGTTATCCTACTAGAAGTGTTAAACTGAGACAGTTACATTGACTACTAAACTGTTTTGTGTTCTTGTTCATTAATGCTCCACTATGGAGAAGAGTGAATTAATGTTATCAATAAATCTATTGTTTGTTGTCTACCTGGTTACAAGTCCTTCCACAACTAATCCTGTACAGGCTGCTTCAATTGGCAATAAGGTTTTCGTGTGAATTTAGGCTGAACTTCTGTACTGCACCCCACGCAGACCGTGCTTTTATGTGTTTTCCCACATACGTGGTGCATTCACATCAAATTTCCATTTCATTATGTCCACAGCCACCACAGATGTCACTACATAAGTACTATTGCTTTTGCAAAATATGCAACGGGCACAGGAACTGATGTTGGAGAAAATTGCACCCGCTACCACATCACTGGAGGTTTCTAATTTACTATCTTACATCGACACCATGGTGTAGGGCTTCACGATGTCACCACTAATGTTCCCGGCATTCAACAAGAAGGCAGAACCATGGCTGATTACGTCACTGACTTACAACAGCATTTCATTGCTCGCAGAATCTCAGGTGATACCCAGCAACACCATTTTCTGTTGGCTTATGCAGGGGTAGACATCTCTCGCCTCCTGCAGCAGTTAAACCCTGAAGCACAACCATATGCAACGTATAGGGAAACATGCTTGTTGGACTATTTTGATTTGCAAATTCAAGTGGCAGCTGCAAAGCACAAATTTCTTAGTTGTTGTAAACAGAACAGGCAGTTCTACCAGGAGAGGATAGTTCAACTGCAGGTACTTTCCATGGATTGCCATTTTCAGTGCTCCAGTGGTAAGAGCAGACAGTCATATGTCACACTGTTGGTTAGGGAAATGATTCTAGACCGTTTCAAAGATGAAGGGCTCTGGACTGACATTCTCAAATTAGAAACTTGCCTTCCACTTATTCAAACTTCCAAGCTGTCAGTCTGTTCCTCAGTGGCCCTGCAAGATCTGTCACGCGTATTTTCCACCCACCCCAACCACAAGACCCAGGCCTATACCGCCCCACAAACCTACTGGTTCCACCTGACAAGTCCCCTCTAGAAAGAACATTGCAGGTAACTGACACAACCAGAAGTTACCATCATGCAAAGACTGTTTCATCACATATCACTGCTCGCAATGCTACTTTTATTGTGTGAAGTGCAAGTCTGTTGTAAAACTGGGAAATCAGATATCTGGCAGTCCATAATTAAAATGAGTGTTGATAGTACCTGTCTGGACAAAATTGACTCTGGATCGGATGAAGCGGACTGTGTGCATGGCTCAGATGCTCTCCATGTGCAGGCCATTCTGCCCATCTCCGACAGACTATCGATGTTAGAGATAGTAATCAACACCATGCCTGTCACCTTTCAAATAGATGTTGGCTTCTCCATCACCTTCGAGAACTGGGACACTTATAGATGCCTTCATTCACTACCACTACAAACATAACGCACCATAAGTCACTTCTGCCATTGTTTAAGTCTCACTCTAACATACCTAACAAGACTGCCCGCCATTGGCTGCTACCTTGCATGTTATTCCTCTCTGGATGCTGCAACAGCACTCATTCCCACTCAACAACACAGCATGTTAATGCAGGCGTATCATCCCACATTCTGGTAGAGCAGGATCTCAACTTTGATTCTGCTTTCCATAAGGACTCAAGAGTCAGAGGCCACAGTCACACATCTGCCTATAGATGCCAATAACAACATCCAGGCAGTCGTAGAAGATCCTGTCCTTCATGATGTCATCAAGTTTGCAGAATGTGGGTGGCTGACAGATTACAAATTCATACAGCATCCAAAGGTTTAGGAATACTAGCAATATCAGCATGGATTATCAATGCCCAATGGTATCCTCTCACTGCACGATGACAATTGTCACACTAGAGCCGTCATAGTATGAGCCCTCCAATGCTGGATGCTGACAATGCCGGGTACTGACACAACTCAACCAGATTCAGTGTGGGATGGTCACCACTGAAAGATTGGCTCAACAACATTTTTTCTGCAAGGGAATTGACAAAGACATCAAACAAATGTTCACAGTTAGCCAGGGCAAACAGGCAGCCAAGAAAGTCAGCATTTCCCATGGCCTGTCACAACATCTCCTCAGTCACGGATACATCTGTATTTTGGTGGGCCTTTGTGGGCTTCTCTCCTGTGGTCAATGCTGGCAGCAAATTTCCCTAGACTCATAGATGCAATCAACTTCATCACCAAAAACAACAGAAGCCTTATACTGCATTTTTCACTAAAAAACTACCAGAAACCATTGTAGGAGACCAAGAAACTCAATTCACATTGGCACAATTTTACCACTTTTTGAAGAAAAGTGGCATCCATTTGGTCCCTATGGTACCATTCCATCCAGCTTCCAATGGTCTGGTGTCAACATTTGTATGCAACTTTAAAATCCAGATGGCAAAGCTCCAAAAGTCATGGTCTCAATGACATCCTTAAATTGTTCCTTGTGTCCTACTGCTTCAAACCCCAGGGCAGGACAAGCCTGACAGAAGAGCTTTATGGTCAACTGCAATGATCCCAGTTTCCCATTGTCCATCCCTCCAATCATACACCCTCATTCTGGCAGCCTCCCTGTCACTGTTATTTCTTTTGGGACAACATATGGACAATGGCATTCTCTAGGGTGCCCACTCTCATCATCTGCCTCCTCAACAGGGCCATGGTCAAAGTCCAGCTGACAGATCAAACAAGCTGCCTCAAGCACCTCAATAAGTGCGTTCTCATAAGGCAGAAGAATTCTCCTCTATTTATGTTCCAGATATTGTATGCCCAGCATCTGGGATTGACAACTCCTGACACTGGCTGCAATACCCTCAGGAACCAGCAGCCTTGGGACTCACAGACATCAGTCTCCCAGCTAAAGTGCCTGCAGCAGGTGATGCTCCCCTTTCCCATGGACATCGATAACAGTCAACTGGGTTTGTCACTTCCTCCCAACATTAGCATAAGTGATGGCGACATCTGAGACACTGAAATATATCACAATGTCTCATCTACAGAAGGGAGGGGGAAGGGTATGCAATGTTTGGGTGTATAGCCCATCAATATGACTGTACAGCACCACTGGTTACCTATACACGAGAGTGTAGAGGTTGATGACAACAAGATTCCAAACAATAAGTGTCCATACAACAACGACACCAGGCGTGTTACTGAAGACAATTCTGGATGCCACCACTGTGACTCAGGGTGCTCATCTTGTAGGCAGGCAGCAGCGGCGCCGCTCCTAGAAGGCTACTACAGACCTCTTTGCTTCCACCACACCACGTGACCACAAATAGTCCGTGAGCAATTCGTCTGCCAGCCAGTACTTACGCAATCGAGTGGTCTGAATCCAGCAGTTGAAGCCAGCCTGCAAACTGAGGAGTGCTACTGTAGCTGCAAGCAGTCTTCATCCTTTCTAAGCTGAGAGTTGGCCTGTTGACACTCAGCCTCCTGGACTTTGGTACCTCAGATAGTTACTGTGATTGTGCTCAGAGACTGTTGCCTCATCTTGTTGCCCTTAACCAAAGGCTTCATCTACATTTATACTCCGCAAGCCACCCAACGGTGTGTGGCGGAGGGCTTCATGAGGTAGTCACTGAACCAGACATACTATGTGAACGTCAGTCTTCACTTAATCTACTGGAAGTTTTAAACTCAAACAGTTACACTGACTACTCGCCTATTTTGTGTTCTGGTTCATTAATGTTCCAGGACAGAGAAGAGTGAATAATGTTGTTATTAATAAACCAATTGTTTGGTATTTACCTGGGTGTACGTTCTGCACCGAGCCCAGCACGAGTCACTTCAAAGGTAATCATTATTTTGTACTCAGAAATGCCACAACAAACATCATGCAGAATTACAAAAAATTTAAATAAAAATCAAACATAATCGCATAGGTGAGTGTTACCCACAGTAAGCTTATCAGCATTCCTTCAAAAATGCAAGAACAAAGCATGCGAAAGCACTCTCGCTGAAAATGTAGCAGATATTACAATCAATCATATGAAGTAGATTTAATTTTTTAGGGTGAATGTCAGTTACTTTTTGGACAAATAAAGTGCATCGGGAGGTTTAAAAATATTTGGAATTTATTTATTTAAAACTGGTTATTTTTTCCAGCTACTTGTTTTCTAGAAACTTTATTTCAGCTCCTACTTCAATATCACTTAGTTTTTCTTGCTGTGTTTTACTAGCAAACATTTTTCTCCGATGGTTACACAATACCAGTTATCTCTCATTAACAGTATATTTAATCTTTATGCCTCACTTGCTTCTTTCTTCATTTCTTTATGTTCTGTTACAGATTATCATGGATACATCAGTTGGAGGTATTTATTGACCCCATCTCTTACACGAACATTACAATGATCTCATCTCTCACATGAACATTATAAGTCTACACTTCAATGTTTCTCTCAAAAGTATTCTTTCTGCTTACAAATTACATATTAACAATTTCTATTACCCGCATATCTACTGTGCAGATGGATTATTTTCTTGCTAGATTCAATGATTACTTAACAGTGAGGTGATTGGAAACTGAGCACTTGTTCACTTATTGATATGACTGGGAAATAAGAAATAATTCAGGATGGCTACCAAAAACCTGAATTTGTATAGTTAGAGGGGAAATTTAATCTAGCTCATCAAAAAACTATCCCAGTGTTTCTCACTTGGTTGCCACATAGTTAACCATTGCTACTGCTTACACTACTGTTATTTCTCAAACCTGCTATTTAGATTTTAACAGAAATTCGTAATGAACATACATAAAAAAAAGCTTTACATCACCCCGGTTCCTAGAAATCCTGAAGAAATACGTTGACTGTGGATATTGTATCACAGACACAGTCCCTTTGACTGTTCAGAGATGTCACTAAACCTGCCCAAAGATGTAAACAACCATGAATTGAGCAACGCCTATAAGATGGAGGAGGCCCGATATCTGATAATTTGCAGTCATTCCACCAGGAAGGAAGTACACGTGTTGTCTGTAGTTCAACCATGCCTCGACGGTCAATACTGCGGTTCTATTGCGTCCACATTGTTACTTTTTGCCAGGAAGGGCTCTCAACAAGGGAAGTGTCCAGGCATCTCAGAGAGAACCATAGCTATGTTGTTCGGACATGGAGGTAGAGAGAGACAGGAACTACCGATGACATGCCTTGCTCAGGCTGCCCAAGGGCTACTACTGCAGTGGATGACTGCTACCCATGGATTATGGCTCAGAGGAACCCTGACAGCAATGCAACCATGTTGAATAATGCTTTTCGTGCAGCCACAGGATGTCATGTTACAATTCAAACTGTTCGCAATAGGCTGCATGATGCGCAACTTCACTCCCGATGTCCATAACGAGGTCCATCTTTGCAGCCAAGACACCATGCAGCGTGGTACAGATGGGCCCAACAGCATGCCAAATGGACCGCTCAGGATTGGCATCACATTCTCTCCATTGATGAGTGTCACATATGCCTTCAACCACGCAATCGTCGGAAACGTGTTTGGCGGCAACCCGGTCAGGCTGAATGCCTTAGACACACTGTCCAGTGAGTGTAGCAAGGTGGAGGTTCCCTGCTGTTTTGAGATGGCATTATGTGGGGCCGACGTATGCTGCTGGTGATCATGGAAGGTGCTGTAACGACTGTACAATATGTGAATGCCATCCTTCAACTGATAGTGTAACCATAACGGTAGCATATTGGTGAGGCAACCGTCTTCATGGATGAAATTCACGCCCCCATCATGCACATCTTGTGAATGACTTCCTTCAGTACAACAACATCACTCAACTAGAGTGCCCAGCATGTTCTTCAGACATGAACCCTATTGAACATGCCTGGGATAGACTGAAAATGGATGTTTATGGATGATGTGACGAACCAACCACTCTGAAGGATCTACGCCGAATTGCCGTTGAGGAGTGGGACAATCTGGACCACAGTGACTTAATGAACTAGTGGATAGCAAGCCACGGCGAATACAGGCATGCATCAATGCAAGAGGACATGCTACTAGGTATTAGAGGTACCAGTGTGTACACCAATCTGGACCACCACCTCTGAAGGTCTCATTGTATAGTGGTACAACATGCAATGTGTGGTTTTCATGAGCAATAAAAAGGGCAGAAATGATGTTTATGTTGATCCCTATTCCAATTTTCTGTACAGGTTCTGGAACTCTTGGAACCGAGATGACACAAAATATTTTTTGATGTGTGTCCATGAAGAAGATAATGCTGTATATATCCTCATATCTTTGACAAGAGAATTTTTATTTTATTTTAATTTTTAAAGGAGATATTTCTATTTCTCTATTTGTTTAAACAATTTTAGTGTCGATTCCTTACACCACTTTTGACTAATGGCGTAAGGGATTTTATAATTGCATGCAGTAACACAAACATAGTTAATGAATGGCATGATGGAACCACTAAAAACTGTTGTAATGAATATTATTAACAAAAAACTATTTTTGATCCAGCAACCATTTTCAAGTCACAAATAAACAAAACACTGAATTTGAGTAATGTTCCTTGGTGTCCATGCTGTATTTTAAATAAATATATCAGACAAAACATTAGTCACCTCTGGACACATCACACTAATGGCGTGTAATACCACCTCCGTCCTTAATAATCATCCCAGTTTGATGAGGAATAGTGTTCAACAGTTTCTTTAGGTATGCCAAGTCCAACTGAAGCAATTTACTAATGCGTAAATCCTGTAGAGTTACCAAATTGAGGGGATGTTGACAACTATGTTTCACCTGCTGCTCCAAATATTTCCAGAGATTTTCTGTGGGATTAAGGTCATGTCGTTAAATGGGCCATTCAAGATGTGACAGAATGCTTGAGTGTTCATCAAATTAGGAATGTGTGTGCATCCCTGTTAGCATGGCTGTTGTCATGTTAGACAGTGCAAGTGTTCATGCATACTTCTTGTAGATGTAGTAGACACATAATCACTGAGAATGTTGAAGCATGCAGGCTAGTTCATATTCACGATAACTTGAATGAGTGGGGCCAATTCATCACAGAATGATTCCACAGTCCACACATTGTGGGTACTCACTAGAATGCCCCAGAAAGAAATGCAACTGATTACATATTGAGACTTCAAACGCGTTAATTTATCTGAACTTGCAACTAAGATGCAAGAAATAGTTCAGGGAACATCTCTTATTCCTTCCTCAGATATAAACAAAACTTCATTAACGAACTCACTCAACTATATGACAAATATGCTTCCCTAAAGACTGGAAATGTAAGAAGGAAACCTGTACTTTGGCTAACTGAAGAGCTAAATCAGCTCACAAATCTCAGAGACCCTGCAGATCAGGCATACTAACAATGCCTCAAGCCTGAAAATCATATTGCTTACAAGAAGAGGCAAAACAGAATCCTTCAAACAGTGAGAAATGCAAAACTCAGGCATGCCCATAGATTTACTGGCAAAGGATATATAACAGCTGTCCTATGGAAAAACCGGCATCGTTCTGGTACAGGCAAAGTAAAAGCTCCAGCCAATATCATTGTCCCAGCTGAAGAAAGTGATGCAGTACTTCACATTACCTACAACAGTTGAACTACAAATGAAACACAGGGTCATTGATTACTTTATGGAGGTACCGGACTGAAGCCATGAAAAATTCTATCTAAAACATCTATCAAAAAATCCATCATGTGAATCAGATCAGCTTCTACTGCACACGATGACAACACAGTCCAAATGATGAAGCCAAGTGCATTGCAATGGTTTCACTCACGCTTGTCATCTTGCCAGTAATGTGTCGTGTCTGGCACCGTAAGGTCACAAAGAAGACAGATAGAATCAGGCATCCCACAACATTTGGTATTTCTTTTCATTATACATAAATGATGTGTCATCAGTTTTGTCTTACTGCAAATACCACTTGTACACTAATGACCTCCAGTTGATCTAACAATAAGTGCAAAACCAATAAATCTGAGGAGAGCTATTGAGAATCTCCGTTCTGACATGTCTTCACTATCAAAATGAGTGAGGGATATAGGGTTAAAGCTCAACCCATGCAAAACTCAAGCACTACTCGTTGGTCATTCTAGGCATATTAGTCCAAAATATCAGGAATCTCTACTACCTTAAATGGGATAAATATCAACTCATCTCCTTCAGCAAAGAGTCTAGGACTTATAATAGATGAAAATCTAAAATGGACTGAGCATGTAACAACAGTGTACAAGGAGGCATCAGCAGCTCTCCATCCCCTACAAAAATATGATGTGTGATTGGAAAGTTTTAAGACTGGGCTTGTAATTTTATAATGGTGGTACTTACGTGCTACTGTGATGAATCTCCTTCAAAATAGCCCCTTCTGACTGAACACACTGACTCCAACAGCACTTTTGGAAACATTCCTGGAAATTTTTTTTCTGAAGTGTGTTAAGGATTCTCTCCATATTTGCCTGGATGTCTTCAATCAAGTCAAATCGCTCCCCTTTGAGTGAAAATTTCAGTTTAGGAAATGGATAGAAGTCCACAGGGGCCATATCAGGGGAATATGGTGGTTATGGAAACACAGGAATTTTGAGTTTGGTCAAAAATTTAACAATGGAGAAGGCACGAGGAGCTGGAGCACTGTCATGGTGTAGCACCCAAATCCTGTCTTTCCACAATGCGGGCCTTTTCTTCTGCAACTTTTGGCACAAACACTCAAGGACACATATGTAGTATTCCTGGTTAATTGTCTGTCCTCCATGGGTAAGTTCATGATGCACAGTACTGGTAGAATCGAAAAAAATCACCAACACTGTCTTCACCTTCTCCTGACTTTGCCATGCTTTTTTCAGTCGTTGTGAACCTGGAGTCTTCCATTGTGAAGACTGCACTTTGGTTTCAGGATCATATCCATATACTTATGATTCATCACCTGTAATTACCCTGTTTAACAAATCTGGGTAATATTTAGTCCAGTTAACCAGTTCTTGGCACACTTTAAGTCGGTACTGACTCTAGTCACTTGACAACACTTTTGGAATGAATTTTGCGGACACTCGACACTTGTTCAGATCTTCAGTTAAAATTGACTGAAATGCATAGGAACTTAAATTAAGTTCATCAGCCATCTCCCTAATTGTAAGCCTACAATCAGAGCACACAAAGTCACACAATTTCACAATATTTTCATTCGTTTTTGAGGTGGAAGGACGGTCGGACTGTGGTTCATCTTCAAATGATTCACAGCTATTTTTAAATCTGTTGAACCAGACAAAACATTTGACTGGCTCATACAATTATTTCCAAAAGCTGTTTTTAATAGTTTGTAAGTCTCAGAAGCTGGTTTCCCAGTTTTAAAACAAAATTTCACACAAACTCGTTACTCTGTTTTTACATCCATTTTCACACAGACAGAATCCAGCTACAAGCCCTTATAGACCTGCACTCAGCCAGCTGCCATAATGAACTGAATAAAGGAAGCACAGTTTCCTATCAGAGGGCATTCAAGGACAAGGCAATGACTCGCTCCCCACCCTCCATGTACCTGCCCGCCAAACCAGTAAGCAGTAGCGGATCCATTCTTAAAACTTTCCAATCACACTTCATACACACAGCTCTTCCCTCTTGCCCTGAAAAAGAAACTTGTACAAACACCTACACTTCCAATGACTGATAACAGCAATGTTATCCTGCAACACCTTTCTCTGGAAAGCTCACAGCACCTGGAACTGGTTATGACAGCCTGTGTTCATTATATCTGTGATGTTTGACTCTTTGATCATATTTCATTATCACATGCACAGCTATCTTTGCTGTGCAGAGAAAAGTGCAGAGATTTTCATATCCTTTGTGTTCTCTACTGTCTTATCAACATACACTGTCCCCATATCTCTCTTTGACCTTAATACTAATGTCTGAACAACACAGCAGAAACACCTGTTCCCATCGGAGCAAAATCCTTTCTGTCTCTCTCCATCATTTCAGCCACTTTCTCGACATCCTTACCAGTAGTAGGAACCCGACTCAGGAATAGTCTCCATTCTTTTTTACGTCTGCCACTAATCTTATTATTATATTATTATTATTTCTTTCTTTTCTCAGACGTTATGTCTGGTCAAAAATGGAAAGTGACGCGGACCTTGATCAAGCGTGACTTCCTTTTAACTGTACGGTATATGTTATATTGCATTTAGGAACTTTCGGGTAATTGAACATGTATCAATAATTACGGATTTCTGTAGTTGTATATATAAGTTTGGACGTAGCTGTATTGCATTGATGTACTGGTGGATATTGTGTGGTATGACTCCTGTAGTTGATAGTATAATTGGTATAATGTCAACTTTATCCTGATGCCACATGTCCTTGACTTCCTCAGCCAGTTGGATGTATTTTTCAATTTTTTCTCCTGTTTTCTTTTGTATATTTGTTGTATTGGGTATGGATATTTCGATTAGTTGTGTTAATTTCTTCTTTTTATTGGTGAGTATGATGTCAGGTTTGTTATGTGGTGGTGTTTTATCTGTTATAATGGTTCTGTTCCAGTATTATTTGTATTCATCATTCTCCAGTACATTTTGTGGTGCATACTTGTATGTGGGAACGTGTTGTTTTATAAGTTTATGTTGTAAGACAAGCTGTTGATGTATTATGTTTGCTACATTGTCATGTCTTCTGGGGTATTCTGTATTTGCTAGTATTGTACATCCGCTTGTGATGTGATCTACTGTTTCTATTTGTTGTTTGCAAAGTCTGCATTTATCTGTTGTGGTATTGGGATCTTCAATAATATGCTTACTGTAATATCTGGTGTTTATTGTTTGATCCTGTATTGCAATCATGAATCCTTCCATCTCACTGTATATATTACCTTTTCTTAGCCATGCGTCGGATGCGTCTTGATCGATGTGTGGCTGTGTTAGATGATACGGGTGCTTGCCATGTAGTGTTTTCTTTTTCCAATTTACTTTCTTCATATCTGTTGATGTTATGCGATCTAAAGGGTTGTAGAAGTGGTTATGAAATTGCAGTGGTGTAGCCGATGTATTTATATGAGTGATTGCTTTGTCTATTTTGCTAGTTTCTGCTCGTTCTAGAAAGAATTTTCCTAAATTGTCTACCTGTCCACAATGTAGGTTTTTTATGTCGATAAATCCCCTTCCTCCTTCCTTTCTGCTTAATGTGAATCTTTCAGTTGCTGAATGTATGTGATGTATTCTATATTTGTGGCATTGTGATTGTGTAAGTGTATTGAGTGCTTCTAGGTCTGTGTTACTCCATTTCACTACTCCAAATGAGTAGGTCAATATTGGTATAGCATAAGTATTTATAGCTTTTGTCTTGTTTCTTGCTGTCAATTCTGTTTTCAGTATTTTTGTTAGTCTTTGTCTATATTTTTCATTTAGTTCTTCTTTAATATTTGTATTATCTTTTCTTATTTTTTGTCTGTATCCTAGATATTTATAGGCATCTGTTTTTTCCATCGCTTCTATGCAGTCGCTATTTTTCTTACATTTGTCTGTTCCAAAAGCCATATTTATATCATTGCTGAATACTTCTGTTATCTTTAGTAATTGGTTGAGTTGTTGATTTGTTGCTGCCAGTAGTTTTAGATCATCCACATATAGCAAATGTGTGATTTTGCGTGGGTATGTTCCAGTAATATTGTATCCATAATTTGTATTATTTAGCATGTTGGATAGTGGGTTCAGAGCAAGGCAGAACCAGAAAGGACTTAATGAGTCTCCTTGGTATATTCCACGCTTAATCTGTATTGGCTGTGATGTGATATTATTTGAATTTGTTTGGATATTAAGTGTGGTTTTCCAATTTTTCATTACTATGTGTAGGAACTGTATCAATTTAGGATCTACTTTGTATATTTCCAATATTTGTAGTAACCATGAGTGGGGTACGCTATCAAAAGCTTTTTGGTAATCAATGTATGCGTAGTGTAGTGACCTTTGTTTAGTTTTAGCTTGATATATCACCTCTGCATCTATTATCAGTTGCTCTTTACATCCTCATGCTCCTTTGCAACAGCCTTTTTGTTCTCCATTTATAATTTTGTTCTGTGTTGTATGTGTCATTAATTTCTGTGTAATTACTGAAGTTAATATTTTGTACATTGTTGGTAGGCATGTTATGGGGCGATATTTAGCTGGGTTTGCTGTGTCTGCTTGATCTTTAGGTTTCAGATAAGTTATTCCATGTGTAAGTGTATCAGGGAATGTGTATGGGTCTGCAATGTAACTGTTAAATAATTTAGTTAGATGTGAATGTGTTGAGGTGAACTTCTTCAGCCAGAAATTTGCTATTTTATCTTTTCCAGGGGCTTTCCAATTGTGAGTAGAATTAATTGCTCGGGTGACTTCATGTTACAAAATTATCATTTCAGGCATTTGTGGTATCATCTTGTATGTATCTGTTTCTGCTTGTATCCACCGTGCATGCCTGTTATGTTGTACCGGGTTTGACCATATGTTGCTCCAGAAGTGTTCCATGTCTGTTATGTTTGGTGGACTGTCTATTTTAATGTGTGTGTTATCTATTGTCTGGTAAAATTTGTTTTGGTTTGTGTTGAATGTTTGGTTTTGTTTCCTTCTATTTTCACTTTTTTTGAATCTTCTAAGTCGTTTGGCCAATGCTTGTAATTTCTGCTTCTTTTCATCTAATTGCTCTATCGCTTCTTGTTGTGGGATTTTACCTAACCTTTTTCGTTTTTTTTCTCTGACATTTCATTTCCTATAGATTGTGTTAGCTGTCCGATGTCTTTTCTCAGTTTTTCTATTCTGATCTGTAGCCTGTGTTGCCATGCTGGTTTTGTGGGTTTCTTCTGTGTGTTGGTTGGTTCTGATCTCTGCCTAGTGTGTATATTTAGTGTAGTGAGTGCTCCTATATAAACCAGTAGTTGTAACTCTTCCATAGTTGTGTTTTCATTTATTTTGTTGTGTATGATTGTGTTGATAGTTTTTATTGTTGTTTCGACTTGTGGGTTATTTGGCAGTCTATGCAAGAATGGTCTAATGTCTGCATTTGTGTCTTTGTATTCTATATATGTCAGCTGAAATTTTTCTTCTATATCTAACATGTGTGTTACTTTGAGTTCTATTTGTGCTTGTTCTGGTGGCTGTCTTAAGATTTCGTTTTCCTCTGATTGTTTAATTGATGCGTGTTGTTCTTTGTTTGTTTGCTCTGGGATGTTTGAGTCCATTACTGTATTTTCTTCTTCTTCTGATTGCACATTATTTTGTTCCAGTATTTGTTGTACTTGTTGCTTGATGTTTTCTAATTCTGACTTGGATATCCTGTTATTTTTTATTATTACATGTATCTGATCAGCTAGTCGTTGTTCTGTTAAAAATTTTAATTCTGGGTAACTGATAATAAATATTGTGTATACTTGTGATCTGTATCCAGTTGTGTTGGTTCCTAGGTTTGTTGCTTGGTAATAACAGAACATGAGGTGTTGATTAACTTCATCTGACCATCTCATCCTCTGTCTTTGTTTTCCTTCTAGGGTGGTTGCAGGAAGCATATCCTGCAAAACACCTCTATTTGTATTTAAATCATTTTCGAGTTGGCTAGCAGTGTCGTTACCATTGTGGGCGGGCATAGGGTTCAAACGTTGTCCCTGACCATGATGGCGCTTGTCCGAGGCTTCTTTAGTTCTGTCCTGAACCAACTAATCGCACTAAAAAGGGGGGTTAGCCCTATTAGTGGTTTGTTCTTTTCGTCGCCTTTTACGAATGGCAGAACATACCGGAGTCCTATTCTTTTCCCGGGCCTCCAAGGGGCTTGTTATTATTATTACTATTATCACTATTACTGGCAGCAGCTGTAGTAGAACAAGTATTGCCAGTATTTATTATTTTATTATTATTTACTGACATTACCACTTCAGACACTCAAATCATTTTAATACTATCTGTCATATTAAAACTGTTACTTCTCAGGTGACTGAAGGAGAAGAGGTACTGTATGTGTGAATCCCTCGGCTGATGTAAGAGGGGCCAAATGGCCCTAATCAGATCTAGTTAAATAAATAAATGCCTCATTCTGCCATTGGTAAACTCAACATGTTGCATTATTTGGAAAAAAAAAAAAGGCAAAATCATGACATCAGCACTGAAACTGCACACACTTCCAGTCAACTACTGTCCATTTTCTGTCATTTGGCCCACTGAAGATGTGCAGTTTAGATGCTGCTGTGATGCAATGGCCTTCTGCAAGGCATCAGACTCCAATTGTACTTTGCAATGTTCACTCGGAAACTAGTTGAGGTTGATCTGCGTTCACTGATAAACAGCTGTTCCTTTTTGGTTTGAAACCATCTGTCACTGACAAGGCATGACAATCTTCCCTCATCCCTGTCGGTTGGGATCTTTTTGCAACCACTCAGTTACATGGCTTGTACACTTAGTCGACAGTCAGTATTGATACATCCACAAATTATGCAACATCCATGGTGTGGTCACTAGCATGTCCAGATATCGTTGCTCCTTTCTGCCATTGTATCACATCTTCATGTCAACCCACCAATGTACAGCAGTTCTGGACAACCAACTGGCATATACACATAACTTCACTGCCACAAGTTACAATCATTATGGAGTGTCACATTACCACCCAGTACCAGTTCCGTATCACCCATAGTCTGCTCTTTTAAGGGAGGAGGGGGTCGGGGGCACTTGTGTATTTTGTCCAGTGAGCTTACACTGAAGCTGTGCAGCACTGTCTACAGAAAATATTTTTGTTACACTGTTATAGGCAAAGTGACAAAAAACCACTCAGTATTAAAAGTATCATCATGAATATGTATTAAACATTCACTCAGCATTAAAAGTATCAAGAATAAGTATTAAAAGTAAACATACCCGAATGTGGGCGGCACTGACAGCTGGCTACGCCGCCCACAGTCAATCGGTGTAAACCGGTGGACAGGTGTAACCATGGGCTTGCAGCGGGGCCGTCTTGTCCCACAGCCCATAGGCAGTGAGCGCCGCCCGTTATACCCACACGTCTGGCTGCGCTTGTCAATCCAGAAATGCATGAGGAACTTTCCATCAAGTGTGAATGTGATTTTCACCAGAAAGCTTTCACCTGCATGCAACATAATTGCCAAAATCAGTAACCCACCTACGCTTTATGGGTAGTGTAAATAATAAATGCAATAATTTCTCCCATAAATGTACCTATACACTGTAAATATACTGTGACAGAGGGTACATTTTGGCATATGACACAAGAATATATTCTGAGCGAAACATTATTAATCTGATTTTATCTTAACAGCTCTATGGGATTAATTACACAGGGGACAGAAAACTAAAAATTGCCCTATGACAGCAAGTTCTACAAATTATTTAAAGGAGTTTTGTGACATCAATTGCACCATTTTTTGGGTGTATGTCAGTTTCAGTTTATGAAAATTTAAGCTTATTTACCTTGCCCCCATTCCTTCTTAGCAAATGGAATTAAGATTAGTATAAAAAGTGCCTCTATAAGTTCATAGGCCTCCACAGCCAGTGTCATTCTGAATAAAATAATTTTGGGTGTTGGGCTCCATCATTTTAAAACACTAAACCAACTAAATTGTCAATGTCTTGGCTAACTTGCTGTGGTGTCCTTCAGGGTGGTTAACCAAGAGTTAACTAGGGAATTAACTCCCTGAAAACAAGCACAGTAAGTCAGTCAAAATGTTGGAAATTCAGTTGCTTTAGTGTTTTAAAATGACATGGCCTAACACAAAAAAATTTTATTCAAAAAGTGCTTTTGAAATGTGATACAGCTGGCCAAAGAAAGAAAAAGTTCACTATGAATTTTATCAAATACTTTACCAGAATGGGGCAGAGAAACAATAAAATGAAAATTTAAAGTGAATACTACGAGAGCAATGTCTAGTCAACAAGAACGATGAGGTGGGAGTAGGAAAGCGCTCGGAAGAAGAGTAAAGGGCAGAGGAGGAGAGGAGACAGGTAACTAAGCACAAATTGTGCTAGAGACATTACAAATAAATACAATCAGTGGGCAATCAATATTGTTGTTGCTGTTGGTAGCAGTGTGGCCTTCAGTCAGAAGAATGGTTTGACACAATTATCCACACTAGTCTACCCTTAGCAAACCTCTTCATGTCTGCAAAACTACTGCAACCTACATTCTTTTGAACCTGCTAAATGTATTCAAGGCCTTGGTCTCCCTCTACAGGTTTTATCCCCCACACTTTCCTACTTTATCAAACTGACAATCCTTGGTGCCTCAAAATGCATCCTATCAACCAATTATTCTTTTAGTCAAGTTGTGCCATAAATTTTTATTTATTTATCTATTTATTTTTATTTAGTCCTCCTAATCCTACATGTATGGAATATATACGAGGATACTGGGCATGGCTAAGTCTTTACAACATAAAATACGGTCTGTATTGCATTGCTAGGGACTAGATATTTAAATAATTTAGCAAAGAATCTTATATACAATACACATCAGAGACAACATACAAAGTAGAATATTCAGTATGCATACTTATTTTTGTTGTTTGGTTTCTAGATACTCTGTCAGACCGTAAAACCAATGATCAATTAAATATGCCTTTAGTTCAGCCTTAAAACTACTGAGTTTACTTACTGATTTAATATGGTTAGGCAGATTATTGTAAATTTTTATCCCAATATCTAGAGAGCCTTTTTGGCACAACAATGTTCTCACCTGCTTCATATGAAGACCAGATTTTTGTCTTGTACTGTATGCATGCATATCTTCATTTTTAATAAGATACCTGGCTGTCTATTGTTATATGAAAACTGATGTTTCGTAGATAAAAATGCAAGTCAGAGGAAAAATTGGCATTTTTTTGAATATGGGTCTGCATGATTTCCTATTGTTTACACCTTCAATAATTCTTAATATTCTCTTTTGCATCCTGAAAAGTTTAATATTTGTTTTTACAT
The DNA here is from genome assembly GCF_021461395.2 of Schistocerca americana. Classification (NCBI taxonomy): domain Eukaryota; kingdom Metazoa; phylum Arthropoda; class Insecta; order Orthoptera; family Acrididae; genus Schistocerca; species Schistocerca americana. The sequence continues at coordinate 144,277,829 of NC_060119.1, read as the reverse complement.
TGCCCCAGAAGATTATGCCATATTTAATTACAGAATAGACATAGGAGTAGTATACATTTAACAGGTTCACTTTGCTGCAACAGCTTTTTAAGATCCTCATCATTTAGCAGGTTTTGCTTAGTTTTCTTTGCAGATATTCAACGTGTACCTCCCATCTTGTGTTGTTCAGAAGTCCGAGTCCCATAAATTTTGTGCTGTCAAAACTTTCAAGAACTATGTCCCTTAGTTCTATTTGTATATTTGTTCAGTTCAGTACCTCTTCATTGGTTATTGATATACCCACCTAATCTTCAACATTGTTCTATAGAACCAGATTCCAAAAGCTTGTATTCTCTTCTTGTTGAAATAGTTTGTCATCCATGTTTCACTTTTCTACCTGCCTACACTGCAGACAAATATTTTCAGAAAAGACTTTCTAAACCCTTAAATTTACATTTGATGTAAACAATTCCTATTTTTTAGAAGTTTTTTTTCTTACAGAGTATTAAATTAACTCCACATCTGCCACAATCAAATATTTTGCTGTCCAAATAGAAAATCTCTATTACTTTTAGTGCCTCACTTCCTAATCCAGTTTCATGACCATTGCCTGACTACATTTCAATCCCTTGTTTTACTTTTGGTGATGTTCATCTTATAACCTTTTTTCAAGACATTATACCTTCCATTCGACTGCCCTTCCAAGTCCTTTGCTGTATCTGACAGCATTACATATCACTAACATACCTCAATTCTTTTATTTATTCTTCCTGAACTTTAATGATCCCATTCTAACTCTCAGCCATCTCCCATTCTTTCAATCTGACCAGATCTCATCTCCTTAATTTCCTAACTTACTGCAATTCTTTCCAGTTTTCCTCTGCAGTTTATAACCAAAAAATTATGTCCAGAAGCCACGTATGCCACTGGAAATGTTTTGCAGTTTAAAATCTGGAAACAAACTCTCTGTCTTACAATTATATAATTTACCTGAAATCTTCCAATGTCTCCATTTATTTGAAATCTTCCAATGTCTCCATTTATTTGAAATCTTCCAGTCTCCAATTCTCTTCCACATATACAACATTCTTTCATGACTGATGGCACACTGATATTTCTTAAAGCAAACACAGTCTTTGACAAGTCCCAGCAAGTTCCTCAGTTTTACATATCTCAAAAAACACATTTTATTTTGTGTCTATTAGGGATCCTTCTGATTCTTGAGGTATTACCATCAAAGTACACCAAAAAGGCTTTGATAGTACGGGACATAATTTCTTTACTTTTTTCAGCTAGAATTTGCAATGAATTTATTTGCTGAACAGCTCTTCTATTAGGAAACCATCCTCAGATTTTGGAACTCTTTTAGCAGACTGGATCAGAAACAATGCATGCTTTCTGCATCAGTCTGTGCAAACCCCACCACAAGTGGTGACAACTTGCAGCAAACAAAAACAGATCAGTTTGAGTTCACTTCCAGTACAAGCTATGCCCCAGCATTCTGCTGACTGCACTTTGTACCAAAACATCCAGGATGGCTAATGTGCCAAGTTTTTCCACATCCAAGGTAACTTGTGTGTTTGAATAGATCAAATTCACTGAGGCTGAAGAACATGGGTAGTGTTATTGCTGAAGGAGGGCACAACAGAAGTGTATCATCAATATAACACCAAAAGCATGAACATTTAAAGCAGCTTACTCTAGTGCTTTCTCACCACTTCAAAATACTGTTGGAATGTCTAAATGAAAACTTTCTCTCCACCCACTCTGCACTGTTCAGTTCCATAAGCTGTAATATAAACTCCATCCTCAAATACTGAAAAATAACTGAATTGCCTTATCTGTTGCATTTTAAACAGTATCTTATTGTTAATATTGTGTGGAGAGAAGACCTGTATTTAAACTGTTATCTATTTCACATAGTATCAATACTGTGGAGTGAGAAACTCTACATCTAATTTGGAATCTGATAAACATAACAAACAATTACTTACACAGACATAAGCAATATACTTTTATCATTGAATATTGCAAAAGATTGTACCATCATTGCAGGATCACTTCAAAATGACAAAAATTAGTGAAACGAGCTCATCATCATGTAAATATAATGAGACAATAACAGGTCAATCACAGAAAAACAGTTTGAAAAATATATATGGTGGTCAGAAACAGTCTGAAAAGCTTGTCAGGTTGTGATGAGAACTAATTGTTAGGAAAAAAATTCGATACCCTATGCAATTTCCGAGTTAATTAGCAACGAAGTCAGCCAATCAGGCCATCGTGTGCTAATTCAAGCGGCTCCCCTCCAAATACAGTGACACCAAACACGTTCTTCATTTGGTTTCCTAAAACCAAACAAGATGGCAACATCTTCGTTTCATAGTACAACAAAAAAACAATAACAACATATTAGAAGCAGTAACACTAGAATAACAGCTTGTAACCAAACACCAACGTTATGTCGAATACAAAGTTATAAAATATGTCAAAAAGTGTCTCTTCATGCATAATAATTACTATATTCCATAAAAGACCCAAAGCAAAACCAGTTAAAGTTATAGCATTGTTACAAATACTTGTATATTTTTCTTTCTTTTGTTAGAAACTGTCTTCTACCCTTCTAACTTATGGTATATAATGTCTACCTATCATAGTTTCTCTTGCACTTTGTTTCTACTGTAATGGTCTTCAACTGTTCTTTATCAGAGTTTCATTATATCTTCTCACATTCTTATGCAGACATTTACTATAAGTTTTGTTTAATTCAGCATGCTGCATCACTTTCCTGTTGTCTTTACTTGAAACTCCTGCATCCTCCTTTAGTATTCGACTCATTCCATCTGAGATTCTCTTTTCTTTTGCATTCTTTTTGCACGCAACATCTTTCGCTGTTTGCATATGAACCTTTGTTAAATGACTGCTTCTTTGTTGTCTATGTATGTATAATCTTTGTTTTCTAAAATTCAAAGCCTGTCATCATTTTTAAATCAGAGTTTATGTGTCTGATTTTCTGCTTATTGAGTCTGTGTCTTTCCAGCTTTAGACCAACTTTTACTCTGTACTTTATGAAATTCTAAAGTGGTTTAGGCCGTCACATGCAGTAAAATTCCTTTTTAGTTAACAAATTATTACTTGAGTCTGAAGAGATGACTACATGCATCCTCCTCTATAGAATACAACAGACTCTGAAGAAACAATGTGAAGTCCAGAATGGGATAACTTGGTGCGCACAGACAGTGGCCATTTGTGTGTGAGTTGTGCTCTTTCTGCTTTGAAAGAACGACTTTGTCTGCAAGCTTACACATTTTTACAGTCTTTTTTATGATGCCTACCTGTGATGCAATGTCTTCTCTATGTGGTGAGTAGCACTGTTTTCACTCTCAACAGAAAAAGCTACAGTAGGAAATACGATACTATCAGATAAAGAATAAATGAATGGAATTTCCATGGAATTAAATATGAGTGCTTAATGAAAATGATATATTAGTACATTTCAACTTACTAAAGGAATGCAGTGTGATCTCGCATTTCCATTGCTGCAAATAGGTGACATATCAATGGAAAGGTGAAAAATTTCTCTGGATTCAGTCTAATAGGAATTAACATGTGTCAATGGAGAACAGAAACAGGGGAAAAAATGACATCCAGTATGCAGCAGAGACCTTGAAACATTTATGTGTTTATATGCCTGTGGGTTAGAGACAGCATCTAGCACATACCAGGAACTCAAAGACTACGTTATAAAAGATTTGAAATCTTTCAGATTGTTACCCTCCCTGACAGTCATGATCAGAAAATACTTAGGTGAGCATAATCACAAACTGACCAAAAACATGAAACACAAGCAAATTCACACTTTCCATGTCGAAACAGCAAAGTGTGAATTTTTGAAGAAAACAGTAAAGTGTGAATTTTTGAAGAAGTCACTATTGCATTTAGAACATGTAATGTCACCCATAAAATTAAACCCAACCCAGTGAAGTCGGATTCCATCCATAACAATTCAAAATATCAAATCAAACTAATGATGTCAAGCATAGTTTGGTACCATGGATGATTAATAAACCATTTTAATATGTTTTCTAACTACCTGTAAGCTAATTAGCATGAAACAAGCAACTATGAGGAAGGGGTGGGAGGGGGTGGAGCATGGAGCTAATGATACTACTTGTCATTGTCTATTCCAATTTCAGTAAGCCATTCATCATCACTATTGATAGCAATGAAGCCACAATAAGCAAACAGAAGTTATATCATTATGCCAGTGGTGACATGCCATCAAAATCTCATCTGAACTGACAAATTAAATGAAAAGAAAAATACACTAATGAGCAACTGAATGGAATATGTCCCCACCAGTATACAACACTTCATTCAACCAGGATAACAGCAACGGTTTACCATCCTATGGACTTCACTAATCATACTGGGGAGACAAACTAATTCATACAATAATCAATGGTAATGAAGTATCTCCATATGGATGGCAGTTGTCTTTTGTCATACAATTTTCTGTATTCCCTCTATGATCCTCCATTATTGTATTTATTATTCCACAGCAATTACATAAATGTTGAAATGAGATCCAGGTATACACATTGCTCCTGAAAAGTTCTCAGTATCGTTGTATGAGTGTGGTTCAATAGTTTCTATGCCTCTTGAAGTAACTTGCTTGCTGACAAGTTTCTACATTTGAAATCTTCATCTGAATTACAAGCCAGTGAACAGATTAAGTTTAAGTTTCATAAATGATGTAAAAACTCTTTAGCACGTATCTACTCAACTCCCCAAAATGTTTTCTAACAACGGCCCCTTAAAACTTTAATAAAGACTATCATTTTTTCTCCCTCAATACTTTACAGTTCAACCAGCATGTAAACGTAAATGTAACAAGGATGGTTGTGCGAGAGGTTGGAGGAGGGGGGCAGATGATATTATCCATAAAAGAGATGTGATAAATATTTTGAGTTCTGTTACTATTATATGTCTTGCATGTTTCTTTGTTCATTTCATTCAGTATCTAAAGGGGGTTTTCCATTTTATACTTAAAGAATCATACTATTAATCATTTACTTCAAGCGGCTCCCTCTACTCATTATGATTTCTGAGTTTCCATTCAAATGAAATAGTTCAGCGTGATTGAAAGGACGACTGGATTAGCAGATCCAGAAAAGTTTGATCTTTGAGAAGTAATTAACAAGGAAAAGTGCCACAGAGTTGTGTCATTTACCAAGAAAACGTTGAAGACTAAAGCAAAGTACATTAGAATATGACTGTTTTGATTTGTTATGGCAGTTACTCAGGTTTGAGAGGCAGGCAATGTGGACTTATTGCATAAATTGAGAAAAAGCAATCTTATGAACTGGTAAAGTGGTGAAAATAACATACCAGTAGCTATGTGTAAATGGTATGTTACAAACTACAACTTTGGAGAACAATGACATTGTGCACCATAAAAAAAATGAGCCCACATAGGTAGATTTAAAAATGCACTAAATTGCATTGACAAAGAATTTATCGACATCATATTAGAATGCTATATAAAACACAAACATGTAGCACGTTGTGCAAAAGTAAAAAGATTCAGGATGGCTATATTTTTCATGTGCTCCTCAATGAAGAGCAGAAAAAATACAAGATGTAATGTAAAATAATTTCAGTTGAAATTGCGTAGTAAAAAACGTTACATACAGGTACGAGAGGATGGTGACCCTCATTATCGAAGAAACTCATCCAATTTCGTAGTTTAAGAAAATGATGACGGCAAATTTATTAGGAAATGCCAGGACCAGATAATCCAGTTTGTCACAACAATACGTAAACTGTAGCATAAAACACGAAATTCAGAATTATTGGCCCTAAAACATTTATATATGATATCTGCTGACAGGTACTGGGGCAAATACAGTATTAGGCAAAGTTCACATTTGATCTCCGTTTCTGCACCATATGTTGGGATTTTAAATATGCACCGGTACCAGTTACGTGTGAAGAAAGAGCTATGTTACGTGGAATTTGATGAGGAAACAAATGTGCTGCTTCTGTGCAATGAAAATAAACCGCTTGTGGCCTTGTAATATTTAATACTAACACTGTAAATTTCCGTATAATTGACTGAAACAAAACTACAATCATCCTGCTGTACGTGCGCTTCTTCTATCTGTTAAAGCTATATTTACTTCTGAACCGTTATTTCACGTGACAGCTTGACAAATAAATATGCGCGAATTTAATATACAGATTAACGTCGTACAACCGTGTAATATGTCTAGCGGTATGTGTTTGAGTTTCAACATCGCCCATTCTGTCATAGCTATAATTATTAGCTGTGTTTCTTCGCGCCGTTATTTTTCATTTCCTCTACGAAAAATATACTATCGGTACAAACAGGTGGAAGCGCACACTTGCAGACGCTAATTCTTTGTTCTTTGTGTGTTTACGGTAGACAAACAACTGACACTAGACGATCAACAATTAAGCATTATTGTTAAGAAACGCTAAAGAAATGCTAAATGCATTTCATGTTTCACTTTTTATTGTGAAAACAAATGCCGCACTACAATATTACGACTGTGACTAATAGGACGTCGTAAACAACAGCCACGGTAATGTCTACAAACCCTGTTCAGCTTTCCGAATGTGCCTACCTGACACACCTCAGCGATGACATTCCACTCCGACAGCATTCCAGCTCTTGATGCCTTATTACTGGCCACCTGGTCACTATTGTGCTCACCAGACAGTACTGTTGATACAACAATCATATTACTTGTGAAAGAAGAACGAGAACACTAGTCATGGCGATGTACACTTCCACAACGCGCATGTCCGGAGCCCACTGGCAGCTGCGTTAACAGCTCCGCTATTGATCACTTCCAAGCTAGGGCGAGACATTCAGGATCTAGGGGTGGAAGGCGCAAGAGCAGCGAAAGCCAGAAATAAAGTCAGTCTTAAAATACACAAAGGCGGAAAACAAATAGAAGAACACGGTGAGAGAAGATGTAAAACACATCAGAGGCAGGAAACATACATTTTGGAAGGCTACAAGAGCCTCAACGTGCAGAACGATAGTGGTCTCTTTGTGTTGCAATTTCGCTGGGCTAAAGCGCACTGGGGTCATATTTAAGAGGACTAGGATCCATAATTTTAGATGTTCTGGTACGAACAAGAAACAAATCCTGATGTGGCCATAGAAATTTAAATCTTTTACGATTCGCTGTCGGGGCGACAAGTGAATGCTGCGACAATTCGTTGCAACAAAAGTGTCCTTTCTCTGTCCGCTTCAACCTGTGTGCTTCTCTCCGATAAAGGCCGGCGTTTAACATAAACTTTGTCCCTCCGCCTCGCTTTGACCATGTTCAGCATCAAAGGACTCTTAATTTAGTCGACTTTATCAAATACGTAACTTACCATACGCCACATTATCCTCGCTCAGTTGCATTATTAAAAAAAATATAACAAGGAAGCGAAGCGAACAGAACTTAACGTACCAATTTTTCAAAAAAAGACAAATCGATGACATGTTCTGTGCAAATTCGCAGTTTCCCTTCGAGCATATTGATACGCTTATTTGTAAGTAATGAGTTTAAAATGAGCGAAACGGAGATTAGATTTAAGATCTCGCCGAAATGGAGGTCATAGGAACGGAGTACAAACTCCAATCGCACAAAGATGGGCAACGGACTGGTTGTAGCATTGTGATCCAAGGAAAGTATGAAAAACGTAAATGAATGTATTTTTGGATCCCACTCCAACCAAAAGTGAGATTAGTCATAGCATATTCCTGCAGACGAAACGTGTGAGTTTTGCTCCGACGGAATTAATTTTTAATCTGGAAAACAGTTTTCGCATCTCAGAACTTACACAAATGTCGGCCACCTTTCGAAGTTCAGAAAGCAATGAAGAATTTGTGTTTGGTGAACCCGGGGTTATCAGGCTACGAGCCCTCCAGCCTCGCCAGCCCTCATATTATTGCAAGCTCTTGAGTATTCTTCAGTGAGCTCTCAATTGATGTGATTGTTACGCGTTGTGTGTCATACAGTCACCGCATTTACATAGGGCTTCCAAATCCGGATTTAGTAAACCGAATTTCCAATGCCGCTTATGGGCGGTCCAAACTGATTTTGGAAATCCGCGTCTAGTTGCCGGTTTTGCAATTACGCAATCCATTTTCGCTCCCATGTAAACGCAACCAGTTTTGAAACGTGCTTGGATTGTCAAGGTACGTCTTGTTTTCAGAATATTCGGCTAACGTGAACTTATGTGCAGTGAAGCAGAAATATTAGATGAGCATGAGCTGTCTAGCTGTAATATTTAAGTGAAGAGAAATAACGATTGTGTTGACTAGCAAATCCGCTGCAGATCTTTTTATGTAAATACGACAGCCAGCGTCGTATTGCTGGGGGAACACAGGTCCACTCCGTCCCCGTCCCCCCCCCCCCCCCCCCCCCCTACCACTTTTTTTCCAGGGTGTACACGTTTCCCTGACAAGTTCAGGTGGAGAATATTTTCTTTTTACAGTAACTCTCTTTCATCGTCTCTCTAAATTAATTATCGTCGATTTTGAGTTATGACCGTGGCACGTAAAGTGCCCTCCGCCACACACCGTTGAGTGGCTTGCGGAGTATAAATGTAGATGTAGAACTCTTAGAACATGTTAGCTGTGGAATGAACTGAGCATCGATAAATGGCCCAGACAAACAGCGCAATAGAAAAGAACAACGAACATCAGGCGTGTAGTGCCGGGCATCCGCGCAAAGCCAGGAAGAAGGTTCGGCGCGGCCGGTGGGTACGTCATAAGAGAGAGCGCCGCTCTGCACAACAATGAATAAGTTCGGTACAGTATCGGAACATCAGAGGAAATGAGGGCTCTGTTTAAACGGCATTTCTCGTTTACCTTTATTATTGACACACATGCGAGTACCACTGGAGCACTCCTGGACACCTACAAAGACTCTGCTCCTTTCTTGGCAGTTCTGGGCTGCTCTGCGCCGGCCTGAGCGATGATGCGCGGAGTTGCACATCCGATGTCGACTCACCTTTAGACGCTCACATCGCGTGACATGATAATATTGTCTGAAAACACTTACTTTCCTTCTTCGGCACTCTGTATTCTTTAACCCTTTAACGCCCAGTGACAACTAAAGTTGCATATGAACTTAAAAATTAATGTTGGCAAACCTGATTATGCTGTACACAATTTAACTGTTGGAAGCAGTTATGGACACTTTTCTTTGTTCGTCTGTGCGGCCATCTTCCGCAGCAGCTGTTAACATCTATTATTATACACTACCGGCCTTTAAAATTGCTACACCAAGAAGAAATGCAGATGATAAACGGGTATTCATTGGACAAATATATTATACTAGAACTGACATGTGATTACATTTCCACGCAATTTGGGTGCATAGATTCTGAGAAATCAGTACCCAGAACAACCACCTCTGGCCGTAATAACGGCCTTGATACGCCTGGGCATTGAGTCGAACAGAGCTTGGATGGCGTGTACAGGTACAGCTGCCCACGCAGCTTCAACGCGATACCACAGTTCATCAAGAGTATTGACTGCCGTATTGTGACGAGCCAGTTGCTCGGCCACCTTTGACCAGACGTTTTCAATTGGTGAGAGATCTGGAGAATGTGCTGGCCAGGGCAGCAGTCGAACATTTTCTGTATCCAGAAAGGCCCGTACATGACCTGCAACACGCGGTCGTGCATTGTTGTTGTTGTTGTGGTCTTCAGTCCTGAGACTGGTTTGATGCAGCTCTCCATGCTACTCTATCCTGTGCAAGCTTTTTCATCTCCCAGTACCTACTGCAACCTACATCCTTCTGAATCTGCTTAGTGTATTCATCTCTTGGTCTCCCTCTACGATTTTTACCCTCCACGCTGCCCTCCAATACTAAATTGGTGATCCCTTGATGCCTCAGAACATGTCCTACCAACCGATCCCTTCTTCTGGTCAAGTTGTGCCACAAACTTCTCTTCTCCCCAATCCTATTCAATACTTCCTCATTAGTTATGTGATCTACCCATCTAATCTTCAGCATTCTTCTGTAGCACCACATTTCGAAAGCTTCTATTCTCTTCTTGTCCAAACTATTTATCGTCCATGTTCCATCCAGCCTTTCGCTCCCTGTATTTTACCCCTGCCACCTTTAGAATTTGAAAGAGAGTATTCCAGTCAACATTGTCAAAAGCTTTCTCTAAGTCTACAAATGCTAGAAACGTAGGTTTGCCTTTCCTTAATCTTTCTTCTAAGATAAGTCGTAAGGTGAGTATTGCCTCACGTGTTCCAGTGTTTCTACGGTCGTGCATTATCCTGCTGAAATGTAGGGTTTCGCAGGGATCGAATGAAGGGTAGAACCACGAGTCGTAAACATATGAAATATAACGTCCACTGTACAAAGTGGTACAAAGTGACGTCAATGCGAACAAGAGGTGATCGAGTCGTGTAACCAATGGCACCCCCAACCATCACCCCGGATGATACACCAGTATGGCGATGACGAATACACGCTTCCAACGTGCGTTCAGCGCGATGTCGCCAAACACGGATGCGACCATCATGATGCTGTAAACAGAACCTGGATTCATCTGAAAAAATGATGTTTTGCCATTCGTGCACCCAGGTTCGTCGTTGAGTACACCATCGCAGGCGCTCCTATCTGTGATGCAGCGTCATGGGTAACCGCAGCCATGGTCTCCGAGCTGATAGTCCATGCTGCTGCAAACGACGTCCAACTGTTCGTGCACATGGTTGTTGTCTTGCAAACGTCCCCATCTGTTGACTCAGGGATCGAGACATGGCTGCACGATCCGTTACAGCCATGCGGATAAGATGCCTGTCATCTCGACTGCTAGTGATACGAGGCCGTTGGGATCCAGCATGGCGTTCCGTATTACCCTCCTGAACCCACCGATTCCATATTTTGCTAATTGGATCTCGACCAACGCGAGCAGCAATGTCGCGATACGATAAACCGCAATCGCGATAGGCTACAATCCGACCTTTATCAAAGTCGGAAACACGATGGTACGCATTTCTCCTTACACGAGGCATCACATCAACGTTTCACCACGCAACGCCGGTCAACTGCTGTTTGTGTATGAAAAATCGGTTGGCAACTTTCCTCTTGTCAGCACGCTGTAGGTGTCGCCACCGGCGCCAACCTTGTGTGAATGCTCTGAAAAGCTGATAATTTGCATATCACAGCATCTTCTTCTTGTCGGTTAAATTTCGCGTCTGTAGCACGTCATCTTCGTCATGTAGCAATTTTAATGGCCAGTAGTGTTGGGTATGTTTCATGAGCTGGGCCGGCCGCAGTTGCCGGGCGGTTCTACGCGCTTCAGTCTGGAACCGCGCGACCGTACGGTCGCAAATTCGAATCTCGCCTCGGGCATGGATGTGTGTGAAGTCCTTACGTTAGTTAGGTTTAAGTAGTTCTACGTTCTAGGGGACTGATGACCTCAGATGTTAAGTCCCATAGTGCTCAGAGCCATTTGACAATTTGTCTTGAGCTGACTGCAACCTAGTTCAAAAGAATTACACTATATGCGTTTCACTTTTATTTACAAAGCATCTTCTGTGGTATTGGTGTTTCTTTACATAATCTGCTCCTTCCCTTCTTGCTAGCAGTGGTTGCTGTCGACTGGCTTCACTTCGTATTTGCACTTGGCAGTTTTTGGCATTTTGCGTTATTTCCTACACTGCACTATTTACAATTGAGTTTCTTAACTGTTTTTCATTCATCATTGCCACACTGTTTGTCACAAACACAGTAGCCCATGGCTAGATGAGGAAGAAAATCTAAGAAGAACGAATGAGCGTTTTCTTAAAAAAAAAAGAAAAAAAGTTCGAATGGATCTAAGCACTATAGGACTTAACATCTGAGGTCATCGGCCTCCTAGACTTAGAACTACGTAAGCCTAACTAACCTAATAACATCACTCACATCCATGCCAGAGTCAGGATTCGAACCTACGACCGTAGCAGCCGCGTGGTTCCGGACTGAAGCGCCTAGAACCGCTCTGCCACAGCGGCTGGCCCGTTTTCTTCTTTCTTTTCCAAATGTAAGAGAATTTTTCAGAGATTATATAGACGACAGTGGACAGAACATTCCTGAAAACCTGAAACCAGTTTTTGTTTGTTTTGATACAGTCTCTGTGAGAGCATCGGGCTGTGAAAAACGTTTCAGCGCAATGAACTTCGTTATGACAACACTGCTGAATTCGGTTTTTCTCTGCCATCTCTCATCCTTAATGTTTATTTCAATTATGGGGCCTCCACTGCATCTCTGGAACCCCGAGGATTACATTAAAGTATAGATCAAAAGCCAAAGGCACGCGGAGCACTAAAATGCAAAAGGCTAACCCACATGTGCAGCAGAGTGACCGGTACTCCAACATATGGGAGCCTCTTTAGGTCACTTGCCAATTGTAGCCAGCTGATTTTAAATGACCAGTGACTGAACTGCAGCAGGCGACGGGTTTTGTAGCCCTGAATTTAAACTCATGTTCTAACCTAACCACAACCTCGTAGTATGCAATGTAGCCGAAAAAACGACGAACAGCAATCTGGGGCAGAAATAAAATCATGATCGCTTTTTTCACGGTTTTTAAGGCTAACCTCTAAAGATAGGAAACTTTCATAATATGTTTGTTTGCACAGCCATCTTCCGCAGCAAAATTTCAGTTTTATCGGTAAAGGCAAACTGTAATTTCTCGCTGTCGTTGGTTACCTGATACCTTTCTAACGCTGGCTACACGGGATGCTGCGTCAACAACCGATGAGCAGTCCTAGATGGCATTTGATTGCAGATTTCCGGCAACACAAGCAGGCTCCAAACGAAAAAACAGAATAATAGGAAGAAAAATAAAATCCAATAAAAAAGCCAACACGATGATGAAAATGACGTGGCAAAGTATTAGAAATAAAAGAATTACATTTAAACCAATTAAATGAATAAAAATGATAAAGTCTTTCGATTAGATTTGCAAAACTACAAAACCTCACTACATTTGAGAAGATTCAAACCTTTGACCTTTTACATGGCATACGCTAGGAAGTTGAATTTATAACTCTCGTGTACCAGTCGCAACAATTAATTGTGCGACTGCTACGGTCGCAGGTTCGAATCCTGCCTCGGGCATGGATGTGTGTGATGTCCTTAGGTTAGTTAGGTTTAAGTAGTTCTAAGTTCTAGGGGACTGATGACCACAGCTGTTAAGTCCCATAGTGCTCAGAGCCATTTGAACCATTTGAACAATTAATTGACATCCTTAAAAAATTCGGCGTCACGGAATGTCTTGTGAAGCTTCTATAATGAGCCCAAATCTGTGATAATAATAATTGTACAAAGGACGCTGAATCGCGTCTCGTGAGGAAGCATTCAGTAGTGTGCTGATGCTGTGTATGAAACGTGTGTATTTCGTCAGCATCGTTGTGTGTGTGTTGGTTGAGGTGTGGTTATCATATGTGATGAAATACGAGATAAAAGAGCCAGACCCAGGAATCGGAATCCAAACATATCAAGAAAGAAATGCGGACAAAGAATTGGAAGTGAACTAATTGTTGTTGCAGTTCGGCAACAGCGATAGCGTGTCAACTCTCCAGCAATTTTAATCGGACTATAGTCAGTATGGTAGAAACCTCTAGTTTAAAAGGAAACGGAACCCTCTACGTCAATGCCTGCAATACCACACACGTCATTAGAGTATGAATTACAGGATTGCGGTTTTAACGTCCAGACAAGGTCGTTAGGGAATCTCAGATAGAGCAACGAAAGGGGCGAGAATCAACCGTATCCTTCTCAAAGGAGTTGTCTTAGAGATACCTCGATCAGTTTAAGGAAAACATAGGTATCCGCAAGGTCGGAATGGGGAAAGAGAGGCGGAGGGGAGCTTGCCCCTTCCTGAACTCTGTACACAGACTTTTTTTTATTCATTACGGAATTCTCTCAAATTTCTATCAGTTTTCTGCGACTCCACTAAACTGGAGATTTAGCGTTCTCGACCACGAAGAGAAATGCTGCAGCTTTATCAGTGACTATGTATCTTGCGTTTTCTTAGTTGTCACTGTTCACGGGAAATTATCCCAGTCTATTCGAGAGGCTGCGGTTTCGGCGCTGGTCTATAGTCAGGATAGATACGAACCTTTACATAACCGTGCCGAAATAATGGCTTCAGTCTTTGTACTGTCGCTTCTTCGTTGAGTACGTACTAATTGGTACCACTATTCGTGCATATTATCCGTCCCCAGTTTCCATAATGACTCCCTTTCCCCTTCATGCACAACGGAAAAAACAGTAGTCTACCATTTCTCCGCGGAAGCAGAAAATCCACGATTGTTTGTTGATTCTGCATTCTGTTTTACATGACAGAGCTATTGTAGTACACTCGGAAGAACACACCCATACTATATGAGGGTGACTTGATAAGGCTAGTTAAAAAGCAAGAAAAAATGTTTGTTCCGCAAACAGCGATCTCCAGGTTTTTCATTACATCGGAAAAATAGTTTCAGTCAAACTCTGCAAATATTCGTTGACTGAAACCATCACTTTCTTATTTGATGAAAATTTCTTCCCAGAAAGCCAAACTTTAAAGTTATGGAGCAGGGATAAGTCACTTGGAGTTAAGTCTCGTCAACAGGGTGAACGATTCAAAGCCGAATTCATGCACTTTCGCCATTGTTATCTCTGATGTGTGGGATGACGCATTATCCTTGTGAAACAGCACTTTTTTGCATGCCAACCTAAGCCTTTTTTCACCCAAAGTAAGTTTCAAACGATCGAACAGTGAAGCATAACAGGGTCCAATTATATTTCCGCATTTTTCAAGTAATCTATGAGGATTATTCCTTGAAAAAAAAAAAAAAAACAGTGGCCGTCTTACCAGCTGACAAAATGGTCTTTGCTTTTTTCGGTGCACTTACACCAGCTTCTGTTTTGACTGTCGTTTTGACTCTGGTGTATAAGGACGGATCCAGCTTTCATCAACAGTGACAAACTGGTGCGAAAAGTCTTGCGGATTGAGATTAAACATCGCCAGACATTGTGCTGAAATTTCTGCCGGATACACTTTTGGGACGACTGTGAGGTATAGCGGAATACACCTCACACACAGCTTCCTGATGGGCAGTTCTTCGTGCAGGATATTACGTGCTCGCTCAATTGAGATGCCTGTAGTCTCAGCAGTCTCACGAACTTTTATTCGGCGGTCTTGCGTGACCTTATCACGAATTTGGTATTTGTTTCTTAACTGGTGGATTCAATTGGACGGCTGGAGTGCGCTTTGTTATCGGTACTTGTCCGACCGCGTTTAAATTCCATAATCCAAAACGAAAAAGTCTTCAGTGATGGTGCAGAGTCCGCAAGAACTTCATCCAACTCTGTTTTGATTTGTCCCGCAGTCCAAGCCTTCAAATGAAAATGTTTAGTATCAGCACGAAACTCGGTTTTCTCCATTTTCAATCGCAGCCGACACACTGACCAATTCAGACAGCTGTCAACAATGAACTAAACACTGTACATTGTTGAAATTCTTTATACTGTCCTTGGAATTACAAACTTACCGACCGTGATGCTCAACAAAAAATGTTTCATTCTTTCATGGAGATTTATCAGAGTTATAAAACCACCTTCGTACACTCCTGGAAATGGAAAAAAGAACACATTGACACCGGTGTGTCAGACCCACCATACTTGCTCCGGACACTGCGAGAGGGCTGTACAAGCAATGATCACACGCACGGCACAGCGGACACACCAGGAACCGCGGTGTTGGCCGTCGAATGGCGCTAGCTGCGCAGCATTTGTGCACCGCCGCCGTCAGTGTCAGCCAGTTTGCCGTTGCATACGGAGCTCCATCGCAGTCTTTAACACTGGTAGCATGCCGCGACAGCGTGGACGTGAACCGTATGTGCAGTTGACGGACTTTGAGCGAGGGCGTATAGTGGGCATGCGGGAGGCCGGGTGGACGTACCGCCGAATTGCTCAACACGTGGGGCGTGAGGTCTCCACAGTACATCGATGTTGTCGCCAGTGGTCGGCGGAAGGTGCAAGTGCCCGTCGACCTGGGACCGGACCGCAGCGACGCACGGATGCACGCCAAGACCGTAGGATCCTACGCAGTGCCGTAGGGGACCGCACCGCCACTTCCCAGCAAATTAGGGGCACTGTTGCTCCTGGGGTATCGGCGAGGACCATTCACAACCGTCTCCATGAAGCTGGGCTACGGTCCCGCACACCGTTAGGCCGTCTTCCGCTCACGACCCAACATCGTGCAGCCCGCCTCCAGTGGTGTCGCGACAGGCGTGAATGGAGGGACGAATTCAGACGTGTCGTCTTCAGCGATGAGAGTCGCTTCTGCCTTGGTGCCAATGATGGTCGTATGCGTGTTTGGCGCCGTGCAGGTGAGCGCCACAATCAGGACTGCATACGACCGAGGCACACAGGGCCAACACCCGGCATCATGGTGTGGGGAGCGATCTCCTACACTGGCCGTACACCACTGGTGATCGTCGAGGGGACACTGGGTACATCCAAACCGTCATCGAACCCATCGTTCTACCATTCCTAGACCGGCAAGGGAACTTGCTGTTCCAACAGGACAATGCACGTCCGCATGTATCCCGTGCCACCCAACGTGCTCTAGAAGGTGTAAGTCAACTACCCTGGCCAGCAAGATCTCCGTA
Source organism: Schistocerca americana (assembly GCF_021461395.2). Taxonomy (NCBI): domain Eukaryota; kingdom Metazoa; phylum Arthropoda; class Insecta; order Orthoptera; family Acrididae; genus Schistocerca; species Schistocerca americana. The sequence continues at coordinate 144,261,154 of NC_060119.1, read as the reverse complement.
TCTGTCCCCCATTGAGCATGTTTGGGACTGGATGAAGCGTCGTCTCACGCGGTCTGCACGTCCAGCACGAACGCCGGTCCAACTGAGGCGGCAGGTGGAAATGGCATGGCAAGCCGTTCCACAGGACTACATCCAGCATCTCTACGATCGTCTCCATGGGAGAATAGCAGCCTGCATTGCTGCGAAAGGTGGATATACACTGTACTAGTGCCGACATTGTGCATGCTCTGTTGCCTGTGTCTATGTGCCTGTGGTTCTGTCAGTGTGATCATGTGATGTATCTGACCCCAGGAATGTGTCAATAAAGTTTCCCCTTCCTGGGACAATGAATTCACGGTGTTCTTATTTCAATTTCCAGGAGTGTATTTTACAAATTGTACATATTGTATATGTAAACGTAATTCGAAACACATCTATTGAAAAAAGAAAATGCGTCTATATCCACTAGAGGAGAGGGAAATTTGAAGTTAAAAAAATGTGCTCTTCAGTACTGCGACCTTCTTAAAGTCTGTGGGTGTAGCAAAGCACCATATACGAGGTGCTATCCAAAATTTTCGCGACTGGTGCTGTCGTCTGTTGAAAACCTTACCTTTTTACTAATGGTCACCATCACCCTCGAAGTAGTTCCCATCCACATGTACACACCGGTTCCAGCACTTCTGCCACTGACCAGACGTTTTCTGGAAGTCATGTTCTTTGAGTGAAGCTTCTTGAATCCTGTGTAGAGTGTCGAACCGACGGTTTTCGACTTGAGTTTCAGTTTTGGGAATAGCGTGAAGTCGCAAGGGGCCAAATCTGGCAAGTGCGGTGGGTGGGGTACTACCGCCATGTTGTTTTTTGCCAAAAAGGCCCTGGTGAGCAAGAACGTGGGACAGGGCGCGTTGTCGTGATCCAGCAGTCAGTTCCCTTGACGCCAAAGTTCGGGCCATCGTCGCCACACGTTTTCACGGAGCCATCACAAAACGTCACAGTAGTACACAGAATTCACTGTTTGGTTGGGTGGGAAGAATTCTTTGTGCATAATTCCCTTAGCATCAAAGAAAACGATGATCATGCTCTTCATTTTGCTCTTCACCTGTCTCGCTTTTTTGGGTGTTGGAGAGCCCGGGCTCTTCCACTGGGACGATTGTTGCTTAGCCTTTGGGTCATAACTGTAAATCTAGCTCTCGTCGCCGGTGATAACCCGTGACAAGGAGGTTGGATCATCAGATGCAGTCTAACGAAGGTCCATGCACACTTCAACACGCTGTGCCTTCTGATCGGCAGTCAAGATCCATGGCACAAATTTTGCGACAATACAATGCATTCCCAATTCATCAGTTAACATTCGTTGACATGCCCCTTAACCAATACCCACTTCATCCGCAAGGTCTTGAATGGTTCGACGTCGATCCGCATGGTCCAATTGTTGAAGTTTGGCAACAATGTCTGGCGTTGTCCGGCTAACGGGCCTTCCAGTGTGAGCATCATCTTCGACGTCTGTACGGCCGGTCCTGAACCGAGCATGCCACTCAGACACACGCCTACGGCTCATGCTTTGTCCCCCAAACACTTTTTGAATCATTGCAAGGGGTGAATCATTGCAATGGTCTCCTAGCACTTTTCCCGAGATTCGCACAGAATTTGATACACACGCGCTGTTCTGTTCGCGGATCCATAATAAAATAGCCACACACCAAACACAGAGTATTACGGAAATCACTGTGGATACGCAACACGTCCTCCCAGCTGAATGCCACTCCGCACACTGACTCGTCAGATATGCAGCTCTCGCCATCTAGTGATGCAAAGATCTACTACTCCTACTTTCCAGATGGCAGCATCAGTTACGAAAATTTTGTATTCCACCTTGGACAGTCACAGAGCTGCATTCCAGTTGCTATTCTTCTCCATAATGTGAAAAACTGGAGTATTACCTTGGTGCAGCTGTATGCTGCTAACAGTTTATTCTATCGTCCTATTTGAGAATGGTTTTTGGAGGTTCTTCGTGTTCTAGAGTGGTCATATATTGGCCCCAGGCTACACTTGACCTAATTAAACTAAAAGCATGTAGGTTTAAAAAAAAAAAGTTTCTAATGGCTCTGAGTGCTTTGGGACTTAACATCTGAGATCATCAGTCCCCTAGAACTTTGAACTACTTAAACCTAACTAACCTAAGGACATCACACACATCCATGCCCGAGGCAGGATTCGAACCTGAGACCGTAGCGGTCGGGCGGTTCCAGACTGAAGCGCCTAGAACCGCTCGGCCACTGCGGCCGGCCAAGTAGCTTTCAAAACACATTTTGTTCTACTTTAGTTATGCCGGCCGACACTAAAAGTACATTGATCTTGAAAGTAATGCAAAACATCCATTCATATCCATTCATGTGAAGAGATGTGAATAAGTCTTTATCAAAGTTTATGTCCTTTTTCTTCACTTCGAGAAGTATTAATATGGCATTTTTGTTGATGTCAAGCAGGAATTTTTCAATAACTCTATAATTTTTTCTATTTCAGCATTTTAATTCTCAGTTTCAGCCTAACATTATGGGAGTGCCAATAAACATTTTTTGTGAATTTTCTCTAGCTTTATTCCGTAACTCGTTGAATATCCTCATTCACTATACAAGAATGTAATTTCAGATCGTCGAATCAAACAAGCGGCATCATATTCATGTCAACAACATAAAAAGTTGTACTTTGCGTATACTAGATGTATAACTATCAGTCCTTCTACATACTAAAAATGTTACGCACTTATGTCGAATTTAAGTCTTGGGACACGACACGTTTTCAGATTCATCGAATCAGTAGCATAAAAATAGGGAAGTTTTGAACTTTGCTCCTTTCTGGAAAACAATCTGTGGAAGCCCATGAAGAAAACCATGGAAGCTTAAAACAGGGGTCTGAACGCAGTCCCTCTGGAACTAACGAGTCACGTCCACCGCTAGAAATGGAAAATATGGCAGGTTTTGTTCCAGGAAATAAGTTATTTCATATCATTTTATTATCCCTCCCGCCGTACAGATACAGTCATTCACTTGTTATTAGAAGTTATAAACCACCACAGGTCTGAGAAGTAATGTTCAGGTTTCTCGTACAAACCGAAAACTTGTTGCATCAGGGCCGTGGGCTGTGATGATAGGTGGATTACGCCCCAGGTCGTTTCCACATTCCGTGGCATGTCACAAATACATTTTGATCCAACTTAATTTAAATTGTATTACAGAATAATAATACCAGACACCTGAGATATGCCTCTTTTACAAATACTTTATCACGCATCAAAAGTGAGTTTAGACTGAAAATCAAGATAACAGTTCAAGTCCAGAAAGGTAACATTTTCACTGAAATTATTACTTGATATCCCTTGGGAAGTTAAACGCCACAATTCAATATCAATGTACATAACAATAAGTAACAAGAAAACAATATAAACGAGGGAAGATCGGAAAGTAGCGTTCAATAATTTCGTTGTCAAAATGGTTAATAGGTAACAAAACAAAAAACGTCACAAATGGGCTTACATCTTTTACCTACTTCTCTACAGTCACCATCGTTTTCAACACATTTCTCCCCTCGTGGTACCAGTTTTAATATGCCCTATCCGCAGAAGTCTATTTGGCTGGAGTACAATCATCTGCGGACTGCTGATTTCACTCCCACATCTGTCGCAAAGCGTTGGTCGATCAGGAATATCTTACGGGAGCACCTCCTACCCAAATTTGGCGAGTTTCTCACGAACAGAAGCGGCAACATGGGGGCGAGCGCCGTCGTGAAGAAATTTGACAGCGCCAGCCATAATGTTGGGGCTTTTGTCACGGTGGACACAACACTACTTAACCGAAGTTTTAATGTAGGCTGCAGCATTTAAATGGTCCCGTGTTCAGCGAAGTCCACCAGTGATACAACATGCATATCTCAAAACACTGTCACAAACACTTCTCTAGCAAACTAAGTCACTTTGAAATTCTTTCGTTCTGGGGAACCAGCATGTTTCTACTCCATTGGGGCCAGCTTAGTTTCTGGCGTGTAGTGGTGCGCCCACGACTCATCGCCAGTGACGATACCTTTCAGAAAGTCACGCCCTTCTGCACCATAAGTGATCTAAGCTTGTCGTCATTTGTTGGCTCTTGGGTTGCGTGTCAGGTTCTTGGGCACCCAGCGAGCACTAACTTTACGAAATTTCAACGTGTCATGAACAGTATCGTACACCGCAACATAGCAAATGTTGGAACGCTGTGGTAAGTGCGCAGTTGCACACGCCGGTTGCAGCCTCAATGACTGCGAGATTCTGCGTGGTTGCAGCTGCTATAGCCGACCGGAGCGTGGCGAATCACTAAGAAGCACACAGCCCTCTTGGAAGAATGCACACCATCTGGAGATACTGCTACTGTCCATACAGTCGTCCCCAAACACGCCACGCCTGATCCTGTGAATTCCACTAGGTTTTTGCCATTTGGCCCACAAGTATCGAACTACATTTCGCTGCCCTTCACAAGTTAACGACAGTAATTTGTGTACCATTTTTATTTAGTACTTCAGACTTCTCTAGCTAGAGCTGCACATGAATACAAAATACTCTCTGTAGCGCAAACTTCAAACTATACACATAAAAAAAAGTTTTGAATCAGCCCAGTTCCCAGAACTCCTGAAGACAGACGTTAACTATGGATATTATATCACAGACACAGTTCCTTTGACTGTTCAGAGATGTGACCAACCCCGCTCCGCCCCCAAAGATGTAAACAACCATGCATGAGCAGTGCCTATTAGACAGGGGGGGGGGGGGGGCGACAACCGATCAGTTCCAGTCATTCCATCAGGAATGGCACGTGTTGTCCGTAGTTCAACCAAGACCGTCAGTACCGCGGTTCGATCGCGTCCGCATTGTTACTTTGTGCCAGGAACGGCCCTCAACAAGGAGTCAACCAAAGCGATGTCGTTCGGACATGGAGGAGATGCAGAGAGACAGCAACTGTCGATGACACGCCTCGCTTAGGCCGTTCAAGGGCCACTACTGCAGTGGATGACCGCTACTCATGGATTATGCCTCGGAAGAACACTGACAGCAACGCCACCATGTTGAATAATGCTTTTCGTGTAGCCACAGGACGTTGTGTTACGACTCAAATTGTGTGCAGTAGGCTGCATGATGAGCAACTTCACTCCCCGTCTTTGCAATCACGACACCATGCAGCGCGGTACAGATGGGCCCAACAATATGCCGAATGGACCGCTCAGGATTGGCATCACATTCTCTTCGCCGATGAGTGCCGCATATGCCTTCAACCAGACAATTGTCGGAGACGTGTTTGGAGCCAATCCGGTCAGGCCGAACGCCTTAGACACGCTGTCCATCGAGTGCAGCTAGGTAGAGGTTCCCTGCTGTTTTGAGGTGGCATTATGTGGGGCTGACGCACGGCGCTGGTGGTCATGGAAGGCGCTGTAACGGCTGTACGATACGTGAATGCCATCCTTCGACAGATAGTGCTACCATATCGGCAGCATATTGACGAGGCATTCGTCTTCATGGACGACAATTCGCACCCTCATCGTGCACATCTTGTGAATGACTTCCTTCAAGATAACGACATCGCTCGACTAGAGTCGCCAACATGTTCTCCATTCATGAACCTTATCGAACATGCCTGGGATAGATTGAAAATGACTGTTTATGGACGACGTGACCCACCAACCACTCTGAGGGATCTACGCCCGAGTCGCCGTTGAGGAGTGGGACATTGTGGACCAACAGTGCCTTGATGAATTTGTGGATGCCACGACGAATACAGGCATTCATCAATGCAAGAGGACGTGCTACTGGGTATTAGAAGTACCGATGTGTACAGCATCTGGACCACCACCTGTGAAGGGCTCGCTGTATGGTGGTAAAACATACAATGTGTGGTTTTCATCAGCAATAAAAAGGGTAGAATGTTTATGTTGATCTCTATTCCAACTTTCTGTACAGGTTCAGGAACTTTCGGAACGAAGATAGTGCAAAACTTTTTTGATGTGTGTATATCGTCGCGAAATTTCAACATTCCAGCTCCAATACCAGGGGAGAAAAAAATTATTTTGCGTTACTTTCCGATCCTCCCTCGTAGATTCCATAGACTTCTCAGTCTTCTCTGCATTTCTCACATCCAGCTAACCGCTTAGCTTTCTGCATCTGTCTGCCATGCAGAGCAGTCCCTGAAAGGAAGCTGCCGTGATAGTCAGTAGGCAACTTGGGCGCTATGTGGTAGTTTTTTTCGCAACTGGAGATTATCATCTAGAACGGAATGAATCACAGGTACAATTAATTCTCTGAGTCCGAAGTCTTCAGGTCATCTGAAAAAAGGCAGCCTGTTGCTTGGTGCAGTGACAGGTGTCACTTTGGAAACAAGGTCAGATGTGTTCAAACTAGCTCCACAGAAGTTCGTGGCCTTAAAGATGTAAGGACCAAGGCACAATTGACAATTACAGGGACAAAGAGAAGCTCGTGGTGAGTGTAACTGTATACAATCGATGTATTTCACTAGTTTAACACGAGTATGGTGGTCCGTTAAGTGGACTTACGGGTAAAAAAGACACTGTGGGCGACCGGTAACACTGTACTGGGACCGCTACGGTCGCAGGTTCGAATCCTGCCTCGGGCATGGATGTGTGTGATGTCCTTAGGTTAGTTAGGTTTAAGTAGTTCTAAGTTCTAGGGGACTGATGACCTCAGTAGTTAAGTCCCATAGTGCTCAGAGCCATTTGAACCATTTTGAACACTGTACTGGAGAAAGGTTGCTTGTGAACATCACCTGCAGATTCGCCCAGATAGTGGTGGAACACTGCCAACACCCCTGCTACAGCCTAGCAGTAGCCAAAATTCCTTACCGTAATGTCAATACATAGTCAATAAAAGAGCTTATATTCGTCCAGACCGCGCCGGAACTCCCGTCTGGCGCCAATGAATTCTTTTCGAACTCACTGGAACACGTCGGTACAGAAGATTTAAAATAATATCAAAAGAATGTACAGTGTTCGATGGAAAGCTACAGGTTATCTTGAAATCTCTGAAGCAGTGGAGACATACACTCTAAGAAGAAAAAAAAAAGACGCATCACGAATGAGTTATGCAAATCGGTGGTAAATTGCTATTCATATTGGTATCGGCGGAAAACGCAAAAATGCAAACTTTGGCTGCCTATGGATGCCTTTATGTCGCTGCAGCGCAGTTTCACCGTGCAGCTGGCGGGGATAGTAAACAGGGGACACAAAATCTTCGCGAATTTCGTTCCGTGCATTCAACTGGACATTAATTACGGCTCGCAGACAGGCACGTGAACAATACGCGCAGATGACAGCACTTGAGAGGGAACGCGTAGTTGGCTTTAAGCAGCTCGCCATTTCAATAGGAGCGAAGCCATTATTCGGCGATGTCGGCAGGAACGGGTGAACCGTGGCCAAACACAGTGTCAAGAAAGAAGAGGTCGACCTAGAGAGACGGAACGTGTGTACCGAGCAATCGTCAGGGAGGCACTCAGAGCCCCGAAATCATCATTGACATCGATCCAATGTGCAGATGGTGCTTCAGTGACCACCAGGACCACCAATAGGCGGCTCATGGAAACCGGGCTGTCTCTGTATGTCCATCATTATACAAGATGGTTGCGGGACCTCGGCTGTTCCATACAAAATGTCAAATCAAAAGATTTCCAAATTTCCAGTTTTATTTTATTTGTGCTACCAATTTCACCGTTACACTACACGGTCATCAGGCCCCCTGACCGACGGGTAGGAAGAATCCCAGGGCCAGCACACTGTCACTGGTGTGAGTAGACTCCTTTTTAACAAAGCGATGCTTTCGATCATTTATTTTATTTAGCGTATGACACATAAAAATCACGATAACACATAAAATGCAGTACCACAGACACATTAAAATACAGTGTAGATCTTTATATCTAAGCCATTGATCCAATCCCCCACTTCGGAAGTAACCAGGTTCGAATCCACTAGATTTCCAGTGAAGGCATGTAGGGGGCAGTCCCCTGCTATATGCTTCATTGTTTGTGGAACGTTAGCACCCAAGCCCATTTATGAAGCCTGCTCCGCAGTGTATCTTGGCAAGCTGAAACCATTGAGCGTTGCTGTTGGATCTTTCAAGATGCCCTGTGGAGTAGAAGATGTCGATTTTTCCGCCAGCTGTCTTTGGGGTCGAAATGGTTGCTTAACAATTCCGTGGCCGTTTTATATACCGGTTTACGGGACTTCAACCTGGATGATTTTAGCTGTCTCACATCTTCGTGAATTGGGAGTGACGAGTTATTCAGTATTCTTGACCACAGCTGGCCAAGATGTTTTTGTCTTCTGATGTGAGGAGGTGGTACGTTAAACAACACCGGCAGCCATTGGACTAGAGTAGCAAGTAATGTTCCAGATATGATAGGCATAGTGTGATGAAGTTGAATGTCCACAAGGTGAGTATGGCAGCTATTAAGCCATACTGCAGATCAGTACTCTGCTGAGGAATAGACGAGTGCTAGAGCAGATATTCTCAATGTGTTGGCGTCACCTCCCCATGATGTACCTACTAGACGCTAAAGCACGTTATTATGGCTCTTCAGTTTTGCAGCAGATTTACGTAATTGGAGTTTATATGTTAGGGTCTTTTCCAAAGTCATACCCAGATATGTAGGCGCGCCATTGAACCGTAATAATTCCCCTCTAAAATTGACTCTTGGTTGGTAATTTGAGAGCCTATTGTCCAGGTGAAAAATAGATACCTCACTTTTGTGAGGGTTCGATTTCAAACGCCATTTCTTAAATTATTCATCCAGGAGTACAATGTCTTGGTTGAGGGTATTCTTTGCTTCTGCAAAATTAGTGCGTTGAATAGTGAGGTTGATATCAGCCGCATATATGAATTTGCGGGAGAGTGTGTTAGGCAGATCATGAGCGTGTAAACTGAAAAGTGCTGGAGAGAGTTTCGAACCTTGCGGTAGACCATTACTCAATTTGCAGAATCGGCTTCTGCTGTTTTCTGAGTAAACTTGAATTAGTCTATTACTTAGCATATTTTCGTTTAAAGTTGATATCTTCACACAGGGGACCACGTCGAACATCACTTGCAGTGACTGTCTGCTGACCACTATTCCGATAGTACATGTGGTGGGATCCTTCCTTCAGGTCGGTCAGGAGACCTGAAGATTGCGTAGTGTAACCCTGAAACTGGTGGAAAAAATGAAACAAGACTGGAAATTTAGATTGCTGAAGGTGTTTGGATTTAACATTTTTTATTATGAGAGTGCGCTGAGCTCATGGCGTCCCTTGCGCCACTACCACTGACCTCTGCGCACCGACAAGTCCGTCTGCAGTGGTGTCGAGGACATTCGCCCTGGAATCTCATTGACCTGAGTAGTTGAGCCCAGATGCCCAGAGAAGACGCGTCTGGAAAAGCCCTGAACAGGAATGGGATACCAAGCCGACTTTCGCTCGCTCTACCGCCTGACAAACAGGGGTGGTGGTTGTCATCCGTGGCCCTCTTTCAGCACAGCGATACGTAGACGATATTTTACGCCCCTTTTTGTTATCCTTCATGGCAAGCCATCCTGGGGTTACATTTCAGCAAGATAATGCCCGCCCGCAGACGGCGAGAGTTTCTAGTGCTTGTCTTTGTGCTCGACAAATCCTACCTCGGCCAGCAACGTCGCTAGATCTCACCCCAGTTGAGAACGATTGGAGGATAATGGGCAGGGCCCTCCAAGCGGCTCGGGATTTTGACGATCTAACGTGCCAATTCGACAAAATTTGCCACGGAATCCCTTAGGAGGACCTCCAACAACTCTACCAATCAATGCGAAGGCGAACAACTGCTTGCGTAAGAGCCAGAGGTGGACCAACGCGTTATAGACTTGCTGAATTTGTGAAGCTCTTTCTCTTGAATAAATCACCCATTTCTTCTGAAATTGAAATCGTTTATTTGTCTGTAAATGTGCCTCACATCTACCGACTTTCGCCCCGTTCCTGTAATTCCTTCGTGGTATGACGTTATTCTTTTTTTTTTTTTCTTGGGGTGTATTCATGCTTCCTCCCACTGAGCACATAAACATGTCTAGTCCAACCATGTCCATTCTTCGCCTACACAGGCGTGGACAGGAGATGTTGTTTTGTGGATATTAGCGGACATAAAACTAAGGGAACAATTTCGAAAATGGCAGCCAGGAAAGCTGCTCGACAGATACTTTATCCCAAAGGATTGTCCCTTACATACTTCACAACGCTGTTAAACACCAAGAAGAAATGAAGATGGTAAATTGGTATTCATTGGGAAAATATACTAGAACTGACATGTGATTACATTTTCACGCAGTTTGGGTGCATAGATCCTGAGAAATCAGTACCCAGATCAACCACCTCTGGCCATAATAACGGCCTTGATACGCCTGGGCATTGAGTCAAACAGAGCTTGGATGGTGTGTATAGATACAGCTGCCCATGCAGCTTCAACACGATACCACAGTTCATCAAGAGTACTGACTGACGTATTGTGACGAGCCAGTTGCTCGGCCACCATTGACCAGACGTTTTCAATTGGTGAGATATCTGGAGAACGTGCTGGCCAGAGCAGCAGTCTAACATTTCCTGTATCCAGAAAGGCCCATACAGGACCTGCAACATGCGGTCGTGCTTTATCCTGCTGAAATGTAGGGTTTCGCAGGGATCGAATGAAAGGTGGAGCCACGGGTCGTAACACATCTTAAAGGTAACGTCCACTGTTCAAAGTGCCGTCAATGCGAACAAGAGGTGACCGAGACGCGTAACCAATGGCACCCCATACCATCACGCCGGGTGATACGCCAGTACGGCGATGACGAATACACGCTTCCAATGTGCGTTCACCGCGATGTCGCCAAACACGGATGCGACCATCATGATGCTCGATTCATCCGAAAAAATGACGTTTTGCCATTCGTGCACCCAGGTTAGTCGTTGAGTACACCATCGCAGGCGCTCCTGTTTGTGATGCAGCGTTCGGGGTAACCGGATCCATGGTCTCCGGGCTAATAATAGTCCATGGTGCTGCAAACGTCGTCGAACTGTTCGTGCTGATGGTTGTTGTCTTGCAAACGTCCCCATCTGTTGATTCAGGGATCGAGATGTGGCTGCACGATCCGTTACAGCCATGCGGATAAGATGCCTGTCATCTCGACTGCTAGTGACACGAGGCCGTTGGGATCCAGCACGGCGTTCCGTATTACCCTCCTGAACCCACCGATTCCATATTCTGCTAACAGTCACTGGATCTCGACCAACGCGAGCAGCAATGTCGCGATACGATAAACCTCAATCCGATAGCCTACAATCAGACCTTTATCAAAGTCGGAAACGTGATGGTACGCATTTCTTCTCCTTACACGAGGCATCACAACAACGTTTCACCAGGCAGGGCCGGTCAACTGCTGTTTGTGTATGAGAAATCGGTTGGAAACTTTCCTCATGTCAACACGTTGTAGGTGTCGCCACCGGCGCCAACCTTGTGTGAATGCTCTGAAAAGCTAATCATTTGCATATGACAGCATCTTCTTCCTGTCGGTTAAATTTCGCGTCTATAGCACGTCAGTAGTGTATGTGTCAGTGGGATGGAGAGTGACTGAAAATGATTAACAACATCTGTGGAACGCGAGGTCAACTATGCGTGCCTTCCTTCGGCCACGCAGTAGCGATGGAATCCTTCAAGTGCACCTGCGAGTTCGGCACATTTCCTTGACAAACGGTTTCGTGTATAATAAGAGGATCCCCTACATGCGGGCTTGTGACATACAGGTGTCATTGTGCCACATTCAGTCTGTGTTTTATACGGGTATAAAGGGACAAAAATTAATTTACTTACTCATCTGCCCTCTGTTTTATGAGAACAACTTGTACTAATTGCGTCTGGCACGCCACTTTAATTTGCGCGCGCAGCGGCCTGATTGGCTAATTTCAATGCTGATTAACTCGGAAACAGCGCAACTTATCGATTTTTTCCCTAACGATTATTTCTCGGCACAATCTTCCTTACAACACGCTTACAAGCTTTTCAGTCTGTTTCTGACCACCCTGTATTTTTACATTCGCGATTACAGTCTATTACACCACTCTCAAGTGACAATTATAAAAAAATAAATAGTTTAAAGACCAGTTTAACTTTAAAGACTCATTCTGTCTTCAAAATTGTTTATAAAACAAAATTAATGTTGAAAATTGATACTTCCCATCTCACTATCTACATCTACATCTACATTTACATGGTTACTCTGCAATTCACACATAAATGCCTCGCAGAGGGTTCATCGAACCATTTTCATACTACTTCTCTACCATTCCACTCTCGAATGGCGCGTGGGAAAAAGGAACACCTAAATCTTTCCGTTCGAGCTCTGATTTCTCTTATTTTATTGTAATGATTATTTCTCCCTACGTAGGTGGGTGTCAACAAAATATTTTCGCATTCGGAAGAGAAAGCTGGTGATTGAAATTTCATAAATAGATCTCGCCTCAAAGAAAACCGCCTTTGTTTCAGTGACTGCCACCCCAACTCGCGTATCATATCAGTGACACTCTCACCCCTATTGCGCGATAGCACGAAACGAGCTGCCCTTCTTTGCACTTTTTCGATATCCTCCGTCAATTCTACCTGGTAAGGATCCCATACTGCGCAGCAGTATTCCAGTAGAGGACGGACAATGTAGGCTGTCTCTTTAGTGGGTTTGTCGTATCTTCGAAGTGTTCTGCCAACAAAGCGCAGTCTTTGTTTCGCCTTCCCCATAATATTATCTATGTGGTTTTTCCAATTTAAGTTGCTCGTAACTGTAATTCCTAGGTATTTAGTCGAATTGACAGCCCTTAGATTTGTGCGATCTATTGTATACCCAAAATTTATCGGATTTCTTTTAGTACCCATGTGGATGACCTCGCATTTTTCTTTGTTTAGTGGCAACTGCCACTTTTCGCACCATACAGAAATTCTCCAATTTTGTAATTGGAATTGATCGTCTGGTGATTTTACTAGACGGTAAATTACAGCGTCATCTGTAAACAATCTAAGGAGGCTGCGCAGATCATCACCTAGATCATTTATGTAAATCAGGAAAGCAGAGGGCCTATGACACTACCTTGCGGAACCTATGACACTACCTTGCGGAACTGTTCTGCTCGATGATTTACCGTCCATCACTACGAACTGTGACCTCTCTGAGAGGAAATCACGAATCCAGTCACACAACTAATACGATACTCCATATGCACGCAATTTGATTAACAGTCACTTGTGAGGAACTGTATCAAAAGCCTTCTGGAAATGGAATCGATCTGAGATCCCTTGTCGACAGCACTCATTACTTCATGGGAATAAAGAGCTATCTGTGTTGCGCAAGAACGATATTTTCTGAATCCGTGTTGGTTATGTATCAATAAGTCATTTTCTTCAAGGTGATTCATAATGTTCGAGTACAGTATATGCTCCAAAATCCTACTGCAAATTGAGGTCAGTAATATGGGTCTGTAATTCAATGGGTTATTCCTATTTCCTTTCTTGAATATTGGTGTGACCTGTGCTACTTTCCAGTCTTTAGGAAAAGACCTTTCATCAACTGAGACTTCACAGTGAGCTAAAAAGATGTATAAATTGTATATTTTGGACATGTCTTGGTATTACTGTTTAAGAACAAGAAAACAACGTAATTAGTACATACAGGCTCTTACATATTTACAGGCGTAGTAGTTTGACAAGGATGCGACAAGTAGTCGGCCGTGATCTTGGAACCATTCCGGAATTTTCCTGAAGTAATTTAGGAAAACCACGGAAAATCCAAAGCAGGATCGCAGGACGAAGACGGGAGTCTCCAGCCTCCCGAATACAAGGCCTGACAGTTTAAAAAGGTGCTACATCATTCGGTTTATCCCTAAATAAGTTTTACAAATAAGTTACAATGAGCTGACAAAAGTCATGGGATACTTTCTAACATAGTGTCGGGCTTCATTTTGTCCGGCGTAGTGCAGCAGTTCGACGTGGCACGCGTCATGGACCCAACAAGCCGTCAGAAGTCCCTTGCAGAAATATCGACCCATAGCCTCCCATAACTGCGGAAATTTTGACACTGCAGGATTTTGTCCTAGAACTGACCTTTGGATTATGTCCCATAAATGTTAGATAGTACTGATATCAGGTGGTCTGGGTGGCCAAATTATTCGCTCGAATTGTCCATAATGTTATTCAAATTGATCGTGAACAATTGTGGTCCGGTGACAGGGCGCATTGTCATCCATAACATGAAGTCCATGAATGGCTGCAAATGGTCTCCAAGTAGCCGATGACAACCATTTACAGTCAATTATCGGTTCAGTTTGTCCAGAGCACCCATTCAAATCCATGTAAACACAGCCCACACCATTATGAAGCCACCACCAGCTTGCACAGTGCCTTGTTAACAACTTGGGCACATGGATTCGTGGGGTCTGTGCCACATCCGAACCATACCACCAGCTCGTACCAACTGAAATTGAAGCTCACCTAACCAGGTCACGATTTTCCAGTCGTCTAGGGTCCAACCGATATGGTCACCAGTCCAGGAGATGCTCTGCAGGCGATGTCATGCTGTTAGCAAAGGCACTTAACTTCGGTCGTCTGCTGCCATAGCCCATTAACGCCAAATTTCGCAGCACCGTCGTAACGGATACGTACGACGTATTTTGCACATTGATTTCTGCGGTTATTTCTCGCAGTGTTGCTTGTCTGTTAGCACTGACAACTCAACGCAAACGCCGCTGTTCTCGGTCGTTATGTGAAGGCCGTCGGCTAGTGTGCTGTCTGTTGTGAGAGGTAATGACTGAAATTTGGTATTCTCAGCACAGTGTTGGCACTGTGGATCTCGGCATATTGAACACCCAAACGATTTCCGAAATGGAAGGTCTCATGCGTCTAGCTCCAACTACCATTCCGCATTCAAAGTCTGGTAATTCCCGCCGTGCGGCCATAGTTAGGTCCGACACCTTTTCACATGAATCAGCTGAGTATAAATAACAGCCCCACAAATCCACTGTCTTTTCGTACCTTGTGTACGCGATACTACTCCCATCTCCGTATGTGCATATCGTTACCCCGTGAGTTTTGTCACCTCAGTGTATTTAATAATGCTAAAGACTAGTGCTACACTGCTTGTTCGTTTCGCACTCCCAGTCACTGCGCACTGTGCACATATTGTTTCATAACGTGTCCCCCGCGATATGCCGGCACGGTAGCTCAGCGTGTTCGGTCAGAGGGCTGCGTGCTCTCTGTAATAAAAAAACTGAGTAAAGGCATCAACGATCAACTTGAACGGATGTCTTGTGACGTCCGCCCAGACCAAGCGCAACGAACTATGTCGAAGATAGTTGTCAGCTTGACGGATTGCCGTCCTATGGGCCCGGGTTCGGGGATTTTCTCCGCTCAGGGACTGGGTGTTGTGCTGTCTTCATCATCAACATCCCCATCCGGCGCGCAGGTCGCCCAATGCGACGTCGAATGTAGTAAGACCTGCACCAAGGCGGCCGGACCTGCCCTGCAAGGGGCCTCCTGGCCAATGTCGCCAAACGCTCATTTCCATTTTTCATAACGTAACACTAAACCACAGCGACGATGCTTTGTTTCCATTTTGTGTACCGCAACTTCTCATTTGCTAGATTGAGAAAACTGAGGCAGTATCCCTCTATAACGAATGGGATGTTGCACGTCTTACATTTTTTTTTAAAAACTCCTACTAAGTAATCCTTCAATGTATCGAACATATTGCAAGATTTTAAACATGGCTGCAGCAGCAACTGTTAAAATTCTTCACAATAAAGGATGGCAGCTCTTACAGCACACGCCAAGAGAACTGGACGACGTAGAGCTGCTTCATGAAGCTGATAAAGGTGACAAACTAGACTTGCTCGAAGAATTAGAGATTTTCAAGCATCTGTCTCTAAAAGATGGTTTTGTTCTTAATGAACAGGTGCAGCTTCGAAACAAAAATTTTTTAGACAGTTTCAAACCCCTCATTGCCTTAATGTAATATAGTCTGGCTGACTAGGAGTTATTTTCTTGCTTGTTGATGCCGGTGAAATGCGCTTTTCCTATCTTGTTGGGATCTACATATTGTGATGTTTGTTAATTATGAATTTCAATGTGTATGTGTAGTTAAATGACTACTATGTTTTATTCATACAGACAGATGGTTTCGTTTTATTATAACATTTTGGTTGTTTCGCTAGTATGTATTTCACTACCTACGTTACGCGAGACTCTCGCGCATTACAGTAGTGCCCTCTCTCGTTAGATGTTCCAAGCGCAAGCTTTATCCGTTTGACACTAGGACACAAGTAAATTTGGTTCTATATTTCTAGTTTACATAAATGTCTTTAATTGGCGTGATACGCTTTATTTATTAAGACAAAGTTTGAATTAACACAACCTTTAATAATTTTGATGCGCTTATGTATGTATTCATGGATTGTAATATGCGCGAGTCGGGCACATGCAAGTGCCCTCTCTCGGCGAAACAATATACCTTAGTGCCTTCACACTCGTGTCTCAACAGTTCATAGGCGAAGTAACATTGTTAAACTGTTCGCTTTGATCCTGTACCCATTACACATGTCGTACAAATGGAGATGATATTTTAATTACTGACGACGCCTTTTGGCATAATTGTTTCATTATTCTCCAGTGCATGATGTAATTTTAGTAAGTACTAAAGATTGTGTGCCTGTATTACTTTAGCAATTTCACCGTTATTTAAGCTTCTGTTTCTCACTTTCGTCGATATGGCTTTTCTAATGAATGTGTCTTTCTATTCAGGAAATGTACTTCTGATGAAGGTATATTTATATGTACCGAAACCTTGGTCAAGAATTTTAATAAAAAAATTCTATCCTGCAACTGTTTTTGGCTGCCATCCTTTATTGTGTCGAACATATTGCTTGACAGGTACTTTGAACTGCCTTTTAAGTAAGTAAAACAATAACTTCAATCTCAATAAAAGTCTAGGCCGAAAATGCTGTTATTTCTTGTTTTAGTCTTTTCTCTGTTAATTATCCGGGTTATCACAACGATTTTTGGTCAAAGAATATGTTTCGCTTCTACATTCTCTGTGGTTGAGTGAGATGGCGCCGGCGAAGTCGGCACATCCAAACCATATAGGTTACATTAACTAAGATGCTAACAACCGTTCTTTTGAGCACCTGCCATACAGAAGTATTCACACGTGGTCGTCAAAGATGAAAATGTCATGCAGTCGTAATTGTGACTCAGGAGGTAATTGTAACTCAGAACGTAACTTTATTTTCAAGACTACAGTAGACAGAACCATGTAAGAGATAAGTAAGACTACTAAAAATTTCTGTAAGTAACTGGCTTCAGAGAGAAGTTTAAAGTATGATTTCTTTAATATCTCGTCGACCGTTGTGTTAGCTTTCTTGTATGGTCGTTATAATACCATTAATCACTCATTATCCTCTGTACCTGACATGATCGCCTAAACCAATGGATACTAAATGGTCTGTATTGTAATACGGTGCAGAGATACTGCGCTCATCGTTGTAGAATCATAGGGGAACAATTTTCAGTGTCCTGACAGCAATTTCCGCTAACATAGGATATTAAGAATCTCATTTGAGAATAGAAATATCGTCGTAGCTGATTGCCTGGGGTAATTTTACGCATGAGAAACTGTAAACTCGTCCCATATGAAACAGTGGCAATAAAAACAATTCTTGGAAAGCGTTGTCAGATGACTAGGTCTGTGGTACAACTAAACCAATATATGTGTCGTGTGTGTGTGTGTGTGTGTGTGTGTGTGTGTGTGTGCCACAGCCGATACAACATAATGCTGGCACTGCAGCAAAGCATGTTTCTATTTACTTGTCTCTGCGCACCCCAATGGACATAAAATTTAACTATTAAACGATATTTAAGAGACACTTCCCCTTTTGGAATCTGAGGGTATAGAATTTATGCTTATTACAAAATTCTCGCCAACTTCTAGCAATGTTTCTTCTCTGCGAGTCTACTGAATAGCAGATTTAACATCGACAAGCGCCATGGAAAAACACTGGGATTTTTCAAATTTAATTCTATTTCACCACTTTGGGTGGTAATAATTTGGGATTTTTTCCTGATTATTTTTGCTGCCATCCAATAGAATTTTCTCAGTCGTAATGATTTTTTTCATATTTTTCATTTTGCGTGAAAACTTTACAGTATGTTATGCCAACAATTTTTTTTGTATGAATAACTCGTTGAGTATTATGGTTTTAATCGTAAGAGGGATGTAACTTTACATCGTTGAATCAAAATGATGAAATTCACATTTATAATAACACCATAAACACCTGTACTTAGCGTATACTAATGAAATATCCACACCATTTTAGCATCGAAGTAATATACAAAAAAACTTTGGGTGGATACTTGTTAATTGTTTGAGTTATAGTAAATTTTGTGTACATTTATTTTTTGCGTCACTATACTTTTTCAAACTCAACGAGTTAGTTATATCGAAAATGACAATTTTAGAATCTTTCTCCGTTTTAGATAAATTTCTGCGGACGCCCATGGTCGAATATTGAAATGAATTCCCAAACACAAGTAAATATTTGCACTTGGCCGTTACTGTTAAGAGAAGTATTGAAAGGGCAATGGTTCTCTGTACAAAACTTGATTAGTTCTGCACAATTCCGCGAAGAAAATGAGAATACTCCGGAAAATTTTAATCTTGGAGAAAAATAATGTGCCAATTTGCGAAAAAAATCTGATAATTCTGAGTAGCACCCCACGAGCTCTACGGGAACCCCTAATGACACTTATGCGCAGATAATAATTTATAAGGTTATTTGCAATAATGACTACATTTTAACTTCATAAAGTATACAAAATAACACTAGAGTTATGATCACAGTTCTGGATAGCACCAAAAACTTCTATCGAAAATCCTAATGCAATTTTTTGCGAGGTTTTGTTTATGAGAACTTGGAATAATGCAGGACCCACTTCACCAACACACAGCCTTGCGATCGGAAGCTCAGTTTCGCTTCCCTTCGGTTATGTCGGAAGTCGGCACATTTCGTGTCAACAGTCTCATGAATCCGACTGCTCACAGCCTCAGCAGTCTCGGTAGTTGCCATTTTTTCATCTACTTATTGCAGTGTATTACAACTACTTTAATTTAATTTGACATTCTTTGCTATAATTAAATACCGAATCTGAAGATAACTGTCTCTATAGTGTGCTTTCACGAACTCCAGTTACTTCAGTGTTGGAGGTAAACCGGGATTTGCCAGCTTTTAGCAACTTTTTTTTTCACAGAGTACAGATGCGCCATACAACTCAAGCACCTTTTGTAGCTTCATAAGTTCAATGCCAGGTTGAATAATAGAGATAGGTGTAGGATCTTCTTCACTTAGAAAAGACAAAAGAATAACTCAATCACACAATTACATCAATTAATTTACATCAGTTCAAAAGACACTCGTTTATTGCAGCACTAATCATTAGTAGCCAGAAATGATCTCTTGGATGAGAGGTGAGATGGAGTGAAGAGCATGTCCCTCTCTCATCGATCGCTTCAAATTCTTCCGAGCCGAGAAGACGTTTCAGTGCTGGTAAATGGCACATTTTTATGCGTGTTATGGTTCACAAATACCAATTACACTAGAGCAGGGGTTACCAAACTTCTCTTATGACGAAACACGTTGAGAATCCTGGTACTCTGATGGAACACCTTGTTTATTTTTTAGGTTAATAAATATTAAAATATGAGAAAAACTTGTTTTATTCAGTGATTACTAACACAGCAATCATAACAATATTTTTGAAAAATAAGAAAAAATGTCGAAACAACGTCCTGTCATTGACAGTTTTTCGCGGAGCACTTATTCACTTCCCGTGGAACACCAGGGTGGCGCCAAAAAGAGTTTGGCAAATCCTGTACTGGACCGACGGCTGCGCTAGATCACCGATTGAACGAGCTTAACAATACTGTTTAAGCGAGTAGTATCGTGCGTGTACCCCTTAAATTCTTATTAGTTAAAGCTTACTTTGTTGTCTAGTTATACCTACTTCTTTACGAATAAGCTTTAAAGATATCTCATCCAAATCTCCCCCTTTTTCTCCTAACACGAATTCCATGATACTTGTCTGATAAATATTTTGGTGCTACTGTGCGGTAACGATCGTGTTCCAAACGCAAAAATAAGTTTTCACTCATTCCAACAAATAAGGCCGGCTGTTGTGGCCGAGCGGTTCTAGGCACTTCAGTCTGGAACCGTGCGACCGCTACGATCGCAAGTTGGAATCCTGCCTCTGGCATGGATGTGTGTGATGTCCTTTTGTTAGTTAGGTTTAAGTAGTTCTAAGTTCTAGGGGACTGATGACGTAAGATGTTAAGTCCCATGTGCTCAGAGCCATTTGAACCATTTGTACATAATGTACCCCGTTTCCACAGTGAAGAGTCTAGCCATATACTTACAAATGTCTTCCTTTCCTTTAGAGAAGACAAGATTTTCATCTGAAATAGGGTAGTATCACAACATGGAGTTTCTACTTATCATAGTGTACTGTATATGAAGTATATATACTTACACTAAAATGCCTCTTGGCTTTACCTTCCTAGTAACTATGTACATACATATATTTCACCCATTGTCCGAGTAACACAGCAGTGCAGGCTTAGTAATCAGTTTATTTGATATATACAGAGTTTGGTTACAAGAGTACCGCAAATTCTTACCACAGCAATTCCGTAGCACTTCATATTCAAGAATGCTTCGCATGCAAATTAAATTTGTGTTACTAAGATCGTTAAAAAGCACTGCAAAAGCTACCTCTGCCACATGTTTACTTTAAATAGCTAACTTAAATTTGACTACGAAACGCTGTAATTTTGGGCAGATGGCTAACCAGTTGGAGTTCGGACCGTCCTGCTACTTCAGGACAAAGTTTTTCGAGTTCGACTTGGGTTTAACAGATCATTTTAGGTAGAATGCTAACCATAACTGTGACCAGAACAGTTGTAATCGTACAATTTTTTTTATGTATTGAAAGTGGGTTCCTCATTACTGCAATTATCTCATAAAACATTATGTGAACAAAAAATGTTATCAGGGTTTTCTGTGAAGCTCTTGGGGAGCTGCTCAGAATTGTGATCATAATTTTTTTCGCAAACTTTACAATATTAATAATTTTCCCGAGTATACTGTTTTCTTCGCGAAAGTTTGCAGGACTATTCAAATTTTGTACAGAGACGTCTGGAACTATAGCGTATCTATCCAGAAATTTGAAAAAAATGAATATTTCTTAGCGGTGGGTGCCAACTTCACCCGACCCTCCGGCTGTAGCAATCATTTCACATTATGTCGGTCTGCAAGTATCATTTAAATTTCACGGCTGAACACAAGCAGCAGTACATTACCATACGCAGCGTAGACGATTCTGATGACGGTAGGCAGTGGGCAGCGGATCTTGCTGAGTAGCTCTAATAAATGTCTTTTTTGGCTCTTCCTTTTTCCATTTCCAGAATCAGGATGGAGGAAGTTGCCGCGTTTCTCTTATGTGTCGTCCATACGTGCGCGATGCTACGTTTCTATTGTTCGCTGGATGTTTTTGAGCTCTTATCTCCCGCTGGCTGGAAAGTAACTGCACATTGCGAGAGCCCTGTCTTCCGACCATGGAGGTAAGAATAAGGGGAGATGGCGCTACGTATCCCAGCCGTACTACGTTTTGAAGCCATGGGGGCGTGGCTCGCTGCCATGACACTCTGACCAAAACATTGCCAGTGTGCTATAGCGCTGCGTGTATTACAGTCGCTAATTGCACCATGTACGCATGTAACGTCATCAGATTGGTTGTTTCAAAGTTTTTGTTTAAAATAAAATCTCGTGAAGGCGAAATTCCGCGTTTCTTCTGATTAAAAATAGTTTTTAATGTAATATTACGAATTGCTAGTCTTCAATGTAAACGATACAATTTTGTTAATTTAGTAATAAACGTGTATCACAAACTAAATAATAGAGACTGAAAACTAAGTTAGCTATACCCTCCCTCCAAAGCCCCATAAATACATCTTGTTTGTAATACGTACTGGGACATTTCAGTTACGTTACACTACTGGAAAACACTGTTCATTACCACCAATATTCACTGAAATACGGTACATAGAATGGCAAATCTACACAGTGTCCTGTTTAGGCCTATACTTTACGCCAGTTAATGTAGTGTTAGCTTTTAATTTGGTACATGATGAAGACAAAGTGAGTTACTCAACACTTCGATTATCGACGATACGTACGTATTATACTGAAAGGTGAACTTGAAAACTAAGAATTTAATTCTTTGAATTAACATACCTTTTGCAAATGTTTTGAGTGTGTAGGGAAAACTGATGGTACAGCATTTTCTCGGAGCCTTACTGTTGAAAGGGAAGCTCCATTTAGACGCACGCCAATTCTTCCTCCTCACGGCATTCTCCCACACAGCTTTCCGACTTTCATTTTTAGGAAATCTAAAATCGTACAGGAAAAAACACGCTATAGTACAAGTACCGATGTGCACACGTTCGTTCACAATGAAGTTGTAAAATCACACTTAACGAGACAACTTACACATGAAATGTTATTCCCTTCGATTTCGCATCACAATCAGAACGATTCGTACATCCGAACATCACACAAGTCACCATAATAGCGCAAAATCCTTCCAAAAGCGAGCGACAAGCTATGCACACATGCTTACAGCAGCAATGTTTTGGTCGGATTGAGATGGCTACCCTCGGCTTCACAACTGTGACGTCACAGTGTCTCCCTCTATTCTCACCTCCATGCTTCCGACTGAGGGAAGGCGTGTGCACGGAAAGAATTCACGCTCTCTGCGGTTCACAAACAGGAATCGGGGCCCCCACAACAGCACGGGTGGTCGACTGTGAAGAGCGGACAAATTGAATAGCTGGCCGGCGGCCATTAGAGTGGTAAACTGACGCGCGGAGTTCGAATGTTTATACATCGCTTTTGGTTATAAAATGCCTTCCCTTGAGTTAGGTCACAAACACAATGCCTCATTTAAATACGTTACTACAATATACTTTTTAATTTATGAACAAACACCAACTAGTCACTGCTTATGGATTTATCTTACGTACTACATGGAATCTGCCGTAGCTAAAAGTTATGTACTGGACCCCTAGCACATTTCGTAGTTCGTTTACGATAGATGTACGCAAAATGCATCAACATACTCGAAGATTTGCCCACAATATTAATACATATTTTCTGACTCTACCTTGCTTTAGATTTTATGACGAGAAGTGCGTTATATATGGCATAGTGCTTTGGCAACTCACGACCAAATTATCAAGTTTCAACCTAACCTGGACCATGAAAACACTACCGATCAGCCAACTTTCTTCAAAATGATCAGAACATATAAAATGGTATTCTGTTGGTCGGAAATCTTGCCTCCTGCCACCGTGTAACCATTTTTGTAACAACTGTGGTTTTGAGAAAAGAAACCTACAAATAGATGCACAGACATTATGCTAATACCGTGTTACAAAAACATTTATTAAGAAAGTGCACTGACATACAAAACAACTTAAAATATTCACATACCTGTGAAGTGTAATATTCGTTCCTTTCTCGAATTTATTTGTACAATTAATCGCTACACAACTCTTCACCATTGTACATCTTTTGATTGGAACGTACAGACAGCAGAATTAAGAGTAACAAATACTGTATGTACGCCCCAACAAATATACAACGTTGAATCAGGGTCTTCATAAACAACAATACTACACAACACATCAGACTACAACCACTATAATGGCGTCCAGCCGAAGTTTCAAATTATCCCGCGACTGCAGCGCCATCAGTGAGTCTAGTTATATTTTACAAGGTCTTTGACAGGAATGCCGCGGCCTGCTTATCGCCGCATGTCACTGTTAGGGGCCGTTAACGTGGTCCTTCGTGTTTGCCAGACAGTGCACCATTAAACGACGTGCACACAACCAGGGATGAAATCACAGTTTCTCCGAATTATGCCGATACTGCTGAGCCATGTAACAAAACGTTTATCCCAACCGCGATATGTCACAACCACTTACTGAAGAATACATCTGTAACTCCAGGCATTATCATTTCGGGATTTAATGAAACTGTCTTACATTTCACGCTCTTGTGTCAGATGAAACAACACGCATGAATTAGTTATCATTTTATTCAGTTAACGAGTACCCTTTTGAAGTGCTAGGCATCCATGTTTGGCGTCAGAAACTTTATGACTTTAGGAGAAAGTTAGCTTAAAACAATTATACGGTGGTACATGAGGAGCAAACTATATGGACAAACTTTACAGATATGAGAATAAAAGCCAGAAGCAGTATAACTCTAAAGGGGCTGTAACACTGGACAAACATTGCAAGCAAATTTTCTATGGTTAAATGGTCGTTTAAAATGAGAAAAACGTGTTGAACTACTGAGCAAAAGATCAAGTAAATATGATTAATTCTTAATAATCCTTAGGGACTAGCTGTATGACGTGCTGTTCTCGGGAATTTGCAAATTTTACAATCATTTGAAATTAAAAAAAGAGCAAGACCAATAATGAAATGAGTTTCAATGGGCAATCACACATGAACATTGCTAAAGAATATAAAAGTATGATTTTTCCAGAATTACGTTTGTATCACTTGAAATAATCTAGGGAATTTTCAACATTAGAAAACCAGCTTCACTGTTATGAAACTAGAATAAGTAATGCTTTTTTTTTTTTTTTTTAGACAAGTTCGTAACAAGCCTTACATCATAAAAGTATTTCATACTAACCTAAAACTATCGTAAAAATTTGGATACAGAAACAAAAACATGAAAAGACTATGTTAATTCTAGGAAGAGTTGAAAAAGATACTAATATCTGATAGTTTCTATCGCAGGAGGAGTGTATAAACTAATCACTTTGACAAACATCAGCCACTTTGTTCAGTAATGTGTGTGATGTGTTAGTTCTTTACCTGAAGAATATCTTTGCTCGCAGTCGGGTTCCCAGCAGACTGTCAGAAAAGAGCCTGCTGAAGTGCAGTGATTATCGTATAAGTGAAGCTGCATGTGTGAAGTTAAATGAATGAGTTTTGTGTTTTTAGTGAGACACATAAATTTGTGTCACTATGATAATATGTAAGTATGGTATAGTTCTCCAGACGTGATTCGCTTGGTATCACTGTACAAGACGTTCAAATTATGAATAAATATTATTATTGTTATTAGTATTAATATGATTATAATACACAAACGACGTGGAGATTTCACACTCCCTGGTTGCAGCTGTACAGTACCAATGATTTTCGCCTATTTATATTTTTTTCTGGTTGGAGAATCTGAAATATTGGTAAAATCGCACTGAAAATGAATTTAATTATCATTTCGTAGTTTTATTCTGTTGCCTCCCATTAACCCCCACAGATCATCAGGAAAATCAGTAGAAACGTGCCTACCATAGCGCACTCGAAATTATTTCAGTATCATCATAGTTAACCCGTATTTACTGCGAGGTTCACGTGGGCAGGTTGATAAAAGTTGTGTGAAATGAAAGAAAATCTCTTCGAAGTGTAATCGGTGCCAAATTTTAACTGATTTATCTAAACTTCTAAATCATCGGCTAGGTCAGTGTGAAAATTTGCGTGTGAATTAGAAACTTGATATATCACCCAGAGAACGAAAAAGATTATGCTTTGTCGTCCTATCGACGACAACCCCGGATTCAGAAATTCTGGTAATCGACTTGAGCAATACAGGGAAAGCACTGAAAGCCTTAATCTGTGTTGCCAGACGGAAATGTGATCGCAGGGAACCAGAACAAGGTATTACTAACTAGGTATCAATTCCAGTCACCGGCATATACCTTCTTTTGTTTAATATCTTTCCAGGGACACTCGCTATCTGCATCGGTAATCACAATTATGGCTTCCTTTCAGTATAGAATGAAAAAATAATTATCGTGTGTAAGCAGAGGAAAGATATTTAGGTACATCTCCATTTTACACAACGCTCGGAAAAGAACACCGTATAACGCGCTCTGTACGAACGCAGCATTATTGTTTTTCGGCGTTAATAATTGGCGTACAGAGTACAATGCTACATAGACCAACGATACAAAATTTTTATATTCATAGAAGATTATTTTGCATGATGAGCGCAATGTTTTTGACGATGCTAGCAAGATGCTGTAGGAAAGGAATAATTTAGCTGTCTCAGTTTGTACCTAGACGTGAAATGCTTGGAGGTAGTACACGTAACACTGAATTGCAACTAAGCATCATTACAAAACCTTTTGCGTATCTACTCTTCAGAACGAATACTTCATTTATTTCGTGTAAATTGATGCCAAAGTTTCATTAACTAATTATTCAGTTGTCTCTCCACTTATAGTAGTGATTTTTTGATATGGTACTAGTCACTGCTTGTCACAGTGAACTGTGGAACATTTGCAAACCAATGTAATAAAAGTGCAACATAACTTTCCGTCGCGCGGGATTAGCCGAGCGGTCTAGGCGCTGCAGTCATGGACTGTGCGGCTGGTCCTGGCGGAGGTTCGAGTCCTCCCTCGGGCATGGGTGTGTGTGTTTGTCATTAGGATAATTTAGGTTAAGTAGTGTGTAAGCTTAGGGACTGATGACATTATCAGTTAAGTCCCATACGATTTCACACACATTTTAACATTTAACTTTCCCTTACCTCACTCTTCGTAAAATTGCTGGTGCAAAAGTAGGCTTACAAGAAATTGGTATCTGATCATGCTATTCAAACATCTCACGTATTTTCACATCTCACTTACCACTGCGCTCGTTTTTATAGTCGATTTATGACAGAAAATTCCCTTTGTCCCATTTTTTCTTCCAGAAATTAACAATTTACTTGATAGACATTTTCCTAGTTAAACCCCAATGTTAGGATGATATGATTTGATTAATAAAAACTAATTATTATACAAATATTCAATTTTATTTATGATTATTCACGAGAAAAAAACTCAACAACAAAAAATTAAGTTCCATTTGTTAAATAGAACCTTGCCATCCCAAAGAACTTGTAGCAGAAGACAGCTAGAAAATTGTTACGCTAACAACTCATTTTCTTCATTTCTTCAGTTGGAACCTTGTTATTCCAAACGGTCGCTATGTCGGTTGAGGCATTTCGCTTGCTTCTCATTACAACGGAGAAGAAAATTTAAAAGCAGAATCCTAGTGTCGACAATGAACATAAAGCGAAGAGAGGCTACCATCAGTTATTAGCAACGAGAGACATTTACGTTATGATTGTTTCATTTTTCAATAGCTACTAAATCTCAGGTAGTTTCTTAGGCCTGCAGTGACATATACAAAGTAACCCAAGCATTGTATTGAAGTACGTTTAGGAAAGATAATGCCAATAAAATATTCTTAATAGACTGTGAAATACACTTTCGATCTGTTACATATGGTATTAATATAATCTTATATACCGTTTGTTTGAGGGCAGATCGAGCGATGCCAGGTAAATGATTTTTATTTATCACGAAAATCTGTAACGTAACAGTGAAACATCTTACTGCTCTCATATATGAATGATCAGGTCTTTTGTATATTTCTAACTTTAATCAGCATTATCATTACAACATGGAAGCTCTGTAACAAAAATGTTTGAGAAGGGCGCGCGCAGTATTGCGTTTTGGGGGGGAGGGGGGGGGGGAGTGGCTTAATGCTCAGTTCCTATTTGAGTTAGGAGAAGGTTTTTGGTTTAGCCCGGACACGTAATCATTTGTAAAGTCATTCAAATATCCGTCTTACTGTAAATATCTTACAGTATATTAAGCGAGGTTTGAACGATGAACCGGAGCTAACGTCCAGGCAAATTGTGCGAATCTATTAATTTCTTTTGCAAAAGTTGTTAACTGGGCTGAAATTAACGCATATCTAAGGCACTAATTGTATTGGTATTATTGTTGTTGTTGTTGTCTTCAGTCCTGAGACTGGTTTGATGCAGATCTCCATGCTACTCTATCCTGTGCAAGCTTCTTCATCTCCCAGTACTTACTGCAACCTACATCCTTCTGAATCTGTTTAGTGTATTCATCACTTGGTCTCCCTCTATAACGTTACCAGCGAAAATATAGAAAATATGGACTGAGGTATCCTAGCGCTCACAATACTTCATTTGAATATATAATGGAATATGGACGATCTGTGATATGGCATTAGGCTAAACAGCTCTGAAACATGTAACAACATGTGACGCTTTCAGGCAACAAGGCAATGGTACACGGACAAAATGAGTGAACATAGGATAATAACAGAACAACAGTGACAAGAAATGGTAACACAGGTCATGCTAAGTAAATCGTCACATGTATGATACATTATGGACTTGACTGACGTAAAATAAAATACATAATAACCAACACAAATCCAATATGTGAGTGTAGTAATGTAAGCAGTGAAATAACAAACATAAATGATCGCGACGATTGCCCTTCATTACACAAGCAATAATGATGTGGAAAGTTGCTAAAAGGTGGAACAACTAAACGAATGGGAGAAAAAGAAGCCTGAACCTGACAGACTTGTAAAAATTTGATCACTCATTTTGCCTATGTTCCATAGTCCTGCTGCTTCAAAACGTCATATGTTATTACGTGGTTGAGAGCTGTTTAGCCTAATGGCATAACACAGGTCGCTCCTATTCTACTACGTTTGTAAACGAAATATTGTAAGCGCTCGAACAGTCAGCCTCGATTTTCTATATCTTCGCTGATAGTGTCAGTTCTCTGGCATTGGCGTCTGCGCCGCACCGTGCCTACAGACTTCTGGTGCCGCCCTCCACTCAGATGTGGTTGGCGTTCATAGAGTGCGGCTGCCCGACAGCGGACAGTGTGAGTACAGTGTTCATTTTCGGTTTCTGTTTCCATCGATTTTACTGTTCATGAGAAGATGTGTATGGATGTATTGTATATTAAAAAATTAAGTGATTTGTTATCTCACGAAATAAGCGTCAGACGAACAAACTACAAAGAACTAAACTTGTCTAGCTTGAAGGGGGAAACCAGATGGCGCTATGGTTGGTCAGCTAGACGGCGCTGCCATAGGTCAAACGGACATAAACTGCGTTTTTTAAAATAGGAACCCTCATTTTTTATTACATATTCGTGTAGTACGTAAAGAAACATGAATGTTTTAGTTGGACCACTTTTTTTCGCTTTGTGATAGGTGGCGCTGTAATAGTCACAATCTAATGGCTCACAATTTTAGACGAACAGTTGGTAACAGGTAGGTTTTTTCAAATTAAAATACAGAACGTAGGTACATTTGAACATTTTATTTCGGTTGTTCCAATGTGATACAAGTACCTTTGTGAACTTATCATTTCTGAGAACGCATGCTGTTACAGCTTGATTACCTGTAAATACCACATTAATGCAATAAATGCTCAAAATGATGTCCGTCAACCCCAATGCATTTGGAAATACGTGTAACGACATTCCTCTCAACAGTGAGTAGTTCGCCTTTCGTTATGTCCGCACATGCATTCACAATGCGCTGACGCATGTTGTCAGGCGTTGTCGGTGGATCACGATAGCAAATGTCCTTCAACTTTCCCCACAGAAAGACATCCGGGGACGTCAGATCCGGTGAACGTGTAGCCAAGGTATGGCGCTTCGACGACCAATCCACCTGTCATGAAATATTCTATTCAATACCGCTTCAACCGCACGCGAGCTATGTGCCGGACATCCATCGTGTTGGAAGTACATCGCCATTCTGTCATGCAGTGAAACATCTTGTAGCAACATCGCTAGAACATTACGTAGGAAATCACCATACATTGCACCATTTAGATTGCCATCGATAAAATGGCGGCCAATTATCCTTCCTCCCATAATGCCGCACCATACATTAACCCGCCAAGATCGCTGATGTTCCACTTGTCGCAGCCATCGTGGATTTTCCGCTGCCCAATAGTGCATATTATGCCGGTTTACGTTACCGCTGTTGGTGACTGACGCTTCGTCGCTAAATAGAACGCTTGCAAAAAATCTGTCATCGTCCCGTACTTTCTCTTGTGCCCAGTGGCAGAACTGTACACGACGTTCAAAGTCGTCGCTATGCAATTCCTGGCGCATAGAAATATGGTACGGGTGCAATCGATGTTGATGTAGCATTCTCAACACTGACGTTTTTGAGATTCCCGATTCTCGCGCAATTTGTCTGCTACTGATGTGCGGATTAGCCGCGACAGCAGCTAAAACACCTACTTGGGCATCACGATTTGTTGCAGGTCGTGGTTGACGTTTCACATGTGGCTGAACACTTCCTGTTTTCTTAAATAACGTAACTATCCGGCGAACGGTCCGGACACTTGGATGATGTCGTCCAGGATACCGAGCAGCATACATAGCACACGCCCGTTGGGCATTTTGATCACAATAGCCATACATCAACACGATATCGACCTTTTCCGCAATTGGTAAACGGTCCATTTTAAAACGGGTAATGTATCACGAAGCAAATACCGTCCGCACTGGCGGAATATTACGTGATACCACGTACTTATACGTTTGTGACTATTACAGCGTCATCTATCACAAAGCGAAAAAACTGATCCAACTTAAAAATTCGTATTTCTTTACGTACTACACGAATATGTAATAAAAAATGGAGGTCCCTATTTTAAAAAAAACGCAGTTCATATCCGTGTGACCTATGGCAGCGCCTTCCTGCGGGCCATCTGGTTTACCCCTTCAAACTAGACGAGTTTCGTTCTTTGTAGTTTTTTCGTTTGATGCTAATTTCGTGAGATATTTGGCCCGGTCACTATCAATGGACCACCCTGTATATGGGGGGAGTAACATTAGATAAAGCAACTGTGGCAGCTCGATGCTGATGCAACGCCCCCCGCGTGTGACGCCGCTTCTGCTGCTTGGTGACGATGCAGTGTCGCCAGTATGTGATGCTATGTAAACGCCACCTCTGCCGCTCAGCACTGATGGCTGTATACGAGTGTGGAAGGAGTACAATTGTGCAATGACTGCCTTGGACACAAGAATCCAGTTGCATTTACCTCATGCAAATACAGGAACGACTTGTAACACTACGCTACTGAGTACGATACTTATTAAAGCCTGTACTATGGTAAGTTGACGGGCTTCACCTTATAAGAAAGGATTTTGGTATATATGTTGACCGCGTGTACCAGAATGGAGGCAAAATCAGACTTTCAGCCACTCAGTAACAACAATGATACGTCAAGCAAGCCTGAAGTGCAACTACACGTTATGACGGACAAGAAACAACACAGCAGATGCTACCAATTTGTTAATAAAACGGTCGCCAGCCTAAATAGGCATTAACTGAGTTTCTTCCCAATACAAGTTGATGTACGTTCATACAAAACAACACGTAATAACACTGCATACTATGGTAAATTTTAGAACCAGAAAATTTACTGAACTAATGATTTCACTTTCTGTACTAATATGGACAAGCCATAAATACACAACAATACACTATAATGTTTACTACAAACTTCGTACTGTCCATTGATCTGATTAAAATCGGGCATAGGTTACCCTAGAAATAGCACTTTCGAAACACACATACAATGTCGATTTTGAACAAGGTAAAACACTAATAAATTTTGGTTTTATATTGACTTTAACTTTGCTGTTCAAATCAGTTCAGTACACTTCAAAATTTAAATGAATAGAAAAGAAAAGGGGGGGGGGACCCTGAAACTGTTATGATCACTATACTGAAATTTTGATTATTGAGATCATGAAGCACTCAAGACTTCCAATATATGAGTTACTACTCTTTTTAGCCTCATTTCCTGCTCATTTAACTACCATTATTTTTGTCTCAAATTAATTAAACTTCATTGCCAAACCAATTTCAACATTATCTTCCAACTTTGTCAGACCTATATTATTTGCATATATATTCAATGACAACAAAGTTCTTTAAACATCATTCTAACATAGATAGGTCTGCAGGTAAGTATTATTAACATAAACTTTAAATCTTCATTTCGGGACACTCGGATTGCACAACATGTGGAAAGGACCCTGTCTAGGTTAGTGATGAGGATAATTAAATGATAGGACAGTTCTGGTAAAAGTTAAGTTGTTATTGAACAGTCAGGAACAAAAGTAATACTGGTCCACACGAATACAGTACTAAAAGTTTCAACCTGTTCGTGTCGATGCGGCGGTTGGCGGGCAGCGAGATGGCGAGGCGCAAAGCACACATACAATCACAGCTATGGCTCTTGATGTATCGGCACTTTGCTTCTTCTTAGCGTCGCAATACTTTTCCATTTAGTGCCTATGGAATATAGCCATGCTGTATAGTCGTCGGAAACGGCACATCCGAGGCTCAATGAAATCACGTTTTCCAGGAGAGCCTCCTCGATCCAGAGCGTGTTTCTCAGACCGATGCCCAACTCCGACTACTACTGCTGAGCCCGTTATGCCGTGCCGCGCCCGTGTGCATTTTCCCGCGCTCGCCTGCCATCCACCTTTTACCGCTCCCCTACAGACAGGATATTCACCAAAGGTTTTGCATTCCACATATCCTAATACATTGCCTACGTATGGACCAGGCGCATAATTACAACTTTAACATCTTACAACAGTTTCAACATTTCTTACATTTCCATTTTGTTATAATATTGCTTGCTATTTGACACAAACATTAATATTCACATCGAAAATTGGTTACAGTTCCTTTAAAAGAAATGAAATCACAACATCGATTACACTAATTTAACGAAAATCAGAAGAAAAAAATTATTATATTTACAGTTGTTGTTGTTACAGACTGTGATGTGTGTGTATGTGAAAAAAAAGTGAAAGTGATAATTTATTCTAATCTTGAGTGCTGTTTGTACTAAGACTAACATGGGCATCTATTTCAGGTAATTCAAAGAATTGATTATCAAATTATTAGTAACATGTTTAGGTAAAGATACATCAATAAGATTTAAGTTGATACTTGTATATGTATGGTTCAAATGGCTCTGAGCACTAGGGGACTTAACTTCTGAGGTCATCAGTCCCCTAGAACTTAGAACTATTTAAACCTAACTAACCTAAGGACATCACACACAGCCATGCCCGAGGCAGGATTCGGACCTGCGACCATAGCGGTCGCGCGGTTCCAGACTGTAGAGCCTAGAACGGCTTGGCCACCCCAGCCGGCTGTATATGAATGCTAGAGATAATGCTCTAGCTGACTGATTCACCACTCACAAAATTTCTACACGAGTTTTGGCATAGTTAAATATCTGAAAAAATTGGTATTACTTGGCATTATACGAAGAGTGAGGTATGGTGCTACTTCATATACCACTCAGAAAGTGACTGACGTATGAGGCTGGGATATGTGACGTTACAAGCAGCTCGTTTGCCTGCTACAGGATGAATTGAATCTGAGAGGTCGGCTGTGGCCCGTGTAAATGAACGTTGCGGTGGTGCACACGGAGACCCACATGCAGTATAAGGAAGCTGGACAGATGTTTTGCCAGTCTTTAAGTTGGTGACCCTATAGTGTTCAGAATAGGGCGAAGAGGAGAACCCGTTTCGTGGATCAAGAAGACCGGCGCTTTTATCAACCGAATTAGACATCTGCGTCTAGAGCAAGGCGATATAATGGTCAGTTTTGATGTGGTCTCCCTATTTATGTGTGTTCCCGTCGAAGATTGCATAGATTTTCTCTCCCAGTTATTCGATAGTACAATTGTGGGATTATTTATGCACGCTGACATCATCGTACTTCCTATATGGCGGCCAGTATTTCGACCAGTTGGACAGCGTGGCGATGGGAAGACCGTTAGCTCCATTCATAGTCAACCTTTTTATTGAGCGATTTGAAGACATCGCTTTGGACACGGCCCCAGAAAAGCCAAAACTGGGAGAATTCTTAGAACACCTGAACAGCATAAGGTTAACGGTGGAAGTAGAGAAAGATGGTGCATTGCTCCTCCTTGACGTCTTCATTCGCCGGAAAACCTAGACACGTGGATCGGTAACTGCACGCCCTTAGCTACGACCAACCGACACAAAAAGGTGGCGTTCTGAACAACCTCATCCTCCGTACTGAAGTCGTCTCAGATGCTGAAAATCTGCCACTAGAACTAAGCCACCTCCAAAAAGTCTTCTGGGAAAACGCCTACATTCACCGCCAGGTATCACAGGCTGTTTCTGGTGAGACACACAGGAAAAATATCACCGGAGAAGAGCATAAGAAACTTGCGCTTCTGTCTTTCAGTGGCTCAGTGTCGGGAAAAATTAGCCGGCTCCTGAAGAGACACAACGTTTCATCAGTGTTCAGGCCCATAGCAAAAATACAACTCATGTGCCCTGTGAAGGACCATCTAGGACTTAGAACGCCAGGTGTGTGGCTGCTAATGCGTTGGCCAAATACGAGGGTCACTCCAAAAGAAATGCGCACTATTTTTTGTAAAAATAGGGTTTTCATTCTGCATGTGTGAACGTTTTACAGTGTGTAGATACATCCTTGTTTTCAATCTTAGTTCAACCTGTTCCCGTGAGTGGCGCCATCATAGCTTGTCTTCAAGATGGCTGCTACACTTGACGTTCGTCAGAAGCAACGTGCTGTCACAGAAATCCTGTGCTGTGAAAACGAGACAATGGGAAGCATCCACAAGAGGTCGAAAAAGGTGTGTAGAGATGCTGCTGTCGATCGCAGTACAGTTAGTTGGTGGGCAAGCAGGTTACGTGATGAAAGCGGGCACGGCAATATTGAGGACTGTCCTCGCAGCGGCAGGCCTCGTACTGCACACACTCCAGACAATGTGCAGAGAGCTAACGAACTGGTGACTGCTGACAGACGCATCACAGTGAACGAATTGTCACGCTACGTTGGGATAGGGGAAGGAAGTGTTGGCAGAATTCTGAAAGTGTCGGCGCTAAAAAAGGTTTGTGCCAGGTGGGTTCCCAGGATGTTGACAGTGGCTCACAAAGAAACAAGAAAAACTGTATGCAGTGAAATTTTGGAACAGTACGAGAATGGTGGAGATGTATTTCGTGGAAGAATTATGACAGGTGATGAAACATGGCTCCATCATTTTTCACCAGAGACGAAGAGGCAATCAATGAAATGGCATCATACAAATTCACCCAAGAAAAAAAATTTAAAACCACACCTTCTGCTGGAAAAGTTATGGCTACGGTGTTTTTCGATTCCGAAGGACTCTTGCTTGTGGACATCATGCCAGGTGGAACCACCATAAATTCTGATGCACATGTGACGACACTGAAGAAACTTCAAGCTCGATTGAGTCGTGTTCGACCACATCAGCGAAAGCAAGATGTTTTGCTATTGCACGACAATGCACGGCCACATGTCAGTCAAAAAACTATGGAAGCGATCACAAAACTCGGATGGACAACACTGACACACCCGCCTTACACTCCTGACCTGGCTCCAAGTGACTATCATCTCTTTGGGAAACTGAAGACTCTCTTCGTGGAACAAGGTTTTAAGATGATGACTCCCTTGTGCACATTGTCAAACAGTGGCTCCAACAGGTTGGTCCAGAATTTTACCATGCGGGTACACAGGCGCCGGTTCCAAGATGGCGTAAGGCTGTTGAGAGGGATGGAAATTATGTGGAGAAATGAAAATATTGTTCCTAAAGGATGTATCTATCCGCTGTACAACTTTCAAACACGTAGAAAAAACGATGGATTTAAAAAAAATAGTGTGCATTCCTTTTGGAGTGACCCTCGTAGTAAGCACTGTGGAGCAATGCAAGACGGTCTACGCTATCCTGAAAAATCAGCTGTGGCAGAATATGCTTTAGAAAACTGACAGTTCTATTTGACGAATCACCTGCCATTATGAAGATGAATGGATTTTGGAATAGCGTCATAAAAGAGGCGTTGAAAACAAAAATATCTGAAAACACCATCAACAAGGACTGCAGTTTACAGCTCATCACAGCTTGAGACACGGCCAGCGTGGGGTTGAAGCGGTAAGAAAACATTACCACAGTTGGCGAGGAAGAGGGCCCCAGTGACGTCACAGTCAGAAGCGGGTCTATGTAACAGCGAGGCCACGGCGACACGGCAGTCGTTTACTTGACTATGACCGAGGAGGACTCGGTCGAAAGCTCATGGGATTTTGACCACCTGACATCGCCCAGGAAGATTTTATTAATTCCTATTGCCACGGGACACTGCATTCATACACTCTTTAAAAGACTTTGACAGAAAAGCGGGGAAACAGTTGCCTCAATACTCATTCCGCCTTCCTAACCAAAACTTCTGGCATGCGAACATATTCGTGCTTTTTTAACACAGAATATTCTAAATTCTTTTACCCAGTCTCTCTTTGTAGTGGAGCCTTTGTACTCAGCATCTCCCTCTCACTACCACTGTCTGTAATATATATATATATATATATATATATATATATATATATATATATATATATATATATATATATATATTTCACAGTCCCTTTTTTCTCCCATTGATTTACAGTATATCCCCTGCCACTGTCTCCTGCTGTATGATTTGGTACTTCATGAGTCAGCCTACTTAGTCTACTCCTCGGACCAATTATTTAAGTAAGGTTATGGGCATCACTACACGATGTACAAAGGTAAAGCAAGGAGCCCTCATGTAACAAGTCAAAATTGGGAACCTTGATGTTCAGAATCCTTTGTACACGGAAACTTACAGTAAATATGTCCATGAATTTTCCTATGTATGGAAGGCGGATACATTTGGGTTTTTAAGACGTGTCTTTTTTGGATTTTGTTTGTTTAATGTACGTATGTGTCCAATACAAAGCCGGCCAGTGTGGCCGAGCAGTTCTAGGCGCTTCAGTCTGGAACCGCGCGACCGCTATGATCGTAGGTTCGAATCCTGCCTCGGGCATGGATGTGTGTGATGTCCTTAGGTTGGTTAGGTTTAAGTAGTTCTAAGTTCTAGGGGACTGACGACCTCAGATGTTAAGTCCCATAGTGCTCAGAGCCATTTGAACCATTTTTTTCCCAATACAAACAGACAATAATGTGGACCCTACAAATTCAACTGATTTTATTGACGAAGAACAATAAATTATAGAACTATAAGAATCGTAAGGTTTACAATTTAAGCAACAACCTTGTGGCTGGTTGCTGCTTAAATTATAAACATCATAACTGTAATGTCGACACAGTTCTCAGTATGTCGACTTTCGACAAGATAGTGTTGACTTTAGGAATCAGTGATAGGTTATTGGAGTTGGACGAGGAGTTAATTAAACTCAAACGGAATATGGTGGGGTTATCAGAAGTGCAGAGAAAAAACGAAGACCATATTGAATTAAAAACAGGACATGCGTTTTGTTTCATAGGAGCAGAACAGAAGGAACTAATGATTTCAAGACTATTGCAAACAAGGAAATAAGAAACAAAACAGGAATTTCAGGCAGAATGGTGAGACTGTTTTACAAATGAGCAGAAGATATTCCACGTAAATCATTCCAGTCTACACGCCAAAATGATCATATTCTGGTGAGGAATTAGGAAACGTCCAAGAAAACTACAGAAACTAATAAATGACAGCAGATCCTACAGTAAAATGATAACGAGAAATTTTAATGCGAAAATAGGATAAACACTAAAACTGATTCGACAGTGGAGATAGTTGAGCAATTACGTCATCAGAAACGACAAAGGTCGTATGTTAGTTGAGAAATAGATGCTGCTAGATTCTTCCAGAAGGAAATATACAGGAACCGTACTTGATGAGGAGCAAATGGTACCAAGAAGGAAGTGATTATATTGTATCGAACAATGCATAAATTGTGTATTTGATGCGACAGTCCTGATCATTTTCGAATTGTAAGTGAGCACAGACTCATACAAACCAGTGGAAAAATAGATACAGAGGTAGAGAGAGAAAAATTACGTATGACACGCGATCGTACTGGATCTTATTACAGATTAATAATCCGTATTGGTCGAAAAATATTTTGACTACAGAATTACTGTGAGAGACGAAACTGGCAATGACTAGAAATTGTTGGGTAATTAAGAGAGATAGCTGTCTTGTAATAAAAAGCACATTATACGTGTGAGATTGAAGTTCAGTTTACGAGGCTCGATGCTTTTAAACGCCTGTATAATGAGGAAGGGTTTAACATTTATCTTAAGAATTTTAATTAAATTCATCGACTACGAAATAATTATTGTGGCTGCTCCAACAGACATCAGAAGGAAAAAATCTTTCGGACTGAAATTGTAAGAATATAAAATATTTATCTGAAGATGATGCAGTGGTGGTACAACGTTTAGATAAAACATAATCTGCATTAATTCTCCATAAGTGAGAATTTGCGAATGTTTATCACAAAATTATGTGCAGATGAAAGCATGTGTGATTATAACGAGGGAAAATTGCCCATCAGTAGTGAAGACGCGGTGCAAAACAGTGATAGTAAGGATGTGTCCTCATTTGCAAAAGGCACAACATATAATGGAAGTACTTATGTAATAGGTAGGGCTTGAAGAGTAGTTGACATTTAAACAACACGAAACTATTACGTCTCTACAGAAGTTGGTTAAAAAGCAAAGATTACGACGAAGACATACAAGAATACGCTATTTTTCATTGGTTACCTGATAATTTGGTAATCTGTTCTTACATAACTGAAACGCTATCCTGAAAACCGTTACCAGCAGCAGTATGAGAGCAACAAAAATTCAGTTTTCAATGTCTCGCGTAGTTATTGACCGAATTTAAAAATTCAAAGTGCTGTAATAATGTACTCATTAAGAGGTATAATCCTATGTTAAAAGTTTAACGCAGTAAGACATAGAAAATGTGTGTTTTGTGTTGAGGCAGCGCAACAGACGGCGCGCAAATACATGGATTTCGCTCATCCTGTTTTTGAGAATGGGAGAACTTAGCGACTTCTAGCACAGATTACAAGTAATTTCAAACCTTTACTCAAACTTTTTCTCACTGACATTCGTACAAAACGATTAAAGGCTGTCCTAATCGTTTACTACATTTTCGCTGTTCATGCAGTCGACTTCAACATTAGGCATGACGTTTAACTTATTATTTCTTTACTAATTACTCCATTCGCAACACAATTTGCAGACAGTACCCACATATACAACCGAATTTACCTGCAAAATTTATGTCATTGTACGGCACATAATTCAGTAAATATGGCGCAATAAACATTTAGATGCGCGAAAAACTAGCTTTTTCTTAAAATGGAGTGCAAATTACCCCGTTTATATCCATCCAGTGTCACATAATGAGAGTATTTAACAATTTAGAACAAATTTGAAAATTAATTTCGAACCTTTGTTCAAAATTTTCAAATGTGTATGAATTCCTAAGGGACCAAAGTGCAGAGGTCATCGGTCCCTAGCCTTACACACTACTTAAACTAACTTATGCTAAGAACAACACACACACCCATGCCCGAGGGAGGACTCGAGCCTCCGGCGGGAGGTGCCGCGCAATCCGTGACATGGTGCCTCAAACCACGCGGCCACTCCGCGCTGCATCAAATCTTTACTAAACTTTTTCTCACTTACATGCTTAAAGGTAAATATTTAACACATTAACTCATTTGTGAAGTAATCAGACTATGAAGTTGTTTTGTACATGGGGGTTCGATTCTTTAAACAATCGTGGGTTTACTCGTATGTTGACTAATGAATGATGCTTATGCACGTCTCCGCGCAGAACGTTGTTACATGAACTAGAGGGGTGCGCCAGACCACAATTAAATCCTGCGGATTGGCTATGGGCTATTGGTCGGAAACAGCAGCCAAATGGAATGCGGTCTGCGTGCGGTTTTCCCTACCCATTAGCACCTCAAATACACAATACGGCAAGGATGACATTTGTAAACACACAGAGTAGAGATCACACGGTTGCGAAGAGGTGGTCTATATAACTGTCCTCCCAGAATAATTTCGACAAAAAGGCCATCCGAGCATACAGTTT
This sequence comes from Schistocerca americana, assembly GCF_021461395.2. Taxonomy (NCBI): domain Eukaryota; kingdom Metazoa; phylum Arthropoda; class Insecta; order Orthoptera; family Acrididae; genus Schistocerca; species Schistocerca americana. The sequence continues at coordinate 144,221,136 of NC_060119.1, read as the reverse complement.
ATGCCATATCCATAAAACGCACTGACGGTGGTAAACTCCTAAGTGAGATTACTGCTGTGGTGTTCAGTCTGAAGTTTGATTTGATACAACTCTCCACTTTAGTCTAGCAAGTGCAAGAATCTTCATCTCTGTATAATTATAGCAACTCACATATATTTGAACCTGATTTCTGTCTTCATCTGCAGTCCTTCTTCTTCCTTCCATTACCAATCAGATGATTTCTGCATTCCTAAGGATGCGTTTTATCAATCGATCCCTTCTTTTAGTCACATTGTGTCATATATTTCTCTTCTCTCTTGTTCGATTCTTCATTACCAACTGGAGCTACAAATCTAATCTTCAGCATTACTCTATAACGCCACATTTCAAAATCTTCTTTTCTCTCCTTTTTGAGCTGTTTATCATCCACGTTTCACTTCCTTACGAAGCTACACTCCAGATAAATAACTTCGGAAAAGAATTTCTAACACCTACTGTAAATTTTTATTCAATGTTAACAAATTTATCTTTTTCCGAACTGCTTTTCTTACGATTACAAACTTGCATTTTGTATCCTCTCTACTTTGGCCATTTTTCTGCCCGAATAGAACAACTCGTCTGCAACTTTGATGGTCTTATTGCCTAATGTAATTCCTTTCCAGACTTCAGAAGCTTGCCGAGCGCATATACCCTGAGGAACAATGTGGGTTTCGTCCCCAACGATCTACAGTTGATATGATCTTCATACTCCGGCAAATTCAGGAAAAGTGCCGCAAGCAGAAAACCCCTCCGTTAAATGCCTTTATCGACCTAAACAAGGCTTTCGATACAGTCAGCAGAGAAATGCAGTACTTTTGATGATAGGCTGTCCTCCAAAACTCTTAAAGGTGATCAAGGCTTTTCATGAAGATCTGGAATGTGCTGTGGTCTTAGACGGAATCACATCTGGCCCGTTTGCTGTGAAAAGAGGGGTTCCTCAAGGCTGTGTATTGGCTCCCACTGTGTTTAATATTTTTTTCTCAGCTCTCCTCAAAGTTGCTTTTGATTAAACTAATCCGGGCGTTTATCTGTATACTAGAGCTGATGGGAAACTCTACAATATTTCTCCACTCAAATCCAAGCGCTTCCGAGAAGACTTGCTTGTAAATAGCCTTTTATTGCTGACGATGCTGCATTTGTAGCGCATACTTAAGACGATCTGCAAGAGCTTGTGTATAAATTCTCTACTGAATGCAAGCTCTTCTCCATGTCTATAAACGTAAAGAAGACGGTTGTCATGGCACAAGGATACACAGGTCCGCCTGTTATCAAACTGGACGGCTCCTTGTTGAAGGCAGTCGATAAATTCTGCTATTTTGGTTCAATAACGACAGAAGATCTCTCTCCCTGGATGACGAGATAAATGCAAGAATAGGAAAGGCTGCCAGCACTTTTGGACAGTTCCACACACGAGCGTGGGAAAACAAACATCTTGCATTGTCGACAAAAATACTTGTGTATCAATCGCGTGTGCTGAGTACTCTCATGTACGGAGCTGAGACTTGGACGTCGTATGCCAAACAGGAACGAAAGCTCAACGCCTTTCGCCTGTGTTGCTTACGGAGCATCTTGGGAATATCATGGAAGGATCATGTGACAAATGGCTTGGTTCTGAAAACTACAAAACAACAAAGTGTCACTGCCACGCTCAAGCAATGTCGCCTGCGGTGGTTAGGACATCTGCATCGTATGGACCACTCATGTCTGCCCCGGCGCACATTACCCGGTGCTTCACTACGCTTTAGGGATTGTGATCAAGTGTGATACGTGCGCATTTAATATTGACAGTGACAAGTGGGAGCAACTCGCTGACCATCGCAGCATATGGAGGAAACTGGCTGCAGATGGATGCAAGATGCACGACCAAGTATGGCTTAATAACTTACAAGGGGAGGCCGCCAATTGTGAAATTCAGATTCGATTCATACTGCGCATAATAAAAGCTCATGGCCAGAGGTGTAATGTGGCAAAGCACCAAGATGCACTTCTCATCCGTTGTCGAGAAAATCGACAGTTAAAAGAAACCGTTGCGGTGAAATACTCTCTACGATTGGTAGTTTTCTACAGCGTGGTTGTGCAGTGGTAAGCGCTCGGGTTCGTAATCCGATGGTCGCCGGATCGAATCTCGCTCCATGCAACTTTTTTTTTTAGTATTTGTTTTTTTGTAATTCATATATATATATATATATATATATATATATATATATATATATCAGTTGCAACAATTATGCATATAATAAGTTGTTGAAAGTCGTTTGTCGTGGAAAAACTGGCGACTTCGAAAATCATTATGTTTTCCGCAAACAAAGTTGTATTTCACAAAGGTTATTAATTGCCTTCATAATGTTAACCACGTATAGTTAACGGAAGACGTAGAAACGAATACGTATAGCGTAAGTCAAACGTTCGAATAAGAATAGAGACCCCACGAACACAAACTTGCTGTGGCAGGTATGAAATATAAACTCCGTTACTCGCTCGTTACACTTGAAGGACAGATGTTGAATGGGCCGAAACGAGCCGCCCCATAACAGCGTAGTTGCCTGCTAACTTCGAAAGAAGGTAGATGCGGTCCCTAGCGCAACTTATAACATCGTCGAAAATCAGTGCGGACGGGACAGCTTTGGTACACCCTGTTAAAAAAAACGGAAAAATGGAGGCGGTACAATTGGAGAGCGATCCGCCTTCACCAACATGCATAAGCAATTCATTAATAGTTTATATATATATATATATATATATATATATATATATATATATATATATTTGAATTGCAAAAAACTAATAATAAAAAATATTGCATGGCGTGGGATTCGATCCGGTGACCTTCGGATTACGAACCCCAGCGCTTACCGCTGCGCCACGACGCTGTAGAATATTGATAATCGTAGAGAGTATTTCACCGCAACCGTTTCTTTTAACTGTCGATTTTCTCGACAAAGGCTGAGAAGTGCATCTTGGTGCTTTGCCACATTACACCTCTGGCCATGAGCTTTTCTTATGCGCAGTATGAATCGAATCTGAATTTCACAATTGGCGGCCTCCCCTTGTTAGCTGCAAAACGATCACGCAGACATGAGCTTATGACTAACTCTCCCGTTGGAGCGACTCATATTTGCCTCGCCTGTGGGCGCCAAGTCGGCTCTCGCATCGGACTTCTGAGCCACCAGCGAATATGTCTCCAGGATGCCACTTGAATCTTCCGACAGGAAGCACCAGGCCATTGTATATAATTACTTTCCATCGTCTTACTCAGTTCCACTACATTCCATTACAATTATTTATTTATTTATTTAACCTGATCAGATTAGGGCGATTAGGCCCTCTCCTACATCGGACCAGTGTTCCACACATCAGAGTTACATCATGACAATAGTTTAAATAAGAAAATTAGATTACTCTAGTGACAATATGAATAAATAGTAATGACTAAGACCTAATAAAGTAAATGCTGGCAGTATTTTTGCAACAGGTGCTATACATGCAGATTATGATAAAAGCAATCATAATAACAGTAAAAAAATCAAATAATAATGATAAACATGAGAAAAATTGGCAATAGTAATGAAGATTTGTGCAAATGTACATTAATATCTTGGTGTGTAAAGTAGATGTTTACTAGTATAGCGAGTTTTGGGGAAGGGAGATTTAAGGAGAGGGAAAGAGGGAAGTAATGAGGTGAAGTGCATGGATGTACAGTCATTAACTGTGTTTTGAAGCCGGACATGTTTTTAAGTTCTCTAACAGAACGAGGGAGGTTATTCCAGAATCGGGTTCCCGCTACTGTAAAGGACTTGGAGAAGCTGACCGAGCGATGCTGTGGAACAGAGAGGATTTTATTATGATGGGAACGTGTGTTTCTGTCATGTTGTTCCGACATAAGCGTTAAGGACGAGGAGAGATATGAGAGACAGTGTACATTTATAAGGCAGTAGATGAGACAGAGTGTATGGAAATCTCTGCGTTTGTCTTCACGCAGCCAGGACAATTTTGCATATGCTGGTGAAATGTGTTCAAAAAGTCGAACGTCACCGATATATCGGACGCAGGCATTCATGACCAGTTCCAGATCTTCGCGAATTTTCCTGAGAGAGGCCTTGTAGGATAATATCGCTGTAGTCAATGATTGAGAGTATAAGCGTTTGTACTAATTTCTTTTTCAGATCGAAAGGGAAGAGTTTTTTATATTTTTGTAGGACATGAAGGGATGCTGATGCTTTTTTGCACACTGCAGTTACGTGCTCTGTCCAATTTAGATTTTCGTATATTATTACTCCCAAACTCTCTGCTGAGGGAGAGAAGTTAATATTTGTTCCATTTAGGATAAGAGATGGTACGGATTCCCGATGTTTTGGGCTAATGAGCTTAGAGTGAGCAACAAGTACCGCTTGGGTTTTAGATGGGTTTAATTTTAGACCTATGTCCTGTGCCCATTTTGATGGTGCATCGAGGTCAGTTCTGAAATTTTCAATAGCTTTCTTAAGATTGCTTGGTTTCGCACTTAGATACAACTGAAGGTCATCAGCATACATATGATATTTGCAATAGGTCAGAACCGATGACACATCTTGACATACAGAGAGAAGAGTATAGGACCTAATACTGAGGCTTGGGGAACGCCTGACACTATCTGCCGCCATTGTGATTTTATATTGCCAGACAGGACGCGATGCTGACGAGACGTAATGTATGAGCGAAACCATTGCACTGCAATTGGTGAGAAATTTAGACCGCTAAGTTTGGGTAGTGAGATGTCGAAGTCGACAGTATCAAATGCTTTCCTGAATTCTAAGAAGCAAATGATAGTCGCTTCTTGTCTGTCCATGGCAAGTTTCAGGTCATCTGTCACCTTTATCAGTGCGGAAGTTGTGCTTCGATGTTTACGGAAACCTGATTGGCATTCGTCTAGTAGGTTGTTAGTAGTTAGGTAGTTGGTGAGCTGGTTATGAACTATATATTCTAAGGCCTTTGATAGTGCAGGAAGAAGACAGATGGGGCGGTAGTCAGAGGGTGCTGTGGCGATGTCCTTTTTAGGCAATGGCTTAATTTGTCCCAGTTTCCAGGCCTCAGGGAAAACACTTGTGATTAATGAATCGTTGAAAATGTCTGTTATAGAGGGGAGTAGTTGGTCAATAATAAGTTTTACCATCTGGACAGTGATGCCATCATGTCCAGTAGATGGTGATCTAATCCGCAGGGTCAACAGAAACATCCGATCTCACGCGTCGGCTTTGACCCGTGACGTAAGGGTGTTGTGGTGTGTGACGTCATTACGGCGCGGAGTTTGGTTTGTGAGTGTGGCGTATTTGTAGATGTTGCCTCGTTGACGTTACCTTAGTAGGAGTTTTAGGGCCTGTAATATATAGTTTACCTTTTTACTGTACTTTTTGTTTTAACGTCGTCTATGAGGCTTTTATCAGTTTGCCATTAGATTGTTCAATCTTTATGGTCTATATGTTTTGTCGCTACTCGTTATGTCTAATGAATCAATATTGTTTTTTCTTTTTTTTTTATTTGTTTCTTTTTTTCATCTTTTGATTGACCTACACATTGATCTGTAGCGTAGCCCTGAATACGAGGTTAGGTTGGGAGTTTTTCTTTGGCGGGGGGGGGGGGGGGGGGGGGGGTCAGGGGAGGGCTGCGCCCCCCCCCCCTGCCTGGCCTTGAGTACCACTTGTTTATTATTATCTTTGTTTGCTATCAATGTTAGCAGATTGTTCTTGTGAAACCTTTGTGTGTGTTGTTTTTCTGTGTGTTTTCGTCTTTGTGATACGTATGCAACGTTTCTATATCCGCCATATTGGAATTGTCGTTTCCGCTATATTTGTGACGTCATGGGTCAAAGCCGACGGGTTAGATCGAACGCTTCCGTATTTCCAATCCGCATTATGGCTTTCTTGACAGTATTGCAAGTGACGTGCTGTAGATAGAATTTTTCTTTGCTACAGTTGTTCATCCCCATGAAGTAATCAATGATCAATGAGTCTCTGTTTTTTTTTTCTGTTCAATTGTGGTTGTAGGTAATGTGAAGAATCGGTTTAGCTCTTCAGCTGGGACCATGAGATTTTCTGCAACTTTTATTTTGCTTAAACCGAGACTACGGAGATTTTTCCACAGGATTGCTGGTCTACATCTATTGTCAGCTAATGTACGGGCATGCCTGAGCTTAGCGTTTCTCACCGCTTGACTGCCTATGTTTCGATTCTGCTTGTATACAGTATGATTTTCAGGTGTAGGGTGTATGTTTTATGCTCGATGTACAACGTCTCTGAGATTCATGAGCTGTTTTAATTCATTAGTCAGCCAAGGACCAGGTTTCCTTTTTACTTTTCTGGCCTTCATTGGAGCATATTTGTCATATAGTTATATTATTTTAATTATTTCGATGTCCATCTTGTAACCTTTTTTCAAAACACAAATAATTCCGTACAACTGATCGTCTTAAGTCGTTTTTTGTCGCTAACAGAATTACGTCATCCGCAAATCTCAACGTTTTTCCTTCTTTGCCCTGAACCTTCTTCTATTTCCAAGTTTCCCTTTGATCTCCTTTATTGCTTGCTTAATGTACGAGTACAGACTGTATAACATCGAGAATAGGCTACAGCCCAGTCTCTCTCTATTCTGAATTGCTGCCTACTTTTCATATCTTTCGACACTCCTAACTGCAACCTGGTTTCTGTACCAGTTGTAGATAACCTTTGCTCTCTATATTTTATTCGCACTACTTTCAGAATTTCAAATAGTGTTCTTCAGTCAATATTCTCAATAGCTTTCTATAAATCTTCCAATGCTTGCATAAATTTAAGTTCTTCTTTTTTCATTCTATCTTATAAAATAAGTCATAGAGTCATTATTGTCTCGCGTGTTCGTACATTTCTCTGGAACTCAAACTGATCTTCCTCAGCGTCAGCTTCTACCAGTTTTTTCATTCTTTTGTGAAAAATTCGTGTCAGTATTTTGAAACAGTGGCTTATTAACCTGAACGTTCGGTAATATTCTTTCCTGTTTGAACCTGCCTTCTTTGGTATCGGAGTTATTACATTCTTACTGAAGTATCTCGTATCTTGCACAACAGGTAGAAAAACATTGTCATGGTTGGATCTCCCAAACGTGTCAACAAGTCGTCATTCAAATCAGGTCTTTCATTTCTCTCTCAGTTTCTTCCAGCAGTGCCATACTTCTTATATCAGCAACGTCCACTTCCTCTTTCCTGTCCATAATATTGTCTTCAATTTTGTTTCCTTTGCGTAGCCCTTCTGCATGCTCCTTCGATATTTCGGCTTCTTTTCTTTGTTTAGACGCTTGCCTTCTGAGCTCTTGATATTCATACCACTGCGTCTCTTTAGTTTAAAACTTCCTTCAATTTTCCTGTACAAGGCAGATATCTTTCCCATAACCACGCATGCTTGAACAGCTTTGTTTTGTGCTCTAGCTATTCCTGCTTTCACAATTTGCATTTCCTAGGATGCTCTCTTCGTTTTCCTGCTTCATTTTTATGTTTTCTCCTTTCGTCAAATAAATTTAGTGTGTGATTCATGGATTTCTTTTTGGTTTTCGTGTTTTCGGCCTGTTTGATTCTTTGCTGCATCCCATTTCTCTGAGCTACCCATGTATCTTCTACTGTATTACTTTCCCCTGCTTCAGTCAACCCTAACAACCTCTGGCACTTCCGATTTATCAAGCTACCATCTCCTTAATTTCCTACCTTTCTGCCACTTCTTCGGTTTAAATCTGCAGTTTATGAACAATAAATTATGGTCGTAGTTGACATCTACCCTTGGAAGCGTTTTGCAGTTTAAAACCTGGTTTCAAAATCTCTATCTTAACGTTATGTAATTTATGTGAAAACGTCTGGTGTTTCCAGGTATTTCCTCATACACGGTTATATTACGATTTATAAAGTACGTGTTTGGAATGATTAAATGGTGCTCTATGCAATATTCTACGAAGCGGTTCCCCCTACATTCCTGTCGCTCCCCCCCCCCCCTTCCCCCAGCCATATTCTGTAATTTTCCCCTTTCTTCATTTTCTTGCTATCGAATCCCATTCCGCAGTCGCAATTAAAGTTTTGTCACCCTTAACGGAATGTACAATTACTTTTAACTTATCATACATTATTTCCGTATCCTCATAATCTGTGGAGTTAGTAGGCATATATTTTTGTACTTCTGTGGTGGATGCTGGCTTTGTGTCTGCCTAGGCTGTGATAATGCTTGTAGAAGAAATCACAATGACACAATGTCAAAGACTTACAGTAATTGTACTGCAGAAAGCTATCTCTTACGCTTACTCAGCTACTATCTGTGGAATTGTCGTTATTCTAGTGTTTTAAAATGTAAAAACGAGGTGCAACTTACTTTCGTTCTGTGCCCTTTTAGAGCTTACAGATGAGAAGGTTCTGTATCTTTTGTTGTCATATTTACTAATGAAACAGCAACTAATGCATAATAGCAGTAGTGTAATAAGTGCTTGCTCCACTCATCCACAATTTGTTATGTATTTTCAGCCTGTTATTTACTTAGAAGTGACTGGTTTGGTGATACAAAGATTGCGTGCCATTTCTCCCAAATTTCAGAGTACATCATTGAAGCCTGCAGTTTATAATGTTAACTAAATTTGATCATCATAATTATTATCATGCAAATCATCCTTTACATTAAAGTGTAACATAAAGCGCTGTTTTGAGTCACCAAATTTTTCCGCTCTTCAATACCCTGTGCCTGATGAATGTTTCATAAAAACAATAGTTATTTAATCAGTTCAAGATATTAGCTGAAGCAAGAAAATTTTGCTTCAACTCATTAATCCTAACAAGTTTCTGATTTTATTGTTTTCTTGCGGTCGTCAATGTAATGTAACCTCTATTCACGAACATTTTACTTCTCATTCTAAAACATTTAAAAAACCCACATTGGACGGAACAAGGCAGCATTACACTGACGAATCAGTTACTAAACTTGTATTTGATGTATATTTGTAAATATAAAATTTTATTGACATTATAATGTCACAATTTTTTGTGTTTGTTTCAAATACTATCAAAATTGGCAAGTAATGAAATATTGATGAACAGATGAAAAACAATCTAGTTATAAAAAAGGAAATTAAAACCAACAATTGTAATATTTTCCAGCATAAACAAATTTTTGCAAAAAAAACTGAGGATAGCAATCTACTTTACGACATAATACACAAGGTAAGGGTAACACTGTTTATCCTCCTTTTTCTATGCATAGAGTAGCTCCTGCAGGACAGGCGTAATCATTCAAAATGCAATTTTATTTGGCATTTGAATATTTTAAAATTTTAAGAGTAATTAGTTTTCATATTAGTAAAACTTTTTTTTTGGAAGAAGAGACAGCATTGGTCGTATATTTTTGACTCAATGAGTCTATGTGATTGCCGTAAGCTTATTGACACCAGTGCTTACTAATTTAAGTTATATATTACAGCACTGAAGATGGTCACTAAGTGACCGAAAATCGATTTTGCGATAATAAACAAAAATATACGACCAATGCTGTCTCTGCTTCCAAGTATACCCATTATCTGGTCGTAGTGCACAGGACACTATGGAGTCGCCAATCAATAAAACTTTTTTTGTACACGATGGGTGACTTCGCATCTCAAGAGTGCAGAATAGGGCAGCATTTCTTTATTGTTTTAACAAGTTAATATCGTCTTTTCAGAATATTCATGTTCAGCAATATCGTTATTTGTGTGCTCATATTAAAATGAGATACGTGATTTTATACATGTGAATTAATCCACCTTTTATGCTGTGGTAAAAATAGGAAACTTCACAAAAATGGAAGCTGAAATACGAGATGATATAGAATCAAATTCCACTGATGACAGATTTACTGATGTGAACATTGAGAACACTGAAGCCTCTGCTAGCAAAATGGCATGAAACGCTGAGAGCGAGGAAATTAAACCAACCATCAGCCCCACACAAGTCTCATTAACCACAATATATTGTAGTTTGGTAGAAATGATAAAAACAACTGTTGTACAATTATCATTAGAATAAGACGAAATGATAACCATACAAAATGATATATCGTCAAATTGACAAAGTTGTTGGCATAGCAAAATGTCTTAACGAATGAAATTACAAAACTAGAAACTTAATACCAGGGCATTCATGATGCAATAAAACAATTAAATTATGAACAAGACATACGAAAGAATCTGTTCGTAAACTGAACGAAAAGCTAGATGATTTTACACTAGAGCAGGAAGTTAAAATTTGAGAACAATTTGATGCATAAAGAGAATGATTTTCTAAAGATTTTTCTGAGTGGTTTTTAAGTAAGGAAACAAATGTAAATGAAAGATTAGACGCAGAGCCACCATGTGTTGTTCGACAGACCGTTACTGCGTTGTTATCTCAGGAAGGCACTTTGGGAGAAATGATTAACACAGAATTAAACCGAATTAAAACTGCGCTAAGGAAAGGTTTACTGGATGGCGAAATAATGTTATGTCACAAATTACAACTTAGTAGCGTACTGCAAGAACTGTTTTTTGTTAAACAGACAGCGTATGACACAACAACTTTAACAGAGTGGCAGAATTATGTCGCATCACAAATTAGAAGCGCACAAGAGCTCTCCATTGTTAAGCAGATAGTACTTGACACACCAGCCCCTGTTGCTACGATCAATGACGAAAATATTAATCCTATGTTATATGAAGGAATGTATAGAAATGATGTAGGTCAAATGGGTAGCACCTTCATTCTCATCCATTCTATTAGAGAAGAGCTTATTAAAGCACAAACAGTTTATGGTTTTTACGCCTGACGAAATGTATTCATCTTGTCATGTTTATCAACTCTTTAAGGGTCTGTTATCAATGTCATGGACAGATGAACAAAAGATCCTTTTCATAACAGGCTTTATTCAGGGAGAAGCCGCACATTGGGCATCCAGGACCGCTGAAAATTGTCAAACCTTCAAAGAGTTCGAGGAGACATTTATCAGAATGCTGGTCAGGTTGTGTGCATGAAAGACTCCGCAAGAAGGTATTCAATCCTCAACCATTTAACAGCAGACAAGGAAGTCTACGCAATTATTTCAAGAATTACTTGAGTAAGACACAATATCACACAGGAACGTTCTATGAATACTACAAGCAAAATTCCCATTGGACCGAAGGGAAAAATTAGTCATTGTGCCATAAATCAATCTTGAACACTTCATGTCTGTACTAGATTCACTTCATCTGAGACAAAACGATTTAAAATTGGCCATAAACAATAATGGTGCACCACAGTCCTTTCCACTGTGCACGCAACCTTACAATTATGGAAGAACAAAAGGCTGTAGTGTCAACTGTATGACGCAGCTGTCGTTACCCCAATATGTAACACTTAACCAATCGATCACAATCTATAAATTTTAATAGAAAGAGAGGAAACGATAAGAGATATCATCCTGGTTATTATCGTAACGTGGCAGAGCACTGAGAGAACGACATTAACAATCTATGGATTTCCCAAATGTGGACTACAATCAACCAAATATGATGAATATGTGCAACACCATGTGACTGAAGCAAACTGGTAAAACCTGAATCCCTCTGCAAATATTATTGAGGTGGTGGAAAAGCCATGATCCACAATGACGAATGAAACAAAACAAATTCGGCTGCATTACGCACTCAGATGTCGGCTGTGGGGTGGCGTGAGGGCGAAGTATGCAACGCAGTAAACCTATTATGATACAACAATGATACAGACATTAGAGACAAATTAACTACTGGTCACTTGAAATTCCGTGATCATAGTAAAGAAATTGTTCAAGCTGCTGTTCATGCTGTCATAGAGAAAGTATCAACTACAATTGTTTTGGACACAAGTGCTATAGTGAATGTTATGTCGGCCAATTTATTTAGTAAGATTCGTGAGGTCAGTAGGGAACCAACATTTTCTTTGAAGGATTATAAGATTATTGAAGCTGTCAGATCTCGAAATGTCAAAATCAAGACTTAGGTGGAAGTTGTAACAGGAAATGGAGCGATTATACGCCCGTGCCTAATTCTGTGTGGATTGATTGATTTCATTTTTGACAGAGTTCTTAAGCTATAACTATGCAGTGACTGATATCTCTTCAGGCAAATGCTTTCCGAAAATCGAGAGCAAAAATATTGTTGTAGACTCAATAAAAACAATGACAGCATGGTAAATAATGCCAGTTCTTAAAGGTAAAGTTCGTTAAGGTGAAAGCAGCATACATCTATAGTACACCTTCCCACTGTGGTCAAACTTGTGAAGGCATTGCTAATTACGCATATAAAATTTTTTTCGTGATTTTCTTTAGATTTCTATTCTTTTTCTTTTGTTCATATGGGCATTTCTAATTGTGATTATGTAACATTCTACTGTGGTTTTTAAATGTAAAGATGTAATTGTTATTATTTCGTTTGCCAATAGATAAATATGTTTCTTGCTTTGTACCTGTGGTAAAGTTTCTAAAGTTCTCTTTTGGAATATTATTAATTGTGAAAAATGCAGTCAATAACATTTATAAAGGTTTATGTAATTTACGATAACGATATAACATCTATAGACAGGGGACAGCGATAGTGATATCGAGAGTTGAAAGGTTGTTGCGTGGTAGAGGGGATGGTGGATGGCGTGTCTGTGAAGTGTGAGCGGGAAAAATAGTATTGTGTTCCATGAAAAGCATACGTAATTGTATGGACAGTGATACCGAATTATCAGATTGTTAATTCTCTTTACCACTGCGGTATGTAATGCCATCGCCAGCGAAGAACTTTAAGAGCAAATAAACCGGAGTGTGAAAGTGCCGCTAACATTACTTTGTTGTTGCCGACACGAACTGTGCCTTTATTCGAATGAACTTTGCTGGTATTGGTTTTGGGTGGTGGAACTGTTGTATATCACATTCTATCAAGCCATGAAAGTGAAGACTAATTAACTGTGCAATATAAATGGCTTTCAGTGACGTTGTCGAAGTGTCGGTGTGCTTCACATACATGAACAATTCTATGAACTGTGTATTTGTGGCTAAGACTATATGAATGTGACGAACCGTGTAATTATGGACGATAGCGTCACGGACAGTGAATAAAGTGTAAAAACGAGCGATGTCTACGTCATGTACTTTGAAAGAGAGGACATGTCAACAACGTTCGTATACTAGCGTCTTGTGGTTTGTTAATCACCACGGGGTTAATGATACAGCTGTGCCGGAACTTCATTTGCGTTTCGCCGGAGAGGATTAACCAGCGGAACTGTCTGTATCCTGCTCTCATCATCGTAACCCGCCGACATCGTGCTGCCTAACGCAACGCTTCGTATGCAACAAAAAGTTAAGGGATTTCGCCGAACGCTATCCCCTGACCCAGGAACTTTCTTTCTCTATTAAAAGAATGACAGACTCTATTTAATTAAATTCATTGTTTAGTTTGTTTGCGTTCTGCTAACGAAAATAAAATTACAATCAGTGAATTAATAGTTACCTGGTAGTCATCGTTGAAACACCAGTAAATTTAAACTTCTTCCTCTCATTAGGACTAATTCTCCTTGCATGTCAAAATTATTGTAGTTATTTTATGTATTGTTATGAGACTAGATGTATGTCAGTGACTAATAAGAATATTTTGTCGCGAAATATGGCTTCGCGCGAAAATTACGGCGACCGCCATAATTGCTTGCGTTCTGACCAATAACGTAAAAGCTGCTATTCCCGTATTGGTGCTTTTCCTGACGTGAGCGGGAATTATAAATGTCAGCTGTCAAATCGCGTAGTGACTGTTTACCCAGTAATAAAAGTTTTTGATATTGTATTGCTGCGAGTCGTATAACACTGGTTATACTCAAAAGTGGGTAGATGTATGGTGAAGCCCCCCAGTGTTCATGCGATTGTTAACAGTATTGTGTGTGATTCACGAAATTTTGTAACTTTTTCTAATTCCTTTCAGATATTGTCTTAGATGTCTTTGAAGTTTCAGAGAATATATACGCAATTTTGTCGGTTCAGGTTAATTTCAGAGCAGTTTCTCGTGAGTACTAGAGTTTTCAGTTCATAAACAACGTGGGATCGTGACCAATTGAGAAGTATAACAGAGAGTGTGGTTTTCCAACTAGAATTTTGGATGACTTCACAGTTCAGATTTTGATAATTATTTTTCCTGTGGGTTGAGGTCATCACAAACTGCCATATTGAAAGTCAAATAAAGGATAAGATTATAGCGTCTACGGCAGTTCACCGTTATGAAATATACTGGTAGAATACGTATTTCATCCCATGGACCAAGAAAGTGACGGTCACAAAGGAAAATGGCAAATGTTCGAGAAGAGAAGAATAGAGTCCTTGATATCACCATATTGTAGCTCTCTACTAGCTGTGGTAAAGCGCAGTGGAAACTTTTGCATCATTTTAGATGCAAGAGCTATCAAAAAAATTATTATTCTGTATGAAATACAACAGATAATTAGGATGCACAGCTGCAAAAGTTTCATAGTATTGAATACATTATCAGCAACGATTTGGGATCTTTGCATTGGCAGGTAAGCCTATCAAAAGAAGCCAGAAAATATACTGCTTTCATAAATGGAGGAAGGAGTTATCAATTTTTTATATTGCCATTCAGATAAAAATTAGGTTCAGACATATTCATTTCTGCCTTTGACACAGCCTTGTGGCCTGACTTACTAGATAGGGTAGCACTTTATTTCGACGATCTATTAATGGCCACCACAATGTGGGAAGACCATTTAGACTTGATGGATTTTCAGAAGCAGGAGTGGTGGTTAATCATATTTGTGTATTAAATAAATTACTTGTGTATGTATGAATTATTAAATGTGATTTAGAAACTAACTTAATGAGTGATGTTTCTAGCAACTTTTGGAGCCATGTCTACGCTGAAACAAGGCTATGTGATTAGTACTATTGGTATGTAGACATTTATTACAGGGGAAAACTTTAACAATTAGCACTTAGTTTGACCACACTCTCCAACAGTACTTGTAAATAGCAAATAAACTGATTACTAAGCCCTGCACTGCTGTGTTAAAGTCGGACAATGGGTGAAATATATGTATGTACGTAGTTACTAGGAAGGTAAAGCCAAGGGGCATTTTAGTGTAAGTATATATACTTCATATACAGTACACTATGATAAGTAGAAACTCCATGTTGTGATACTACCCTATTTCAGATGAAAATCTTGTCTTCTCTAAAGGAAAGGAAGACATTTGTAAATATATGGCTAGACTCTTCACTGTGGAAATGGGGTACATTATGTTCAAATGGCTCTGAGCCCCGCGGATTAACGACGACAGCCGGCGTGATGGCCAGCCTGGATGTGGTTTTTAGGCGGTTTTCCTCATCCCCCTAGGTGAATACTGGGCTGATCACCCACATCCCACCTCAGTTACACGGCTCGCCGACATTTGAACACTTACATACTATTCCATGGATTACCGTGGAAGGGCATCCGGCCACCCCTTCCACTAACATTGCCAAATCCGATTAACCATGCCGACCCTGCCTAACTCCGGGAAAAGACACAAGCGAAAGAAAGTATTCAAAAGGATGTGAATAGCAACATTGCCCATACAAGTGGGCTTTGAATGATTACATTCGTCCTGGCACCTCGCGAGTTCCAAGAAAGTATTCAGCTCAGATTTGAGCGTGTTTCTTATTCATTCTCTGAATCTTGCCGATTTTCGCGAGTGGTTTTGCTTAACTCTCTTAAATAAAGATTGATTTTGTTCTAAGAATACACGACGTGGTCCTGATCGGCATAATGCTAAAATGAATAAATTTATTTAGCAGTCTCACCAAATGACTTGCGGCCCAATAAAAAATACTAACTACAATCAAGGCAAAAACAAAACTTTAAAGTACTTTACAATTTTAAATACATGGGAGTTTAGCACTAGTCTGACGATTTTACGAAATCAAACCAGAGCTGCAAAAGAAAACTGCTGTAATGATTGCAAATTTATTTGTGCAATGGAGAATGGATATAATTCCTACAGAACGATGTATACATTTTGTTCAATAAATATTTTATCTGTATTTTGCTTTACTACAAGTATTGAGATCCATGGGGGGGGGGGGGGGGGGGGGATGAAAGAACGTAATGTAAATAATATGTATTGATAGAATAAAAATCTCTCGGTGTACATGCCGCGTTAGTTCAGGATAAAACTCCAAGCTTTCGACCACTACCTTCATGGTCGTCGTCAGGGCTAAAACTGACTGTCGTGAACTAGCGAGGCTCCCACTTTTATATGCGAAGGACGGCTTCTGATTGGCTGGAATGCGTCATAGCAACAGCGATATGGCGCGTAGTGAAGTGGTGCCCTCTACTTCCAAAGATGTAGTTTCTATCCCGCGTTGCTTGCAGCGCCATCCCTTGAAGTTAAGTGTTTAGCAAGCCTGTACGAAGGAGAGCCAATAGCGCTAACAATCGGTCTCAACGGGACGTTCTCCTTATGAACCTTTGGCAAATCGTACAGTCTTGGTGGCCTAGGTGCTCTCGGCCGTAAGTTCTTCACCAGTTCGTCGGAGAGGCCAGAGTTTTTTAGTAGCTCCCTTGTCTTCCTACTGAGCGCCGATGTGGGATCCCGTCTGAGAATCCGGTATGTGATGTCCTCCAGTAACAATCCAACTTTCTTGTGGTAATCTGTAGCGTTGAGGATTATCATGGCGTTCCCCTTGTCAGCAGGTAAAACAACTAGATCTTCATCCTTCTGCAACAATTTCAGTCCTTGTCTCTCCTCTGTGCTGATGTTTGACTTAGGCGGCTTGGATGTCGCTAAAATCCGGCTAGTAGCAAGCCTTACGTCATCCGCTGCTTCTTGAGGAAGATGACGAACTGCTTGTTCCACTCCACTAATAATCTCAACCACCGGTAACTTACGTGGAGCTGGTGCAAAGTTCAATCCTTTACTGAGAGCCGAGATGGTAGCTTCATCAAGTTCCTTGTCAGAGAAGTTGATAACAATGCGGTGAATGCCGTTGGACCCAGTAGTTCCTTGATCACGGTTAAGCCGCTCAAATTTATCGGCCTGTTTCGCCGTTGTCCTGCTTAAATTGGCTCATTGGTGTGACGCCAAAGTCATATCCACCCATTCCTAGTCCAATGGTGAGAGGACTCCGGCCAGAAATAAATACCAGGTATGAACTAGACATGAACGCTCGCCTGTTATTTAGTTGCCATGGGTCCGTCACTGTCACCAGCAATAGCGAATTTTTTCATGGAGGATTTTGAAGAACGAGCGTTGAGCAGTGCTCACCTCCGACCATCATGCTTCTACCGATACGTCGACGATACTTTTTTAATCTGGCCACACAGCAGTGACATGCTGAAGCAGTTCGTCGAACATTTAAATGGTGTACATCCAAACATAAAATTTACATTGGAGGTAGAGAAGGAAGGGAAGTTACCTTTTTTAGATGTGTTGGTGGAGCGAAAGCCGGATGGACGACTGGGCCATTCTGTGTACAGGAAGCCAACCCATACAGACTTATATCTGCATAGCCACAGCATCCATCATCCGTCTCAGAAGAGAGCTATGCTGAATAGTTTAGTACACAGAGCCAGGACTATTTCCGACAAGGACCACCTCGGTCCTGAGATTAACCATTTGACGACTGTTTTCAAGAGGAGCGGTTATTCTGCCAGTGAAATTAAATCAGTATTGTCCAAGAAAGTAAGACACGATGCAGTCCATATACAAGAAGAGGAGCAACACATAGCGCGGCTTCCTTTTTGCGGTGCTGCAACAAGCAAGATAGGCAGAGTCCTAAAGAGCAACGAATAAAACCACCCGGCCGGGGTGGACGAGCGGTTCTAGGCGCTACAATCTGGAACCGCGCGACCGCTACGGTCGCAGGTTCGGATCCTGCCTCGGGCATGGATGTGTATGATGTCCTTAGGTTAGTTAGGTTTAAGTAGTTCTAAGTTCTAGGGGACTTACGACCTCAGAAGTTGAGTCCCATAGTGCTCAGAGCCATTTGAACCATTTTTTTTTAATAAAACCAGTTTTTCGACCACCTAGGCAAATTAAGGAAATGTTGAGACCAGTCAAAGATAGTCTCGGCTTAAGAGTGTCGGGAATTTATACTATTCCTTGCGAATGCGGCAAGAATTACGTGGGCCAGTCTGTAAGAACCGTCGCCGACCGCTGCATCGAGCACCAGCGCCACCTGAAATACAGGTATTTGGAAAAATCAGCCGTGGCTGAACATAGCCTGCTTAACAAGCATAAGATTTTATTTGAAGAAACCCGAGTAATAGCCCATGCATCGAATTACTGGGACTCTGTGATCCCGGAAGCAGTCGAAATTAGACTTAGCGATAATAACTTTAACAGAGACAACGGCTATGCACTTAGCAACACTTGGAAGAATGCACTGGATAAACAAAAATCGCAGAGAAAAACTTCCCGCACTTTACCTCCTGATTCAAGGAATGGCGCTCCAAGCAACGCGGTACAGAAACTACATCTTTGGAAGTAGAGGGCACCACTTCACTACGCGCCATATCGCTGTTGCTATGAAGCTACCATCTCGGCTCTCAGTAAAGGATTGAACTTTGCACCAGCTCCACGTAAGTTACCGGTGGTTGAGATTGTTAGTGGAGTGGAACAAGCAGTTCGTCATCTTCCTCAAGAAGCAGCGGATGACCTAAGGCTTGCTACTAGCCGGATTTTAGCGACATCCAAGCCGCCTAAGTCAAACATCAGCACAGAGGAGAGACAAGGACTGAAATTGTTGCAGAAGGATGAAGATCTAGTTGTTTTACCTGCTGACAAGGGGAACACCACGGTAATCCTCAACGCTACAGATTACCACAAGAAAGTTGGATTGTTACTGGAGGACAGCACATACCGGATTCTCAGACGGGATCCCACATCGGCGCTCAGTAGGAAGACAAGGGAGCTACTAAAAAACTCTGGCCTCTCCGACGAACTGGTGAAGAACTTACGGCCGAGAGCACCTAGGCCACCAAGACTGTACGATTTGCCAAAGGTTCATAAGGAGAACGTCCCGTTGAGACCGATTGTTAGCGCTATTGGCTCTCCTACGTACAGGCTTGCTAAACACTTAAGTTCAAGGGATGGCGCTGCAAGCAACGCGGGATAGAAACTACATCTTTGGAAGTAGAGGGCACCACTTCACTACGCGCCATATCGCTGTTGCTATGACGTATTCCAGCCAATCAGAAGCCGTCCTTCGCATATAAAAGTGGGAGCCTCGCTAGTTCACGACAGTCAGTTTTAGCCCTGACGACGACCATGGAGGTAGTGGTCGAAAGCTTGGAGTTTTATCCTGAATTGACGCGGCATGTACACCAAGAGATTTTTATTC
Organism: Schistocerca americana; assembly: GCF_021461395.2. Lineage (NCBI taxonomy): Eukaryota > Metazoa > Arthropoda > Insecta > Orthoptera > Acrididae > Schistocerca > Schistocerca americana. The sequence goes on along the minus strand of NC_060119.1, from coordinate 144,201,757 downwards.
AAGAAATACGTCGCGAAAGACTTCGTAGCCAATATGTATTGATAAACTGTGATGCAGTGAACTTATTTTCTAATAGATTATTGTGTTTGTGGTTATATGACGAAGTTATGGAACACTGATGAATACATATGGTGTAAAGTTGAGACCTAGTCAGACTAACACTCTGTTAAGACATGTTGAAGTGCGCGACAAAAACTGAAATACCGACAGAACCTATGAAGTATATTGCACTTTCCTAATATGAACTTATCAATCTGCTATCCCTTAGTGGCATAGTACAAGATGGCGAAGTTTTCTTTGCGTAGTGTGAGACAATTTCATGCACACTTTCACACGTGCTAAGGAACTCAATGCTCGACGTGCAACTGGTACAGTGACACAGTGGCATGACTAAGTGTTCTGCATGCCACGTGCCTAACTTGATTGTCGTTGCGAAACACTGTGTGCGCTGTCATTATTGATTTGGACTTTATATTCATAATGATGAAAAATTGCCCTACACAGACACGTAGTACAAGTTGTGGACATTAATTGCAAAATTGATTTCGACTGTATGAAAGCGTTCTTCCCAAACTTTGATGATTTAAATCATTGTCTACTAGACATAGAGTGATGCTACATAGATGAAAAATTTAAAACAAGAGATCCCCGCACGCAACCACGAATCCATTTAATGTATAGCTTATCTTTAGACATTGCTAACCGTGCAAAAATTCTACTTCTACGTTAACAACGAATTTTCTTTCATAGGACCAATATAGGTCGTACATATGTACAGGAAATTTTGTTGCAAAACTGTTGCCCATAACCTAATAACGATAGACTATCTCATGGCATAATTAGATACAACCCTAGCTACAATGACGTGACCTTCCTGCTGTGCAGCCATTAACCTCTGTCTGGATCTTGACTACAGAGATGGGTCCCAAAAATAACTGACAACGTCTCCCTCACTATGTCCTTAGACCCACTGTATCTTGTTAACGTCTACAAAAAAGCTATTCAACCACCACCACCATCCAGCATCTCCTGACTTCAGACATTTATTATACTGAAACACAAACGGTAACAGTCATTTCAGTGCACAAATACTACGTTTTATATGTTGTTCGTACGATGCTATCTGTGAGATAAAATGGAGAAGAAAAAATAACAATGAGAATTTTAACTGAAATCACATCAACTGAATGTTTATCTGATGCGTCTGAGCTATATAAACAGAGACTTTAAAAGTGTACTAGCTAATAATTTTGCTGAGCACTGCCTTATGATAAACTGTTCTATCTTTAACCATAATTAATAGAATTAGTATCTACAATTTATCCTGTACCGTTCTCACCGTTCAACGCTTCATAACATCTCTAACACTGTAAAATGTTAACGTCTGATGACGTCGTCGCAATTTTCTCAGGTTTCCTGATGACTACTCTCAAATAGAGCCGGGGGGCGGCAAATATTTACTTAAATAGTTCTGAGCGTACTAACTCATGACGTCCAATATTTTCTTGAGAAACCTTAAGCAATCTGTTATGATCAAACGGCTTACATGAATGTCATGATAAGGAAATCCATTCCCTCGTATTAATTATCTGAAAATGTTTGCAAAACCTGTTGTGTACCTACCGCCATACACTTATTTAGCCAAGCAGCTTCATATTCCATTAACTATAACTATGAAATTACTATCATTATGTGTCAACGATGAGCCTCTGAATGAAACGTCATTGAATGGCGCTTCCGAAACCTGTGACAGACACTGTCTCCGTAGGGGCAATATAAGAAATCGCAATGACTCAACGTCAAAGACATAATAGTACTACAGAAACTTTATCTCCTGCGCTTATTCGGCTACCTGTGGAATTTTCGTTCTTCTATTGTTTTAAAATACAAAAACAAGGTACAACTTACTCTTGTTCTGCTTACTGTTGCACGTTCCATACAAGAAGGTTCCATATTTTTTGTTATCATAATTACTAATGAAACAATATCTAAATGCTTAATAACATATTAATAGTAGTGTAATCAGCACCAGGTTCACTAATCCAGAAAGTTTTATGGATTATCAGCCTGTTAATTATACACATCAGAAAAAGTTCGTCACCTCGAAGCCGAGAGTTCCGCAACCTGTACAGAAGTTGGAACAGAGATCAACATAAACATCATTTCCGCCCTTTTTATTGCTCATGAAAACCGCACATGGCATGTTGTTCCACCATACAGCGAGACCTTCAGAGGTGCTGGTCCAGATTGCTGTACACATCAGTACCTCTAATATCCAGTAGCACGTCCTCTTGCATTGACGCATGTCTGTATTCGTCGTGGCATACCATCCACAAGTTCATCAAGGCACTGTTGATTAACGGCGATTCGGTTTAGATCCCTCAGAGTGGTTGGTGGGTCACGTCGTCCACAAACAGCCCTTTTCCACCTATCCCAGGCATGTTCAGTAGGGTTCATGTCTGGAGAACATGCTGGCCACTCTAGTCGAACGATGTCGTTATTCTGAAGGAACTCATTCACAAGATGTGAACGATGGGGGCGCGAATTGTCGTCCATGAAGACGAATGCCTCGCCAATATGCTGCCGACGTGGTTGCACTATCGGTCGGAGGATAGCATTCACGTATCGTACAGCCGTTACAGCGCCTTCCATGACCACCAGCGGCGTACGTCGCCCCCACATAATGCCACTCAAAAACAGCAGGGAGCCTCCACCAGGCTGCACTCGCTGGACAGTATGTTTAAGGCGATCAGCCTGACCGGGTTGCCTCCAAAAATGTCTCCGTCGATTATCTGGTTGAAGGCATATGCAACACTCACCGGTGAATAGAACGTGACGCCAATCCTGAGCGGCCCGTTCGGCATGTTGTTGGTCCCATCTGTACTGCGCTGCATGGTGTCGTGGTTGCCAAGATGGACCTCGCCAGGGACGTCGGGAGTGAAGTTGTGCATCATGCAGCCTACTGCTGAGTCGCAACACGGCGTCCTGTGGCTGCACGAAAAGCGTTACTCAACATGGTGCCGTTGCTGTGAGAGTTTCTCCGAGTCATAATCCGTAGGTAGCGGTCATCCACTGCAGTAGTAGTCCTTGGGCGGCCTGAGCGAGGCATGTCATCGACAGTTCCTGCCTCTCTGTTTCTCCTCCGTGTCTGATCAACATGGCTTTGGTTCCCTCCGGGACGCCTGGACACTTCCCTTGCTGAGAGCCCTTTCTGGCATAGAGTAGCGATGGGGACGCGATCGAACCGCCGTATTGACCGTCTAGGCATAGTTGAACTACAGACAACACGAGCCGTGTACCTCCACGTCAGTGGAACTGATAGGCTGTCTGACCCCCTCCGTCTAATAGGCACTGCTCATGCATGGTTGTTTACATCTTTGGGAGGGTTTAGTGACATCTCTGAACAGTCAAAGGGACTATATCTGTGATACAATATCCACAGTCAACGTCTGTGTTCAGGAGTTCTGGGAACCAGGGTGATGCAAAACTTTTTTTGTTGAGTGTATTTGGAAGTGATTGGTTTGGTGAAGCAACGACTGTGTGCCTTAAGCATGCAATCCGTTCCAAATTTCAACATACATCATTAGAGCCTTCACTTTATAATATTAACGAAGTTCCATCATTATTACTATTATCATGCAAATCATTCTTTGCATTGAATTCTAACACAGACCGCAGTTTTGTGTCAAACGACGGTTCCTCTCTCCAACAACGAATTCTGTACCTGATGATTCAGTTTAATAAAGATGATAGGTATTTAACCAATTCAAGATATTATATGAGCTGGAGAATTTTACTTCAACTCATTAATTCTAAGGACTACATTTTCATACTTTTATTATTCTCTTGCTGTTGTCAATGTATGCTACCTTGATTCGCGAACATTTTACTTCTTATTCTAAAACATTTAGAAACCCTCACTGGTCGGAACAAGGCAGCATTACAGTTCATTATGCTGCTCATAGCACTTCACCAGCATTCCAGATTTCTTGTTCGTTATTAGTCCTACTCCTGCATTACTCCTATTTGACTTTGTGTTGACAACTCTTTGCACAACTGATCAGAAATCACGTTCCTCCTGCCAATGCACTTCACTCATTCTGACTAACCTGTCCAGGTCCCATTTCGGGTACTCTCATTTATTTAATCGATTATGGTATCTAACTTTGTACATCTACATGGATACTCTGCAAATTACACTCAAGTGCTTGGGCGACAAACAGAACGCCAGGATTTTTTCCCCCCAGATGACCTACTCCTGAAGAGTCCTGCCTCGTGATTTGACATGCAATCATATTTTTGCAAGAAAATCATCCTCACAACACCGAAGGTAGAAACGGCAGATAAGCCTGACAACTACTGCACAATTAGCGTAATGACCGGTGCATCCGAGTTGGCGATAAGGATAATATACAGAATAATGAAAAAGAAAATGAAGGATCTGTTACATAACAAGTAGTTCGGCTTGTGAAAACGTAGAGCACTAGAGAGACAGTTCTGAAGTTGTGGTTGTTAATCGTAACAAGCCTTAAGTAAGAACAAGACACATTACTAGGTTCTATGGACACTGAAGAATGTTTGATGATGTGAAATGGAGCAAGACGCTAGAAATTCTGAGAAATATAGGAGTAAGCTATAGGGAAAGACGGATAATATGAGGGTAATCACAAAAGTAAGGTCTCCTATTTTTTTTTATAAGTACAGAACTCTGTTTGTGTGGCAGTCGGTCACACTGTTATCAAGATTGCTTCACGCGCTGTGTGTAAACATGCGCACGCCATGGCTCAGGCAGCCGTTAGGAATGGAGCTCCCGTTGGATGCTACCGCCAGGTGCGAATTGCGCGCAGTTATTCGGTTTTTGAATGCAAAGAGCACTGCGCCGATTGAAATCCATCGCCAATTGACGGAAGTGTATGGTGAATCGGGCATGGATGTCAAAAATGTTCGTAAGTAGTGTAGAGAGTTTGCAGCTGGTCGGACCGAAATTCACGACGCATAGGGGGGCGGGAGACCGTCAATTTCTGATGAGACAGTGTTGAAGGTTGAGCAAAGTATGCGTGAAGCTCGGCGGATCACCCTGGATGATCTCTGCACGTTGGTTCCTGAGGTTTCCCGAAGCGCCGCTCACAGAATTTTAACGGAAACATTGAACTACCAGAAGGTGTGAGCAAGATGGGTGCCACGCATGCTGACTGAAGACCACATGCGGCAACGAGTTGATGCTTCCTGCGCATTTCTTCACCGCCTTGCAGCCGAACAGAACGACTTTCTCAACTGGTTAAAAGAACATTTGGCGGGAAAGCGATTCAACTCCGACGACGAGGTGAAAGAAGAGGCTCATAACTTTCTGAACAGCATGGCAGCGAGCTGGTATGATATGGCCATACAAAAACTGTCACAGCGACTGCAAAAATGCATCGACAGAAATGGTGATTATGTCGAAAAACAACTAAATGTTCAAGCTGTAAACTGATGTAAACCATTGTAGAAATAAACAGGTCTATGTGCTTATAAAAAATAGGAGACCTTACTTCTGGGATTACCCTCGTATTAGGGGAGCCGTAGAGGGTAGATACTATAGTGGAAGTAATACAACAAATACTCGTAATATAGGATGTAGACTGAAAGTCAAATCTGAGGCACAAAAACGGAATTCGAGGCAGTCCACATCAAACCAGACTAATGATTTCCCCCCCCCCTCCCCCCCCCCCCCTCCCAAAATTACATCCGTAAACGACATATGCATCTATACTCTTCAGACAACTGTGGAGTGCATGGTAGAGGGTGCTTCCCATCATACTTCACGTTAGGGATTCTTCCCGTTACATTCGCATATGAAGTGTGGGAAGAATGACAGCCGAAATGCATCTGTGCATGCTGTGCTTAGCCTAATCTGTTCTTCACTAATCCTACGGGAGCTACACATCGACGTTTGTTTTATATTGCTAGATTCTTCAGTTCACACTGGTTACTGAAACTTTGTAAGTAGGCTTTCGCGACAATTGTCGTCGACCGGCATTTCTGTGAAGCTCTCCCATGGGTCAGACAAACCTACTACCATCCACATTGCATACGTTCAAGAGCCACTGTTTATTCCTATTTAGTATGAGTCATGCACATTTGAGAAACATTCTGGTATGGACCACACGAATGTTTTCTAAGGCCTATTTTTTATACTAGAAGTACTTCTTTTGCTGGGTACGACCTCTTTGCCTGTGCTAGTCTGCTTTTTACACCATCCAGTGATATTAATGTGACCACCTGTCAAAACGCCTGAACATACAGGTTTTGCAGTCAGTCCGCTGCGAGATGTGCAGGAAGAAAGTCAGCCAGATTCTGGAAGGTTCCAACAGGAATAAGGAGCCTTGCCGAATCTAGTGTCATGTCCTAACACAGGATGGAGGGAAAGCAGGGGGTTACAAGTCAGTCTGCAATTTACGACTGGTTAGGAGCAAATGAAAGGGACAAACTTTCAGTGAAAGCACGTTGATTGTTTGCCTTAGCACCAAGGGTCTGGTTAATGCTGTTTATTTGCAGTGAGGCTAAGTACTACAATGAAGGGTACTTGTAAACATTAGAAAAAGCAAAGGGTGCTAGTGGTTGCACAACAGAAGTCACTGTCTTGAGCCCGTGGAGTGAGCACTAGCAAGAGCAGCGAACACGAGCAGCATTTTAAGTACAAACTTTGTGAGCAGCACACCAAGTGAGAGAAACAGACTTGTCGGAACTTACCGAGGCTGGCAATGAGCGACATGGAGTTGGCGCCCCAATGATCTGACTGACAGCTCCCTCTGACTACAAAAACAACTGGTTTTAAAGGATTGTGGCGGCGCACTATTTTTCCCTTCCCATACTTGGCCCACCAATCCACCGTCACTTCAGAGGCTTCGGCCAATCTGACGAGTTGCTCTACACTTCCAGGGCGTCTCTGGCCAATCACATTCAGATTCCTCCCCTTCTCCTAGTCGGTAGGTAGGGATGTATCTGGATTTTATATTAATGAACTCCAAGTTTGGTAGCAACAGGGTTCAGCTGAAAGCTAAACGTTACTGCTCTTCCTCTTACGGCCAGCAACAATAGTGTTTTACGTCACTTGGCCCAATCCAGAGGCTTTTCACTGCTGTTGTGACGCTCTAACCAGTGTAAACCTACTGATGTTGAGGTTCTCAGGGGTAAGTATTAAGCTTGCTGGATCTGCTTAGACATGCCTTTTTGTGACTCTCTTCTACTGAGACGCCTTACAAGAGCGTCTAGGCGGCGGATGGAGTAATCAGTTAATTCTATGAAGTGAAATTTCTTCCGCGGAACAGCTGGCCAGAGCGTCTGCAATTCTCTCGGCTCCAGCGCTACTGATGGCCTCCAATAACTTAAACGCTACCCCTTTTGCCTGCTCTCTGCAATGTATTTCCTATCTCGGAGCCCCTTTGCTGGCTTCCTACAGCCTTAAGCTTAACAGTGTACAAGTCAATACATCGTCCATTTCAGACACTGTAGCCAGTTGCGACAAGCTTCTCGGTTGTGGATCCATGGCATGAACAGCCGATCGAGAAGGTCGCAAAGATTCTCGATTTGATTTAAATCAATGGCGTTTGGTGGCTAGTGGAGTACAATAAACTCAGCCACGCGCTCTTTGAACCACTCACGAACACGGCGACCTGTGTGAGACGTTGCATTGTGTTGCTGGTAGATCTCATCACGCCGAGAAAATCAAACAGCATGTTGAGGTGGACATGGTCCCCAAGGATAGATGCAGTTAGCTAGTTACTTATTTAATTAGTTTCATGTTCCACGAATCATTTTTCGCGATAGATCATAATGACGTGGAATGAGTAATTTTACATTCATGTTGCAAATTAATTTGTACATATGTTTACATTCTGAACATTTCTAAGCTTTTTCCCCAAAAAGAAAAGATACAGATTGTGATTCAAAAGTTTCATGACTTAACTCAGAACTAGAAATTTATTGGACTTGTAAGTACAGCGGACTAAAATTCTTCAAAACATGATCCTTCAACGTCAACACAGCGCTGCCAGCGCGCCTCCCACTGTTCATGGCTCTTCTGGAAGGCCTTGGGCGTCATGCTGTCAAAGGCTCTCGTCGAAGCCTGCTGGATGGCGTCGATGGAGTCGAATCGCTTCCCTTTTAGGCCTGTCTTGATTCGGGGGAAGAGGAGAAAGTCACTTGGAGCCAAGTTGTGGCTGTAGGGTGGCTGTGACAGTGTTGTCACGTTGAACCTGACCGAAACTTCGGCGGCGGCGCGCGACGTGTGAGCGGGCGCATTGTTGTGGTGGAGAATCCAGTCGCCGTTGATCGCCGGGTGGACGCGGCGAACTCGATCCCTCAAGCGGCGGAGCACTCACACTAAGAGGATGGTTATTGTTTAAGAGATCCCACACTCTCTCCACATTGTGATCCGTTCGGCTTGAAGATGGCCTCCCAGAGCGGTCGTCATCTTCAACATTCCCGCGCCATCTTTGAAACGTTTATACCACATGAAAACCATTGCATAGGACACGGCTTCTTCCTTAAAGGCATCTTGAATCATGCCGAGAGTCTCCGTGGCGGTTTTGTTCAGTCGCATGCAAAACTTATTTTCACCTCTCCCACTTTTCAACCGAGGTCAATGACACGCACTCACGATGCAAGCGATGCGCACTCTCCAGTGTTCCGGATAGTGATGGGGAGCTCGTGAATGAGTCGATCAAATGAACGCTTCACTCCAGTGAAGTGTGAACTAACCACTCAATTTCAATGAACTGGTACTTCAAACTCTTGACAGATAGCACACTCCACACTTTTTTCTAGTTCACTCACTCTCTTCCCCTCTCCCTCCCCCATGTCACTCCTCCTCCCATCACTTCGCTCCTCCCTGTCCTGCCTGTCGACGAATCACGCGGTGTTAGTGCGGAACGATAGGTTTAGGACGGGTGGAGGAGGTGAGGGGTGAGGAGAAGGCAGCGTCAGCTGCTATCTGCAGGGCTGACATCATTACCCGTGACTATTTGTGCAGTTAAACTTCGCGTCTACGGGTAGCCTACCGTTGGCAGCGCTTGAAGACGAATGAATATTAAAGATAGAAACCAAGTGGCTATCTGTGTGAGCACGCACAGCAAACATGAAAATAAAAGGTTTGTTAATAACACTGAAAGAGGGATTTTATCTGAAATCGTACCAGTGACTACAGGTGACAGTTTACGTTTTGAACCTAGTGGGTTATTATTGTCAACAAAAATAAAATCTAAAGGAAAACTTCTGAATAATTACTTAACGTAGGTATATAGACTTTGCGACAGTGTTGAACATACTCATTCTATTTTGGATTAAATTTTATAAGGAACATAAAATTGGACTGCATTTCGTTGGTAGCCCTATTTTTCAGTTCATGAATACAACAAATAATGTTTCATTTGGCAGATAAAGACTTTTTTGGGCGCTTCATGAGAAAATGTCGAGCAAGATTAAATGTAGTACCTTCTTTATATGTGACAGCCTTCTCTGTTTATCTTTCCTTTGTCCCCCTTTGTTTTTTCTTTATTGTCATTTTGAAACCTGTATACAGGCAGGCCTGCAGCAGCATACTACGCCGCTCTTTGGCCGCAGAGAAACACAAAAGATAGAAATGAAGACAATTAGAGAAAAAAGATAGTGGACATATAAACGGAGCCAAACACTTTTTAAAATACAAGGTGCCGTTCACGGGCGTAAAGTCCAAGATAAAATTGTTCAGACACTTGGACACAGACAGAAACGCCCTTTGTCCCCTTCGACCATGCTGTATTTAAGATAACTCAGACGCTGTAAGAGCGTAAAACGTTGCGTGCACGTTACTCCATAGTTCCGCCATCTGTTGGTAAAATTGTGAAGTATTACGAAGCTTTATTGTACGAGCGAGGCGAAGCGAGCGTAGCAGCGGCTGAGCGGCGAACTGGGCAACTTCGCTAGGCTTCCGTACTTCACGAATGAACTACTTCATTTGAACGCTTCACGGCAAAGAGTGAAATGAATGAAGTAGTTCACGGGAATGAACGAGTTCGACCCACCTCTAGTTCCGGAGGCAACTGTCGCAGCGTCAGTTCGTTCCCTGAGACGCTCCACTACTTCCCCCACCCGGCGGAACCAGTCCGCGCGCGCTCCCCTACTCAGAAATGAATCAGTCTTGAAACTTCTGAATCACAGATGTTTTGGGTTGGTAAATCCTAGGCATCACCTCTTACACGTTACAATAATAGAAAGTCTTCTGCGGAATAGAAGGAGTTGCAAAGGAGAAACTTTCTCAGTTTCTTTTCAAATTTTACTTTGCTGTCGGTCAGACATTTTATATCAATGAGTACGTCATAAAAATTTTTTGTTTCAGCATTTTGCATACTTTTGATGGTCCATTGTGCCTTATGGGACGACAAGGGAATAGCATGAAATCATTCTCCAGACTATAACGCTCCCTCCTCTCGCCTGGACCCTTCCTACGATTGTTGCAGGGAGTCTGCTTTCAGACGTTTCACGTCATACGCGCCACCAGCCACCTGTCCGATGGTGCATAAAACGTGATTCACCGTAAAAGGCCCACTGACCCACAGTTGTGGCACTGGAGTGCAAATTCCAGCCTTCGTCGCCTATTGACAGCTGTCAGCATGGGTGCAGAAAGAGGCGCCTGCTGTAGAGACCCGTACGCAGGATGTTCACTGAAAAGTTTTTGAGGAGACAGCGCAATTTTGCGATGCAGGGTATTCTTTAATCAAGGCGCCACGCAAACAGTTTATAAAGTTAGCCATTTCGGATATGCCTCCACACTTGGCCCGAAAGCCAATTACCCTATCCTTTGGCAAGTCAGACGATCCGCTCCGTTTCCGCATTACGACAACGACTGCACTGTTATCCGCGTCCCCCTGACGCGCTTTATATGCCCTCCAGCGCTGCCGTCCTTATTTCGTCGATCGTGTGTTATATTGCTTAGAAAGTAGTTAAATTACTTCACGTCGTCTACTTTGTAGTCTCCAATTTTCATGTTAATTTTATTGCTAATCTTATTTCTGCTGCCGGCTGCTGTGGCCGAGCGGTTCTAGGCGCTAGTCTGGAGCCGAGCGACCGCTACGGTCGCAGGTTCGAATCCTGCCTCGGGCATGGATGTGTGTGATGTCCTTAGGTTAGTTAGGTTTAAGTAGTTCTAAGTCTAGGGGACTGATGACCTCAGATATTAAGTCCCATAGTGCTTAGAGCCATTTTTTTTTTATTTCTGCTAAACCTCATTTCAATAGTCTCTGTCTGGCTTACTCTCAGTCCATAATATGTATTCATTACACTGTTCATTCCATTCAAAAGGATATGTAATTCTTCAAAATGGTTCAAATGGCTCTGAGCACTATGGGACTTAACGTCTAAGGTCATCAGTCTCCTAGAACTTAGAACTACTTAAACCTAACTAACCTAAGGACATCACACACACCCATGCCCGAGGCAGGATTCGAACCTGCGGCCGTAGCGGTCGCGCGGTCCTGGCTGTAGCGCCTAGAACCGCTCGGCCACCGCGGCCGGCGTAATTCTTCCTCACATTCATTGAGAATAGCAATATAATTGGCGAATTTTATCTGTGATATCCGTTCACCTTGACTTTTAATACCACTCTGGAACGTCAGTTTTGTTTCCATCATTTCTCCTTCATTGTACAGTTTAAACAGTCGGGATTCTTCATTGTATAGTTTAAACAGTGGGGATGAGAGATCGCATTCTTGTCTTACAGGCTTTATAATCCGCGCACTTCATTGTTCGTCTTCCATACTTATTACTCACTCCTGATTTTTGCACGTACCGTAGATTACTCGCCTTTCCTATAGCTTGCACCTATTTTTCAGACAGTTTGGATCATTTTGCACCATTTTACATTATGGAACGTTTACTCTAGATCGAAAAATCCTTTATCAAGGGCAATGTCACAATTATCTCTCTGGTGTCTTTGTCTTTCTAAAGGCCGAACCGATCGTTATCTAAAAAATCTTCAACTTTATTTTCTATTCTTTTATGTATTATTCTTGTCAGCAGCTTTGGCGCATGAACTGTGACGCTGATTGTACTGTGACGCTGGCTATACGATAGTTCTGGCACTTATCTGCCCTTGTTATTTTCAGGATTGCGTGGTTCATATTTTTCCGAAAGTCTCACAGATTCTACACATCAATCTGAATATCCCGCGTCCGGCCATCCTGATTTAGGTTTTCCGTGATTTCCCTAAACGGCTCCAGGCAAGTGGTGGGATGGTTCCTTTGAAAGGGCACGGCCGACTTCCCTTCCCATCCTTCCCTAATCCGATGAGACACATGACCTCGCTGTTTGGTCTCTGCCCCCTACCAACCCCTCATTCTGAATAGTCGTTTATTTTCCACTTCCCCCAATTACTTTAGAAATTCCAAGAGTGTTATCCATGCCTTCCACTTTATTTGATCTCAAGTCTTCCAGAGCTCCATTAAAATCTAACGGTAGATCAACTATATCCTCCATATCGACTCCCATTTCTTCTTCTGTCACGTCTTCAGTTAGTTCCTCTCCCTCGTAGGCGGTCTTCATTGTATTCCTTCCTCCTATCTGCTCACTCCTCTGCGTTTGACAGTGGAATTTTTCTTGCACTCTTAATGTTGATACCTTTGCTTCTTCTGCACCTAATTTTGTTTTGACCATTTTTTACTTAGTGAATCCGTCCTTCGGGCTACTATTTCTTTGTCGATTTTCTCACAGTCTTCTGCAATCATCTCGCCTAGGCCTTCCTGCACTTCCTATTTGTTCCATTCCTAACTGAATTATACTGCTGTACTCTGTCTTCTCTGAGCATTCTTGTGTTTCCTTCTTTCGTTGATCAACTGAAGTATCTCTTCAGTTACCAAACATTTTCTCGAAGCTACGTTCCTTATAACTACGTTTGTCCTTCCAACATCTGTGAATGCTCTTTCTCGAGATGTCTACTCCTTTTCAACTGAACTGCCTGATGTTATATTCCTTATCGCAGTACCCACATCTTCAAAAAATCTTCAAATGAGAGTCATCCTTCCTCAGTACTTCAGTCTCTCACTTCCCTTCATGCTGATTCTTCCGCACGAGTCTCTTAAACTTCAGTCTGTTCTTCATCATTAATAAATTGTAATCTGAGCTTACATTTGCAGCTGGGTACGCCTTACTATCCAATATATGATTTCCGAATCTCTGTCTGACCATGATGGAATCCAGCTGGAATCTTCCCAGGCATTTTCCGTGTATACCTTCTACTCTTGCGATTCTTGAACAGAGTGTTCGCTATTAGTAGCCGAAATTTATTGCAGAACTCAATTAGTCTCTCTCTCTCTCTCATTCCTATTACCAAGCCTGTATTCTCCCATAACCATTTCTTCTATTTCGTCCCCTACTGCCGCATTCCAATCCCCTATAATTAATACATAATATGCCCATTTAGATAATGAATTATCCGATCAGTATCTTCATACGTTTTATCTCTTCATCTTCTGCTCGTGACGTCGTATATAAACCTGAAGTGTTGTTGTTGTTGTTGGCATTGGTTTACTGTCATTCTGATGAGAACAAATCTGTCATTGAACTGCTCACAGTAACTCACTCTCTGCCGTACCTTCCAATTTACGACGAATCATACTCCCATTACAGCATTTTTCCTCTGCTGTTTGTGTCATTACATACTCATGTGGTCAGGAATCCTTACCTACGTTCCATTTCACCTCACAGACCCCCCCAATATATCTTGACTGAGCCTCAGCATTTCTCTTTCCAGATTTACTAGCTCAGCTGCCACATTCAAACTTCTGGCATTCCACCTATCTATTCATAGAATGTTACTCATTTGTTGGTTAGTCAATTTTTTTTTTGTGGTCACCTCCCACTTGGCAGTTTCTTCCTGGAGATTCGAATAGGGGACTAATCAGGAATCCCTTCTCAATGGAGATATCACCATTGTACTTTTTGAATTACAGGGGACGTGTCTTGTGGATACACATTGTATGTCTTCAATACAGTAGCTTCCATTGCCTTCTGCACCCCCTTTCCGTTGATCATTTCGGATTTGTCCGTCTTTAGGGGCAGTGTCCCACGATAACGGCAAAGATTTCGACGAATTCTCTCCGTTTCCCCGCCCTCTTTGACAAGGCCACTGGCAAAATGAAAGTGATTCCCTACATCGGAAGTCCTCAGCATCCACTGCTGATGATTTTTAACCAGAATGTGAGCAGGACTGGAATCGAATCTTGGACGGAGAATGTTTCGATTACTGGTCAAAGATGCTACCCTCCCCTTACTTTTTTCGTCTATGTACTTATCTAACTATGTTCAATCTCTTTTTTTTAAAAAAAAGAAAAATAGAAACAGGAATCAGAGCTTCCCTTACCTAACAACGTCACTTTTGTCACTTTTTCCTTGCTATGAAAAACTTATTATTCCTCTTCAGGTATTGCCCCTAATTATTCCCAAAAATTCTCCCAAGGCGATAGTACCACGGATGTTTACATGATTATAAGTAGGAACCTTGAACAACGAATATGCCATAAAATATAATGTTATAAACAAAATTATTCAAAGGATAAACATAAATAACATTTGTCAATTACTTATGCAGCTTCAGCTATGATGACCTTTCTTCGGAAAATGGTGCAACAGGTTTTTTGGTCCACAGCCATCGCCGTTTTCTATCTCCAACAATGCCATGTAAAAGTATGCATGACAGACACATTCCGAGTTGCTAATGCCTCATTGAATGCAGCTTCCCATGAATCAGCTAATAGCTTTCCTTCGTCGCTGATGACAGTTCAAGGACGTTCTGTCTACAGTGTGGTGTTGTGCGGAACGTCAAATTGCGCCTGGCACTTCCCAACTAAAGTTACGTTGTGCAAGACGCGACAGTTGGCTGCGACTGCGACACTGCCCCCTCCTCTTTTCCCACCCTGGCAGACGGCGACACGGCCGCAACACGACTGGAGTCGTCGCTGTTTCCCAAGCTCCGGTCGGCGGCGGCGGATTCAAATACATAAGAAAAATAAGAATTCCGATTTTCTTGCTGTAAAAAATACTGTATGTTAATGCAACAAAGTTACATCGGCTCCCAGAGTTAGTTTTTCGATACAGATTCTCCTTTAACTTTAAAAAATTGAAAAGTATCTCTTCCGGTTTTGCGTGTTTTTTTCCGCTGTATATTACTTCTCTATCAATTGTGAGGAAAGTAAAAGGCACAAAAAATTGATGTTTGCGTATCTTACAGTTTCACATCACAGCTTGATAATGAGGTGTCTATTTTTCCGATATTCGTCACAGTTATTCCGATACTTAATTTACAAGTAACCTACTGCATAAAATTTTAAATTGTGTACAGTGAAAAATGTGGTCGCTGGCTACTTTACGTATGGTTCACGTTAGGTCATACATCGTTGTCGATGAAAAGAAGCTAACATATCGAAATTATTTTTAAAGTTGAGATCAGAATGATATCGATCTCCGTTTCCGAGATTTGGGCTCATATATCTCCAGGAGCGTCGCGACTAGCCGCCAGTTCTGTCGACACGCAACGAGAATCGTGTGGTCATCACACGATAGAGAATGCGTTTGTTTTGTTTCGCTGACACATTTGGACCTAATGAAACCATTTTATGTCATATTTCTCCGGTATGAGTTACTAATATTTCTTCATATGCTCTTGACAATTTCATTTAAAATGCCACGAAATGTAGGTTTCTTAAAGCCAAGTGATCAAGCAGAACCCATTTTCTTGGTTTTGCTGAGGCATCTGAACCTGTTCGAAGCTTTCTTTCTCGTTTATTTCTCTGATACGAGTCACGCGACGGGTCGCTACGTGACGTCAGAAGTTGCCTGCTACCGCATGCGCAGTTCGAGTTTGGGATGCGACGCGCGACTGTTGCGGCAGCTGCCGCAGCACTGCACCAGTGAGCAGTGTTGCGACGGAAGTAGCACGACACAAAGACGTACAGCTGCCAGAAAGATGTCGAGCCAGTCAAGGAAAACTGAAATGAGCCACTCACAGGATGTGATGCTCTGTGAGCTGGTCTCGCAACATCCTTGCCTTTACGATTTGAAGAACCCTAAATATAGAGACACTATGTTCAGAGACAGAATTTGGGAAGAAATTGGTGCACAGTTGAAACTGGCAGGTGAGTGAAATATATAATATTTTCCCATTAATGCAAATTTTTCAGGCCTGTTATGAAAATCAGTATAATCCATGCAGATGTAGAATTAGAATGATGAAAATGAACTTGAAGGTCAATTTTCGCATTACTCTTTTTTGTGACGATAAAAATTGAAAACAGCAAGTACATTATAAAATGAACAATCTAAAGTACAGCGAGAAAGTTACATTTTACAATACCTTCACTTTGAAAGTAAACGGTAGATTGGTGTCTTGATAATACCTTCTAGTTGTGAAAAACCACCACCAGATTGTTGTACAGCTTTCTGTAATCAATAGATGTTCGTTTTTGAGGAAGGCGTTTCTCAACAGATTGCGCAAACAGTATGCTGCAATAAGTAATTTGTCACAATCACTTCAATTCATTGGTAGAAGGTGCTGCTCAAAAAACTTGTGCCAAAAGTGCACTACTGTTTTACAAGGCCCTTCTGGTCTGACACAGTTCACAATTGAAATTCGTCTTTTGTAAATCCTGGAGTCATCTTTTGAGTGCAGCTTGGCAAGATTAAATGTTCATGTCATCCATAACGATGTATGCTGTGAGAATATAAGAATATGGAAGTTCATTTGGATGGGAATAAAAATTCAGTCGGCTATGAAAGTTGCCTTAGCTTGTTCCAAAAGTTTCTGCATGGGAGAAACTGACAAGTGTAATTTTGGGAAATTTTGTGAACAAGCACGGACATTATGTCTTCCACATTTCTGCCAGTGTATACTGTAGACGTTCAGAATCAAAATTCTAGACATGTTTAAGGTGTAACCCTATCTTGTTGTCAAGAACTTGAAACAATGCAATGACGCTAGCGTGCGCTTATTGTTAATAAACTTATCTTTCATTGGAATTTTAGGTGAACTGTGCAAAAACAGATGGAGGAATATTCGGGACTCGTATCAGAGAAATAAACGAGAAAGAAAGCTTCGAACAGGTTCAGATGCCTCAGCAAAACCAAGAAAATGGGTTCTGCTTGATCACTTGGCTTTAAGAAACCTACATTTCGTGGCATTTTAAATGAAATTGTCAAGAGCATATGAAGAAATATTAGTAACTCATACCAGAGAAATATGACATAAAATGGTTTCATTAGGTCCAAATGTGTCAGCAAAACAAAACAAACGCATTCTCTATTGTGTGATGACCACACGATTCTCGTTGCGCGTCGACAGAACTGGCGGCTAGTCGCGACGCTCCCGGAGATATATGAGCCCAAATCTCGGAAACGGAGATCGATATCATTCTGATCTCAACTTTAAAAATAATTTCGATATGTTAGCTTCTTTTCATCGACAACGATGTATGACCTAACGTGAACCATACGTAAAGTAGCCAGCGACCACATTTTTCACTGTACACAATTTAAAATTTTATGCAGTAGGTTACTTGTAAATTAAGTATCGGAATAACTGTGACGAATATCGGAAAAATAGACACCTCATTATCAAGCTGTGATGTGAAACTGTAAGATACGCAAACATCAATTTTTTGTGCCTTTTACTTTCCTCACAATTGATAGAGAAGTAATATACAGCGGAAAAAAAACACGCAAAACCGGAAGAGATACTTTTCAATTTTTTAAAGTTAAAGGAGAATCTGTATCGAAAAACTAACTCTGGGAGCCGATGTAACTTTGTTGCATTAACATACAGTATTTTTTACAGCAAGAAAATCGGAATTCTTATTTTTCTTATGTATTTGAATCCGCCGCCGCCGACCGGAGCTTGGGAAACAGCGACGACTCCAGTCGTGTTGCGGCCGTGTCGCCGTCTGCCAGGGTGGGAAAAGAGGAGGGGGCAGTGTCGCAGTCGCAGCCAACTGTCGCGTCTTGCACAACGTAACTTTAGAGGGTGATGGGAGTTAACGAAAACACTGCGTAAATAACTTGCGAAGAGCGTACGGTACCTGTGTGTGCGTTCGAGTGCGTTGTGAGCGCTTTGTGGGTACTACCAGTATTCAACCTCCACTTTCGCCAAAGACAGTCGATGGTCATCCCCTCGAACCAGGTAAGCGCATGATATTTGTGGGCTGGAAGAGATACTCATCTGGACAAAGGAGTGTTCGAGGTTCAGTCATGTCAGGTGTGACGCAGAAGTAACAGGGTAAGATCGGTGTCAATCACAAAACGTCGGATGACGACAAGCACGTGAAGCGACGTTCATCGGCGGCCAGGAAGAGAAAGTCAGGGCAAAGTTAATCCAACAGTGTGGAGCCGGTGTCCTGTCGCATACTCTTTGTAGGTGACTTGCTACCGTTTCAGCACACGGTGATGTGGAGAGATGGTGGCGTATGATTTTCCACACTCGTGGCCAATAATAAGTTAACAAAAGGTAAAACTTATATACAAATAAATATACTAATTCTATCATTATTAAAAAAATTATTAAATTAAATCAAGAATCTTAATACAAACCCTAAAATAATTATAAAATCAAAATATAAAATAATGAACTAAAACGTAATCTTGAAGATAGCTGGTTTAAATGCTACTATTATATTCCAAAAAAAAGCAAATTATAGGTTAATAACTTTAAAACCTACCTCTCAAAGAATACATAAGTTGATATTTATATTCAAAAAATTAAATGAAAAAATCAACTTTAAAAAATTTTCTTGTTAAGAAACTAGATATCTTAGGAAACGATTAACATTTCATTTCTATAAATAATTCCTATAAATAATTTAACAATAATTATGACACGTTAACTATAAATTATCTATAAAAATAATAAATATAAATCAACCCAAATCGAGACAAATAATATAAATTCTAAAACTGGGCACTTGGTTTCTACCGCATTATGCGGAACGGCTGACAGAAGTGTGGTGTAAAAATGTTTAGCCTTCAACGGGTATTAGAGATGGGTCGTTCGCGAAATAACGGGTCTAAAGCAACGGTTCGCCATGATGAACGGAAGGAGCGAGGAACGATATCTAAGGAACGGTTTCTCATATGGCCGTTTCACACTGGGACATTGGTGACGGTCACCAGTGACGGTCACCGACAGAGACACTTTCGTCTGGACTGGAATATTCACACCGAGACACTACGCTGCCTTATCGAGCCACTGTGGCCCAACAGTGACTCACACTCGCCACATGTGACGGATGAGGTCACTGTGTTAGCTGTAGTCACCACCAGACATGCATTAGTTTGAACTGGAATGTTCACACTGGAACACAGATCACAACCACAGCGCTGCACATTTGCCAACTGACTGGCAGTCATTTCTGAGACAGTGACGCGAAATATTCATAGTACATTACACTGCACGTATTGTAGCCATGGGTTTAGATTTGATTAACATGGAAGATTTTGTAAGTGAAGTAGTAAGTCGTTCTGCTATTTGGGATGTGAAAAGTGATGACAAGAGCAACAAAGTGATGAAAACGAAAGCGTGGCAAGAAATTATAACGAAGTTTGTGCCAGAATTCAGTGAGAAGAGGATAGATGAGAAAAACAAAATTTGTAAATTATACAGGGTGATTCAAAAAGAATACCACAACTTTAGGAATTTAAAACTCTGCAACGACAAAACGCAGAGCTAAGCACTATCTGTCGGCGAATTAAGGGAGCTATAAAGTTTCATTTAGTTGTACATTTGTTCGCTTGAGGCGCTGTTGACTAGGCGTCAGCGTCAGTTGATGCTAAGATGGCGACCGCTCAACAGAAAGCTTTTTGTGTTATTGAGTACGGCAGAAGTGAATCGACGACAGTTGTTCAGCGTGCACTGAGAATCTGCGGGAAACAACTCAGTTTGAACGTGACTCGCCTAAGGTGAACGTTTTCTGTGCCATTTCAGCCAATAAAGTCTTTGGTCCCTTTTTCTTCGAAGGTGCTACTGTAACTGGACTACAGTATCTGGAGATATTAGAGAATTGGCTGTTCCCTCAGATCGAATAAGAAGCACAACAATTCATATTTCAGCAGGATGGAGCGCCACCACATTGGCACTTGTCTGTCCGTAACTACCTGAACGTCAACTACCCGAGGCGATGGATCGGCCGCCAGGCAGCCCGTGACAGAGCACTTCATCACTGGCCTCCAAGAAGCCCTGATCTTACCCCCTGCGATTTTTTCTTATGGGGGTATGTTAAAGATATGGTGTTTCGGCCACCTCTCCCAACCACCATTGATGATTTGAAACGAGAAATAACAGCAGCTATCCAAACTGTTACGCCTGATATGCTACAGAGAGTGTGGAACGAGTTGGAGTATCGGCTTGATATTGCTCGTGTGTCTGGAAGGGGCCATATTGAACATCTCTGAACTTGTTTTTGAGTGAAAAAAATCTTTTTAAATACTCTTTGTAATGATGTATAACAGAAGGTTATATTATGTTTCTTTCATTAAATACACATTTTTAAAGTTGTGGTATTCTTTTTGAATCACCCTGTATGTTCAAAAAATGGTCCAAATGGCTCCAAGCACTATGGGGCTTAACATCTGAGGTCATCAGTCCCCTAACTAACCTAAGGACATCACAAACATCCATGCCGGAGGCAGGATTCGAACCTGCGACCGTAGCAGCAGCGCGGTTCCAGACTGAAGCGCCTAGAACCGATCGGCCACAACGGCCGGCAGTTGCATGTTTTTTTTTTTCAAATTTAATACCTTATTTTTCGGACCATGAAAGACTAGCGAAATTTAGTTGTTACCCCTGTACGAGTCCATTTCACTAACTAATCAGTTGGTAAAACCACAGTCACCGGTGACCACCACTGGCAACCGTCACCAGTGTCCCAGTGTGAAACGTGCCACAGTTCACTTCGGTCGCGGCTTTCTACTTATAGTTCCTGGGAACGGGAAACGGTCGATCTCGTTCCCGCAACGGCACTTCGGCCGGTCTCGTTCCAGCCTCCGTTCCGTTCCCGTCTCGGTCTCGCTCTTCCTCGGCCGGACTCGTCCTTCTTCGCGTGGCCACTCGTCGTAGTTCCACTGCCGAACGCTCCTAGTTAGTTCAGTATCGAGTTGCTGTTCGTTTCGTTCGCTGGGCACGTCCATTCTAGATCTGTTTCAAACCTTTCTTGAACTCTGTACTTCTGGTTCTTTTCGTATGCTACTCATCATCTACGACCGGTAATTAAAATGTACACTCACGCTCATAAACTAAGGACAATTGGAGAATGTGGTGCCACATAACGTGGCACTACCCAAAACTGGCGCTAATAGCATAGGCACATAGGGAATACACACGACACAGATCTGCAAGTCCACGGTATTGGTGATAAGTTGAGAAAACCGTCCCGAAACACATGTGCTACAAAACGCCACTGTTTCCTGCGCATGTACTCCGACTTCAATATGAGATATGATCACCATGCTCATGTACACAGGCCGCACAACGGGTTGGCCATACTCTGGATCAGGTGGTCGAGCAGCTGCAGGGGTGTAGCCTTGCAGTCTTGCACCAGTGCCTGTCGGAGCTCCTGAAGTGTCGTAGGGGTTTGAAGACGTGCAGCGATACGTCGACCGAGAGCATCCCAGACGCTCGATGGAATTTATGTCTGGAGAACAGGCAGGCCACTCCATTCTCCTAATATCGTCTGTTTCAAGGTACCCTCCACGATGGCAGCTCGGTGGGGCCGTGCGTTACCATCCATCAGGAGGAAGGTGGGACCTACTGTACCCATGAAAAGGCGGACAAACTGGTGCAAAATGACGTCCCGACACACCTGACCTGTTACAGTTCCTCTGTCAAAGACATGCAGGGGTTTACGTGCACCAATCATAATCCCACCCCACACCATCAAACCACAACCTCCATACAAGTCCCTTTCAAGGACATTAAGGGGTTGGTATCTGGTTCCTGGTTCCAGCCAGATGAAAAAGATGAAAACCCGTCGAGAATCACTGTTCAGACTATACCTGGACTCGTCCGTTAACGTAGCCTGGGACCAATGTTCCAATGACCATGTACTGTGTTCTTGACACCAGGCTTTACGGGCTCTCCTGTGGCCAGGGGTCAGTGGAATGCACCTTGAAGGTCTCCGGGCGAATAAACCATGTCTGTTCAGTCGTATGTAGACTTTGTGCCTGGAGACAACTGTTCCAGTGGCTGCTGTAAGGTTCCGAGCAAGGCTACATGCAGTACTCCGTAGCCATCTGCGGGCACTGATGGTGAGATATCGGTCTTCTTGTGGTGCTGTACACTGTGGACGTCCCGTACTGTAGCGCCTGGACACGTTTTCTGTCTGTTGGAATCGTTGCCATAATCTTGAGATCACACTTTGTGGCACACAGAGGGTCCGTGCTACGATCTGCTGTGTTTGACCAGCCTCCAGTCGCCCTAGTATTCTACCCCTTGTAACGTCATCAGTATGTGTTCTTTGTGCCATTTTCAAGACACAATCACCATTAGCACGTCTGAAAACGTCTGCACACTTACTCGCTGCACCGTACTCTGACATGCACCAACACACCTCTATGTATGTGGACTGCTGCCAGCGTCACCGTGCGACGACCGCAGGTCAAATGCCCATCATCTCGCTAATGGTCATATTTATTGGTGGTATACGCATTTTAGTAAGACGCTACGCAAAATTCGAAAAGTTTGCAATGAACAAATAGGAGTCGTTATGATTTTGCGTTTGGTGCGTATTACACCATATGTTGCTACGTATAAAATTTAGATAACATGTTTAATTTTTGTTTAGACTTGGGAGGAGGTCTCTATCTGCCTCCGATCTCGAGAAAATGGATCCTATGTAGCGTACTCACTTCCAATCTCAAGCCCGTGAGAATGAAATACTCGAAACATCTCTCATATCTCCTAAACCGCTCGAGATATCGAAACGAAAATTTGGCGGATGTTAGCACACAAGGAGGAGAGTATTTTGACAAATCGTAAACAAACGTAACTTTCTTATATATGGCGATATATCAGAACTTATACTTCCCTTTTTATTTTTTTCACTCCTGTGATTAATTTTTTAAGTTATCGACAGCTAGCGAAACAAGAGTTTCCTGCTATGAAAATAAACATGAAATTTCTTCTCTTATGGTACTGCAAACCGACACTATGAGGTTTTTCGTAAGCTATTGAGCTCTGTGATTGCCAATTACTTGTTTAATGAGGCACTCTGTTTCAGAATTTTTTCGCAGTAGCTGCTGTGAGATGAGTTCGTGCAAACTACACTGTGTTTTGACAAAGGAAGTACAATTAAACCTGTCAACAAGAGAAATGTGGCCGTTACTCATAATTGGTGACGCTTCTTCGAATGAGAAAAGGTTAACAACTCACACAAAAATAAATTGCCAATACTGTTGGAATTTTGGTTGAATTCCCATAACCCATCGTATTTTTAACTCTGAGCGACTGGAATGGAAACTGACCAAATGATTTTATTCCGTCTCTTGATATGAGCAGTATTAATATAATGGCGAGCGTTCCTTTAGGCGGAGTGATAGGCACATGCCAGATGCTGGTTACTCACCTACGGCTTGCCAAACTGGCAATGTGTGATCGAGAATAAAATAGTTGTTACTGAGAAAAATAAACAATTCATCTGTAGCACAACACAATGGTCAGTGTATTGTCAGCAGTGGAGGTTAACGCGCGCAGGAAGAACGCAGAAGTTAGCCAAGTGTGCCTTGTGAGCTGGAGTTCGAAAAACATTGTCATGAAAGTGGATATAACTGTCAGCAGTACATTCCAACAAGTTAAATACATCTAATCACCACACTCTTCTAGGATATTCCTACTTTCGTAACAATACCGACCATTATTTTCATTTGTGTAGCCTGTTGTATAAAAAGTTTATTAACGCTGATAATGTGCGTGCAAAAATTGAAACGCTTTTTCTCATCACAGTGAACCAATTAAAATATTGTTATTTGTGACTGCTTTCCGACTGCTTCTAGTTTGCAGTGGGAATTTCGTGTCCAGATGTACAGTTGTGGACAAAACGAGCGAGACCCCTCGCCTTTTCCTTATGCTGATCTGCACAGCTTTAAAGTCTGCTACACAGCATAGCAAGCAAGGCGACGAAGTGCTACCAACATACTATGCACAGGCGTGAAATTGAAAACCATCCGAACTTGGTCAGACTGTTTTCAGTCATGTGTAAGACAATATTAACGCTGATTAGTGTGTTAAACACAACACGTAAATATAAGATATAAATGAAAGAAGAACGCTAATTAGTATGAACTGTAATAATAAAAATGAATTTCAGCTTATCGAGATAACACAACTGTTTTAGTAAGACAAAGTACCCCAGATCGTTCGGCCGCGAAACGGTCTGTGTCAACGTTCAGACCGGTCATACTGGATTACCGTTACTGACCTACCATGAAAGTGTGCAAATTTAGCAATGCGCGAAAAATCATAACGAAATTCAGATAAAAATCATTCAGTGCCTTACTTAAGTCGGTTCAGTTATTGACAGAAGTGGAAAAAGTAGGCAGTAACAAGTATGAAATTCTACAAGAGTTTCATACTGACATCCACAGGGCGCCGGTACAGAATAAAGGTACCAATAAAACGTATTGGGGGCGCGAGAATTTCTTAAAGTTGCTTTGCTGATAGTCTATCTGCCTCCGTCGAAATTAGAACCAGACCTCCCTTGCAGTAGCAAACACCTTTCACTACGCTAGACAACCCAGGTAAACAGTCCACTATCATCGCCCCAGACATGAATAAGCCGAGAATATCGCAACGAAAATGGCAAAATAATCTGCAGTTTCTGTTGCACAGAGCTTTCTAGACTCAAAAACATGAAATTTCTACCATTATGTCACCGCTTATGTGACAAACATTCGGAATGTTTATCGAAATAACAAAATACTGTAATTAGCGAGTAAATTTAGTAGGATAATTCTGCACCACCCCATGAAATAAACGGCGACATAGCTGCCAAACGTATTCTACAATATTTCGAATTCTCCATTAGACTCGCCACAGCCAGAAAACGTTCATTAGCCGAAGTGTTTCTTAAGCTAGCTAGCAATGGGAATGCTCGCACTTCTAAAACGCGGTGGAATTAATACTGGGATCTGAATTACCACGTGTATAGGCAAATGGATTTTGTTTGTATTCCTGTAAACGTGATTTGGATCCAAAGCGTAGATACGATTAATATGCGGATGTATCGACTGCAACTAGAACATTTCTAATAAAGAGTAGGGGGAATTATTCATTCGGCCCTCATCTTCAGTAACCGTCGTAGATATTTTCTTTGTTAGGATTTCGTCACCTAAATCGGTAAAAATGGAACCCTCTTAGTCTCAATTTATGGACCGTCTATCTGTCTACTCAACCCTTAAAACCCGTTTACCTCGAGTACGGGTAGACATAATAAGCGGAAATGTATAGCACTTCCTGCTATATAGGGTCCCTTGGTGGTGTAAGAAAGTGAGCTATGTCAACGCAATCTAAAGATACGGCCGTTTATGTAAAGAAAATTTACGCGACAGGTCAAAAAATTGCTTTAAGAGCTATGCGACCAAACTGCTTAATTCATCAGTTCCCTAGACCTAGAACTACTTAAACCCACCTAGCCTAACACACATCCATGCCCGGGGAAGGATTCGTACTGACGGCGCAATCAGCCGTGCTGTCCGCGATATGACGCCGTTGAACGCTCGGCTAACCCGCACCGGCAAGCTGTTAATGTCATCTGGAATTGCTAAAAAGTTATTCACTTGTGGTGAATGATTTTATGCGCTGTCGATTGAAGATAGAATAACTAAAATATATTTGATGTTACGGAAGAGGAAGGACGCCTAATTCGTTTCCCCTTGTCTTTATTTATGATGTTAGATTCGCAAACTGAGCACACGTACTATCCACAACCACATTTTAGCACCAAGTCACAGTCACAGATATGCGAATACAAGACATTGGCTCATACTTGAGGTATTTCGTTTCCCACGAAGTGGTGGCAGACGTTGCTGCGGCGTCTTCGAAGCGCGAACTTCGCCTGTGCTAGCTATCTCAGCACACCAGCTGAGCGAACGTTTTCTTCCCGCTTCTAGTCTAATGGACAGTGGCAACACCGTAGAATACGTTTGACAACTATGTGACCATCGATTTACGTTCTTGAGTGGTTCATAATTATGTTAGTAAATCCACTCTATATTTTTATGTCCTTTAAATTACATTTGCTACATGATTCGCACCGAAGACGTAGGAAATGTATGTTATTTGGCCCAGGAAGCACGTTCCAACAGAAATTGCTGCTTACATTGTCGTTTATGTAGTGAATTAGTAGTCTTATCCATTACATGGACAACGAAGATGCTCTGTTTTGCTACAGTTGGTTCAAAAATGGTTCAAATGGTTCTGAGCACTATGGGACTTAACTGCTGTGGTCATCAGTCCCCCAGAACTTAGAACTACTTAAACCTAACTAACCTAAGGACATCACACACATCCGTGGCCGAGGCAGGATTCGAACCGGCGACCGTAGCGGTCACGCGGTTCCAGACTGTAGCGCCTAGAAACGCACGGCCACTCCGGCCGGCTGCTACAGTTGGTTCAAAGCTTAGTGGTATTGTGTGTTGGTGGCGTTGCCAGTTTACATATTGCGCATGTAACACACAATAAAAACGTTGGATGCCTACAGTGCTCAGTCTGCTTGAAACACGATTGTTGTCATCGTAATTTCTGTAACTTGCTCTTCGACTTCCATTTTGACAATTTGTGGGAAAATGTTTTACCTTGCTAGTTCTAGTTTCAAACATTGTCTGACTGAGAAAACGTAGGCATGAAGGAGTCAGTGAAAGCAATTATTCGATATTATAGCAAACTTTTGAATCCACTGGACACTTGAATTCTCTATATTGATTGAGACTTTTGTTATTCCTCTTTTTATTTACTGTCTCAATGTCATCCGTGAGAATAAAAGTGAAGGCATTGGGATTAGGCTCCTGATCTGTATGCTGTATATTAATATTCTACCCTGCTACGTATATTTTAAAGGTTATATTCTTTACTTAAAACAGAATATCGGTTTCAGCCCTAGGATCGACGATGAACTTCAGAATTACAATTACAGAATAATAGCATATCGGTTATGGCTCCTCACCATCAACAAAAGTTGTTACCCATAGTTTTGTATTTGCTATTTGACCGTCGTCACCCTTTAGAGACCAACCTGATCTTTCCACAATGCCGTTTTTGACTTGCTTCTTAATCTGTCCTATAACTACGGATTTGTTGAGAATGTCAACTGTTAAATATTCTATTCCACAAACTAAAAACTTCCAGTTACTCTTTATATCTTTAAACTTACTACTGTTCTCTTTCACTGAAGAAAAGATACATAATAATAAAATGAAATCATAGATTAGAATCTCAAAGCATACTGTGAATGGTTAAAATGAAATGAACTAAAAATCATCTTCTTGTCTAAAACACGTTACTGTTCCAGAGTACTTCGGCACCTCTCAAATTTTTTTGCACCTCTGATATCTAGCCACATCTAGACAAACAGTGGGTCTCATGAAGCAGCACTGTTTAGCCGTCACAAAATAAAGCCTCAAAAATCAGTAAATAAAACTATTCTCCTGCTGTTGCTCCGAATCGCATATACCAACCACCCTCTGCAGCGACAACGACTCGAAGTCTATTAGGTATTTGATTTTTCTCTTCTTTTTCGGGCCTCCTTACCTCCCCTCCTAGCCCAACCTTCGCTCTCCAACTACGCCTTCATCGGCGAGCTTCTCCTCAATATTTTTCATTTGTGCTGAACTGTTTTTTACTCTTCTTGCATACACATGTGTGTCATGTATTTTTTAGAGACTGCATGAATATATAACGTATTTCTTCTCTTACAAAATTAAATATTACATATCTTTTTGTGAATTAATTTGTTTGTCGAGATTCCACTTACGGCGTTTCCTTAAAATTATATAAAATATACGTCTGTAAAAAAAAAAACTTGAAACATCTGTTGCAGTTGATTTGTTAAGGGCTGAAAGAAACACCTCTGCCGATGCTGCTTAGTATCGCGTATAGCCTCCTTCGGCATCCGCAACGGCTCGAAGTCTGTTGGGCATTGAGCCCACAACTCTACTCACATAAGTAGGAGGTTCAAGTAACTCATTCCAAGGGTCATAAATCACACCAGAAAGCTGTGGGCGAGTTGACGGTGACCGTCCCTTTTCCCGTATTACTCTGACCATTTCTGCCCAAATATTCTCAGTGGGATTCATGTCAACTCCTTTAGGTGGCCATTCCATTACCGTAATATTACTATGGTCGTCGAACCATCCTTTAACCACGCGTGCCATATGAATAGGAGAGCGATCTTGCTGGAACATGATCTGATCATCGCCAAATCTTGCTGTCACAGAAAGCTACATCACGTTCTCCAGAACTGATATATAATTGGGCTCATCGAGTCTTCCTTCCACTTCCCACAGGAGCCCACACCCTTCGGTCGATATCCATGCCCATACCGTTAGCGACTCACTGCCACTCCTTCGGCAACTGTAAATATATTTTGGATTATACGTAGCACCCTTTGTCCGGTAAACAAGTACTTTTCCGGTTGATGCCGTAGGGGAAACCTTTTCGTACGTGAAAATCACTCGCCTCCAAAACTGGAGAGGTTTGTCGACATTTTCAGCAGCAAAAGCAAGGCGGACTTCTCTGTGGGAAACAGTCAATGTCTCTTTCACAGCAGCGCTTCTTGCTCTCAGTCCACCTTCCCTTAGTCGACGAGTGATGGTATTACTGCTAACATCGCGATCCAAAGTCTGCTGAATTTGTCGTGTGTTGACAAATGGGTGGTTCTCACTGACACGGCGTATCTGCCGATCCAGAGCTGTTGTTGTTTTGTGGCGACGGCCATGAGGCCTTCCATTCAGGTTACCACTTTCTACCTTACGTCTAATCCACCTGGCTACCGTCGACTTGTGAAGACCCATAGTTGTTGCTATATACTCATTTGAAAATCCCTCTGCATGGAGTGCTATTATAGCGCCCTTGTCTGCCTCAGCCAGATGGGCCATTTGGCGTTGACTGAATGATTCGTCGCGGTTAGTAACCAGTGCTAGTAGGAAACAGACTGCCCCTCCACGACTGCAGCCACGATGCAATGGCCAAGTATGTGTAACACGGAAATCGATTGCATGAACGATACATCGCAAGGCCGTACCCGTGTCATTACATAGTGGAGCTACTTAGAATCTGTAATTTTTCTCAGAAGGGACTGGTTCGCTCTTGTCATGTCTTACCTTGATGAAATGTTTATGTTTTGCATATACGGTGCCGGCCGATGTGGCCGAGCGGTTCTAGGCGCTTCAGTCTGGGACCGCGCGACCGCTACGGTCGCAGGTTCGAATCCTGCCTCGGGCATGATGTGTGTGTGATGTCCTTAGGTTAGTTAGGTTTAAGTAGTTTTAAGTCTAGAGGACTGATGACCTCAGATGTTAAGTCCCATAGTGCTCGGAGCCATTTGAATTTGCATATGCGGCAGGCCTAGTGCAAGAAACATTTCTGAAATATCTGAGGCAACCTGAAGAACACTCCGAGAATTTTAGCTGTACAAGGTTGCCTTATAAGAATGAAAACGTGTTTATCCTGGCCCACCGTGTTTCCAAGTGGCGCAGTTTACTCTGAGGCATACATAGTTATCGCCGGGCGTAAGAAGCGACTCGCCAGGTGCTATACGTTGTTTGTCCGGAAACGTTGCTCAGAAATGGTTCAAATGGCTCTGAGCACTATGGGACTTAACTTCTGAGGTCATCAGTCCACTAGAACTTAGAACTACTTAAACCTAACTAACCTAAGGACACCACACACACCCATGCCCGCGGCAGGATTCGAACCTGCGACCGTAGCGCCTAGAACCGCTCGGCCATCCCGGCCGGCAGCTTTGCTCAGGGAAGGAGAAGACAAAATAAGCGAACATGTGTTTCGGCTTATATGCAGACACTTGACCGTTTCCGAGAAAACAATGGTCAAAGTTATCAACGCGCTGTTGCTAGAGAGTAGATATCTTCTGCGTCCGACAACGCAATTGAAGCGATGGCTCAGTGGCTACCGTCGTTCCTTCTTAAGTTTCTCACTGAGGCCTCATGAGGCCTTCCATTCAGGTTACCACCCTCTTCCTTTCGTCTAATCCACCTGGCTACCGTCGACTTGTGAAGACCCATAGTTGTTGCTATATAGTCATTTCTCGTTATTTTTTCCTCCCTCTCTATCAGAATTAACTACAAATATTTTTTTTACAATTTATGTTGAATTAATGTAGTCGTTATTCGTCATTTAACTTCCTGTGTAATTAATAAAGTAAAAAAATAATAAATAAATGAGAAAATAATGTGAAATATTTTTGAACCTCCTTACAACCTTGAACCTCCTTGCAAGGACATTCACAAATATTTCACATCATTTTCTTATTCGTTTATTTTTTTAACTTCTTTCATGACACAGTAAATTAACTGACGAATAACGACAACATTGTTTCAACGTACATTAGAATAAACATTCGTAGACAATTCAGAGAGTGAGGGGGGGGGGGGGCGAAGAAAAGGTACAACCGGGTTTCCAACTCGCAGCGCAAAGTTTTGAAGTCGCGACGGTAGCTGCTGAGCCACCGCTTCAATTGAATCCCTACATGTTAAAAGATATCTACACTACACCAACAGCGCAATGAAAACTTTGACCGTCGTTTTCTCAGAAACGGTCGAGTGTATGCAAATAAGACGAGACACGTGTTCGCTTATTTGTCCCCTCTTTCACTGAGCGAAGTTTAAGCAACATCGGGTTATGACACTTGATAATTCATGAAAACAAAAGCGTTTTTCGTAGCCGCGAGATCTTTTCACGAAATTTCAGTCACCAACAGCTATTCTGAATGCCAAAACATTATTACCAAGGGAACTTACAGACAACGAAATGACCATAGTAATAATGTAATTCAGAGCTCGTAAGAAAAGATTTAAGTGGTCCTTTTTCCCACACGCTGTTAAAGAGTGGGACGGTAGAGAAATAGTCCGAAGGTGGTTCGATGAACTCTCTGCCAGGCACGTAAGCCTGGATTGCAAAGAAATCCTGTAGATGTAGTCACGTAGATGTAACAACGAAATTATGTTGTAATTGCGACATGTGAGTTACATTTGATTTGAACATCGAAGTTGTTCGCTGTTTATTTATTTATTGTTCATTATTTTCAGCCATAGACAAACTCCTAGGTGCGTTAAATTAATACCGAAGTAAAGTGTCATGCATGGACCAATACCAAGAAATTCTTAACTACTTGTTATGGTTCTGCAGTATCTGCCAGCGTCTTCAAAAGTGGATATCGCATACGACGTTACTAGAGTGTTTATAAGTGGATATTGCAGACGACTTCGAACAAAATGTGAATGTAGCTTCATAAAAATTCCGTGATCAAACGATCTCAGTTGCTAGCGAATACAGTTCATCGTCACTAGACAGTATATATTATCATTATACATGAGGCGAAAAGGGTTTCGCCGGGTGCGGTGGCCCAGCGGTTCTAGGCGCTCGGTTGCTTCACTCGCAGGTTGGAATCCTACCTCGGGCATGGAAGTGTGTGATGTCCTTAGGTTAGGAAGGTTTAAGTAGTTCTAGGTCTAGGGGACTGATGACATAAGCAGTTTGGTCGCATAGCTCTTAGGGCAATTTTTTGACCTGTCGCGTAAATTTTCTTTACATAAACGGCCGTATCTTTAGATTGCGTTGACATAGCTCACTTTTTTACAACACCAAGGGACCGTATATAGCAGGAAGTGCTATACATTTCCGCTTATTATGTCTACCCGTACTCGAGGTAAACGGGTTTTAAGGGTTGACAGATAGACGGTCCATAAATTGAGACTAGTAGGGTTCCATTTTTACCGATTTTGGTGACGAAATCCTAACAAAGAAAATATCTACAACAGTTACTGAAGATGAGGGCCGAATGTATAATTCCCCCTACTCTTTATTCGAAATGTTATAGTTGCAGTCGATACATCCGCATATTAATCGTAGCTACGCTTTCGACCCAAATCACATTTACAGGAATGCAAACAAAATCCATTTGCCTATACACGTGGTAATTCAGATCCCAGTATTAATTCCACAGCGTTTTAGAAGTGCGAGCATTCCCATTGCTAGCTAGCTTAAGAAATACTTCGGCTAATGAACGTTTTCTGGCTGTGGCGAGTCTAATGGAGAATTCGAAACATTGTAGAATACGTTTGGCAGCTATGTCGCCGTTTATTTCATGGGGTGGTGCAGAATTATCCTACTAAATTTACTCGCTAATAACAGTATTTTGTTATTTCGATAAACATTCCGAATGTTAGTCACATAAGCGGTGACATAAAGGTAGAAAATTCATGTTTTTGAGTCTAGAAAGCTCTGTGCAACAGGAACTGCAGATCATTTTGCCATTTTCGTTGCGAAATTCTCGGCTTATTCATGTCTAGGGCGATAATAGAGGACTGTTTACCTGGGTTGTCTAGCGTAGTGAAGGGTGTTTGCTACTGCAAGGGAGGTCTCGCCCGCATCTCGTGGTCATGCGGTAGCGTTCTCGCTTCCCACGCCCGGGTTCCCGGGTTCGATTCCCGGCGGGTCAGGGATTTTCTCTGCCTCGTGATGGCTGGGTGTTGTGTGCTGTCCTTAGGTTAGTTAGGTTTAAGTAGTTCTAAGTTGTAGGGGACTGATGACCATAGATGTTAAGTCCCATAGTGCTCAGAGCCACTTGAACCACTTGAGGTCTCGTTCTAATCTCGAGGGAAGCAGATAGACTATCAGTAAAGCAACTTTAAGAAATACATTTTATTGGAACATTTATTCTGTACCGGCGCCCTGTGGATGTCATACTTGTTACTGCCTACATTTTCCGCTTCTGTCAATAACTGAATCGACTTAAGTAAGGCACTGAATAATTTTTAACTGAATTTCGTTATGATTCTTCACGCATTGCTAAATTTGCACACTTTCATGGTAGGTCAGTAAAGGTAATCCAATATGACTGGTCTGAGCGTTGACACAGACCGTTTCGCGGCCGAATGCGCATAGTATT
This sequence comes from Schistocerca americana, assembly GCF_021461395.2. Lineage (NCBI taxonomy): Eukaryota > Metazoa > Arthropoda > Insecta > Orthoptera > Acrididae > Schistocerca > Schistocerca americana. Next base: position 144,168,590 of record NC_060119.1, on the reverse strand, counting down.
TTGCTAATTCGTAACGATCTGGTTTACTTTGTCTGACTAAAACAGTTGTGTTATCTCGATAAGCTGAAATTTATTTTTATTAGTACAATTCATACTAATTAGCGTTTCTTCTTTCATTTATATCTTATATTTACGTGTTGTGTTTAACACACTAATCAGCGTTAATACAGTCTTACACATGACTGAAAACAGTCTGACTAAGTTCGGATGGTTTTCAATTTCACGGCTGTGCGTAGTATGTTGGTAGCACTTCGTCGCCTTGCCTGTTATGCTGTGTAGCAGACTTAAAAGCTGTGCGGATCAGCATAAGGAAAAGCCGAGGGGTCGCGCTCGTTTTGTCCACGACTGTACATGGTACATTGTCTCTCATTACATCCATATCCAAGTAACGATACGGAAACTTATGTACTTCACATCTTGACGCTTTGTACCAGAAGCACAAAGGGGTTATATCTGTGGAAATTACGCCTTTTCGACTTTTTGCATGAGATCGTAGAGATACGTCAGCATAACAGGCAGCAAGTAGGTAACCTAGTTTTTCTTTCCTGCCTTGCTTCTAAATCACGTGATTTTATAATATTCCTTACTTCCTTACTCACTACCCTCACGATGAATCGTCTGTCCCTTCTGATGATCTGGGCTGGGACGTGGCGTTGTGGTTGCGGCACAGTTTCTCGCGCCCCGCGCTACGCGGGCACTGCGGGAGGGGTGAAGCATTTGTCAGCGCAAAACGTCCTCAACCGGCGCGTGCAAATACACTCCTGGAAATTGAAATAAGAACACCGTGAATTCATTGTCCCAGGAAGGGGAAACTTTATTGACACATTCCTGGGGTCAGATACATCACATGATCACACTGACAGAACCACAGGCACATAGACACAGGCAACAGAGCATGCACAATGTCGGCACTAGTACAGTGTATATCCACCTTTCGCAGCAATGCAGGCTGCTATTCTCCCATGGAGACGATCGTAGAGATGCTGGATGTAGCCCTGTGGAACGGCTTGCCATGCCATTTCCACCTGGCGCCTCAGTTGGACCAGCGTTCGCGCTGGACGTGCAGACCGCGTGAGGCGACGCTTCATCCAGTCCCAAACATGCTCAATGGGGGACAGATCCGGAGATCTTGCTGGCCAGGGTAGTTGACTTACACCTTCTAGAGCACGTTGGGTGGCACGGGATACTTGCGGACGTGCATTGTCCTGTTGGAACAGCAAGTTCCCTTGCCGGTCTAGGAATGGTAGAACGATGGGTTCGATGACGGTTTGGATGTACCGTGCACTATTCAGTGTCCCCTCGACGATCACCAGTGGTGTACGGCCAGTGTAGGAGATCGCTCCCCACACCATGATGCCGGGTGTTGGCCCTGTGTGCCTCGGTCGTATGCAGTCCTGATTGTGGCGCTCACCTGCACGGCGCCAAACACGCATACGACCATCATTGGCACCAAGGCAGAAGCGACTCTCATCGCTGAAGACGACACGTCTCCACTCGTCCCTCCATTCACGCCTGTCGCGACACCACTGGAGGCGGGCTGCACGATGTTGGGGCGTGAGCGGAAGACGGCCTAACGGTGTGCGGGACCGTAGCCCAGCTACATGGAGACGGTTGCGAATGGTCCTCGCCGATACCCCAGGAGCAACAGTGTCCCTAATTTGCTGGGAAGTGGCGGTGCTGTCCCCTACGGCACTGCGTAGGATCCTACGGTCTTGGCGTGCATCCGTGCGTCGCTGCGGTCCGGTCCCAGGTCGACGGGCACGTGCACCTTCCGCCGACCACTGGCGACAACATCGATGTACTGTGGAGACCTCACGCCCCACGTGTTGAGCAATTCGGCGGTACGTCCACCCGGCCTCCCGCATGCCCACTATACGCCCTCGCTCAAAGTCCGTCAACTGCACATACGGTTCACGTCCACGCTGTCGCGGCATGCTACCAGTGTTAAAGACTGCGATGGAGCTCCGTATGCCACGGCAAACTGGCTGACACTGACGGCGGCGGTGCACAAATGCTGCGCAGCTAGCGCCATTCGACGGCCAACACCGCGGTTCCTGGTGTGTCCGCTGTGCCGTGCGTGTGATCATTGCTTGTACAGCCCTCTCGCAGTGTCCGGAGCAAGTATGGTGGGTCTGACACACCGGTGTCAATGTGTTCTTTTTTCCATTTCCAGGAGTGTACGTGTACGCGTCTCAATATGCGTACGTCCCACGCGACATGTGCGCGTCGTGCCGTAGTGTCGTGTCGCGTTTCACGTGCTATACACGTCTCAATTTGCGCCTAGCCTCAGATGTCGACGAAACCCCAGTAAACTGTCGACGATAGCTAGTTCCTAATAAACGAACCAGACGGAAATGTATAGAGACCTGTGATCGTCAAACTTTTTTGCTCAAAATCCACCACTAACATTGTGGGGAGGCGCCCCGGGCCGCATATTTACTGCTTTTATTATTGATTGGTAACGAGCACAAGTTAGTATGTTATGAGATCCCCGGTAGACTAACCATATTAAGGGCGCGGTAAGTTAACCCCCGGCTCCAAGTGCTGATCGTTAAAAGTCGGCACCATCGGAAACACTTCCTGTCGGTTGTTCTCTGATTCACAATGCTGCTATCTACAGCGACCTCAGAGTTGTGACACTGTAACTGCCCGACGATGGTTTTTCTTTCTGTGTGAGGAGATGATTAACAGATTCATATTAGACATTGTACTTATATTCAAATGCATTCTGAATATAAGATACAATAACAAAGGTTTAGCAATTTTTTTAACGTCATCTTACTTTCACTCACTGCATTATATTGCAATAGGCTTAATTTTATTTCGTATTCCTTGCTACACATACACTGGTACACCTATCTAATATCGTTTAGGGCCCCCCGCGAGCAAGCAGAAGTGCCGCCCAGGCGTGACATGGACTCGACTAATGTTTGAAGCAGTGCTGGAAGGAACTGACAGCATGAATCCTGCAGGAGTATCCATAAATGCGTAAGTGTGGTGTCACCGCCAGACACCACACTTGCTAGGTGGTAGCCTTTAAATCGGCCGCGGTCCGTTAGGATACGCCGGACCCACGTGTCGCCACTGTCAGTGATAGCAGACCGAGCGCAACCACACGGCAGGTCTAGAGAGACGTACTAGCACTCGGCCCCAGTTGTACAGCCGACTTTGCAAGGAACGGTTCACTGACAACTATGCTCTCATTTGCCGAGACGATAGTTAGCATAGCCTTCACCTACATTTGCTACGACCTAGCAAGGCGCCGTATTCAATTGATACCGAGATTCTATTAATGTATCATCAAGAGCGATGTTCTACAAATGTGGATTAAAGTTAAGTATTCCAGAAGCTACGTACTTTTCTTTATAGCATTCATTACGTATCCTGTTTCAGACCTCACGCCAGCCTGCGTGAGTTTAAGCGCGTGCCTTTCGGCTTCCTCTCATTGTGTCTAGGCTGTGTTGTCTAGACACAACAGTAACAGTGCGACGGAAGATCACGTCTGAACAGAACGTTGCAAGGCGTCCCAGATATACTCAATAATGTTCACGTCTGCTGAGTTTGGTGGCCATCGGAAGTCTTTAAACTCAGAATAGCGTTCCTGCAGTCGCTTTGTAACAGTTCTGGACGTATGGGGTGGTCGCATTGTCCTGCTGGAATTGCCCGAGTCCGTCGGAATGCAGAATGGACATGAATGTATGCAGGTGATCAGACAGGATACTTACGTACGTATCACCTGTGAAGAGTCGTGTCTAGAGGTATCAGGGGTCCCATATCACTCCAACTGTACACGTCCCACATCATTACTCTCTGCTGACATTCAGATGGTTTTTACGTTTTTTAAATAAAGACAAACATATGGTAGTAATTCCTAAGCATCACCATTTACACAAAAAAATGGTTCAAATGGCTCTGAGCACTATGGGACTTAACATCTATGGTCATCAGTCCCCTAGAACTTAGAACTACTTAAACCTAACTAACCTAAGGACATCACACAACACCCAGTCATCACGAGGCAGAGAAAATCCCTGACCCCGCCAACCATTTACACATTACAGTAATAGATAATCTCCCGCAGAATAGGAGTAGTTGTCAAAGATAAACATTTTCAGTTCAGTTTCCAATTTTACTTTGCTGTGTGTCAGGCACTTTATATCAATGGATAAGTGATCAAAACTTTTGGCTGCAGCTTTGTGAACCTCTGTTTAAGCTACAGGCAATGTTATTGTACAACATTGTTTCTGTTGAAGTGCAAGGCGTTATTTACAACAAACTTCACGAGGGAATGACTACACTGTGAAACGGGTTGATTGCTACTCATACGCCGAGCAGGACGAAAAGAGTGTTCACATAAAATTTCAGCCAAAGCCTTCTTTAGACAGGAAAGAAAGCACGCAAACACATTCATACAATGATACACACGAAACTCACGCACATCCAACCGCTGTCTCCGGCTCTTCTAGACAGAATCCTTTTTAAAGGGGATGGAAATGTAAACAATGAAATAATAGTTGTCGGTGCGAGGAAATTGCCATGAGATGCTGCCCCAACAATCAGCGCGGTTACGTAGCCGTGTGTAGCGCGGGCACGACACCGCTGGCTCGGATGTCGGAGCGTTTGGAATTGGAAGGTAATGGAAACACAAGAAAGAAGACAAAGAACGGACAGTGAGTAAAATAAGGCAAATCTTAAGTCAAATGGCAGAAATAAAACCACTTGAAAAAAAAGTTCAACAATAATTCATGTATACAAAAGAACATATTGCTTTTCGGCTCCACCTGCGAATGAAATGTAGGTGCTTTAAACCTAAGATTACGATCGGATCGATGTTTACACCCACAAACAACGCAACCTGTCATTCTTGATGAAACTACCACGTCTCCACACAATCAAAGCACCCTATATGGTTTAAACGGTGCGCCGGCCGCTGTGGCCGAGCGGTTCTAGGCGCTTCAGTCCGGAACCGCTGCTACGGTCACAGGTACGAATCCTGCCTCGGGCATGGATGTGTGTGATGTTCTTAGGTTAGTTAGGTTTAAGTAGTTCTAAGTCTAGGGGACTGATGACCTTAGATTTAAGTCCCATAGTGATTAGAACCATTTGAATCATTTTTGAAACGGTGCACAGGCACGTCAGAGTGACGTCACGAGGAAGTATCACCGCAGTGAACTATGGAGGTATGAATGCGGTGAACCTGATGTTTTGGGCTACTTAAGATGGCGGACATCGGCTTCAAGTTTGTGACCTAATGACACCTCCCTTCTTTTCTTACCTCAATGCATTGAAACCATTCTTTGGCTTCACAAGATTAACCTTTATACAGAAACTACTGTGAGAGATTATATCTCACTACACGCAAAAATAAGTTCTGGTTGCTCTGAAAGAACAAACATGCAAGCATCACATTATTAGGCGCTGTGGTGTCTCAGTTGTCACGAGGCAGCACGTAGACGGCACCCTATTGACAGTTTGCAGTTTGAAGTGTCGCCAATGCCAATAACTGTCTTTCGTCAGCGATGTCGGTCATTTCAGAGGAGCGGCAAATGTCGTCAATTTGCATTAACGAAGAACTGGAGTAAGCAAGTTAATATTAGCAAAAACTAAGAGTGATGATTGTTGTTGTTGTTGTTGTTGTGGTCTTCAGTCCTGAGACTGGTTTGATGCAGCTCTCTATGCTACTCTATCCTGTGCAAGCTTTTTCATCTCCCAGTACGTACTGCAGCCTACATCCTTCTGAATCTGCTTAGTGTATTCATCTTTTGGTCTCCCTCTACGATTTTTACCCTCCACGCTGCCCTCCAGTACTTAAATGGTGACCCCTTGATGCCTCAGAACGTGTCCTACAAACCGATCCCTTCTTCCAGTCAAGCTGCGCCACAAACTTCTCTTCTCCCCAATTCTATTCAATACCTCCTCATTAGTCATGTGATCTACCCATCTAATCTTCTGCATTCTTCTGTAGCACCACATTTCGAAAGCTTCTATTCTCTTCTTGTCCAAACTATGTATCGTCCATGTTTCACTTCCATACATGGCTACACTCCATACAAATACTTTCAGTAACGACTTCCTGACACTTAAATCAATACTCGATGTTAACAAATTTCTCTTCTTCAGAAAGGCTTTCCTTGCCATTGCCAGTCTACATTTTATATCCTCTCTACTTCGACCATCATCAGTTATTTTGCTCCCCAAATAGGAAAACTCCTTTACTACTTTAAGTGTCTCATTTCCTAATCTAATTCCCTCAGCATCACCCGATTTAATTCGACTACATTTCATTATCCTCGTTTTGCTTTTGTTGATGTTCATCTTATACCCGCCTTTCAAGACCCTGTCCATTCCGTTCAACTGTTCTTCCAAGTCCTTTGCTGTCTCTGACAGAATTGCAATGTCATCGGCGAACCTCAAAGTTTTTATTTCTTAATAAATAACGTGCAGGATTACAATCTGAGTTTGTCAAACTCGACTTCACTGAGAGAACAGTTCTCTTCATACTGTGAGTATATTAACGTTCTTTGAATGGACAAACAAATTTTTAACGACTTCTTGGAATTATTTCGTCCTCGTATTGAGTAAAAGGACACATTTATACGAAAATCTATTCCTTTACATACCATGTTGGGCACATGTAGATTTCTTGATTTTCTTGTACACGCACTTCTCAGTTCTGCTTTTAGGATTAATTTTTCACCTGCTTGATATGGATATGAGCTGTTTATCAGTTTATTAGAAATTGCATTTTATACTACAGGAAGAATCGCCTGCCTCACGCACGGTTGACTTATCGGCTGTCTACGGGCAATGGGCGGATAAAATAACTGATGACATACGACAAACGCTTGTAGAAAAAGGCCCTTTTCAAGTAACTGATGTTAACTTTTCCACCGATAAGAGCGGTGGAAGATATACTCCTGCAAACTACAGAAGAAACTTGTTTAGCGGTGAAGAAATCTGCAGAGAGTGGCTCATTTATTGTTTAAAAGAATTAAATTTTTCTGTGTTTGTTGCAAACTTTTTAGCGCTGAGACTATCTTGCTTGCAAGTACGTCAGATTTTTCAGGCGGAAAAATATTTTCGGATTCCTAGCCCAACACAAAAAATTCTCATGCCGCATAAGAGCATACCAGTTATGAGAATTACACTTGAGTTCGCGACTAGGCAAAGCGCTGGATGAAGATCAGAGACTCGTTCAGGCTCAGACCGAACATTAGTATGAGGTATGGCTTTGCGCCAGAAAGCTCTCGGGCACACAGAGGTGGGCGTTTAGAGGAACAACAGATACTCCCTTTAAAGGAAATAAGGGTAATGTGTTGAAAGTAATTGAGTACGTCGCTACATTAGATGTTGTGTTGAAGGAGCATTTGCGAAGGGTAAGTTCTCGTGAAACCAATGTTCCCTGTCTCAGCAAAGTAATACTAAATGAATTCATCACCTCATTATCAACACGTATTCATCACATTTTAAATGAGCTTAAAAAAGCAACATACTACCCAGTAGACTGTACTTCTGACGTAAGTCATACAGAACAAATGTCAGTGGCCGTTCGTTTTGTGCGAGCAGAGCCTGATAAAGAAATAATTGTCAAAGAACATTTCCTAGGCTTTATTCCAGTTACAGACACTGCTGGTGGATGTCTAAACAATGTTCTCTTAAACGAGTTGATAAGACGGTAGATTCCTCTGAAAAATATGCGAGGCCAAGGATACGATAACGGTTCCAATACGAAATGAAAAAAAAACGAGAGATCAAAAAAGAATTGGAGACCTTAACCCCTGAGCATTTTATGTCAACTTTTTCAGTACTGTTCAAGAACTTTTCAGTATTTTGAAGAAGCATATATCTAATATGACTGTAAAAGTTCTCAGCGGCACCCGTTGGGAAAGCCGAATAGATGCCTTGGAGCCTTTTAGATACTACGTCGAGCAAGTCTATGATGCTGTTTATGAAGCTAGCGAAGATTCTAAAGCAGTTGCTTCTGAAACAAATATTCACTGGTATTCCAAGAAAGCGACATCAATTCAGATTTCTTTGTTGTACAGTGGTCTGGTATGAAATAAAGTTTAAGGTAAATCAGATCAGCAAAGCTCTTACTGTTAATCTACAGAACGCTGTCGATCGAGTTGAAAGTGCTGACAGTTTTTCGAAGAAGATGAGATCAGAAGAGGGCTTTAATAGCGTGATAATGGATGGGAGAGTACTTGCAGACAAAATTGGATCTCATCGAGACTTTGAAAAAGAAAAGGAAACTCGTCTCAGACGAGTGAAGAAGCTATTTATCTTTTGATGAAGATGTAGCAGAACGCTCCTTTAAGGCAAATTTTTTCTACCTTATAGGCGATACAACTATCTGCTCACTAAAAGATAGATTTGAGCTTATGAATAGTCATAATTACAGCTTCAACTTTCTGTACGGTATTCATGATCTGCAGACGTGGGATGGTGAAAAATTAAAAGCTGCTTGCATGGCTCTTGAGAGTGTGTTAAGTGATGGAGAAGGATGTGACGTCACTGGGAAGGAACTATATATTTTAGCAACCACTCTTCCTGCTGGAAATTCTCCACAAATCTCATTATCTTATATACCAAAAAGCAGTTTCATTGATATTTTTCCCAATAATTTCGTAAGCTTACGAATACTCCTGACTTTACCAATATCTGTAGCAAATGGTAAAAAGAGTTTTTCGAAACTGAAGTTGATAAACTGAGGTAAACTCTATCTCAAAAACGATTTTGTGAATTATCAGCTTTAGCCATTACAGTCAACAGATTCAGAGTTTGTTTTGAAAGGTTTTGGTAAATTAAAAGCAAGAAAAATTTCTATATAATGTTCCTGTCTAAGAAAGATTTGTCATTCTATGCACTGAACAACTTCAGGTTTTATATATGACTTTATTAATAAAACGTTTCTCTCTCAGCAAGTTGTACCATGTTTCTCGATTAGCAAAAATTTTCATGTTAAATTTACTAACTACCTGCTTGTAAGTTTTCTTAAAACGTGACATAGAACTTACACAGTTAAACAGTGTCAGATATTTAACATGTCATTAAAAATTAATGATCTCTTAATTTCTGTCCTGCTTTTTCTGATTAGAAGTGAATTAATTTGTAAATTATAGAAACAAATATTCTATTATGAAACTAAAAGACCACATAAATTTTATATTTTCATTCTTTCCACCAATTTAAATAGACAGTCAGTTTTATTGAAGCTAGAAAAATACACTGTCTAGTTCTTCCTGCTTTTACTAAAAACTTTTAAACATCTCAAGATTTACCTTAAATATATGTAAATTTTCTTTTCGTCTCATATTTAGACTGGGATAAGGTTCAGAAATTCACTATCTGCCACAGAGGAATATCTATGTAGTATATATTTTAAAAGAAAATTCAGCTGAATTGCATACATAGTTGATTTAGATTTATGTCTAAAGATCTGGTTGGGGGGCGTATGGGGGGGAGGGAGCCAAATAATATGCTGCTTGTGTGGAAAAATGTTCTCAATCCGGCCCTGCATATAGAGGGCAGCTGTCCATGTCTGGACATTAAGCGGTCCAAGCACTCCATTGTGAAAGGATGAGAGTGTCGTAACATACTTTATACAGGGTGTTACAAAAAGGTACGGCCAAACTTTCAGGAAACATTCCTCACACACAAAGAAAGAAAATATGTTAAGTGGACATGTGTCCGGAAACGCTTACTTTCCATGTTAGAGCTCATTTTATTACTTCTCTTCAAATCACATTAATCATGGAATGGAAACGCACAGCAACAGAACGTACCAGCGTGACTTCAAACACTTTGTTACAGGAAATGTACAAAATGTCCTCCGTTAGCGAGGGTACATGCATCCACCCTCCGTCGCATGGAATCCCTGATGTGCTGATGCAGCCCTGGAGAATGGCGTATTGTATCACAGCTGTCCACGATACGAACAAGAAGAGTCTCTACATTTGGTACCGGGGTTGCGCAGACAAGAGCTTTCAAATGCCCCATTAATGAAAGTCAAGAGGGTTGAGGTCAGGATAGCGTGGAGGCCATGGAATTGGTCCGCGTCTACCAATCAATCGGTCACCGAATCTGTTGTTGAGAAGCGTACGAACACTTCGACTGAAATGTGCAGGAGCTCCATCGTGCATGAACCACATGTTGTGTCGTACTAGTAAAGGCACATGTTCTAGCAGCACAGGTAGAGTATCCCGTATGAAATCATGATGACGTGCTCCATTGAGCGTAGGTGGAAGAACATGGGGCCCAATCAAGACATCACCAACAATGCCTGCCCAAACGTTCACAGAAAATCTGTGTTGATGACGTGATTGCACAATTGCGAGCGGATTCTCGTCAACCCACACATGTTGATTGTGAAAATTTACAATTTCATCACGTTGGAATGAAGCCTCATCGGTAAAGAGAACATTTGCACTGACATGAGGATTGACACATTGTTGGATGAACCATTCGCAGAAGTGTACCCGTGAAGGCCAATCGGCTGCTGGTAGTGCCTGCACACGCTGTACGTGTTACGGAAACAACTGGTTCTCCCGTAGCACTCTCCATACAGTGACGTGGTCAACGTTACCTTGTACAGCAGCAACTTCTGTGGCGCTGACATTAGGGTTATCGTCAACTGCACGAAGAATTGCCTCGTCCATTGCAGGTGTCCTCGTCGTTCTAGATCTTCCCCAGTCGCGAGTCATAGGCTGGAATGTTCCGTGCTCCCTAAGACGCCGACCAACTGCTTCGAACGTCTTCCTGTCGGGACACCTTCGTTCTGGATATCTGTCTCGATACAAACGTACCACGCCACGGTTATTGCCCCGTGCTAATCCATACATCAAATGGGCATCTGCGAACTCCGCATTTGTAAACATTGCACTGACTGAAAAACCACGTTCGTGATGAACACTAACCTGTTGATGCTACGTACTGATGTGCTTGATGCTAGTACTATAGAGCAATGAGTCGCATGTCGACACAAGCACCGAAGTCAACATTACCTTCCTTCAATTGGGCCAACTGGCGGTGAATCGAGGAAGTACAGCACATACTGACGAAACTAAAATGAGCTCTAACATGGAAATTAAGCGTTTCCAGACACATGTCCACATAACATCTTTTCTTTATTTGTGTGTGAGAAATGTTTCCTGAAAGTTTGGCCATACCTTTTTGTAACACCCTGTATATGTGCCGTGGAAAAGTGATAACTGAAGGCCACCTGAAGTCTCAATCTATCAGCATGAGTAGTGGGAAGACCTGTGCCACGTGACTGAGTTTTGATGCCACATGTAGGTAAGGTATTCCATACATTGCAACTGGTTCAAGTACTGGAGCAGGTTCTGGTGCACTATCACACAATCTGTAGTAACCATCGATAGTTTGCCGCGGCGGTTCTGGACACTTCGTTTGTAAATGTGTTTCCCAAATATCTCATATGGTCACAGGTTTGAATCCTGCATCGGGCATGGGTGTGTTTGATGTCCTTAGGTTAGTTAGGTTTAAGTAATTCTAAGTCTAGGGGACTGATGGCCTCAGATGTTAAGTCCCATAGTGCTCAGAGCCATTTGAACAATTTTTGAACCCAAATATCTCAGTTCAACAATTGCTGATGGGAGGGGGCGACAACGACGATGGCAGCGTGCATCCCTAGACCGCGTCCAGTGTCGAACACCATCTGCTAGTTGTTGTTCAGAAGACTGCCCACGGCCTGTCTGTAACACTTGATCCAGCTTGGTATGCAGGGGACTTCATTGGTGGCACAAAACCAGCAGTAGCAGTTCGTCCACATATGCACTTTCGCGAAAGGCGAAGGGTGATTCCAGATAGCCTTTGGCTGAGACCCATGAAAGTGGCTCAAATCCAATTGCATAAAGGTAGGTAGGAAGGGGAGAACCTTGTTGTAGAGACCTCCTAATGGATATTGGGCCCACCATTCATCCGTTGGACTGTATGGTGTCGGTGGGGCTCAGGGGAAATCTCATATGGTCAGTCACTTGTAGAAGAAAGCTATGGTGCTCTCTATCGAAGGCCTGATCGAAATCAATGGTGACGATCGCTACTCTCAGGCGGCATGCTGAGGCGATCGTTATTAAGTCCCTGCAACTACCTGTGCCTACAGGATCAGCAGGCATCACTTACGTTGCATAACTATAGAAGTTCGGGAGAGTGTACATTTGCACTTCTTGAATGAATGCAAAATCAACTCCTGTGGCTCGTATTGTTTCTCCCAGGAGTTAGATCTTGGCAGTGGAGCTAACCATGTTGATATTCATCATGGCCAAGTGATAAGCCTGGCATTACAGAGGATGGGCAGATCCGTTGCGATCGTGAGTGATGTCACACCCCACCAACATCGGCCCTCCCAATGTTGCTTAGAGTGGATGGTCCGATGGCACCTTTGGGGGCCCTGGATTGGGGCCCTGCTCAGTCTTGACTTCCTTGGCCCATGGTGTGGGCGCTGAAGTCTATTCATATTCCACAAGGTCATAGTGGCTGATACGAAGAGACTGAGCAGCTTCACAGCCTGCACTGGGACCTTCCTGCAGTTCACTGTTCGTGGCAGACAGATGCTGCCCATCCCGCCATCCATTCTGAAGGGGTGGTGATGGTGGCAATGGTGTCACCCCTGTGTTTGGTGTCCAGCAAGGTTATTTCGTTTTCTTCTGGTGATTGGGAGCTACACAGCCCCGCAGCATCACTATCGGCATTTTGGTGAATGCTGTTTTCGTGTGTGGCTTTCTGTGTCAGACGGTGGAATTGACTCACGCCTCGCCACACAAGGGCTTCAGTTAATATACTGACTGAATCGATCGGCATCCAGTGTTGGCGGTGCCTGCAGTACTCGGTGGTATCACTGGCATCGTACAGAGTACTGCATGTGAGCGGGCAAACTGATTGGCAGGTGTCGGTCTGCGGAGAGTTATTCTGGTACAACAGGCAGGACGTCATGAGTGATGCCATGTAAGTCAGTGGGAGGATCATCGGCGTCAGTGAAGGTACCAAGTCCTGTGGTGGACGTTGTGTGGTCTGACACTGGAGGCACTCACATTCTTGCAGTGTCCACCTCTGCCTAGGAACCACTGCTGTACATTCCCTGTAGCCCCCACTTGGTGTGTTGTTCGGCAGGCCAACCCGACACCCCTTGGCTGTTAAACTCCACCTTCATTATGGAGTTATGTCCAACAGACAAACCAAATAACTGCTGCAAGAGTTCTGTTGGAGCTTTGGATAGCAGCCTGGAGACAACTAGCTTCAGGAAACACACCTACTCAGCTAAAATACTGGAATCCCGCCTTTACTGTAGGAATTAAATTGCAAAAGTACGTATAAAGCCTCAGTCAGTGATAAAGTAATAGGCCGGCGACACAGGAGACCATGTTTGCATGGTTACAACTGCTTTTGAACTACAACCAACAGGTAGACATGAGCCAGCAGCTACACTACCATTGTGGAAGAGGACTTTACTGCATGCTAATCTTCGTGTTTCTGCTTTAGCAGTATGTAAACTGTTCGGTAACGTTCTTTAGAAATTGCTAAGCTTTGTTTCAACAACTTCCAAATAATCAGTCATTTTGACATCCTGTGTCTCTCAACTTAATGTTCATGATTAATGAATTATCATTTATTGTGTTACGACCGGTTTCGTTCGTTGAACATCTTTAGGTTGCCGAGCTGCCATGACAACTCGGCAACCTGAAGACATTCAACGAATGAAATAGGTCGTAACATATTAAATGGTTTTTGCTTTGGTCTTTGCACCTTTACCAGTGCAACTCAGTATTTTGACTGTAGTATCTTCTCTACAGAAAACTGTGTTTTAACTTTTCCAGACGCAATACTGAAATGTCTTTTCATCTAATCTTTGTGGCCTATGGTCAACAGATAGATATTATGTACTCATAATAAAAGAAGCCAATCAGTTCAAAAATCTTTTCAAACTTGAACTGATCGTCATCTATCACGATACCAGTAACAATCCTGAATGTTGAGCATCACATCTGACACTAATGTTCATGATTAATGAATTATCATTTATTGTGTTACGACCGGTTTCGTTCGTTGAACATCTTTAGGTTGCCGAGCTGCCATGACAACTCGGCAACCTGAAGACATTCAACGAATGAAATAGGTCGTAACATATTAAATGGTTTTTGCTTTGGTCTTTGCACCTTTACCAGTGCAACTCAGTATTTTGACTGTAGTATCTTCTCTACAGAAAACTGTGTTTTAACTTTTCCAGACGCAATACTGAAATGTCTTTTCATCTAATCTTTGTGGCCTATGGTCAACAGATAGATATTATGTACTCATAATAAAAGAAGCCAATCAGTTCAAAAATCTTTTCAAACTTGAACTGATCGTCATCTATCACGATACCAGTAACAATCCTGAATGTTGAGCATCACATCTGACACTAATGTTCATGATTAATGAATTATCATTTATTGTGTTACGACCGGTTTCGTTCGTTGAACATCTTTAGGTTGCCGAGCTGCCATGACAACTCGGCAACCTGAAGACATTCAACGAATGAAATAGGTCGTAACATATTAAATACGTAATAATACAGATGAGGAAGTTTGTATTAATATTAGTATACCAGTAATTTTATTGACGATGGAAAAAAATTCAGTTGTGCATTTAGAATGTGCAAACATGGAATGATCGTATGGCCGCACTTAAATTTGTCCATGCACTTGTGTTGAATACCAGTGCAGAATCTGAGACGTTACCTTGTGCTTTTATTGACTGCAGGGTAAATTAAAATTATTTCCATGGTCAGCTCCTGAAGATCACCATCCTCTGCTCATAGTCATTATTGAAAGTACTAATTTTTGAGAACATTTCTCGTGGAGAACAGCGGTCTGGCAAAAGGAATTTAAAAATGGACACAAAAAATCTCGACCGCAAAAACATTTATTTTGATGGTAACCAGTTTCGGTCAGTGTTTCACCATCCTCAGACCCTCATATCATGATGGTAGGCGCTGCTGGTGAATAGAGCAGGTGTTGTAACTCGACGAGCAATTGACATTCGAGGAGTTAACAACACCCATTCCATTCACCACCACCGCCTACCATCATGGCATGAAGGTTTGAGGGTGATCCAAAACTCACTGAAACTGTTTACCATTTTGCGGTCGGGACTGTTTGTGTCCATTTTTAAATTACTGTAAGTGGTATGGATGGTCTGGTGACCAGAATACCTCTCCCCTACCTTGTGGCCACTTTCGTTCATCAAGTAGCCTCAGTAAGCTGAAATTAACCTGCTCCAATCCTTTCACCAATGATGACCATGTGGTCAACTTTGATTCCTTGGAGCCGCTATTTTCTACTGAAGTAGCCTCACGAGAATGACTCCACCTCGTATCAGCACTCCCGTCAAAGAAAAATCGACGCCAGTATCGGGAATCGAGCTCTGGTACTCCGCTCTGATCACTCGGCTAATGAGCCAGAACTTGTGACTTACCACCGCATATTTATCCATTTCGAAACACCTTCGATACCCGTCACTTAAGATAGCTGCAATAAATGACTCCCTATCGATCCGTGCACGGCGTTTCACGCTACCAATACGTTCCAATGCGTTCCGCCGCGATGGAAAAGACGATTTTTCAGGGGATCATATGTCGGTTTCTACTGATCAGAGATAAGGGGTCAAGTGTTTTGGATCATCCTTGACCTAGCTACCATTTATATACATATCGGAAGAACGTGCGTACTGTAAGTATCCTAAAGTACAGTGTCAAAATTTAAACATTACACATATAATTTGATCCATTAAAAATCACAAAGTAAAAATTGGGTTTTCTACATCTAATAAACTACAACAAAAACTAATACACAATATAAAGTCCAAGCATGATCCTCAGATAAAGTGTAACAAGGTCACACGCCAGGAATGCTCCATGTTCTACCTAGGACAAACAGGTCGAAATTTCAACACCAGGTACACAGAGCACATAAAAGCCTACACACACAACAGACACACTACATCAGCCATAGCACACATGTACATAATACAGAACACCAATTTGGAAAAATAGAGGAAAATGTCAAAGTACTCTACCGACTAAATAAAGGATATAAAATGGATTTTCTAGAAGAACTGGAGATATATTCACATTACAGAAAATGTGAAAATAAAATATTAAACGAAAAATTTGAAAGTGAATCAGTGAATTTCTTTAGATGTTTCGATAGTATACTTAAATAAAAAAAATAACACAAGGAAATAAGCACACTTGTAAAATAGACATAAATAAATTATGATCCAAATTGTTAAGGTAAATAACCACTGTGCAAAAGCATATCATACTCTGTGGAAGACCTATAATGTCATCTCTGGTGACTACTTGTAAGAACATCTGTGTCACTGTTTCTTTTATATAAAATGTTTCCGATGTTTGAAAATGAACAAGTTTTGTGTGATGTTTAATGTGTGTGAGATTCTGAACAAATGGACCACAAAGGAAACTGTAAGTACAAATTCTTCTAAATTTCGCCACTAACTTCACAAAGAGTTCGACAGTCAACTGAACAATCGCGTTTTTTCTTATATATTGCAATAAAGTCAACAAAATCAAGCAGAATCACACACATCGACAACAACACATAGGAATGACATAACAAACACAGAAAACGCACTTGAAAATAGGAATCATTTTCCGAAACGCGTCGTGCGAAAAATAAAATAAATAAAATCTTGACTGTTAGCAGATGATTTATTTATAAACAAACCTATTATAAACATTACACACTTCCCCCCGGACAGACTAAATGAATAATTGGTTCGTTCTTTTGCATTAGGTGTGGTCTAGGCTGGACGATAGGCGGCTTATAAAAGCATGGACTGTTACTGAGAAAACTCCGAAAAACCACGGTTTTTGGGTAACAATGGTCCAATCGTCAATATTCCCACATCTATAATTTCTGTCCATGACAAATCGTCAAAATTTTCACTATATTTTTTTAAGACGATGTTCTCGGGGAACTTGACAACTTTTTTCGATAGCGTCATCCGTTACCGAGGAGAAGAGGTTCAAAGTTACTGTAGTTATGCAGGAAACAAAAAAACCGGTTTTGATCTTTTATTGCACCGTGGGACGCAATGATTTAACTAACCATGGAAAATGGCTCAAATTTTAACTGAACATTCTTTAGATAATTACCTAGAAACACCTTTTCCAGTTTTAAAGAATCTTTATCCGTTATCAAAATACAACCGAAAAACCATGATTTTTGGGTACCAAAAGTACCAATGGTGGGGATGGCCAATAGCCGAAATTTTTGCCATATGTTCTAGATGATGTTTTTCACTATCCGTTACCGACATCGAGAAGCTCAAAGGTATGCACGTAAAATATGCACATAGCACCCGGTCCGAGGCATGAATGTAGTTTTAACTGACGTAGTGAATACATGGCAAGGGTACTGGGATCATCGCAAGGGTTCTGAGATCACCAAACTATGTTTTAGTCAGCATTTCTCACCAGTAAAACTTTCTGACGCGCATCTCTGTATAATGATTATTTCACGTCTATACAGGCTGTCCTGACCGGGCGGTGTAGTCACAAAATTATTTGTACATGCGAATTAAGCACCGCATTTCTTGGCATACTGTACATTTAGCCTAAAGATGTTGTCCATTTTTATGTAAAGTAGTATAGAGTGAACTTGCCTCGGAGGGGAGACGCTTTTGTCAAGTACTACATCGCGCAGTTTAAAATTAACAAATTAAAACTCAGAAAAAATACTTCTAGATCTGCAAAACCCTACCCAGAGCGTTAACTTGGCAGCTCATCTGTAAAGCATTGAATGAAGGGACTTGCGGTAAATGTGATTGCATTATACGTACTTATTTGTTGTTTATATGTGTCAAAATATGTAAATGTGTCAAGTGTATAAATAAACTGTCAAAACTTTACAGAGTTGCAGAATTCGTTTTATATAAGCAGCACACTCTTCTGTAACAGGGAAAAGGAGGGAACCAGTCAGAGCACAAAAAAGGTGAAAACGCTCCTCTTTAGAAGACTCTGACAGAGAAGTGAGAAACTAGGTGCATCAAACCTCATTCCGCTTTCCTCGCCAAACATTTTAGCATGCGAGTATGTTCATGCTTTTTTTGTGCTGAAAAAGAGTAGCAGAGAGAGAGAATGACGGTGGAAGAGAGAGGAGGCAGTAACAGTGGGAGAGAAAGAGACAGTGATGGTGGGAAAGCAAATGTGGCAATGAAAGAGAGATGGCTGAAGGTAGAGACAGTGGGAGCAAAAGAGAGAGTAGACGTGTAAATGAAAAACACAGATGAGTGGAGACCGTACGTAGTGTTGGGCGTACGTAGTGTTGGGCGTATCTGAACCCTACCAGACCGTCGAACTTTAACACTTAGATATAGCGGACCGGGCATTTCGAACCGAAATTTTAGGCATGTGGGTAAAGGTGTAGAAGTATGAAACCGGAATTTCCTATAGATGGTGCTAGCCGTCAGTGAAGGGCCCGTGAGACCGCATTGCAGCGCCATCTGCTTCCTGTAACGGCTGAGGACGAATGTCAACACACGGTAACCCAAGTTCCGTATATCGGTATCTGTTTCAAACCCGTAAACATGTCGAGTTTTGTGCCTACGAACTACGATTCGCAGTCAGCACTGGTGTTCTGCGATCATTTGAAAAAAACTGCTGCAGAATAGCACCGAATGCTTGTCGAAGCTTTCGGCGAACGCGCTCTCGGGAAAAGTCAGTGTTTCGAGTGATTCAAAAAATTCAAAAGTGGTGATTTTGACGTGAGAAACGACGAGCGCGAAAAAACCACCGAAAAAGTTCGAAGATAACGCATTGCAGGTCTTATTGGATGAACATGATACTCAGACTCAACAGGAACTCGTGGAACAACTGAATATGACGGAAAAGCCGTTTCTCTTCGGTTGAAAGCTATGGGAAAGGTGCAGAAAATGGGAAAATAGGTTCCGCATGAACGGAATGAAAGACAACAAGCAAATCGAAAGACCGCTTGAGAATGGTGACAGGTGCTGAAAAATGGATACATTTCGAGAATCTTAAGGGTCGTAATTCGTGGGTGAATCTAGACAAACCATCGACATCCACTGCAAGACCAAATCGCTTTGAAAAGAAGACGGCCCTCTCTGTTTGACGGGATCAGAAAGGTATCATCTATTATGAGCTGGTGAAACCGTTTACACCGATCGTTACCAACAGCAAATGATTGATTTAAATATAACATTACGTGAAAAACGACCGGAGTATGGAAAAAGGCAACACAAAGGCATATTGCTCCATGATAACGCCTATCACACACAGCAGAACGGGTCAGGAAAATGATCTAGGCGTTCATTTGGGAAATACTAGGGCATGCGGCTTATTCTCCAAACTTGCCTCAGTCCGATTATCGTTCATTTGCATGACTGTGTAACGCTCTCGCTGACCAACGCTTCAATTCGTATGAAAATGTAGGAAAATGGCTCGCTGACTGGTTCGCTTCAAAAGAAGGACTGTTTTTTTTATTATTTTATTTTATTTTATTTCGACGTGGCATTCATAGCCTGCCAGAGAGGTGGGAGAAATGTGTAAATAGCAATGGAGATTATTTTGAATAAAATATTGTTTTTTAGATTCAAACAACAGACGTGTAATTATTGCGACCAAATTCCGCTTTCATACTGCTACACCTGGTAAGTTGGAGCCACCAGAAGTTTTGCCGAGATATGGTAGAGACAGTAGCAGTGGAAAGGAAAGACAGAAGAAGACAGTGACAGCGGCATAGACTGTAAATCAATGGGACAAAAACTAGACAATGGGAGAAAAACGTACATAGACAATGATAGTGAGAGGGAAATGCTGTGTATGAAGGCTGTACAACAATAAGAGACTGGAATATGGGACATTAGAGAGCAAATATTTTCGTGTGCCAAAATTTTTGTTGAGGAAGGCGCAATCAGGATTGAGCCAGCTGGTCCCCACTTTCCTGTCAGAGTCTTGAGCATAAGTAGAGGGACTATCTTCGTACGAGCACATTTTGTTAGTGTAGGTTGCCTAAATCAAGGGCAGGTATGCACTCAAGGGCAAACCTATTGTTCTCCTTTGATTGACAGGTACTTAACCTATTGTTCTCCTTTGATTGACAGGTACTTAACCTATTGTTCTGCTAAAAGGATCCTTCCTTTTGATTGACAGTCACTGATCCAATTGTTCCCCTCCCCCTCTCCGCCTCCCTCCAACCCCCCCCCCACCCTTAGTGCTACAACTCCACTTTCAGGTTTGAGTTAGCCCCTCCCACTCTTATTAATTTGATTGATTACTTAATTAAATTGATAAAATAATTAACCTCTCCCCCACTGGTAAACCCCGCTCCCCTCCCACCCTACCTCCTGGAAATAGATGGGAAAAAGACTCAGTTGATCGACCATTTGGAGGGAATTCGATTGTAGTGTATGGAATATTGTTTAAACAATTTAGCCATTATGTTGAATATTGTTTATTTAAACAATTTAGGGGACTCAGGGCAGGGTATAGAATATACAGAAATTGGAGGAGAGGAAGGATCTCATAACAGGAAATTCAAGGGTATATTGTTTATTTATAAAAAATTCAGTTTGTGGGGTTGGATTTCTCTAGCTCATCATTCTCTGTTCTTCTTGTAAGAAGCAAGTACATGGGGCAAATATGTTGCATAACCTAATGTTCAGCACTGTACTCTGGATGTCTTAACCTAATGTTTGGGCCTTTGTCAGCACTTACATTATTATTCTGTTAAGGTTTTCCATGTCATGCCCATTTCGTTAAACTATTGTATCGCCTTTGACACCAAATTAAATAATTAGTTACGCCCTCCCACCACTTTCTGGTACACTTTTCGAATTTAACATGCTTTTGAACGCCATTTCTGGCACACTCTACTTTGTCACCCACTCCCTTAAACTATTGTACTGCGTTTTACATAAAAATTATGCAAATTAACCTAGTGTTCTGCACTTAACATGCTGCTCTGCTCCATGTCACCCATTCACGCACACCCTCCCTTACCTATTGTACCACTAACACCACGTTGATATAAAAAAAATATATGCAAATTAATTGAATCGATATTTTTCACATGTATGGGGAAGATGGTTTTTTAATTCGCAGCATCCCGTTGTCGGTGAAATCGATGGAATACAGTTTAAACAAAAGTTCGCTAGCAAAAAACACATCCCACCACCCGACGCCCGACGCCGCCGCCGCTGCCCCTGGCTCTGACCCTACCGAAAACCGACTGAAAGGAAGGCCTCGGCGCTTGTTCGTGACGTCACGTCAGCTAGGCACGGCGAACTCCAGTGCTGTTGCAGGCATACTCATAATGGTGGTGTCTCCCTCCCTGACACAGGAAAATGTGAAACTATTGGCGGTACTTGACCAACACACATTGTTCTGAGAGAGTTCTGCAAATCAATTACTTGTGCAATTCATTACACTTCTTAACAAATAGTGTACTCCTGAACTTAAATTTCCACTTGTTCTAAGGATTGACATACAAAAACAACTTCATGGTCCAGCAGCAACAGAATTCGTGCTTCTTTACCTTATTTGTAAATCTGAGGAAGTTACGTTTGTACTGGGTTGCTTTTACAAGAAACTGTGAACATATTGGTGCTCTTCTTTAGGTATCTTGGTTGACTATGGGGTGAGGAGCACTGAATGTTAATGAAATATCTTGCGATTGTACACGTTGGGGGAGGGGGTGGGGGACAGAAGAAGAGGCAAAAGAGAGATACGTGTTTTATCAATTAAATTTTTTTATCTTATGAAGTTTCTCCTTTCAATTGCAAGAGGGGAATTTTTATCTTTTCTAATGTGCATGTTTAAAAAAGTTTAAGCTCAGCAGTATTTTCGATCTATGAAGCTATTTTGTTTCCTGTTTAGAATTCCTTTCGTTGAAAACGACTGTAATCTAATGACTGGCAACAGTTGGACATTTACACATGTAAATTAGTTCACATTTCCAGTGACGATGTCAAACGAAAATAAATAAATAAATAAAAGAAACGAGTTCGTTGTAAGGGGGTTGGGGTAAGTTTCGATAGCAAAATGGATCAAGTAAATATACACTCCTGGAAACTGAAATAAGAACACCGTGAATTCATTGTCCCATGAAGGGGAAACTTTATTGACACATTCCTGGGGTCAGATACATCACATGATCACACTGACAGAACCACAGGCACATAGACACGGGCAACAGAGCATGCACAATGTCGGCACTAGTACAGTGTATATCCACCTTTCGCAGCAATGCAGGCTGCTATTCTCCCATGGAGACGATCGTAGAGATGCTGGATGTAGTCCTGTGGAACGGCTTGCCATGCCATTTCCACCTGGCGCCTCAGTTGGACCAGCGTTCGTGCTGGACGTGCAGACCGCGTGAGACGACGCTTCATCCAGTCCCAAACATGCTCAATGGGGGACAGATCCGGAGATCTTGCTGGCCAGGGTAGTTGACTTACACCTTCTAGAGCACGTTGGGTGGCACGGGATACATGCGGACGTGCATTGTCCTGTTGGAACAGCAAGTTCCCTTGCCGGTCTAGGAATGGTAGAACGACGGGTTCGATGACGGTTTGGATGTACCGTGCACTATTCAGTGTCCCCTCGACGATCACCAGTGGTGTACGGCCAGTGTAGGAGATCGCTCCCCACACCATGATGCCGGGTGTTGGCCCTGTGTGCCTCGGTCGTATGTAGTCCTGATTGTGGCGCTCACGTGCACGGCGCCAAACACGCATACGACCATCATTGGCACCAAGGCAGAAGCGACTCTCATCGCTGAAGACGACACGTCTCCACTCGTCCCTCCATTCACGCCTGTCGCGACACCACTGGAGGCGGGCTGCACGATGTTGGGGCGTGAGCGGAAGACGGCCTAACGGTGTGCGGGACCGTAGCCCAGCTTCATGGAGACGGTTGCGAATGGTCCTCGCCGATACCCCAGGAGCAACAGTGTCCCTAATTTGCTGGGAAGTGGCGGTGCGGTCCCCTACGGCACTGCGTAGGATCCTACGGTCTTGGCGTGCATCCGTGCGTCGCTGCGGTCCGGTCCCAGGTCGACGGGCACGTGCACCTTCCGCCGACCACTGGCGACAACATCGATGTACTGTGGAGACCTCACGCCCCACGTGTTGAGCAATTCGGCGGTACGTCCACCCGGCCTCCCGCATGCCCACTATACGCCCTCGTTCAAAGTCCGTCAACTGCACATACGGTTCACGTCCACGCTGTCGCGGCATGCTACCAGTGTTAAAGACTGCGATGGAGCTCCGTATGCCACGGCAAACTGGCTGACACTGACGGCGGCGGTGCACAAATGCTGCGCAGCTAGCGCCATTCGACGGCCAACACCGCGGTTCCTGGTGTGTCCGCTGTGCCGTGCGTGTGATCATTGCTTGTACAGCCCTCTCGCAGTGTCCGGAGCAAGTATGGTGGGTCTGACACACCGGTGTCAATGTGTTCTTTTTTCCATTTCCAGGAGTGTAGTTACTTAAATGTAAAATTTCCGAAGCTTGCAATGGGGCAAAGCGTCTTCTCATATTGATCTACGTTTGTTTCGATAGGATTCAGTAATACAGAACTATGATCTTCATTTGTAGCTTTGCGATAGTAAGAAAATCTTTCATCTAAATAAAACTGCAGAATCCAAAACAATACCAAACATTTTGTCCAAAAATAAGAGATTTATAGTGATAAGCTCGCCCAGGCGTTTCTGCCTGCAACAGACCTGGTGTTCGCCGTGCCTAGCTGACGTGACGTCACCAACAAGCGCCAAGGCCTTCCTTTGAGTCGGTGTTGCCCTACCTCGGCCGCGGCCGCCACAGCATCGCTGTGGCGTCCTGAGCGGCTCTCCCTCAGGGTTAGGGCTGCAGCAACCAGGCTGTTCGCAGTGGCCCGATGCTGCAGCATCTCCTCCTCTGCCGACAAGTCCTCGCTGATCACGTGAGGTACGCCACACACACCTGTCCACATCGCCACAGAACTCCAAGACGCACTCACACCAATCCCATACGTGAAATGCCTCTGAGCAGCACGTGTTTACCATTGCTGACGCTATACCTGTGGATACTCACATCTCAGATCGCACTGTAGAAATCTGCTCCAGAATAGCACAGCCTGCATTCTCCCTAGCAATCCGAACGGGACATACGAGCTGCGTCCAGCCGTGCTTACCTGCTCCAGCGTAACTGATGACGCGAAACGCCTGCGTGTTGACTCGCCATCTAAAAGGTTCTCAATGTTATACTGACGTCACATGGCTATGTAAAATAAGAGCCAAGTCGACCTCTCGGAAATTGTATAGTGTCGCAGAAATAGTTAACGGTCACTTTTGTAGGAGCTTTTATGACGTCCCAGCTTGTCCGCATGGAAATTCTTGTCCTAAGAGAGCCTGTTTACGAAAATAGCGCGGAATAACGCCGAATGCATTCGTCCTGATGGTCCTAATGGGGCACCCCATTCATCAGGTCTTATCCTTCCTGCTTTCAACATACACAAACGTTCTCACTGCTTTGTAGAGGCTCCTGTATCCCAGCACAAAGGATGTCTTGTGAATGAATGGGGGATTATGATTGGCTCGTACCGAATTTACCTGCCGAATTACTGATGCGACCAGTGTGGAAGCACAGTCCGGCTTTTTTTTTTCTTTCTGCAGACAAGATTTTCAGCCGCAAAAACTATTTTATACAGATAGCCATATTGCACCCACAATTAAACCTTGCAAAGTGTTCTACATATCGTCAAATATGAAAAGACTCTTATTGAATTATACTGCTATCCGACTAAGGGCAGGCGCTTGAAACCAATCTCCAACCCAGCAATATATCACCACGTACCGTGTCGATGTAGTAAACATACAATTTCTATCCTGCGCCATACTAAATCAACCCTTTTACACCATTCATACACATACCTTGAAGACAGTCAACATAAGCAACGCAGGTATATTCGTGGCACTAGTATTTCCCGTGAGGTCGGGTGGGGAGCACCCTCAGTGGATCAAAGTGACTCTCAGAACTGTTCTGCAAAGACTGACTCGTTTCCCACTTGGCACAAATGCATTTCTGTTTCTGGTCCGGACCTGCTTGCTTGTTCGCTTTTCTGCACACATCTCCAGACTCTGTGATTACAAGAACATATCTAATTTCGCATGGTTTGTTAGAATATCATACCATTTTCGCGGTACTTCTCGATATCAAATATATCAACATCGCTTGCATAGCAGTATCGCTCATTCGATGTAATTCCGAAGATATAGACTGGAAATTATTTCTCTAGAAATCCGAAACTTTAGCTAGGTGGAGCGTGCGGTAAGCCATAGAGTAACTAGAAACTTATCCCGTCTGTGAAGACTGGAAAAACTCGACAAAAGAAAAATGGAGGAAACTGATATTTCCGCTCGCTAATAGCGATGTCGATGATGTAACAGATTCCAAATCATCCCCATAGTTTAAAAGCCAAATAATGTGTTTCTCATGTCTAGAGAACTAGCAAACGTGTCCTCCACTTGCTAGATTCATTCACCAACTCTCAACTAAATACAGATGCGAAATGTGAAGAAGCACTCAACAAAACAATTGACATGGACGGGAATAATGACCCAGTGCAAACACACGTCCATATTGAATCTTCTCAAATTTCCACGCAATCACGAAAGCTGTCCAACACATACTAGGTATTAGTTCGCTATTCAGCCATCTAGAGGACTACACGGTTAAGTCACCTACATTCCTACACTCCAACAGGCCTTTCCATTTGGACAGCTCCTACTGTTAACGGGAAACTTCAATCATTCCCGCCACCAGCGCAGTATGCCAAGCACACATAGGCAGAACCACCCTAGAAAACCGATCACATATATGCTTTATCATTGTACTTACAATTAATGTTACGATCGTGGTCTCAATTAACGACATTCGGCAATGAGCGAAATATCGGAAATACACCCTGCTGATGGCTGTGGAAGTATCTGTACCATTCTTATGCCCTGACATACTCTTCCCTTTGCTGTCACAGTATTCCACATCGAATCCGTACCTTCCTTTGCACATGTTGTAACAACACCAACGCTATACTATTGTACATATAATAATTTTTTCTTCTGATTTTCGATAAATTAGTGTAATCGATGTTCTGATTTCATTTCTTTTTCTTTTCTTGCCATTGTGTTAAAGAAACTATAAACAACTTTCGATGTGAATATTAATGTTTATGTCAAATTGCAAGTAATATTATAACAAAATTGAAATGTAAGAAATGTTGAAACTGTTGTAAGATGTTAAAGTTGTAATTGTGCGCCTGGTCCATACGTAGGCAATGTATTAGGATATGTAGAATGCAAAACCTCGGGTGAATACCCTGTCTGTAGGGGAGCGGTAAAAGGTGGATGGTAGGCGAGCGCGGGAAAATGCACACGGGCGCTGCACGGCATAACGGGCTCAGCAGCAGTAGTAGTCGGAGTTGGGCATCGGTCTGAGAAACACGCTCTGGATCGAGGAGGCTCTCCTGGAAAACGTGATTTCGTTGAACCTCAGATGTGCCGTTTCCGACGCCTATACAGCATGGTAATATTCCATAGGCACTAAACGGAAAAGTATGGCGACGCTAAGAAGAAGCAAAGTGCCGATACATCAAGAGCCATTGCTGTGATTGTATGTGTGCTCTGGGCCTCGCCATCTCGCCGCCTGCCGACCGCCGCAGCGATAGGAACAGGTTGAAACTTTTGGTACTGTATTCGTGTGGACCAGTGTTATTTTAGTTCCATACTGTTCAATAACAACTTTAGCCGGCCGCGGTGGTCTCGCGGTTAAGGCGCTCAGTCCGGAACCGCGCGACTGCTACGGTCGCAGGTTCGAATCCTGCCTCGGGCATGGATGTGTGGGATGTCCTTAGGTTAGTTAGGTTTAAGTAGTTCTAAGTTCTAGGGGACTGATGACCACAGAAGTTAAGTCCCATAGTGCTCAGAGCCAATAACAACTTAAATTTTACCAGAACTGTACTATCATTTAATTATCCTCACAACTAACCTAGGCAGGGTCCTTTCCACATGTTGTGCAATCCGAGTATCCCGAGATGAAGATTTAACATTTATGTTAATAATAATTACCTGCAGACCTATTTATGTTAGAATGATGTTGAAGGAACTTTGTTGTTAATGAAATAATAGATGAATAATACAGGTCTGACAAAGTTGGAAGATAATGTTGAAATTGGTTTAGTAATGAAGTTTAATTAATTTGAGACAAAAATAATGGTAGTTAAATGAGCAGGAAATAAGACAAAAAGAGTAGTAACTCATATATTGGAAATCTTGAGTGCTTAATGATTTCAATAATCAAAATTTTCAATACAGTGGTCATAACAGTTTCAGGGCCCCCCCCCCCCTTTTCTATTCATTTGAATTCTGAAGTGTACTGAACTGATTTGACCAGCAAGGTTAAAGTCAATGTAAAACCAAAATTTATCAGTGTTTGACCTTTTTCAAAATTGACGTATGTGTGTTTCGAAAGTGCTATTTCTAGGGTAAACTACGCCCGATTTTAATCAGATCAATAGACAGTACGAAGTTTGTAGTAAACATTATAGTGTATTGTTGTGTATTTATGGCTTGTTCATATTAGTACAGAAAGTGAAATTATTAGTTCAGTAGATTTTCTGGTTCTAAAATTTACCATATAATGCAGTGTTACTACGTGTTGTTATGCTTGAACGTACATCCACTTATACAGGGAAGAAACTCAGTTAATGCCTAATTAGGCTGGCGACCGTGTTATTAACCATTGGTAGCATCTGCTGTGTTGTTTCTTGTCCGTCCTAACGTGTAGTTGCACTTCAGACTTGCTTGACGTATCATTGTTGTTACTGAGTGGGTGTAAGTCTGATTTTGCCTCCATTCAGGTACACGCGGTCAACATATACACTAAAATCCTTTCTTATAAGGTGAAGCCCGTCAACTTACCATAGTACAGGCTTTAAAGAGTATCGTGTGCATTAGCGCAGTGTTACAATGTCTGAACACAAACATATACTTTATAAGCCTGATGTCCAAGGCAAACCTGTCATACATCCCCTACTACTAAGCATAACACCTCATCAATAACTGATTGCCGGCGATACGAAATAATATTGACCGAAAATCAACCATTGGCGGGCATGTCTCATAAGTTTTTCTTGTGAGTGGTAGCACTGTGTCTCAGAAAGAGAGGCGTAATCGTCTTACAAACCGTCAGATGTTAAAAAACACAACCATATAACCATCACAAGCGGTTTTGGTTCTACAGTTGCACACAAGTAGCCATGTTAAAAGCTATACCGCCGAATGAATTGGTTTTTTCAGACAAATACCGAGACGGTGATCGTCGGAATGTATATTATCAGATCAGCAGCAGTCCAGTTACACGTAGTCCCGATGCAACCTCGTGATAAAATAGCTGAATTTTGAAAGTGATTCGGCTAAGGACGTGGTATGAAACCATTGTTTGCAACTCCCTCACACTGCTAGATATTTTTCCAGTATTTGTAACATATTCTGTCTGTATACCATGTCAGAGGTTCGGTGATATATCCACTGAGTTATAGGCGATGACTGATTGAGGAGGATCACAAACAGTAGTAGATGTTGTGCTGACTGACGTCGTGAGAAATATCCATTACCTTATCAGATCTCTAGTGTCACGCTATCTGCTAGAAATGATGTCTATAATCTGGAATCAAGTCCCTCCATTGAAGAACGTACATGAAGCATTGGAGCCAATGGAGAAGCGCTTTAATGATTACGGCCACTAAAGTGCGCGTCATTTATGACGGCGGCCGAGTTTAGGTTCGTTATGCGCATCTGACGTCAGAAAACACAGTCAGCCGATGAACAGAGAACGACGTTGCCACAGCTCGACTGCAGTGCAGAGCACGGACGAGTGTCTTCAGTTTTAGAAACGTTCAGTCATAAATAAAGTAATTGAACAACAGCAGTGTCTCGATAGCAGACTTTCTTTTATAGAAAGTTTGTAAAAAGCATTCTTTATACCAATTGCTTCATATTGTATTAACTAATTGAACCAAACAAGCAATAAGCCTCCTAATTCAGGCGATAGCAAGGAAAGGTAGTATCATTCTCACTAACCACTCTTTCGCAATAAAGAACAGCGGTAATTGTTTATTTCCTATTGTACTTTGACGAAACGTGAGTAATTCATAGTCATACCAACAGTGTTCGTCGGTATATTGCATGACATTTTAAAGTCTTCCGCGACGCAAATTAAATGACAAGCTGCGTTAGCGTAATGGTTAGAGTGTATGGCTGCTAATTGACAGGTAATGAGTTCAAACCTTGTTTGGTGCTTAATATTTTCTTTATTTAAAAACAATATCGAAGTGTCTTACTTCATGAATTTTATTCGTTTGAATGTAATTTTTTGATATTTCTAGTGGCAACTAAAATCGACCATACGGAAAGTATACGCTATGGACTTTTACCTCTGCAAACTCTTCAAAATTTCGTCCAATGATTTACTACATCTAATGCTGCACAATAACTGCGTTGAACTTCGAAACAAAATTAAGTCATTTATGTGGGGAAGGTATCAGTCAAGAAGATGTGTAAAAATCAAATTTTTGGGCCAAATAGTTTTTGTGAAATCGAATGATAAAGTGTGTCAAAGCAGTCGAAACACCATGTGTCTGCACAGGCGAGCAGTGCAATGATGACAAAATCGCGCACATCGCGGAATGCGGGGAGCACGTCTCTGTAGCAGCGAAAGGGTTAATGCGGCTGTGGTGGCTTTACTTCATAAACTGCGCGCTCCCCCCTAAACGTAAGTTTGCGAACTATACTAGGGCGCTGCTTCTCTTGGCGCGTACAACAGGCAACGCAGCAATCTCCCGCGTCTGGGCGGGCATGCGCGAACCGCCAAGATAAAAGAATTGAACTATAGTGAATCATATTTCTGGCACTCTCATATCTCGAAACGAGTCACCTCTCTCGAACCTATCTGCTGCTGTAAAAGTCCAGCCTGGTTTTAGGTAGTCGCTATGCATCATGCAATAGCCCTCTCAGACTCTGCACTACCATCCCTGCAGCTCTGCATGTGTGATTGTTCCAATGTAAGTTGGAACTGAGTAGAAGTCAGAGGAAACTATATCTACCACCTTCTGCATACCGTGTAGAAACAGGCTAAGCTGCATTACTGCAACAGGACTGTATTTTGACCATTCGAAGGGAACTGAGAGAAGGACGAGGATTTTTGCTACTCTACTGTTGTGCACCTCCAAACTAAACTACATACAAGTACTACAGATCGACTACCATTCACATCTATCTCCCCAACATGCTATCTTCGTTATTCTGTACCATCCATCAGAGAAAATTTACGAACTATAAAGCTCAACTAACTTCATCTGATAGAGAACTAGATAAGATTTTTACCGCGTCTCTCTCCTACCATATATCGGAAACATATACTGCATGTATGCAGGCTCGAGCACATGTGATGATCCTATTAAATATACAGGTATTGATCAAGTGCACAGAGCAGTTTAAAGTTTTATCACCTGTACTGTAGGAGGATGTTCATATCCCTCGGACTATACTGTATGTCGCAAGAGACGCCCCCTGTGGCCCTGTCTCGTTGTTTGAAACATTGTTTTTTTCTGCTCTAACATGCTTTGTACACTGCCCAACATTTTCTACTATGACTTCGAGGTCTGTGTCAGGTTCTAAACTGACATTAAGACATTCTGATCCACGACCTCTTGCAGACAACAAGGACATCACCCCAAAGTACCATTCTCCACGACGTTGCACTGTGATGCGATTGACATCATTCAAGACGGTTGCTGTGACGTCAGCTGATGATGCGAGTGACGTCATTCATTAAGACGTTCTGATCCACGGCCTCTCACTGACAACAAGGACATCACTCCAAAGTACTGTTATCCAAGACGTCGCACTGTGACGCGATTGACGTCATTCAAAATGGATGCCGTGATGTCAGCTGATGATGCAATTGACGTCATTCAAGATGGCTGCCGTGACGTAAGCTAATGACGCGATTGACGTCATTCAAGATGGCTGCTGCGATGTCAGCTGATGACGCGAGTACCATTACCCAAGATGGCTGCAAAGTGCCACACCCCCTGCCAACCCTCCATGGCGGGAAGTTTGAATTTTGGAGGGAAGATAGGTCACTTGGGTTACCTCTAGACGTCGCACGATGTAAATCATATTGTTACTGCTGTACCATAACACACCGCACACACTGGACGATTTTAAATAAAAGTCATTTACAACATATGGAAATTGGAAGAGTTTTGCAGCGCTGGCATGGGTTTCCAAACTACACTACTGGCCATTAAATTGCTACAGCACGAAGATGACATGCTACAGACGCGAAATTTAACCAACGAAAAGAAGATGCTGTGAGGCGGCCGACACTTACAACGTGCTGACATGAGGAAAGTTTCCAACCGATTTCTCATACACAAACAGCAGTTGACCGGCGTTGCCTGGTGAAACGTTGTTGTGATGTCTCGTGTAAGGAGGAGAAATGCGTACCACCACGTTTCCGACTTTGATAAACGTCGGATTGTAGCCTATCGCGATTGCGGTTTATCGTATCGCGACATTGCTGCTCGCGCTGGTCGAGATCCAATGACTGTTAACAGAATATGGAATCGGTGGGCTCGGGAGGGAAATACAGAACGCCGTGCTGGATCCCAACGGCCTCGTATCACTACCAGTTGAGATGACAGGCATCTTATCCGCTTGGCTGTAACGGATCGTGCAGCCACGTGTCGATCCCTGAGTCAACAGATGGGGACGTTTGAAAGACAACAACCAGCTGCACGAACAGTTCGACGACGTTTGCAGCAGCATGGACTGTCAGCTCGGAGACCATGGCTGCGGTTACCCTTGATGATGCATCACAGACAGGAGTGCCTGTGATGATGTACTCAACGACGAACCT
The DNA here is from genome assembly GCF_021461395.2 of Schistocerca americana. NCBI lineage: Eukaryota > Metazoa > Arthropoda > Insecta > Orthoptera > Acrididae > Schistocerca > Schistocerca americana. The sequence goes on along the minus strand of NC_060119.1, from coordinate 144,136,592 downwards.
GGGTGCACGAATGGCAAACCGCCATTTTCTCGGATGAATCCAGGTTCTGTTTACAGCATCATGCTGGCTGCATCCGGTTGGGCGACATCACGGTGAACGCACATTGGTAGCGTGTATTCGTCGTCGCCATACTGGCGTATCACCCGGCGTGATGGTATGGGGGGCCATGGGTCACACGTTTCGGTCACCTCTTGTTCGCATTGACGGCACTTTGAACAGTGGACGTGACATTTCAGATGCGTTACGACCCGTGGCTCTACCCTTCATTCGATCCCTGCGAAACCCTACATTTCAGCAGGGTAATGCACGACCGCATGTTGCAGGTCCTGTACGGGCCTTTCTGGATACAGAAAATGTTCGACCGCTGCCCTGGCCAGCAGATTCTCCAGATCTCTCACCAATTGAAAACGTCTGGTCAATGGTGGCCGAGTAACTGGCTCGTCACAATACGCCAGTCACTACTCTTGATGAACTGTGGTATCGTGTTGAAGCTGCATGGGCAGCTGTACCTGTACAGGCCATCCAAGCTCTGTTTGACTCAATGCCCAGGCGTATCAAGGCCATTATTACGGCCAGAGGTGGTTGTTCTGGGTACTGATTTCTCAGGATCTATGCACCCAAATTGCGTGAAAATATAATCACATGTCAGTTCTAGTATAATATGTTTGTCCAATGAATACCCGTTTATCATCTGCATTTCTTCTTGGTGTGGCAATTTTAATGGCCAGTAGTGTACATTTAAACTCATCTGTCACATTGACGGAATAACTGATTGTTCTGCATTCCGTTTCAAATGATTCCTCATATTACAGTCATCTACACGATCACTGTTTCGGTGCTAGCCATCCCCAGATGGTGTCACCCCTCCACAGAACTCTTCCTCCAACTCAAACAAGCGTTGTCAGTCAATCATCATATGGTAACCAACAGTGTGCCAGTGGACGGATGGGATGGAACAGACACGATCGATTTACAAACTTAACCATTTCGAAAATGCTTTTTATCCGTTTCAGAGATACAGAAGTTCAAAGTTACCCTACTTGTACGCATAAATTACGTACTTAAAATCCTGTGTGAGGCGAAACTATAGTTTACAATGTTACGGTGTAAAGTCAAGCGCCGGCACACCAGTCGGGAACGATAGAGAAGAGATGGCTGTGAGAAGACGTCAGCCAATCGCACACTGATTGACCCCTCTTCAGGATGACAACGCGACAGCAGCAGTCCCTATGTGAAGAGGACATAAGCGCCGCGACCGACTGGAGCAGCGACAACGCTCGTTACTTTTATAGATGTAACTTCAACAAACTGAACTTATTTGGTTACACCCTGTTTTGGTTTGGGACAGATCTGAATATGACAGTAGCCCAAAACCGTTTATAGTGAATAAAATTTTTTGTCTGATCAAAACGGTCCTGTAAAATAAAGTAATTAGGGTTTGGGTCTTCAACAATAAGGTTTTGCATGCCTAACGTCATAAATTTAACACAGTAACTCATTTATAAAATACTCTACATCTATATGACTACTCTGCAGCTCACAGGTTAGGTTAGGTTAGTGTTGTTTAACGTCCCGTCGACAACGAGGTCATTAGAGACGGAGCGCAAGCTCGGGTTAGGGAAGGATGGGGAAGGAAATCGGCCGTGCCCTTTCAAAGGAACCATCCCGGCATTTGCCTGAAACGATTTAGGGAAATCACGGAAAACTTAAATCAGGATGGCTGGAGACGGGATTGAACCGTCGTCCTCCCGAATGCGAGTCCAGTGTGCTAACCACTGCGCCACCTCGCTCGGTCTGTAACTCACACTGAAGCGCCTGGTACAGGGTTCATAGAACCACTTTCAAGCTACTTCTCTACCGTTCCACTCTCTGACAGCGTGTGGAAAAAATGAACACTTAAGTCTTTCTGAACGAGCTCTCATTTCTCTTGCTTTATTACGGTGATCATTTCTCTCTTTGTAGGTTGGTGACAATAAAATATTTTCATATTCAGAGGGTAAAGTTGGTTACTGAAATTTCGTGAACAATATCTCGCCACAACGAAAAACGTTGACCAACTCGCCTATCATATCCGTGACACCCTCTCCCCTATTTCGTGATGATACAAAACGAGCTGCCCTTCTTTGTACTTTTAAGATGTCCCCCGTCAATCCCATGTTGTTGTTGTTGTTGTGGTCTTCAGTCCTGAGACTGGTTTGATGCAGCTCTCCATGCTACTCTACCCTGTGCAAGCTTCTTCATCTCCCAGTACCTACTGCAACATACATCCTTCTGAATCTGCTTAGTGTATTCATCCCTTGGTCTCCCCCTATGATTTTTACCCTCCACGCTGCCCTCCAATACTAAATTGGTGATCCCTTGATGCCTCAGAACATATCCTACCAACCGATCCCTTCTTCTGGTCAAGTTGTGCCACAAACTTCTCTTCTCCCCAATCCTATTCAATACTTCCTCATTAGTTATGTGATCTACCCATCTAATCTTCAGCATTCTTCTGTAGCACCACATTTCAAAAGCTTCTATTCTCTTCTTGTCCAAACTATTTACCGTCCATGTTTCACTTCCATACATGGCTACACTCCATACAAATACTTTCAGAAATAACTTCCTGACACTTAAATCTATACTCGATGTTAACAAATTTCTCTTCTTCAGAAACGCTTTCCTTGCCATTGCCAGTCTACAATTTATATGCTCTCTACTTCGTCCATCATCAGTTATTTTGCTCCCCAAATAGCAAAACTCCTTTACTACTTTAAGTGTCTCGTTTCCTAATCTAATACTCTCAGCATCACCCGACTTAACTCGACTACATTCCATTATCCTCGTTTTGCTTTTGTTGATGTTCATCTTATATCCTCCCTTCAAGACACCATCCATTCCGTTCAACTGCTCTTCCAAGTCCTTTGCTGTCTCTGACAGAATTACAATGTCATCGGCGAACCTCAAAGTTTTTATTTATTCTCCATGGATTTTAATACCTACTCCAAATTTTTCTTTTGTTTCCTTTACTGCTTGCTCAATATAGAGATTGAATAACATCGGGGAGAGGCTACAACCCTGTCTCACTCCCTTCCCAACCACTGATCCTCTTTCATGTCCCTCAACTCTTATAACTGCCGTCTGGTTTCTATACAAGTTGTAAATAGCCTTTCGCTCCCTGTATTTTACCCCTGCCACTTTTAGAATTTGAAAGAGAGTATTCCAGTCAACATTGTCAAAAGTTTTCTCTAAGTCTACAAATGCTAGAAACGTAGGTTTGCCTTTCCTTAATCTTTCTTCTAAGATAAGTCGTAAGGTCAGTATTGCCTCACGTGTTCCAGTATTTCTACGGAATCCAAACTGATCTTCCCCGAGGTCGGCTTCTACTAGTTTTTCCATTCGTCTGTAAAGAATTCGTGTTAGTACTTTGCAGCTGTGGCTTATTAAAGTGATTGTTCGGTAATTTTCACATCTGTCAACACCTGCTTTCTTTGGGATTGGAATTATTATATTCTTCTTGAAGTCTGAGGGTATTTCGCCTGTTTCATACATCTTGCTCACCAGATGATAGAGTTTTGTCATGACTGGCTCTCCCAAGGCCGTCAGTAGTTTCAATGGAATGTTGTCTACTCCGGGGGCCTTGTTTCGACTGAGGTCCTTCAGTGCTCTGTCAAACTCTTCACGCAGTATCGTATCTCCCATTTCATCTTCATCTACATCCTCTTCCATTTCCATAATATTGTCCTCAAGTCCATCGCCCTTGTATAGACTCTCTATATACTCCTTCCACCTTTCTGCTTTCCCTTCTTTGCTTAGAACTGGGTTTCCATCTGAGCTCTTGATGTTCATACATGTGGTTCTCTTATCTCCAAAGGTCTCTTTAATTTTCCTGTAGGCAGTATCTATCTTACCCCTAGTGAGATAAGCCTCTACATCCTTACATTTGTCCTCTAGCCATCCCTGCTTAGCCATTTTGCACTTCCTGTCGATCTCATTTTTGAGACGTTTGTATTCCTTTTTGCCTGCTTCATTTACTGCATTTTTATATTTCTCCTTTCATCAATTAAATCCAATATTTCTTCTGTTACCCAAGGATTTCTACTAATCCTCTTCTTTTTACCTACTTGATCGTCTGCTGCCTTCACTACTTCATCCCTCAGAGCTACCCATTCTTCTTCTACTGTATTTCTTTCCCCCATTCCTTTCAATTGTTCCCTTATGCTCTCCCTGAAACTCTCCACAACTTCTGGTTCTTTCAGTTTATCCAGGTCCCATCTCCTTAAATTCCCACCTTTTTGCAGTTTCTTCAGTTTTAATCTACAGGTCATAACCAATAGATTGTGGTCAGAGTCCACATCTGCCCCTGGAAATGTCTTACAATTTAAAACCTGGTTCCTAAATCTCTGTCTTACCATTATATAATCTATCTGATACCTTTTAGTATCTCCAGGGTTCTTCCATGTATGCAACCTTCTATCATGATTCTTAAACCAAGTGTTAGCTATGATTAAGTTGTGCTCTGTGCAAAATTCTATCTGGCGGCTTCCTCTTTCATTTCTTAGCCACAATCCATATTCACCTACTACGTTTCCTTCTCTCCCTTTTCCTACACTCGAATTCCAGTCACCCATGACTATTAAATTTTCGTCTCCCTTCACTATCTGAATAATTTCTTTTATTTCATCATACATTTCTTCAATTTCTTCGTCATCTGCAGAGCTAGTTGGCATATAAACTTGTACTACTGTAGTAGGTGTGGGCTTCGTATCTATCTTGGCAACAATAATGCGTTCACTATGCTGTTTGTAGTAGCTTACCCGCATTCCTATTTTCCTATTCATTATTAAACCTACTCCTGCATTACCCCTATTTGACTTTGTGTTTATAACCCTGTAGTCACCTGACCAAAAGTCTTGTTCCTCCTGCCACCGAACTTCACTAATTCCCACAATATCTAACTTTAACCTATCCATTTCCCTTTTTAAATTTTCTAACCTACCTGCCCGATTAAGGGATCTGACATTCCACGCTCCGATCCGTAGAACGCCAGTTTTCTTTCTCCTGATAACGACATCCTCTTGAGTAGTCCCCGCCCGGAGATCCGAATGGGGGACTATTTTACCTCCGGAATATTTTACCCAAGAGGATGCCATCATCATTTAATCATACAGTAAAGCTGCATGCCCTCGGGAAAAATTACGACCGTAGTTTCCCCTTGCTTTCAGCCGTTCGCAGTACCAGCACAGCAAGGCCGTTTTGGTTATTGTTACAAGGCCAGATCAGTCAATCATCCAGACTGTTGCCCTTGCAACTACTGAAAAGGCTACTGCCCCTCTTCAGGAACCACACGTTTGTCTGGCCTCTCAACAGATACCTCTCCGTTGTGGTTGTACCTACAGTACGGCTATCTGTATACAGCACAGCAGTACTTTAACAGAGAACGAACAAGCGCAGTTTTCGCAGTCTCTTTAGTAGTCCTGTTTCATCTAACTGTTATGCCAATCAAAAGTAGCCTTCGGTTCGCATTCCCCATAGCATTTTCTATGTCATTGTTTCAGTTTTAGTTTTTCGCATATTGAAACTCCTAGGTGTTTAATCAAGTTGACAGCCTTTAAATTTGTGTGATTTATCGTGTAACAAAAATTTAACGGTGTATATATGAAGATGGTATCTGTACTTTCGGACATGTCCGAAAGCTCAGCGCGTGGAAAAAATGAACACTTAAATCTTTTTGAACGAGCTCTGATTTCTCTTGCTTTATTACGGTGATCATTTCTCTCTATGTAGATTGGTGACAATAAAGTATTTTCATATTCAGAGGAGAAAGTTGGTTACTGAAATTTCGTGAACAAGATCTCGCCGCAACGAAAACTGTTCTTTCGGACATGTCCGAAAGCACAGATACCATCGGTGACTATGCAGCTCGTTAGAATGAAATTACAATGACATGAATACCCCTAGCTGCATATACCAGGTGTGCCGGTAAGAAATGAGCGTTAAGATACAAATGTGTCGATAGGGAACATTTGTTGTGAACGAGCCTTAATTTTTTTTGTTTGCTTGGTATGACATCTGTCAAAGATATTTAGTATACATCAAATCATGGAAGAAACAACATCATATGTTGTCATCGTGTTAACAATCTCGAATTTTGTACCAGAAAGTGATGATTTGCGGAAAGCATTAATTTTTTGTTTTCATTTGAAAAAAAAAGTGCTGCAGAGTCGCATCGAATGCTTGTCGAGGCATATGGTGATCATGCTCTATCAGAAGCAACATGCAAAAGATGGTTTCAAAGGTTCAGAAATAATGATTTTGATGTAAGAAATGAAGAACGTGGAAGAACCACCAAAAAAGTTCGAAGGCGCCGAATTGCAAGCAATATTGGATGAAGATGATACTTTAGTCAGAACCATCTATCATTTCATTATAATTAAATTTAACGGATTTCTTTTTGTACCCGTATGGATGACCTTCCACTTTTCCTTACTGAGTGACAATTGCCACTTTTCACACCTTACAGATTCGTTTCTAAGTCATTGTGGAGTTGATTTTGTTCTTCCGATGACTTTACTAGACCGTAAAAGGCGGTACCACTTGCAAACATTCTGAGAGGGCTTCTCAGATTGTCTCCTAAACCGTTTATATACTAGGTCTACAACTTAGCTTCCGCCGTTTTTTCTCGAAGTTCGGGGCTTTATTTTGAAAAACCTACAAAAAAATTATGATTCATAGTACTGCCCATCGCTGGCCACTACATTCTTCCATCTTTCGGATAGCATACGAACCCCGTGGCGGAATAACTGGGCGTCTTTTGTGGGGATCCATGAATCGATTCAATTTTGCACATGTCCATATGATCGGAAGTGCTGGTCAGCCAGACTGTATGCCACTGATCGGAAAATGTGGTAGAGAGAGGACCCTATGGAGAAAAAGAGGGGAGGGATAGGACTTCTCATTTCAACGTTTCCATGAATATTTTGACGGGTTTTGCGACATGGGGTCGAGCACCGACCTGCTGTAAAATTACCTTTACCTGTCTATCGCTGTATTGTGGCCGTTTGTTTTTCGGTGCTGGGCTCGAATGCATCAATTGCTTTCGATAATTATGTCTTGTGACTGTCTTCGTCTGTTTCAGTAGCTACGAAAACGTTCTGCCTTCCCCCGCCATGCCGGTCTTCGACACCAAAATTACCGCTCTGAAGGCGTTGAAAAAATTCTCTGCACTTCTTCCACTAATAGTTCCCTCACCATTGGTCTTACCCAGCGTTTTAAGCGCTACAACCGCAGATTTCTTCATGTTAAAGCAGAAAATTAAAACTTCCCGCAAATGATGAGAAACGGGTACGTAAGTTGATCTACTTAATCAAGAATAACCTTATGATGCAATCACAAACCGGCTAATATTTTTATGGCATTATGTTTACAGATGCCTAAGCTTATTGTATTACACCTAGGACCAACCACCAGAACCCCACTTGCCGCTGTCGTTGTTGTTGTTGTTGTCTTCAGTCCTGAGACTGGTTTGATGCAGCTCTCCATGCTACTCTATCCTTTGCAGCGTTCTTCATCTCCCAGTACCTACTGCAACCTACATCCTTCTGAACCTGTATAGTGTATTCATCTCTTGATCTCCCTCTGCGATTTTTACCCTCCACGCTGCCCTCCAATACTAAATTGGTGATCCCTTGATGCCTCAGAATATGCCCTCCCAACCGATCCCTTCTTCTAGTCAAGTTGTGCCACAAATTTCTCTTCTCTCCAGTTCTATTCAATACCTCCTCATTAGTTATGTGATCTACCCATCTAATCTTCAGCATTCTTCTGTAACACCACATTTCGAAAGCTTCTATTCTCTTCTTGTCTATTTGTCGTCCATGTTTCACTTCCATACATGGCTACACTCCATACCAATACTTTCAGAAACGACTTCCTGACACTTAAATCTATACTCGATGTTAACAAATTTCTCTTCTTCAGAAATGCTTTCCTTGCCATTGCCAGTCTACATTTTATATCCTCACTTGCCGCTACTGCCGTCTATTGCAAAACGGTGGAAGCAAAGTTGTAGACCTAACAGATTAGGAGAAGCAGACGGCCTATGACACTTCCTTGGGAACACCGGATGTCACTTCCATTTTACTCGCTGATTTTCTGCGGGTTACTAGGTACTGTGACCTGTCTAACAGGAAATCACTAGTCTAGTAGCAGAACTGTAGCGATACTCCATAGGAACGGAATTTGATTGGAAGTCTCTGGAGAGGAACGGTGTCAAAAGCCTTCTGGCAATCTACAAATATCGACTCAATTTGAGATCCCTTGTCAATTTCTCTCATTACTTCGTACTAATAAAAAGCTAATTGTGTTTCATAAGAACGATGTCGGTGCTGACTGTGTGTCCATAGACCGTTTATCTTCGAGGTAATTCATAATATTCGAACACAGTACATGTTTCAAAATCCTACAGCAAATCGACATTAGTAATATTAGTCTGTAATTAAGCGGATTACTGTTATTTCCTTTCTTGAGTATAGGTGTTACCAGTGCCGCTTTCCAGTCTTTTGGTACGGATCTTTGGCGATGCGAGCTGTTGTATACGATCGCTAAGTAGGAGGCTGCTGTATCAGCATATTCTGCAAGGAACCTTATTGCTATGCTGTCTGCACCGGAAGACTTGACGTTTGAAGCTGTTTTACGTGCAACAGTTCGATTTTTTAAAGAATCGGTTGTGGGGGTCACTGGTAAAAACTAATACTCGCCGCATAACACATATTCAGGCTATTTACAATTTGTACAGAAACCAGATGGCAGTTATAGGAGTCGAAGGGCACGAAAGGGAAGCAATGGTTGGGAAGGGAGTGAGATAAGGTTGTAGCCTCTCCCCGATGTTATTCAATATGTATATTGAACAAGCAGTAAAGGAAACAAAAGAAAAATTCGGAGTAGGTGTTAAAATCCATGGAGAATAAATAAAAACTTTGAGGTTCGCCGATGACATTGTAATTCTGTCAGAGACAGCAAAGGACTTGGAAGAGCAGTTAAACGCGAAGGACAGTGTCTTGAAAGGAGGGTATAAGATGAACATCAACAAAAGTAAAACGAGGATAATGGAATGTAGTCGAATTAAGTCGGGTGATGCTGAGGGAATTAGATTAGGAAATGAGACACTTAAAGTAGTAAAGGAGTTTTGCTATTTGGGGAGCAAAATAACTGATGATGGTCGAAGTAGAGAGGATATAAAATGTAGACTGGCAATGGCAAGGAAAGCGTTTCTGAAGAAGAGAAATTTGTTAACATCAAGTGTTAACATTTAAGTGTCAGGAAGTCGTTTCTGAAAGTGTTTGTATGGAGTGTAGCCATGTATGGAAGTGAAACTAGGACGATAAATAGTTTGGACAAGAAGAGAATAGAAGCTTTCAATGCTGAAGATTAGATGAGTAGATCACATAACTAATGAGGAGGTATTGAATAGAATTGGGGAGAAGAGAAGTTTGTGGCACAACTTGACAAGATGAAGTGACCGGTTGGTAGGACATGTTCTGAGGCATCAAGGGATCAGAAATTTAGCATTGGAGAGAAGCGTGGAGGGTAAAAATCGTAGAGGGAGACCAAGAGATGAATACACTAAACAGATTCAGAAGGATGTAGGTTGCAGTAAGTACTGAGAGATGAAGAAGCTTGCACAGGATAGAGTAGCATGGAGAGCTGCATCAAACCAGTCTCAGGACTGAAGACCACAACAACAACAACATATATTCGCTATCAGATAGTTTATTTCCGTCAGTGTTCCAGTGATGGTGACTTTCCAGTGCGCACAACGACTGCTGCTGTTCCTGGCGCTAAGGCGTGCGACAGCGATCGGCGACCCTTGGCATTCGGATGTGGAAACCCAGTGCATTATCGATGGAGCCGGCGTGGGTGGCGCTGCCCTGACAGACTGGCAGCGTAACCGAAGCACTCTGTTTGTGCAGCAAATGGACCTTCCCTGGTAAACGAAAATAGCTTTATCTTACCGCGTACAACACTGACCTTTCACAAACAGGGCAAATAAACGTGGAATGTAAAGAAACTGAAACGTTCTAAATGTTAGTCGCTATACAGTTCTTCATTACCGTAGAGGAAACAAGCAGAAATACCGGGTGATCAAAAAGCCAGTATAAATTTGAAAACTTAATAAACCACGGAATAATGTAGATAGAGATGTACAAATTGACACACGTGCTTGGAATGACATGGGGTTTTATTAGAACAAAAAAAAAAAAAAAAAAGTTCACTAAATGTCCGACAGATGGCTCTGGACAGCAAAACGTCAGTGAGTACGCATGATACTCGTGTATAAAAGGAGCTGTAATGAGAGAGAGAATCAGATGCGCCAGCAGTCGCAGCATGTTGACTTTACCTGAAGAGGCGCTTTAGTGAAGCTGCTTTATCAGAATAGGGAATGTGCTAGTTCAGCGTTACGATCCTATCGCCATAGGAAGGGGATTCGAACGGCTAAAGGTCCGTTGACAAATGCAGTTGTGGTGAGAATGATTTCGAAGTTCGAAGCCACGGGTTGTTTAGGCGATAGACCCCGTAGTGGCCGACCGAGCATATGGCGTAATTCTGCTGAGACAGTTCAGGAAGAGACTGTAGCGGGTTCGTCTATGCACGGGGAAGTCAGCGCTCGTGCAGTCGCACGTCGCACCAGCATTCCATACACTACTGTTTGGTTGGCACTTAGGCGTACCCTACGATGCTATCCGTACAAAATCCATCAGCATCATGAACTGGTACCTGACGATTTAGTGAAGCGGAGGGCATTTGCGGTGTGGGCGTTTCAAAAGATGCCGGAAGATGACGATTGGTTGAGTAACGTGTTGTGGACCGACAAAGCTCATTTCACGCTCCGAGGGTCTGTCAACGCCCACAACTGCAGAATTTGGGCTACCGGATATCCTAGAACTGTCGTGGAAACTCCATTGCACGACGAGAAAACCACGGTATGGGTTGGATTTACCACATCTACTGTTATCGGGCCTTTTTTCTTCGAGGAAATGCGTGATTCTGGTTTTGTAACTGCTACCGTGACGGGTGAGAGGTACACCGATATGTTACAGGATCACATCATCCCTAGCCTGGCTGATAAACACCTGCTGGAACGTACGATGTTTATGCAGGATGGCACTCCACCCCATATTGCTAGACGCGTGAAAGATCTCTTGCGCGCGTCGTTTGGTGATGATCGTGTGCTCAGCCGCCGCTTTCGTCATGCTTGGTCTCCCAGGTCCCCAGACCTCAGTCCGGCAATTATTGGCTTTGGGGTTACCTGAAGTCGCAAATGTATCGTGATCGACCGATATATCTAGGGATGCTGAAAGACAACATCCGACGCCAATGCCTCGCCATAACTCTGGACATGCTTTACAGTGTTGTTCACAACATTATTCCTCGACTACAGCTATTGTTGATGAATGATGGTGGACATATTGAGCATTTCCTGTAAAGAGCGTCATCTTTGCTTTGTCTTACTTTGATATGCTAATTATTGCTATTCTGATCAGATGAAGCGCCATCTGTCGGACATTTTTCCTAGTCACGCTTCTTTATGGACAACAACACTGTATCAGTCAAGGTACAAGGTGATACAGAAAAACGGGAACATTTCCACAATCCAATAAAACTAGAAGTGATGAAGGAAAGAAATTGCATCCACGGTTACTGAAACCTTACAACTTTGCCATTTACGAAACATTGATGGCATTAATCATTTTTTAAAGATTACGCCTTTTAGATGGCGTCCTCCTGTACGAATACATTCGTAAAATCTACTGTCGAGATTCCTCATTCACCGCTGCAACATCTCATCTGGGATACTGTGAATTGCATGCTGAATTCTCTGTTTTAACTCATCTCGATCGAGTTGTGTAGACTTTGCTCTCGACGTAGCCCCACAATGCTAAATGGCTCTGAGCACTATGGGACTTAACTTCTGAGGTCATCAGTCCCCTAGACTTAGAACTACTTAAACCTAACTAACCTAAGGACATCACACACATCCATGCCCGACGCAGGACTCGAACCTGCGACCGTAGAGCCCCACAAGAAAAAAATCACAAACGGATAAATGTGGCGATCTAGGGAGTCAGGGAATGTTACCGAATCGTGAGATCACACGGCTGACAAACAATTCTCACACATATGCCATTGATTGCCGTGCGGTTTGTGATGTCGCTCCGTCCTGTTGAAATCAGGCTTCTTGAACGTTTGGAAAGTTGTTCAATGCAGGTGTAACGAAAGTTTGTAACATTTCCACGTAACGATCGGTATTGACAGTTAATGTGTTTCCCTGTTCATTTGCGAAAAAATACGGCCCGATAATCCCATGTGTTGAAACACCACACCATACCGTCATTTTACCAGCGTGTAAAGGGCGCTCATGAACGTCATTAGGATTTGTGTTTTCCCAGTAACGGTAGTTCTGTTTATTCACATAAGCTGTGAGATGAAAATGTGCCTCATCTGACACCGACAATTAGCTTAGAAATTCATCGTCTGTGTTAATGTTTGCCATCGTTTGTTGACAGAATCCTAATCGTAACCGGTAATCGTTGTCATTCAATTGTTGCACAATCTGTAATTTGTAGGGATGAACTTTTAAATCAAGATGAATTCTGCGAACACTTTCCCATGACATTCCAGCCACTGCTGCTTGCTTACGAATCGAACGCCGTGATCTCCGTAAGACAGACTCGCGTACATAAATGTTCGCTGGAGAATGCACAGTCCTTGGTCGTCCTGTTGGTTTCTTCTTGAGGGCAAGTCCAGTCTCTTCAAAGTTATTAATCCATCATTTTATCGCGTGTTTCGACGGAACGGCATCATGACGTCCTAAATTATAAAAACGCCGAAACTCCCTCTGCGCCGCTACCAAACTATCATTGTTTTTATAAAACATTTTTATGGCTAACGCTCGCTGTTGTCCGTTCCACTGATCCATGATTACTGAAATGGTGGGCTGTTTACTCGCTAACTGTCACGAACTACCCGTGCTGCCACCTGCCCATGGCTGCCACTACTAATTTCAATCATTTCCGTCATTTTGTGTCGCCCTGTATTATGTAACTGCGCTGACTGACTGTTCCGTCGGTTCTGGATAGAATATATTATACATTATGAATATGACACACCACACTAGTGTAATATTCTGCAATATGTATTATACATATAAATCACATCGGGGTTTTAGCTGTTACATCATCAGGTACAAAGATAAATAAGTGGCACAGAGAATTTTTTGCAGGATCAAAGATTTTAAACTAATGCATCTACTCTGAATCTCCGTTTCTAAAGATGAAAATTGTTAATGTTAATCTAACATTTCGCTGCACCACATATTTATCTTTCTACCTGACGATGACGTAACAGCCGAAAACTGATCTGCGAAATAAATAATAAATATTTTAGAATATTACATTAGAGTCGTGTATGTTTTTATTCATAATGGATTATGTAGTGTTGGCCAGATCGTCGTAGAACACCATTTAGGAAAATTAGTCATAAATACAGGAAAATAAATGCTTACTGTGCTGATTTAAAATAAGTGAAGATAATGATTACCTCAAAAAATGTCAAAATGTTTCTAAATCGACAAACACATATATCTGCGCATGCTATTGAAATTCGAACGGAGTGAATAAAAATCACTCTTTACATGCAGCCGTACGCGTCCTAGATTCTCTTATCTAATTCTCATGACCCCTACGCAAGATATACGACGGGGCAGTAGATTTGTCGCACAGTCGGTTCTATAATTTATCCAGCGGAGTTTTCCGAGAACAGCCCTGAAGATTTCCATAGAAGTTCACCGAGGATCTCTGTTACACTTGCGAATGGTTACACTAGTCTCAAAAGTATTTTAATCCGTCCAATGTCTGTACTCGTTACTGTTTGATAAGGACCTAAAGTGATGTGAATTACACTAGAAAACTGACAGCACTAGCGTCTCACATACGGTTTTCGTCATATATACAGCATACTTTCCCAGAGTCAACCCAATAAAACTGTGTTCCATTGGCCTTCCCTATGAACACTAATTTTACTTGTTTGTCCCGTTTCATACCGTTTCGTCGTGCGACACCTACATATTTAAACGATGGCACGGGCTCCACAGTTCAGCGCCAATACTGTAATCGAATACCATCGTGTTCATTCCCTTTGTTAGACAAATTGTCATGTGGTTATCCACATTTACAGAGAGCTACCTCTCATTCCACGAAGTGTGTAGTATTCATTTCAGTTTTGCTTAAATTTCTAGAATAATTATTGAGGAGTTATTTTTTACTAGCGAATTTTTATATCTCTCGATATATGATTCTTGGTCATATCGACCACTACATTGTTTCGCTGGTGCGAGTCCACGTCCCAGCACCAGTTTTTAAATTTATTCTACGTTTTGTCACTTTCTTCTGGGTAGCTGTGAAAAATTTATATATATATATATATATATATATATATATATATATATATATATATATATATATACCCAGAAGAAGAGTGACAAAACGTAGAATAAATTTTTCACAGCTACCCATATATACATATATGGTGTTTCAAAAAGGTACGGCCAAACTTTCAGGAACCATTCCTCACACACAAATAAAGAAAAGATGTTATGAGGACATGTGTCCGGAAACGCTTAATTTCCATGTTAGAGCTCATTTTAGTTTCGTCCACCTGCGCTCAATGGAGCACGTTGTCATGATTTTATACGGGATACTCTACCTGTGCTGCTAGAACATGTGCCTTTACAAGTACGACACAACATGTGGTTCTTGCGCGATGGAGCTCCTGCACATTACAGTCGAAGTGTTCGTACGCTTCTCAACAACAGATTCGGTGACCGATGGATTGGTAAAGGCGGACCAATTCCATGGCCTCCACGCTCTCCTGACCTCAAGCCTCTTCACTTTCATTTATGGGGTCATTTGAAAGCTCTTATCTACGCAACCCCGGTACCAAATGTAGAGACTCTTTGTGCTCGTATTGTGGACGGCTGTGATACAATACGCCATTCTCCAGGGCTTCATCAGCGCAACAGGGATTCCATGCGACGGAGGGTGGATGCATGTATCCTCGCTAACGGAGGACATTTTGAACATTTCCTGTAACAAAGTGTTTGAAATCACGCTGGTACGTTCTGTTGCTGTGTGTTTCCATTCCATGATTAATGTGATTTAAAGAGAAGTAATAAAATGAGCTCTAACGTGGAAAGTAAGCGTTTCCGAACACATGTCCACATAACATATTTTCTTTCCTTGTGTGTGAGGAATGTTTCCTGAACGTTTGGCCGTACGTTTTTGTAACACCCTGTATACATTTCATAGCTTCCCAGAAAAAGAGTGACAAAACGTAGAATAAATTTAAAATCAGGTGCTGGGACGTGGACTTGCACCAGTGAAACAATGTATTGGTCGACATGATCAAGAATCATATATAGAGAGATATGAAAATTCGCTAATAAAAAATAACTTCTCAATAATTATTCTATATAGTGAGCGGTGTGAATTCTGGCTTCACTTGGGATTTCTCTTATTGTATGAAGAAACAGTTCGATTGTGTACTCAGGACTTGGGTTTTAATGAATTTACACTGATGAAAAGCACGATGCCATGATTTTATAAACAAAAACAAGGACGTACAGGAACAATTTCTTATTATTTTTAGTTCATTGCTGCAATCCATCGCCGAATTAATCCATATTTATTTATCTCCAACATTTTGTTGGGAAATTTTTACTCAAATTTTCTGCCGCAGTTGCTTGTATTTTATACAGGTGACCAGTTTCGAATGTAGTCGTTCGTTTTCAGACCAGACCTGACATTGCAGTCTTAGGAAAACATACAACGAAATAACATTAACATGATATAACTTGATCAGTTATTAATAGTACAATCAACATTTTTTTCATTTTAACATACTTGTACCGAAGTGAGTGCGTATCAAGCAAAACTTCACAGACATACTGTGTAAGGCTGCGTGATGTTGGTCGAATATGTCGGTGAGGTTTTGCTTCGATAAGCACTTCAGTGCAAGTAAGTTGAAATAAACAAAGTTAACTGCGCTATTAAGAGCTGGTCAATTTATATCATGTTTTCCTAATCCGACAATATTCTGTAGTTCTAGTTTGAAAATGAACGGCTTCGTTCCAAACAAGTCACAGAGTAAAATACACGCAAACTGCGACAGAAACTGTGAATAAAGAATAATTCACATTTGTTCAAGCATTTTTGTAATCCCACGACCATCGCTGCTGTTGCGAGACAGGTATTGAATAGTCATCTTCGTATCCCAGCAGAATTAGATGAAACGAGCCTGCTGAAAGTCAACTGATCTGTAAGACTGGAAAACAAATTTGAAAAAAAAGTAGTTAAAAATTTAGTGAAATCATTTGCCTAAAAGTAAGGAATAAAACAGATTAGAGAAACATATGAGGTGCCTTTGAATAATTCTCGAAATAATATTTTTTTATCGGGAAAAGTGAGTGAGCGAGAGCAGTGATAATGACAACGCTTGCAAGGCAGACATAACGTATTGTGTCACAAGTATTCTTTGTTAGTAAGTTAGTTGCATGCTCCGTGAATGATTTGCACGGTAAATCGTAATGATGTGGAGCTATTAATTTTACATTCACATCGCAATTAATTTGTAAATATGGCTATATGCTGAACGTTTATAATTTTTTTTAAATATGCGGATGTGAGTTGTTAATTCCTACCCACCACCTTTTATACATTATAATAACAGAAAATGTTCTATGGAATAGGAGTTGTCAAGGAACTTTTTCAATTTGTTTTCAAATTTTACAACGCTGGCTTTCAAACATTTTACATCACTGAGTAAGTTACCAAAAATTTTAGACGCATTATTGTGCAACCATTTTTGTGCTAAAGACAAATTTAGTATGGAGTAGTAAATGTTATTTTTTCTTCTGGAATCGTAATTACGCACATCAATGTTCCTCTTGAACTGTAGCGGATTATTTACAGCAAACTTCTTGAGTGAATAAATATACTGTGAAGCAGTAGTCAGAATGCCCAACTCCTTAAGCAGATGTCTACAACATATTAGTTGGTCACCATAGCATATTATTCTTACAGCGTATTTTTGAGCAATGAAGACTTTCTTTGTTATAGATGAGTTAACCTAGAACGTTATTCCATGAGACATTACTGAATAAAAGTGTGCAGAATATTCAGGTTACTAATTTGTCCCTCCCCAAGATTAGCAATGATTGTAAGGCAAATGTGGCTGAATTGTTTTAGGAGTTCCAAAATGTGCTTCTTTCCGTATTTCCTGATATTTGAAGGATTCTCTATTGAAACATTTTTGAGTCTGAAAAATTGTTGAAATTTTGTATACCTTCGGGCATAGTTAGAGATGTGTCAAGGCCACACGGTCTACGTTAGGGGTGTGCAGACTTGCTAGTACCACTGCCCGAAAATTCCTCACAGTGACTGCAGCGTTGTGCACACCTTCTTGCGCTATAGACAACCTTAATGTGGAGTAATAAATGTCATTTTTTCTTCTGGAACTGTAATTATGTACATAAATGTTCCTTTTGAACTGTAGCGGATTATTCACAACAAACTTCGAGAGGGAATAAATATAGTGTGAAGCAGTAGTCAGAATACGTTATTTGTTTCACAAACATTCATTTTATTTATATTTTATACATTTTTATATTATTATTGGCCGATGATCGTCAAGTAAAATGCTTACAGCTTCTCAGAAATAAGTAAAATTGTTGACTACCTTCATCGCAGAAAAGTTCAACGCAGTAAAGAGTAAGCCGACGAAGCTCACTGACGCGAGGTATGTAGATGTGCTGTAGAATACACGAACCACTGACCACCAAACAATCATGCTCCTTGCAGGCCCACGTGCAGCTCTTTTTGCCGCGACTGCATTGTTGCCCAAGTTAAAAAATAATGAGCCGTCGGACAAGGCATAATTCCAAATTGGGATCCCTATGCTCCAGTTCCAGCTAGACTGGCGTGGCGCAGAAGAACCAAGTTCTACAAGTGCGCGCCGTCTCCTTCCCTGAAGAGAATGAAACCAAAGTCAACTAAATTTACAAGAACCAGCAGTGAGGATCGTATCTCCATGAGACCAATGGCGGGCTGTATGCGGCCCTCTGGCTGAGGTCTCTGCTTCCCTGGTCTCCATAATCGACCAGTCAAATATCGTCTAGTACTGAAACTTTCTGGCAGATTAAAACTGTGTGCCCGACCGAGACTCGAACTCGGGACCTTTGCCCTTCGCGGGCAAGTGCTCTACCATCTGAGCTACCCAAGCACGACTCACGCCCCGTCCTCACAGCTTCACTTCTGCCAGTAACTCGTCTCCTACCTTCCAAACTTTACAGAAGCTCTTGCCTGCGATAGGCAAAGGTCCCGAGTTCGAGTCTTGGTCCGGCACACAATTTTAATCTGCCAGGAAGTTTCATATCTGCGCACACTGCACTGCAGATCGAAAATCCCATTCTGGAAACACCCCCCAGGCTGTGGCTAAGCAAGTCTCCGCAATATCCTTTCTTTCAGGAGTTGTAGTTCTGCAAGGTTCGCAGGAGAGCTTCTGTAAAGTTTGGAAGGTAGGAGACGAGGTACTGGCAGAAGTGAAGCTGTGAGGAGGGGGCGTAAGTCGTGCTTGGGTATCTCAGTTGGTAGAGCACTTGCCCGCGAAGGGCAAAGGTGTCGAGTTCGAGTCTCGGTCCGGTACACTGTTTTAATCTGCCAGGAAGTTTCATATCAGCTTACACTCCGCTACAGAGTGAAAATCTCATTCTGGAATCGTCTAGAACTATTTGAAATTATAAGATTATAAGTTAAACATTGAACTTGAAATTCTCAATCGGCACCTCATTTGCTGTAAATGATTTAGAGTATTATTCAAAGCTGCGACAAATGTTTCTTTAAGCTATTTTATTTCTTACTCTTAGACAAATAATTTCACAAAACATCTGTCCCGTTTATTTTTCAATTTTTTTTTTCAAGTTTTCCTCAGAAAGCGTTAAATGTAATATATTCAAATATTAGTTGGAAGAACGAGGAGATCTACCTCTTGATGCAACAACCAACAATCCTACAGGGGGCGAAGAGCAAAAGATGCAGTGGGCGGGCCGTGTAGCCCGTATGCCAGAAGAAAGGCAAGAGAAGAAATCGGGGAAAACCAAATACCAGACGCCTCATAGGACGACCGAGGCAGCAGTTGATGGACGACCTGACGAAGGATTTGGCAGCCCTTAGGACTGAAGACACCTGAAGAAACCGGGCACAAAACAGAAAGGAATTGAGGTAGTCTGTAGAAGCAGCTGGTTGTCTGCGGGGCCTGTGACCTCCGTATGTGTATATGTTTTCTGTTATTATTGAGAGTCCTTAGTAGCGCTCGATTCTGTGGCCGAGTAGGCATAATAATTTTCTTGACGTCTAGCAGCATTCTTGCCAGCTTTCAACTATGAAGCGCTAATGGCTCCAGGAGAGACAGTAGTCATCTACTGAACACCGAAGCGTTACCGCAGAGACGTTTACAAAATCACTTTACTAGCATTTTGTTCTGAAAATGTCGAGGATGTAGTACTTGATTCGGTGGAGACCATTTCCGCAGTTAAAAATCACACAAATTCAAATGAAAAAATTGAAATGAGCGTATGTCATTTTTGGCCGGGAGGCCCCATGCGGGGGAGTTGGGCCGCCGTATTGCAAGTCCTATTTGGTTGACGCCATATCGGCGATTTGCGGGTCAGTGTTGATGAAAATGATGAAGTACAACACAACACTCAGTCGCCTGCCGGGAATCGAACCCGGACCCCCTATGTGATAGGCGGAAATGCTACCGCTACGCTACGGAGACGGACACGAATTCAAATTTTATGCAGGAAACAGCTCTGACTCGAAGAAATCAACTTTTTGATACCTCATTTGCCTTGCTGGCATCTCTTCTTCTCAAAATGTCCTAAATTTAGTACGACTTTCGGATGATACCTTTTAGACAGTTAAATGTCAGACCAATGCAAAATGGCTAGGGCTTGAAAAGATAAACTGTTTTCAACATCACTTACGTAGGTAGCAGCACCTATTCGTGAAATACACTCTAAGAAAAGCAAAAAGAACGATAAACCACGAACGAATTATACGAATGGAATGGAGATCGGCAGATGTGATGTACAAACAAACAAATGACAACAATTTCAGAAAAAAATAGATGCTTTATTCAAGAGAAAGAGCTTCACAAATTGAGAAAGTCAGTATCGCGATGGTCCACTTCTGGCCATAGTGCAACCAGTTATTCAGCTTGACATTGATTAATAGAGTTGATGGATGTCCTCCTGAGGAATATCGTGCCAAATTCTGTCCAACTGGCGCGTTAGGTCGTCAAAATCACGAGGTGGTTGGAGGGCGCTACGCATAACACTCCAGACGTTCTCAGTTGGGGGGGGGGGGGGAGATCCGGCGATCTTGCTGGCCAACGTAGGTTTTGGCAAACACGAAATGTCCAGACACTCTGTGACCAGAATGGTACTGAAACAGAAGAAGACAGATTAAAGGCCGAAATAATAAATGTCTTTTTCCAAAACTGTTTCACACAGGAAGACTGCATTGTAGTACCTTCTCTTAATTGTCGCACAGATGAAAAAATGGTAAATATCGAAATATATGACACAGGGATAGAAAAACAATTAAAATCGCTCAAAAGAGGAAAGGCCGCTGGACCTGATGGGATACCAGTTCGATTTTACACAGAGTACGCCAAGGAACTTGCCCCCCTTCTTGCAGCGGTGTACCGTAGGTCTCTAGAAGAGCGTAGCATTTCAAAAGATTGGAAAAGGGCACAGGTCATCCCCGTTTTCAAGAAGGGACTTCGAACAGATGTGCAGAACTATAGACCTATATGTCTAACGTCGATCAGTTGTGGAATTTTGAAACACGTATTATGTTCGAGTATAATGACTTTTCTGGAGACTAGAAATCTACTCTGTAGGAATTAGCGTGGGTTTCGAAAAAGACGATCGTGTGAAACCCAGCTCGTGCTATTCGTCCACGAGACTCTGAGGGCCATAGACAGGGGTTCCCAGGTAGATACCGTGTTTCTTAACTTCTGCAAGGGGTTTGATACGGTTTCCCACAGTCGTTTAACGAAAAAAGTAAGAGCATATGGAATATCAGACCAGTTGTGTGATTGGGTTGAAGAGAAGTCTTCCGAAGTAAGAGTGATTTCAGGTGTGCCACAGGGGAGTGTCGTAGGACCGTTGCTATTCACAATATATATAAATGACCTTGTGGGTAACATCGGAAGTTTACTGAGGCTTATTGCGGATGATGCTGTAGTATATAGAGAGGTTGTTACAATGGAAAATTGTACTGAAATACAGGAGGACCTACAACGAATTGTCGCAAGGTGCAGGGAATGGCAATTGAATCTCAATGTAGACAAGTGTAATGTGCTGCGAATACATAGGAAAGAAAGATCCTTTATCATTTAGCTACAATATAGCAGGTCAGCAACTGGAAGCAGTTAATTCCATAAATTATCTGGGAGTAGGCATTAGGAGTGATCTAAAATGGAATGACCATATGAAATTAATCGTCGGTAAAGCAGATGCCAGACTGAGATCCATTGGAAGAATCGTAGGGAAATGCTGTCCGAAAACAAAGGAAGTAGGTTACAGTACACTTGTTCGTCCACTGCTTGAATACTGCTCACCAGTGTGTGATCTGTGCCAGGTAGGGTTGACAGAAGAGATAGAGAAGATCCAACGGAGAGCAGCGCGCTTCGTTACAGGATCATTTAGTAACCGTGAAAGCGTTACGGAGATGATAAACTCCAGTGGAAGACTCTGCAAAAGAGACGCTCAGTAGCTCGGTACGGGCTTTTATTGAAGTTTCGAGAACATTCCTTCACCGAGGAGTCAAGCAGTATATTGCTCCCTCCTACGTATATCTCGCGAAGAGACCACGAGGATAAAATCAGAGAGATTAGAGCCCACACAGAGGCATACCGACAATCTTTCTTTCCACGTACGAGACTGAATAGAAGGGAAACCGATAGAGGTACTCAAGGTACCGTCCGCCACACACCGTCAGGTGGCTTGCGGAGTATGGATGTAGATGTAGAAGACAACCAGTAGAAACTTTTACCGTCTGTGGGCAGGCGTTATCTTGCTGAAATGTGAGCTGAGGATGGCTTGCCAGAAGGACAACAAAACGGGTCGTAGACTATTGTCGATGTATCACTGTGCCGTAAGGGTGTCGTCGTGGAAACCATAGGGGTCCTGCTACGAAAAGAAATGATTCCGCAGACCATCACTACAGGTTGTCGGGCTGTATGGTGGGCGGAATTCAGGTTAGCATACCACCAGTGCTCTGGGCGCCTCCAGACACGTCGTCGGTCTAGAATCTCGTTGGCTGGAGTAAAATTATCTTCACTGGCAAGTCCCGCTTCGGACTGAGTCCTAATCACCAGCGAAGACGTGTCTGGAGTCGCTCCGGACGCGGCGGGATACGGACCTGTCTGTCGCCTGCCATACAGCCAGAGTGATGATCTGGCAAGTGATTTGATTACATCACAGGGCCCCTTTGGTTGACACTCGCGGCACTCTTACAACACAGCGATACTTCTACTATATTCTACGTCCAGTTTTGTTGCCCTTCTTGGCAAGCCATCCTGGGCTTACATTTCAGTAAGATAACGTCCGCCCGCATACGGCGAGAGTTTCTACTGCTTGTCTTTGTGCTTCATAAATCCTACCTTGGTCAGCAAGGTCGCTGAATCTCTTCCCAGTTGCGAACGTTTGGAGTATTACGGGCAGGGTTCCTGCAACCAGCTCGGGATTTCGACGATCTAACGCGACACTTCGACAGAACTTCGCGCAACGTACCTCAGGAGGACGCCCAACAACTCTATCAGTGAATGCGAACGGAATAACTGTTTGCGTAACGGTCAGAGGTGGATTAAACGTTACTGACTTGCTCAATTTGTGTAGCTCTTCTCTTCAATAACTCAATCAGTTTTTCTGAAATTTTGTAATCATTTATCTCCCTTGAAGGGAGGATATAAGATGAACATCAACAAAAGCAAAACGAGGATAATGGAATGTAGTCGAATTAAGTCGGGTGATGCTGAGGGAATTAGATTAGGAAATGAGACACTTAAAGTAGCAAAGGAGTTTTGCTATTTGGGGAGTAACATAACTGATGATGGTCGAAGTAGAGAGGATATGGAAAGGAAAGCGTTTCTGAAGAAGAGAAATTTATTTGTTAACATCGAGTATAGATTTAAGTGTCAGGAAGTCGTTTCTGAAAGTACACTCCTGGAAATTGAAATAAGAACACCGTGAATTCATTGTCCCAGGAAGGGGAAACTTTATTGACACATTCCTGGGGTCAGATATATCACATGATCACACTGACATAACCACAGGCACATAGACACAGGCAACAGAGCATGCACAATGTCGGCACTAGTACAGTGTATAACCACCTTTCGCAGCAATGCAGGCTGCTATTCTCCCATGGAGACGATCGTAGAGATGCTGGATGTAGTCCTGTGGAACGGCTTGCCATGCCATTTCCACCTGGCGCCTCAGATGGACCAGCGTTCGTGCTGGACGTGCAGACCGCGTGAGACGACGCTTCATCCAGTCCCAAACATGCTCAATGGGGGACAGATCCGGAGATCTTGCTGGCCAGGGTAGTTGACTTACACCTTCTAGAGCACGTTGGGTGGCACGGGATACATGCGGACGTGCATTGTCCTGTTGGAACAGCAAGTTCCCTTGCCGGTCTAGGAATGGTAGAACGATGGGTTCGATGACGGTTTGGATGTACCGTGCACTATTCAGTGTCCCCTCGACGATCACCAGTGGTGTACGGCCAGTGTAGGAGATCGCTCCCCACACCATGATGCCGGGTGTTGGCCCTGTGTGCCTCGGTCGTATGCAGTCCTGATTGTGGCGCTCACCTGCACGGCGCCAAACACGCATACGACCATCATTGGCACCAAGGCAGAAGCGACACTCATCGCTGAAGACGACACGTCTCCATTCGTCCCTCCATTCACGCCTGTCGCGACACCACTGGAGGCGGGCTGCACGATGTTGGGGCGTGAGCGGAAGACGGCCTAACGGTGTGCGGGACCGTAGCCCAGCTTCATGGAGACGGTTGCGAGTGGTCCTCGCCGATACCCCAGGAGCAACAGTGTCCCTGATTTGCTGGGAAGTGGCGGTGCGGTCCCCTACGGCACTGCGTAGGATCCTACGGTCTTGGCGTGCATCCGTGCGTCGCTGCGGTCCGGTCCCAGGTCGACGGGCACGTGCACCTTCCGCCGACCACTGGCGACAACATCGATGTACTGTGGAGACCTCACGCCCCACGTGTGGAGCAATTCGGCGGTACGTCCACCCGGCCTCCCGCATGCCCACTATACGCCCTCGCTCAAAGTCCGTCAACTGCACATACGGTTCACGTCCACGCTGTCGCGGCATGCTACCAGTGTTAAAGACTGCGATGGAGCTCCGTATGCCACGGCAAACTGGCTGACACTGACGGCGGCGGTGCACAAATGCTGCGCAGCTAGCGCCATTCGACGGCCAACACCGCGGTTCCTGGTGTGTCCGCTGTGCCGTGCGTGTGATCATTGCTTGTACAGCCCTCTCGCAGTGCCCGGAGCAAGTATGGTGGGTCTGACACACCGGTGTCAATATGTTCTTTTTTCCATTTCCAGGAGTGTATTTGTATGGAGTGTAGCCGTGTATGGAAGTGAAACGTGGACGATAAATAGTTTGGACAAGAAGAGAATAGAAGCTTTCGAAATGTGGTGCTACAGAAGAATGCTAAAGATTAGATGGGTTGATCACATAACTAATGAGGAGGTATTGAATAGAATTGGGGAGAAGAGGAGTTTGTGGCACAACTTGAGAAGAAGAAGGGACCGGTTGGTAGGACATTTTCTGAGGCATCAAGGGATCACAAATTTAGTATTGGAGAGCAGCGTGGAGGATAAAAATCGTAGAGGGAGACCAAGAGATGAATACACGAAGCACATTCAGAAGGATGTAGGTTGCAGTAGGTACTGGGAGATGAAGAAGCTTGCACAGGATAGAGTAGCATGGAGAGCTGCGTCAAACCAGTCTCAGTACCGAAGACCACACGTGCACGCACGCACGCACGCACACACACACACACACACACACACACACACACACACACACACACATTATCATAGAGTGCTTTTCAAGTTTCCCTTCATAATTAATTAAATTTTCCCTAATAATCCTTCTTTCTTTGAAATTTTTTTTGACTACATCTCACGTTGAGCTATTTGATACCCTCATCTGTCGATCACGCCCCTTCGGAGAAAAACCGTTCTATAATTCAGAACGGGCTATATTTTCGTTGTCAACGGCCTTGCCGCTGTGGTAACAGCGGTTCCCGTCAGATCTCCGAAGTTAAGCCCTGTCGAGCTGGGCTAGCACTTGGATGGGTTACCATCCGGACTGCCGCGCGCTGTTGGCAAGCGGGGTGCACTCAGCCCTTGTGAGGCAAACTGTGTAGCTACGTGATTGAGAGGTAGCGGCTCCGGTCTCGGAAACTGACATACGGCCGGGAGAGCGGTGTGCTGACCACATGCCCCTCCATGTCCGCATCCAGTGACGCCTATGGGCTGAGGATGACACGGCTGCCGGTCGGTACTGTTGGACCTTCTTGGCCTGTTCTGGAGCAGTTAGTATATTTTCGTTGCACTCAAACATCTGACAAAGAAGAAGACTTTCTAAATATAACTTGCAAGTATTATTCCATTTAAGATAAAAGTGATGAAATTAAAATCTTGTACGGACGCTACAAGTGGAAATGCTTTTAATCCGTCCTGCTCAGTGATGATATTTTTTCTGTAGACAGCGGCGTCGTCAGTGACCTATCTGATAAATTGTTTCTGTATGCGGCTGGTCACGGCGGAGGTTCGATTCCTCCCTCGGGCATGGGTGTGTGTGTTTGTCCTTAGGATAATTTAGGTTAAGTAGTGTGTAAGCTTAGCAGTTAAGTCCCATGTGATTTCGCACACATTTTAACATCTGTTTCTGTATTTTGTTAACATTAGTGGTCGTGTTACTATCCTTTCAGACTGTGAAGATACTTCGTACGATCGAATTTTAGTTATCAACGCTTTTCGGAAGTGTAGGAGGACGGCCGCTGTGGCCGAGCGGTTCTAGGCGCTTCACTCTGGAACCACGCTGCTGTTGCAGTGGCAGGTTCGAATCCTGCCTCCGGCATGGATGTGTGTGACGTCCTTAGATTAGTTAGGTTTAAGTAGTTCTAAGTCCCACAGTGCTTACAGCCATTTGAGCCATTTGAAGTGTAGGAAGACAGAAACTACCTCTTCACCTGCATCTAGTATTTGGAAGATATAATGTGTGAGTAAGACGAGCTGCATCTTACAAATGTAGTTTTGTTAAAATTGTCTTGGAAAATATGCTGTTTATTAATGTTTTCCAGGAAATTAATATCATTGATGTAATCAGTGCTCTTTTTCTGGGAGAACGCCGGAGGACTCGTGCCCCTAAACTTTTTTATCCGCAAAGAAACTTTTTTCT
The DNA here is from genome assembly GCF_021461395.2 of Schistocerca americana. NCBI lineage: Eukaryota > Metazoa > Arthropoda > Insecta > Orthoptera > Acrididae > Schistocerca > Schistocerca americana. The sequence goes on along the minus strand of NC_060119.1, from coordinate 144,109,984 downwards.
CACTTTCGTAAACGAACGATGCCTGTGCAGTCTACGGTGGGATGAGCGATACATTTCGCAGTTTGGAAGCAGCAGGCCACCGTGCTCGACAGCTGAATCGCTGGCAGCCAGACAATGAGACTACTTTCTTGTTCTGTCAGTGAGTCGACACATGGGACACGGAATACTTGGTTATACACTTACCGTTCCCTTCTTGTTGGTTGTATGCGTGACTGCCCTGCCCTTCGTTGCAAGGTAGCTTAGATGTTAAGAAAGATGTGCCGCAAAATAACAAACTATTTACCAGAATGAGATTTTCACTTTGCAGGGGAGTGTGTGCTGGTTTCAAACTTCCTAGCACATTAAAACTGCGTGCCGGACCGAGACTCGAATTCGAGATCTTTGCCTTTCGCGGGTAAGTGATCTACCGACTTCTTTTTTCTTTTTTTATATGATTTTGTTCTTTATTGGTCGTCGTATTTCTTCGGGGCGGACGTCCCATGACGCTTGTTGAAGTTCGGTGTTGATCCATTAACTCAGTTTTTTTTTTAATTAACACGCTGAGATACCGTGCCAGCACCGACTGAGCTATCCAAGCACGACTCACGACGCGTCCTCACAGCTTCAATTCTGCCACCTCGTCTCCTACCTTCCAAACTTCACAGAAGCTCTCCTGCGAAACTTGCAGAACTATCACTCCTGGAAGAAGGATATTGCGGAGACAAGGCTTCGTAACAGCGTGGAGAATCATTCCAGAATGATATTTTCACTCTGCAGCGGAGTGAGCGCTTATATGAAACTTCCTGGTAGATTAAAACTGTGTGGCGGACCGAGACTCGAACTCCCTTTCCCTTTCGCGGCCTGGTGCTCTATCGATTGATCTACCCAAGTACGACTCACGGCTTCAATTCTGCCAGTACCTCGTCTCCTACTGCACCTATAACTATCAAACTTGCCAATAATTCTTGTGCGACTGAAATGTGGGGAATTTCATCGTTGTCGGTGAATGATAAAAGTAAAATGTCAACTTAAATACTGAATAATAAGTGGAAATACAGTGCGCGAACGTATGCGCAATAGCAAGTCAAATGAGCCTTCAGAATGTTGGACTTTGGATCAAGAAACCGCATTTTGCGAAAAAAAGTCGTTCCAGACAAAAAACTTGGTTACAAAATTTACAAAGAAGGAATTTGGGCCTAGAAAGAAATAAACAAGGCATGAACATTTCACAGTCTTCAGCTAACCCAACTGCCCTACGTCATCTTCAGGTGATTCAAGAAAAGAGGAGATGATTTTCTTGCGGAAAAAAATATTTAAACACAAAGAAAGTTCTGCTCATCAAGCTGCTGCCGAAATACTACTTTGTGCTACAGAGAAAATTAAGAAAATGCTTGCACTAGGACATTTCAAAGTGAATAGGAGGTGACAACAAATATGTTTCTCACTGCTTTAAAGTAGCAAACCAGAATCAACCAATCAGTGCTAGGTAATATTAATTACAATGCACTTTTATAGTTAAATAAATACTCAGCTATATTCAAAACTTCAGTAATTCTAATCGCATTATATCTAGTGTGAGTGTACCACCAAATAGGTTTTTTTAAGAGCTAGAGCACTCTATTTAATGATATTTGTATGGTACTTCTTACATCAGTTATTCTTAAATAACTACACTTATCACTGAAACCCAATCTTCTTAAATAACAATCCCCACATTTCTTATTAGTCCGCTACTGCCTCGAAAACATCACATCTAGTTTTTTCAAAATACCACATATGAAGCAACTCAAAAGAATCAACATGCATGTGACGTTAGGCACTTCAGCGTAAGGTACATGCTTCCGTCGCCAGGGCTCGGATATATTGCTCGGTACTGGAGTTTACAGTTTTTCAGTCCCCCCCAAAATGCAACATATCGCCCAACCACATTTAACGTATCAAAGACGCCTAGGATTTTAACAAATATATAAAACGTTTTAAGATAAGCATAATAATTTGTTTACGTAAGCGGTTAGTACAGTACTTTCGATGGGACCTTATGGCGTCGTGACCCCTAGAAACCTCCTCCCCTTCATCTCCCCATCCGTGGCAAAGTCTGGAATGAAACAACGTATTCCCGAGCGAAGAGTGAGAGCCGTATGCCCAACATGGCTCACGAAAGTGATGAAAAGGGGAAAAGCAAATAGTAATCGTAGGAGTAATTGTTGCTGCTCTTGCACTGGGTAAAGTCTGGATGTTAAATTCAGACAACAGTAAAAGTACTGCCGCATAAATTTATATTCATTCTGTTAGATCTAGGGTTGTTAGTTGCAACAGTACGCGAACAACGTGCTTAATGAAAAATTACAGCCGCAGTTATCGTTTCGTGCTTAAGGTGGACTGGCCAAGACAAAGATTTACTGACAAGCGCTGTAGCATGTGCTTCACCTCGGAATTGCAGCCTGCCAAATTCCTTCCAGGTACGTCATAGACTGAAAAATTAACTTGTCAGCAGACAAAATAAGCTGACTGAAATCGAACAAGAAACTGTTTAGCAAGCTTTACTGTTATTAGCTACGCACGGCAAGCTGACAATGTCACACTGGTGAAGTAACAGGCTGATGAATTTCCACTTACCAGGAACGTGACGTACGGAAAACCAATGGGTAACTGTGCCTCGATCCTCTGTTTCCAGGAACTGCAGGTCTGCTAGCTACATCGCCTCGGATTGCCAGCTGGCAGTCTTCTGCTTACAAAAGGATAGCTGCGCTGTGTCTGAATGAAGGATGCTGGATTCTGGCCAGTTTCCACATCCGAAGCCAACAGCTGTGCTACTGGCAGATGAATGGTTCGACTACAACGAACTGGGGTATAATTAGCATGCTTGCGAGCTTTCTCATTCGTCTAAAGCAGACAGACGTCTGTAGAGCGTGGTACACAATCTCGGTTAAAGTCAACGATGTTTGAGGTGTCTCATAAAACCTAAAAGCTAACAATTGGCTTATTAACAGTGTCAAAGGAATTAAAAACACGTGGCCTCTAATGTTTTGTATTCCTGAATGATAATACAAAAGTTATAGCCATTGTATCAAAGAATTGATAACAATGTGTTAGCAAGCGATAACAGGAAGTCTACGGGGGGTGGAGGAAATAATACGAACACCATGCAGTATAGTAAATCTTACACGTTGTCTTCGTTGTGTTATGGCTTCTTTTTTCCACAGATGCTGATATACAAGTTGTGTAAGTTAAATGTAGTCTTTTGTAACTATAATGAAAGTCTTATTCAGAACAAACGCGTTTCGCTTTATTCTAAAGCAACTTCAGTAGTCACTCTAACCATCTGGTCTTTTTCTCTTACAATTTTGTTTGGTAGGATCATGAAGAGTTCGCATGTTTCACTTACCACTACAAACAGTGTTAATTCTGAAATTACAATTAAATTAATACAATGAAATGAATACCCTTAGCTGCATAGAGGCGTTGATATGACTCAATGGGGACATTTGAAAATGTGTGCCCCAATCGGGACTCGAACAAGGGATCCGCTGCTTACATGGTTCAAATGGCTCTGAGCACTATGGGACTCAACTGCTGAGGTCATTAGTCCCCTAGAACTTAGAACTAGTTAAACCTACCTAACCTAAGGACATCACAAACATCCATGCCCGAGGCAGGATTCGAACCTGCGACCGTAGCGGTCTTGCGGTTCCAGACTGCAGCACCTTTAACGGCACGGCTACTCCGGCCGGCCTGCTTACATGGCAGACGTTCTAGCCATCTCAGCCACCGAGAACACAGAGGATAGTGCGACTCCAGTAACTTATCTCTGGTACGCCCCCCTTGAGACCCACATTCCCAACTTATTGTCCTGCACTATATTCGTAGTGCCCCTGTCCATAACACTCATTACTCGCGGCTCTGCCGATTCCCGTATGAGGTCGGGGAATGTGTGTGCATCCGCATAGAAGATGGTCAAATGGCAGGTGAGCCTTAACTATATACACTCCTGGAAATTGAAATAAGAACACCGTGAATTCATTGTCCCAGGAAGGGGAAACTTTATTGACACATTCCTGGGGTCAGATACATCACATGATCACACTGACAGAACCACAGGCACATAGACACAGGCAACAGAGCATGCACAATGTCGGCACTAGTACAGTGTATATCCACCTTTCGCAGCAATGCAGGCTGCTATTCTCCCATGGAGACGATCGTACAGATGCTGGATGTAGTCCTGTGGAACGGCTTGCCATGCCATTTCCACCTGGCGCCTCAGATGGACCAGCGTTCGTGCTGGACGTGCAGACCGCGTGAGACGACGCTTCATCCAGTCCCAAACATGCTCAATGGGGGACAGATCCGGAGATCTTGCTGGCCAGGGTAGTTGACTTACACCTTCTAGTGCACATTGGGTGGCACGGGATACATGCGGATGTGCATTGTCCTGTTGGAACAGCAAGTTCCCTTGCCGGTCTAGGAATGGTAGAACGATGGGTTCGATGACGGTTTGGATGTACCGTGCACTATTCAGTGTCCCCTCGACGATCACCAGTGGTGTACGGCCAGTGTAGGAGATCGCTCCCCACACCATGATGCCGGATGTTGGCCCTGTGTGCCTCGGTCATATGCAGTCCTGATTGTGGCGCTCACCTGCACGGCGCCAAACACGCATACGACCATCATTGGCACCAAGGCAGAAGCGACTCTCATCGCTGAAGACGACACGTCTCCATTCGTCCCTCCATTCACGCCTGTCGCGACACCACTGGAGGCGGGCTGCACGATGTTGGGGCGTGAGCGGAAGACGGCCTAACGGTGTGCGGGACCGTAGCCCAGCTTCATGGAGACGGTTGCGAATGGCCCTCGCCGATACCCCAGGAGCAACAGTGTCCCTAATTTGCTGGGAAGTGGCGGTGCGGTCCCCTACGGCACTGCGTAGGATCCTACGGTCTTGGCGTGCACCCGTGCGACGCTGCGGTCCGGTCCCAGGTCGACGGGCACGTGCACCTTCCGCCGACCACTGGCGACAACATCGATGTACTGTGGAGACCTCACGCCCCACGTGTTGAGCAATTCGGCGGTACGTCCACCCGGCCTCCCGCATGCCCACTATACGCCCTCGCTCAAAGTCCGTCAACTGCACATACGGTTCACGTCCACGCTGTCGCGGCATGCTACCAGTGTTAAAGACTGCGATGGAGCTCCGTATGCCACGGCAAACTGGCTGACACTGACGGCGGCGGTGCACAAATGCTGCGCAGCTAGCGCCATTCGACGGCCAACACCGCGGTTCCTGGTGTGTCCGCTGTGCCGTGCGTGTGATCATTGCTTGTACAGCCCTCTCGCAGTGTCCGGAGCAAGTATGGTGGGTCTGACACACCGGTGTCAATGTGTTCTTTTTTCCATTTCCAGGAGTGTATATGAAGATGGTATCTGTTCTTTCGGACAGACGTAAGTCCCTGCAGTCGCACTATCCTCTGTGTCCTCGGTGGTTCAGATGGGTGCCGGCACGGTAGCTCATCGTGTTCGGTCAGAGAGCCGGTTGGCCTCTGTAATAAAAAAAAAACTGAGTGGAAGGATCAACAAACGAACTTGAAGCGATGTCATGTGACGTCCGCAACGACCAAACACAATGATCAACAACGAACAAAATGAGGAAAAAAAAAAGGATAGATAGAGAGTCCGCCATGTAAGCAGGAGATCCCAGGTTCAGCTCCCAGTCGGGGCACACATTTTCAACTGTTCCTGTTGACGTATATCAACGCCTGTATGCAGCTAAGGGTCAGTTTTCTATTTTTTACATCATTTTTCCTGTTTTCCACGTGTATGTATTAGATTTTAGCGCACCACACTTCCACTGCGCTAAATGTATTCACGTTTCTGTGTTGTGAAGAACCACTGTCGTCTCGCCATTTTGTGTGATTTGTTTTGCTATTGCGGGATGCGTTTGACTTTTGTTTGTTTTGGTAGCGGTATATGTGTGTGTGTGTTTATATTATCCGACTTGTGTGTGTGTGTGGGGGGGGGGGGGGTGAAGGCAGCTAACATGTTCTATCTTCTACATGTGTAAATTGCTGCTTTAATATGGTACATTATGGAGGATCTAGGGTGGGGATATTGCCTAGTTTGTGATACTATATTGTGCTGTCTAGGGCCTTGTTCTTTCTCTACAATATGCTGAAAAGATGGAAAATGCATAGTGCAAGAAGATGTGTAGCTCTACATCAGCGTCACCCACGTCTGTTAGGGCTTGCTCAAATTATTGACACCATTTCGCTACTACTGGACGCCACGTTGCACATGGCCCGTATAGAGTGGCCTGTAGATCCACAGACGGCAGGGCACATGTGGGGAGAACGGTAGTGGTGGGGGCTGTGGACAGGCGCTGTAGGGGAAATGCCGCCCGCTGGAAGGGAAGTGCCATTCTGCACTGAAGCCTAGACTACATTTTTTGTAGATATTAGGCGGAGCCGCTCCACGTCCACACTTGCATGGTGACCATTCAAAAAGATCTGTTACCTCTGTTTTGGTTAATATCTAAAAAGAATTCCGCCGAAAATGCAGTGATTTATTTTCACTTAGCTTGTTGACCATTTGTAACTTTCAGAGAAGTGTCACGAGTGGCGAGTTTTGAGTAAAGCCTACCCATTTCTCTAAATTTGCTTCTTTTGCCAAAACACAGCGGAGTATACATGCTCTCACATTACTAACATGTTATGCAAACGCAATTTCTAGAAAAGTCTGAAACAGCGGTTTATTAAGTGAGGAACTGAGGAAAAGTAAGGTCAGTATCTTATGAAAAAGCACATCCTTGGTACAAAATAAACCAGTAATGTCTTAACTTTCGTTGTTCCAAAACCCATAACATTTCTCGTTTCGCCAGGTATCGATCACCCTTAAATATTACATTCTTTGATGGAAAAAGTCTGTAGTTAGTGGAGTAATACAGTAGATAATGATTTTTTGCATAATAACCATATGGCAAAATACTCTCCTCTTTATGTGCTATCATTTGCAAAAATCTCATTCAATATCCCAAACTATTTAAGAAATATGAGGAACGTCGCGGATCTTTCACTCTGGCTTCGCGTGATCGCAAATGAGTGCACTGCATCTGATCAGTTTTTTCGAGGTTGATGACAGATGTGGACCTACACCCAAGTCGAAAGAAAAATTCAGTATGTTAGCTAAATTTCCTACACAGCAAAATATTACACAACACGCAACAAACGCAAAATCATAGCGACACCCATTTTTCATTGCAAACTTTTTCGAATTTCGATCAGTGTCTTACTTCCATGTAAATATCACAATAACTCCGAACATTAACGAAATGTTGGTCACATCATAATGAACCTGACATATTAATATACAAGTAACGCAAAAATGAAATATTTTTACAGAATAATTTCTATAAAATCGTTTGAAAAACACTGCAGGGCGTGCACGTTGGTTCTGTCATCCCCGACCGACCGAAAGGTGGCAGACAGTGTCGGCCTCCCCTACTGAACAAACGAATGAACTTCCCCACCACTTTGGACGACAACTGATCACTGCGCATTGGCTACCATATCCTGCGCAGACTCTACCCCAAGAATTTCACTGCCAATCTGTGTGCGACTATGGCGTTTTGCCTCAAGGATCATATAGTCCCCTTTACTTCACTTTTGGAGTAATTTCCAGATGAAGCGTCATTTTAATCACACACTGTGATGCACCTATTACCTGCGGCAGAACTATGTCTGCAGGAATCCTGGAACATGTATTCTCTTCTGAGAATGCTGCACAACGAAGGAAAAAGCAGTGGACTGCAGAACATCTAACCAAGATGCAAAACCACTGCAGGCAAAGTGTGCAGCAATTTCATGAAGATACAGTTTCTATAATTTTTATTTAATTATCTTGATCACACAGCTTTTTGAGAAGAATTACCGGTTTTGGCTATGCAGTAACCATCTTCAGATTCCACAATAGAAATACATTAGGAGATTAAAACCAAATGACATAAGTTAAAATAAGAAACGATATACCTCTCATTCCGCTGCACTGGGACAAGCCATAACGTGTAAAAATAACGAGTCAAAACTGCCATCCGTGCATCAACCGGTTATACAGGGCGGAGAAAAGTTGTGTCGCGAAATTTTAACCCTGGATAGCTGATGCCAGTAGGAACCAAAAATACTAATGTGGTGTAGGTCGACAACGCACCATTTTTAAACTACGGAAACTTGCCGCCACGCGCTTCGATTGGCCGTGGGATTGCCCTGTTGCCGTTCGTCGGTTGATGGGCAGCGCTATGGTTGTCGATTCACGCATACAAACGTCCCTCGCCCCGTCACTGCCCCAACGTGATACGCACACGTGTCGAATGGGTCTTGTTGTTTGTCTCCACCTCACGTCTTAGGCATTCGTACGCAAGCTTCATTTCGGAGCACAAACACGTCACCTGCGATTTAGTCATGCAGTAAGCATGGCGGCACAGTATTCGTTTGAAGAACAACGAGATACGGTTTTTGTTTATGGACTATCCGACGGTAATGCACATAAAGCTCGATGGTTGCATGAGGAACGGTATGCAGCAAGACATCGCCCATACCTGCAAAACTTTACAGAAATTCAAATGGTTCAAATGGCTCTGAGTACTATGGGACTTAACATCTATGGTCATCAGTCCCCTAGAACTTAGAACTACTTAAACCTAACTAACCTAAGGACATCACACAACACCCAGTCATCACGAGGCAGAGAAAATCCCTGACCCCGCCGGGAATCGAACCCGGGTACAGCAAGTCGCCAGCGACCTGGTGAAACAGGCTCGATAGCGGGATATCATGGTGATGCTGGAAGACCTGGAACATGATGGGATTGCATTTGAAGAGACTGTTCTCAAGTGCTTCAAGGAAGCACGTACGACAAGTACTAGAGCAGTTTTATATGACATGGGGGTCACTCATCAGTTAGTCTGGGAGGTTTTGAGGGATGACGGCCAGCATTCATTTAGTTTCCACCCTGTCCAAGATCTAAATCTTGTGGCGGACTATGAACACAGCCGGCCGGAGTGGCCGTGCGGTTCTAGGCGCTACAGTCTGGAACCGAGCGACCGCTACGGTCGCAGGTTCGAATCCTGCCTCGGGCATGGCTGTGTGTGATGTCCTTAGGTTAGTTAGGTTTAAGTAGTTCTACGTTCTAGGCGACTGATGACCTCAGAAGTTAAGTCGCATAGTGCTAGAACCATTTGAACCATTTTTTATGAACACAGGCTAGGGTTTTGACGGTGGTTTCTGCGACGTGTTGCACAAGATCCGGACTTTCAAGCCACTGTGTTGTTTACTGACGAGTGCATCTTCCATCAGGATGGCCTTTACAGCACTCGAAACATTCATTACTGGGCAAGGGGAAATGCTCGCGTCACGTACGATCACAGACACCAGGAACGATTTTCGCTCGACATTTGGGCAGGCATTGTGGGCGACCATCTGATTGGGCTGGTCCGTCTACCTCCTCGACTTACAGGGGCAAATTACCTTCACTTTCTGCAAGAAACTCTACCTGGCCTGCTGGAAGATGTTCCTCTGGACATACAACTATGCATGTGGTTGCAGCATGATGGGGCGCCAGCACATAACTGTCATGCTGTGTGCGGGTATTTAAATGAACTCTTTGATGGCTGGGTAATTGGCAGAGGTGCTCCTAGGACATGGCCTCCGCAATCACCAGACCTCACGCCACCAGACTTTTTCCTGTGGGGATTCTTCAAGGTTCTAGTTCACCCACCCGGACGCGAACCAGCTACAAATGAAGAACAATTAATGGATCGCATTCAACATCCCGCCAACCATACCAGGGTAATGCCAGGAATCTTTGAAAGAGTTTGGCAATACACCGTTCGACGTCACCAAACTTGTGTCGCGTCAGATGGTCGCCAGTTCGAGCACCTGCTTTAAGTAAACAATGTCCTAGGTACAAAGAAGGGCCTTTTCAGGGCCGACACAATTTGTAAAAGACTTTCTGTACGCGAACTGACAGCTGTTGACAGATTTGTTCCCAGTAGGTCTTATCATGAAACTACACTGCATCTGTCGGCACACTCAGTCCCCCGAAGTGGAAGGCTGCCGCGCTACCACCGAGTGTGCGGGCCACCTTGGACACATCGCGATCCCCGGCAGGCAAACTATTCACAGTCATGCGTTGTCTAGAGCATCTGGCAACAGGGCAATCCCGCAGCCAATCAGAGCGTGTGGCGCCAAGTTTCCGTAGTTCAAAAATGGTGCATTCTCGACCTTCACAACATTAGTAATTTTGGTTCCTACTGGCAACAGCTATCCAGGGTTAAAATTCATAACGTACTGGTAATTATATATGTGATCAAAAGGAAATTCATTTAAAGTACAATATTACAGTGCCTGTGTTGTTCAGAATGTCCGAAGGAACATGCATGGCGGCGGCTACAGCCGTTATGAAATACATCCATCAGCTGCATAATGGAATGACGACAATGAAAAGTTGTGCCGGACAAGGATATGAACTAAGATTTTTCGCTTATCGGAAGTGGTCGCCTTACCATTTCTTTATTTAATTTTTGAGCCCTGAGTTTTTCTTTCACCTTCATTGTAATTGTTATATCTGGGCGAACGTCACACCTGCTCAGGGTGATCGTTAACTGTTTCACTTAGGTTCTTTTTATTTGTTACAGAGGGCAGCCAGCTTTCTGACTGTGCTTGCTTCCATTACGCTATTTGAGCATGGCTCACAGCCAAACACAAACTTCCTTATACCGTCAACCATGAGTCTGTACTCCCGTACAGAGGAGATATTTTAGTTGAAAGCCACTTACTTGCCCGATGTAGGCGGATAAATATGATACTGCAGTGCCTGTGTTATTCAGAAGTACGTTGCAAAGTTCCTTGAGACAAGCATGCATGTTCGAAGGAACAGACAATGCAACAACTACAGCTGTTATTTTCACTGTCATCATTCCATTATGCAGCAGATGGTCGTCCATATTCGCAAATGCGAATATCAAGTAATTCATTTAAAAGTAGAATTCTTTAAAATATTCTCAGCTGAATGTAAGAAACCAAGATAATTTTAAAATGTTTATCCGTATGAAAAATGTATTCTTCTTCCGATGGTTTAAACTGGTCAGAATTTAACAAAATGTTCAAAAATAAAAAATTGACCACAGAAATAATTCTAAAATTCGACATATCGACTGAATGCCAGGGGAAGGTGTCTCAAGAAATTAAAAATTATTTTCGCAAATCCTATGTCGAATTAGGCTTCCAAACTAACAATACTCTGCAAATGGTTCAAATGGCTCTGAGCACTATGGGACTTAACATCTGAGCTCATCAGTCCCCTAGACTTAGAATGATGTGTGTGCATGGATGAGTGTGATGTCCTTAGGTTAGTTAGGTTTAAGTAGTTCTAAGTTCAACGGGTCTGATGACCTCAGAGGTTCAGTCCCACAGAGCTCAGAGCCATTTGAACCATTTTGAACGAGAATGCTCAGTGTGGTGCAAACATGTGAAGCAAGCAGGCAACCACGCCAGAAAGACCCACTTGTGCTTCCTACAGTCAAGTGAGCGTGTTTGAAAATGGTCAAATTGTGGCCTTGCGAGTGGCGGGCTGGTCCTTTCTCAGAACTTCCATAAAAGACGGACGTTCCGTGTCAGTTGTGCAACGATGCTGGTAGCAGTGGTCATGTGGACATTCTCCTGCCCACACCCGAGGTTCTGGATGTCCATGTAGCACAGATGCCCGCCAGCATCGTCGTATTGTAAGGGCAGCAGTGGCAAGTCGTACAGCAGAGATAAGAGGGCTTATCTACATCTACATCTACGTTTATACTCCTCAAGCCACCCAACGGGGTTTGGCGGAGGGCACTTTGCGTGCCACTGTCATTACCTCCCTTTCCTGTTCCAGTCGCGTATGGTTTGCGGGAAGAACGACTGCCGGAAAGCCTACGTGCGCGCTCGAATCTCCCTAATTTTACATTCTTGATCTCCTCGGGAGGTATAAGTAGGGGGAAGAAATATATTCGATACCTCATGCAGAAACGCACCCTCTCGAAACCTGGACAGCAAGCTACACCGCGATACAGAGCGCCTCTCTTGCAGAGTCTGCCACTTGAGTTTGCTAAACATCTCCGTAACGCTATCACGCTTACCAAATAACCCTGTGACGAAACGCACCGCTTTTCTTTCGATCTTCTCTATCTCCTCAGTCAACCCGACCTGGTACGGATCCCACACTGGTGAGCAATACTCAAATATAGGTCGAACGAGTGTTTTGTAAACCACCTCCTTTGTTGATGGACTGCATTTTCTAAGGACTCTCCCAATGAATCTCAAACTGGCACCCGCCTTACCCACAATTAATTTTGTATGATCATTCCACATCAAATCGTTCCGTACGCATACTCCCAGATATTTTACAGAAGTAACTGCTACCAGTGTTTGTTCCGCTATCATATAATCATACAATAAAGGATCCTTCTTTCTATGTATTCGCGATACATTACATTTGTCTATGTTAAGGGTCAGTTGCCACTCCCTGCACCAAGTGCCTATCTGCTGCAGATCTTCCTGCATTTCGCTGCAATTTTCTAATGCTGCAACTTCTTTGCATACTACAGCATCATCCAGGTAAAGCCGCATGGAACTTCCGACACTATCTACTAGGTCATTTATGTATAGTGTGAAAAGCAATGGTCCCGTAACACTCTCCTGTGGCACGCCAGAGGTTACTTTAACATTTGTAGGCGTCTCTCCATTGAGAACAACATGCTGTGTTCTGTTTGCTAAAAACTCTTCAATCCAGCCACACAGCTGGTCTGATATTCCGTAGGCTCTTACTTTGTTTATCAGGCGACAGTGCGGAACTGAGCCTAGATGTGTCAACACGAACTGTTGCGAGCCGCTTATTAACAGTGGGACTACCGGTACGCATATCTCTAGGCTGTCTTCCACTCACGCTACAGCATTGGCGCGCACGGCTTGGCTGGTGCCGTCAGAGGATCACTCAGAAGACGAAATGGAGCGCCGTGGTGTTGAGAGATCAAAGCAGATTATGTCTGCATGCAAGTGATTGTCGTTTGCTCGTATGACGTAGACCTGGTGAGCGCTGTCTCCGGGAGTGCATTCGTCCAACACACACTGGCCCCACCCAGGCCTTATGGTCTGGGATGTGATCAGATACAACTTTTGTGTTTCAGGAAGGGATGCTAACCAGCACTTGGTACATGCACAATGTTGATAGACACATTCTTTTGCTGTTCTTGCAACAGGAAGGTTGCGTGTTATCCAACAGGATAATGGTCACCCACACGCTGCCCACAAAACTCAAAAGTGCTCAGCAAATTCTCGGGCCAGGACAGTCTCCAGACATGTTTCTGATAGAGCACATATAGGATATGATAGGACGATAAATGACTCGTTAGCCGACAGCTCTTACAGAACTAATGAATAGGTCGAACAGGCGTGGCATAACATATCTCGGGACAATATTCGCCATCTGTAGAATCGAGCGGATAGCACAGTCAGCGCCTGCATTGCCGGCCGTGGAGGCTACACCACGTACTAATATTTGTGTTTCAGTATAGGTCGATGACCGGTACCTCAGAACCGTTTGTGCTATTGATCTGTAAATGTAATTATTTCGTGTATTCGATATGCACTGTGGCAACAATAAATCTTGAGTGAACTGGTAATCTCTAAAACAATGTACTATTTTTTCCAGCAGTGTATATTGGATCGACGGGACATACGTTTGAAACAAGATTTAAAGAACACACACTTACGCTATGTGATCAAAAGTGTCCGGACACCTGGCTGAAAATGACTTAAAAGCTCGTGGCACCCTCCATCGGTAATGCTGGAATTCAGTATGGTGTTGGCTCACCCTTAGCCTTGATGACAGCTTCCACTCTCGTGGGCATACGTTCATTCAGGTGCTGGCAAGTTTCTTGGGGAATGACAGTCCATTCTTCACGGAGCGCTGCATTGAGGAGTGGAATCGATGTCGGTCGGTGAGGCCTGGCACGATGTCGGCGTTCCAAAACTCCAAAAGATGTTCTGTAGGATGTAAGAATTACTGACAGCAGACTACATGATTACATGCACTATGTGATTAATAATATCAGGCCACCTGGCTGAAAATGACTTACTAGCTCATGGTGTCCTCCACTGGTAATGTTGGAGTTCAATATGGTGTTGCTCCACCCTTAGCCTTGATGACAGCTTCCACTCTCCCAGGCAAACGTTGTTAGGTGCTGGAAGATTTCTTGGGGAATGGCAGCCCATTCTTCATGGAGTGCAACGCTGAGAAGAGGTATCGATGTCGTTCGGTGAGGCCTGACATGAAGTCGGAGTTCAAAAAAAAAAAAAAAATACCAAAGGTGTTCTGTAGGATTCAGGTCAGGACTCTGTGCAGGCCAGTCCATTACAGGGATGTTATTGTCGTGTAACCACTCCGCTACAGGCCGTGCATTATGAACAGGTGTTCGATCGTGTTGAAAGATGCAATCGCCATCCCCGAATTGCTCTTCAACAGTGGGAAACAAGAAGGTGCTTAAAACATGAATGCAGGCTTGTGCTGTGATAGTGCACGCAAATAAACAAGGGGTGAAAGCCCCCTCCATGAAAAACACGAAAAAAACCATAACACCACCGCCTCTGAATTTTACTGTTGGCACTACACACGCTGGCAGATGACGTTCACCGGGCATTCGCCATACCCATACCATGCCAACAAAACGCCACATTGTGTGCCGTGATTCGTCACTCCACACGACGTTTTTCCACTGCTCAATCGTCCAATGTTTACGCTGCTTACACCAAGCGAGGCATCATTTGGCATTTACCGGCGTGATGTGTGGCTTATGAGCAGCCGCTCGACCATAAAATCCAAGGTTTCTCACCTCCTGCCTAACTGTCGTAGTACTTGCAGTGGATCCTGATGCAGTCTGGAATTCCTGTATGATAGTCTGGATAGATGTCTGCCTATTACACATTACGACCCTCTTCTACTGTCGGCGGTCTCTGTTAGTCAACAGAGGAGGTCGCCCTGTACGCTTTTGTGCTGTACGTGTCACATCAAAAAATGGTTCAAATGGCTCTGAGCACTATGGGACTTAACATCTGAGGTCATCAGTCCAATAGAACTTATAACTACTTAAACCTAACTAACCTAAGGACATCACACACATCCATGCCGGAGGCAGGATTCGAACCTGCGACCGTAGCGGTCGCGCAGTTCCAGACTGAAACGTCTAGAACCGCTCGGCTACTTCGGCCGGCGCACTATCAAATCGAAAACAGTGAACCTAGGGATGTTTATTAGTGTGGAAATCCCGCGTACAGACGTATGACACAAGTGACACCAATCACCTGGCCACGTTCGAAGTCCGTGAGTTCCGCGGAGCGCCCCATTCCGCTCTCTCACGATGTCTAATGACTTCTGAGGTCGCTGATATGGGGTACCTGGCAGTAGGTGGCAGCATAATGCATCTAATATGAAAAACGTATGTTTTGGGGGTGTCTGGATACTTTTTATCACATAGTGTATCTGCAATAAAACAACTCTTGCTGATTATCTTAAAAAATCAAAAACATTGAATAACGGACACAGCAAATAATTTGAAAGATTTTGCACACCTCTCCCAAAAGTTTTTTCTGGCAGTGTATATTGGATCTACAGGACATACCTTCGAGACAAGATTTAAAGAACACACTTACCTGCAATAAAACAGTTTTTGCTGATTGTTTTAAAAAATCAAAAACGCTGAATAATCGACACGGCAAATAATTTGAAAGATTTTGCACCCAGCTCCCATAAGTAAATATCTCAACACTTTGGAGGGACCTGAAATTTTCGGTGGTAAGACACAGCATCCTGATCGAGTTCTTGATGAACAAATAGTCTTCAACTAAGACTTTTATTTCGAAATCTTTGAGGAACATAGTTCCTGACATTTGAGTTCCTGGTGTGAAGTGTTATTGTGCACCACCGAAGGTTCATAGAAATCAACAGCGCCGCAGTCATGTACAAAGATTTGTGGACGCACGGCACGTAGGGCTTGTTCCACAATGGTCTTAATATGGGACATTTCTGAAGTTCGTAACTAAATGATAGTGACGTAAGGTGAGAGCAGGACGTCTGATTCTTTAGTTGAATAGTTTCCACAACGAAACTCTTGTCTCAAAATCTGGCAGAATCCAAAGAGTTTCTGGTCGTATGTAAGGTACGCCAGCAGGAAGACACAGTTGTGAATTGTAGTGTAATCATGTACAGGGCTATTACAAATGATTGAAGCGATTTCATAAATTCACTGTAGCTCCATTCATTGACATATGGTCACGACACACTACAGATACGTAGAAAAACTCATAAAGTTTTGTTCGGCTGAAGCCGCACTTCAGGTTTCTGCCGCCAGAGCGCTCGAGAGCGCAGTGAGACAAAATGGCGACAGGAGCCGAGAAAGCGTATGTCGTGCTTGAAATGCACTCACATCAGTCAGTCATAACAGTGCAACGACACTTCAGGACGAAGTTCAACAAAGATCCACCAACTGCTAACTCCATTCGGCGATGGTATGCGCAGTTTAAAGCTTCTGGATGCCTCTGTAAGGGGAAATCAACGGGTCGGCCTGCAGTGAGCGATGAAACGGTTGAATGTGTGCGGGCAAGTTTCACGCGTAGCCGCGGAAGTCGACGAATAAAGCAAGCAGGGAGCTATACGTACCACAGCCGACGGTTTGGAAAATCTTACGGAAAAGGCTAAAGCAGAAGCATTTCTTAAACAGGAGATTGGAAAACCCATGGATCGGCCGTGGTGGAGATCATGATCAACAATTCATGTCATGGCCTCCACGCTCTCCCGACTTAACCCCATGCGATTTCTTTCTGTGGGGTTATGTGAAAGATTCAGTGTTTAAACCTCCTCTACCCAGAAACGTGCCAGAACTGCGAGCTCGCATCAACGATGCTTTCGAACTCATTGATGGAGACATGCTGCGCCGAGTGTGGGAGGAACTTGATTATCGGCTTGATGTCTGCCGAATCACTAAAGGGGCACATATCGAACATTTGTGAATGCCTAAAAAAACTTTTTGAGTTTTTGTATGTGTGTGCAAAGCATTGTGAAAATATCTCAAATAATAAAGTTATTGTAGAGCTGTGAAATCGCTTCAATCATTTGTAATAACCCTGTAGATGTAGATATTAAAACAAGGAAACAGAGCTGACGCCTGCTAGGAGCGTAGTACTGCAGTGCCAGGAATGCACGGAGTTATAAATGTGTCACGCCTCGGGTTTGCATAACAGCCGGCAGCCGCGTTGTGTGACTTCCTCTTCTCATCAGGCATGCTGACGTCACGGTAGCCGGACGCTGAACTCATTTACTAAATGACAACGCCCCCTCCCCCCCCCCCCCCTCCCCCGCCCCAGTGAAGGTTGCTGTCGACAACGTCTGACCAGACACGGGGAGGATTACTACATATTAATTATAACTGGTTTTTCCGTCATAAACGCGTATTTTTCACCACAAAGGTTTCGATTTTATTTGTGAAGCACCTTCAGTAGTCCTTCTGGAAATATGCAGAGCCTGCTTTGCCGTCCGTGGTGATCACACATCCTGTTCAGAACCTTGTTCCTCCAGGGGAACCATCATGAATCGTCGTGGCTCCAGTATGATTATTGCCTCTAAATGAAAGTGTCATTTCTGTTAGTCTCATTCCGTATTTCTTTGAGTTACTGTACTATATTGTAGCAGTTCTTTCTATGGATGGTCGAAGTTACATTGAGCTATGTTACTCTGCAGCGACACATCATGCGAACGTTGCTTTCCCTCGTAAGTTTTGTACACCAGTGTACATCTACATCCACAATCTGCAAACA
This sequence comes from Schistocerca americana, assembly GCF_021461395.2. NCBI lineage: Eukaryota > Metazoa > Arthropoda > Insecta > Orthoptera > Acrididae > Schistocerca > Schistocerca americana. The sequence goes on along the minus strand of NC_060119.1, from coordinate 144,092,120 downwards.
TTTGTGAAGAGCATGGCAGAGGGTATGTTCCTATGTGCCAGTTATTAGGGCTTTTCACGTTCCACTCATGTGTGGAGCGCGGATAGAATTCTTATTTAATTGTTTCCATGCGTGCTGTAATAATCGAGTCTTGTGCTCACGATGCCTGTGAGGGCGATATATAGATGATCTTAGCATACACTTGGCCAGCGCCCTGCCTCAGTTATTACACCGGTTCCCATCAGTACACAGAATTTAAATACTGTTTGCCGATGATGCTGTAGTCTGCAGGAAAGTAGTATCACACGAAAGTTCTGAATAAATCAATGAGGATTTGCAGAAAATAAATGCGTGGTGTAATGACTGGCAGTTATCTCTCAATATTAGTTAGTGTAACCTACTGCGTATAACAACGCGAAAATCCCTATTAATGAAGGAGTACAAAATAAATGATCAGTCTTCGGAAGCGGTAACATCAGTCAAGTATCTGGGTGTGACTATTCGAAATGATCTCAAATGGAATGATCAGATTACACAAGTAACGGGTAAGGCGAACTCTGGATTGCGGTTTATTGGTAGAATCCTGAAGCGACGCAGTCCTTCAACAAAGGAAATAGCTTACAATACGTTAGTTCGTCCAGTCTTAGAGTATTGTTAGTCTGTATGGGATCCTTACCAGTTGGGTCTGATTCAAGAATTTGCGAAGGTCCAAAGAAGAGCGGCGAGATTCGTGATTGGTACATTTAGCCATCGCGAGAGCGTTACAAATCTCATAGAAAGTTTGAAGTGGGACACACTTGCAAATAGACGACGCGCTAAACAGAAGGGGCTGCTCACTAAATTCCGAAATCCAATGTTCACCGAGAATGTAGAGCATATATTATTGCCACCAACTTTCAAATCGCGTAATGATCATCATTCAAAGATAATGGAAATAAGAGCTCGTACTGAGGCGTTCAGACAGTTGTTTTTCCCTCGCGCGATCCGTGAGTGGAACAGAGGGGGCGAAATATGACTTTGGCCCGAATTGTGCCCTCCGCCACACACCTCTTGGTGGCTAGCGGAGTATATATCTAGATATGTAGATGTCGAGCTTGGTGAGCACTTGGATGGGTGACCGTCCGGGTCTGACGGGCGCTGTTTGCAAGCGGGCTGCACTCAGCTCTTGTGAGGTCAGCTGAGGAGTTTCGTGATTGACAAGGAACACCTTCAGTGTGAGGTCACGAGTTCAATCTTTAGTATTGTGTTAACACATTACAGGAAAAATATTAGCCGCTAATGACTCACCCTGTGCACCAGGAGGGCGACAGAAAAAAAGTGTGTGGGAGGTGCAGAGATGGGATGTATGTATCACACTTCAAAAAATGAACGTCGTCTACATTCAAGAAATGTTCAAAAGAAATCATTAACTTGCTCCACGTCGTGTGACGAGGGCCTCCCGTCGGGTAGACCTTTCGTCGGGTGCAAGTCTTTCTATTTGACGCCACTTCGGCGACTTGCGCGTCGATGGGGATGAAATGATGATGATTGGGACAGCACAACACCCAGGCCCTGAGCGGAGAATATCTCCTACCCAGCCGGGAATTGAACCCGGGCTCTTAGGATTGACATTCTGTCGCGCTGACCACTTTTTTTAAATGTACCATCTACACTCCTGGAAATGGAAAAAAGAACACATTGACACCGGTGTGTCAGACCCACCATACTTGCTCCGGACACTGCGAGAGGGCTGTACAAGCAATGATCACACGCACGGCACAGCGGACACACCAGGAACCGCGGTGTTGGCCGTCGAATGGCGCTAGCTGCGCAGCATTTGTGCACCGCCGCCGTCAGTGTCAGCCAGTTTGCCGTGGCATACGGAGCTCCATCGCAGTCTTTAACACTGGTAGCATGCCGCGACAGCGTGGACGTGAACCGTATGTGCAGTTGACGGACTTTGAGCGAGGGCGTATAGTGGGCATGCGGGAGGCCGGGTGGACGTACCGCCGAATTGCTCAACACGTGGGGCGTGAGGTCTCCACAGTACATCGATGTTGTCGCCAGTGGTCGGCGGAAGGTGCACGTGCCCGTCGACCTGGGACCGGACCGCAGCGTCGCACGGGTGCACGCCAAGACCGTAGGATCCTACGCAGTGCCGTGGGGGACCGCACCGCCACTTCCCAGCAAATTAGGGACTCTGTTGCTCCTGGGGTATCGGCGAGGACCATTCGCAACCGTCTCCATGAAGCTGGGCTACGGTCCCGCACACCGTTAGGCCGTCTTCCGCTCACGCCCCAACATCGTGCAGCCCGCCTCCAGTGGTGTCGCGACAGGCGTGAATGGAGGGACGAATGGAGACGTGTCGTCTTCAGCGATGAGAGTCGCTTCTGCCTTGGTGCCAATGATGGTCGTATGCGTGTTTGGCGCCGTGCAGGTGAGCGCCACAATCAGGACTGCATACGACCGAGGCACACAGGGCCAACATCCGGCATCATGATGTGGGGAGCGATCTCCTACACTGGCCGTAGACCACTGGTGATCGTCGAGGGGACACTGAATAGTGCACGGTACATCCAAACCGTCATCGAACCCATCGTTCTACCATTCCTAGACCGGCAAGGGAACGTGCTGTTCCAACAGGACAATGCACATCCGCATGTATCCCGTGCCACCCAACGTGCTCTAGAAGGTGTAAGTCAACTACCCTGGCCAGCAAGATCTCCGGATCTGTCCCCCATTGAGCATGTTTGGGACTGGATGAAGCGTCGTCTCACGCGGTCTGCACGTCCAGCACGAACGCTGGTCCAACTGAGGCGCCAGGTGGAAATGGCATGGCAAGCCGTTCCACAGGACTACATCCAGCATCTCTACGATCGTCTCCATGGGAGAATAGCAGCCTGCATTGCTGCGAAAGGTGGAGATACACTGTACTAGTGCCGACATTGTGCATGCTCTGTTGCCTGTGTCTATGTGCCTGTGGTTCTGTCAGTGTGATCATGTGATGTATCTGACCCCAGGAATGTGTCAATAAAGTTTCCCCTTCCTGGGACAATGAATTCACGGTGTTCTTATTTCAATTTCCAGGAGTGTATTCCTCAGTTTAATTAATTCTTCCACTGTTACAGGCACCTTCAAAATCTATTGTGGCTTCCCTTCCTTCAAACACAACGTTTATTGCAGATAATACATTGTATCACACTGAAAACATCAAAACACATTTAAATGATTACAAATAAATATTTATCAATGTATTTTGGTCTGCACGTGTCGCCACAGTAAAATTAAAGTTAAAAGCAAGTTCAAGCGCCGTTTGTAATCCTGTTAAAAGCTTATCAAACGGACGCACGGCATCTGTCCACGCAGATCATTTCGTTTCCCATAGTGCGTCAAGGGACGATTCAATATTTCCTTTCAAAACTTTCCATCATTGGGGTCTGGAATGAAAACAAAATATATGTTTTCGAAACAGTTCCGAAAAAACGTGACTACATTCTCGCAACTCTCCGCAACATGGGCGCCACAAAGATTTAATTACCGAGCACCGCAAGGAGAAAGAAACAGCTCACGGATTTGCTTTTAATACATGCGCTTGAAGTCCCTGATGAATACCACTCATATAGCTCCATTTGTCATAACCCAGTCTGAAAGCCGTAAGCCATAATGTATCTGCTCGTCGTGATTGACCGACCAGTTTTCTGGTCACAGTCAATATTGTCGAGAAAACCCTCTCTAATTTCGTATTGATTTTATTTATCAAGAGCAACGTAAAGTGTAAAAGCATTTTGCTCTGTTTCGGGCTTCATCTGGAGTCGCGTCTATCATAACAGAAATGTATTTATTAGGTTTTGCCCTGCGAAAATAGTTTCTCGAACTCTCCAGCTATTTCAATAAATTCTTACTGATGATCGTATATATATATATATATGAATTTCTTCCTTGTTATAGCGCTCCAACTTTTCTTAAATGACCTTTCATCCAGTCTTTACCAAACACTCTAACGAGGGGAACATAGCAAGAGCCATAGCCCGATTTCCCAGAAACTTCGCTCAGTGGAAGACGGGTCAAAACAAGCGAACACCTGTCACGGCTTGTTCATAGATACTCGACTGTTTCTGAAAAAACATTTTTCAAAGTTCTAGAGGTGTTTTCAATATACTGTATATGCCTTTTACACCGTGATATCTTCAGACGAAATTGGTGACGTAGTGATTAGCATACAGTCTTTTTAATCTTGCCCCCAACCGCACCCCCTCCGTGTTTGAAACCCGATGATTAATTTTATTCTTGTTTTCGTATGCCCTGTACCACTCAGCTATCGGGGGTGGACACTTGTACCACGAACACCGAATGAAAACTGGCGCGCCCGCATCTCGTGGTCGTGCGGTAGCGTTCTCGCTTCCCACGCCCGGGTTCCCGGGTTCGATTCCCGGCGGGGTCAGGGATTTTCTCTGCCTCGTGATGGCTGGGTGTTGTGTGCTGTCCTTAGGTTAGTTAGGTTTAAGTAGTTCTAAGTTGTAGGGGACTGATGACCATAGATGTTAAGTCCCATAGTGCTCAGAGCCATTTGAACCATTTTTGAAAAATGGCGCGTCACAGTGATAACAAACGTGCAAGACATTCAGATACGCATCCAGTCTTAAAGAATCATGTAGAATCGTAATGGTGTAACGGGGTAATGAGATGTGAAGGCATGCAACCGCCTGCGGAATAGTCTGTCGTGGAGCTTATCGTGAAACTGGCTATCCCTGAGGCGTAGCTATAGACAGCATGATAACATGTTTTATAGGTACAGAAAGAAACATCCTGAGGCTGAATTTGTCCAGTGGTTCCACGTGGTATGAACTGCAATGTCAAGTGGGACTGTTTGCTCTAAAGGAGTATGATTTTATACGAATGCCGGGACTCAACCAAAAGCAAGTTATTTTGAGCAGTTATTGGCCAAAAGCAGTGCTTACATCGTTTTTGTAATTCACTTACACCCATTTTCCCATTCTTGCTTGCTGAGATGTAAATATTCCGTGCTGCCCTTGCAAGATCACGCAAACGAGAAGCACAATAAATAACTTTCCAACGAATTTACCATCCAGATTAGCAATCAGTGTAATTGTATACGTCACTGATGTTTGTTGATCTTGATACAACTCTCTTGGTAAGTCTAATTTCCAAGTTTCCTTTTGAATGCATTTCCTCTTCAAATCCCGGCTGGTCGGAGTTCAAAACAAATTCCTTACTGAACGATGGGATGAGTTCCTTTATCCTACAAATTTTCGAGGCGATTCTATAGTTAGCTGTGCATCTTCAAGTTGACGCTTTGTTTGAAATTTCGTTGTCTTACGTCTTCCAGTTCTTTAGGGTTATTTGTAGTTCTGTAACCATCCACTGCTTCCCTTGAAATCACTGAAATCTATGTCGCGCGCAGTTCGATGTGTATAACGTAGTAGGTTGCTACCATGCACGTCCTGTAAATTGTACCGAGCATCCGTGAAACGCGCGAACACTAGTTTTTGTAACAATTCGTTTTATGGGCTCTATTGTTAATTTTATACCTTTTACTTCTGTTTGCTTTAATGTTTCTCGTTTGTCTTTATGTGGTATTACCTTTTTTCGGCTGGGTTTTATTCAAAGGATTTAATTCTTGAGATCATTTGTTTAAGATGAATTAATTGTTTAATTTTTTCTTTATTTTTTTCTACGGATTTAACTGTGTCTTATTCTTTTCGTTTATTTTATTATTCAATATCTGGGGATAATAATTTTTACTCAAGATTTTCTTTTCATTTATTATATTTCATTTGGTATAATGGGTTTATTATTTGTTGCTGTTTTTGGTGGTAGCCTTTTGTCTTGATTAAATTTTCCTACTCCTTATGTGATTTCTTTACCTTTTTATCTGAAATTTTTAACAATTACTGTTGTTGTTTTAGGTGTTTATTTGGGTTATCTTATTTCTAAGTTTGATTTTTCTCATAATTTATTTTCTTTGAATATACTCCCTTTTGTTAGATTTGCTGGTTCTATATGATTTATACCTTTTCTTTCAACTAACTTTATTAGATATATACCTTTAAAGTTGGGTTATTGTTCATCACAGTCTTTTGATTATAGCTGGGGTGAATTATTAGGCGGTCAGAGTTTGTACAGATTATCTATTTATTTAATTAATTATTTTCAAGGTTGATACGACTCAAATTTTAAGATTTATCTTTAAACTTTTATTTTTTGAATATTTATTTTAGTGATATTATTTTTCTTGTACCTAAACAGCTTATAATTAGAGTGTGACACTGAAGATGGTAAGGAAATATTTTTATATTTAGGTATTTATAAATATAATTTATATTATTTTTACAGCGAAATGTAATATTTTATTTAATGTAATGTTTAATTACTTTATGTAATGTTTTATTAAACAAATTTAAATTTGCCCTCCCTTGAATATTCGTTGTTTCACTTATGCACTGCACGGTAATACTGTTGTAGACTTAATCGAAATCTGTTTTTTTTTTTTTTTTTTTTTTTTTTTACTTTGCTGCTGATGATCTTCCATGTACGTAATTATGTCAAGTACTCGCTTCTTGGACAACGATTGTCCTTTACTACGTTTCACTGGAGACGGGATTTGTGGCTCCCTGTGCGAAAAGGATGATGAATTACATGGCTAGACACCTGTTTCAACAACACTTTCGCTTCTTAAGCACGTATCGTCGTCATTGTACTCCTTATGTACACTGTACGCACAGTCTAACGTATACATCACACATTCCACTGACTCGTCTTACAGAAACGCTAATATTTCATCTGACACTCCTTTCTCACTCTGCGAAAATCCTTGGTTTCCTTTACGACGAGCAACTTTGGCATCTCTTGTTGTACGAGAGTCACTCCAAAAGAAATGCACACTATTTTTTTAAATCCATCTTTTAATCTACTTGTTTGAAAGTTTTACAGTGTGTAGATACATCCTTTAGGAACAATAGTTTCATGTCTCCACATAATTTCCATCCCTCTCAACTGCCTTATGCCATCTTTTCTCCATTGATTGCCTCTTCGCCTGTATACCCGCACTGTAAAATTCTGGACTAACCTGTTGGAGCCACTGTTTGGCAGCGTGCACAAGGGAGTCATTCAAACCTCGTTCCACGAAGAGAGTCTTTCAGTATCCAAAGAGATGATAGTCACATGGAGCCAGGTCAGGACTGTAAGCAGTGTTGTCCATCCGAGTTTTGTGATCGCATCCATGGTTTTTTGACTGACATGTGATCGTGCATTGTCATGCAACAGCAAAACATCCTGCTTTTGCCAGTGTGGTCGAACACGACTCAGTCGAGCTTGAAGTTTCTTCAGTGTCGTCACATATGCGTCAGAATTTATGGTGGTTCCACTTGACATGATATCCACAAGCAAGAGTCTTTCGCAATCGAAAAACACCGTAGCCATAACTTTTCCAGCAGAAGGTGTGGTTTTGAATTTTTTTTCTCCATTGATTGCCTCTTCGCCTCTGGTGAAAAATGATGGCGCCATATTTCATCACCTGTCACAATTCTTCCAAGAAATTCATCTCCACCATTCTCGTACTGTTCCAAAAGTTCGCTGCATACCGTTTTTCTAGTTTCTTTGTGAGCCACTGTCAACATCCTGGGAACCCACCTGGCACAAACCTTTTTTAATGTCAAACACTTTCAGTATTCTGCAAACACTTCCTTCTCCTATCCGAACGTAGCGTGACAATTCGTTCACTGTGATGCGTCTGTCAGCAGTCACCAATTCGTTAACCCTCTGCACATTGTCTGGAGTGTGTGCAGTACGAGGACTGCCGCTGCGAGGACAATCCTCAATATTGCCGTGCCCGCTTTCATCACGCAACCTGCTTGCCCACCGACTAACAGTACTGCGATCGACAGCAACATCTTCATACAACTTTTTCAACCTCTTGTGGATGTTTCCCACTGTCTCGTTTTCACAGCACAGGAATTCTATGACAGCACGTTGCTTCTGACGAACGTCAAGTGTAGCAGCCACCTTGAAGACATGCTGCGACGGCGCCACTCACGGGAACAGGTTGAACTAAGTTTGAAAACAAGCGGGAAGGATGTATCTACAAACTATAAAACTTTCACCCGTGCAGAATGAAAACCGTATTTTTACAAAAATAGTGTGCATTTCTTTTGGAGTGACCCTCGCAGATATAATGCAATGTTTGCTTTGTTTATCGTTGGCATTGCTCTGCTTTGTATCGACACCACTAGCACTGTAGCACAGTTGTGAATTACTCGTCGGACAAGCAGTTCAGACACGCTTCGTAACCTCACGCTGTGCTCACCACTGCATACTTACAGTCCCGCTCCCCGTTGTCTTTACCAGTCACTATTGTGGATGCATGGAGGACAATATGTGGGACGTCGAATGCTGTAAACGCCATTAGCTTCTGCAAACTCGCACTCAAGAGATTCCTTGTGAGAAGTAGCGTTTCCGGTTACAAAACCGGCATCGGCCGTGAGAGCGGTATGCTGACCACATGCCCCTCCGTATCGGCTGACACAGCGATGAGTCAGTACTGTTTTGCCTTCTGAGACTTGGACGGACAAAGTTTAGTTTTTAGTTTTATTACACATTTAGAGTAACCAAGGTTCTGTAAATGGTGATGTTGGTTTGTGTAAGGCGGGTGTCAATCGTATTTTTTGCAGCTCTTTCATGCCATATCAGTACCGTAGCAGATCCGTGCACTGACTGTAAGCGTCACACACGCTTACAACAGTCGAGCATTCGGCTATTATACACTGCTGGCCATTAAAATTGCTACACCAAGAAGAAATGCAGATGACAAACGGGTATTCATTGGACTAATACTTTATACTAGAACGGACATGTGATTACATTTTCACGCAGTTTGGGTGCATAGATCCTGATAAATCAGTACCCAGAACAACCACCTCTGGCCGTAATAACGACCTTGATACGCCTGGGCATTGAGTCAAACAGAGCTTGGATGGCGTGTACAGTACAGCTGCCCATGCAGCTTCGACACGATACCACAGTTCATCAAGAGTAGTGACTGGCGTATTGTGGCGAGTCAGTTGCTCGGCCACCATTGACCAGACGTTTTCAATTGGTGAGAGATCTGGAGAATGTGCTGGCTGGGGCAGCAGTCGAACATCTTCTGTATCCAAAAGGCCCGTACAGAACCTGCAACATGCGGTCGTGCATTATCCTGCTGAAATGTAGGGTTTCGCAGGGATCGAATGAGGGGTAGAGCCACGTGTCGTAACACATCTGAAATGTAACGTCCACTATTCAAAGTGCCGTCAATGCGAACAAGAGGTGACCGAGACGTGTAACCAATGGCACTCCATACCATCACGCCGGGTGATACGCCAGTATGGCGATGACGAATACACGCTTCCAATGTGCGTTCACCGCGATATCGCCAAACACGGATGCGACCATCTTGATGCTGTAAACAGAACCTGGATTCGTCCGAAAAAATGACGTTTTGCCATTCGTGCACCCAGCTTCGTCGTCGAGTATACCATCGCAGGTGGCTCCTGTCTGTGATGCAGCGTCAGCGGTAACCGCAGCCATGGTCTCCGAGCTGATAGTCCATGCTGCTGCAAACGTCGTCGAAATGTTCGTGCGGAAGGTTGTTGTCTTGCAAACGTCCCCATCTGTTGACTCAGAGATCGAGACGTGGCTGCACGATCCGTTACAGCCATGCGGATAAGATGCCTGTCATTTCGACTGCTAGTGATACGAGGCCGTTGTGATCCAACACGGCGTTCCGTATTACCCTTCTGAACCCACCAATTCCATATTCTGCTAACAGTCATTGGATCTCGACCAACGCGAGCAGCTATGTCGCGATACGATAAACCGCAATCGCGATAGGCTACAATCCGACCTTTATCAAAGTCGGAAACGTGATGGTACGCATTTGTCCTCCTTATACGAGGCATCACGACAACGTTTCACCAGGCAACGCCGGTCAACTGCTGTTTGTGTACGAGAAATCGGTTGAAAACTTTCCTCACGTCAGCACGTTGTAGGTGTCGCCACCGGCGCCAACCTCGTGTGAATGCTCTGAAAAGCTAATGATTTGCATATCACAGCATCTTCTTCCTGTCGGTTAAATTTCGCGTCTGTAGCACGTCACCTTCGTGGTGTAGCAATTTTAATGGCCAGTAGTGTAGTTCATTGTCTCGGCACCGGTCACCCTATGGAATATAACACGGAGATCCTGGCATTTACTTCCGACTATCGGGCTAGTGTTATTAAGGAAGCAATTGAGATTAATTTAGCATGTAACATTATAAACAGAGACGGAGGTTTTTGCTTAAATTCTGCATGGAATGCTGCTCTCTACCTAGTCAAAAAAGAGGGGACCAGAATTAACAGTATCTCATCCGTTTGTTTCATTTTCACTGTCCACATCTTCTGGCGGAGGTCATCTTTGGTTGTGTGCTGGCGCTAGTGTGTGGGTTTTAGTGTGTGTGTGTGTGTGTGTGTGTGTGTGTGTGTGTGTGTGTGTGTGTGTGTTTTACCTTTCCGGAATTCCTCTGAGCACTGGCACAGTGCTTATTTGCTGCAGCCATGCCTTGAAAATGAAAGTCTGGCAACCCTGGCGTTCACGCAAGCTGTTTGAACATTGCATACGGCATGAGAAACTTACGTCGCACAGCAACTAACGTATTCGGTGCCTAAGGCCGGTACTGACTCCAGAGCTGCATTGTGAATCGTGAAATGCGCTACAGAACAGTAAACAAATGATCTTAAAGAAAGCTTTCTGATTCTCTTAATTTTTGCACCTGTATTCTACGAGGGCAGTTCAATAAGTAATGCAACACATTTTTTTTCTCGGCCAATTTTGGTTGAAAAAACCGGAAATTTCTTGTGGAATATTTTCAAACATTCCCGCTTCGTCTCGTATAGTTTCATTGACTTCCGACAGGTGGCAGCGCTGTACGGAGCTGTTAAAATGGCGTCTGTAACGGATGTGCATTGCAAACAACGGGCAGTGATCGAGTTTCTTTTGGCGGAAAACCAGGGCATCTCAGATATTCATAGGCGCTTGCAGAATGTCTACGGTGATCTGGCAGTGGACAAAAGCACGGTGAGTCGGTGGGCAAAGCGTGTGTCATCATCGCCGCAAGGTCAAGCAAGACTGTCTGATCTCCCGCGTGCGGGCCGGGGGCCGGCCGTGCACAGCTGTGACTCCTGCAATGGCGGAGCGTGCGAACACACTCGTTCGAGATGATCGACGGATCACCATCAAACAACTCAGTGCTCAACTTGACATCTCTGTTGGTAGTGCTGTCACAATTGTTCACCAGTTGGGAATTCAAAGGTTTGTTCCTGCTGGGTTCCTCGTTGTCTAACCGAACACCATAAAGAGCAAAGGAGAACCATCTGTGCGGAATTGCTTGCTCGTCATGTGGCTGAGGGTGACAATTTCTTGTCAAAGATTGTTACAGGCGATGAAACATGGGTTCATCACTTCGAACCTGAAACAAAACGGCAATCAATGGAGTGATGCCACACCCACTCCCCTACCAAGAAAAAGTTTAAAGCCATACTCTCAGCCGGTAAAGTCATGGTTACAGTCTTCTGGGACGCTGAAGGGGTTATTCTGTTCGATGTCCTTCCCCATGGTCAAACGATCAATTCTGAAGTGTATTGTGCTACTCTTCAGAAATTGAAGAAACGACTTCAGCGTGTTCGTAGGCACAAAAATCTGAACGAACTTCTCCTTCTTCATGACAACGCAAGACCTCACACAAGTCTTCGCACCCGAGAGGAGCTCACAAAACTTCAGTGGACTGTTCTTCCTCATGCACCCTACAGCCCCAATCTCGCACCCTCGGATTTCCATATGTTTGGCCCAATGAAGGACGTAATCCGTGGGAGGCACTACGCGGATGATGAAGAAGTTATTGATGCAGTACGACGTTGGCTCCGACATCGACCAGTGGAATGGTACCGTGCAGGCATACAGGCCCTCATTTCAAGGTGGCGTAAGGCCGTAGCATTGAATGGAGATTACATTGAAAAATTGTGTTGTGTAGCTAAAAGATTGGGGAATAACCTGGTGTATTTCAATGCTGAATAAAACAACCCCTGTTTCAGAAAAAAAATGTGTTGCATTACTTATTGAACTGCCCTCGTACAAGAATACCCAAGAATACCCAACATGGAATTTTCTGTTGCTGCAAGACCAGCGCTAAAAGTTACTGATTACATGGAGCTACCTGGAAGTTTGTGTACTTCTGTCTCTCGCTTTCTCTCTCTCGAGGTTTTGGTCGCTGACAAAATCACGTAACAGATTCAAAAATAGTTGACAACAGTCACTTCTGTAGAAAAGGAAATCTAAATACTCATCATAGACGCTATAGTTAACTACAATTCAGAAACGCCTGTTATGTAGCGCATGGTAATTTTTTGTATGAGGTCATAACTGAAAACTGCCGAAATTTTACAGAGCTTAAGTGCAGATCATGACGGGCACACGAGTCTTGATACACTCAAAATAAAAAAAAAAAACACGTTTAAATGCATTGTGAAATTTTGGTATAGACATTTTAAAAGCGAATTTATACTGAGGTGACCAAAGTCATCGGATACCGATGACAGTAGTATTGCGTACACAAGATATAAAAGACCACTTCATTGGCGAGGTTGTCGTTCATATGAAATGGTGTCCGACGTGATTACGGGTGCTCGACGGGAATTAAAAGACTTTGAACGCGGAATGGTAGTTGGAGCTAGACCTATGGGACATTCCATTCCAGAATTCGTTAAGGATTTCGATATTCCGAGATCCAGTGTCAACGGTATGCAGAAATACCAAATTTCAGACGTTACCTCTCACCACGGACAACCCAATGGCCGACGGCCTTCGCTTCACGATCGAGAGCACTTGCATTTGCGTAGAGTTGTCAGTGATGACAGACAAACAACACTGAGCAGAAATCAATAAGGCACGTATGACGAACTTATCGGTGTAGACAGTGTGGCAAAATTTGGCGCTAATGGGCTATTTCAGCAGACGAATGAGGCGAATTCCTTTGGTAACAGGACGACATCGCCTGCAGGGCCACTCCTGGACTCGTGACCATATCGGCTGGACCCTAGGCGACTGGAAAAACGTGGCCTGGTCAGTTGAGCCCCGATTTCAGTTGGTAATAGCTAATGGTAGGGTTTGAGTGTGGCGCAGCCCCAGAAGCAATGGATCCAAGGTGTTAACAAGGCACTCTGCAAGCTGATCGTGTTTCTGTAATGATGTGGGTGGTGTTCACATGGAATGGACTGGGTCCTCTGGTCCAACTGAACCGACAATTCGCTGGAATTGGTTATGTTCGACTACTTGGAAGCCACTTGCAGTTATGCATGGACTTCACATTCCCAAACAAGGACAGAATTTTTATGGACGACAGTGTGCCATGTCACAGGGCCACAGTGGTTTGCGACTCATTTGAGGAACATTCTGGAAAATTCTATCGAATAATTTGGGGCCAAGATCGTCCAACATGAATCCGATTAGAGATTTATGAGACACAATCGAGAGCTCAGTTCGTGCACGAAATCCAGCAGTGGCATCACATTCGCAATTATGGATGGCTATAGGGTCAGCACTCCGTCTTCAGGCCACTAGTGGCCCATCGGGACCATCTGACTGCCGTATCATCCTCAGCTGAGGACGCGGATAGGAGGGGCGTGTGGTCAGCACAAAGCTCTCCCAGTCATTATGATGGTTTTCTTTGACCGGAGCCGCTACTATTCGGTCGAGTAGCTCCTCAATTGGCATCACGAGGCTGAGTGCACGCCGAAAAATGGCAACAGCGCATGGCGGCCAGGATGGTCACCCATCCAAGTGCCGACCACGCCCGCCAGCGCCTAACTTCGGTGATCTGAAGGGAACCGGTGTATCCACTACAGCAAGGCCATTGCCCGTATAGGGTCAGCAGTGCTCAATATTTCTGCAGGAGTTCCAACGACGTAATGAGACCATGCCACGGCGATTTGCTGCTCCACACCAGACAAAAGGTGGTCTGACATGATATTAGGAGGTATCCCATAACATGTCACTTCAGTGTAATTAACACATTAACAGCGAAAGGCTTGCAGCTGATAGCAACCATGAGTCCCAGGTTAAAGATAATTACAATGCCAGCCTTAATAAGGATTTCCTCATTCTCGATTTCACTCATCATAGTAACCACACGATGGCGTTCATGATCAGTTAAACACTCACACAATATGAGTAGCTTTAGGTAAGCCCATACATACATAACATACAGAATTAAATCAAACTGTTATGGTGCTAGCAGCGATCTTTTACAAATTTCTGTGTCTTTATTCCAACAAGTAGTACAAGTTTTCGAACTCAGTACCTTTCCCCACATGCAACAGCATATACCAAAACAGACCGACAAATTTAGGCAACAGCGCAGAATATCACATGCAGTCAATACTCAGTACTGCTACAGCCATTGGCGTTAAGATTCATAGAGTTACAAATATGTGCACTTCTGGTATACAAATAACTTAAGCCACCCAATGCTAAATGTTTATCAACACAGGAGAAGTACTGAATGTAGGAGTGTTCAAGTTAATTACCAAATCAGTCCTTTGCTGGCTGTAAATATAATATCATATAACTCCTGTAAGGAAGCTTATTCATCTTCAGTCTTCTCCATCTCATTTTACTACTATGAGACTTCTCCACATACAGATTGAGTCACCAATGCGGGTAAGCATTGACATTGTCCAAAACCCAAACCAAACCCAAACCTCGCACTGCCTGCATATTCCTTCCCTTTATGATTCCCAATGGCGCCACCAGCGCGGGTCAAGGACGGGATAATTCGCAGATACGCCCCATAATTAAGGAATTCAAAGTACAGTAGCGTGCTACAAAGCTATAAAGGAAGTTGTGTTGGAATCAAGTGATTCAAATGTTTAACATTAACTATCGTGTGCACAATACCACCCATGCCCAGGGGGACAAGAATGGGCCATTCCCACACCTGCCTCCCAGCTCTAAGGAAAGGAGTTGTTTTTCTTTCAAGGACAAGATTTCAATATCAGTATTACCTAGGTTTTTAACAGGGTTGGGACTGGGATTTTTTTGGCTAATAACAATTCGGCATTCATCTTCCAAAATATTAAAAATACACTACACTCCAGCTGTAGCCCCCTCCCCCCATCTGCAAACTCTTGTATGGCCACCCTTGAGTGTGCAAGTTACTTGACATGATAATTATTGTACATGGTGTTCGGTGTTCTGGCAAACAGTGTTACTAAAGACACTGCTGACAACTAAACTCCACAGTTATTTGTCATTAGTAGGATACAAGTCAACATTAATTTCTGCTTCACAGAAATTAAATGGCTTGAACTTTGAAGTTACAGAAAAAATGAGTGTATTCTGTTTGCTAGCTACCATTCGAATACAAACCTTCTAGTGTTATAGATTCTGCTGCTCACACACATTTAATCAAATATAACAGTAATGATGATAATGTCTGGCAATGTTTGCTGACAAGATAAAGAATGCAACCTATAACACTAGACTGCGTACTCTCGGCAGTTCTGCTTTGCCGTTTCTGGTACGACTTGGAAAGAGAGAGAAATTAATGGAGTAAGGTTTGATTACGCGAAGGTGGTTCCGTGACTGACCTTTGACCCGGATTGCCTTCACGCAATCAGAATCTTCGATGAAAATACCAAAGGGAAAAAGTTCAATGAAAGGCAGCACGTTTTGTATTATCGCGAAATGTGGGAGAGAGTGTCACAGAAATGATACAGGATTTGGGCTGGAAATCGTTAAAAGAAAGGCGTTTTTCGGAATCTTCTCACGAAATTTCAATCACCAACTTTCTCCTCTGAATGAGAAAATATTTTGTTGGCACTGACCTACATAGGGAGGAACGATCACCACGATAAAATAAGGGAAATCCGAGCTCGTACGGAAAGATACAGGTGTTCATTCTTCCAGCGCGCTATACGAGATTGGAATAATAGAGAATTGTGAAGGTGGTTCGATGAACCCTCTGCCAGGCACTTAAATGTGATTTGTAGAGTATCCATGTAGATGTAGATGTAGACCTATTTGAATAGTAACATTATAAGGTCCAAAGTAGCGCCTGAGGAGCTTCTCAGAGAGACCAAGCTTCCGAACTGGAGTGAAGATCCAGACCAGGTCACCGAGCTGGTGGACAACAGGGCAGTGGCTCGCTTTTTGAGCCTGCAGCGTGCGGAGTCGAGCTAACTGCCGAGGTTCCTCAGCTCTGGTTAACACCTGGCCAATGTAGTCGTCATCCGTGTCATCAGGATGTAAAGGAAACACAGTGTCCATCGTCGTAGTCGCCTCACGCCCATGCACTAGGAAAGATGGCGTAAATCCTGTGGTGTCTTGTTTGGCGGTGTTGTTGGCAAACGTCACGAAAGGTGACACCTCATCCCAGTTGCTCTGCTCAACATTGACGAACATACATAGCATGTCGGCCAAGGTCTTATTAAGGCGTTCAGTAAGCCCTTTAGTTTGCGGATGGTAGGCAGTCGTCATGTGATGAGTAATGTTGCACAGACGGTTTATATCTGTCACAAGATTCGATTGAGAAACTTTCCTTCGATCCGTATTTAACGAACTTGGGACATCGTGTCTTAATACAATGTCTACTACGATGAATTTGGCTACCTAGAATACTTCAGCTGTTTTCACGGCTTTTGCAATGGCATAGAGTCTCAGATAATCAGTGCAAACAATAATTCATCTATGGCCACTAGCAGACGTTGGAAATCGTCCGAGGAGGTCACCTCTTTCCAAACGGATCAAAGTTTTTCTTGCAAAGTAATCCATTAACTAAGTGAAATAGTCTGTTCACAGCCTCTGGCCGATTTAAGGCAAGCATAATTTGAGATATCTTGGCGTCCTTCTTCTGCTCAGCAGAGAGATCCTGGAGTGTAGCGAGACAGTCATTATCTTCATCAAAATCTTGAGGTCTTGCACAGGGTTTCTTGAGAGACAGTTGGTATCTTGGTGTTTTCTTCCAGTTTTGTACACTATGGTAATGTCATACTCTTGAAGACGTAGGACCCACCTGGTGAATCATCCTGTAGGATCCTTAAGATCCGTCACCGACAAAGTGAATGATGGTCTGCAACAACTGTGATTGGCCTTCCACAGAGATACTGTCGAACTTTACACATGGCCCAGATCACAGCAAGACATTCTCTTTTTGTAGTTGAGTAGTTTCTCTCGGCTTTCGTAAGTGTCCTAGAAGCATAGGCTATAAACTTCTCCTTTCCATCCGAAATTTGCCCCAGAACAGCTCAGATCCCATACCCACTGGCATCTGTGTGTAGTTCTGTAGGTGCTCTCTCATCATACAGACCAAGTACATGGTCAGTCGTCAGAGCTTTTCGCAGCACATCGAAAGAATCTTGTTGAGCACTACCCCAGATAAATTTAGCATCGGCTTTTAACAACTCTTGGAGTGGCCTGGCTTTGATGCAAAAGTCTTTGATAAAACGACGGTAATAAGAACATAATCCGAGGAAGCTTCTCACATCTCTAATACTTTTAGGAACAGGAAATTCCGTTATAGATCTCACTTTTTCTGGGTCTGGCTGCACACCTTCGTTTGACACAAGGTGTTCAATTATTTTGATATCTTTTGCTCCAAAGAGACACTTTCTTGGATTAAGTTTCAGTCCGCCTTGTTGAAGACACTTAAGAACGGTCCTCAGTCTTCCTATGTGTTCATCAAAGTTCTCTGAGAACACTATAATGTCATCTAAATAACAAAGACACATCGTCCACTTCAAGTGACTTAGATTATCCATCATCCGTTCAAAAGTTGCTGGTGCATTACACAAACCAAACGGAACTACCTTAAACTCATACAGGCCCTGAGGGATGATGAATGTAGTTTTTTCACGATCAGCCTCATCTACTTCGATTTGCCAGTACCACATGTCCGTGGCTGAGAAAAACTTACCCCTTGAGACAATCTAGTTTATCGTCAATTCGTGGAAGAGAGTAAACGTCCTTTTTAGTTGTCTTATTAAGCTTCCTGTAATTAACACAAAAGCGCCTACTGCCATCCTTCTTCCTGACGAGAATCACTGGTGACGACCATGGTCTCTGCGAAGCCTGATGATGTCATTCTTCATTTTCTCTACCTCGTCGCAAATTATTCGACGTTCCATTGCTGACACACAGTATGCTCTCTGGCTTATTGGTTGATGGTCTCCAGTGATAATCCGGTGCTTCACCATCGATTTGCCTAATTTGCTCTTCACCTGTGGATTCAAGCATTCCGAGAACTCTTAAAGAATGGCAAGTAGCTTCTTCTCTTGTTCCGTAGTGAGATCTGGTGATAGTCGAGCTAGAAGATCTTGCCTCGTAGTGGTAGCGATAATTTCGCCCACAGACTCGCCATGGGAGGTTTCTATGACGCTCAGCTGTTCTTCAATTAACGGATCAGCGTTTGCTACGCACTTGCGTCTTGGAAGGGTCTGCGGTTCTCGGCGGCAGTTAACTAACCACAATTCACCGAATCCCTTCTTAAACGAGACGACAGAGGCTGAGATGACCAAGTTATTCTTTAGTGGTATGCTTCTCTTACATTCCACTACAAGATCCATGGGTTGATGCATGGCATGACACATGACAGTTACCTTTCTAGCGCTGACTGCTGGAATGATCACTTCCTCCAGCACACATAGTCTCCACACACTCGGATGCGCATCTTCCTGTCCACAGTGTCTCATCTCGTCTAGCATAATCTTCGAGTGACCACAATTCATAATTTACTAACAAGCTTTCCAAAAGTCCCATCCGAGAATGAGGTCATGACTACAGTCTTGTAAGGGCCGTATATGGCCACTTATACCCACACGAATGACACATCTTCCTGCAGGTTTTACATATTTACCAATAGCCACTTTCAGCAGAGATGTTTTGCTGTCAACGAATACGGTTTTCTACAACTGGCGACGGTACTTCTCCGAAATGACTGAATATGATGCGCCAGAGCCCACAAGAGCTCGGGCTGGTCGGCCATCCATGAGGATATCGTCGTAATTTCCTATCACTTTTGTAGTGATCGACGGCGGAGGATTTTTCCCTTCGGCGGCCTCACCTCCAATGAAGGTCGCACCCTTTAGTTTACCAGTTTGCGGCGGCTAGGTGATCGGCTGGAGCTTCGAAACGGCGATGGAGACCTTGACCGTTGAGTTGGGGAGCGTCCTCTCCAGCGGCTAGCTTGCGGCAATGGTGACCTATGTCATCCTAAACTCACATTTTGTTCATCTTCGTCGTCCCGGATTTGGCGTCGGCTAAGATAGGTCTGCTGTCTTCTGATGTGGGCGTCATCAAATATCGGCCTGCTATCTCGACAATAGCGCACCACATGTCCCAGTCGTCCGCAGTGGAAACATACTGGTTGGTTATCCTGTGTCCTCCAGACGTCAGTCTTCCTTGGTGCCCAAACAGGTTCCTCATGCGGCACTGTAGGAACGTAACTTCGCCTGGGTCTTTACTTTTTCACCGTTTTAAAGGGAAATGAAGGACGAGACATTGGGTTCAATGGCTCTTCCACTTCCTCCCTTATGACCTCTTGAAGCGCCTCGGTTTTTTGCTCGTTGTGCAATCCAAGTGCCTTCTGCCTCTCACTATGTGACGAAGAACACTTGTGAAAAGTTACTTCCTCCATCACAGACATCGATACGACGTTTGGAAGCCGTTCAAATTTCTTGCGTGTAATTCTTTTTTGATGCATGCTCTTGATATACTGTGTAAATAATTAAATGATTATATATATTATTTTGTTTTTTTTTTAATAATTTTTGTTGAAATGAATTGAGATGGATGGAAATATTTAAAAATCAGTGAATATATTTAAACCATGATAAGGTGGCATCGGACATCTACCTTGAGAATTTCGTGGGCCACGTCATTTCTGAGCTAAAATGAGATAAATACTGAAAATACAGTTTACATATAATGTTGAAATTTTAGGATATGGATTAAACAAATAATGAAATCACAATAGCGTTAATCATAACTATAATTACTGAAGTGCACTATGCTACTTACATTGGGAATACAATATTAATCACTAGTGATATGCTGATTATTCGCACGTCGGTATCTCGTCCGTGCGCAGTGGAAATTTCCTTATATAATTACTAGTATGCGCGAGTATGCGCCTTGCAGTACGCAGTGACTTTTTATGAAATTAAAGAGTTTAAATTAGAGCGGCCAGACTAATGCGCGAGGCTCTCCCTTGACTCCATTCCAGAACAGATAACAGAAGAAGTAATTAACAAAAGACTAGACATCCTTCCTGTGTCTCACCAGCGATCACATGCGACCGCGCACAAGATAACTTGCATTGGCTTTCATGCTTTATTAAACAGGGTTCTCTGATTGAAAAAAATAGATTTACATGCTATGGCTAAAAATGTGCCTTTAAAACTGGCACCATTTTATGAAGTCGTCTGCTGTCAAAACTTCCTTCAGGAGTAGGGCTTGATACTTCTCCTCAGCAACACTAAAAAAAATGGTTCAAATGGCTCTAAGCACTATGGGACTTAACATCTGCTGTCATCAGTCCCCTAGACTTAGAAGTACTTAAACCTAAGGTCATCACACATATCCATGCCCGAGGCAGGATTCGAACATGCGACTGTAGAAGCAGTGCAGTTCTGGACTGAAGCGCCTAGAACTGTTCGTCCACAGCAGCTGGCTAAGCGACGTGCTTCATGAGATGTGCAACCTTATCTTCCTCCTTCATTCTAAGATCCACTATTTTATACTGTTCCAAGGCGTCTTGAATGTAGGATGTTGTGGTTTCTCCTGGACGCTGTGCCGTGCAATTTAATTTATCTTCAGCCTTGCATTTCTGTCCTTGTGTTTTGCTGAAGTATTTGCGCAGTTCTGCCTGGAATACTTCACAGCTTGTGAACTTCTCCTCGTTGTTCTCATACCATTGCTTAGCAGTGCCCTCCAAGTAGAAAAATACAAGGTGCATTCAAGTTCTAAGGCCTCCGATTTTTTTTCTCCGGACTGGAAAGAGATAGAAACATGCGCATTGTTTTAAAATGAGGCCGCGTTCATTGTCAATACGTCCCAGAGATGGCAGCACCGTACGGCAGATGGAATTTTACCGCCAGCGGCGAGAATGAGAACTGTTTTAAATACTTAAAATGGCGACGTTTTCCTTACTTGAACAGCATACAATCATTCGTTTTCTGAGTTTGCGTGGTGTGAAACCAATTGAAATTCATCAACAGTTGAAGGAGACATGTGGTGATGGAGTTATGGATGTGTCGAAAGTGCATTTGTGGGTGCGACAGTTTAATGAAGGCAGAACATCGTGTGACAACAAACCGAAACAACCTCAGGCTCACACAAGCCGGTCTGACGACATGATCGAGAAAGTGGAGAGAATTGTTTTGGGGGATCGCCGAATGACTGTTGAACAGATTGCCCCCAGAGTTGGCATTTCTGTGGGTTCTGTGCACACAATCCTGCATGACGACCTGAAAATGCGAAAACTGTCATCCAGGTGGGTGCCACGAATGCTGACGGACGACCACATGGCTGCCCGTGTGGCATGTTGCCAAGCAATGTTGACACGCAATGACAGCATGAATGGGAGTTTCTTTTCATCGGTTGTGACAATGGATGAGACGTGGATGCCATTTTTCAATCCAGAAACAAAGCGCCAGTCAGCTCAATGGAAGCACACAGATTCACCACCACCAAAAAAATTTCGGGTAATCGCCAGTGCTGAAAAAATGATGGTGTCCATGTTCTGGGACAGCGAGGGCATAATCCTTACCCATTGCGTTCCAAAGGGCACTACGGTAACAGGTGCATCCTACGAAAATGTTTTGAAGAACAAATTCCTTCCTGCACTGCAACAAAAACGTCCGGGAAGGGCTGTGCTGTTTCACCAAGACAACGCACCCGCACATCGAGCTAACGTTAAGCAACAGTTTCTTCGTGATAACAACTTTAAAGTGATTTCTCATGCTCCCAACTCAGCTGACCTGGCTCCTAGTGACTTTTGGCTTTTTCCAACAATGAAAGACACTCTCCGTGGCCGCACATTCACCAGCCGTGCTGCTATTGCCTCAGCGATTTTCCAGTGGTCAAAACAGACTCCTAAAGAAGCCTTTGCCGCTGCCATGGAATCATGGCGTCAGCGTTGTGAAAAATGTGTACGTCTGCAGGGCGATTACGTCGAGAAGTAACGCCAATTTCATCGATTTCGGGTGAGTAGTTAATTAGAAAAAAAATCGGAGGCCTTGGAACTTGAATGCACCTCGTACGTTAGCCAAACACACAGTATAATCCCATTTGTTAAATTTGGCTATACGCTCGTATTCCATCAGCCACTTGTTTGAAACTTGGCTATCGTCATCAGAGAACCTGGAAGGATGTCTCATGTGGTGGCACACAGTTGCTGTCATCATAACGTCCTCTTCTTCTGTCTCCGATAGATTGCGATCTGTTGAATATGGATCAAACTCGGGTTCCTTGCCACGTAAACAGCAGCTCTGTCATGGCCTGATGGGAGCCACTGCGTCGTCGATAATGTGCACTTTCACAAGTCCCAATACCCAGCGCCTCCACTGGAATAATATCACGTAGAAGAAGGATGTAATTAGATGAATGATGAACACTAACTCCACTTAACGAAGTTTTATTGAGCACTTGCACATACAAGAGCGTGGAGCGAACTGCCTCCCACTAGAACACATGTGGTTTATGTACAGTTACAGTACATTCCAGTACAATGATTCTTGACATTTGTGGATACTCCTAGAATGTACTCGAACTGAATACAGAAATTTAAACTTTACAGTTCAGGTGAGTTTTGAACTCACAACCCTCCATGCAACAGTCTAGTATCACAACCACTACACCACAGTGACTGTGCTATTCCGTTTTTGCGACAATACTTTTAAGAACATTGTTTACCATTTCTTCTGTTTCTGTATGTATGCATGAATTGATTACAATACTAGTGTCATCTACAAAAAGAACTAGTTCTGCTTGTTGTGTAATAGATGG
This sequence comes from Schistocerca americana, assembly GCF_021461395.2. Classification (NCBI taxonomy): domain Eukaryota; kingdom Metazoa; phylum Arthropoda; class Insecta; order Orthoptera; family Acrididae; genus Schistocerca; species Schistocerca americana. Next base: position 144,069,076 of record NC_060119.1, on the reverse strand, counting down.
AAGATCATTTATATATATGAGAAACAGCAGTGGGCCTAAATTGAGCCTTGGGGAACTTCACATGTGATTTCACACCAGTCAGAATAATATCCTCAGACTACACTGGTTGAATTACCAAATACAACTTCCTGCATTCTTTTAGTTAGATCTGGTCAGCAATACCATCAGTCCCATAAAACTTCAGTTGGTCTAACAAAGCTTCAATTGATCTACAGTCAGAAGCTGCAGATAGGTCGCACAAAATGCCAAATGGCACTATTTTATTATTTAATGTTTGTAAAATTTGGTGAGTGAATATGGAAATGGCACTCTCAGTAGTGCAATGCTTCTGAAACTCAAACTGTAATTTTCTGATAGTATTATTGTTGCCGAGACGATGTACTATTCCCAAATACATAACTGTCTCAAATATTTTGGAAAAGGATGTCATCAGTGTAGCAGGTCGGTAGTCACTGACGCCCCTCCCATTACATTTCTTTAATAGATGTTTGACACTGGCATATTTCAGTATTTCTGAGAAAATGTCTTGAGTTAGTGATGCATTACATATTTAAGATAAGACCAGGCTTACTATTTGGGAACAAATCTGTAGTATTCTATTGGAAACAGCTTCAAAACCACATGAACTTTTATTTATGAGAGAATGTACAATTTTCTTAACATCACAAGGAGGAATTGGTGATACAGTCATATGATTAAATGTTATGAAAGTTACTTTTTCAACATACTGCTGTGAGTTTTCTGTTGAACTGTTTGTCTGTGTACTTTCTACCATATTAAACAAATTATTACTAAATCTTTTTGCTGTTTGTAACTGATCACTTATAGCCCTTACATTGATGTAGCTGGCTGTCCATCTCTTGTTTCACCACATTCTATTTAGTCTTAAGTCTATTGCCAAAATTAAGATGTCTGACATTATGTGCATATATGAAGCGATTAAGAACAAATAACTGTAATTTTTGGGTGATAATAAAACTGCATTTGAGATCACAAAATAGTTCGATGAAGGAGTCAGTGGCACTGCAAGTTGTTTTCAGAAAAAAATGTGCTCGAACTAAGGTTCAAAGACTTTAGTGACATGGTAACACATCTCAGTACGAAAAAAAACAGCGAATGAATTAAAAAGAGCAGGTGCAAAAGTTACAGAAAAGGAAAAGCTAAACTATGTGTTGAGAAAGTTGGCTGAATTTTGAGCTGTATCAGGGGCTTTAGTGATGTTTTGAAAGAAGATGATCAGATAATCGAATAAACTAAAAGCAAAATTCAAATGATGGATTTAAAAGACAAGCATGTATGTGAAGGTGCAAATCCAACACACTTCGCACTGAAAAGAAACTAGTGTGAGCTACCAGTTACAGATGAGGCAAACCTGGACGTTTCAAGAGGGACTGTTGCCAGTTAGGAACAAGCAGAATTTCATGGACATGTGGCAGATATTATCAAGGGGCTAGTCATGGCAATTATCAACATGAGCAAAGGGACTAGTGAACAGGGGTAATAAGAACTGGTCATGTGTCAAAGTAATCAGTGTGGTTCAAAAGGTAGCTGGCACAGAAGACAAGGAGGCTACCAAAACAATAGAAATGGCATGGGCAGCTTTGTAACTCAGGTATAACCTATAATTTCTTGTATTAATGTTGAGCAAGGTAACGACATATATACTTATTAGTTATCAGATAGTGATTGCACCAGATCATGTTGTTAGTAACGAAAATTATTTTCCTGCAAGCATAAATTTAAAAGAGCTTGTGAATGTGGAAACTGTGGATGGTAAAGTTTCACAAGCTACATAAATAGAAAATATTATTAGTTTTTCCAGTTTATAATGACATGATTCAACTGAAATGAAAAATATGTTTTGCATCAAAAATATGGGCAGAAATTCGTTCAGCTAAGTTAAAATAACAGAAAAACGTAAATTTGTGTCTGTAGGTAATATCTCAAAAGTTTTTGATAAAGACAATAACTTATTCGTGATTGCTTTGAAGGAACGTAGGCTGCGCAACATGACAAATAGAATTTATAGTGTGAGCAGTAAGGATGGTGTGTCAGTAAAGGAGAAATGGCATTTTAGACTTCGACAAGCAAATTTTAACGACTTCTATACTTTATGTAAACATAAGTCAGCAGAAGGATTGCAAACAAATTTAGAATCAGATTTTATGAATTACAGGATGTGTACTGAAAATAAAATTAACAGTTTAGCTTTTGAAAACAATAGAATAAAGGAAGACATACATTAGAGATTATTCATGCTGCTTTTAATGCATCTCTCGGAATTCATGTTGTGCATGGGGAAAGATACTTCCTCAGTTTTAATGGTGATTGTAGAAAAGCAGCTTGAATCTAAACTACCAAATCTAAATGTCAAGTTTATGATTGTTTTCTGCAATAAATTAATGAAACTGATAATTCAACTGTTAAAAGTATTAAGAACTATAGGTTGGGCAATGAGAAGAAATATTTAAATTCAAGGAATCGTTTTAAATGGATCTCATTGCTATGTATGTGACTTAAATGAATGGTACAACAGGTTGAATGTGGATATGTCATGATACCTGTTAGCTGAAGCTACTATAGATAAGAGATTTTGGAGTGAAATAGTTTGTACAGCTGCATGCCTTTAAAATAGAACTTCAGCTAATACTACTGAAAAAACTCCTTATGTGATATTGTTTGGAAAACTTAATGTTAAATATTTAAAGTTGTACCAGAACACCTGAAACTGTCCATGTGGGATTGTAAAGTATATTTAGGAATTGTAATAGTTTCCAGTAAAATTGGGTACAGATTATTGATTAACAATAATGTTGTCATTGCCAGACATGTTGATATTGTGAAGAAGACATCAGTTATGGTGATCTAAAGGAACTTGTTCTGAGTGCAAAAGCAAAGAGAATGAACCTGAAATGAGCAAATAAAAGAAAAAGTTGTTGAAGGGTTCAAACAATCATAAAAAGGAGAAGAATATGAGTTGAGAGGGTCAGCTTCCATGGTACTGAGAGTCCAGAATATCTCGAGGGGGCAATGAATAAAAAATTTGGAAACAAACAATAGAGAAGGAATTTGAGTGCTCACATAAATATGACGGTTGGTAACTAGTAATTAAACCAGTGAGTGTAAATGTTCTTTATGGAAAGACGGTTTTTACAAGAAAATCAATAACATTCGCAAAGCAAGATTAGTTGTAAGGAGCTTTCAACAAAAAGAAATTTTGGATTATATTTTTCACTAGTATTGATGATGCAAACATTGAAACTCTTGTTGTCATACTGTTGTCAAAAGCTCTTAGTTTTATAGATCAAATTGGTGGACATATGCATTTCTAAATGATAAACTTTTCTCTGACATTCATGTAATACAATCTTGAAGATTTGAGGATGAAACAGGCATGTTTGTAAGTTATTTGAGGCACTAAATAGTTTCAGAGAGTTATGATTGTTTGGATGTTCTTTTTTTTACATCTAGATTTGAGAACAAGTAAATATGATTATTGCCTTTTTGTACTGACAATTTGTTAATTTGCAGTAAAACTAAAGGCAGTATACAAGGAATGAAAAAAACAGTATGAAAGAATTGCATGTAAAAAGAGTTATCTTGGGATAAATATCGACTTTAATTGTGCAAAAAATGTAATAAGTCTTAATCAATAAATTAATATTATGAGTCTAGTTAAAAAATATAAGCTTGAACATCGAAAGTTGTACAATACACCAATGGAATTAGAACCAATAAATGACGCAACTTGTGATATTAAGTACAGGAACTTGATAGGTGCTTTCCTGTACACTAGCTCAGGAACATGGCCAGATATAAATTATAGTCTGAACTATTTGAGTAGATCAATATATATAAAGACTGAAAATATTGATCTTTTAAGTTATTTTGTAGATGAGGAAAGGGCTGGTGATTGCATGGGTATTTTATTGATAGTTGATTGTGTAGATCATAAGTCTAAATCAGGTTGTCTAATTACATTATTTGGAAATTTAACACTTTGAGAAGGAAAGAAACAAGAAAGTGTCCAAAATTCTTCTACTTTTGCTGAGCATGTAACATTGTCAGAAGCTGGGACTTAGACTAATTCAGTACAGTTTGAATATTTTTAACACAAAGTCTGATGAGGATGTTAACCTTCTGTCAGCGCAGTGTTTCTCCCAATGAGATCGGGCGCCATGTACGATGGATCATATCGCTTATGCACATGATTATTTATTAAATTTCATTAACAAAACACACAATAAATTAAAAATATCTTTAAAGAAAGATAAAGATGGCACAAGAGCACAACAGCAATAGAAATATTATTCATTCAGATTTCTTTTTGTCAGTGTTGGATTGTGATAACAAATAATAACAATTCCTTTTTTTCACTTGCTTCCTTATTACATTTCATTAATTAAACATATTATAAATGACATATCATCACAGAAAGCCAAAGAAGACATTATAGCACAATAACAATGGTAACATTACTTATTCAGTTATATCATCGCCACTTTTGGACTTCAGTTACATATGAAGAATTTTACCACAGTCAGAACAAAAAGATTCAATGTGCATCAAACAGATTGGCTTTTGACACATTTTGCAATAATATTTTGTCAATATTTTCTTTACTGTGCAGGTTTTTCACCTTTTCCTCTTGCTTGCAGTTGTTTTTTCTCCTTTTCTGCTTTCGTCTTCTGCTTCATCTTCACACATTGGCCTATAATGTTGTAGCCTCCGTTGAAGATCCCTGTGAACTCCTGTGGTGCCCAAATTTCTGTGAATCAAGTGAGATAGAACTAATGCATGAGACAGTTGTTTCAGGAATCCTGTTCTTCTGATACAATTCTCATTGTTGCCACAATAGATCACTTGTACATTAATTCCACTCATATTAATCACTGCAAAAAATACAACCATGGGCCAATGGTGCATGTTTCATGCAACATTGCACAAAGTGTTCAACTTATCCATAGTGTGGTCTCCACCTTTCGTGCTATTATAAAATTTTACTATCGATGGCTTTAGTTTATCTCCAGTATTAGCATCTATTGAATTATCAACATGCAAACTTGTTGCTAGGATCACACACTTCCCCTTTCTAGGAAGATAGGAAACTAGAGTACATCCTTTCTTGAAGCCAAAAAGTGAACTGTTGGCAGCCCTTCCCTTACTTGCAGAAAACTCCGGAGAAGTCTCACACTTGTTTTTCTTCATAGTTCCAACAAAAGGAAGATTTTTCTTCTATCAAGCCAAGACTAGTAAAGCAGTTGTCTACAGTCACATTTCTATCAGACTGATAAATAGGTTCACATAGTCGCAGAACAACATCAGAAGGTTTATTGCTTACGTGATTTAATCCTTCTGGTTGCAACCCAGCTTATATTTCCAAATTATACGGGTAAAATACTTGGGAACCCACAAGAACATATATCTTAATCAAATATTTGTTTGGTTTGCTAGGTATATATTTGCGAAAACTACACCTTCCATATAATCCTTCCATTTTCTCATCTGTTGTAACATTCTCTCTGAGGTATAGGATTTCTTGCAGTTCTGTACAAATATAGAAAACATTTCTCCAACCGCTGTTATCTTGTCTGATGGTCTCCTTTCATTGTGAGTTGCACAATTATCAAATCTAAGACACCGCATAATGAATTTGAAACGTTTTACGTTCATTATGAGGTGAAATTTCTCAATGCCATCCCCATCAGTTCCCGACAGATCCTCTAAGCTTTGTCTGTACTTTTGGTTTCTCCAGCTAAAAATAAGATACCGATGAAGGCTTTTAATTCAATAATGTCTATTTGTCTCTCTCACATTGGAATGAAGCTTTAACACTCTCAATATACTGATTTGTACACAAAACTATAATAGACAAAATTTTGCCTATCTATGAGGCAATTCCAGCTTTTGCCACACCTGTAGGTCTAGATCTGGATAATATCGAGAGCCCTGAATCGTACCCTCTGTGATGGTGGAACTTTATTCCATTTTGTCTCTTTCTCCCTTCCAATATAGTAATGGCCGTTTTCCTCAAGTACTTCCTTGTCGTCTTCACTGTCGTCTTCCTCTGTTTCTGAATCTTCTGGCCGAATTTCAACTACGTCATCACCATCTGTGTCCATTTCGTCTTCAAAATCGTCTTGAAATTCATTATTATTCTATTGGAATAGTATATTTTGGATTTCTGCAACATGATTTGGATGGAGGAGGTTATATGTCTTACTGTAGTCTGTCATCATGAAGTATATCCCACATAAAATCATAAAATTCCTATAAAAAAGGCAATCTGGCGCAATTTGGGTGGAGTAGGTTATATGTCTTACTGCAGTCTGCCATCATGAAATATATCCCACCTAAAATCATAAAATTCCTATAAAAAAGGCAATCTGGCGCGGTGTATCAATGTGATACATGATATTCAGACTACTGTAAGAGACGACTAAAAGCTCCAAAAAGAATGTAAGTGCATTTTACATTCTAAATTAGATTTCTACTACTCACTAAGTTATGTTGATAATCAAAGAAAGTACCTGTTGAAATGTAATGGGGATGGGTGCAGTGTATAAAACTGAGCAATCAGCAAATATCTCGACAAGAGAGCAATCGTGTTGATACTGAAGCACACAACAATAGAAAGCATTCAGAGAAGGAAAGCTACTAATGAGAAGGTGTCAGTGCTGCCACCGATAGAAGTTTAAAGTAAATGAAGACTACCCGCTTGGGGGACGGGGGGGGGGGGGGGGGAATATTGCAAACTATCGTAAATTTACAAGCACTTCAAATTACTCTGAAGTACACCATGATACCATTTTATGAATGGATATTACATGCATAGAATAGTAGAATTTATAAGGCAAACTCAGAAAACAATCTAGAAGAAAATTTTTACCACACCTTTGAGCGAGTTAAATTAGTAACATTTCAAGGAATGTTGAGTGTAACTTGATTGTGATATAAACGTAATGAGACATGTTGGTATGTAATATATTTTGTATCACTAGTGTTGACAGTGTCAAGAGTACTCTCAACGATTTGTACAACAGTCAGTCAGTTCCATGCCATGAATGTGTTTGTTTTGTAAAGCTAAATTTATAATGTATTTACCTTGTCATTAATGCCCACACGATAACTTTTTCCTTGTGCACAATTGCAGATGTGCAGGAATATAAGGGTGTGTATAAAAATTTGTGGAAAGAACGCATGTACGTTCTTGTGCACAGGCAGTCTTTCATGACTCCCCTTGTTTGGTTTCGAGCTTGTGCTGAGTTTACTGTGATGAAAAGCCGACAGAAAAAGCAAAAGCAAAAGTGACTGAATGTAAAAAAGTATCTAAATAACAAGGGTACAAGAAATATATATAAAGACAATGTTTTGTTTACAAATTTCAAAAGGTGGTCATTAGCTACTAACTGGAGACTTGGTCACACTATTTATTTCACATTTCAGTACAAAGCTTTTCAGTGATTATTCCTGAAACTGAGAACTACCTCAGGGAGATTCTTAGTCATCATCTGAAGGTTAATTAATTTTTAATGTGTCATTTGTATTTTATTTAACACAAAAGTTGCGTACACAACTTTGACCATACAGATATTATAATACAGATTAAGATCCTCTGACTCAACAAATTGGGGAATTCGATAGACGCCAGAATCCACTAGAATGGGGGATTTGTTTTCCAATTCTGTATTTTTTGCATCACCAACGTCTTCCATTTCTATTTCTAGTACACATATTACACATATCCCCCCTTCCTCCCCCCCCCCCCCCACCCGATTATTTGTTCAGGTGTCAGGTTCCTCAGTTGTGCATGAATATTCATCCACAGACTTCATATACTCTTTTCGACAATTTTAGGCTTATTCTTCCCCATTTCCCTGTTTTGAAACTTAACAGTATCTTATTCTTTACAGTAAAATGATTGGAGACCTTTTACCTAATACTTGACGCTCAAGGCATGACATCTCAAATTTTTAGCCAAATAAACTTTAGAAGTGCCATCCATAGGACTTTTCATGTCTGTAATAATGCATAAATGTTGGTGTGCTTCATTTTTAGTCAACACACGTCACGATGAAACACACGTAGGCCCCAGCTGCCTTTTGTATGCTAAAAAGCACAAAGATTCCCACCAAAGGGCTCCATTTATAGGAAATTAAGCATGCACAAATGCGCACATATAGCTGCGCTGTTAGATATTTCAGGACATGTGCCAAATTGAATAGGAAAGAGTTGTCGTGTGGACGCAGCTTAAAAGTCTCCGCCCACAATCAAATAATTTGTCAAACAATTTACCATGTGCGGTGCTGTTTGACGTGTTTATCAAGCACAGATAGTCGTTGCGAGAAATTTGGGTTGGCGGAAAGTTTGGCAAGATGGCAGACATTGTTTGTGTCAGTGTTTCGCCGCATGTGCTTAATGTAAAATAGTTTTATTACAATTTATCTCATTGTATTGTGAGTTTCCACAACTGTGGACATGGCGATCAAACATGAAAACAAAACAGCATTCGCAATTACAAAAACCGTAGCTGTGTCTCTTCTTTTTAAGCCAGATATTATGCAGCAAGAGGTTATGACGAAAATCAACATTCTACGCATAACATACAACATGTAGTTGTAGTGAAAAAAAAAAAAAAGATCGAAGTTTTCGGTTTCTTTCACGAACGGTGTTGGCTATTTGTTTCCACATTGTGATATTTAAAGGAATTGTTATTAGAGGACACAGTAGAAAAGTATAAATTTTTGCATACTTATGTCTTCCTTTTCAGTGTAAGGGAGAAGTGACTCCAGAAGAGTTATTTGAAATTTCCCTGTCCACCCGTATAAAGTTGATGTAATTGTCAGGTTCTGGTAATTTTAAGCAGCGTGCATATTGAAATCGCGGCTTGCCTCTGCGCGGTATATATCGAACGCGCGACTCTCGAGGCGACAAGCATGGATATCGTTTTCAGCGTTGTCTAAGGAACGTTGTATAACGTTGTTTATAATGACGACTGAATCTGGTGTAGAATCAAGTTCGAATAGTCGGTAATTTCCAAGAATGATCTCGTATCGAAGTCGCTGGGTCCAAACGAACATATCGAACTTTCGATCGGAAATCGATCATGCGACTCCAGTGGCGCGCGTTGTGTTCAATTATTTGTGACCGTCATTTTTATCTTTTTTCCGTCGTTCCTTTAGTTGCACTAAATTGCATACCTCCGCGAGTTATTTGTGATTTTCTAGGGAAACCCAGACGATTTATATCGTTTGTGAGTGGGATGTCTGCTGTTCTTGATGTGTCTTCGGCAGATTCTCTCACATGGAAGAATCTAGTTCCATGTTTATCCAGTGTTTTGTCGTAAATATGGAGTACTACTAGACGAGGAAAGAAGGGACTCTGTGGACTGTGGTGGTGCAAAGTTTGTGGAACTTCATAATAATAGTTTCGATGCTGAAATACCGTTACAATTGCATTGCGGACAGTGCGGAATACGAACGAGTATCAGGAAGAGTACATGGTACGACTCTTCCAAATTATCCATCCAGACCACCATAATGTACTTCCACATGACGACAACACAGACGCCGAGTAAGGTAAGTCGTCTCCTTTGCAATTTCAAGTATTTTTGTAACGCTCTACTTTTGTTGTTGTGACCAACGTAAACATATTCATAACGCCGGCCACCATTGTCGCATGATCGATTTCCGATCGCACGTTCGATATGTATCGTTTGGACCCAGAAATTTCGATAAGCAATCATTCTTGGAAATTACCGAATAGTCTCACATGGTGATTATTCATCGACTGTGTAGTGTAGACAAGTGTTTACAATTTTATTGGAGCTATGGGTTGTTGCCAAACCGCAATCTGAGGAATTATGTCGACTGTCATGGGGAGACGTATGTGACACTCTAAGAAGACCGCCAGAGGTCTCTTTTCAGTCGCACTCCACCAAATGCAAGAAAAAATCTTCCATGATTTGATACCTCCAGATTGACGATCGAGGAGAGCATCATTATAGTATTGTGCTAGGTAAAAGCCACTGCGTCGCAAACTGAAATGGCAGTGAGTACTCTTTGAGACTGCTACGCTTATTGTCACGAATGATAGTGTCCCTATGGGCGGTGAGCATTACGGTGTACAAGCTGGTTATTGACATATCGACACTCAGAGGTAAGGGAGATGACGGTTTCTAAAATACGGAATAGAGCATATGTGGGTTTTCGGTTGTGTTCGAAGAGAGCCTAGCACGAGCACATCTTAGGAGTAAGAAAACTTTAGTACCTCTTACAAAGCACTTCATTTTGCCAGGCACCATGCTGTGACTAAAACCGGGAAGTCTTATAAAACTTTGAAAAAAGAAGGCATCGATCTCGCATTTATGAACCATCCATCGTCCGTCCGTACCCAGAATACAGAGTGGTTACGGAAGTCTTTGAAATCCTCAATTAAGATAGAAAGTAGGCCAGGAGACCGAGATGAACTATATATTTTCCAGTATCTGTATTTCCCCATTTTACGGCTTCCTAAAAAATTGTTCAGTGTGCGACACAGCCGATATTTCTGAGGGACATATTTAGAGTGTATACTGGCTATCGAAAAAAAGTATTGCTCCCGGCTGCCTACACCATTCGCGGAATTCTCCACGCAGGAGACATGGCTGACGAGTAAAATATATGAAGTTTCTTTCGTAAATAGCCTTATTACAAAACGTTCGTCATTTCTCGTTGCTCTCGCCAACACTGAAAACGGTATCCCATATTTGCCACCTCGAGAGTGGTGCGTCCGAAATATATCGCTCAAAAGCAGGTCGCGTCTTCGCTATGCTACGTTTCTTGGAATTTATCCAGGTTCTGAGTGTAACATTTCCCTGAAAAGTTTTTCAGGTACATATTTCTCATTTTCTGCCATTCCATAAACCAGCACCTTGTTGACTTTTTCTTTAAACACAGTGCCAGAGTCAACGTTAGAAATGCTTGATCTGGATTTTTAATCATTCGCACTAGTAAAAAAACAGCATACACGAAAAGCAGCTGCTTCAAGAAGTAGGGTTAAATTAACAAACTGTATTGGTACTTTCACGAGGGCCTTAAACAGATTATTAAAGGTTTCATTGCCCATTCGAAGATAGTTGACGCAATCATCGGCCTCTGAGATTAATATTTCGTTTTGCAGAGTTCCATGAGTACGGTAAATCTCTTTTTAAGCCATTCCATGTATCAACATAGTGTTTCGTTCTTCTTCTTTGTATTCAAAGCCAGAACTGCTTTGTCTGCGTTTGTGGCCATTCTCTCTACTGTCGAAATATAAACAGCGTCTGCTTCAAAGTAGAGTTAAACTGACACTTTGCTTGTACATGCACGGGCGTGTTTGACAAATACGCGGCTAGACAAGGTTGAATTTGGCAAACAAGTTTGATGCGTTAACGGATGCCGTAACATCTTTGACAGTGGATCAGACCCGCAGGACTTTGCAGCGCTGCCACTTCAAAGTTACATGTACACAGTGCTGCAGAATCGCGACGGTGCCACTTTGTTATTGTCAAGATACTGAAAAAAACAAAATCTAAAATATCTACGACACGGCTCTCACATTACCTATCAATATCATATTTTTCGTGAATTTGCCCTGGTGTTTAAACGTTACCAAAAAGTTTTATGTTGTTGAGAGTGCTCAAACCAGGTTGCAAATTCGTCTCCGAAATTGAAAGACATAGAGATCAGTGACCAGAATATAACAAAGAGTGATCCTTGAGTGTTTTGAGTAGTGTTTAATTTCAACGCAGACAAGCATTTGTCGATACAAAAATTAACCTTGAATTGATGGCTGCTGTCGAGCTAATGCCGATTTGTGGTGCCGGTGGTCCGGGAAGAGAATCGTCCTTTTGTCACTGTAGTGTTGAAACTATCCAAGACTCATGTCGATGCGGCGAAGAAGCGGACTGTAAGTGCATTTAAGTTATTATTGAAGTAAATAGGGAAACATGTATCTGTAAAATTTCTCCTTTCCTTAAACTTTCACGGGACTGTGATGATACCGGCGGGTTTGTCAAAGTGTATTACACGAGATACCTCCATTATTCCGTTGAGTAATTTCGATGAGAAAAAGAACGATGCGCTAGCTTCTCATAGTTATTTACGAAAAAACTAGTGTTTACGAATATTTGATGAAGTAGCTGACACTCTTTATCTTGCTTGCCAAGAACAGACTCTCACTTAAGTTTTATCTCGACTGAAAGCTCTGTCAAAAGAAATAAAATAGTTTGCCATCATTTCAGCATGTCTGTTTTACCTTCCATGTTCTGTCATCATAAATATTTTTGTTGAATGGGAACCCTTAAGTGCCTGTTGTTTTGTTGTGCCTTTCATTACTTGCCAATACATGGAGTGGATCATAGATCATTTATTGGGCCAAGAGGAATATAGACACTAGTTGTCAGTTTTGACCAGTCACATAATGTTAATGGCTTCTGTGATGTCGCCTTTGGGTAGTATTTTCAGTTTGGTTGTCAGTTGCTGAAGCCAACTAATAAGAAAGCAAAAAACCTGGTTGTGATGACAGAGTGAACTGTGGCTGAGATCCATTTGGTCGAGACTTGCAAAGCCAACAAATGTGTAAGTGAAAAACGTGATTGTGCCAACTGACTGATCTGTAGCTTAGCCCTTTCGGAAAAGTCGTTACAGATATCTTACAGTCACCATGTTTAGATGTTTCTTGCATCTTTCCAGGGGCATTGCTGAAAGCCGAAGACTAGTAATTGAATAACACACTTCATACAATTCCTTACCACTTACATGGCTCAGCTGTTATAAGGGGTGTGTTATGTTATTAGTGCACTATGGGTCTCCAATCTGGTTGCATGAATATCCAGTTCTCACTTGAAGCCAGGAAACTCTCAGATGCAAAAGTACACTGGACTTTTATGCATCTTACTTCCGGGCAAGTCATTTAGCCAGTGACTGAAGACAATGTTTCCATTGAGTTTGTGCAAAAACTTTGTTTCCAGTCTGGTAGTGCCACTGTGCTAGCTTTGTCTACAACCAACACATTGTCATAATTAAATTACATCAGATTGTTATAACAAGACAGATGGTACTGTACTCGGTAAACATTGCTTATTAAATAGCATTTTCAGATGACTTGAGAAGTTATGGCATTGACTGTATGCATTGCCATTGAAACGACCATGTCTTAGTTAATAAAGAGTGACATGCAGGCAGATTATGTCATTCTGTTCAGTAACCAAAGAGAGATTGTTGATTGTTGAGAAATGAACTTACATTTTCCCTCGTTCGGTTAAGCCTCCAGCATTACTGGACTGGGTCATTCATGAATTCATTATGCCTTGCAGAATTCAGCTTGGATGGTAGCTGAGCAAGTCTTCAGGTGGTTCACTGTGGGTAGTTGAGGTTTTGGTATCACAGAGACTGGTGTTGTGCAGTTTCATATAGGCAAGAGCATTTGATAGCACCAGAAATAGATCTTAATGGTCATACATTGGACAAAGCACTGTGTGGGGGTCAATGGAAGTGTCCAATCCCACCCATCGGCTTTGACCCGTGACCTAAGGGTGTTGTGGTGTGTGACGTCATGATGGTGCGGAGTTTAGTTTATGAGTGTGTTGTGTTTGTAGATGTCGCCTTGTTGGGGTTGGTGGTGTCCTCTGGTCGTGTGTGTATGGTCCGCGTGTTATGTGGTGTATTGAGTTCGTTTGGGACCCGGTGCTTGAAGTGTGCATTTATTGCTCATGTGTGTTATAGGAGAATGGAAATTAGTTTCAGTAAGTTAAGAATTAAGTTTCCGTTGTGTTTATCTTATTGTGGTGTCGTTTGATGTTATTGGTTTGCTGTTTGTCACGCAGTAAGTAATTTAATTCAATTTGTGGCTTCTTTTGTTAGGTATGGATATGACTTCTAAGTTTACTAGTGCGTGTCTGTGGATAGAAATGGGGGACGACATGTCCGTCATTAAGTTTCTATAACTTTTTGGGCTTGTGGCGAAGATAGTGAAATGCGGTGTATGCAAGTAGGGGGTTCGTTTTGGTTGTGTTTTTTTGTTTAAGTGTGCGTGTGTTGGTGGTTGATGTTTTGGTATCGGCACTTGTGGTTGATTTATGTATCTTAAGGGAAGTACTATATATATATATCAGTTGTATTACAACTATATACGGCTTGGGCTATGTGTGTTTTGGTATCGGATGCTGCTGTTGACCTATATAGGTGAAGGGAAGTGAAAAGTTCCAATGAAAATGCTATGTTTGTTTTGTTATTGTGAGTTGCTGTTGACCTATATAGGTCAAGGGAAGTGTCCAATTCCAATTTTTGTTGTTTTAAGTGTTGGTTTTGTGGTATCAATAGTTGTGGTGTGACTATAATTTTTGGAGTAGTTGGTTTTTATTTTGTGGTATTGACAATTGCGGTTGAGCTATCTAGGTGAAGGGAAGTGACCAATTCCTGTCGATATTGTAAGTGTATCGGAATTTGGGAATTTTGTGGTGTTTTAATGTCGTCATTTTGTGTGATTTGGAATCATGATGTGTGTCTGTATGTGTTTATATTTAGTTTGCACCCACCCAGAACCCCCTAATTTCCCACACAGGTCCCGTTAGTTTGATTATACTTTTGGAGGGAGATGTGTTTATTGGTTTTATATTTATTTTAGTATTTGCTGTACTGTTTATGTAATGACATCATAAGTGCCATATTGGAGACATTGAGAATGGTCATTTCTGCCATATTGGTGACGTCATCGGTCAAAGAAGATAGGTTGAATCGGATGCTTCTGTAATCCCTGTGTGGAATTCCTTGGGGTCTGTATTAATGGCAAGCTGTGAGTCCATCCCATAGGAGGCTCAGTTCAGCATGTTTTACCCTTGGAAGTGTGTCTTCTTGTTCCTGCTTGAATAGTTTTGCATATTTTCACTCCCTGTTGACTTGGGGTGTTTCATCCTGGGGTAGTGAAGCTAGCGAGGAGAAAAAACCAAACTTTGAGAGTACTGTGTGCAGAACTCTCATTATGTAACTTTGAATTGTTGCATTCACTCCCCAGTATAGTTACTTGTTGTTGTTGCTTCTTTCTGATGTAAAAAATTATTTTCAGTTGAATGGTAAGTTGTGCAATCACAATACAATGCACACAAATGTTTTTCATTTTATTTTTGTCTTCTTGGCTAAGCTGCAGGGTGGAGATAGGTACTTTAGCGTGAACAGTGGTTTCCCATCTGACATGGAACAAGAATTTGGAGATACCTACAAATTCAAAAGGGCATTCCGCACCTCCTGCAAGTCGTCATGGGTGGGAGGTTTTCTGTTGAGGTTGAAGGATTTGTTGCACAGCTGTTTGGCAGTAGGTAGTATGTTGAGTGACTGGATTAAAAAAGCTGCCATAAGCACAACAGTAGTAAACGATGCCCTATAGGGTATATTATTTATGTTGTGTACAAATTTCTATGATTTTGGAGGTACACCTTTGGTCACTAATTATGCCTTATTTCTTATTTTTGACAGGATCAATAAAACTTGATGAGTGACTAATGTGATGTGATGCACTCAAAATCATACTTCACTGCAAATTTTAAAATTTATATTATGATGTCTACCTTCACATATACATACTCAGCAAAACAGTGTAAAGTGCATGTTGGGGGTACTTCCAGTTATGTCACATGTTCGGTTTCTGTCCCTTACATTTGTGTATGGAGTGCTAGAGGAATGGCTGCTTAAATGTCTGAGTGCACAGTAATTAGTCTAATCTTACCTTCTCAGTCCCTGTGGGAGTGATACATAGAAAGCTGTAGTGGATTCCTCATTACTACCGTTTCTTGAAACATCGTAATAGGCTTTCATAGTATAGTTAACTTCTGTCTTCAAATGCTTGTGAGTAAAAGTTTTTAAAGATTGATCCATAGTAGGTTCTTTGCATCACCATTATTTTTGAAATGCATGCTGCTTGACAAAGATGTGGTATTTTGTTTGACATGCGACATTATGTGTGAGCCCGCAGTGTGTTCTAAGATTCTCAAACAGTTAGCGAAATTGCATGATAATCTTTTAAAGCGTGTCTGCTATCCTTTTATACAGGTGTGACTTGTGCTTTTCTTCTAACTCCGAATAAGAGTGTCATCCAAAGGATCTTCTGTGTACTTGTATTATGGTTAAGAGGGGCTAATTCAGCTGCAAATTCTGTGTAGAATCTGCTGGGGATTCCATTGGGCCTTATGGTTTCATTCAGTTCTAGTGTTTTCATCTGTTTCTCAACAGCACTGACACTAATATCTGTAGGGTGATTCTTATTAACATTGAAAAACCCCTTAACTCACATAGCTGGCACTGAGACAAGTAATTTAATATAAGACACATGAGGCCATAAATGTCAGGAAATATCCTAAAAGTGGATGAAAAATGTTGAACACGTGACATCGCCAGATGACATACTATGCCACGTGTGCAGCAGCGGAGCCCATTGGTCTATCACACCTAACCATCCCACCCGAAGTCAAGTATTCATGTCGGTGTTGCTCGAGGCCTACATGTGGGAGTTTAGTGTGTAGGACTCGGGGTTCAAGTCTTGCATCTGGCAAGCAGTAATATTTTTGCATTGCTTTAGACAATTTTATGTTTATGTTGTAATATTCATTGTTTTTTATTTACCAGTCTTGCAGTCGCTGCAGGTTAATTGTTAAGTACAATGGAATGAAAACCTGTCTCATTGTGTCACAAGTAAATAAGTATCAGCCTCCAAATTGCATTGCTGTCAGTAAGTGACCTACATGTTTCCAGAATGACCTGTGTGTTCTTCACTAAATGAAGTATGTAAAAAAAGGGGACAGAGAGAGAGAGAGAGAGAGAGAGAGAGAGAGAGAGAGAGAGAGAGAGAGAGAGACAACAGCGAGGACAGTAATTTTGTAACAACCTTTACAACAGATCAGATTTACAGAAGGTGTTCAAAAACAGAGCAGCCTAGCAGAGCCATGTGTGACACTGCCCGTACTGGCAAGGGTGTGATTGATATGCCCAGTCGCTGTACGTGCAGTGAGGTACTTCATCTGGTAACATCACATGTTCAACATTTGTCATTAACTTTTGGGATATTTCCTGACATTTGCGACACCATATATTAAATTACATGTCTCCGCATCATCTATGCAGCTTAGGGTTTTCTAAAATGTTAATAAGTGTCACACTGTATATCACTATCTTGGCAATGGTGCAAGACTTAAACTGAGGCAATGGGCATACTCCTAGATTTGGAGGTGGAGTTCAGCATTTATTCTTGCTTTTCTATCTTCAATTTCAGTTCCTTTTGTCCATAGATGTCTGGGCACTGTCTTTGGTGCCACTTTACCTCAATTCCTTTAGGTTTTGTTGAAGGTCTTCTGGTAAAATCATGCAGATCAACTGTCTGTACCACTATCAGGTGATGACTTTGTTCTGTAATGTAATGATGACATCATAAAGAAAGAACGCAGAGCACTGGCAATATTTCTTTTGCTTTTATATTAGGTTCTGGGACCTAAGCTGTGGTGACATACTAATCTGTAGTGTAGCCCAAGGTCTAGGTTAGGTTGAAAGGAGACAGTTTGGTTGTGGGTTGGTGAAATGGTGTCACACTTCTGTAAATCTCCAGATAAATAGGAATATTCGATACTAGTCATCAGCTTTGACCAGTGATGTAGGAAACATGTGACACATGTTGTAAACAACATGGCGACTATAACATGAATTTAGTGGCAAACAATTCAGACAGGCTAAGTTTCAGATCAATATCTCCCCACAACCAAATTTTTTGCTCGCAGATTCATCGGGTTCACCATGTAACAATGAAACTGAAAACACACACAAAAAAGTGACACCACGCCAGACACTGTCAGTATGTCACTGGTCAAAGCTGACAACTAGTATTGAATATTCCTCTTGATGCTAATTCCCTTTTTACCTACTTTACTGAATATGTAAATATGACTATTTGTTTTAGTTTCTTTTGTGCTTCAGCAATTGTTGCTCCAATTGCCTCTCGAGCTATGATGCCAGTTTTGATGTGGACATCCTCAAAGAGGTCAGGTCTGTTTGTTGGCATAGAGCTTATGTATTCACGTCATAAGTTGGCTTTCAAACCATTTGTTCTAAGTAATTTTCAGAGGAAGCATTTAAAATTGTTTATAGGATGTCTTATTGTGTCCTTAACATACAAAACTGCAATTATCCAATTAATTGTTGGCTCAATAAAGTCTCTTCCAGTGAAGTCAGTAAGATTGAGGAACGAGTCTCCTAGGTTAGGTTTGGAAGTGTTAGGAGTTTCAAAATGTTGAGAATTTCAGTGCAAAGCACATTTTCTTTCAGTCAGGGATGCATCTCCCAGTTCAGCTATTAGAACATACAGCATATATAGTTCCAGTTACCAGTAAAATGCGTAACTGGTGCATTGTTGCTGCTCTTGGAATTGGTTATATTCTGTGTAAACCATTAAATATTTTAATAAGGCAATATTTGTGGTATATAAAATTGGTGGATACATACTTTCTGATGAAGCTTAATGTACACCACAAAAAAAGGGGCCCTTCAGAAACAAATTTTACTATCGTGGGAACAGGGTTGCTGGAGACTCATAATGAAAAGTAATTATGTGCTTTCATCAACTTGTGGTTACGATTATACTCTTTGGTTTAACAGATGTAACAATATTATGCGTCAAGACATTTGATGTTTTTCATGCTACAGAGAAAATAAGCGTGCATTCTTGGTGTCAGTATTTCACTACTTTAATCTAACCATGTGTTATGGTTTGCTGTTGCGAATTGGTGCTTCAGTTTCTTCTGGCTTCATTGGTGAGAGGCGTACTCCACTTGGTGCCAACCTTTCCAGTATTTTGCTTGTGTGCATGGTAAAAATTTCTGGATTGGAAATATTTGTAAAGTTACAAATGAAGATAAAGATGCCTTAATCTTACGCATTTGTACGGAGCTATTTGATCTTTAAACAGCAAATAATTAAAATAAATATGGCTCCATTGCAATATTAGTGGGGTAACAATATAATGTGCTAGTAGCGATCATAATCAGCAACACATTTCGGGCGTTGAAGTAAAGAAGAAGGAATAATGGCTTGGGAATCCGATAGAAACCCAACTAAGACTTGGGAACTGGCATTAGAGATAACCATCCTTGATTGGTCTTGCTTTGCCACTTGGCATTATGGTTACATCATTGTGACTGGTACTGGCACAGCCACTAAGGACCAACATAAGGATTAGTATCATTAATTTCTCTCTCTCTCTCTCTTCCTTTACATGCTTAAGAAAACTTTTAAAATAGAGTTAATAATTCACCAATTTTGAGATAGGCAGATTGAAAATGTATGCTGACAGCTAATAATGTTTCCATTGCCTTTTACTCACTGTCAAGTCCTTTGTTAAATACAGGGATAATTTGTCTCCATATAATTTTTGAGCGACTTGACAAATTTGAGGATATTTCACATACTTACAGTTCTGAAGAAAGTGGCTTCTGTAAAAATGATGCCACTACCTTCACCAGGTTACAGGTGATGCTGGAACTTGGCAGTAGTTCATAAAGTGTCTTAGGTAGATTCTGTAAAAATTACATTAGAATTGAAAATGGCTGAGCTAGGAGCATCTTTTAGTTGGATCTCTGGCATACATAGAACGACAATCATTATTAGATGTACTACACAGATATGTGTTTACATGTTACAACAAATTTCTGAAACCTGCATTTGACTGTATCACTCAGGAACATAAAAACAGTGCTGTAGTACACTGCTAAGACTGATCATGTTGTCTGTTATGTTTTTGACTGTAGCTTATGTTGTCAATAAATCGTTCCATATATACTGCTAGAAAAATGCTATATGGTATGTTTATGTCATCTTTGAATTTAACCAGACACATAACATGCAATGACACAATGTAAGCTCTTGTCAGTTAGCGCTTTCTTTGCTCAGATCCTTAAATTTCTCTTGTTATTTTAAATTACTATTGTAGCCATGGCTACCCTTCATTTTCCTTTCTGAAGTCTTAGGATTTTGCCTCTTGCAGTATCTGATACTGTAGTTTACTACATCTGTTACAGGGTACAGCTTATTATTGTATGTTGATAAAGTAATGTTGTCCGGTCAATTTTGTTTTTCATTTATATAATGCATTATATATTTTTATCTTACAAACTTGTTTGGTTGGCACAGTTTAATGTTGCGTTATCTTTGAGTCTCTCTGTTCTCTTGCCTGTTATTTGTCAGCTTTAGGGTTCTCAGTTCATATTACACATGTTTGTTTTATAATTATGAAAACATTCTGTTCAATTTTAGGTCACGAATGGGCATGGGATGATGCCTTTTGTACGCCAGATACACACTTAGTTGGTAATAACCGGGGAGTACTCTTTCACCCAGGCTATAGCTCAGGCACTGCTGCAGTTCGTGGAGACACACCATGCGAAGCTGGAAGAGACTATTATTGGGAAATAAAAATGCTTACACCTTTGTATGGGACAGATGTGGTAAGCTTTTTATGTGTGTGTGTGTGTGTGTGTGTGTGTGTGTGTGTGTGTGTGTGTGTGCGCGCGCACAGAACAGAAGCATTTTATTATTAATGCAGTGGGACAGTTGCTATTAACTTTAAGCATTTAGAAATATTTAGCTGTTAGTGGGCTTTTTTGTGTAGGATAGTTTAGTATAAAGCAGGAGACAGCTACTATTATTACGTGGTCTCCAATCATCCTTCACCTCCCCTGCCCCTCCAAATTGTCATGTACAACATAACTAAGGAGTGTTTGCACTGGCCTCAATAGTGGTAACAGGTTTATCAGCTCATGCACCTTACACAACGAACTGAAACAGAAATGGATATGGATGATGACGACGAAGTATAACAGTGATGAACTCCAATGATTAATACTGGCACTAATACATGTACTAATTATTTTAAGGGGCTCCGGAAAGGCTCAAAATCATGAAAAGTTCAATTTTTACTTTTTTGCGTTTTCTGGATCTGCAGACTATTACCTTTTAATAGATATATAATTTATTCAATTCCGAAGACTACAATTATTTTTAAATTTTTTTTGAAATGTGTTCTACATGGGCGTGACCCACTGTGGCGCTGTTAAACTGCTGTCAAATGGTGTTATTAGTAACGTCCGTGTTCATCAGGTACATTTTAGTGATGTGAGATAAAGTATGCGTTGTGGCTAACCTGTGATGGTTCAATATATATCGCTGGTGTGATTGTAGATTGTTTCATGTTTATTTACTCTGTCGTTATCTCGAAAATATTCGTAATTAATTCTGTTTCTTGAGTCTCTGTTTTGTTGAAGTATAATAATGAGTAAAAGTAAAGTTATTAGAAATCCTCGGAAGGCTTTTAAGAAAAGGAGAAATGTTGGAAAGCCAAAGGTATGTGTTATTACTGTAAACAATAAAGACGATAACCAAGTGAGTGAACCTAACCTCTCAAGTACACCTGCCCATAGCAGTCAAAGTGGGAAAGAAAATACTTCACAGAAGAAGCTTGGTTCAATGAGTGAAAACTATGAATGTTTTATGGGCGAATCGGATGTGAATGAAATATTTGATATGTTGGTTCTCAAAGGAATTTTTTCAAACTGTGTAAGATGTATTCATTGTAGTGAAGTTGGTCTGGAACTCTCCATAATAAAGCACGTAGGACTTGCTAGTGAAATACAACTGAAATGTGATAAGTGTTCATACATGACCACCTTTTGGAACAGTGTTGCAGTAACTGCAACTGAAGAAAATGGTAGCAAAATCTACGAACACAACAACGAGCGATGCTTGCTTTAGACAAGGAACTCCTTCGGGCTGCAGACAGGGCTGTAAAGAGTCTAGAAATACAAGCAAGAGTAAACAGGAGGAGGAACAAGAGGAAGCTGGAGGAGGAATTTGCAGAGGATGAAGATAATCCATCCTATGGACCTGGAATGCACTAAAAAGTTAATCCATTCTTTGTCGCTCGATTCCCAAAACTTTTATTTTCTCATACTAATTACATGTTTTCTAAGGATCTTCCAAACATATTTGTTTCAAACTTTCAGTAAATGTTACACAGTACCTTCTGCATAATTTAACACAGCCTTTTTCCAAATAACTGTATATTTTTGAATATATAAATAAAAAATTGCAAATAAAATGTTGTGAATTTTCATTACAATTGAAAAAAAATCATCTTTAATAACTGAACTAAAATTTTGTAAAATCCCTGTGTTAAGTTGTAGCCCATATGCCAATAAATAATCTGTAAAAAGTTCAACTTCCTACCTCAAATACTTTGTGAGGAAATATGTAATTTATAAGCGTTATTTTAACATTGCAAGTATAGGGCGTTCCGGAGCCCCTTAAAACATGCATATACTATTCTTTTTTTTTTTTTAATTTTTTTTTTTTTTTAAGCAACCAGACAGACCAAAGCAAAACATAGGTAAATCCGTAACTAGCTTAAATCAAAGATCCATTTGTAATTTGGACAGTTCAGTTGATGTCCATTCCGTTCAGTATGTTGGGACAGTCTTCTAGAAAGAATCAACAATGACTTGTAACCCAGTGCTACTGCCTGCTACCTACATTAACAATTAGATAAAGTGAAGCAGAGAAACCTTACTGCTTAGATGACTCCAGTGCTGAAGCAGAGGCCAACTGTGCTCGTAGAACATACCAAAAAAACAGTAATACACTATATGTAAGAAAATTATAGATATGCTTTAAAATTATAGATATGCTATTGTATCTTCCACAGATACTAAGTGAAATGGTCTTTGTAGAATAAATAAAAAACTGTTAAACATATTTTCATTTGCAAGGTAATTGCAAACTTGTTACAAAATGGCAGACTCTTCAAGATTGACGTAAGCTTGCAAAGTTTCAGGAACTGGCTTTGAATGATCACTGTAGGACTATATAACAACCCCTCACATATCTGTCCCATAGGGTTTGTGAGAACAAGATCAGACTAATTACAGCATGCACAGAAGCATTTAAACACTCATTCTTCTTGTACTTCATACATGAATGGAATCCCTAATAACTGGTACAGTGGGCTGTGTCCTCTCCCATGCACTTCACAGTGGTTTGCAAAGTATAGATGTAAAAACATGTAAATGGTAAGCTTGGGAATTCATGATGACTTGTATTTGGGGATCTGAATGTTTTAACTGTTCCCTGTATTTACATTTATGAAATGGTTTGTACATAATAATCCAGAATTATTTATAGGAAACCATTTTCAGCCTGTGTGTGATACAAGAAACAAAGCTAATAGCATGTTACAATCACATAGATCAAAACTCTACTCCCCAGCTGTGCAACACATGGCCATGAAAATTTATTCATAGCAGAAAAAGTCTTCACAGTACAGAACTACCTCTTCAGAGTTGTGGGCTGGATATCTTTTTTTTTAAAGTTTAGTAATAAAGAATTTGCTAGGAATCGTTTATTAATGTCCATGAAAATTTCATAAATGTGTCTTCCTAAAACTCTACTTTCTTGATGATTATTGCTATGTTTCTATCATCTGCAAATAAAATAAACTTGGCATCCAATAATGTTACTGATCAGAAGTCACATATACAAGAAAAAGTGAGAGCCATAAGATGGTACCTTGTGGGGCAACACAAGTAATTAACTCATACCCCTGCACGCACTCACCTCGCTGTTGAGCTCACGAGTCATGCGTCGGTGGGAGGATGAGTTGCTGGAAGTGACTGACAGTAAGCTCCATATAGTCAAGCCCACAACGCGTGTGTGGTGTACTTCCTTTCAGCCCCGTCGACGGGACGAGGTTCTCCTCACTCGGCTTCGGATAGGCCACAGCCCTATGACACATGGCTTCCTACTCTGGTGTGAGGACCCTCCAATGTGTGGTGCTTGTGGTGTCCAGGTCACTGTGCGCCACTTTTTATTGGATTGCGTTTTATTTTCTGACCAGCGGGCCGCGGCTGACTTGCCAGCGGACCTGCCATCTCTTTTAGGCAACACTTGGACGAATGTGGTTAAAGTTTTAAAGTTCTGTGCCATGTCAAATGTTTTTACACAGATTTTAGGAAGAGGATCTTAATTTGCTCACTGTGTGACAAGCTCACCCATATTTTATGTAAGTGGTCAGCCAATGACAATTTACTGTGGCATTCTTGTTGCTATGTTTTCCCTTTCCTTACGTTCTACTTTCTTATGTAGCATTTTCTTTCTTTTCCTTCTTTCTTTCTGTGTGTGTTTCAGTTTTATTATGTCTGTCCACATTCGTTCCCTTTAATGTGTGTCAGGACGCTGATGACCTCGACGTTGAGCGCCCATAAGCCCCAACACACACACACACAATTCCCAGTTGGGTGGTAGTTGATAGCTTAATACAGGCCTCGTTCCTGTTGACAAAGACTGGGTAGTGGTGTTGCAACATGACAAATCCCACTTCTCACTCATTCCTCATTGACTGTAACAGCATATGTAGGGAGTTATGGCTTGCCCTTTATTTATGTAGTGGACAGATGCAGGGCTTAAGATTCTGGATTCATATTTTGGACAAGAAGGGGGTCAGACCACAATGACGTTTCCACTGTTTTCCCGAAACTGCGTGAGGTGTGTGACAAGTGCTTCCTTTGAACAGACCAGTAGTAATATTCTTCCCATCACTATCCACTGAGATATTTACATAGATTAGATTAGAGATTAGGTATATTTTCATTCCACAGACCCAGAAATGAGATGATTCTCAAGGATGTGGAACATTTCAGAAAATGTAACATAAAAAAACAGAACATTTGAATATAATAATCACTTCCTTGATAATTTATCAGGAGATTGTCAAGATATGGGAATACATTACAGTTAACTGGAACTGCTGATATTTACGAAGTTAATACACTGTCAGAATGAAACATAGTTATGCACTTTTAATAAATTTATCATCCACAAAATAACTAATCTTTTATGACTGTTGTGATCAAGGGGTTCAAAGCTGAAATCTAAGAGACATTTTTACTTAAGCTGGTCTGACAGTCCCTGTCATGAATTCATTTATAGAATAGGAGGAGTTGGCTACCAAAAAATCTTTCAAACTGTTTACACAGGCTTTTTTCGTATGAGCTCAGTATCAAGTTCTAACCTTCCTTCTGTAGAACACAGGTCATGTTACATACTTCAGCACTACTACAGGGTAATTTTGTCATTGGTCTCTTCCTTTCCTCTTCCTCTTCCTTGGCTTAGTTGGAAGTGCATAATCTATTTTCCAGTAAGTGTTCCTGAGCTTGTATCCGTGTACAGTTAGAACAGGCCAATTCTCAGCAAGACCTCTGGTATCCCTGCCCGACAAGTTCGAGAGCCCACCAAAATGCATGGACCTAGGCGACGCTCCTAATATTTGCGGGTGCTGCTGCCACCATCTAAGCACTAGGTGCGACCCACGCCCCATGCGCCCACCTGTTGGTGCCCACAGCTGCTCGGTAAAGCTAGCAGTGCAGGGGCCTTGACATCAGTTGTGTTCAAACAGTGCTCTTGTTCCTTAGTTCTTAATACTGCTATGTCTAGTCTCTAAGTTCGGTTTACTCTCAAGACTTAGTAATCTGTCATGTTGTCGTCATTGTTTATCCATCACCGTTGTTGTCTTTCCGCGGTTTTTCGACGACTCACCATCGACATCCTCAGCTGGTTGGCCAGTGTCTTCTGGTCATGACTGATTCGAGTTATTATAAGGTTGACTGGAGGGTGCCAAAGCAGTTTTATATACCTAAACACAAAAACAGTGTCCACATTATGATGAACCATATCACCAGCAGGTTTTGCTTAGAGGCAGAGGTATTCTTCCTGATTCCCGGGTTCGATTCCCGGCGGGGTCAGGGATTTTCTCTGCCTCGTGATGGCTGGGTGTTGTGTGCTGTCCTTAGGTTAGTTAGGTTTAAGTAGTTCTAAGTTCTAGGGGACTGATGACCATAGATGTTAAGTCCCATAGTGCTCAGAGCCATTCTTCCTGAAGCCTTTAGGAAATCTTAAACATAAAATATATAATGAACAGAAGAGTGAATAAGTGACTAGGTATGGTTAACATATGTTATGTAAATTTCCTAGCATAGAGACTCTAATGCATCTGCATGCTTACTAGCCAATTTACATGCCAGTTGCCGTTTGTAACAAGATGCTCACTCATTCACTTGGTTGTCTAAAGTGTATTCAGGTGTAGGCAGTAGTTTGTACCTTGGTTCAAGCATACGACACTGTGACAGTTCTAGTGCTTATCATCTGCAGTGAGCCTGACAGCAACTCAAAATGCAATGGGCAGAGACAGAATATGATACAGTAGAATGGAGAAAGAAGCAGTTTCTGAGTTTTAAAAAAAAGGGCCATTTACTTCCACACAGGTATCAGGACATAAGAGGATGCTGTCTGCACTGTCTTTGACTCTTGGTCTCCTATCATCCATTCTTTGTTATGTTCTTCACATTTGCTTTATTGTGTGAATACGTTCTTGACACACTCAGCTGTCAGATTCGAATCTACTATAATAATACTACAACCTTGGTGAATATTAGCATAAATTGCAGATGTAATCATCTCCTTGACGCACTGTGGTCTGGTGATATCTGTATATATACCAATGGACCCAAAATTCCGCAAGAGGAGAACACTGGATGCGCTTTTCTATGCTCTCAGATCCAAGTTAGTAAAACCTACAGACTGCCTAAGAGTGCTTAAATTTTTACGACTGATACAGTCGCAATTTTGTGAGCAACCAAGTTTGTATCTTCAACTTCCTTCTTAAAGATACTAATTGTGTCTGACTCTCAGATTATTGTTAAGAATATACAACACCAAAGATGGAATAAAACAACCAACCATTATATTTTGAATGAGTTACTGAAATATGTTTGTTGTAAATGGAGAGCACAGACAATCATTCTGCTGTTTGCACTCCCATGTTAGCACCCACCGTAAGGAGGAAGTTGACATCTTAGAGAAGCTAGTTTCATCTACAGGAACTCTTCTCGATTTGAAATTACCATATACACACTACTTTTGTGAAGTTAAGAACCATGGAAAACAGCCGTGGCAAGAGATGTGGAATGTTTTCTAACAAATAAAAGGTGGATATAATGTGGCATTATAACCTCAAATTCTTACAAGGCAGTGATTTATGGAGATGCATTTGCAGCAATCTAGGATTTCCACCACCATTTGGCTTCTATTTAACCATGCCTTGTTTCCTCATACACCTTACTAACTTAACCCTAATCCACAATTATTCTCCTTTGAAGAGAAAGTATACAAACAAATCTGCACCACAGCCATGGGCACCCACATGGCACCCTCCCATGCCAACCTGTTTGTGGGCCATATAGAGGAGATCTTCCTGGCCTCCCAAAATTCCAAACCCTTAATCTGGTTCATGTTCGTTGACGATATATTAATGATCTGGACTCTGGGTAAGACACCGTATCTTCATTTCTTCACAACCTCAACACTTTCTTTTCTATCTGCTTCAGCTGGTCCTCCTCAACCTAGCATGCCACCTTCCTAGACATTGACCTCCTCCTCTCTGATTGCTCCATCTGCACCTTCGTCCACATTAAATTCACCAACAACCAACAGTACCTGGGTTTCAACAGCTGTCATCCCTTTCACAACAAAAAATCCTTGCCATGCAGCCTGACAACCCAGGATAGGGTGGCGGACAGTGAAGTGCTGTTGAGGAGTGCGAGAAGCAAGGTGGAAAGAGAGTATGTGTGGTTGGGTGATAAGACAGAGCGCAGCAGAGAAAGGGGGGGGGGGGGGGGTGGTAGCGTAAAAGGAGAGAAGTAAAAAGACTGGATTCGATGGAGGAATGAGAGCTGTGTAGTGCTGGAATGGGAACAGAGAAGGGGCTGGATGGGAGATGACAATGAGTGATGAAAGTTGAGGCCAGGAGGATTAGGGTATGTAGGATACATTGCAGTGAGATTTACCACCTTTGCAATTCAGAAAAGCTGGTGTTTGTGGGAAGCATCCATATGGCGAAGGCTGTGAAGCAATCATTGAAATGAAGGATGTCATGTTTGGTAGCGTGCTCAGCAACAGGGTGGTCCACTTGTTTCTTGGCCAAAGTTTGTCAGTGGCCATTCACGTGAACAGGCAGCTTGTTGGTTGTCATGCCCACATAGAATGCAGCACAGTGGTTGCAGCTAAGCTTGTAGATCACGTGCCTGGTTTCACAGGTAGCCCTGCCTTTGATGGGATAGGTGATGTTCATGGCCAGACTGAATTAAGTGCTGGAGGAGGGGAGGATGTATAGGACAGGCCTTGCATCTAGGACTATTACAGGGGTATGAGCCATGAGGTAAGGGGTTGAGAGCAGGGGTTGTGTAGGGATGGATGGCAGTGGACGGCGGAATACCACTTTTGGAGGGGTGGGAAGGATAATGGACAGGACATTTCTCATTTCAGAACACGACTAGAGGTAGTCAAAACCCTGCCGGAGAATATAATTCAGTTGCTCCAGTCCTGGGCGGTACTGAGTTATGAGGGGAAAGCTCCTCTGTGGCTGGACAGTGAGACTTTGGGAGGTGGTGGTAGACTGGAAAGATAAAGCACAAGAGATTTGTTGTTGTTAAAGGTTGGGAGAATAATTATGGTCTGTAAAGGCTTGTTTGAGACCCTCAGTATATTTCGATAGGGACCGCTTGTCTATGCAGATGCGACAACCATGGGTGGCTAGCTTTATGGAAGGGACTTCTTGGTATGGAACAGATCGCAGCTGTCAAAGTGGAAGTATTGCTGGGGGTTAGTAGGTTTGATATGGACAGAGGTACTGATGTAGCCATGTTTGAGGTGGAGGTCAACATCTCAGAATGTGGGTTGTTGGGTTGAGTAGGACCAGGTGAAGCAAATGGGGGAGAAGTTGTTGAGGTTCTGGAGGAATGTGGATAGGGTGTCCTCACAATCACAAATCGCAAAGATGTCATCAATGAATCTGAAACAGATGACGGATTTAGTGTTCTGGGTATTTCGGAAGGATTCCTGTAGATGGCCCATGAATAGGTTGGTATAGGATGGTGTCATGGTGCCATGCAGGTGCCCCTAGCCGTACCTTGGATTTGTTTGTAGGTAATGCCTTCAAAGGAGAAGTAATTGTGGGTGAGGGTACAGTGGATCATGGGGACTAGGAAGGAGGTTGTTGGTTTGGAATCTGTCGGGCGTTGGGAAAGGTAGTGTTCAATAGCGGTAAGGCCATGGGCATTAGGTATGTTAGGCGACATCAACAATGATGAGTAGGGCACTGTATGGTAAAGGGACAGAAACTGTCGAGAGTCAGTGGAGGAAACGGTTTAGGGTAGGTTCCGGGTGATAGGGGTTATAGTTTGAAGGTGTTGATCTATGAGAGCAGAGTGTCTCTCACTGGGGGCACAGTAACCGGTCACAATGGGACATCCTTGGTGGTAGGGTTTATGGAGTTTAGGAAGTGTGTAGAAGGTAGGAGTGTGGGGAATGGTAGTGATGAACAGAGGGATGGACTCCGGGGAGAGGTTCTGGGATTGGCCTAAGGATTTGAGGAGTGACTGGAAATCCTGCTGGATTTGTGGATGGGACACTGTGGAAAGGTATGTAAGTTGATGTATCTGACAGTTGGCAGAGTCTTTCTGCCAGATAAACCTTGCGCTTCAAAACAACAGTTTTTAGATGGTGGTCTGCGGTTCTTCCTGCGGATGTAAGGTTAGTTTGCATGTTGAGGGATTTGGGGAATGATGGTGAGGCAAGGTTTGAGGTTAAGAAATTCTGGAAAGTTAACGGGGTGATTTTGGGACGGTGGGGGTGGATCATGGTTGGATGGAGGAGTGAACTGAATTAAGCAGGGTTCGTCATTGGTCTTTGGTTGAGACTGATTTGTAGGGTTGATGGCGTAAAAGTGTTTCCATTGTAGGGACCAAGAAAAGGAGAGGCCTTTAACAAGTCCTGCATTATTGAATTTGAGAGTGGGGCAAAAGGTGAGGCCTTTGGAAAGAACTGATATTTCTGTGAGGCTAAGGCTTTTATAGGAAAGGTTCGTGACTGTGTTTCGGGTCTGTTTGGATACTGGATTCTGTGTGATGGTGGGAGTGAATTTTGGAGGGTGATGTAAATGTAGAAGGTTTGCGAGACAGGGTTAGATAGCTATGAGGGGATGTGGAGAAGATTTGGAGGTTGTTGTAGGTGTGGTGGACAGTGGTACACCCAAGGCAGGAGTAGGGAGTGAGCAGAGAGGAGAACTTTTTACGTGGCATTGTGCGTGTTGCTCTAGTTCCTGGATGGCAAGAGTTTCATCGTGCGTTATAGGTTCCAGGAATTTGGGATTGCATAACAGGAGAATTTTGCGGATGGAGTGAGGGTACTGCAAGGAGGTTTGGGCTTGGTTGATATGGTTTTGCAGGACTATGTTGGTGAGGGCTAAGAATTGGCGGAATCTGAACAGGTGGAGGTCATTATAGAAGGATGGGTGGCACTCGGAGAGGTGTAATTTGATGGTTATGCCATTTAGGGGGGATTCCATGAGCCAAGCAACAACGCAGGGACGATATGTGGGACTGGGTTCTGGCTAGGGTTACGGAAACTTTTCTGTATTCACGCAGATGGAAGCAACAAGGATCCATGGTGGTGGAAAAAACGTGAAAAATTATGTAAATAATGTAGAATTATGTCCAAAAATTCGCAAAAATACACTCAAATACACGTGAAAAATCACGAGAAGGATGAAACTGAGTCAAAAGGGGAAAACAAAATGAAATCTGTGGAAGTCGACAATAGCGAAAGGTGAAAACTCACTAAAATTGACAAGAATTCACAGAGAGACCAAAGAAAAGATATAAATATTATATAAATATTTATTTTACTGTGGGTAGCAGGTCTGAGGGTGGATAAGTTTGAAGAAGAGGGGTGGCAGATGTGACTGGATGAGGTGGAATTAGTTGGTTCAACCTGGGATAGAATGGAGAAAGAGGGTGGGGAAGGGGTTCGTAGGGTGAGATACAACATCGTGTGGCACCGGAAAGGTGCAGGAAATAACACCCTGAAAATACAGGAGAGTCATGCAGGGAAGTTAGCAATGTTTCAGAACACTCTTTTGATTTAAGTTGTAGGATGTTACAACGCATTAACAACTAAGTATCTGGGTCTCCTCTCACATCAGAAACTAAGTTGGGTACTGTGAATGAAATATTGGGAATGTTTCAATTTCAAAACATCTTAAAATGCTTCTGCCTTAAACCTTGGAGAGCAAACAGGGGTGTGCCCACATATAGTCTTTGTACTGTCTCAGTTTGGTTATGGATACATGAGTTATAAATGAGCAAGAGCTTCATATCTGAAGATCATACATATATTTGACTAACAGCTGTTTAGTGAAGAGCAGATGCAGCAATACCACTCTGATTCTCAATCATCAGCACCAATGTTGGTGAGCTGCCAGTTGCTGTCCATGGCATATCGTGCTTCAGGGTGTCTGGATTCCCTGCAGATAAGAGCATGCCAAGAGAATGAAAGTTTA
The DNA here is from genome assembly GCF_021461395.2 of Schistocerca americana. Lineage (NCBI taxonomy): Eukaryota > Metazoa > Arthropoda > Insecta > Orthoptera > Acrididae > Schistocerca > Schistocerca americana. The sequence continues at coordinate 144,037,585 of NC_060119.1, read as the reverse complement.
TGAATTAAAAACCAGCATGTGTCATATATTAAAAGATGTAATTATAATCCACCCTGAATTCTTCAGAAGTCTACTGTAGCTTTAGACTTACTGGGGTACAAAAACCGAGTAGGGTAGTGTAGTGGTTAGCACACTGGGCTCTCATTCGGGAGGATGACAGTTCAAACCCGCATCCGGTCATCCAGATTTATGTTTTCCTTGATTTCCCTAATTCACTTAAGGCAAATGATGGGATGGTTCCTTTTGAAAGGGCACAGCCACTTTCTTTCTTCATCCTTTGCTAATCCGAACTTGTTCTCCGTTTCTCATGATCTCGTTGTCGACGGTGCATTGAACACAAACCTCCTCCTCCTCTGGACTACAGAAGGATTATATCGATCATATTTTTAAATCCAGCAGTGGTCTTTTAGTGATTTCCACCAGTGAGAAAAATTAAGCAGATACAATTTGCTGCTCTATTGTGCTTCCTAAAAGGCTCAAAAGACATATTTATCAAGCAAAATCACCATCTCTGTTGCAGGAATACTTGCTTTTTTTAGGGCAGTGGAGCAAATGAGATGGGTTATGCAGTAAAGTTGCTTCTCTGTTTGGAGTTTGTGCCCTTCGACATAAGCACAGGCAGATACCATTGCAAATTATGCTGGTGTTTATCCTCCAAAAATAATCCTGATATGCATTTTGACGGTATATTGCCCAACAATGATTGGAGTTCTTCTCTGAGAGATCCTACCACTGTGTGGTGTACCAAATCCATTATTTTGCAGGGATTGAGCCATCAGCCTATCACATGATCTGCCTTCCATGTTGTTGTTGTGGTCTTCGGTCGAGAGACTGGTTTGGTGCAGCTCTCCGTGCTACTCTAACCTGTGCAAGCATCTTCATCTCCCAGTACCTACTGCAACCTACGTCCTTCTGGATCTGCTTAATGTATTCATCTCTTGGTCTCCCTCTACGATTTTTACCCCCCGTGCTGCCCTCCAATACTAAATTGATGATCCCTTGATGCCTCAGAATATGTCCTACCAACCGATCCCTTCTTCTAGTCAAGTTGTACCACAATTATTTTTCTCCCCAATTCTATTCAATACTTCCTCATTAGTTATGTGATCTACCCACCTAATCTTCAGCATTCTTCTGTAGCACCACATTTCGAAAGCTTCTATTCCCTTCTTGTCTAAACTATTTATCATCAATGTTTCACTTCCATACATGGCTACACTCCATACAAATACTTTCAGAAATGACTTCCTGACACTTAAATCTATACACGATGTTAACAAATTTCTCTTCTTCAGAAACGCTTTCCTTGCCATTGCCAGTCTACATTTTATATCCTCTCTACTTCGACAATCATCAGTTATTTTGCTCCCCAAATAGCAAAACTCCTTTACTACTTTAAGTGCCTCATTTCCTAATCTAATTCCCTCAGCATCACCCGACTTTATTCGACTACATCCTCGTTTTACTTTTGTTGATGTTCATCTTATATCCTCCTTTCAAGACACTGTCCATTCCGTTCAACTGCTCTTCCAAGTCCTTTGCTGTCTCTGACAGAATTACAATGTCATTGGCGAACCTCAATGTTTTTATTTCTTCTCCATGGATTTTAATACCTACTCCGAATTTTTCTTTTGTTTCCTTCACTGTTTGCTCAATATACAGATTGAATAACATCGGGGACAGGCTACAACCCTGTCTCACTCCCTTCCCAACCACTGCTTCCCTTTCATGTCCTTCGACACTTATGACTGCCATCTGGTTTCTGTACAAGTTGTAAATAGCCTTTCGATCCCTGTATTTTACCCCTGCCACCTTTAGAATTTGAAAGAGAGTATTCCAGTCAACATTGTCAAAAGCTTTCTCTAAGTCTACAAATGCTAGAAACGTAGGTTTGCCTTTCCTTAATCTAGCTTCTAAGGTAAGTCGTAGGGTCAATATTGCCTCACGTGTTCCTATATTTCTACGGAAGCCAAACTGATCTTCCCCGAGGTCGGCTTCTACTAGTTTTTCCATTCGTCTGTAAAGAATTCGTGTTAGTATTTTGCAGCCGTGACTTATTAAACTGATAGTTCGGTAATTTTCACATCTGTCAACACCTGCTTTCTTTGGGATTGGAATTATTATATTCTTCTTGAAGTCTGAGGGTATTTCGCCTGTCTCATATATCTTGCTCACCAGATGGTAGAGTTTTGTCAGGACTGGCTCTCCCATGGCTGTCAGTAGTTCTAATGGAATGTTGTCTACTCCCGGGGCCTTGTTTCGACTCAGGTCTCTCAGTGCTCTGTCAAACTCTTCACGCAGTATCATATCTCCCATTTCATCTTCATCTACATCCTCTTCATTTTCCATAATATTGTCCTCAAGAACATCGCCCTTGTATAGACCCTCTATATACTCCTTCTACCTTTCTGCTTTCCCTTCTTTGCTTAGAACTGGGTTTCCATCTGAGCTCTTGATATCCATACAAGTGGTTCTCTTTTCTCGAAAGGTCTCTTTAATTTTCCTGTAGGCAGTATCTATCTTACCCCTGGTGAGACAAGCCTCTACATCCTTACATTTGTCCTCTAGCCATCCCTGCTTAGCCATTTTGCACTTCCTGTCGATCTCATTTTTGAGACGTTTGTATTCTTTTTGCCTGCTTCATTTACTGCATTTTTATATTTTCTCCTTTCATCAATTAAGTTCAATACTTCTTCTGTTAACCAAGGATTTCTACTAGCCCTTGTCTTTTTACCTACTTGATTCTCTGCTGCCTTCACTACTTCATCCCTCAAAGCTACCCATTCTTCTTCTACTGTATTTCTTTCCCACATTCCTGTCAATTGTTCCCTTATGCTCTCCTTGAAACTCTTTACAACCTTTGGTTCTTTCAGTTTATCCAGGTCCCATCTCCTTAAATTCCCACCTTTTTGCAGTTTCTTCAGTTTTAATCTACAGTTCATAACCAATAGATTGTGGTCAGAGTCCACATCTGCCCCTGGAAACGTCTTACAATTTAAAACCTGGTTCCTAAATCTCTGTCTTACCATTATATAATCTATCTGAAACCTGTCAGTATCTCCAGGCTTCTTCCATGTATATAACCTTCTTTTATGATTCTTGAACCAAGTGTTAGCTATCATTAAGTTGTGCTCTGTGCAAAATTCTACCAGACAGCTTTCTCTTTCATTTCTTCCCCCCAATCCATATTCACCTACTACGTTTCCTTCTCTTCCTTTTCCTACTACCGAATTCCAGTCACCCATGACTATTAAATTTTCGTCTCCCTTCGCTATCTGAATAATTTCTTTTATTTCATCATACATTTCTTCAATTTCTTCGTCATCTGCAGAGCTAGTTGGCATATAAACTTGTACTACTGTAGTAGGCGTGGGCTTCGTATCTATCTTGGCCACAATAATGCGTTCACTATGCTGTTTGTAGTAGCTTACCCGCACTCCTATTTTTTTATTCATTATTAAACCTACTCCTGCATTCCCCCGTTTTGATTTCGTATTTATAACCCTGTATTCGCCTGACCAAAAGTCTTGTTCCTCCTGCCACCTAACTTCACTAATTCCCACTATATCTAACTTTAACCTATCCATTTCCCTTTTTAAATTTTCTAACCTTCCTGCCCGATTAAGGGATCTGACATTCCACGCTCCGATCCGTAGAACGCCAGTTTTCTTTCTCCTGATAACGACGTCCTCCTGAGTAGTCCCCGCCCGGAGATCCGAATGGGGGACTATTTTACCTCTGGAATATTTTACCCAAGAGGACGCCATCATCATTTAACCATACAGTAAAGCTGCATGCCCTCGGGAAAAATTACGGCTGTAGTTTCCCCTTGCTTTCAGCCGTTCGCAGTACCAGCACAGTAAGGCCGTTTTGGTTAGTGTTACAAGGCCAGATCAGTCAATAATCCAGACTGTTGCCCGTGCAACTACTGAAAAGGCTGCTGCCCCTCTTCAGGAACCACACGTTTGTCTGGCCTCTCCACAGATACCCCTCCGTTGTGGTTGCACCTGCGGTACGGCTATCTGTATCGCTGAGGCACGCAAGCCTCCCCACTTGCTCAATATACAGATTGAATAACATTGGGGAGAGGCTACAACCCTGTCTCTCTCCCTTCCCAACCACTGCTTCCCTTTCATGCCCCCGACTCTTATAACTGCCATCTGGTTTCTGTACAAATTGTAAATAGCCTTTTGCTCCCTGTATTTGATCCCTGCCACCTTCAGAATTTGAAAGGGAGCATTCCAGTCAACATTGTCAAAAGCTTTCTATAAGTCTACAAATGTTAGAAATGTAGGTTTGCCTTTCCTTACTCTATCTTCTAAGATAAGTCGTAGGGTCATTATTGCATCACGTGTTCCATCATTTCTATGGAATTGAAACTGATCATGCCAGAGGTCGGCTTCTACTAGTTTTTCCATTCGTCTGTAAAGAATTTGTGTTAGTATTTTGCAGCTGTGAGCCATGGCTTATTAAACTGGTAGTTCGGTAAGTTTCACGTCTGTCAACACCTGCTTTCTTTAAGGTTGGAATTATTATATTCTTCTTGAAGCCTGAGGGTATTTTCCCTGTCTCATGCATCTTGCTCTCCAGATGGTAGAGTTTTGTCAGGACTGGCTCTCCCAAGGCTATCAGTAGTTGTAATGGAACGTTGTCTACTCCCGGGGCCTTGTTTTGACTTAGGTCTTTCAGTGCTCTGTCAAACTCTTCCCGGAGTATCATATCTCCCATTTCATCTTCATCTATGTCCTCTTCCATTTCCATAATATTGTCCTCAAGTACATCACCCTTGTATAGACCCTCCATATATTCCTTCCATCTTTCTGCTTTCCCTTCTTAGCTTAGAACTGCGTTTCCATTTGAGCTCTTGATATTCATACAAGTAGTTCTCTTTTCTCCAAAGGTCTCTTTAATTTTCCTGTAGGCAGTATCTATCTTACCCCTAGTGATACGTGCCTCTACATCCTTACATTTGTCCTCTAGCCATCCCTGCTTAGCCATTTTGCACTTCCCCTCGATCTCATTTTTGAGACATTTGTATTCCTTTTTACCTGCTTAATTTACTGCATTTTTATATTTTCTCCTTTCATCAATTAAATTCAATATTTCTTCTGTTATCCAGGGATTTCTGCTAGCCCTCTTCTTTTTACCTATTTGATCCTCTGCTGCCTTCACAATTTTATCTCCCAAACCTACCTTCTTCTTCTGTATTCTTTCCCCCGTCCTTGTCAGTTGTTCCCTTATGCTCTCCTTGAAACTCTTTACAACCTTTGGTTCTTTCAGTTTATCCAGGTCCCATCTCCTTAAATTCCCACCTTTTTGCAGTTTCTTCAGTTTTAATCTACAGTTCATAACCAGTAGATTGTGGTCAGAGTCCACATCTGCCCCTGGAAATGTCTTACAATTTAAAACCTAGTTCCTAGATCTCTGTCTTACCATTATACAATCTGTCGGAAATCTTCCAGCATCTCCAGGCTTCTTCCACTTATACAACCTTCTTTCATGATTCTTGAATCAGGTGTTAGCTATGATAAGTTGTGTTCTGTGCAGAATTCTACCAGGTGGCTTCCTCTTTCATTCCTTACCCCCATTCTATATTCACCTAGTACTTTTCCGTCTTTTCCTTTTCCTACTATCAAATTCCAGTCAGCCATGTCTATTAAATTTTCGTCTCCCTTCACTATCTGAATAATTTCTTTTATCTCATCATAATCTGCCTTTCATAATATATATAAATCAGATGAAGATTTTTGGAGATTTCAGTGTGCGCTCTATGGCTGGCTCATCAAGTAATTTTGTATTCTCTCAGCAGTCCACTTTTTACCTATGTATTATTTTAAGCTTTGTGATTTTTGTTTTAATTGACTAAGAGGATTGCATTTTAAGTTTTTACAAATGGCCAACTGAGAACAACATTGGGATAAGAGATTACTATTGTTTTAAAATTGGTTATTGCTTAAACAATGGCCAAGTAGTTGATTTGCAGGGAATTTTTAAAGAAACGACGTTGTGAAAAAATGGGAATTTTTAATGTTTTACAAGTTTTGTTGAGGCCTAACTGTACAATAATGCCTTGCAGTGTGTTGTTCAACTTTTTGTAATTGGATGTCTTCAGAAAGGATTGTTTACAGTTGGTTTGCGGAATTTTGTCATGGCCATGGTGCCATCGGAGATGAATTTTGTGAAGGTTGACCAAGATCTGTTGTTAATCCAAGAACATAGTTGCTGTGTGCAACATGAGTGAAGAGGATCACCACGTGACTTACCATGTGATAGAGGCATTGTGAGATGTATCGAAGATTGCAGTACATGTGGTTTTGTGCAACATTTACCTGTGAAAAAGACCTGTTCTTGGTGGATTCCACTTAATTTGGCCAGTGCTCAAAAAACAGTCTTGCGTCAGTTGCTGTAAGGAAATGTCTGAAAAATTTAACTGAGAAAATGAAAAATCTGCATACAACAGTATAACAGGAGCCAAAACTTGGATCTATTAATAGGTGCTGGAAACTAAGCAGCAGTCAATTGCTTTGGTGTTCTGAAAATGAACTGAAAGGTACAAAAGTAGTTTGCTCCTGAAGCAATTCCAAGAAAATTATGGTTTGTTTCTCTGGTTATGCTGGATATGTCATGACTGTTACAACAGAGTACCGAAGAGCAACTAATACTGAATGGTATTTGACAATTTGTGTGCCACAGGCTGTTGTTGAAATCAGGGGAAAAACCTGAAAAAGTTGTCATTTTTCTTTGTGACAGTGCCAATTATCTTATAAGTCCTCAAGCAGTTGAATATTTGGAAGGGAAAAGTATTGACTTAGTCTTGTTGCCTGTATTCCTCAGATTTGTCACCTAATGACTACGTCTTGTCCCCCTTATGTCAAACAAAATGTGTGTGGAGAGCGATTTTCATTGCCTCGAGAAGCTATGGACTCCATACAGTACAATGTTTTTGGGGGTACCAACATCAGAGGGTGGGGGCAATGTTTCTAAAGTGGTTAGAATGCATACAAAAGTGTATTAATTTTAAAGGCAAATATGTTGAGAAACAATAAATTACATGTACCTTTTTTTTAGAAAAGAAAAGCCTTAAAATATGGCTCTTACACCTAAGACAAAAACTGTATTAATAGGTTTTAACATTTTGTGTCATTGAATGGTATCAAATGTGACAGTGTTTAAGGTTTTAACATACTTCAATTTATCAGTGTTTAGCTTTCACAGCTATTAACAAGATTCACTTCTGATAGTTTAACGAAGCTCTTAATAACAATATTGCTAGTTTCAAATAGTTTAGTCCATATCCAAAATCAATAAAAGTCAGATTATGGACTCACTGGACAAAAAATTAATCACCCCAATGCGCATGCACAGATGAATTGTTACGCCTTATAGATGGCACAGTGATAGTCACATGTACTGCTTCTTTGGGAGCATGTAGTAGTAGTAGTAGTAGTAGTAGTAGTAGTGATCAGCAAAACATCTATGTTTCAAGTAGACATTGTGTGTAAGAATGGGTAAATAAGAAAATGTAACACATGGTCACAAAACATGTTGTCAGAATTGTGGTCAGAGAAAGATCCTGACTGATAGGGACCTGTGATACATTTCATGGCTTGTGAATCAAAATTGTTTCCAAACCTGATAGGGATAGCTCCAGGCAGTGAAAGAAAGTCCATTCCAACGTGTTAGCAAGAGAACATTGTGACAGGAATGGCATGCAATGAATGTTTGGAGTCAGTCACTTTGCAAGAGGCCATTGCTCACACAAGCACATAGACAATAAGAGCAAAATTCATCAGGCTGGAAGAATATGTGACTGGTTTTCTTAGCACTCCCGCACTCTATTGCATCTCGAATCAATCTGCAATATCATCTCAGTCGAACGCCACAGGAAATCTTTGGGACATGTTGGAACGGTGGGTAAAATGCCGACATCAGCATCCTCAGCAAGTGGCTTAACCTGGTTGCCATCTACCTGCAACACCTTGTGGACTCATTTACTATCCAAATCCAGGTGGTGGTTATCTTCAGAGATGGAATTATATGGTATTAAATTATGCTTGAAATGATTTCTCTGTAGTTTTTTGTCTGGTGAGCTTAAGTTGTGCATCCATTGACTAACAACAGATTATTTTATGAAATTTGGGTGGGTAGAAGGATAAATCATGGAATATTGCAAATATTTGTGTACTCAGTTTATTTGATAACATAATTGTGTGTTTCTTTTTTTAGATGGTGGGTGTTGGAACCCCTAATGCAGAGCTATCCAAATCGCGCTACCAGTTCTGCAGTCTTCTAGGATGTGACCAGGAATCTTGGGGTTACTCGTATAAAGGTAGGTTTTGTATAAATAGATTTTGTAATCTTGAAGGGAAAAAGTGTGTTTCATATGTTGAATATATAGCATCTTGTGTTTTGTTTTAAGGGCATATACAACACAATGGTGAGAAAAAGTCATATGGTCCTGGTTTTGGCCAGGGTAGTGTCATAGGTGTTCGCTTAGATATGTGGAATGGGACACTACAGTTCTTTTTAAACAGAATCCCGCTAGGTGAGTTCAATTGCACCAGCAATAATTGAGAGTTCTAAGGTTAGTGAATGAGTTTTCGAAGGCTTAAAAAATATTGGTATTGTGAAGTTGCTGCAGCTTACTGTATTTACAAAGTATGTTTATTAGTAATTTTTAGTATGTTTATTAGTAATTTTAGTAGTCATTCATTACATTGTTTATAATTATTCGTAAGTTAAATTATCCTCATATTTTGTAGGTATTGCATTCACCAATTTGAAAGGCAAAGTTCTCTATCCAATGGTGTGTTCTACTGCAGCCCATTCATCGATGCGAGTAATTTACTCCTTCTCTTGCAAATCATCGCTGCAACTTTTGTGCATGCAAGAACTGACTAACAACAAAGTACAAATGGAACACTTAATGCGTGTACCAGGATTTAGGAACAGTTTACAGAGAGCTTTTTGGTGGCTTGCTCCAGATCCTTATATTCATAATTGTAAGCTGGGTGAGCGAGCAATTTTGTGATATTAAGATGTATAGTATTATTTTTAATGAGAATAGCTTGTATACTCTCATTGTTAAAAATGCATGTTGGGAAGTCATATGGTAAGATAAAATTAAAAAAATACAAAGATTTATGTTTCCATTGTTTTGAAACATTAAATAAATTGGTGAGCACCTCAAGAACTTTGAGTAGTGAAATATTTTGAAATGTTTATGTTTACAAAATAGGTGCTTTATTAAGCTGTATGCAAGTCTGAATTTGGCTCAAATGTTCTGCTGTTTTTCTATTCTGATGCCATGTAACACTATTTTGCCATTGTAATTATGACATGTACTCTGAAAACTATATCTCATCAAAAATTAAGTGTCCTATAACTGTTGTTTATTTGTCCTGTTCTTGAAGAGCTCTGAGGTGCACAAATATGACAGATTTTTCTGATGAAATGATTTATCCAATTTCTAATTTTGCCAATGACGAAGATACAAGTACTGCCAGTAAACACGCATAAAAGAGACAGATGGGTAGGAGGAGTCAAATACAGTAAATTGGTGAGCACTGTGTTAGCTTCAGTCTAGAGATGATAGGACAGAGTGAGAAGTAAAGGTGGATTAAGTGGAAAAGAAATGAAATAATACTGGCATTAGAAGGAAAGTGAAAAAAGAGAGAGTGAAAAATCAAAATTAGAGAGAGGCAGATCGGCTGGTCAGCATCTGGTGAAATTCTAAGTACTGTTGTAAAGGAAATTTGAAAATAGAGCAATCTGTTCTAATTCTTGTAGCTGTTAGTGCCTTCCACAGGGAGGAAAGAGGGTAGTTGGGGTTAGCTTAGAAAGACAGGCAGGTCACTCAGACTGCATGTTGAAAGAAAACCACACAGTTTTGTGTGCCTTCAGTCTCCCAACAGTTGGATTCCTCTTAACCTGGGGTTTGAGTGATTTGCTCCTCTTTTTTAACCACCCCCAACCTATTCCTCATTCCTCCCAGTTGATTTTTCTATTTTCAGGTGTGCAGTACTTAAAAATTTCACCATCTGTAATACACTGACTATGAATTATTTGTTTTTTTTTCTTGTGTCTTTGAGTTCTGACATTGTAGAATTTTATCAAGTGCGGGATAGTTTAGTTGTCTTGTAATTGTACTTTTCCCCCTTTTTTTATGCTCTGAACATAGAGAGCCTTAAAGAATCATAACAATGTTGTCAATGTAGTAGTGATACGTAAACATTGTATGAACTACTATAAATGTAACTTCCTGTTAAAGATTATAGTGTTACGAATACTGTAATGTTATTTTTCTGTATCAATTTTAACCAACATTGGGATGAATACTCCATGTGCCACTGCAGTGTGTGCTGGAGGGCACTTCGTACCAGTATTGGCACACTACTCCTGTTGCACTCGCATACTGAGTCCGGAGGAAAAATGTCCATATGAATCTATTTTTACTTGAATCTATTTTTACTCTAATCTGTCAAGTCTTATTCTCATGTTGCCTGAATTGTCACAGAGTCTTCTTCAAATAAAGGTTCTTCAATTTTGTGCAACATGGTTTTGTGAAAACAACCCTCCCTTTCTTCCAAAGTTTCCAATCTAGATTCCCTTGGCATCTGTGTTACACTTCCATGTGAGCTACACAGACCTACAGTACTAGCAGTGTATCTCTGAATTCTTTAGATTTCTGCTCTCTTGCCTCCTCCATAGCAGTTCCATAGCTGATGCATTACTCTAGTGTTAGTCATTCAGGTGTCTTGCATATGATGTCCTGTTCACTAAAGCCTAAAATGCAGACTGAACAATAAAATGAAGTAAATGGTACATTTAATTTGGTTTTCTTAGTGAAAGCAATATTTATAATAAAAAACACATTTGGTAGGAAATCTTTTAATCTCTACAGAACTATTATACTCAACTTAATCTATGCTCTGTTCTACGTACTCTAGCCTTGGTCTGCCCCCAGTACATTTCCTCTCTCGTCCACCTTCCAGTGTAAGGTTAACTAGTTTTTAATGATTTAACTGATGTTACTTGAGTCTGTTCCTTCTACCAATAAGATCCTTCCACAAACATCTTTCCTCGCCTATCCTTTTAGTAGTGCTTCATTTTGTACCTTTTACTGACCTTTTAGTTTTAACATTCTTAGGTATTATCACATTTCAAAGCTTCCAGTGTATTGTTCTCCATGTTTCTGATGGTCCACATAAGTTCCGTACAGTCCTCCATTTCAGGTGTACACTTTCAGGAACTCCCTCAGTTCCATACAATATCTGATATCGCTAAATCTTTTTTTTATTGAAGGTAGTATTCTTGGTCTGTGCAACTCACATTCTGATACCTTCATTGCTTTCTGTATCTTGTTTGAGTGTCTTTCTTGCCCTCCCACGTGGGGTTTGTAGAAACTGCAGATTATTTGTCTGTCTCTGTAGCTTTGATCATCTAAGTATTGTGAGCCTATTGTTTTACTTTACATTGTTGAATTCTTTCTCCGAGTCCATGAATGCTGTAATTTTGTTACAAAAGCTTAAATTAAATATTATTTCTTGAAAAGTGAAAAATTTCCTGATATTTAAATACATTGGTCTCAATTGTGAATGAAAAGCACTCACAAATAAATGCTTTGCAAATTAAATAACTTTGTTTTAGGCTGTGAGTACTTGTAAAAAGAAAGGGCGTGTCGTCACATATGAGTACAACAAAAATTGTTACAAGATAATTTATAATTACAACCTGTAAATTGTTTTGGCTGAAGGAAATCACTTTGAGACAGGGCAATTGATACAGTTTACTTAAATGTCTATTTGGAGTGTCCTAAAAATTCAGGTTCTGAAATGTGCCGACTTTGTTTACTTTGGACAGTCCTGTATGCAAATCAGTACTGATGACGAAAGTGTTCCGTTGATAGTAGTAACTATAGCATCTCTAATTTCAAACTTATGTTTTGAATAGATATGTTGTAGCTAGACTTGTCAGTTTCCTGCTATACGCATATGTCTTTGACCAGGCCCTGTGTGAGTAAGAAATCAGTTTTTCGATACTATTGTTCACTGAAAGTTGTAATCATGTAATATATTGTTCACTTTTTCAGAATTGAAAGATGGTTCTGTGATATTTTACACTGTGGAATGATATAACTCTTGGAGGGTAATTGAAAGTATCAACAAATACTCTCCACTCACTCCAATATGCAGGTAACCATTTCCTGCATCTTGCGCTCATTCACCCTCTCCTTACCTTCCTCTTAATGCATACGAAAGGATGCTATCAATTTTCTATCATAATGTTAATTATGAAATTTACAGCTACTTTTCATTAAAATAATGATCTATCTGTCAATGAAGCAGCAGATTAATTTTTATGATGAATTTGCATGATTAAAGTAAATCTACTGATTTGTGCTCCATCTGTCTCTGCAGTATCAAGAGTTTGAAATGATTGAGGAGATTTGAACTTTTGCAAAATGCTGCACCCTGTGCTTCTTATTACTTTCTGGAGAAAATCTGATTCTACTTTTTGTGCTGGTACAGTTGATGACTGCACGTAAGTTCTCTATTCCCCGTGGAGTAAGAGGATTCAGATGTGGGACTTCCCAATTTGTGTGTACACATTTGTTTTTTTATATCACTTCAGCCCTCATCTCTCTCCTGATAAATAGTTCACCTAACCATGGTGAATGGCTTGCATGCCTCAAAGGTATAGGAGCCAAACTGTTGGCACAACCATATCGGATGCAGTATGTGTGGGGAAGCCAGGCTAACACATGGTTTTTGAAGACAGGCAGCAGTCTTTTAACTAGTTACAGAGGCAACAGCTTGTATAACTAACTAATGTGGTCTCGTAAAATTACCTGAAATGGCATTTCTATGCTGATTGCAACAGCTGAAGCAATAGGTTGCACAGCTGTTATATTTCTCAAGGACATGCTACTCCACTGTATGGTTCAATAATGATGCCATCCTCCTTGGCAAAATATTTAACAGGAATTTTCCCCAGAGAACAATTTAATCATTACTCACACTTGGTTTAAGAATCATGAAAATAGATTTTGTATGTGGAAGAGACATGAGGTACCAAAAGGCATACGTAGCTTGTATAAAAGTAAACCACATTGAGGCCAGATTTTACACTGCTAAACCTCTCCAGGAACATAAGTGGTCAGAGACCATTATTTATGCTGAGAGTTGAATGGGGACATACGGCAGTGACTGAAATAAGTTAAATAAAATGCAAGACAAATTGGTAGTTTTAAGAAATGAAATATTGAAGGCAAACAACTGGGGGGGGGGGGGGGGGGGGGAGAAAGGTCCAGTAGGAATCTTTATGTAACACACAAATTATTAACTTTGTTTGATAAAAGGAGAAATTATATTAAAAAAAAAAAAAAATAAGTAAGCAAAAGGAAAAGCAAACATAAGAAAGACTGGCGAAGGTAAAAAGTGACAAAACAGAAATGGGTAGAAGAAAGCAACCTAGCTATAGAAAATGCATGACTTAAATAAAGATAAACGTTGCATATTGGAAAATTAGAGATACCTTTTGAGCATAGAGAAGCAGTTGTGTGAACACCAAGAACTTTGGTTGGGAAGTCAATACTAAAGAAGGAATTGAAAGGTGAGAGGTGTAAGGAATATAGAGATAGGCTGTATAAATTAAAGTAACATGAAGATGATAGTATAAACATATGGCGACATGAATGAAGACAAGTTGACGATGATGATGATGATGATGATGATGATGATGCAATACTATGAGAATAATTCGATAGAGCACTGAAAGACTAAAGTCAAAACAAGGCACTTGGAATGGATATGTTGTCCCATGGGTCTCAGTAAATCTGAGGGTGTATCACCAAAACAGTACTATTCCACCTGGTCTAATAGATACATGAAATGGGTTGAGCATGAAAGAATAATTTATAATGCCAAAACAAAAGAAGGCAAGTGCTAACAACTGTGAGATTTATTTAACCATGAGTTTAATTTCTCATAAATACAAGATACTTATACATATTATGTATAGAAGAATGGCAGGACGAGTAGAAGATGATCTTAGAGATGATCAGTTTGATTTCTGGAGAAATGTAGGGACACATGAGGAAATACTGACCCTGCGATCTACTTTAGAAGATATATTGAAAAAAGGCAAGCATCTATTTTTAGATTTAGAAAACGGGTTTGACAATGCTGACTTGAATACAGTGTTTCAAATCCTTAAGTTAACATGATAAAGTACAGGTGACAAACTGTTATCTAAGATTTGACACAGAAACCAGACTGCGGTTCTTAGAGTTGCAGGACATGAAAGGATGGCAGTAATTGAGTTGGGAGTGAGACAGAGCTGTAGCCTATCCGTATGCTCTTCAATCAAAGACCAAGGAGAAGATTGAGGTTTGTTGATGACATTGTAATTCGAGCAAAGACGGCAAAGAACTTGGAAGATGATTTTAATAGAATGTATATTGTCCTGGAAAGAAGTTATAAGATAAATATCAATAACAGTGAAAGAGAGGTGATGGAGTGTAGTCGAATAACATTGGGTAATACTGGTGGATTAGATGAGAAAATTACATACTAAAGGCAATAAATGACTCGCTATTTGCGAAGCAAGATAACTGATGATGACTGAACTAAGGAGAATGTAAAACTCAGGCTGGTAGTATCACGGTAAGATTTTTTAAAAATTATAAACAATTTAACTTCAGATATAAATTTAAGTGTTGGGAAGTCTTGTATGGTCATTTTTGTTGGGAGCGAATTGTTACCAGGAAGTGAGATGTGGATCACAAAGAATACCAACAAGAAGAGAATAGAATCTTTTAAATTATAATGATAGAGAAGAATGCTGAAGAGTATATGGGTAGATCAGATAACATATAGTGAAGTGTCAAATCAAATAGGGGAGAAAAGCTCTTTGTGGCACAACTTGACAAAAAGAGGGTATAGGTTCATAGGAAACTTCCTGCGGCATCAAGGAAAAGTTAATTTGTCATTGAAGGCACGAGTGGGAGTAAAAACTACTGGGGAGACCAAAGTTTCACTACAGTAAGCAGGTTCAAGTGAATGTAGGTTGCTATAGTTATTCAGAGATGAATAGGCTTGCACAGAATAGCCTAGTGTGGAGAACTATGTCAAACTTGTCTTCAGACTGAATACCACCACCACCACCACAACAACAACATCATCACTTTATGTAAATGTAGGGATGGTTACTCCAAGAAAACTATAGCCAATTTCCTTGCTCATTCCTTCCTAAATACAGTTTGTATTCAGCTTGTATCAATTCTAATGGGTTAAACTGTAATCTTCTGTCCTGCTGTTTCCATTGACAAGTTTTTACTAGAGACCAGAAATAGTGCACTGTTCAGAGCAAAAGTCTACCATAATGGTTTAGATGCATTTACATGCTTTTACTAGAGATCAGAAATAAGTGAGTACAAGTCTTATATTGAGAGTTACATATATTGGAAATCTGAGTGCACTTTTACATCAGTGTTATACTGATTTGTTTCCTTCCATCTTTCCAGATGGAGCTCTACAAGTAAGACAAATCTGAGAACAGGTGCTGCAGTTGCTTCCTACTTGCTGCCTTGTTCCCTCTTACTAAAGCGTGCAGGAGTATGAGGCTAATTGTAACTTACAAGGAGTGCTCCCTAGGGGGTGGGATCAGCTTTTTGAAAATATCTGTACAGTGGTATAGGGTAGTGTTCCATGTATTGCACCCTGAAACCATTCACCCTGGTCTACACCGTCTAGAATTTTTTTTTTTTAAGTGCATTGTGCAGAGTGAAAGCATATCTTAATGGTTTAGATGCAGGATTGATGTGCAAAACATTGTGGGAACCTCATCAGGTGCTTTGAAATTTTTGTTTTTAAATCTTCATTGAGGTGGCTTTGATTATTATTCTTATTTAATTAATAGGTTTTAATGTAATTTTTTATTTCAAACAATCTGTTATGTGATTTTAATCATCATATTAACTTTTTCATTTGCTTTCACTTTTTCTCACTGTTATTCTTTTTCATTTGGAGTCTTTGGCCATGTGACTTTAATTATTTTTATTTATTAACTTCTGTTTCATTTCTACCATTTGATCATTTTATATTTTCATCCACGTGATTTCTTTCATTATTTCTGTTCCTCAGTTTGCTTGAATTTTGTTTTTTTATAATACCTTAGATGGTTAAATCTGTATCTGTGATACTCTGTGCTTACTGTAACAAGAATTTGTTTTAAATGTTTGTGTGGTGCTTATTGTCCAAAAAAAACTGTGCAGCTTGTAAGGAAAGACACATTTTTGACCCTATTGCATAGCAAATGCAAATAGATTATCTCATCGTTGGTCTTTTTTTAATCAACAGATTGGCATTTTCAAATGTTTAAATATTATAATAGATAAATAAAAATAACTAACATCAAATGCACAAAGATTTCAAATGAAGGCAAGTGAAAAAGTTAATACAATGATTAAAATCACTCTATCAATGGTTAGAAATAAAAAAAAAATTATATTTTAAGCAATTAATGGACAAAAAATGAGTCATTTCGATAAAGATTTGAAAATAAAACTAATAAAGCAATTAATATGGTTTGAACCCATGACCTTTGCCCATCAACCACATATCTTAACTGCTACACTTATGCTTTCGCTATGCATGTTACAGGGAGCATAAATTATTTTTCGTTGATTACTCTTATAAGGGCCCACCAGGGTAAATGGCTGCAGGGTGCATTACCTGGAACCCTAATGTACACAACAGTGTAGATGGTAGTGTGCCTGTTTCCTTCTCCAGCTGCGCAACATGCCACCAGACTTTAGCTGCATGGGGCAACATCACCTGCTACACAACCGGAAGGCTGGAAAGGACAAAAGGAACACTGCCATGAAGACTTCCTATGTCCCTCCAGCCAACAAACATCTGAGTCTTCCTCTGCCAACCTGAAAGGCTCCCAGAAGTCAAACAAACAGAAACAGTCTTCTGCTTTGCTGACCCGGAGATCGTCTTCGATGGCGTCACCAGACAATACCCTCACCCGGCTGATCTTTGCACTGCCGGTGGGCACCACCAACCATTTTTCTGCCCTCGACTCCACAGACCAACAGAAGGAGAATGCCAATGTCTCTAGACCTCATGGAGCAGGATCCTCCTGCCTCTGTGCGCCTTAGCAGCGAGTCTTTGGAGGCTGACACTCGGCAGCCACCGAGGTGACACCCCGTCATTTTTTCCTCGTTATGACTCTCCTCCAGTGGAACATTTGTGGCCTACGGTCCAACAAAGAGAACTTACGACTGCTCTTAGAATTGCAGTATCCGCTTGTATGGTGCCTCCAGGAAACAAAATAGCATCCTCGTGACTGCTTTGAGCCTTCACATTTTTTCCTGGTTTCCTTTGATCTTCCCCCTGAGGACACCATTCCATCTCATGGGGGAGTCATGCTGCTCATCCGTGATGATGATTATAGTCTACCCATCTCCCTGATACCCAGCTCAAAGCTGTTGCAGTCTGCATTTTCCTTGCTCACTTGACCTTTTCCCTTTGTACCATTTACATCCCTCCGTCACAAGGCTGGACCTCCTCCAGCTTATTGGGCAATTCCCTCACCCCTTTCTGCTGCTCGGTGACTTCAATGCACACCATCACCTTTGGGTTCTCCCAAACCTGTGTGAGAGACGCCCCCTTGTTGACCTTCTTAATTAAATTAACCCCCTTCTGCCTTACGCAGGATCACCCACATTCTTTTCAGGCTCCATGCACACCTATTCCCATTTGGACCTATCCTTCTGTACTGCCCAGCTTGCCAATCGTCTTGAGTGGTCTGTTCTGTTCTGACACATACTCGAGCGACTATTTCCTGTGTGCTATCCGTTTGCTGGTTCCTACCCCACCTCTGTGCACACCCAAATGGCAGCTTGCAATGGCCGATTGGAGGCTTTATTCCTCCCTGGCAAACTTCGATGAACACCATTTCCCCAGTTGTGATGACCAGATGGAATACCTTACAAAAGTTATCCTTACTGCAGCAGGATGTTCCATTCCTCGCACTTCCTCTTTATCTTGCCGTGTCCCGATCCTTTGGTGGACTGAGGCATGCTGCAGTGCAATTTGCACACTGAGATGTGCTGTCCACATTCTACCACGGCAAACTCCGTTCATTATAAACAGATGCGTGCACAGTGTCGTCCTGTTCTTTGGGATAGCAAAAAAGCTTCCTGGATTTCATTCAGTCGTTCTTTTAACAGTTCCATTCCCTCTTTTGTTGTGTGGGCCGACCTCTGACGGTTCCTGGGACCAAGATTCATTTCCCAATTTCTGGCCTGACAGTAGCAGACAATGTTCTCGTGGACATTATTGCTATCTCCAACACCTTAGGCCACCTTTTGCAGAGATTTCGAACTCCTCCCACTATCACCCTGCCTTCCTTCATCAGAAGTGAGTGGAGGTGGCTCGGGTGAAACCCTTCTCTTCTCCGAATCATCAGTGCTAAAATACCGCCTTTACTATGAGGGAGCTACATCATGCCCTCACTTCATCCCGACCCTCTGCCTTACGGCCAGATGCTGTTAACATTCAGATGTTGCAGCACCTTTCTCTTGCAGGCAAGGACTTTCTGCTTAATACGTACAACTGCATCTGGGCAATGGACATGTTTCCCGCATGCTGGCATGAAGCCACTGCCATACCCTTACCTAAGCCTGGTAAGGACAAACATCTTCCTTCTAGCTGGTGCCCCATTTCTCCCACCAGCTGTGTTTGCAAGGTGATGGAACTTATGGTTCATGCCTGGCGGGTACGGTGGCTCGAGTCACACAATTAACTAACCACTGCATAGTGCGGATTTTGAATGCACTGTTCTGCAGTTGAACATCTCGTCACTTTGCCCACCCATTTCATGAGTGCTTTTTTGTGGAAATCACAGACTGTGGCTGTGTTCTTAGATTTGGAGAAAGCCTACAACACCTGCTGGAGGACTGGTATCCTCCGTACTCTTTACACATGGGGTTTCTGTGGCCGCATGCCCTGTTTCCTTCAGGAATTAAAAAGGCAGAGTTTTCAAGTTGTGTGGGTTTTGCCTTGTTGGACACCTTTATGCAGGAAAACAGTTTGCCTCAGGGTTTTGTCCTGAGTGTCGTCCTCCTTGCTACCCTATAATGGCCTGTCTCCTGCCAGGCATCTCTGGCTCCCATTTTGTTGACAGTTTTGCCATCTATTGCAGTTCAGCACGGACATGTCTCATTGAGCAGCATCTTCAGCAATGGATTACGGGAGCTTTGTATACTCCTCTGCACGGCCGTCCATCTTATGCTGCCTCAACTCTATACAACATCGGGGGTTGTGTCTTGCGATCGGAGCGTTCTATACTAGTCCCGTCGAGAGTCTTCATGCTGAAGCCAGTGAATTGCCGCTAACCTACCGGCGCGATATACTGCTTTGTCGGTATGCCTGTCGGCTATTATCAGTGCCCGACCACCTGTCTTATCGTTCCTTTTTTGACGACTCGACCGTCAATACGAATTGTATGTATCTGCCCTGCTACCCCCTGGAGTTCGCTTTCGTCGCCTCCTTCGGCAACTTTATTTTCCACTCCCTGCAACCTTTAGAGTGGGCGAGAGCCAAACGCCACCTTGGCTCCAGGCTCAGATTCGCGTTCACCTTGACCTCAGCTCGCTTCCAAAGGAGGTTACCCCAGCTTCGGTATACCGCTCGTGGTTTGTCGAACTTCGTTCGAAGTTCATTAATATGATCTTCATTTATACAGATGGTTCTAAGACCAATGACTGTGTCGGGTGTTCTTTTATTGTCGGGGCACGCAGTTTCAAATACCGGCTCCATGGCCATTGTTCAGTCTTCACAGCTGAGATATTTGCCCTCTATCAGGCTGTTCTCTACACTCGCCGCGACCGACATTCTGCTTATGTCATCTGCTCTGATTCCCTGAGCGCCATCCAGAGCCTCAGTGATCCATATCTGGTTCACCCTTTCATGCACCGGATCCAACGCTCTCTTCAGCAGCTGGCGGACGACGGTTCTCTGGTTACCTTTATGTGGGTTCCTGGCCATGTCGGTATCCCTGGGAACGAAGCTGCAGATGCCGCGGCCAAGGCTGCGGTCCTCCAGCCTCGGACAGCTTCTTGTTGTGTGCCTTCATCTGATTTTATCAGGGTCATTTGTCAGCGCATTTTATCGCTGTGGCATGCCGATTGGTCTACACTTACTGAAAACAAGCTTCGGGCCTTGAAACCTCTCCCCACGGCTTGGACGACCTCTTCACACCCTTCTCAGCGGGAGGAGGTCGTTTTGGCCCGATTATGGATTGGACACTGCCAGTTCAGCCACTGCCATCTGCTGACGGCTGCTCTGGCGCCGTTCTGCCCATGTGGGCAATTGCTGACGGTACGCCACATTTTAACGTTCTGTCCGTATTTTAATACACTGTGCATTGATAATGGCCTGCCATGTACTCTGGATGAAATTTCAGTGGATGACCCAGGAGCAGCTGCTCGCGTTCTTCGTTTTATCCACTTGACGAACCTGTCTAAGGACATTTGATTATGCTGTTTTCTTTTAATCCCTTGCCTGTTAACGTGCCTTCTATAGTGTTGTCCCTTTTTGTTGCTGTTTTAACCTTGTGCCTCGCAGTGCATTCATAACTTAGTCTGGGCGCTAATTACCACTGTAGTTGTGCGCCCTCTTCAGCAATGTCTCAATCATCTTTACTTATGGAGCATCGCCAGTGGCTTTCATTTTTCCGTTAACAAAACTGTTCCTATGAATTTCTGGGGGTGCAATTGGTTTCTTTCACTGTCTTTACATCTTGGCCCTGTTGCTCTTTCATTTGTTGAAACTACGAGATTCCCAGGGCTCATGATCGATAGGAAACTTTCTTGGTCCTACCACGTGTCTTATCTGGCGACCCGCTGTATGCAGTCCCTCAATCTCTTACCTGTCCTAAATGGTACTTTCTGAGGAGCAGATCGAGCCACCTTCCTCCGTTTGTACTGGGCCCTTGTCCATTCGGAACTAGACTATGGGTGTTTTGTTTATGCCTCTGCACGTCCATCCTTCTCACGCTGCCTCAATACTATCCGTCATAGTGGCATCCATTTGGCCACTGGCGCCCTTTACACTAGCCCGGTTGAATGTATGCGTGCAGAAGCTGCTGAGCTACCACTGTCCTACTGCCATGATTTCTCCTCAGTAGATATGCTGCAAGTCATTTGTCCAGTATGCGTGGCCACCCGTCCTATACCTCCTTCTTTGATGACTGCTTTGATCGTCAGTATGGGGAGTGTCCCTCTTCTCTGCTGCCTCGTGGAGTTTGCTTTCGGCTCGTGCTCTGGCAGCTTAACTTCATACTAACTACCACTTTCCCAATGAGTGTGAACCCGTCACCACCTTGGGTTCATGTGGCGCCCTGTGTCCACCTTGGTCTTCATTTGTTTTGTAAGGACACTACTCCAGCCCTGCTCTATCACCTTCTGTTTCACGATCTTCATACGAAACTTTGTAATAGTACCTGTGTGTATACTGATGGCTCTCGAACTGACCACGGTGTCAGGTGTGCCTTCATCATAGGCACCAACATTTTTCTGCCTCAGCTTCTGGAACATTGCTCAGCATCTACAGCTGAGCTCTTTGCCCTGTGTCAGGCCACACAGTACACCCAGTGACACATGCGTTTCAATTGTGTCATCTACCCAGACACACTCAGTGCCCATCAAAGCTTGTGTGTGCCATACAGCATCCATCCCTTAGTGCAACAGGTCCAAGAGAGCGTCACTTGCTCATTCTTGATGGAGCCACAGTGATGATTATGTGGCTTCTTCGTCAC
Organism: Schistocerca americana; assembly: GCF_021461395.2. Classification (NCBI taxonomy): domain Eukaryota; kingdom Metazoa; phylum Arthropoda; class Insecta; order Orthoptera; family Acrididae; genus Schistocerca; species Schistocerca americana. The sequence continues at coordinate 144,015,754 of NC_060119.1, read as the reverse complement.
ATCAGTGTGACAGGAAATAAGGCTGCTGCCAAAGCTGCAGTCCTCATACCTCAGCCTGCTAGTTCTTACATTCCCTCGAATGATCTCTGTGGTGCTGTCTGTCAGCAGGTCGTGTCACTTTATCATCACCACAGGTCTTCCCGACGTGGGAACAAGCTCAGGGTTATGAAGCCTCTGCCAGTGGCTTGGACAACCTCCTCTTGGCCCTCTCGCCACAAGGAGATCATTTATCTAGGTTGTGTATCAGGCACTGTCTTTTTAGCTATCACTATTTGTTAAATGGTGCTCCCCCACCACTTTGTGCTCATTGCTCGCAACCTGTGACTGTCCACCATTTCCTGATGGAATGCCCTTTTTTTAGCCACGTATGTTCTCATTTGTGTTCGTCATCTGAGTCTCCAGCCATTTTAGCAAACAATGTGCAGACTGTTGACCACTCCTTACGTTTTATCTGTCGTAGCAATATGGTATAGGATATTTAATCTTTAGTTCTAGTCCTCCATTTCTCTATGGCATATTTTATAGACCTTTCTCCACGTCCCTGTTTTTAGCTGTCTTCTCTTCCATTGATTGGGATTTACATGTAGTCTTTTTAACTCCTCTCTTTGTCTTCGTTTTGTACGGTTTTGATGTGGATGCATATGACCCTAGTTGTTTTTGTGCCCTTAAACAACACAAAAAAACATGTGAGATGGTTTCAAAAAATTGATCCCAACCAGGGATAATGCTTCTTGTTAGCAAGATCTTGCTGCTGTAAATTAACACTGATTTGGTGAAAATGACATAATCTTGGGATCAAATGATCTGTAACCATGCTATGTTTTGTGTGACTTTGGAGAGAGTAATACAAAAACTCAATAATGCTGTGTAGACAATTGCAAATGTGCTACACAAGAGGAAGAATGAAGCCTGGAAAAAGTTTGCTGCTGTAGTTTGTACTTCAGACAAAAAAAACATAAAAAGTATATCCAGTGCAAACGAAATGGTTGTGTTACTGTTCATTCCACCTCCACGATGGGAGAACAAATGTGCTCCATCAAACAAAAGTAGGGGACAGAGCAATGAGATGGTTCCACCCCTGCATGCGTTTTTGGGCTAATAGCGAGTCGGTTATCTTATTTATTTTTGTAACTTTTTCAAAGACTGCTATAAATTTATTTTAATAATTACCACTATGTAGAGAATACACTTTATTATCATATCTTGTTTTCTTATATTATTGTGTCATCACAGACCCAGTAAAACACACGCACACAGAGGGAGAGGGGGGTAATCTGAGCTGTTCACTGTATTGGTATTGTTGAGGGTGGCACCCTGTGGCATTGCTCTGTTGCGGTTTGTGGCAGGAGGGGGGTGGCGGGGCAGGGCAGGGATTGGCCTGTGAGTGATGGGCCAGTGGGAGCCAGTGATAGACTGATGGTCGAGAAAAATACTTTATAAGTTTTCGATTACTCGTTTCTCTGTCGTCAGAGTGAGGGAGACAAGTCCTACTCAGGCACAGCAGACTGAGTGGCGATGGTCAATGGGCGGCTGACCTCCGCCCAGCGGGATAGTACATGCATCGTCACCCTGCGGTGCTGACATCAGGGCAACCAGGAAATTGGCGGTCTGTCAGTAGGCCAAGGCCCTAACATCAGCAGCATGTTTCTTCTTCTTTTTCTTCTTCTTCTTCTTCTTCTTCTTCTTCTTCTTCTGCCTCTGCCTTTGCCTTCTGCTGTTGAGCACCTGTGCCCAAACGATTCAGCCACGGCTTGAATCTTCCACAGTGACGAGGGAAGACGCTCGTGCACAGCACGTGACATGATGCCTCCTGGCAGGAGTCTGGTGTCGCCCAGCACTGTGGCATCAGTCCTACAGGGTGGACTTTGTGCTGGAGGTGGTTTCCCTGACCCAGTCTCGAACCCGTGGTGGCAGCTGGTGGTGCCCAGTCATCCCGTTGTCTGATGTAGTCCTGGCATTGTGGTAGTATTGCTGGGCTGTGAATGAATCTGTCTCAAAATTCACAGTTATTTATACTGCTCCATGGCACATTTGTTGCACTATTGCCCCACACCTGGTCACACAGCTCACAAAGTGATTCAAGCCCTGGTGTGGCGATACCATCCTGCCCGCTCTGGCTATTACTGCTGTGAGGTGCAAGTTTTGCAGAACAAGACTACCAAGTCTTGCAGTACTTTCGTGTACATATTGCTATAACATACATGCTGCACAATACACTTATTGGCCAGCAATAGCTACCACAACGCTCCATGGAGGTTTTTTACAAATCCTTACAATTTTTACTTAAGGCTAGGTAGTGACGCTATTGTGTGTAATAATTATCATGCCCAACGATTACTTAAGTACAAGGCACTGCCACAAGTCCTCAGTTATACGTGTGAATTCATGTACTCGCTGTCCTTTCTGTGCTGGTGTGGTCCACTTGTAACCAGCAACAGACTAAAATGAAAAGTTTTCAGTTAAATCAGCAGCAGTGGAGACTGGCTAGTCGAGTCTCCTAGCATATGGGGCAACAAGTTCAGAGATGTCATAGAACCTTCTGGCAAGTTTGATGTGTGTTCAGGGCTCGTTTCTGATCTCTGATGTTTACCACTTAATAATTTGTTTCTGTATGGGATAGAAATATTAATAATTTTCTTCATTACCTATGTAGTCACATTATGCAAGAATGGACCATGATTTCAAATAAGTGAGAAATATGTGTTCAGGTTGGAGATGTAAATGTAACGAGAGGACATAAGTTGCTGTAACTTCTAATTTTAGCGTTGAAAGCAAATTCTTCTCATGATACTTCCTACAAGAATTTTTTTCCCCTCTTCATAGAAACAGACCAGAAATGAATTGTAAATGGTGCCACCCATATAGGTTTCATCTCAAACAAATTTTTTCATAGTAACACATTCTGAGAGACAAGGTTCCAAATAAAGAAAAGAAAGATCTGTCTCCAGAGTAAACGACTCAGAATAAACACAGTGAAATACCTCACACAGTCCAACAATAAACTGTATTTTGAATACCTTAATGATACTGTGTTAGACACTGCCTGTCGGTAATAAACTCCAGTGTAGGTTGCAGCATGACAAAAGAAAACAGGTGAACACAATAATTTTACTTTAACCATATCAATACATGCAGTTTAGCTTTTATTAATGTACATAAAAGTCTGAGAATAGGCGTCAGTACAAGAAATGATAAGTGGCTTGCAAGAAAATAAAATAATGGACCAGAGGTACTGATTGTTTTCAATCAGACCACTTTCCTCCCTGGGGAAGGAAGTAATATAGCAAATTCAAAAGTAAATGTTTCAAAATTCTGTAGATAACTTTGTTGCAATGTCTTGTACTGATTATTATTCATTGAACAATAAGATACTATTGAGTTTGTCTATATCTTGTTTTCAATCCTAGCTGAACTCTTATTAAACACTTGATAGTGTCACCATAAATTTCATTGTTAGCCATGAGGATTATCAAAGCAAAACTCGCACTCATACACAACTAAAAGCAGGGCAAATTGAAATTTCAACTTGAGGAATTGCAGATTTAAAAGAAATTTTGGAATAGAATGAAATTACCCATTGGCGTAAACAAGGCTGCTACAAATGACTCTCAGAGTTCTGTATTTTCCAGAGTATTACATGTACATGCATGAATAGAACCATAAACTGAGGGTTTGTATTGTGCCTGCCAGTTGACATTATGAGTGCAGTGCCTTTATGAAATAGTGACAAAGCAAGAACAGACACATTTCACTTCCAAGCTGATATTTGGCGACTATTCACTTATCTGGAAAGGTTAATCGCCACAGTGCGAGTATGTGGAGCACTGAAAATCCTCATGAAATTGTGATGCATGAATGAGATTTACTTAAGCTTAACGTTTTCTGTGTAACATCACGGACAAAGCTGTGTGGACTGTTTTTCTTCTGTGAGAAGACTGTGATAGGTACCACTTGACCCTGATACGTTCCAGTTGTGATGTTTCCCACAACTGAATGCTGATTCTGAGAATTTCATCTTCCAACAAGAAGGGGCACCCTCTCATTGGAGCACTGACGTTCATTGCTACCTAAACTATGAACTTCCAAATCGCTGAATTGGATGTAGTGGTGAATATGTTCCCATGACACCACAGGTCACCTGACGTACTGCCTTGTGACTTTATCTTTGGGGGTTCATTAAGGACCATGTTTACATACCCCCACTGCCAAGGACACTTGACCAGCTCAGAGAACACATCAGTGCTGATGTGATGACCATTGACAGATATTGCTACATAAGGTACTGAATAAACATGACTACCACTTGGACATGTGTAATGTCATTGGAGTGGTACTCATAGAACATTTGTATATTAAAAATTCGAACTTGGTGAGTTTACAGTTCTATTAATGCATCAGTCATGTTCGTACATGTAATACTTTGGAAAATATAGAGCTTTCAAATGAATGAATCATTTAGAGTAACCCTATATAAAACTGTAGTTTGCCTGAAACACAATGATATTATTTCTTTACAGAATAGCCTTCTACGAATGAATCAGTTTACTGTTTTACTTAATTTCCTTAATGCTTTAATATGTTAATTTAGTAATTTTATGAAGAAGATTGGAATTAGTAGTAGTGTAAAAGTCAATAAATATATTTCTGTAGACTTGCCATAGACATTCTGCGAAAACATTTTAAATACCTCATGCTAGTTCCTGTTCAACAGGATATATGTGATTGCATGTGGTATAAGTAAGGAATAGCACTATATATATTGAAAATAATTGTCTGCAGCACTCCCTTCGAAACTACACTATGGGTGTTATGTTTATGCATCTGCATGTCTATCCCTCTTACGCTGTCCCTATACTATCCACCATAGTGGCATCCATTTGGCCACTGGCGCCTTTTACTTTAGCCCAGTTGAGAGTCTGCATGCAGAAGCTGCCAAACTACGCTGTCCTACCACCATGACTTTCTACTCACCAGATATGCATGCCGTTTGCCTGCCATGCGTGGCAACCCATCCTATGCCGCCTCCTTTGATGACTCCTTTGATTGCCAGTATGGGGCACGTTCCTCTTCTGTGTTACGTCCTGGAGTTCACTTTCAGCTCTTGCTCCGGCAGCTTAGCTTCACACTATTGCAACTTTCCCAATGGGTGTGAACCCGTTGCCACCTTGGCTTCGTGTGGTAGCCCGTGTTCACCTTGGCCTTCATTCGCTTCCTAAGGACACTACTCCAGCCTCACTGTATCACCTTCAGTTTCACGATGTTCGCCTGGAACTTCATGATGGTACCTTTGTGTACACTGATAGCTCTCGGGCTGAGCATGGTGTCAGGTGTGCCTTTGTCATTGCTGCTGACGTTTTTTGATATCGGCTTCCGGAATACTGCTCAGTATTTACAGTAGAGCTCTTCACCCTGTATCAGGCCACATAGTACATCCGGCGACACAGGCTTTTCAATTGCGTCATATGCGCAGACTCTCTCAGTGCCCATCAAAGCCTTCGTGTGCTGTACACCAACCATCCATTAGTGCAATGGGTCTAGGAATGCTGTCACTTGCTCACTCTTGATGGGGCCAATTGTGATGTTCATGTGGGTTCCGGGTCATGTCAGTCTGACAGGTAAAGAGGCCACTGAAGCTGCTGCTAAGGCTGCAGTCCTCGTACCTCAGCCTGCTAGTTCTTATTTTCCTTCCGATGATCTCTGTGATGCCATCTGTCAGCAGGCGGTGTCACTTTGGCATCACCACTGGTCCTCCCATCATGGGAACAAGCTCCAAGTTATTAAGCTGGACAACCTCTTCTCAGTTCTCTCACCACAAGGAGATCATATTAACTAGGTTGAGTATGGGGAATTGTCTTTTTAGCCATTGCCATTTGTTAAGTGTTGCTCCCCCATCACTTTGTGCACATTGCACTAAACTTTTGATGGTCTGCCATTTCCTGATGGAATGCCCTTTTTATAACAGCTTACGTTCTTGTTTGTGTTTCCCATCTGAGTTATAGGCTATTTTAGCGAACGTCGCGCGGTCTGTTGCCTGCATTTTACTTTTTATGCATCGTAGCAATATGGCGACGGCCATTTAATTTTTAGTTATGGTCCTCTATTTCTTTATGGCGTATTTTATAGACCTTTTTCCATGTCCCTGATTTTAGCTGTCTTCTCTTCTGTCGATTGAGATTGACATGTAGTCATTTTTAACTCCTCTTTGTCTTCACGTTCACATATGACCCTAGTTGTTTTTGCACCCTAAAACAAAACAAACGAAATAACTGCAGCACATGGCAGAATAGTAGCTGTAAAAATTCAGTTTTTTCATATTTAAATAGCTTTTCTATTATAAGTAAAGATCATTTCTTCTGATGCTGCAGTCAAAGTCAATCCTTGAAGAACATGAAGAAGCAGTTAGAACTGACTCAAATAATGTTTATTACTGAAGAGAATCGTTTTCATACTAGCCAGTGAGGCAGGAGCAGTAGAGTAGACTTGATATATCTTCAAGGTCTTCAATTGGGAAAACCTGGTAAACAAAAAAACATGAGTCACTTGGGTATTAAAGGAGGGCAAAAGTCACTCCATACACTTTACAAAGATAAATAAAAGATATGGCAAATCTCTCAGTTCTCTGTTTAGACCATGGATCCTGCCGTTGTAGATCTCCATATTGTATCCTTAATTTTTTTGTTTTTCGTATGTGTGTTCTGATTAATAATTTTTATAAATTAGGAATCCTCCAATGCTGAGCGGATGATTTGTATTTCAGTAGCTGGTAAGTAGGTGCTCCTCTTCTGTCCTACATATTATTTTTGTTCTTTATTTCTTCATTGTGAAGTGTGTGGCAGAGTGTACTTCCAGTTAGGTTTTTTCATGTTCCATTCACATTCAGTGTGTGTAATAAATGACGACATGTATGTGTCTGTGTGTACTATAATTAGACCAATCTTGTCTTCATGGGGGAGTACATAGGAGGCTATACCATATCCCAAGATTTCTCACTTATCAGCAGTTCTTGAATCTTTGTAGTTTATAGGCTTACCACAGGTAGTTGCTGTCTATATTCAGGCCTTTGTCTTTTCAGCATTTGCACAAGAAATCTCCTGTGGCTCAAACCTGTGACCATTCATCATTTCTGCCCTTAAGAGAAAAAGACTGGCCATATACATGATGAACCGCCTAAAACTTGCACCACAAATATTGCGTATATGGAAAGTGATATCGATGTGCGGTTTTCACAGAATGTGTTGGTAGTCAGGGTCTCATATTGTTAGCCAGTCATCAGGTTTTAATAATACTTAGAAAGTGTAGTTTTGTGCAAACATACACTTTCCAAAATGGAACAATGCCTATTGACATTAACAACCTAAAGGTAGGGTAGATGAGAATTTCAGTGGTGTTTGTTGCAGGATTCTAATGCAAGTCGTTTACGAGATATTGTATTTTGAAAAGTTTCTACACTGACACTCGTTTGTGCCTTTCAGCCAGAGTAGTTGCTAATGTTATGTTCAGTTACAGTGTGCTTGTGTGTTCCTTGAGTGCACTGCGACTTGCTAGGCAGTTAGTGTGTGACAGTAGGTTGTGAGTGGTCAATGGGATTTACCAATGCAGAAAAAGCCAACAAGCTCATCTTGTTGGAGAGTGTAGGCAGAATGGAGTTTGTTCTTTTGTGGTATATGGGGCAAGATATCCCAATAGATGTCAACCGTCTCGGCTATTTTTTGTCAACCTCTTCAACCAGTTATGTGAAAGCACCTGTGCAACACCTATAACAGCAGGAAACAAGTGATGACAGAAGAAGAGCGAAATTAATGTTCTTGCTGGTGTTGCAGCTGAACAGCATGTTAGGAGGAAGTGGCATGAGTCAGTCAAATGTCTAATGCATTCTCCATTGACATAGGCCCATCCCTATCACTTCTCTCTTCATCAAGAGGTGCACAGAAACAATTACGAGAAGCGTGTTAACTTTTGTACATGGCATTAAGACAGGATTTATGTATCTTGTGTAGTGATGAAGCCTCATTTACCTGTCACTTACAGGTAAACTGCCAAAGCGTGCACTATTGGTCTGTTGACAATCCTCGCATTGGCCTCTTCAGGTGGAATGTCAGTGTCCATGGGATGTAAACATGTGGTGTGGGGATTGTGAACCAGCAGCTCATAGGCCCATGTTTCGTAGATGCACAAGTGTCAGCCTCCTAACAGACCACCTTTCATGAATGGTAGAAGACAGTCCTCTTCAGACTAAGAGGAACATGTGATACCAACATGATGGCTGTACAGCCACTAGTGCATGAAGTACTACTGCATGTCTTCACAAATTGTTTCCAAGTCACTGGATTGGACCCAGAGGATGTGCACCTTGGCTGGCTTGTTCCCCAGATTCGACACCTGTAGACATTTTCCTTGGGGAAAGCTGAAAGACACTGTCTACAAGGACATACCAAATACACCCGATGATATGCAACAACGAATTAATGCATTATGCTCGGACATCTCTGCCAAAATGCTAGGATGTGTACAGCAGCCATTCTGTACTATATTGGAAGTGTGTTTTGAATACAACCTGTGATGTCCAGTTATCTTTTTACTGGTCAGAATTCACATACAGTATAACGAGCGTAGATAGAAGTGTTGTTATTTAACGTGTGCTGTCCAAGGTATTGTATAAGTTTCAGTGTGGAAACTTTCAAAATTTGACATCTCGTAAACAACTCACACTAGAATCCTGCAACAAACACCATTGGCATTCTAATTTACCATACTTTTAGTTTTTGTCAATAGGCAGTGTTCCATTTAAAAAAGTGTGTTTGCACAAAAAATACACTATCTAATTATTATTACAACCTGTTGATTGGCTATCAATACGAGGCCCCGACTATCAATCCATTCTGTGAAAACGGCACTCCTATAGCACCTTCCTTTTTCGCAGTACTTCTGGTCCAAGTTTTAGGCAATTCACCTGTATGCTACATAGCCAGCACTACAGTCACCTTGTGTATTGAAGATTTGTAGCCTGCCTCTCCTCATTCAGCAACATTTACATGTGGTGCAGAAAACTTTCAGGCCACATTTCTTGCAGAATTGCTCATCTCCAACAACACCACAATACTATCATGTAAACAATGTTTTAGCTATCTGACTGACGATTTCAGAACACTCTAGGATCTGAGCGAGACATTGCCTTGTGGAATTATGTATGGTGACAGAAATTGTAGATCATTCTGAGTAAAATAGATGTATTATAAATTTAATAGCTTCAGGCCTCTTTGACATACCTCACTTTTATTTATTCCCAAAACAACATAGATAGTAATATGTTTCAAAATAGTGTTTGTTAATCTAAGTGATTTATGGAGGTAACAGGGATTCAAGTACTGAAAGAGTTTATTTCAGATGTGTTTGAGACAAGAAGCCAGATCTGCACTTTTGTGACAGCACTCACAAAATAAAGTTTAGGATAGAGAGAAAGCAGTAGTTTTGTTCCTTCCATACTGCTATGAATACTTATTACAGAAAACAGTATATGTACAAATCCTATTAAGGAAGATAGTTTGTAATTAATAATATTTCAAACTACTGTTTTTTTTTGTGAAATTATGCAACTAATTGTTTTCTTATGGAAACAATAAAATCAAGCAGACTTGAATACAGGTCAGCAGTATTCCTTTGTTGACTTCTTGCACATTGGTGGACAATTCATGAGTAGTTGTATAGGTTCTCTGTTTTTTCTGTGAAAGTGGTTTTTGTTTTCATGTAGAAGGTTTTAAACTACTTTCAGGGTGGGGACAGGGTGGTTGGGGTTGGGGCCTCTCCTGCACCATGCTCAGTCTGGACACTCAACCCCTACCTCCTTGACCAGCTCAAACTTTAATCCTTCTTTTATTCTGTTTTAATTGCTTTTAGATGTGGTTTGCCTCCTTTTCTGCTGCACCCTATTTTTCATTTTAGGGCTAGCACTCTGTTGAATGGTGGTTTCGCTCCTACTTACTTGTGTCGTCAGAGCATGTTTCTGGAGGACATCATTTACACCAGATGAACTACCCCTGAACTGACGGACTGATGACCTTGCTGTTTAGCCCCTTAACCCCTGACCAACCAATCTTTGTTCTTGCAACCATGCCAAGTTTACAACACTTTACTGTGTAGTACTACTTTTCACACACAATGATTTCTAAAATTAAATACCATAGAGTCTGGTTTATAGTGTTGTGTATTTTTATAAACAGAATTAGTAAGTAGAAACATTTTTATACATCTCACATAGAAATTTGTGGTTGGAGAATGCTAATAATTTTTAATGTTTGAGCCACTGAATTGGCACAGGCCTTTTATTTAGCTGTACACTCTTTGCCTGTGACTTGGCAAAGAACCTTCAAAGAGGACTTCAGTGATGTAGTAGTGCCGCAAATGACTGCCCTGGTCCAAGGGAGGAGGTCCTACAAATATGAACAAACAAGGAAATGAGGTACTGTTTGTATGTTTACCTTCTTTGTTTGAAGCCCACTGTTTTATTTTCTGCCATTGTAGTGATCAGACAGCTTGCTCATCAAGATATTCAGACTTCCACTATGTATACGACAATCAAAATAGTTAATGTGGTTTTAGGCCATGGTGAATGTTGCCAAGAGCAATGGTGCAATTCTATGTTAAAAGGTATGTGGTCCTGCAAACATTATAAAAATAAATTTAAAAAACTGTAAATGTGAAGACTATAGATCATCCACAAACAAAAAGACCAGGAACTAATGAGAGAAATAGACCTAGCATTTTAGCAGCAGTAATGTACAATTCACATGTCACTATAAGTCTCCTTGAAAGTGCAAGTGGCATCATTCAAAAGAGTATTCAGAGAATACAGCATTCCACCCAATTTTGTCCTTCCCACATTTCACTCCGCCAGCAGCTTCGTGACACTAGCTTTCAGAACAGATTGCAGTTCTCAGAATGGTGTCTACAAAAACTGAAGGGGGATTTGGCATTTCTATGCAGAATTACATTTATGCATGAAGCATTGTTTATATGTTCTACTGGTCAATCGAAAATCCTAGTGGCTTGGTCAATTAATGTGTGGTATGGGCTTTTTAGCAACTGCATCATTGGTTCCTGTGTTAGTGAGAGGACTAGAAATAGTCACAAGTATTTGCAATTCGTAACAGATATGCTGCCACAGTTACTGGAAGGAATCCCACAGGAAATAAGGCAGTCCATGTGGTTCCACTGTGTTCGATGTCCCACCAGTTTTGTGCAGTAAATTACAGGCCTTCTTAGCAGAACATTTGGAGGTTGTTGGATCAGCTGTCCGAGACATACAAAACGGCCTGCACACTCACCTGACGGATGCCTTTTTTCTCTATGAAGAAAATTTAATAAGATCCAAAAAAAAGGCTGACTCAGACAGAGTACGAAATGGCATATAACACTGTCCTGTGCTGTGATACGTCCTAATGAAATTAAACGTGCAGTGCTATTTGTATGGAATTGCTTTGTAGCATCCGTAGTGATGCCCAACATCAACATTTTGAGCACTTGATGTGCCAATCATGATAATAAAAACAAAAACCATACCCTAGTTTTGGTTTTGCTTACATTTGTTACATTAGGACACATGTTTGTGGGACCTCTTCTACTGATGGCGGGTACTGGTTTGTGGCATTGTTATCTTGTTACAATTTAATCAAGTTCTTTACATGTTGTAGCAGCACAGAACACAGCAGGATCCAGAGGTGTATCCAGAGCACCATCATTTATCTGCTGATGTTGCACCCTTGGCAAGACACCAACCATTTCTGTCGTTCAAAGTACTGCCATCCAGCAATAGCTGGGTCTGAGATACTGACTGACTTTTGGGAAGCTTCTGTGCTAGCCAGCAGGTTAAACACCACAAAGGAATGTGGCAGTGACACTCCTTCCATCTTTTTCAGTGCCAAAGAGCTGCATTTAAACCCTAGCGTGGTCAAGTAGGTTATGATTAGTACTACCAAGCCGCACCTGGCACTTGTCATGTCAGTCGTCACCAGGAGTTCTACTGGTGCATCCTTGGAGTTAACGCCATAACAATGTCACTGCTGTCGCCAGGCCGCGATATGAGGACCACTGTCTTACTGCCCAGGCCCTGATAGCCAACACTCTGCCGCTACCTCTACGAGACCACTAACCATTGTATCTCCCACCAGGTGCCCACAGCAGTTCTCCAGCCTTCAGTCCAGGGTTAGAGTCTAGGCAACATCGCAACCTGCCACAAATGAGAAGGCATCACTGGCTGCCCCCTGCCCAGAGTAAAGCAGCATTTTGCTGATGGCCACCACCGGCAACTCGGTGCCACCTCCCATGCAGCACTTGTACTGCACTAGCTAAATGCTATGTCTGTGATACACACTGTACCAATTGGAAATATCAGTACACCAAACTGCACCAGAGTCAAGGACACATTACAATTGCTGCTTAATATTAATGGGTTAATAATGAACTGTTTATGTTCACCAATTGTTTGTCTGCAGCTTCCCACATAACACCCATATCTGAAACCACCAAAAAGAACCCAGAGTGCCGCAGGTGGGTATTGAGCCCACTTTAACACACACCGAGTTGGCCCCCGCCAACTAGTAGTGGTCATTTGTCCCGTGATCTTTACAATGTTATGTTGTTGAAATTCTCTTTCTATGTTCTTTCCAATGGCACAGAGAAAAGTTAAAGGTCCATTTATGTTAAAAATTACGTGGATACATTTGGAAATTTGCCATCAAACTTTATGAAGGCTTCACCAAGAAATATTTACTTGCTCTGTTTATATTTTGGGTGGCCTGCTTAGCTGTTTCGTCATATATGCTCAATCTGCATCTCTTGATATGATATCAGGTTACAAGCATTTTGATTATTATGAATGAAGTACTGCAGAAAACTTTTTGAATGACGTTTGTTACATGAATAAGTTACTCTTTTTTTTTCCCTTCAGCATCTGGAACCATGAATGTTAAAGACAGCACAGAAAGCCGTACAACACAGCAGGAAGACACTGAACATGATACAAGTAAGTGACAATAGGTTGTCAGAATAAACATACATGATACATTAGTAAATTAATTTTCATTAGTTAACACGTGCATTGTGGAATACTGGTAAAACATTTAATAAAGAAGAGAACAAATGTAGGGTGGATACAATTTCTAGAAATAGCTGAATTCACAAATTGATAGTTTCTGTTGCTTTCAAATGAAGCAATAAGTCTTACATTTATGGTGTAATAACATGGTCATGTACTCCATGCTAACATAATTTCATCAGCTTTTTTAATACTTCCAGTTGTTCAATATGGTTTCACAAGTTGCAGTGTGTATACTTAATACCAGCTTGTAGACAAAAGAATGTGGTATATTTAAAACCATTTGACCTTAAATGTCTAGAAAATTGTTACAATTGCCTTTATAAACATGAAGTGTTAGTGTTTTCTAAAAGACTATAATTAAGAAAGACTGAAAAATTTCACTAAACGTGTTAAGCCCTCTAAATACCTTTCATGACAGCAAAAGAAAACAAAGCGTACCTAAAGATTATAATATTTAAGAGGGATTATAATTTACTGCCTTCTGACAAGTCATTTCCATTGCATTTGATCTTGGGCTGTACACTGTCTGCTGCCCCCCCCCCCCCCCCCCCCTACCCCTCCAACCTATTTCATTGGAAGAACTTAAATACACTGGCTATTCCCTTCATCAGCCGTCACTTACTCCATTGCTGTCACCACTTTTGGGACCTCTGACAGTTTTATCTGATGTTCCAATTAAAATCGTTAACCAAAATTGTTCAATTATTCTATTACAGCAGCCGTAACTGGATGTGTGTCACATGTGATTTTGGACAGTGATTCTGACAGTGACCTAGAGACATCGTTGCTCGAAAATAGTCATGCAGGTAAGCCCCTACCACTTCCCGCAACACACACACACACACACACACACACACACACACACACACAGAGAGAGAGAGAGAGAGAGAGAGAGAGAGAGAGAGAGAGAGAGAGAGAGAGAGAGAGTTAGTTAGTGTTAGTGAGTTTCTAATTGTAATACTTGTCTTACTGTGTTAAACATGTAACATAAGATTGTAATTCTTAATTAGTGGATGTTACAGAATTTTAAATTTGTTTGATAACTACACAAAATATTGAAAATCAAATTTTTGTTGTCCCTGGAAGGTATCAGATAGGCGCCCTGCAACTTGTTCTGAAAACTGGTGCCAGGTTCCAGAATAGTCACTTAGTAATGTAGCTATGAAAAATTTAAACTGGACATACCATAAAAATCTTGGTTACAGTAGGTAACATGTTTTAATAAATGTACACACAGCTTGCTCATTTAGCTTGTCTTGTATCCAGTCCATGTTTCCTGGTACCTTAATTTTTAATTATGCAGGTGGTGGTTCCTTCAGTTAACTTTCTATAATTCTGTTCCTCTTTTTATGATTTTGTTCCTCTGGCACAAGCATAAATTTAATTTATGACTAATTCAGTCATTTAACTTTGCTAGCCTCTGTGCCCATAAGTAGATGTGATATTGCATTCTTTTATAGATAATGCAGAGATGTAAACACCGGTTGTAGTAATGTAGCATGTGCATACGCTGTGCTGTTTATGATGCATTATCCCCTATAACTAAGTGTGGTTGAATATGTTCAATTTGGTGTTCTAAATATACTGCATATCTAAGACAGGTTATGAGCAGGAATTTTCTCTGTTAACCTTTCTAGACCTGAAGAAGAATGTGTAAAAAAACTAAATCTATAGTCTCAATATAATGGAAGGAAACATTCCACGTGGGAAAAATTATATATAAAAACAAAGATGAGGTGACTTACCGAACAAAAGCGCTGGCAGGTCGATAGACACACAAACAAACACAAACATACACAAACACAAACAAACACAAACATACACACAAAATTCAAGCTTTCGCAACAAACTGTTGCCTCATCAGGAAAGAGGGAAGGAGAGGGGAAGACGAAAGGAAGTGGGTTTTAAGGGAGGGGGTAAGGAGTCATTCCAATCCCGGGAGCGGAAAGACTTACCTTAGGGGGAAAAAAGGACAGGTATACAGGTCTATCGACCTGCCAGCGCTTTTGTTCGGTAAGTCACCTCATCTTTGTTTTTATATATAAATCTATAGTCTGAATTATATAAGGGGCTTTCAAAAAGAAACGAGCTGTAGGCGTTATTACAGAAACCAGTACCTGTATGTTAGAAGTATTAACCCTGGCTGTTGAGACACTTGCCCCACTGTGGCACAAGACGGTGAATGGGTGTCTCATAAAATTCCTGGGGCTGCAATGTTAAGGGTCAAGGTTTGTGAGTAATGCTGGGCATTCACTGTTGTCCCGTGCTACAGGAAGTGAATCAGAAGGGGAGCCATCTTGGTCAAAGAAGAACATCAGCATAACCTTTCCTGCACTCGTGTGGAGCTGTACCTGCAGAACTGGTTAACAATCGCAGCCCCGGGAATTTTATGAGACAGCCATTCACGGCCTTGTGTCACAGTGGGACAAGTGTCTCAACAACCACGGTCAATACTTCTAACATACAGGTACTGGTTTCTGTAATTATGCCTCCGACTTGTTTCTTTTTGTACGCCCCTCATAGTTTGTGACAAAAAATAAATAAACAAATAAATAAAAACATATAGTAGAGTATGAGTTGCTGCTTTCGTTTTCACACCTTCAGGATGAATCAATACATACTTTCTACTGTAGATAAAATTACCACTGACAGTTCTCATATGCACCCAAGCATTAGTGGGCATATTTCCAAATTATGCTACATGTGCTCTGTTAATGCCAACAGATTAATAAGATTATATTAATCTTTTCTTTTGCAGGCTTAGTCAGTGCACGCAGTTAAATACGAGAGGTAAGCAATGCGCACTATAACTTTATTGCATCCTTAATCATAGATGTACTCTGGTTGTATATTGTTAAATAGGTGATTGGATCTACTTGTAATTTAAAAATGGAACTCAAGCAGAAGGTGGGGAACAGAAACATCAGTGCTGGAATGTAGAGAATATGGGAAGTGAGCATTAGGATGGGATGCTGGTAAATGGCATGAGTGTCATATGTTTGTTTGAATGAATGTTTTCTTGTTTACTTGTCTATGGAGTTAACTTCCACGTTTAGTTTTTGTGCTAATGAGAAGTTTTGAGTGTAGTGTAACTGAGATGACAGATCATACTCACATTTCAGATATATTACAGATCATCACTCACATTTAAGATAGTGTGTTGAATTGCCGGTAGGCAGAAAAATAAAATAGTGATAAATGTTATGCTATCACTTTAAACAAGAAACTTGTAAGATGATTTGCAACCAAATTGGGTATGAAATGGGAAAAGTGATCATAACCATTGCTTACATGATGCGAAAGTACCTGTGGATGATACAATTCTAAAATATTTAAGGACCAGTTGCATTATATGCAAACCTTAACTGAAATAGTGTTTCATGTCACTGTCTTTCAAGATACCCAGCAGTGATGACTACACCTTCCTTCTTAAAAGGTTTCAGCACAGAAGGATTAGTAAAAATTGACTGACTGTTTTTGAAATGCCTGTCACATCTAATTAATCTCCATTTTGGGCATATTTTAACAAAAAGGCACACATGCAAACAATTTGATAGTGAATTGTATGGAAGAAAAGGCTACTAGAAGAAGGGACACATTCAGGAAGTCTTTCACACAGCACCAGGAACTGAGGAGAAATAAGAATTCAGGGGGACAACTATCCCCACCCCCCATATTCAACCCAACATACATTATTGGCTCTAAATGGTAAAATACTTGCTTATTGCTAAAATAATTTTATTTAACTTCGCTTGTGATCTGTGTCACTGAAATGTAGGATAAAATACAGGATTTTAGAATGACTGAATTTCAACAAGGAAGTACATAACTTTGGAAGTCTATACTGGGTATCTTGTCATTTGCTTGGCCAACTGATACTGGCAATCCAGCACTGTACCAGGAAAACAATTTCATTGATATTTGGTGTTAAATTAATGCCTATGACATCGGGAATAATAATTATATTACAGATACTTACAAAAACTAAGTATGTAAATTTAGAGTCCATATATGAACAAATGATTGTTAAAAAAAAGGGGTCAAATTTGTGCCAACAAGACCATAACTGCAATCACAAGCTACTGGAATTTGAACATAGGAAAGAGGCACATCTGAAAATAGCTCAGTATGTAAATTGCCATCAAAATATTTAATGTATGTGTCGTAGCAAAATCAATAAGAGTGTGATTTGATAAGTCTGGTAAATTTCCATGAAAGAATGGAACATTTTTGTTGTGCCTTCTTGATTATTCAAAGGATTGTGTAAAGCTGTTTGAATTGGTCAGCGTGTTGATTGTAATTGAAAATGGAGGAAACAGAGTTTTGTGCTGTTATGAGGTATCTTTATTTGATGGATTGGACTGCTGCACAAATCAAAACAGAATTAGATGTTCACATGGACTCTGCACCATCATTGAACATGATTTACTTTTGAATTAATGAGTTTAAACATGGTCGTACAAGCACCAAACACGAAGCACACTCCGGCTGTTCAGTTGTCTTCACCTCAAAGGAAACCACTGATAAAATCTACTATATGCTAATACAAGAATTAGTGAGATTGCTTACACTGTAGGCATCTCACCTGAGGGGGTGCATAATATCCTTCATGGAGCATTGGCTGTGAAGAAGCCGCATGCGAGGTGAGTGCCATGATTGCTTTCAGTCGACCAGAAGCACATGCAGCACAACATTTCAGTGCAATGCCTGGCAATGTTCAGTGGTAATCTGCAAAACTTTTTGTTCTGATTTGTGACTGTTGATGAAACCTGGATCTGGTATTACTCACCAGAGCTAGAACAGCAATCAAAACAATGGACAAAAGGATGGTGAAAGTGCACTGAAGAAGCCAGAGACCAGTTGTCAGTTAGTAAAGTGATGGTCACTGTTTTTTGGAATTCCCAAGAAATAATCCTCATAGATTACTTGGAAAAGGCAGAACCTTAACTGGGCCCTGTTATGCTCTATTGTCAGATCATTGAAAACTTGCAGTGGCTGGAGGGAGACCAAGGTTGGCACAAAAAGAAGTGCTCCTTTATGGGTATAATGCACCATCCCACACATAAGTGATAACAGTGGCAAAAGTGCATGAATTGGGCTTTGAGTTTGGTTCCTCGTGCAACCTGTACATCAGATTTAGCCCCAAGTGACTTTTTCTTGTTCCCTGACTTGAAGCTTTTGGTTGCCGGAAAGAAACTTGCTAGTTGCAATCAATAACTGTTTGTAGGTTTCTCAAAATGTATTTTTGTGATGGGATGAACAAGCTGGAGAATCGCTGGACCAAGTGTTCATCTCTCAAAGGACACTATTTTGAGAAGTAAGGTGAGTTGTTTATGAAACAAACATTTTTTTGTGTTTTTTACCAGATTTGTAAATATATTTTAAAAATGGAGAAATTAGGGAGCAGGGACATTAATCATTGAGAGGGACCTCTGACATTTATGGGATATTAGAAAGTTAACATTTATAATTGATCATTGGTAATTGCAAATGCATTTAAAAAAAGTCAGCAGTATGCCATTACCCATTTTAAATACAATAAAATAGAACCATAGCTGTTACGTTACTTTAAGGGCATAAGTGAGAGTATAAAATGAAATACACAAATGTTAAAAAAATGAACTTTTTACAATTTGAAATGCAGCAAATATAATGTGCATCTATAATATGAAAGAAAAATGTTCAAAATGGCAGGAAAAGAAACTGTTTACATACAACCAAATGAGTGCAAGAGCGCCTTGGTGACTAAGGCTGCGAGGACTGGCTTTGTGATGCAAAAAGCACATTCCTCTCATCAACATTCCCCTCCTTTTGTTTCAAATGCTCCTTTTCAATATTTGTAGGCTCTTACAACATCATTGTGCATTGATGGTCTGCCAACGAGGCAAAACATAGAGACCATGATTTTTTTTTCCTGAAATTGTGGATTTGAATTCTTTTGGCAGATGGAGAATTGATGTGACTACTGCCTTTTTGTCTCAGGCTGGTAATGAGTCACCCATGTTTGATCTCCGGTCATAATAGACTTCAGAAAATCCTCACCTTCCAATTCAAGTCGCTCAAGAAACTCTTCTTTGCTACTGTCCCTGTTTTTCTTGTGCTGCACTATCAGCTGTTTTGGGACTCCTCCAGTACCCTAGTGTTTCTGTGAGTGTCTCATATAAGAGAATTTGGGAGAGTCGTGGAAACATCACAGAAATTTCATCTGCTTTCGATTGGCAGTCTTCATACACAGTTCACTTAATTTTTTGCACCAACACATCGGTCAAAATGGATGGCCTTCCCCTCCTCTGTACATCATGAACATTTGTTCTGCCTCCACTAGACTCACTACACCACTTTAATGCTCTCAGTCTGTTAATAACATCTTCACTGTAAACCACTTTTTTTCTTATAAGAAAATTAAAAAAAAAAAAGAAAAGAAAGACCTGAGTAGTTGTTATTCCTCCTTTGAGTAGGAATCAAATCACACCACATGACTTGCACTTCATGGGATTTCTTACCAACATCTTTCATGCAACTGGACACTATTACATGAGTTTATGTACTACCGTGTTCCTGTGACACTTCCTCTGGTCAGGGGATCTCCCTCTACCACTTGGTGTTGGAAACCCTCAAAAAAACAAAAAGCCACAGCCTGTTGTGATCATAGTACACTTTCTTTCTGAAAATGTCTTGCATATTACTGCAAAGTCTGTTAGTTAAGTCCAGGAGCTTGACTGGAAGGATTTTTCAATTTAAATCCCGCTGTTGCTGAATTTATGAACAAAAAAGGAAACCAGGAATGAAGATTCAGAAGGTCCGGAATGGAGTGCAGATGTCGCATTTTAAGTGGACTTGACTGCCCACAGTAACATGTTTCAAGGTGAGAAACGACTTATTTCTGATGTGATCGGGATTCATTTAAAAAGAATTGCATTGTGTAAGGGACAAATTCCGACAAAAAAATTCCATCCATTTCCCTAAGAGCCAGCATTAAGCAAAATGCAAATTTTGAAGAATTCATCCTGGTATTCAAAGAATTACAAAGATACTTTTCCAAACATATTGAAGATACTACAAATCTTACACCTGTTTTTGTTTTTGAGCATATGCAGTTGGAACTACCCCCCCCCCCCCCCCCCCTACCCCCGATCTGCAATGTAGTTCCTGTTTAAAAGAGAAATTCTTTTGTGTTAAAACTGACCAGGATTTTTACATTCTTTCTGTTGGGAACAGTTTCCATATCTCCGTAATGAGGTTGCAAATGTGAAACAATATTTCAGTCAGTATATGTGCATGAAAGACTTTTCTCAATTATGGAACTAAATAAGTTAACATTACATGGCAAACCTGAATGATGAAAAGCTGCAAAATTGTCTACATCTGTCCATATGCCAACAGTTTGTACCGGACAAAATTTTGTTATGTCTTCAGTGCATCAAAGTTAATTGAATAATACTGAAAATTTGTTTTATTGATAATATAATATAAATGGATAAATTAAATATCTACTTACAAGGTAACACACACACACACACACACACACACACACACACACACAAGGATTTAACTTTTACAGGCTTTCACTGCCAGTGTCTTGTTCTTCTGGCATAAGAGTTGAAGGGGAAGGCAGAGGATATTGTGTGTTGCCCGCATACACCCTCTGCCTATGCCCGTTCATCCTGCCAGGATGAACATGCTGTACAACATGACAGTCATGACCTCGGTGCCTGTTTCACCACATGTACGATATGGATTCTTCCCCCAGACACCAGTTTCCGATACCTCCGCATTTGGGAACTAGCAGTACAACATATCCTTGCTTCTCAGCACATACTTGGCCTTAATTTATGTTAATTCCTTCCATCTCGGCATTTATCCACAGTAGCTATTCCTTTCTACACTCCATTTTACACCGAAGTGCCTAAAAAACTGTAGTCTGCAGTGCCTATATAAAATAAGGAGTGTCTGGCCCAGTTGTTAGATTGGTTACTGCTACTACAATGGCAGGTTATCAAGATTTAAGTGAGTTTGAACGTGGTGTTGTAGTCAGCGCATGAGCGATGGGACACAACATCTCAGAGGTAGTGATGAAGTGGAGATTTTCCTGTATGACCATTTCACGAGTGGACTGTGAATATCACAAATCTGGTAAGACATCAAATCTTCGACATCGCTGTGATCAGAAAAAAATCCTGCAAGAATGAGACCAACAACAACTCTTCAGTTGTTCAGTGTGACAGAAGTGCAACCCTTCTGCACATTGCTGCAAATTTCAATGCAAGTGTCATTGTGCGAACCATTCAACGAAACATCATCGATATGGACTTTTGAAGGCCCACTTGTGTACCTTTGAGACAGCACCACACAAAACTTTACGCCTCACAAGGATTTACGCCTGTCAAATCCGACATTGGACTGTTTATGGCTGGAAATGTGCTGCCTGGTCGGGCGAGTCTCATTTCAAATTGCATCTAGCAGATGGATGTGTACAGATATGGAGACAACCTTATGAAACCATGGATCCTGGATGTCAGCAGGGAACTGTTCAAGCTTGTGGAGGCTCTGTAATGGTATGGGGTGTGTGCAGTTGGAGTGATATGGGACCCGTGATACAACTAGATACAACTCTGACAGGTGACATGAACGTAAGTATCCTGTCTGATCATCTGCATCCATTCATGGCCATTGGGCATTCCGACAGATTTGGGCAATTCCAGCATGACGGTGCAACACCCTACACATCCAGAATTGCATAGAGTGGCTCCAGGAACAATCGTCTGAGTTTAAACACTTCTGCTGCCCACCAAACTCCCCAGACATGAACATTATTGAGCATATCTGGGATGCCTTGCAACATGCTGTTCAGAAGAGATCTCCACCCCCTCGTACTCTTACAGACTTATGGAAACCCCTGCAGGATTCATGGTGTAAATTCCCTCCAGCACTACTTCAGGCATTAGTAGAGTCCATGCCACATCGTGTTGTGGCACTTTTGCATGCTTCCAGGGGTCCTACATGATATTAGGCAGGTGTACCAGTTTCTTTGGCTCTTCAGTGTAGTTTCCTAATTGTTTCACTTTCTGACTTGTCTATTTTTCATCAACCCACCTCTGTTACATACAATGCACTTAGCTTCTCATTCTTATTAACTGATGTATGATGTTTTAGTAGTATCTCTGTCTTGCGTATTACCCTGTCTTCCACCTTTAAGCTCTCAGGTTTTCAGAACTCATCTGATGTAGTCCCCAAAAATCAGTCTTTCCTTCTCATCCCGTCCGGTAAGTCTCCCCTGACCCGACGTTCTGGGTGACTTCTGAACTGTACCCCTTTCCCTAAACCTCTCCAGTCCTTTTCCTTCACCCCTCATCCTTCCCCTTAAACTCTTCCAAAAGAAGGAGCTACTGGCTCCGAAAGCTTATAAAAGTTAAATCCTTTTGTGTGTCTGTTCCTCTGCCATCTAGTGAGTAGATTTTTTATTTATCCATTTATATTATACACTCCTGGAAATTGAAATAAGAACACCGTGAATTCATTGTCCCAGGAAGGGGAAACTTTATTGACACATTCCTGGGGTCAGATACATCACATGATCTCACTGACAGAACCACAGGCACATAGACACAGGCAACAGAGCATGCACAATGTCGGCACTACTATAGTGTATATCCACCTTTCGCAGCAATGCAGGCTGCTATTCTCCCATGGAGACGGTCGTAGAGATGCTGGATGTAGTCCTGTGGAACGGCTTGCCATGCCATTTCCACCTGGCGCCTCAGTTGGACCAGCGTTCGTGCTGGACGTGCAGACCGCGTGAGACGACGCTTCATCCAGTCCCAAACATGCTCAATGGGGGACAGATCCGGAGATCTTGCTGGCCAGGGTAGTTGACTTACACCTTCTAGAGCACGTTGGGTGGCACGGGATACATGCGGACGTGCAATGTCCTGTTGGAACAGCAAGTTCCCTTGCCGGTCTAGGAATGGTAGAACGATGGGTTCGATGACGGTTTGGATGTACCGTACACTATTCAGTGTCCCCTCGACGATCACCAGTGGTGTACGGCCAGTGTAGGAGATCGCTCCCCACACCATGATGCCGGGTGTTGGCCCTGTGTGCCTCGGTCGTATGCAGTCCTGATTGTGGCGCTCACCTGCACGGCGCCAAACACGCATACGACCATCATTGGCACCAAGGCAGAAGCGACTCTCATCGCTGAAGACGACACGTCTCCATTCGTCCCTCCATTCACGCCTGTCGCGACACCACTGGAGGCGGGCTGCACGATGTTGGGGCGTGAGCGGAAGACGGCCTAACGGTGTGCGGGACTGTAGCCCAGCTTCATGGAGACGGTTGCGAATGGTCCTCGCCGATACCCCAGGAGCAACAGTGTCCCTAATTTGCTGGGAAGTGGCGGTGCGGTCCCCTATGGCACTGCGTGGGATCCTACGGTCTTGGCGTGCATTCTTGCGTCGCTGCGGTCCGGTCCCAGGTCGACGGGCACGTGCACCTTCCGCCGACCACTGGCGACAACATCGATGTACTGTGGAGACCTCACGCCCCACGTGTTGAGCAATTCGGCGGTACGTCCACCCGGCCTCCCGCATGCCCACTATACGCCCTCGCTCAAAGTCCGTCAACTGCACATACGGTTCACGTCCACGCTGTCGCGGCATGCTACCAGTGTTAAAGACTGCGATGGAGCTCCGTATGCCACGGCAAACTGGCTGACACTGACGGCGGCGGTGCACAAATGCTGCGCAGCTAGCGCCATTCGACGGCCAACACCGCGGTTCCTGGTGTGTCCGCTGTGCCGTGCGTGTGATCATTGCTTGTACAGCCCTCTCGCAGTGTCCGGAGCAAGTATGGTGGGTCTGACACACCGGTGTCAATGTGTTCTTTTTTCCATTTCCAGGAGTGTATTATAAAAATTTGTTTTGTTTGTGGTCTGTGGTGTTGAGACATAGGAAATGTGAAACCAAGCTGCACGCAGTCCCTTACTACGTAAATGTGGTACAGTCACAATTTCCTCTTTTTCAAACCCCTCCTGATCAGGCTGCATGACATGGCAGAGAGGGAAGTGTGCATCCAGGTGAAAGAGCTCTGCACATGTATGAAAGCACTGCAAGTGTGCAGAGGCCATATCTGGTTTAGGGTATATATGAAAAACAAACCAAACAAATATGGGATCAAATGGTATTATCTCTGTGATTCAGCAACAGGATACATGTGGAACTTTGATTGTACATAGGTTCTGCAGGGAATGTAGACAGAATTATCCAGGCCTTGTACAGATATTGTGTTCCAAGTATTTTGCCAAAGGATGTGGCTTTTATATGGATAGATGTTACACCAGTATATTGCTGTTGGATGGGTTGTGGGAAAAAGAAACTCTTGGTGTGGGAACAGTAATGAAAAACAGAAGGGGTTTGTTAGAACTGTTCAAAATGTTGGAACTAAAAGCAATCTGATGATTTTTCAAATGAAAGAACACCTCTTGGTAGTGAAGTGGAAATAAGTAAGAGACATTTATAGTCTTTCCACAAAACATAAAGCCGCCAACACTGCTATTCTAGAGAGGGCCAAGAGAGAAATGGCGGAAATCAAAAGCCAGATGTCAACTTTTATTATGGTAAGAATAAAGCTGGTGCTGATAGGGAAGATAGCTCTTCAGTTATTATCCATTTGCCTGAAATAATGTGAAGCTGTGGAAAAACTTATTTTTCCACCTGTTTATTGTGTCAGCAGTCAACAGTTTTATAGAAATAGAAGACTAGAAGGAACATATCTCTGGTAGATTCTATGAAGACAGTGTGAAAGAAATTTGCTGAAAAGGGAGGAGATATTTTTTAGCAATTGCCCGCTTTGTACTCATAAATTGACAGGAAATTTGCATGGCATTTTCCAGAGAAAGTTCCACCTTGTGCAAACAAGGTGAATAAAGCGTGGCTGCTGTGAGGTCTGGTTGACACAGAGGGAAAGAGGAGGCTGGTAAGTGCATCAAAAGGAGGGTAGGTGGTACAATAATTGCAATGTTGGTCTTTGTGCCTCAAAATGCTTCAGGTATTACCATACTAAAATTAATTACACATTAACCACATAAAATATTGTCAGCTACATGTGCCCACTTTGAAACATTCTTGTACTATTTATGTGTATGCAGACAGAATCATAATTATACCCCTAACACTTCGGAGACTGGCTGCTTAAAGAATATTGGGCCTAGGAAACTGGCAAATTATGCCATTATTTAAGGCATTACTGGCACAAATGTAACTGGTGTATCTAAAAGAGTAATACCTACAAAAAAAAAGGGGGGGGCAAGCTTAAATATTTACTTTTCTTATTTGCTGTAGTCCTTGGATATATTACAGATTTTAAAATAATTTTAACAGAAAGTACAGTTATGTTCTCAAGGAAAAAGTGCAAGGTGACTTACTGAACAAGTTCTTCCTCTTGTGCTTCCAAAATTTCTTGCTCACTCAACAAACATGACATATTTGTAGCAGAATTATAGCAAACAGAAAAATAATGAGTACATGAACAAAATTTTGTCAATGCTGCCATATTGATTCAGCCATTCTCGACAGCAGCTGTTACATTTGATAATGTTTCTTTCAGAATGATTCTAGAAATTGATAACAGAAGACAGCAGCATTTGAGGGTTAGGTCGTGAGACATTTTTACTTTGTTCTCATATGAAATGAGTCCAGTTTTCAAACAATGGTGGCTCACACATTGAGGAAATCGCAGCCTGACCTGTAGTCAAGTGCAGTCTTTTTAACGCAAAGTTGTGGGCCAAGTTGTGCCGGGCTTGGTCTCCAAACTGTTACGAGAGAGAGCATGTAAAAGATTTTTTCTTTTCACACTTTTGATATGGTTCTTGTTTTCATTATAATGTCTGTTTGAAATGTATATTCTCAAATAAACTCCTACTTCTGTAACATAAATGCTTTTCGCTTTTAAATTATGCACACCTCGCAGTCTTGTCACATTTCTTTTATTATGGTATTAAAAAGCAATTCAGAACTATGCCAGTTCACATCAAAGCTCAGGGTGTGAAGAGGCCTATGTTGGAAGTGTTAATGATGATATATCATGTATTATGAACCACAGTTTCAACTGATTAACACTCAGTCTCTTTCAGTACTGAATTTTATTATGTTACCTCTCTTCCTACCACATTCATAAGCCATTTTTGCACATTTATGCAACTGCTACCATTTTTATAAGCTGACCCCCAGAAACAACCTTTTTTATAAGCTGACCCCCAGAATTGTAATGCTACTGAATAGGTTTGTTTGTTACCATAGAGGTATTTCCTGCTCACAAAGCCAGTGTTCAGTAAAACATCCCACTTTTAGGGCTTTCCCCACCACTCACCAAGTGGTTAGCAAACTAGACTGACATTCAGGACAAAAGCAGTTCAAGTTTGCATGCGGCCATCCTTATTTAGATTTTCCATGATTTCCCTAAATCGCTCTAGGCAAATGCCATGATGATGTCTTTGAAAGGATTTCCTTTCCTAGCCTAGAAACAATCTGACCTTGTGCATCATCTCCAATGACTTCGATGTTGACAGGACATTTCTTTTCCCAAACACTCAATAGTTCTTTCACACTTAAAAGTTTACATCTTAAAGACTGAGTATTTTGGTGCATGATCAAAAGTTCTTTTTCGGTTGGTAGTTACTTTGGCATAATTGTATATAAAAAGGTGATTAAAAAAGTTTATTATGTAGTATCTCATTTTCTCTCTCTCTCTCTCTCTCTCTCTCTCTCTCTCTCTCTCTCTCATAATAAACAAATAATTTGAGGAAGGTTACTTCCCTGATCTCTTAAATACGCAAAAATAAAACTTTTTTTTTATGTTCAGAAGACGATGTGGGAAATTATCGCCCCATTTCTGTAGTTCCAGTCACATCAAAATATTTGAAAAAAATTGCTGCTTTGCAGATACAAAGCTCCACCACACTGTATAATATCATTTCAAATAACCAATTTGGCTTTCAACAAGGTAAAACACAGTAGATGTGATAAACAAGTTTACTGAAAAAATTACTTCATCATTATATAGGAAAGCTAAAGTAGCAGGAATATTCTGTGAGCTTACAAAAGCTGTAAACCATGCTCTGGTGCTTTTCAAACTCAACATATATGGGATAAGGGATATTGCTTTGAACTGGTTTGAATCATATCTCATGGAGAGGCAACATCAAATGGAGCAGATTACTTCTCAGAGTAGTAAACTGTCACAAGGTGTACCTCAGCACTCAATCCTTGGACCAATTTTATTCCTGTTCTATGTAAATGACTGGCCTTTCGATATAAACTTGTTTGCAGATGATACGTCTGCCCTAATTGAAAATGAAAATTCTGACAATATACCCCAGTGTGTCACGAATATGTTAAGTAACTTGGAAACTAGGTTCAGTCTAAATGGCTTAAGGCTAAACATTTCAAGAACCCACATGATGAGTTTTAAAACCATACAGTCAAAAACTGAAGATATATGTATTCTTCACAATAATAAAAGAAAATGGAAGAACTTGGCTCAGTCAGAATCCTAGGAATAAACTTGGACAAAAACTTAAGTTGGAATTCACAATTAGAATCTCTAGCAAATAAATTACACAGCCTTGCATATGCAATGGAAATTTTAACCAGTGCCACTCGTATGAACACAAGGAAAGTAGCATACTATAGCTACTTTGCATCTGTTATTAGATGTGGCATAATTTCTTGAGGAAACTTGGGAAATATTAAATAAATTTTAAAGTTGCAATGATGAAGGCCTTAATGGCCAAAACTTTTATTTGTCACAGCCTTTCTGTTGCGCCTGTCTGCAACTCAGCATCTCCACTATATGGTGAGTAGCAACTTTCCTTTGCATACTATTGTTGCATTCCATCCTGGATTTTCCATTGTTTGAGGAAGAAAAGAATCATTTGTAACATGTGCACTGCGCAGCCAAGGGCATTATGTCAACCATATTTAAGGACATAAAAATATTAACTGTCCCCTCTTTATACATCTTTGAGGTGATTCTTTTCCTATGCAGCAGAGCTGCACATACAACACAAGACATAAAGAAAACTTTATGCTTACCTCACCTCACATCACTTAAAATTGGATGCTTAGACTCATGAGTGTATAGCCATGAAAATTCACAACAAAATAAAAGGGTGTTATGTAATGAATATGAAGCTAAATATTTTAAAAAGCAAGTTATATGATTTTCTAGTTGAAAGCTATTACTACTCGGTGAAGATTTCATGAAGGACGAAGTGATACTTTGAGCTGTATCCCTAAAATGGAATAAAAATTTATGCTAGTTATTGTTGATATAAATTATGCAATAGCATTAGAAAGAATCTTTTATAAATTCCTCA
The DNA here is from genome assembly GCF_021461395.2 of Schistocerca americana. Taxonomy (NCBI): domain Eukaryota; kingdom Metazoa; phylum Arthropoda; class Insecta; order Orthoptera; family Acrididae; genus Schistocerca; species Schistocerca americana. Next base: position 143,987,288 of record NC_060119.1, on the reverse strand, counting down.
ATAAGTAATATTGTAAGTTTGACAAAGTTTAATTAAGTAAATTATTCACCAAGTAATTTTGAGCAACAGTAGCTATTCTGTTGGCTGGTGTAGTGGCTGTGATTACAATTTTAGTGATGTCAGGGTTGTTGCTGGTGGCTGCACACACACGTGAGGCTGCCTTTGCTATGTGAACCACTTCAGCTATGGCATTTATTTTACCTTCTTCTGTATTAACCATTTCTGCAATCTCAAATGATTCCCTGCTGTTGCCAGTATATTCCAGTTCAGATGTGGTCAGGAAACAGGTAGCTTATGCTTAATGTGAGTTTTTTTTTTTTTTTCATAAGCTGAACACTAAAGTTAACTTTTCTTGCATTATTAAAATGAAGTCCATGTTGTGAAAAATATCATAAAGAGCAATTTATTTGAGTGACACATTTGGATAGAATTTAGTAAATTTATGAAACAAACCATTCGTTTTCCTGATTTCTTCATTCACACAAATTTTTTCCATTGGTCATTTCTGTGTGAAATGATAGAATCACATTTCCATGTCTTAATTTGTCCATGTCTGTGTTCTTCCTGCTTCCAGTGCTTCATTCTGTAAACATCACTCTCATCACCCATAATTAGTATGCAGTCACTTTCTTGTAGGTCCCCCCACAGGTTTACAGTTTTCAACAACATATCTAAATTTCGCACCAGGTTTTGCCATGCTCTATACTCTGTAGATGTGTTATGCAGCTTTTCTGTAACTATTGTCATGTATATGAAGCCACATTGTGAAAACTAATTTTTAGTGTCATTGTCATGTTAGATATTTTTATATATTTCATGGTTAATTTCTTTGGAATATTGTGTAGCAAGTCTCTCTTTCCACAGTTTTCTGAATCACCACACACATTACGCAAAACACTGTACCCATTTTGAATTCAGATTTCCTTGTTTATGTTTAAACCTGTCATGTTCCTGCATCTGGTATTTTTTGGTACAGGAAAAGTGTCTTCCCAATTCTGTATCACATTCTTTTTCTTTCAACTTTTCTTTCAGAACTCTTAACTGCATGATCACAGTTCTTGTGCAAAAGTATTTTTTTTTATTTTTTTATTTTTTTTTTTTATTTTTTTTATTTTTTACAGGATCTGCAACTTTCACATTATTTACCACTTTATGAATATTGTTTTTGTTCATAGCTTTAGTCCATTTGTCTACAGAATTCTCATTTTCTTGCACTAGTTTTGATGTGCTTTGCTGCGGCGTTGACTCGAAATCATTACAAAGTGCAAATTTGATGTGTGTCTCCCCAGTTTGGTAATTTTCTCCTTACTTTTTAGACAGGCTTTCTTTTTATCATCAATTTTTTTCCACTTCATACTTTTACACTTGCTGCCATGTTATAAAAAAAATCCCTACCATTGTTTGTGAGATTAGCCTTCACGTACAGACAGAAAAACGTGGCAGGGACTTGAATTTATAATATGCATAGATTGTATCATCCATGACTACCTTCATGCTGTGTATTCATAAGCAAGGTTTTGGTTACTTTTACCATTTCGTTGCAATATGATTAGCACATCTTGTGAGGGATTTTATCTAAAATGATGGCATGAATGGCTGCCTAACAGTTATTACTATTTTATTTACTTGCCTAGTACCCCTGTAGGGATCTTATCTTGAATGAGAGTGGTGAACTGTCATCTCTGTTATATTGTACTCAAAGCTTCTCATTATAACAACAGCATGGTAATGAAAAATGTGTAATTTGGAAACTGAGGATATAAGATTCATTTGACTGTGGGTAAAAGAAAATACATCACTAAGGAAATTAAGCACACAAACTAACTCTATAGATCTGTAAAAAGAGAATATTACTTAAGTAAAACACACAACTTTCAAACTATTTAGCACCATTTACCACCATTTCCTCCTAAGGCTCACTTCCTACATTTTCTAAAATCCAGCACTTGGGTTCCTCTTCATCAGCTTTTACTTGAGTTCCAGTTTTTTTACTGGAAGTAGTACCAGGTATTATGGTTGGGAGGAAGTGGATAAGAGAGAGGTGCAGGTACACACAATTGATCAATGTGGCAAGAAAGTGCTATTTAAAGATTAAGCAAAGATAAATGAAGCTGTTGTCATACTCGTGTATCTGGAAAGTAAACATACAAAGCACAGAAAATGTTTCTTGAGTATTCTATTTTTGAACAACTTGATGTATGTTTAGTATATACCTTGGTTACTTCCCTTCATCACAAAGCTTCTTGAAAGTCATTAGCATCTTTAAATACCTTTACATTGAGATAGGCTCACAGGCTGTTTGTAAATATGGAAGGTTTTGTGTTTGCTATTTCTTATAGTAACAACACTTCTGTATTCGTTTGCCATTGTATCCTACTATTTTCTCATTTTTAATATTAGCAATTGCTGCAGTGCTTAACAATGTTTTTATTTTCAGAAATAAGACTTCCCATGTTTTGGACAAAGGTGTAATTTTACTGGGATTTGCTGAAGGACCGGTCTTTGTACCAGTGAAAGTGATATTGCATTTTTCTTTTGTTGTAAATTATGACCAGTACCAAGACTGCATGGAACAGATTTTACACATACTGTTTTATTTCTGTGTCGTGGTAAAAGTTATGTTGAACTGTTCCTGTATCCAGAATGTAATTACCATGTATGAGCTTGCTCAACAGAAAGGAAATTTGATGATAATGAGAATATTAATTGTGATAATAATGAGAATGTTAATTGTGACAGACATTAAACAGTCATAGCAAAGATGGCCTTAGCATGAAGTTTTCATGTATTTACGTATTATAAGTAAAATATTTTTCAATGTACATAACTATAGATGGAGTATAAGAACTCAAACTTCAATGTCACTTTTAGCTAGTAAACGATTTTATAAAAAGGAGGTACCTGTATATGAACTTAAGTAGCAGAAAATTTATCTTGTGAGAAACATATTGCAAAAAAAGAAAATGCAGCAGTTCATTGAAAGAAATTCACACATAGTTCACAATTTTTGACAGGTTGTAACAATATTTTGCAGACATCTTTACAATTTTGGTTTCCTTAAAGACCTGAAAACAGACCTGAAGTGTGATTCCCACTCCCCTCCCCCTTCTGTGGTGTGTATACATTCATAAGTACCACTTTGCATAAACATTTTTCACATATTACTGTCTTTGATACTGATCTCTCTTGCTTATTTTCACATTCACTTGCAGCACTTCAGGAAATATGATGTCAAATGTGACTAAATGTTACATTACTATTGTTTATGAAAATTTTTAAAATCAGCAACTAACCCAAAATTGTAAATACGGTATATTTGATTCCAGACCACTGATAATGTTTTAACCCAATGAAAGGAAATACTTATGTATAATAAATATGCTGTGTGAACAATTTTTAAAATACTTTAGGTAATTATATATTACCAGAATCAATCTACACCATGTCCAGGCAAATAAAAAATTTACCTATTGGTTTTTAATTATTCTATGTTGATTCAAGCTAATCAATTTATTGTGCATTGTATAATAGCAGAGTACATTTATAAGTTGGTTTGATATCAATTTGTTACATCGTCATATTGTCTGTGGGAGTATAGAAATCAAACTGCTTTGTTTGATTCGAGATCATGTGAAGTTCTGTAGTAGAAACAATAAAAGATGATTCCTGCTACTTGCAGTGGGTGTAGCGTAGTTGCCTCATGTGTCTACCTCAATCACTTAACACAATTTTGTATGTCTCTATACAATGCCTGTGTTCTCACCGCTCTGTAGATGACTGTTACTTTGCCTGCACCCATTTACAGTTCCGTTGAAAGCCAGCAACTGGCTGCCAGCTGCCAGGAATCTCCTTTTGCTGACTCTGCTATAGAAACAATGACTTCAAAAATTCATAAAAGAAATCATCCTCTAATTTTCAAGTTTCATTCCAGGAGAATGATGCTTCTGTTGCACAGAAAGTACTTACCTATGTTCCCCATCCCCAATCCCCATTTTCTTATGGGAGAAACTCAAAGTTAAGATCATGGAAGAGGCTGTGAGATGTGGGAAAGTGTAACTTTGAGACCAGAAGGATTATGGGAACCAGGAAACAATGCAACTGATGTCAATAATAAATTGGAAAATTTCTACAAACTATTCAATAAAACTTCAAATGAAACACGTTCTTTAGTAAAAGAAGTAAACAAAGCTATAAATCAGAAAGCTGAGATTTTCCGTCCTGAGATCATTGACCTGAGAGAGACCATGAAAGGCTACTATATACTCTTTAGACAGACTAAATTACAATATTTTTTAACAAAATATAAACTCCTCAGCACAATTACAGATTCCTTGGCTAACCTTAAATCTCAGAACTATGCCTGGCAAGTAGGCAGCTCCAGTTGTGTTGGTAAAACAACCTGGAAAATAATATATAAAGATTGTGGAAAAGAGCAGTCTTGTAACCACAAAAGCTTAACATGAAAGAAAATGAAGAAATAATAAATTATCTAAAATAAGTGTGTGAAAAATTCATACAGAAGTTTACTACAATTAGCAAAAAGGATGTACAAGACTGGGCAACCAAATTTTAATGTTAGAAACACAAACCAATCTTTTTCTGTCTGTGGCATTTCTGAGAGGGACCTACTAGCAATCGGTTCAAAACTTCAACCTAAAATGTCTTACAGGTGGGTGACATTTAATCTAAGCTGCTAAACGAATGCAGACGAGAACTAGTGAAGCCTCTACCATGCCTAACAAATACCTCTCTCTGTATAGAGAATTTCATGACTTCTTGAAAAGCATTCAAATTCTACGGGTGTATAAGAAGGGAATAAAAACTTGACAACAAACACTACAGGCCAATGTCTTTAACTTAAGAACTTGGCAAATTACCAGAGAAAGTAATATTAAATCAACTTGAGGGGTATTACATCAAACATAATCTATTCGACACTCTAAAACATTGTTTTAGGAAAGGTATATATGAAATTTTAAAGCTGGATAATGGAGACAATGTAACAGGCACTTTCCTGGATATGAGTAAAGCTTTTGATAGTGTCAATCATATATATCTGTTGTGTAAATTAGAAAAGGAACAGCTTTACAACTACTCATCTTCTATTTAAAAGACAGGGAACAGTGTGTCAAGCCAACTTGTAAGAGAAACGAACAGTTGTTACCAGCTAAATAAATTAACCTACATGATACTTCAATGTGGTGTGCCTCCAGGAGCTGTATTAGGGCCTTTTCTGTTCCTTGTGTATGTTGACAATTTAACTGAACCACAAAACTCCAACGTTGTAAGCTGTGCTCCTGAGACATCTTTTTTCAGCTCAGCCATGTATAAAACTGTTGCCAACAGTAGTGAAATGGATTAAAATTTTCTGTCTGCTTACCTTAGTGCAAATACGGTACTTGGAAATAAAGAGAAGACAGTGACAATGCAGTTCATGCTTAACTATAATCAGAACATAAATGTTCTCAATTTACACCACCATTTGCTCTTAGCCATACAAACAACACAAATTTTTGGCATTATTGTTGATGAATGCCTGTGGTGGAAAGAGCTTGTAGATCACATTTGTAAGAAAATCAGTACAAATGTGTATCTATTGAAATGGTCTCAGCCTTCCTGAGCAATGGTAGCTTAAGGCAAATATATTTCAGACTGATACAACCACCTCTTCAGTATACTTCTGAGATATGGAGTGGGGCATCATCAGTCTATGCAGGCAGAATCTTTAGACTAGAAAAAAGGCAGTAAGAGTGGTAGCCGAAGTAAACAAGAGTCTTGTAGAAGATTTTCAGAAAATATTTACCATATATTATGTGCATGTCTTGCAGGCAATCATGTTTGTGAAAGTAAATCCAGAACATGATGTAACAAACAGTAATGCACATAATTATAATACATGGGAAAGGGAAAACTGAACTGAAAACAGCTAATTTAAACACCTTAATAAACTGAAGCATTTATTAATTGAGGAAAGCTGTTACTCAGTAGAAGATTTCAAGTTGTAAGGTCTCTTCGTAAAACCATGTGTATGGCCATTAGTTCGTGTTTGCAACAAAAATTTGATGATTTTTTATTGTCACTCTTTATATCAATGTATGCATTTCTATTTCAAGTTGCAATGTCTCTTCGTAAAACAGTGTACATAGTCTTAAGTTTGTTTTTGCAACAACAGAACGGATAATTTAAGATCTCACTCTGATGCTGTAACTTACTAAACAAGAAAGCGCAGGTAGATAGACACAATAAAAAACACACAAACACACACACAAATTTCAAGCTTTCGCAATGCAAGGTTGCTTCATTAGGAAAGAGGGAAGGAGAAGGAAAGACGAAAGGATGTGGGTTTTAAGGGAGAGGGTAAATCCCGGGAGCGGAAAGACTTACCTTAGGGGGAAAAAAGGACAGGTATACACTTGTGCGCGCGCACACACACACACACACACACACACACACACAGGCAGACATATATACATTATGTCTGCCTGTGTCTGTATATGTGCAGATGGATTGTGTGTGTGTGTGTGTGTGTGTGTGTGTGTGTGTGTGTGTGTGTGTGTGTGCGCGTGCGCGCGCGCGAGTGTTTACCTGTCCATTTTTCCACCTAAGGTAAGTCATTCCGCTCCCGGGATTGGAGTGACTCCTTACCCTCTCCCTTAAAACCCACATCCTTTCGTCTTTCCCTCTCCTTCCCTCTTTCCTGATGAAGCAACATTGGGTTGCGAAAGCTTGAAATTTGTGTGTTTTTTATTTTGTCTATCTACCAGCACTTTCTCATTTGGTAAGTTACAGCATCTTTGTTTTTTATATATATTTTTCCCACGTTGAATGTTTCCCTCTGTTATATGAGTGTGTGTGTGTGTGTGTGTGTGTGTGTGTGTGTGTGTGTGTGTGTGTGCGCGCGCGCGTGTGTGTGTGTGAACTAAAGCTTAGTATGTGACTGATTGTCTGAAAACTGATTGTTATATGGACAGCAAATGAATAAGTTAATTATGGGAACAGAGGAGGTATTGCAATGACAGTTACCATCTCGTGATTCGTAGAAGGTGATATTGAGGGGGAAGAATCCACATGGCACAAGTTACAAAGCAGCCATTTAAACTGAGCATGTTGTGCTTAGCAGCACATTCCACCACTGAGTGCTCAACTCTGTTCTTGGCCACAGTCTGGCAGTAGCCTTTCATTCTGGTGGTTGGTGACCATGCCAAAATAAAATGTTGTGCTTAAGTTTTAGCAGAGATGGTGCATGATAAGACTGTTTTCACGGGTGGCCTGTCTGTAATAGAATAAGCCTGTGACAGGCTTGTCTCAGCTGAGTGTTTTTGGGCAGTGAATGATTAATAAATAACTCTTAATTACTGGTGGACGATAAGAAAGCACAACAGACTAAGAAGCTACCATTGATGTATTAACTCCATTGTCATTAGAAATCAGAATAATGAAATATGCCATGAGATATTAATAACATCTTACATTCAGAAATGATTCATTCTGAGGATACATTCCCTACACTCACACTAAGATTAAATGTCCTTCTCACATGCAGCTGAACACACATTATAGCACCACTTTAACAATGTCTCTTAATGACTGGACAACTTCCACTTCTGCTGCAGTGCGCATCCAAAATGAGCATCTTCATATATGATTTTTGTAATCAGAGAGGTTTAGCCATGTGTTTCTGCAACTCGCAGATGTATATTTATTCTGCTATCAACAGAGGAAACGAATGATGGCCTCACAAACAGGATGAGCTTTGGTGGGTTTATCAGACATGTCCTGCATGTGGGTCTTCCACAGGAGTATGATCCACATGGCAAGGGATTGAAAGTAATTGTTACATAAGGATGCACTAGAACATTATGTAGATTTTTTGGGCAGCTGAATATCATCTTGGGAAGGATGAGAAGGATTGTGGGTAGGATGTTTCATATGTCCTAGCACTATGATAAGTAGTTAAATGCCTGGAATAATTTGTCAATCCAGAGTGATACTGCATAATGAGAGGGTATTCCTTGTAGGTGATTGGAGGATTAAAGGAACCTGTAGATATTACTCGGAAAATCTGTGTATGGACTATGGGGTGAAGGCCTTAAAGACCTGCAACATTCCAGGTAATGGATTACCCTTAACTTATGATGGTGCTAACCTGGTTGCGTCACTGTAAGTCCTCAGTGGCACATGATGAATTGAAGCCTCCTGCTCTCGAATTGTTCAAATTTATGGCCTCACAATTCAATAACAGACACAAAACCATTGATTTAAGTCTGAGATCCTTTTACATTAAAACACTTTGGTGATGACCAGCTCACACTCAGTCTTTCCATATTTCAGTTTGTCAATAAGATAATCTCTAATAATTATTATTATATGTGACATAGGCATTTTTCTCTTATACTGTGTACATGCCTTGGCAGAATAAAAGGCACGTGTAGTACTGGAGTGGGAGCAAAGGGGATTTCAGATGGAAGTTAAGTTGAGGTTTTGAGAGGGGGGTCCACAGGAATGAAGGGAAGGGTATGTTGTAGGGAGAGTTCATACATGCACAATTCAAAAAAGCTGGTGTTGGTCTACTCATGTTGACAGACCGCTTGTCAGTAGTCATGTCCATGTGGAATGGGCACAGTGGTTGCAACTAAGTTCGTAGATCACATGGGTGCTTTCACAGGTGGCCCTGTCTTTGATGGGAGAGGAGATGCCTGTGGCAGGACTGGAGGAGGTGGTAAAGGGAGGATGTATGGGAAAGATCTAACATCTAGATCTATTGCAGGGATATGATGCAAGGGGTTGAGAGAAGGGATGGATTAAGGATGAACAAAGGTATTTCGTAGGTTGGGTGGGCAGCAGAATATCACTGGAAAGGGGGATGGAAAGGAATTCCTCATTTCAGGGCACAATGAGAGTTAGTTCAAACCATGGTGGAGAATGGCATTCAATGCTCCAGTTCTGGGTGGTTCTGTCACAAGGGGAGTGCTCCTCTGGGGAGAAGTCATGAGAGATCTGTGAAGGTCTTGGTGAGAACCTTGGTTATTTGGAGAGGGAATGTCTGGGACTACAGAGGTATGTTACAGCCACAAGTGGCTAGGCTATATGGAAAAGACTTCTTAGTGTGGCATGGGTAGCAGCTGTTGAAGTGGAGGTATTGTTGGTGCTTGGTAGGTTTGATGTGGGTGGGGAGGTGTGTTCTCCTTCCATACACCAGGGCAGAAAAAGATAAGTCTACTGAATTAACACGTATAGTCAAATGACACAACTCTTTATTTAATGCTTAAATACACTTATCTTTACAGCTGTCCACTGCTGTGACTGACGGGGACACTCACGGAATTATTTATACAAATAGAACTCTTGATTTTAAAGGTACACAAAGAAGCATCCAAAGACAATGAGCTACATAATATGGTAAGTCTGTAACACTCACATTCTAAATGTTCTAGGTACCATTACTACAAACACTGTACATTAGACGCAACTAAACACTCTGAATATAAAAGTCTGACATAAGCTCGGCAGAGTGATGATTGTTCACTCGAAAAAGTAGAATACTTAGACGAAACTGCTTTGCTTGTCCTTTGTGTCTGTCTTTCATAACCGTTGGGCGGTGGCAACACTCTCTATACCCGAGAGGTGTGGCACAAGCCTCGTCTGGAGTGGCGCCGCCAGTGATGCTGCATGGACATGCAACTTCTTTGTGGTGGTTGACTGCTGATGTGACATTAATAATGACTGACAACACTGCAGTACTGATATAGCTATCCTTGAGGTGATGGTCAACAACGATAAAGGTGGCTTGTTGAGCTGATGAGGATCAGGTGTAGTGAATGGGGAAGGTGTTGAGGTTCTGGAGGAGCCTTCAGTCCAGTTCATGAAGATGCATCAATGAATCTCAACCAGATGAGAGATATGCGATTCTATGTGGTTCAGAGGAATTCCTGTAGATGGCCCATGAATAGGGTAGCAAAGGGTGCTGTCGTGCTGGATGTACCCATTTCTGTACCACGGATTTGTGTGCAGATGATTGAAAGGAGAAATAATTGTGGGTGAAGATATAGTTGGGAATTGGGAAAAGTAATGTTCAATAATGGTAAGGCCATGAGCATTGGGGATGCTAGCAAAGAGGCTGGTGACATCGACAGTAATGAGCAGGTTACTGGGTGGTAAAGAAACAGAAATGATGGAAGAAGTGGTTGGTGTCTTATGTAAGGCCCTGTAACAGTCCACAATTGACCATCCAGAGTGGTTGGATTTTGAGGGACTGGAGGTCCTGCTGGATCTGTGGAACGGGGTCACTACAGCAAGGCTTGTATGTGGACGTATCTGACAGCTGGCGGAATCCCTGCAGTTCGTAAGGACATCAGTGGAGCCATTGTCTGCAGAGAGGATTATAAGGTCGGAATCAGCTTTTATTTAGTGGGTTGTGTTTCTTCCTGTGGGTGTGATGTTGATTTCCATGTTGAGGGATCTGGGGAATGATGGCAAAGGCAAGGTTTGAGGTTAAGAAATTCTGGAAAGTTAACAGGTGTGGATTTGAGCACAGTGCGGGAGGATCACAGTTAGGTGGAGAAATAAGTGGAGACTAGGGCAGGGTTTAATGTTGGTTTTGGATAACATCTGGTTAGTATGATTACTGACGAGAAGCTGCTTCCACTGTGGACACTAGGTGGAGCAGAGAAGGTCTTCAGCAAGTCCAGTATAATTGAATTTAGGAGTGGAGCAAAAGGTAATGGAAAAAACATACTTCTGTGGGACCGAGTCTTTTGAAGGATAGGTTCAGGAGTGTGATGTGGGTCTGTTTAGGCTTTGGATTCAGTAGGATGGTGGGTGGGAGTTTCTGAGGGTTTAGTAAATGTAGTATGCCTGCACGGTAGGTTTTGACAATTATTTTCCTTTGTGTGAGACTGTATGTACAAGTGTGCCAGTTTGAAGTTTGTGCTTCACATATTTTATTTTCTACATAATCTTTAATTGACTGTATCAATGCCCATGTGTACTGTGAAATTTCGAACATTACCTCAGTAAACTCATGCTGTTATTGTCAATTGTAGGCTTAAACTTAATTGTGCTCTTTTAAAATTTTTGAGAGAAGTAGGCCTATTCTCATACAAAAAACCATTCTCTAATTTCACTGTAAATTTACGTGAGACATAGGTTACTTTTAAGAATTTTCAGATGCTTACAAAACACTATTTTCAACAGTTACTGGTATGAGTATTCTGAATATGTAATTCATTTTGTAGCAAATCAGGGCTACAGTGTTGTGGTTCACAATTCTGCCAAAGAATATATCGCCCCTGAATTTCATGTATATCAATGCAAACAAATACATATTTTTGAGAATTTTCGGAAGCTACCATTGCCCTTTGCATAATTTATGAGCAATCTGCAGTAAATCTGCATTCAAGATTTAGTTTCTGTAGCAGATATTCTACCTAACATATTATGTTACATCTAGTTTCCCTGATTTATTGTAGATTAACTCTGTTTTCGAGTTTGCTAACACTTATAATTAACCTCAAAACATTTTAGGAAACTAGTAATTTTTATCACAAGTTTTGTGTTGCCATAACAGAAGTCTCATTTTGTGTATTGTTTGCTTCAGTTCCAATAGACAATTAGCAACTTTTTAGCTCAACGGATTAAAAGATAAATAGCAGGCTTAATTTAAAGTTATTTTCTCACAGCCTTGTAATACATTGCGAACAGCCAAATTGCACTGTGAATGATGTTTTCAAACACATGAAGAGTTGGTTGACATTCATAAGCAGTTGGAAATCACCCTGACTACTGTCAAATAATTGGCAGCTGCTGCAAATCAATGTATTTGAAGAGCTTGTAACAGTCATTTACCCTTGACACCAGAACCAGAGGTACCTCAAGTACTGTCCTCTACTGTGGATCCTGTCTCCTCTGCAGAAAGTACAGGATCTGCCATTACTCATACACTTGACTGTGAGTGGTGTTTCAGTGGTAGGTGTTCCATACAGGGTGGATGGGAACCTGGGAGGACTTGGGGTGTTGTGACGATCCCCCTACCCAACAAGTTTGAGGTGCTATCTTTCACTGAAACTGGAACTGAACCAGTGGGGCTCAGTTTTGTCTGGTGTCATGAGGAGGCAAACACAAAAGGGTAATTGTCTATAGATCATTGGCATTCAAATGTACATCAAACGAGGGTACTCCTTAGGTTGGAATTCAAATACACTCCTGGAAATTGAAATAAGAACACCGTGAATTCATTGTCTCAGGAAGGGGAAACTTTATTGACACATTCCTGGGGTCAGATACATCACATGATCACACTGACAGAACCACAGGCACATAGACACAGGCAACAGAGCATGCACAATGTCGGCACTAGTACAGTGTATATCCACCTTTCGCAGCAATGCAGGCTGCTATTCTACCATGGAGACGATCGTAGAGATACTGGATGTAGTCCTGTGGAACGGCTTGCCATGCCATTTCCACCTGGCGCCTCAGTTGGACCAGCGTTCGTGCTGGACGTGCAGACCGCGTGAGACGACGCTTCATCCAGTCCCAAACATGCTCAATGGGGGACAGATCCGGAGATCTTGCTGGCCAGGGTAGTTGACTTACACCTTCTAGAGCACGTTGGGTGGCACGGGATACATGCGGACGTGCATTGTGCTGTTGGAACAGGAAGTTCCCTTGCCGGTCTAGGAGTGGTAGAACGATGGGTTCGATGACGGTTTGGATGTACCGTGCACTATTCAGTGTCCCCTCGACGATCACCAGTGGTGTACGGCCAGTGTAGGAGATCGCTCCCCACACCATGATGCCGGGTGTTGGCCCTGTGTGCCTCGGTCGTATGCAGTCCTGATTGTGGCGCTCACCTGCACGGCGCCAAACACGCATACGACCATCATTGGCACCAAGGCAGAAGCGACTCTCATCGCTGAAGACGACACGTCTCCATTCGTCCCTCCATTCACGCCTGTCGCGACACCACTGGAGGCGGGCTGCACGATGTTGGGGCGTGAGCGGAAGACGGCCTAACGGTGTGCGGGACCGTAGCCCAGCTTCATGGAGACGGTTGCGAATGGTCCTCGCCGATACCCCAGGAGCAACAGTGTCCCTAATTTGCTGGGAAGTGGCGGTGCGGTCCCCTACGGCACTGCGTAGGATCCTACGGTCTTGGCGTGCATCCGTGCGTCGCTGCGGTCCGGTCCCAGGTCGACGGGCACGTGCACCTTCCGCCGACCACTGGCGACAACATCGATGTACTGTGGAGACCTCACGCCCCACGTGTTGAGCAATTCGGCGGTACGTCCACCCGGCCTCCCGCATGCCCACTATACGCCCTCGCTCAAAGTCCGTCAACTGCACATACGGTTCACGTCCACGCTGTCGCGGCATGCTACCAGTGTTAAAGACTGCGATGGAGCTCCGTATGCCACGGCAAACTGGCTGACACTGACGGCGGCGGTGCACAAATGCTGCGCAGCTAGCGCCATTCGACGGCCAACACCGCGGTTCCTGGTGTGTCCGCTGTGCCGTGTGTGTGATCATTGCTTGTACAGCCCTCTCGCAGTGTCCGGAGCAAGTATGGTGGGTCTGACACACCGGTGTCAATGTGTTCTTTTTTCCATTTCCAGGAGTGTATATGTCAAATGAGGGTACTCCTTAGGGAAATTGGCAGCAAGGGACAGGATAGAACACCAGGTGCCCTCAGTGTGTATACCACAGGGCCTCATTCAATATGTCAAAGAGACTATTCTGGCAGCCATTGAGGAAACAGGATGAAACCAGCTGCAAACTGTGGTGCATGTTGCAACAAATGATGTCTCTCATCTTAGCTTGATGTCATAGTTGAGTAATTCCAGTGACTCGCCGAGAAGGTTGAGAAGATCAGCCTTGTGCACAGAGTGTTGACAGCGGAAGGACTGAGCCAGAAACTTTGAAGGTTCTGTGACAGGCTAGGCTGCATGGAGTTTCGGTGAGGATCGCAATTTGCAGCATTAGTCCCAGAACTGATTGTGGGCCCTTGGTTCTGAGTCGAGTGGAAGGACTGAACCAGAGACTTCAGAGGTTCAGTGATGAGCTAGGCTGCAACTTCCTGGACTTGGGTAGTAGGGCTGAGAACTTTAGGGGCCCCTAAATGAGTCACATGTACACTACACATCAGTGGCTGCTACTTAGATGTCTGACTGTGTGTGGGGTGCACACAAGGACTTTTTAGATTAGGTGACTCTCTATTCAATCCAGATAATAATAGCTTTAGAAAACCCAGAAGTATCAGTGTAAGATCGAAAGGAATGCCTTCCACAAGTGAGAGTATTAAAACCATAATGGTTAACTGTTGAAGCATTCGCAACAAAGGGCCAGAATTTGAAGCACTCATGAAAAGCAGTGAAGTTCACATAATGATAGGTACAAGAAGCTAGTTAAAACCTGAAATTGACAGCAGTGAGATTTTTGGAGAAAATTTGAGTGTATATCGAAAGGATAGGCAAATGAAGATGGTTTATTTGTTGCAGTAGACAAGAAACACAAATCCACCGAGTTAGAAATTGATACTGTATGTGAGAGTGTTTGGGCAAGACTCAGTATCAGGGATGGGCATAAAATGATAATTGAATCTTTCTATTACCCACCAGACGCATCTCATGATGTAACCGAAAACATTAGGAAAAACCTGTTTACTTGTAGGTAAGTTCCAAAATCAAACAATAATCGTCAGTGGAGACTTTAATCATCCAACAATTAATACGGAAAATTACAGTTTTGCTAGTGGTGTGTGTGACAAGACATCCTGTAAATAATTACTAGCTGCTTTCTCTGAAAACTACCTAGAACAGATAATTAGGAAACCTGCTTGTGATGAAAATATATTGCATCTAATGACAAAAAATAGACCTGACCTCTTTGACGATATCAGTGACCATGACACAGTTGGGGCAATAGTGATTACCAAAGAACAAAGGACAACTAAAAAATATATGTTCATTAAACAAGGTAAAACCAGTTTTGTTATATGTCCATGAGAAACTTGAACTTTCAGCACAGGGCAGGAGCACATAGAGGAACTATGGCTCAAGTTTAAAAGAATTGTTGACCATGCACTGGATAGATAAATACCCAGTAGAACAGTTCATCGTTAGAGGGAGCCTCCACTGTATACAGTCACTATAAAGAAACTTCTAAAAAAAACAGAGATTACTACATCATAGACATAAAACAAAGTGTAAATAGAGATGCTGAATGAAACATGTTTGGCTGTCAAGAAAGCAAACTGTGATGCTTTCAATGATTACTGTAGCAGAATATTGTCAAATGATGTTTCGCAAAACCCATATAAAATCTGTTCATATGTAAAGACTGTTAATGGCATCAAAGCCAGCTTCCAGTTCCTAGTAAATGAGACGGGAACTGCAATTGTGGACAGCAAAGCAAAATCTGAAATGCTTAAACCTGTTTTGAAATGTTCATTTTCGAAGGAAAACCAAGGAGAGTTGCCCCAACTTAATCCTCATACGACTGAAAAAATGAATAAAATAAGTATTAGTGTCAGTAGTGTTGAGAAGCAGCTAATTGTTAAATTGAACAAAGCTCCAGGACCTGATGGAATCCCTGTCAGATTCTATACTGAATTTGTGGCATAATTAGCCTTTCTAACTATAATCTCTTGAGCAAAAAACCGTGCCCAGTTCTAAAAAAAAAAAAAAAAAAAAAGCACTGGTCACACTTGTGTACAGCAAGGGTAGAGGAAGTGATCCACAAAACTACCATCCAATATCCTTGACAGTGATTTGTTGCAGAATCTGAAAACATATCTTGTTCTCAAACACAATGAGGTATCCTGAAAAGAATAACCTCAATGCCAACCAGCATGAATTCTGAAAACATCAATCATGTGAAATCCAGCTCACACTTTTCTCACATGACATACTGAAAGCTGTGGATCAAAACAGTCAAGTAGATACAGTAGTTTTTTATTTCCAAAAAGCATTTGACTCAGTGCCACACATACGCTTATTGTGAAAAGTATGATCATATGAGGTATCAAGAGAAAGTTGTTTCTGGATTGAGGACTTTTTGGTAGGGAGGACACAGCACGTTATCTTGGATGGAATCGTCATCAGATGCAGAAGTAACTTTAGGTGTGCCCCACGGAGGTGTGTTGGGACTCTTGTTATTCATATTGTATATTAATGACCTCAGGCTTTTTGCAGATGATTCAGTTATCCACAATGAAGTACATTATGAAAGAAGCTACATAAATATTCAGTCAGATCTTGATAAGATTTTAAAACTATACAAAGATTGGAAACTTGTTTTAAATGTTCAGAAATGTAAGACTGTGTACTTCACAAAATAAAAAAATGTAGTATCCTGTGACTATAATAGCAGTGAGTTACTTTTGAAATTGTCCAGCTCATACAAATATCTGGATGTAACACTTTATAGGGATATGAAATGGAATTGTCACATAGGCTAAGTCGTGGACAAAGCAGGTGGTGGTCTTCAGTTTATTTGTAGAATTCTGAGGAAGTGCAATCAGTGTGAAATGTGTTTTATTCATCTCATGATGTACATTTGCAATCCATTTGGTTTGCATTTGGGGGACATGTCAAAAATTTATAATATAGTTACAATGACTTTTACATTAATAAATAATAGCACTACAATGAATAAGAACACTATAAGGATATTTCTCGGAATATGTAACACATTGTATCCAGCTCAAATTTCCAGTTTGTCCTGCATGAATTCATTCACTGAGTAATAACACTTCACTGTCAGTATCTCATATAGCTTTCTTTTAAGTGAACCTAAATTAATCTGCATCAACTTGTTCCGTTTTTATTAATTACAAATTTTCATTCCCCCTGGGCTTACAGTCTGAGGTGGTGGGTGGGGAGCAGTATCATGTGAATGGACAAAATGGTTTCCCTCAAATAATTCATGTCTGGTGTACAAAAATATAATAATCTCATATATGTATAAGGATAGGAGAGTTAATATTTTAAGTTTTCTAAATAATGCTCGAGATGGTTCTTTGTGATTTGCATTGCACATATTTCGAATGATTTTTTTCTGTATTTTTAGTATCCGCACTATGTTTGTTGAGTTACCCCAAAAAACAATACCATACCTAATAATGGGTACAAAGTAGCTTGTACATGTTTCTTTTCATGTGTCCATGTCAGTTGCAGTTGGTAATATTTGCACTGCAAATGCAAAGCTGCTCAGTTTATTTGCTAGGTATTCAATGTATGCCTCTCAGCTCAAATTTTTATCTACATTTAAACCTAAGAATTTGACTTAGTCAACTTCTTCTATATCTTGGTTGTTGTGTACAATCATTATCTGGTCACATTTTGACTGTTTGGTTTTGAACTGCATCATGTGAGTCTTAGATATGTTTAGATTCAACCTTTGGCTGAAACCAAGTTTCTATGGTACTGGGGTACTGATCACAGATATGGGAATTTTTTCTGAATCCTGATCTTCTACTAAGACAGAAGTATCATCTGTGAACAGAACTGATGGGGAGCTGATATTTGATGGTAATCATTAACAAGAAGAGAAATAGGACTGGGCCTAATAAGGAGCCTTGTGGAATTGCCTGAGATTTTTTTTTTTTTTTTTTTTTTTTCGAGTCAGAAAAATAATATGCGCCATTTGAAGAGATGCTAACTCTTTGCTTTTTCTGTCTGATAAGTAGGATTTAAGCCATTGTGGGGCACTGCCAATAATGCCATGCTTTTCACATTTGTAAGCATGGTTTAGAGAATCAAACGCCTCTGTGAGGTAGCAGAAAATTCCTGCCATCTTATTTTTCTTGTCTAATGATGTACTTATTTTCTCAATGAAACTCTTTATTGCATCTGTGGCATTTTCCCCCTGCTGAAAACCAAACTGATTGTTTAGAAAAACAGAATATTTTGCACTGAAGTTTTGGATTTGTTCAACAGCAAGTTTTTTTAAATATTTTAGATAGATCTGGGAGAATCAAGATTAGGCAATAATTACCCATGATCTCTCTTGATCAGTCCTTGAAGAGTGGTTTGACTTCAACATATTTCAGTACCTATGGGAAACAGCCCTCTTCAAAACATTTATTTATTATTTGAGCTAGTGGGTTTGCAATTCTTTTGTGTACCACTTTAATAATTTTGGTGGGTATTCCATCCCAACCTGCAGATTTTTTGTTTCTTAATGTTGGAATAGCATTTTCTACATCCTCCACAGAAACTTTTAAGAATTTTATACAGTTTTCAGGGTTTTCACCTAGGCCAAAGGGATTTACTTTGTTGTGGTAATCTGTTACATCTACATCAGACTTTGCTACATTTACGAAGAATTCATTAAAGTTCTTGGACTTAGAGAATAGTATTTCCTACAATGTCAGTTTTTGAAATTTCTTGGTTAGAGGCCTTAATACCTAATTCAGCTTTAATGACTAACCACACAGCCTTTGTCTTATTTTTATGATTTAAAATTAGCCTGTTATTTGCCAGTTGTTTTGTTGCCTTGACAACTTTTTTAAATATGGTTTTATAGAGTATAACATATTTAATTAAATAAACATCTTTACTATATCTTAGTTCTCTGTGCAGTTGCCTTTTCCTTACACTGGAAATTTTTATCTCCTGGGTAATCCACTTTAATTTATTTGTTATTTGATTGCTGCGGAGTCTAGGTGGAAATGTTTCATTAAAAACACCAAGAAAACTATTTAGGATTTTCTCAAAGTTTTCATCGCATGAGTTACAGTGATTAAAACGCCATGTTTGCTCTTTTAGCCCCTCACTAAATGTTAGCAAGTTTTCTTTGCTAAAGTTTGTGTTATAAAGTCTACAAAGGAAACTGCTTGCAAATCACTTGTGTGATTTGTTGTAGAATATTGCTAAAGTGTGTAGGACCCATACCAAATAGGACTAACAGGGGATATTGCACATTTACAGAGAAGGGCAGCACAAATGTTCACAGGTTTGTTTGATTGGTGGGAGAGTGTCACAGAGATACTGAGAAACTGATCTGGAAGACTTTTGAATATAGATGTAAACTATCCCGAGAAAGTCCATTAACACAGTTGCAAGAATTGGTTTTAGATGATGATTGTAGGAATATACTACAATCCCCTATGTATCGCTCTTATAGGTATAATGAGAAAAAGATTAGAATAATTACTGCATGCACAGAGACAGTCAATCAGTCATTCTTCCCACACTCCATATGTAAATGGAACGGAAAAAAACCCCAATAACTGGTACAATGTGATGTAGCCTCTGCCATGAGCCCTCAATGGTTTGCATGGAACAGATGTAGACGTAGACATAATGGTGCATTTATGCAGCCACCTCACTGCTTGCCAGCATGGCCCGGCAGTGATGAAACAAGCACAGTGAGTGTTATCAGCCCATTTAACTTGCACCATCACTGCTCACAATTATTCTCACCACATTATGATATCCAGTTGGTTTGTCTTCCGTGCTGTATTCCACTGTCGTATGTCCTGAAATTCAAGCCATGATTGGTTGTTTCCAGATCACTTCCAGCAGTGCCATGTTTGAGTCTGTTAGCTATGTGAGTAGCTGCAGGGCAATTACTCCTGATGAGCTGGGAGACTGCAGTGTAAATGTAACAAGGCTCCCAGTATGCACTGAGGTGTGATGTGCCAGAAACAAGGCTGCAGCATGCATGTACCATTAGGGGATGTGAGAAAGATTTGATGAAGGCTTTTGTAGTGGTGGTGGATAGTGGTAGTCCGAGGTGGGAGTATGGTGTTAACAAGTTGGCTAGTTTTGTGAGATGCTGTTGTGCTTGCTGCTCTAGCTCCTGGAGTACAAGTGTTTCAGTTTGAGAGATGAGATGCAGAAATTTGGAACTGCGAAGCAGGAGAATTTTATGGAAGGATAGAAGTTATTGCTAGGTGGTATGGATGTGATTTATATGTTTTGCAGGACTAGGTTCGTGAGGGCTATTGGACTGGCAGAATTTGAACAGATAGAGGTCATTGTGGAAGGAGAGGTTTTAACCAGAGATGGGTAATTTAAAGGTCACAGCATTACAGGATGTCCTTTAAGTAAACGTTACCTGCAGACTCGGTCTGGTGGTGGTGTTTATATAGACACATGTAAGAATAATTAGTGGAATCAGCAATTAAATTTTACTGAATAATCATACAAAGATTAAATTTATTAGTTATGTTATTCCACTGAACAAAATAATAATTTTGTTTCACTGTGTGTTAGACAATTGTAAAAGTAACAAAGTTCGACGTACTATTTGACTGACACTAGTTCTCAGAACCTCTATTTTCCTGATTTTAATTTCTTAGTCAGCGCCTTATTTGAATATCAAAATGTGCATTGTGGGTTAGAAAAATTAGGGCAACAAAAGTATGACATCAAATCTGGGAATTAAACAAGCTTAAATGTTCAGATGATAAAAGTATTTTCATGTGAATCAAAACATTAGTTGTGACTAATTTGATAGTTAGAAAAAATATATTTCTTGTTGTAAAGAGGAAAATTAGAGATTTAGAATGATCTATGTCTTTTTCTAAACAGTTATTAGCTCACAACATTTTTACTGCCACATGGCCTGTGGATATAGTAAATTATGGTACTGATTTCTCTTCAAAGAAAAGAATTCATGTAATACTAAATGTACCTTTTGAATCAGCTTAGCTTAGATAAATTACTAGATGACAAGCCTTAATAAAATATTACCTAAACACAGATTTCAATATTTTCTGTAAATCTGATATGGTAAGCACCACTATATTATAAGAAACAAGAAAAAGTTATCTAAGGAGTAGAATTGTAGAAAATAGAGTAATTCCACTTCGCAACATTTCAAACTTCAGATTTGCATACACGGATGGGCAGATCATATGGGAGATATTTTTTAGTGTGTATGGGATAGTATCAAAATGCAGTTACTGTGGCCTTGGGATTGATATGGTCAGATGTTTGTATGGAGCCACAAGAAATGTGAAAGTCAGTATCCTGAGGCATGCTGGGTTGAAGAGGATCAGGTGAACTGGATGGGAGATCACATTATGGTGTTGTGAAGGAATGAGGCCATTGAAATATCATCAGTGAACCTGACCCAGACAAGGGGTTTCAAATTTTGAATGGCTAGATAGGCTTCTTGTAGATGACCCATAAACAAGTTAGTACATGAGGGTGCCACGTAGTTGCTCATGGCCATGTTGTGTATTTGTTTATGTAGCCCCCTCAAAGATGAAAAGAGTTATGCATAAGGATGCAGTTTTTCAGGTGCATAAGGAATAAGCTGATGAGTTTACTGTTGGTAAGCAATGGGAGAGGTAGTGCTGAGATAGCAGTAACCCTGTGGACATGGGGATGCATTGGTGTTTGGAGAGGTGGCATCAACAGTCACTAGTAGGAAATCAGGATGTAAATGGGTTGGTATGAATAGAGATGGTGATGAACCAGTTTATGTCTTTGATATTGGAAATTAGGCTGTGGTCATTGGGTAAACAAGATCAGATATTCATATGTGAGAGGACAGGGACAAGGTACAATGAGGCAACTGGAATGGTAACATTTATGGATCTTGGTAAGTAGGTGTAGGGTGGGGGTGTGAGAGTTTGTTGGGGTGAGCAGTGCTATGTATTTAGGGGAAATATTTTGGCATGGGTGTAGGGAATGCAGGAGGTGTCAGAATCTATGCTATACTTTTGGGCTTGTAGGTAGAAGAGTCAGGCAGCAGGCAGAGGTGCATGCAGTCAAGTAATCAGGTTTACACTAAAATAATTTGCAAATATTTTGCAGAACAATTTAGATATATATTGCTGACAAGTGTTCTTCATTCAATATCACCTCTTCCAAGCTTTTCTTTCAGCAGTCCATGCAGTGTTGGAATTTCCATGATACGCGAGGTTTAAACTAACACATAATGTCATACACAAAAATGCAAACCTGTGTGTTATTTGAAGCATGTACAAAAAACACCAATAAACAACACATTTACATTTATAGATGATGAGGGCACAGAAAACTTTGCACCTCTAACTCTTGAGGGGAAAATATCGTGAATTTAGCTCTGCAAAAGTTCAGTACCCTCACCCTTGTCAACCCATATAAATGTGTTACTATTTCTTAAGTAATCTAATTCAGACATTAAATATTTTAATAGGAATTTTTCATTATATTGGAACATAGTTCATATTTAGATTCATTTTTCATTAATCAAATACCCTTCTACTTAAAACATTCAAACCAGTTTGCTTTGCTTTACTTCTTAAAAACTACAAGTTCAAATTACATACCGAGCTGAATAGCACAGTGGTTACCACACTGGATTCACATTCAGGAGGACAATGGTTCAAACCCAAGTTTGGCCACCCTGATTTAGGTTTTCCATGATTTCCGAAATCACTTAAGACAAATGCTGGGATGGTTTCTTCGAAAGTGCACAATCACTTTCCTTCTCCATACTTCCCTAATCCAAGCTTATGCTTCATCTCTAATGGCATCGATATTGATGGCACATTATACGCAAATCCCCTTCCTCTTCCTTCAAATTAAATGAGGTACATATAAACATTTTTTGTATCATCTTTTCTTTGTTTCTTTTCAAGTTGATTGACCATAAAGGCATCAGTAAAAACAGTTTTGTAATTGAATCAGTTCTGTTAATATGAAAATTATGTCTATGTATTGAAATTACTTGTTTTAAAATATATGTAGATACTAAATGTAACTAGATTCTACTTGACCTACCTGTAATATCTCATCTATAACAATCTTTCAGTTATTATAACAACGTAGCCTACTGACCTTCCAACATAGTATGTATCCATTTCATGTATATACTTCCTGTTATTATACTTCCCAAAAGTAAATGTAAATTTCACCTTTTGGTGCTAAGACAGAATGTCTCATTCAGAAGCTACTTGAGCATTCCATCCAATATATAGACTAGCCACAAATAATGTTCATTAACTGATGGCACCACTTGCTTAATCTTAAGTCATTTAGCTAAGTCAGGGTAATCAGTTAGCTTGACTTCTTACACTGAGTTAAGCTAACCTCCCAAAAATAAAAATAAAAATAAAAATAAAAATAAAAAAATTTTGTGTGTGTGTTTGTGTTTGTTTGTGTGTCTATCGACCTGCCAGCGCTTTTGTTCGGTAAGTCACCTCATCTTTGTTTTTATATATAAAAGTATATAAGTATATACAAACCGAAATATTATTATTACCATTTCTAGAGGACTCTATCTGAGCACATTCTAACTACATTAATATACACCACATTGGTGCTCTCCCCTTAAAGGGTAAAACAAAATTGGCCTCTAAACCAAAGTACAAATTTCTCTACCTCTCTCACTATGTCTTGAGTATATTATGTGTGCCCCAAAAATACTCACTTCCTCAAATGTGGCCCAGGTGAGCTAAATGGCTGGGCACCCCCATTTGGAACTAACTAATAATAAATTATGTAGTTATTTGGTTTGTATCTTTTGGCACTGAAATAAATTTCCTTGACTAATTTTCTTTCTCAATTGAAGAGTGTTTGAAAAATTGACTTTGTAAATGGATATTCACAAAACCACTTCTCTCTCTTAACTGACAAAATTAATTGCAATTGAGAAATCACTTCAAAGTATATTGCACAGTGAAGGGACAACACCCACCGGTTTTTAACACAGTGGATCCCATGGGAAGTCTGTCGTGAAGCACTGATTGCACCCCTATCTGCTGTTGCTGTGTGTCGTGAGCATTGTCCATTTGTTTTGTAGTACTTTTGGTTGTTTGTCTACTGTGCCGCCTTGCTGCAGCATGTAGCAACAGCTTCTTGCAAATTTCGAGGCTGCTAGTCACTGTTAGAGGATTGCTACTGTGTACTCTGTCAATTCATTTCTTAGCTGGACTTGTCGTAGGCAGAGCTTACACCCAATAAAGTCCAAGTGCTTGCAGTTCTTCTATTATTACTTTTGAAATGCTGCTAATTTTGGTTGAATTTTGCTTTAGAAAAATTTTGTCTTTCTTCACTGTGTTGAAATGCTTCTTGTCATTTGATATTGCTGTCACATGTTGTTGTATCACATTTAATGGCTTGTGTATTTATCCTTTTCTTGATTTTCTTGACAACAGCTTGTTGATTATTCTCACCAAGAGAATTATGTTGTTTCTCCCAAGAGTAAAAATCGAATACACGTAAAACACACAACATATTCACAGTGTTTCAATATAAATGTCATTAAACTTCTTCAGATGTTACTTAAAGTTCAATCTCTATTTGTATTTTTCACTCTAAGTTGTAGCAACGCCTGTAGTTAATTTTATTTCATACTATTGCCTAGCCCTGTTCAATGTATGACAGTATGTATATACTATGTGACCAAAAGTATCCGGACACCCCCAAACACATACATATTTCATATTAGGTGCATTGTGCTGCCATTTATTGTAACGTACTCCATATCAGTGACCTCAGTAACCATTAGACTGGTGAGAGAGCAGAATGGGGCACTCCGCAGAACTCGCGGACTTCGAACATGGATGGGTGATTGGGTGTCACTTGTGTCACATGTCTGTATGCGAGATTTCCACACTCCTAAATATCCCTAGGTCCATTGTTTCTAATGTGATAGTGAAGCATCTACAGGCCGACCTCTTCTGTTGACTGACAGAGATCGCCGTCTGTTGAAGAAGGTCATAATGTGTAATAGGCAGACATCTATCCAGACCATCACACAGGAATTCCAAACTGCATCAGGATCCACTCCAAGTATTATGACTATTTGATGGGAGGTGAGAAAAGTTGGATTTCATGGCCGAGTGGCTGCTCATGAGCCACACATCATTACAGTAAATGCCAAACAATGCCTCACTTGGTGTAAGTAGCATAAACATTGTACAACTGAACAGTAGAAAAATGTGTGGAGTGACGAAACACAGTACACAATGTGATGATCTGATGGCAGGGTGTTGGTATGGTGAATGCCCGGTGAACATTATCTACCAGCGTGTGTAGTGCCAACAGTAAAATTCGGAGGCATTGGTGTTATGGTGTGGTCGTATTTTTCTTGGAGGGGGCTTGCAGCCGTTGTTGTATTTTGTGGCACTATCACAGCACAGGCCTACATTCATGTTTTAAGCACCTTCTTGTTTCCCACTGCTGAAGAGCAATTTCAGGATGGCCATCACATCTTTCAACATGATCGAAGACCTGTTCATAATGCACGGCCTGTGGCGGAGTGGTTACACAACAATAACATCCCTGTAATGGACTGTCCTGCACAGAGTCCTGACCTGAATCCTACAGAACACCTTTGGTATGTTTTGGAACCCCGACTTCATGTCAGGCCTCACCGAACGACATCGATACCTCTTCTCAGCGTTGCACTCCATGAAGAATGGGCTGCCATTCCCCAAGAAATCTTCCAGCACCTGACAACGTTTGCCTGGGAGAGTAGAAGCTGTCATCAAGGCTAAGGGTGGACCAACACCATATTGAACTCAAACATTACCAGTGGAGGACACCATGAGCTAGTAAGTCATTTTCAGCCAGGTGACGTGATATTTTTGATCACATAGTATATGTAATCATGTAGTCTGCTGTCAGTAATTCGTAAAGAAATAGTGAACTATTCGTCAGTCTTGAGTAACACAGTCACAAAGAAAATATTCTTCAAAAATATGTTTCTTCTCTTTTAAATGTTTGATTCTTCTTAATACGTTAGTTTTTCTCTGCTAATCATTGAACCGAAATTCTTTGCTGCACAGTCAATGTCTGAGTGTGTATTTGGTGACAAAAGTGTACTAAAATCCTATTTAGAACTTCTTCATTTTTTTGTATCATATTTTCATTTTCAGTCTGAACTTCTATCAGTCCAGATTCATATCTTACTCCAGGGTTGCCACATGAGAGGGTTTCTGCAAATTTATATTAAAAAAAACGATTAATTAAACAAATTGCCTATCGCGATTGCGGTTTATTGTATCGCAACATTGCTGCTCGCATTGGTTGGAATGCAATGACTGTTAGCAGAATATGGAATTGGTAGGTTCAGGAGGGTAATACGGAACGCCGTGCTGCATCCCAACGGCCTCGTATCACTCACAGTCGAGATGACAGGCATCTTATCCGCATGGCTGTAATGGATCGTGCAGCCACGTCTCGATCCTTCAGTCAACAGATGGGGACGTTTGCAGGACAACAACCATCTGCACGAACAGTTCGACGACGTTTGCAGCAGCATAGACTATCAACTCGAATACTGTGGCTGCGTTACCCTTGACGCTGCATCACAGACAGGAGCGCCTTTGATGGTGTACCCAACGACAAACCTGGGTGCACGAATGGCAAAACGTCATTTTTTCGGATGAATCCAGGTTCTGTTTACAGCATTGTGATGGTCGCATCCGTGTTTGGCGACATCACGGTGAACGCACTTTGGAAGCGTGTACTCGTCATCGCCATACTGGCGTGTCACCCGGCGTGATGGTATGGGGTGCCATTGGTTACACATCTCGGTCACCTCTTGTTCGCATTGACGGCAGTTTGAACAGTGGATGTTGCCTTTCAGATGTGTTACGACCCGTGGCTCTACCCTTCATTCGATCCCTGCGAAACCCTACATTTCAGCAGTATAATGCACGACTGCATGTTGCAGGTCCTGTATGGGCCTTTCTGGATACAGAAAATGTTCGACTGCTGCCCTGGCCAGCACATTCTCCAGATCTCTCACCAATTGTCTGGTCAATGGTGGCCGAGCAACTGGCTCATCACAATACGCCAGTCGCTACTCTTGATGAACTGTGGTATCGTGTTGAAGCTGCATGGGCAGCTGTACCTGCGCACGCCATTCAAGCTCTGTTTGACTCAATGCCCAGGCGTATCAAGGCCGTTATTACGGCCAGAGGTGGTTGTTCTGGGTACCGATTTCTCAGGATCTATGCACCCAAATTGCGTGAAAATGTAATCACATGTCAGTTCTAGTATAATATATTTGTCCAATGAATACCGTTTATCATCTGCATTTCTTCTTAGTGTAGCAGTTTTAACGGCCAGTAGTGTAAATCATTTCTTTAAGGTGCAGCCCGTTTTTTTCATTCGGTACCTATAACATCCATCGTAAATCTCTTCTTCTGCGCCGTGTCGACGAACTGGTCGCTGCGATATAAAAAACTTATAACTAACTTAAAAACTAATTGAGTTTGGTAGCTCATAGGCCACGCATATACTCGGTCATCACATTCGTTCGCAGACGTTTTTCATAGTTCATTCTTATTTGTTAATATATTTATTTACATGCATTTGTATTACTTTTATTTATTTACATGCATTTGTATTACTTTTATTTATTTACCCTGCAAAGAAATTTACTTTGACATTTCCTACGGCATCTTATCTTTTTGTTAGCTAACAAGTCCGGCATGTTTCGTTGTAATGATTTCTTTTAATTCTAGTTGCATTGTATGTATCTTACTTAGTACTGATGCAATTTCGCATGTTGATACAAATGTAATATTATGTTCTTTCATTCCCTTAAAGTAAATATAGTTGTTACGTGTTATTATTTTTGAGCGCGCACAGCTGACTCGTACGCAGCTCCAGTTTGCATTTCGCTTCGTGTGAAGCTGTGTTTTTACTGTTCCTTCTAGTCAAATGTTTGTCTTTGCTTACAAAACAATAAAATTATTTGAGTTTATAGACGTTTAATTTAAAAATACACATAACAAAAATTTTTACTTATAAAACTATGACATTTACTTATAAGACTATTTTATACACATCTCTACAGGATGGAAGACCCCAAGAACAGCAAGAAAACTTTTCAATATTATAACAAAAAGTAAATGCGGCATAGAATGGCGGAGAGAGGTCCAGAGGGATCTGCAGCAGATCAACATAAAAATCTCGAAGACTGCACTGAGTGCAGTAATAAGATCGCAAATGTGGAACTGAGGAAATAACATCGCGCTCACCTGGTAAAATAAATGGACAGAAGAACGGAAGAAGAAACATTGGTTCAAATGGCTCTGAGCAATATGGGACTTAACATCTGTGGTCATCAGTCCCCTAGAACTTAGAACTACTTAAACCCAACTAACCTAAGGACATCACACACATCCATGCCCGACGCAGGATTCGAACCTGCGACCTTAGCGGCCACGCGGTTCCAGACTGAAGCGCCTAGAACCGCACGGCCACACCGGCCGACAAAGAAACGTTCTGAGAGGACGAAGAGCTTTTGTGGAGCAAAGACGAAAAACGCCCAGAGATGAAATTATGAATTCCAGTTCAATCGCTCTCCTAAAGGGGAATAATCATAATAATAATAATAATAATAAAAACTATGACATTTCTTATATTTTATGACAAAAAAACTGCTGTGATACTGTGTCACTACTCGTGAAAAACCTTGAAGTCTTTGTAAGGGTGGAGACCTTTGCCTCTCCCCGTTCTTTCATAGACCAACCTATAAGTTCCAGGATAAGGTATTTTTGCAATAATATAGGGCCCTGAGTAAAGTAATTGCCATTTATTATTTAGCTTACCGACCTTTGTCGAGTTGGGATGTGTTCTCAAGAGGACTCGATGCCCTTCAAAAAAATGTGTAACTCGTTTTAACTTCTATTCTCTATAGCGTAATTACCGCCTGCTTGATTTTATCCTGTAAAGCTAACTCTTTAGTAGGTAATTTAGATATGGGTGATTCCCATTCGTCAGTTTGCTTTGTGTTAAACGTAAGTTCATTGGGAGTGAAACCTGTGGAAGAGTGGGGGATATTGTTTGCTATTTGCATAAATGGAGTCATGTATTCAGTCCATCGTGAATGCTTATTATGAGTGTATGTTCTTATAAATCCATTGAATTCGTTAACCCCCTCTCAACGGGACTTGCTTCTGGGTGGAAAAAACTTCCCAAGATGTAGGCTGCATTGTATGTTAATATTACTTTGGGTTTCCCTACTCGTCGTAAATAATCATCTTCAATTCTCTTTATGATGCTACTGGCTGTAGAGGTTTTGATAGCATAAAATATTTTGTAAAAATATCATAAAGAGCTGTTATGTATTAGACACCACCTTTTGCTCTGGGATATGGCCGTGCGATATCCAGAGAAACCATTCCCAGTGGAGCTTTGGTTAGTATGGGATGTAGTTCTGTACACTTTGACATATTGGATGGTTTTGTTCTTTGGCAAATAGCACACTTTTTTAATATTTGCGAAACACGTCCTCGTAAATTAGGAAAGTAGCAAAGTTTGGAAATCTTGTCTGTACATTTTGTTACTCCGTTGTGCCCCATACTTCGTGTGTGTATGTTTGATAAATTCGTGTATATATTCCTCTGGAAGGCATACACACCAATGGTTAAAACCTTCGTGCTCCCGGTGAAACAAAACGCCTTTGTGTAACTGATACCATTTACTTACCTTATGGTTTGTATTCTGGTTGAAATTTTTTATTACCTTTTTCCACCTGTTGTCTTGGTGTTGTATCATTCCCATCTGTTTACAAAATTTTTTGTAGTTTGATTTTTTTGTATTACTTTGCATCAACAATGTTCGAATTTCTGAATCGTGTTCAGACAGTTATAGAATTGTACGAAACATGTTTGAAAATCTGATTTGCCTCCATCACTTATAAGGTCTATCGCATGGGGCTCAACTACGACCAGGTTTTCCTGTGGTGTAGTCTGATCTACTTCGGTACACCGGACAATTTCAGTCAGTGTGGTTGTTTCCCCAGTGTGTATCATTTCCAGTTTGCGACATGCTTTCTCGTGTGTTCCTATGGCTGTAGTGAATTGTTGGCGTATTGTGATTTTGCTGGGCTAAATTTGGCTGCGGTACGGCGTGCGGCATGGTATTGTTGTTGCCTCGAGCCGACCTTTCAAACAGTTGACTGTTTTTATTTACACGTGCATAGTTTTGAGAGGAGGGATTGAAATTAGCTTGTGGATGGTAATCATTCCTGTTATGCGTAAAGTTTTGTTTAAATCTCTTGTTCCTGCCATTTCTATTCCTGTATCCATGACCACGGTTAATGTATCCTTGCGGTTGCGCGTACCAGCCTTACTGTATATTCGCGTCTGACTTTTTGTATTGACCATTCTATTTATGTTGTTGTGGTGTTTGGCTGTATGACGCCCTATTTGTTATTACTTTCTCTTCATATATTAGATCGATTGAATCTAAAATGGATAGAAAAAAATATTCTGTGTTGTGTCCCTGCGTAGTAATTAATTTCTCACGAATGTGTGATGGCAGACGACTTTTTAAAATTTTTAAAACATCAACATGAGAAATAAGATTTGTCCAGTAACGTGTTTTATTGAGATACTTCTCAAGATACCCTCGCAAGCGACCATATTTCCTATTAAAAGGGGCGGGGTTAAAAACCTCTCGCCCAAGTCTCTCCTGTACGGCTTCTGACCAGTATTGGTCAAGAAATGCCCTTTCAGATTGTAAATATGTGGTACAACGACCAGCTACTTCGGTCGCCCACAAAAGTACATCGCCTTGCCAAACCAGATCTTTGTGCTTCCGTCCAATTTCTAGGAAACGCATGTCGAAAAGCACTAATAAATACAACAGGATTCATCTTCTTACCTTCACTCGAAAACATTGGGAATTGACAGTATCTTTTAAAGACCTTCTTCAGCAAATATAGTGGACAAGCAGTTTGCATTTTGTCCTATGTTTACATAGCTGTCATAATTATTTACATTTCTCATAGGTACTGGTTCTGGTGTTATGCTCTGTAAACTTACTCTCTGCGTTCTGTCATTACTACTGGCATTGCTTGTAGGCTTTTCAATGATCTATGTGCATACATTACTTTGGTTTGCTGTGGCTTTGTTTATATGTACAACTTATGTCTCTGTATCACTTTCACTTAAGTAGTTGCATATCCTGTGCTCTGTACCTAGCAAATTGGAGTTCAGTTTGTCGATAATATCATTTTCCTTTTGCTGAATAACTTTTTCAACTACATCATTAATTAATCTACATTCCTTCACTACCTTTTCCGCTATGGTACTGGTTTTGCCCAAAGTACCTGCTTTTGAAATTACATCAGATAATTTTTCATCAATTTTGTCTCTTTCCTTTTTGGCACAGACTGATTCGATATCAAGTGATGCTACTTTTAAAGTGAGGTCATCAATAGCTATTGGTATATTTTCGTAATCCTTATGGAGTTTGTTCACTACAGTAGAGATGTTCTTTACTGTGGAAGTTAACTGAGTTTGTGTAGCATCCAAGTTTGTGTGTGTGTCTTCAATCGCTTTTATTTGTTGCTCTACTGTATCATTCTGCTCGTTAAGAGCGTCTAATTTCTGTTTTATTTCCGTAATGTCATTGTTTACTTCGGAAAGTACATCTTGATTAAGCTGTTTTCCCATGTCTCTAAATTTTACATTCATTTCCTAGCGAAAATTCTTTGTCAAATCACTGATCTGTTGTGTGATTGTATCCAGTTGCTCTTGTTTTATGTTGTTTATGTCTTGTGTGATTATGGTAAGGGTTTGTGACAGGCTGTCAAATTTTGTATTTATGTCTGTTCGCAAATTGGTGTTTGTATTTTTTATGTCTGCTTGCAACTTGGTGTTTGTATTTTTTATTTCGGTGCTCAAGCTGTCAAGGTTTTCAAGAATCGCGGCAAGTGCGCTATTTTGATTGCTATCTAATGTACATTGGTTTTAACAACTGTACTTTGTAAATGAACATGTGATGGGTGACGGTAAAGTGTCGTCAAAAATTATGTCATGTGCGCTCTCTATGTTTTCCTGTGCGAGCAGAATGTTGCTCACTGACATACATGATGCAGTTTCATCGAATGTCATCAACTTATCATCAAAGTTAGAGCTCTGTGAAAGCTCACTAGCAATTGTCTCTTCGGTTATGTTCATCTCTGAACTACTTAACACGTCTAAGCGTGGAAGACATGGCGCTGGTATTTCAGATGTTCTGTCTTGCAATTGTACGCCATCTCGGCTAATTTCGTTTTTTCCATTGTCAACAATAATGGAAACTGATTTTTATGCCATTTTGATTGAATGTCAAAAATTAATTTTGGAAAACAGAAACTTGAAATACATTATTTTTGTAAATTTAAACATACGATTTACGTGTCGTCAAGCGTTAATTGGCTACTTTTATGACGAACGAAATGTTATGACACAAAAACTTCAAACTTTTTTCTGTCTAATCATTACGTAAAATTACTGAAAAATTCACTACTATACATTTTGGAAGGGAAATTACGGAAAAGGATGTCTAATTACTACGCGGGAAATGCTACCAAACATAGCTAAGCAAGGGGTTGCGTAGCGGTCCTACCTTTGCTGCGATGAAACGAACAGTGTGTTTCCAAAATTTTCCGTGAATTCCTGTTTCATTTTTGATTCCCTTCTGAATTGGTTACTTTATCCACAATAATTTCTGGTTCTGGTTATTTTGGTCCCAATTGTGATGTTGCACATGAGAATTTGAAAATAATTAGTACATCCAAAAAAATTTCATACAATCTCATAAATAATTTTGAATAATTTACACAACTGGTTTCATGGCTTTCTCAATGTCCTGACACCAGGTCGTCAGTTGTGGAAATTTATATTTAATAAAATATAATATAATTAATTAAACAAATTGATTTTTTCGCACTTTTTATCATTTTGATTCCTTATAGATTTTTAACTGACTGCAATGTCCTTCACTTTTAACTGTATTCGTTTTGTTGTTGAGATTTTCACAAGTTCATTAAATGATTCTGCTTCTGCCATAATTAGTTCTCATTCTTCACTGTGTGTAGAATATTGATTCGTAATCGGACTTACTCTTCTGATGCAGACAGCTACAGTGAAATGACGTTGGGATAATGCACGGAAGAAAAGAAAACTTTCGTGATTTTGCACAAAAACGAGCTCTCAGACTTCATATTTTCATAAAATTATTATTCAGACAACATACCGTATAACAAGAAATACGTCTTCTCGCCACGAGAACAAACGACAGAGTCTCCCTAATAATTGTAAAAACAAGAAATTGAAAAAAGTCTCCATCATTTGTTTTTCGCTTTCCGGCATAGCTAAATATCTCTTTCCCGCCGCTTACAGTGGCCACGCTAGTGTTTATTGTCATTGATAATAACTTTTATCATAGCATGTCAGGGCTTTTCCTTTATGTACCTATACAGGCTCTCGATGGAAAAATCGTAAAATAGCCTTGATGTATAATTATTTGCAGTATATTCCTTATTACTATACTCTTTCTTATAACTGAGTGAAGTGTTGTAGTAGTTAGCACACTGGACACGCATTTAGGACGACAATTCAAATCTGTCTCTGGCCATCCAGATTAATTTTTCTGTGATTTTCTCATATTGCTCCAGGCAAATGAAAGGATGGTTCCTTTGAAAATGAATGGCCAGTTTCCTTCCCCATCCCTGGAACAATGCGAACTTGTGCTCCAGCTGTAATGGCTTTGATGTTGACGGGACGTTAAACCCTAATCTTCCTTCCTTGTTTATTTTGTGAATAATTGTCCACTGGAGTATATAACCATGATTGTCTATTAAAAAATCATATACAATCATGTTTTCGGTGTGGATATCAGATTTAAATTAAAATGATTTGCAGATATTTTATGAAACATTTTAGATATACATTGTGGATAAACATTCTTCAATGAAGAGTTAACATTAGATATTCTGAGGCTTTACTTCAGCAGTCTGTGCAGTGTTGGAATCTCCATGATGTATTTGTCATGGTGCAAATGTGTCTGCTTGTAAACTCCTAACCACCTCTGCTCTACCCAAGGAGCACCTGAAACAAATCATAATAATAGAATATTAACTAACATATCATATGCAAAAATGTGGATTTGCATATTATTTGATGCATATACTTAAACATAAAAATAATAAATAACATAGGATTGGTGGGGTACATGTGTAACAAATAAAATATCAAAAGAAAAAAAGTCTACATTTGCCTGAGACAGACGAAAAAATGTACATAATCACCCTATGGATTTGTGTGTCTAAAGCTGCAAGTCATACGAGGGTGGGGGAATGGGTGGGCACGGGGGAGGGGGGGTGGAGGGGGGTAATTTGGACAAAAGTTCACTTTTTTAAAAAATTCTACATTCCTTCCTACCTGATTTCAGTTACTTTTAACACATTTTAAGGTTGTCCATTATTATGAGTAAGTGATAAGAATTAAAATAATGAATTTTATGTATTAAAGGTAATTTTTTTATTTTCTAACAAATTAAACTGCAATTTTTTAAAGTTTTAAATAAAAATGTTAGAAAAGAAGCAAAACAAAGACATTCTACTAAAAGATCAAAACCAGTTTTCTTCAACATTAAGTTCCAAACACTTCAAACATTGTCCATAAAGTTACAATGGCCTAGAAATCTAAAGGATGTAATCTCCAAAAATAATGGTGTAGGAATTAATCACAAACCTTGGTCTTTTTGTACTGAGTCTTCATCAGGGATATTAGGATACACAAATACATTTCTGCTGTTCACAGTAGGCACAAGGATTTCACACATACTTCCCTTGCACCAACATTTGTGGCCACTCCAACATGTTTCCTTGTATTCTCCTTGTTTCTGGAGTTGTATTTATAGTCTGCAATAAGAAAAGCCTCTTCTCTCAGCAGCAAACCTTCACTGGATGATGGGTCATTTTCACTACTGCTAGAAGCGCTACCACTTGTTTCTGCGCTGTTTTCATTTTCCTGTAAGACACATCCCATAACTGATTTCCTAGGATGAACGTCTATTTTGCAGCAGTGGGAACTACCATTCTTATTTGAAAGATAATGAACTTATTTGGGTATCTCTTTGATACTTTAAGTCGATGCATCTGTGTTGCTTTGCTTGTACTCCTCATTATCGTCTAATTTCCACAAGACATGCTCTGGATCAAATGAGATTAGGCTTGTGGTGCGAAATCCACTCTTTATGTTTTCAGTAGAGTTTTATGAAATCTTAATGAGTCTCTGCTTAAGAAGACATGGAGAAGCATCCTGGGTAATGGTCCTGCGAGTGTACTTCTTCCATTCAGTTAATATGGCTCACCACATTGCTTTCATTGATCTGAAGAAGCTTACAATGTGCTGTTAGAGGAGGTGGGTGCTATTAGGGGGAAGGAGAATGAGTCAAATATTGTCCCACTCACACTCTTCAATAATGTGTAGAGACACATGAATGGATAAGTTGTTCCTAGTCTTCACTGTTGGCCCATTTTGTTTCTTCAAATAGGGCAAAGCAAATGTAAAGAACCAGTTTTCAAATATCGGTAGATCAAACCATCCACTCTTATTCCTATTGAAATAGGTTCCTTGTGGGCCACCTTCTTGCCACATGTCCTGCAAATGCTCATATTTATAGAGGACGTATGGAGGGAGCACTGATACTTTCTGCCATCGTTATTGAAACACTAGATTTCGATGAACACATCACTTTCAAATGGTTCAAATGGCTCTGAACACTATGGGACTTAACATATGAGGTCATCAGTCCGCTAGAACTTAGAACTACTTAAACCTAACTATCCTAAGGACATCACACACGTCCATGCCCGAGGCAGGATTCGAACCTGCGACCGTAGCGGTCGCGACATCACTTTGCCGGCTGTGGTGGCCAAGCGGTTAAAGGCGCTACAGTCTGGAACCGCGCGGCCGCTACGGTCGCAGGTTCGAATCCTGCCTCGGGCATGGATGTGTGTGATGTCCTTAGGTTAGTTAAGTTTAAGTAGTTCTAAGTTCTACGGGACTGATGACCTTAGAAGTTAAGTCCCATAGTGCTCAGAGCCATTTTTTTTGAACACATCACTTTCTTAGCATGCTTACTCCATCGTTCTGTAATTATCTGCTGCTTGCCTGGATCATCTGACATGTTGCTTTCATAGTTGATTATGTTGTTACATTGGAGATTTTCCAGCATTGGCTTTGTATTGGAAAAATACTTCTTTACTGTCCTTTTGTTCTGTTCCATGTGAGCTCCTTTAATATTTTCGCTTAAGCAAACGGAGAGATCTACTGAATGCCACTTTAGGAATTAGTTTTAGGGAATGTCAAACAATGGAAAATCTATGCAGGAATGTGACAATATTATGAGAAGGAAAGTTGCTACGCACCATATAGCGAAGATGCTGAGTCGCAAATAGGCACAACAAAAAGAGTTTCACACTTAAAGCTTTCGGTCAAAGGCCTTTGTCAACAATAGACACACACACACACACACACACACACACACACACTCACACACACACACACACGACTGCAGTCTCAGGCAACTGAAACCACACTGCGAGCAACAAGACCAGTGCATGATGGGAGTGGCGACTGGGTGGGGGTAAGCAGGAGGCTGGGGCAGGGAGGGGGACAGATCTCATGGCTCACCCCTGTAGTAGACCTAGATACAAGACCTCTCCCATACAGCCTCCCACCACCACCACCTACTTCAGTCTGATCACTAACACCACCTGTCTCATTAAAGGCATGGCTACCTGTGAAACAATTCATGTTGTCTTCAAGCTAAGCTGCAACCACTGTGCTGCATTCTGTGTAGGCATGACAACCAACAAGCTGTCTGTCTGCATGAATGGTCAACGACAAACTGTGGCCGAAAAACAAGTGGATCATCCTGTTGCTGAACACACTGCTAAACGTGATATCCTTCATTTCAATGACCACTTCGCAGCATATGCCATATGGATCCTTCCCACCAACACCAGCTTTTCTGAAATGCACAGGTGGGAACATTCCCTGCAATACATCCTATGTTCCCATAACCCTCCTGGCCTAAAGCTTTGTTAGTTGCTGTCGTCACCCATCCAGCCCCTTCCCTGCTCCCATGCCAGCACTACTCAGTCATCATTGCACCACCACACGCAGTCCTTTTATTTTTGTTTATTTTTTCTCTCTCTCTTTTCCTCTCTATTTATCTCCTTTTCCGCTACTCCCCCCTTCCTCCCCACCACTCCCCTGCCCTCCACCTGACCTGCAGCATTTCAATGTCTGCCATCGCCATCATACTATACACCCCCTCCCTGCCCCAGCCACTTCCTTACTCCCACCCAGTCGCCACTTCCACCATGCACTGTTGTTGCTGCTCACAGTGTGGTTTCCGTTGCCTGAGACTGAAGTCATGTGTGTGAGTTGCGTGTGCGTGTGTGTGTGTGTGTGTGTGTGTGTGTGTGTGTGTGTGTGTGTGTGCGCGCGCGCCGGCTGGTGTGACCGTCCAGTTCTAGGCGATTCAGTCTGGAACCACGTGACTGCTAGGTCGCAGGTTCGAATCCTGCCTCGGGCATGGATGTGTGTGATGTCCTTAGGTTAGTTAGGTTTAAGTAGTTCTAAGTTCTAGGGGACTGATGACCACAGAAGTTAAGTCCCATAGTGCTCAGAGCCATTTGAACCATTTGTGTGTGTGTGTGTGTGTGTGTGTGTGTGTGTGTGTGTGCGCGCGCGCGCGTGCGCTGACGCGTTTGTGTGTCTATTATTTGGAAAGGCATTTGGCTGAGAGCTTTAGGTGTGAAACTCCTTTTGTTGTGCCTATCTACGACTCAGCATTTCAGCTATATGGTGAGTAGCAACTTTCCTTCGCATAATATAGTTTTAGGGGATGTGATACACGGAAATGGGCAGAAAGGTACAGTCTGGGCAATGAGGGGTCGAGAATGATGTTCACTGTGGACAAGATAGGTAGTGTTGGGCAGTAGTGCTCTGAGGCTGGAACAGGATCTCAGTAAACTCCAAAACTTGTAGAGGCGGTGTGTCAAGTGCTGTTCCACATGTTGCAGCGCAAGGGTTTCAATTTGGAAGTCTCTTAGGTTTTTGTGGTGTAGTAATTGTGTCCTGTAATGGAGCAGAGATGATTCAGGGATCCTTGTGCCATTGAGATTTGTTACTCTGGTGTTAGTGAGCGATAGGGTTTGGTGGACTCTTAAGATTTGGATCTCAGTTTGAAAGGAGGGGTGCATCCAGTGAGCTGAATTTCTTATTTTTAGACTATTGGGGAAGAAATAGATGTTGAAGTGGGTTTTATCTACAGATACGCGTACTTTTCTGCTCTTACACAGGTAAATGGAGTGAGAATTCATTTCGAATGGGATGTCATTATAGAGATTGGAAGAGGAACGTAAATCATACCAGAGAGTGGTAAGTATGGGTTAATACATTTGGAGAATGCTGGACGTAAAACTAGTTCTTAAATGCTCAAGAGAGAAGGGACAAATGCTAAATTATCATGTGAAATAAAAACTCTGATGGCTGTAAAGGAATCCGTCGAAAAACTCTTCACAAGAAACTTACCTTGTGGTCTGCAGTATCGTTCTGTGGCTTAGGAATATTCATTTGCACGCTGTGTGATCAGTGTGCCTACAGTCCTGTATTATCGTAATCTCTGGGCATGCTTTAGTGACCATCATCAGGGTCTGCAGTAGATTTCCGTAGCGCGAGTCGATAGTCGTTTGTTGGCTTGGTTTGAAAACTAGTGACCGCCTGTTGGCGTTAGTCAGTCAGGCAGCAGGAGCCGACAGCGACAGTCGCAGCAACAGATAAGTAAACCGCTTTTGTGAGATTTACGAGTTCCTAACCAGGAGCGAATTTTATTATATCATCTGTGTGCTTTAATAGTTTAGTTTCTTGAGTTTCTGCGTGTAAATTTAAAATCTAATAGCCACAGTTCTCGTGTTTTCGTTTGCGTCAGAAAGTAAACCGATTTTGTGATATATTACAAGTTCCTTATCAGGGGCAAATTATTTAGTTTCACTTGAGTGCTTCGGTACTTAGGTTTTCGAATATCTGCGTATTACTAGACACAGTTCGTGTGTTTCCGTTTCGGTCTAGAATGAAGTTGCGCAGCACATGCCGATAGTCTGTTTATCTGCACTGTTTGGTTTTCCACGGTCTTTGGCATGGGCTGACAAGAAGGTAAGAAAACGAATGTGCACTCCATGTGCATACCAGGTGGAGTCATTCCAGATGTGGAAACGGTCCTCCCGGATACCATGAAGTGCACAGGGTGCAGCCAACTGTAGGTGGTTGCTCACGTCGGTACCAATGATGTGTGTCGCTTTGGATCAGAAGATATTCTCTCTGGTTTCGAGCGGCTAACAGAAGTGGTAAATGCTGCCAGTCTTGCTTGCAAGATGAAAGCAGAGCTGACCATTTGCAGCATAGTAGACAGGACCGATTGAAGACCTCTGGTACAGAGCCGAGAGGAGGGTCTGAATCAGGGGCTCAGGCGGTTCTGCGTCCGTGTGGGCTGCAGATTCCTCAACTTGCACCAAAGGGTGGTTGGGTTCCGCTGAATAGGTCAGGTGTCCACTATACGCAGGAGGCGGCTACACGGGTAGCTGGGGCTGTGTGGCGTGGACTGGGCGGTTTTTTAGGTTAGAGGGTCTGAGGAAAGCACAAGATGGGCTTCAGTCACAAAGGGTGCAGGCTGAACACAGGAAGAACATAGATACAGGAACCATTGGTATAACAGTTGTAAATTGTCGTAGCTGTGTTGGGAAAGTACCAGAGGTCGAACCGCTAATAGAAAGCACTGATGCTCAAATCGTTACAGGCACTGAAAGCTGGCAAAGCCGGATATAGGCTCAGCCGAAATTTTTGCGAAGAACCTAACGGTGTTCTGATAAGATAGGCTAAACTCGGTTGGCTGTGGCGTGTTTGTAGCTGTTACAAGTAGTTTAACTTGTCGCGAAATTGAAGTAGATACTTCCTGTGAGTTAGTATGGGCAGAGGTCATTGTTGGCAACCGGAATAAAATAATAATTGGGTCCTTTTACCGACCTCCCAGTTCAGATGATGCAGTTGCTAAAAGTTTCAAAGAAAACTTAAGTTTGATTTCAAACACGTACCCGACTCATACGATAATAGTTGGTGGTGACCTTAATTTACCCTCTATATGTTGGCGAAAATACATATTTAATTCAGGAGGTACGCATAGAATATCACCCGAAATCGTGCTAAACGAATTCTCTGAAAATTATTTCGAGCAGTTAGTTCATGAGCCCACGCGAATAGTAAACGGTTGTGAAAACACATTTGACCTCTTACCAACAAATAATCCTGAGTTAATAACCAGCATCAAAACC
This sequence comes from Schistocerca americana, assembly GCF_021461395.2. NCBI lineage: Eukaryota > Metazoa > Arthropoda > Insecta > Orthoptera > Acrididae > Schistocerca > Schistocerca americana. The sequence goes on along the minus strand of NC_060119.1, from coordinate 143,947,208 downwards.
GATATAGGGATTAGTGAACACAGGGTTGTCGTAGCGAGACTGAATATTGTAATCCCCAAATCCTCGAAAATCAGCGTAAAATATACCTATTCAAAAAAGCAGATAAAAATTCACTTGACGCTTTCCTGAGAGACAATTTCCACTCATTCCAAATTAATAATATAATTGTAGACCAGATGTGGCTTGAATTCAAAGAAATAGCATCGGCAGCAATTGAGAGGTTTATACCAAATAAACTAACAAACGACGGAGCTGATCCTCCTTTGTACACAAAACAGGTTAGAACGCTGTTACAGAAACAACGAAACAAACATGCCAAATTTAAAAAGACGCAAAATCCCCAAGATTGGAGATCCTTTAAAGAAGCTGGAAACTTAGCGCGGACTTCAATGCGAGACGCCTATAACAGTTACCACAACGAAACTTTGTCTCGAAACCTGGCAGAAAATCCAAAGAGATTCTGGTCGTTTGTGAAGTATGTTAGCGGCAAGAAACAATCAATGCCTTCTCTGCGAGTTAACAGCGGAGATACTATCGAAGACAGTGCTGCCAAAGCAGACTTACTAAACACAGCCTTCCGAAATGCCTTCAAAAAAGAAGACAAAGTAAATATTCCAGAATTCGAATCGAGAACAGCTGCCAACATGAGTAACATAGAAGTAAATATCCTCGGAGTAGTGAAGCAACTCAAATCACTTAATAAAAGCAAGTCTTCTGGTCCCGACCGTATACCAATTAGGTTCCTTTCGGAGTATGCTGATGCATTAGCTCCAAACTTAACAGTCATATACAACCGTTCGCTCGACGAAAGATCCGTACCCAAAAACTGGAAAGTTGCACAGGTCACACCAATATTCAAGAAAGGTAGTACGAGTAATCCACTAAATTGCAGGCCCATATCGTTAACGTCGATATGCAGTAGCATTTTAGAACATATATTGTGTTCAAACATTATGAATTACCTCGAAGGAAACGGTCTATTGACACACAGGCAACATGGGTTTAGAAAACATCGTTCCTGTGAAACACAACTAGCTCTTTATTCACATGAAGTGCTGAGTGCTATTGACACGGGATTTCAGATCGATTCCGTATTCCTGGATTTCCGGAAGGCTTTTGACACTGTACTACCACACAAGCGGCTCGTAGTAAAATTGCGTGCGTGCTTATGGAATATCGTCTCAGTTATGTGACCGGATTTGCGATTTCCTGTCAGAGAGGTCACAGTTCGTAGTAATTGACGGAAAGTCATCGAGTAAAACAGAAGTGATTTCAGGCGTTTGCCAAGGTAGTGTTATAGGCCCTTTGCTGTTCCTTATCTATATAAACGATTTGGGAGACAATCTGAGCAGCCGTCTTCGGTTGGTTTCACATGACGCTGTCGTTTATCGACTAATAAAGTCATGAGAAGATGAAAACAAACTGAAAAACGATTTAGAAAAATATCTGAAAGCTGCGAAAAGTGGCAGTTGACACTAAATAACGAAAAGTGTGAGGTCATCCACATGAGTACTAAAAGGAACTCGTTAAACTTCGGTTACACGATAAATCAGTCTAATCTAAAAGCCGTAAATTCAACTAAATACCAGTGTATTACAATTACTAACCTTTCATATAAATCACGATGTTCATTTTCCTCAGGCCGACTTCTGAAGAAGATAGGTTTAAACTTATCGAAACCTAGGTAAAGATTACTTTATCCTTTGCAACGGGTCGGCTGTTTTTAATCTAATTACTAACAACTTAAATTGGAAAGAACACATAGAAAATGTTGTTTGGAAGGCTAACCAAAGACTGTGTTTTATTGGCAGGACATTTAGAAAATGTAACAGACCTACTAAGGAGTTTGCCTACTCTACGCTTGTCCGTCCTCTTTTAGAATACTGCTGCACGGTGTGGGATCCTTACCAGGTAGGACTGATGGAGTACATCGAAAAGTTCAGAGAAAGGCAGCACGTTTTGTATTATCGCGAAATATGGGAGAGAGTGTCACAGAAATGATACAGGATTTGGGCTGGAAATCATTAAAAGAAAGGCGTTTTTCGTTGCGATGGAATCTTCTCACGAAATTCCAATCGCCAACTTTCTCCTCCGAATGCGAAAATATTTTGTTGATACCGACCTACATAGAGCGAAACGGTCACCACGATAAAATAAGGGAAATCAGAGCTCGTACGGAAAGATATAGGTGTTCATTCTTTCTGCGTGCTATACGATATTGGAATAATAGAGAATTGTGAAGGTGGTTCGATGAACCCTCTGCCAGGCACTTAAATGTGATTTGTAGAGTCCCATGTAGATGTAGATGTAGATGTAGATCGTAGGATGTGATGGTAGAATATTGTGTCTTGTTCCTCCAGGATGGTAAAAACCACTACAGAAAAACTTCATTCTTGGAGTGTGCTACAACCCAATGGAGTTGATGCTATTAAGGCAAAGCATCACTCCTGAGAGGTTACTTGTAGTACCTGCTGCACTTCCATTGTATTAGGGCTACCAAGGCAAGCAGAGCTCTGTGTGAGTGGACGTTTACTTCTCTAGCACTTGTTGGGAACAAAATGGTTATTACTACTGGTCTTCTAAAAGATCTCCCCCCATCCAAAAAGTTTTAGAAGCAATAATTGCTAGTGATTCAAAACAGCACTCTACTCTTTAAGACAGCTACATTACATTAAGTATCTAAGCTTTTAGGCTCCAAAAATTGTTATATACACTACAGTTACTGATAGGTAACACTTATAACTTTTGCAAATGTGGCAGTTACCTGCCATAATATAGTGGCTAATTATTCCAAAGAATCAGAGGAAGAATGGTCAAAATTGAGTGTTACTGAGGTGAAGAAGACTGTAAAGAATGTGACTGTGCCAGTAGCAAAAACGTCAGCATTTATTTTAATGTTTAACTCTCTGATACCATCTTTGTATGTCGTAATTGTGTATATCTACCTCAAAGTTAGTGAGTCATAAGATGAATATGTAGCATCTATAGTTTTTACATGATAAGACATATAAATTTAAAAGAATGTGAATTCTCCCTGTTAGCAAAGTGTTGCACCATGTGCTCAGATATTGTTTTATTAATTACTGCTGTTCATCAATCTTCGAAAAGAAACAAATTATTTTTTTAAAGTGCATTTTTACTGCTGGTGAGAGAGTACTGTAAATACCTCAGCATTACATTAATTGATGTCACACATTTCATCTGTTGCAACAGTATTGTAGTGGGCTAAAAACAGCTCACCACAACATTAGTTTGTTTCTGTCCACAATAAGCCTAAACAATGTTCAGCAAAACCATCATTCTCAGTCTGAATGCCAGACAGCTTGGTTATTTTCTTTTCCTTAAACTCATAAGAAATGGCTATGGCCCATGTGTGATGTTACACATCTAAAAATCATAAAAGATTCTCATTTAGGCGTATATTTGATTATCATTTACAATCACATTCCACATATTAAATATCTGAGGTGAAGCCACAACCTCTTTCAGCAAGCTTTTAACAGGGTTAGTTACTTGTTCTCAAATACTTGTCGTTAATTCTAATGTAGTTAATGCATGTAATGCTTTCTCTGCCCTCCACACCTGTTTCAGATTTTGGGTGTAGTAGTCTCTGAAGACAAAAAAAGAGACACATCATGAAGTAATAATCTGAACAGAACAAAAATCGGTGGATGTGATGTGTATGTACTGACATGCAACGGATTACAATTTCAGAAAAACTGGATGATTTATTCAAGAGAAAGAGCTTCACAAATTAAGCAAGTCAAAAATGCATTGGTCCACCTCTGGCCCTTATCCAACCAGTTATTAGGCTTGGTATTGTTTTATGGAGTTGTAGGATGTCCTGCGAGGGATATCACGCTAAAATCTGTTCATTTGGCCCGTTAGAGCATCAAACTCCTGAGCTAGTTAGAGGGCCACACCCGTAATGCTCCAAGCATTGTCAGTTGAGGAGAAATCCAGTGACCTTGCTGCCCAAGGTAGGGTGTGGCATGCATGAATACAAACAGTAGAAACTCTCGCCATGTGCAGGCGGGCATTATCTTGCTGAAATGTAAGTCTAGGGTGGCTTGCCATGGTAGGCAACAAAATGGGGCATAAAATATCGTCAGCCTACTGCTGTGAGCGACAACCAAAGGGGTCCTAATATGAAATGAAATGGCTACCCAGACCATCACTCCTGGTTGTCAGGCTGTACAGTATGTGGTAGGAAGATTAGTATCCTACCACCAAAAAAATGTTCAAAAGTGTGTGAAATCGTGTGGGACTTAACTGCTAAGGTCATCAGACCCTAAGCTTACACACTACTTAACCTAAATTATCCTAAGGACAGACACACACACCCATGCCCGAGGGAGGACTCGAACCTCTGTCTTTACCAGCCGCATATCCTACCACCTTCCAGGATGTCTCCAGACATATCTTTGCTAGTCATAAGTGCTTAATTCGAAGAAGGACTCATCACTGAATACAATTCCTCTCTAGTAAATGACATTCCAGTCACTAGCACTGCTTTCATAGCTGTTATAGCAAACCGTTTCAGTAATGCCAGGAAGGTAGAATAGAATTTCCACTAACTTGAGTATATTTGAGATTTTCACACGATTCTGGGAGAAATCATTTCAATCCATTTTTGATTTGCAGAGTGTCATTAGCATTAGCTGTCCAATTGCTGATTTTCTCACTGATTACAAACTGCTTCACACAGACAAGCGCCGGCCGGAGTGGCCGAGCGGTTAAAGGCGCTACAGTCTGGAACCGCACGACCGCTACGGTCGCAGGTTCGAATCCTGCCTCGGGCATGGATGTGTGTGATGTCCTTAGGTTAGTTAGGTTTAAGTAGTTCTAAGTTCTAGGGGACTTATGACCACGGCAGTTGAGTCCCATAGTGCTCAGAGCCATTTTTGAACACAGACAAGCTGATATAAATCAAATAAATATCTAATTCGGGATAAATCGATTCATAATTGTTAAATCTGCGACAGATTTACAAAAATGGCGACTGTCCCGAAAATAACAGGGCAAATGGTCACCTTAGCTCAAGTGTGCATGGACAGTTGCCCAAGGACTGCATGTGGCTCATTACTGATCTGATGGTGATCTTCCACTCACTCTTCATTCTTGTAATTTTGTTTTTTTACCAGTTTTTCATTCCCTCCCGAAATAGAGAGTGTGGGCCATTGTAGAACCTAGTTCTTTTGAGCCCTTTCTAGCAGGCGTTCGGACATGGGGATCCCAATTCGCAATAATAGTACATAGTCACAGTAAGGGATTTGTGACCCACAATACTAGCAAGGGTGAATACCCCTAACTTAGTAGGCCTACCTCTGCCTGATTCGTTATGATTAACTGAAGTTAGGTTTGATTTTGAATTAGAAAACTTATTTCAACATGTGTTTGTTTCTACTTACATTTTATTCAGCAATCACTAATATGAACAGACAGATGGAGTTGCTATGGGGAGCTCATTGTCATCTATTATTGCCAGTTTGTTTGTGGAAAATTTCGAGGGAAGTGCCTTGGAGTCCGCCGCATTGAAGCCTACGTATTTTTTTTTTTTCAGATATTTAGGTGACACTTGATGTTTGGCGAGACTTTAAATGTCTGTTTAGAACATTGTAACTCAATACAATCCAATATTCGCTTCATGAAGGAGGTGGAAAGGGATGGTGTCTTCCCTTCCTTTATTTATAGATTAGGTGGAAGTTTGGTGGATGTTGGGACATGCTGTTGCACGGTGGTATGATCTATTATGGGGCAGTAGCTTTCTTAGTTAGTTTTGGGTGTGTTAAGATTCGTATCACTGCCCCACTTTTCAATTTGTTACTCTGCTCTGAAGATCTCACAACACTGGTTCAAAATGGTTCAAATGGCTCTGAGCACTATGGGAATCAACATCTGAGGTCATAAGTCCCCTAGAACTACTTAAACCTAACTAACCTAAGGACATCACACACATCCATGCCCAAGGCAGGATTCGAACCTGCGACCGGAGCAGTCACGCGGTTCCAGACTGAAGCGCCTAGACCGCACGGCCACACCGGCTGGCACACACAACACTGGTATCGGAAGTATTTCACACTTACTTAAACAGGTTCTTTTCTCAATTAGCAGTCGAATTATGGGCAACAAATATTTTATGAACTCGTGAAGGAAATCCCATCTGAGCAATTAAAATGAAACATCTAATTTGCTTAGTTGACTTGGTCACTGAGTCAACCAGACATCACTACCAAGCGCTGCATCTTAAATGCCCAAGTGGGTATACGTGACGATCTGTCGCAAAAGGTACTGGTCTAGCGCGACAGCCATCTAGCGGTAGAACGGGTGAAACTACGAAAATTAGCAGACCAATAGGCCGGTATTACACTATCAAATTTCTTTGTCAAAGTTGATATGTCAAATATTTATGTCAAAGAAGTTTGATGGTGTAATAGGAACTTTGTCACATCTTGTCGCTTGGAGTACTAGCATCGCTGCAGTGTTCTGTCACCCGTAGTGAGTTTATAAACATGGCTGCGAAATTCAGTTGTTGTGTGAGGCACCCTGAGTACAAAAATAAATTAAGATGATTGGAGAACTACAAAAATGTTGCGGAGCTCATTAGCCATGAGATACGGCTGGCTTGCACGGCGGAAGATATAAAAAAGGAAATTAATGGCCACCGCTCAAGCTACTCCGACGAGAAAGCTCTGCAGCTCGTGACACATCCCCTGGTCACGACAGGATCCATTACAGTACGCTATGGCACCTCACAAGGCGCAGCAAAGAAATCCTCCTCGCACTTTTTAATGCCATTTGGACGTCAGGTCACTTTCCTGACTCGTGGCATGAGGCAGTTTTAATTCCTTTTTTAAAACCTGGGAAAGACCGTACGAGCCCGAGTAGCTACCGTAGTGTTGCCCTCACTAGTTGCATGGGAAAGACCTTGGAGCAGATGGTCAACCGCCGCCTTGACTGGATGTTAAAATCCCGGCAACTCCTTAGTCGCTTTCAGTGTGGGTTCAGGAGGTTTCGTTCCACCTTCGATAACCTTGCCCTCCTGGAGGCGGCTATACAACAAGCTTTCCTACGCCATCATCACCTTCTAGGTGTATTTTTCGACATCGAGAAGGCCTACGATACCACTTGGAGCAACTTCACGCATGGGGTTTTCGTGGTTCTCTTCCTCTTTTTATTCAGTCTTTCCTCTCGCCACGATATTTTAGATACCGAATTGGTGACGTCCTGTCTGATCACTTTGAGCAGGAGAACGGTGTCCCTCAGGGTAGCGTTTTAAGTGTGACTCTCTTTGCCATCGCTATTAATAGCATAACGTTCATAGTGAAAAGTCCTGTCCAATATTCCTTGTTAGTGGATAATTTCTCTTTGTTTTGGTCGTCTTCAAGCCTTGCAACGACAACGCGTCAGTTGCAACTAACTCTTAGACGTTTGAATGACTGGACGCAGATGAGTGGTTTTAAGTTTTCCACCGAGAAGTCCGTATGTGTTCTTTTTCTCCATTCTCGTTCGATTTTAAATTTTCCTGACTTGAGGACCAGGGATACTATCCTTACTTTTAAAGACATGGTGAGATTTCTGGGGCTCATTTTTTACTCGAAACTTACGTGGTTACCTCATCTTAAAGACCTGAAACGACGGTCACTTAAGGCTTTAAGTATTTTAAAATGTCTTAGCCACAGTACATGGGGAGCTAACAGGACTTGTCTGCTCCAATTTTACAGGGCGTTTGTGCGATCTCGGCTCGATTATAGGTGCACGATGTAAGGCTCTGCGAGGCCTTCTTACTTAAAGATGTTGGACGTAGTGCACCATGAAGGGCTTTGGTTGGCCACTGGGGCATTCAGAACTAGCCCGATACCAAGCCTCTGTGCAGAGGCTGGTGAACCGCCACTTCATATGCGGCGACGGCTGCTTACAGTGCGCCAGGCGTATGAAACTTTGTCCACACCATACACGCCTGCATACCATACCGTTGCTCCACTTCCTCTGGCACGGCTATTTCATAACCGTCAACATGCGACGCAGCCCTATGGGATTCGCGCGCAGGATTGCCTCACTGCGATGTCTATGGCTGGTCTTCATGTTTTACGTCGCGGTTGGAGCAGATTTCCACCTTGGCTCCTCCGGAGGCCCAAACTTATTTTAGATTTGACTAATTTTAAGAAAGACAGCACACCAGATTTTAGATTCCAATCTCTGTTTTTTAACATTTTAGATGTGCATCACGGTTTCACAGCCGTTTACACTGATGGCTCCAAATAGGAGAATTTCCTTGGCTGTTCTGTGGTGTTCCCTGATCATGTTACCCAGCTTCGCCTCCCTGAAGAATATACCGTTTTCGCAGCGGAGCTCCACGCGATCGTGATGGCACTAGAGCAGATGAATCGTCTTCGGGGCGATCGATTTCTTCTCTGCTCCGATTCTCTTAGTGCCTTACAATCACTGCATAATATGTACCCAACTGAGGGGATGGTCCAGCTGATATATGACCAACTGTACTTGCTTCAACGGCGGGGTAAAGAGGTATCCTTCTGCTGGGTGCCTGGTCATGTAGGAATATGGGCCAATGAACAGGCCAATCGGGCTGCCAAGTAGGCCTGCAGAGAGCAGGATGTGGTCCAGTGCCCTATTCCCATGCAGTCTGTCATCTCTGCGCTCCACAGGAAGTGCATGGAGTTGTGGGAGGAAGAATAGCTGGCAGTGACGGCCAATAAACTGTGGTTGGTGAAGTCAACAACTCGGCCGTGGCTATCCTCCTGCCAGTTGCTCAGGCGGGAAGAAGTGACCCTCACACGTCTTCAGATCGAGCACTGTCCTCTCACACATAGCTTTTTCTTACGGCGGGAGGATCCTCCGTTTAGTGATGCTTGTGGTGTGCACATCTCTATCCGGCACATTTTAACAGACTTCATTTTAAACCGTGATGCAAGGGCAGAAGCACAAGTTGATGGGGATCTGCCTTGTGTTTCAGCTAAAGATGAGATGTGTGTGCCTAGAGTTTTAAAGTTTTGTGATGTGTCTGGACTCTGGCCTAAACTTTTAGGCTAGAGGTTTTAGTGTATTGCAGAGTGGCTGACGCCTCCCTTTTTTCCTTGCGATCATCCAGCCACTTCCATCTGCTACATTGTTTTAGCTCTCTCTACCACCTTCTTCCTGTGTTGTCCATGTTTTACTGCTGACCCCATGCTTCGTCCCACACTTCGGTGTGGGTAGGCACATATTTTTCAAAGCTTGTTAACTGTGTTTTATGTTCTGTTTTATCTTACTGTTCTGAGTATTTTCTTGGCACCTGTCTCAGTATGTTACCGAACGGGTGCTGAAGACCTTGCTGTCGTGCGCCCAAAAAACCCTCTACTACCCTCTACTACTACTACTACTACTACCACTACTACTACTACAGCTCACAGTATAGGTCACAACCAGTTACAAATACTTTTTAGATCTTTCACCTAGCCCATAAGCAGACCAAACTTTCTAAGTATGTTTCACAAATCCCATATTACAACTGCAGTCTTTTACTACAGAGGCACACTGAATGTTGACTTTAATGCCATACTCCTGCTTACCGGGGACAGATATTACCTCTTTTCCATGGTAAGTGTAAGATAGTCACACAATTTTAATATGTTTTAACACAATATCCTAATTCTACAAGATGACATCCTGTAATGGAAGCCACTTGATTTCATGTAAATGGAAGGTGAAAGGCCTGATAGTAAACTTTTCGTATTTATCTACATTATGCTACAAACCAAAATGTATCTACTTTTGCACTGCAGGAAGCAAAAAAGTAGGTGAAAAAGTTGTCAAAGTCTTGTCTCCATTTTTTGCCCCAAAATTTCATTGAAAAACCTAAAACTGCCCTAACACACAATTTTCAGATTCCTTTTTCAAATCTTCATTTCTCCTTTGATTAAAATCAAAGGTAAAAATGTAGCCTTTAAGGTCTGCAGTACACCACAGTTTGTAACCATGTTGCGCATTGTATTGTTTCATCTAGCTTCTTCCTTTGAAGAAAATCATTCCTCCACATTCTGTCAATTTTAGTCTCAGACAGTTTACTACTTTGGGGAGAGTTTTCATGTAAGCAGTTATTTATCCCTTGTTTCTTAAATTTGTCTACAGTTTTAGGTAAACTGAGTTCGAGCTCCACTGCCACACATTCTATCAAAATTCTTTCAAAAATTAATTTTTCAAAATTTTGATAAAACCTCAACTTGCAGGATTATTAGCATCATTTGGATCAGTATCATCATTCTCTTCATCACCTACTTGTATAACATCATTATCATCTGGCAAATTTGTTGGAAGAGCTGCAACAATTCCATCATCAATTAGTGTTACCAATGCCCAAAAATGGTCGTTCTCTTTCGGACTACATTTTAAATAATTAAAACCGTGCTAAGAGTAAAAGGAACCTGATACTTGTGCAGCTAGATCGATAAACGAATTAAAAGATAGTGTAAAATATCAGAGAAAGGGGACAACCACGCTTGTGTGGCAGTACATGTAAAATATTCATATAGCCAAATAGTACTCTAAAATACCACACAGGTTTCGGCTTATTTCCTACATAAAAACAACAGATCAATGACAGAGAACGACCCAGTCGCTGTGCAGAAATGAGTGCTCCATTGAGCAAGTAGGCACAGGATGACAGGAGAAGCCTCTCAACTGCTCGACCCCTGGGGCAGGTAATTGCAGAGCCCCAAAGCACATTGTGAGCATTAAAATCACCACAATTAATGAATGGCTGTGGGAGCTGTGTAAGAAGGTCGGTGAGGGCCGCTTCATCAAGTGCATCATGTGGGGGCAAGTAAAGCAAACATACAGTCAATGGATGACACACGTGCGCGGACACATGGATGGCCTGTAAAGTCGTCGTAACTGAGAGAGGCGAGGAGTGCTAGTGCATCCTGAGGAAAATACCTACACCTCCTCTAGCTCTCTCTCCACGTAGGTCGTCCTTTTTGTGGAGCGTATAGCCTCGTAGTTCAGGGGAGTATCATGGATGGAAATAAGCCTCTTGAAGACAGACATAGTGGTCTACCCTGAGAGAGTAGACGAAGTTCCTCCACATGCGTCCTGAACCCTTGCAAGTTCCACTGAAGGATGGGAGCCATCTATGATGGGGCTAGCACCTTCATCCTGTCTCTCCAACGGGGTGGGGAGAGTGCAGCAGGTGGAGGGGCAGGAGTGGGGCAAGATGATTGCCCCACACATAAGTCGTATTCCATCAACTCTGGGGAAGAGTCAGACAAAGCCTCACATAAAACAACATCCACATGGCCAGACGGTTTACCACAGGATTAGACCCACTGTTGCTGCTGTACAGGAGCTTTCTGTGGTTTGGTGGGCTTTGGGGGAGCCGATGTGGGAGTGGTAATGGCCATACTGGGCTTCGGAACAGCCTCAGCTGTTGGAGGCGCCAGGGGCTGGCCCAAGTTCGCCACTGTACCTTTGTCTGCTGTTCGAGTAGGGGCTACCGGCTCTGAAACACTGGCTGCGTTGCAAGTGCACTGACATCTGCAGGTGTTAGTGCCAACACTCACCACCTCTGTATGTGTTGAGGTATCGGCCTTTGGAGTGGGCTTCTGAACCATGGATGCAAAAGATGTAGCAAATGTGGGAGGTTGCATCGACTTCTAGATCTTTTTGGCCTCACCATAGGGGATACACTTGGTTGTTTTTATTTTCTGGACTTTGCGTTCCTCTATAAATATTCGGCAGTTCCTACTCCAAACAGGGTGGTTTCCAGATCAGTTGATACATTTGGCTGGAGAGGAGCAACCAACTCGTTCATGAGCAGCCTTACCACAGTTGCCACAAGTCGCTTCGCCTTTACATCCTAAGGCGGTATGCCCAAAGCACTGGCATTTAAAACAGCGCACCGGGGTCGGGAAATAAGGCCTCACACTAAGGCGAAGGAAGCCACCTTTAACATGTTCGGGAAGTTTCATGCTACTGAAAGTCAGAATAAAGGAGTCGGATTTGACAAGATTGCCATCAACCCTCTTCATGATATGTTGGACACCAACGATACCTTCCGGAGCCCACTCATGTTGCAGTTCTTCCTTGGGAATGTCAACTAGATCCCGGCATCTCACAACAACTTTCCTATAATTCAAGGCGCTGTGTAGTTCAGTGTCAATGGCATACTCTCCAAGGCATTTAGCAGATTGGAGGCTAGTTGCTTGCTGGAAAGTGGAAGTTTCCAGTAGCAAGGTCCCATTATGTAAGCGCTTCACTGACTTTAAGGAGCCACAGATTCCCTCCAAACCCTTTTGTATATAGAAGGGCGAAACCTTCTCGATGCTACCCTCCTTCCGCTTCACAATGAGAAACACATTCTGATTACCAGAACGCATTCTGTTACCAAAGAATGTACTTGTCAAAGAAGTGCCGGAGTCAGTGGGACTGACTGCATGAGCCCTCTTAAGGGACTGGGTATTAAAACCTCCCAGCGGCCCACCCTTTCCGCTGGGAGGAAAAAAAGAGGATTTAGAAGGATCCATCTCGGTCCCACGAGCAGCTAAGGAACTAGAAGTCCACCTAGACAGAGCCCCACGTGCATAGGTAAGTCTTATACAACTGAGGTGAGGCAGGTTCCCCAGAGGTTCCCTGCTAACTACTGTTCCACCTCAACAGCCATGCATCTCATCAGCACGCAGCACACCTTGACATTGAGGGGTTGTTTATACAGGTTTATTACATCCTCGCGATCTGGGCGGTCAAGCCAGGATCCCCATTCCCTGAGACACACAATGTTCCACTGCCACGCCACACGGTGGTCGCTGAAGTATGCCCAGAGCTTACGGTGAATGGGGAATGGCGGCGCTTACCATTCCCCAGCTCAGGAACCCCGGGGTCGCCAAGCCCATACTTGGCACTTGAATGCCGAGCCCCTGGGGTCACTGTGAGCTGTGTAGAAGGATTCCACTTCTGGAGTTTGGGAGAATTGTTGATCAGGGATTGATGGGACAGATGAATGCAAAGTATATCAGTCCTAAAGGTACAAGCCAAGTTCAGACATATATCAATGCATTCAGAAAAGGAAAAAAATTAGTTCCAAAGGATGTAAAATTAGGAAAGAAAGGTGTTAATTTTGTTATTGTTGCAACTGTTGCAAAAAATAGAGGAAGATTTGATGTCTATAGTAAAAGAAAGGTTAAATCTGGATCAAACTCAAAATGTTTAATTTTTCAGAATATCTCTCTGTTACAACGAAAATAAAAATATTTTTGGTGAACTCCACTTAGTAACTGTGTGAATATCTTCCTAATTTTCACTGATTCGTAGCCTTAGTGCATACAAATATTTTGGATTCGTTACTTAGGAAAAGTGCTGAGCTGAGCCCTATTGTTTGGCAAGCCACTGGAGGGCCAGACAGTACTCAGAAGCACCACCTTCGAAAAACAGTAAAAAAATTGAAATTCTGAAAAAAATTCATTATTGTTTTGTTACTCTTTACTGCTGCTCTCCATGAAGAACTGGGAAATTTATGTGGTTTTGATATTTCAGGTAACAAAGTTTCCTAAAAAAGACCGATTTACAGAACAGTGTCGCGTTCACAGCAATCAGGGATAATTTGCGTACTTTCGAATTTGACACTTAAGGTGAAAATTAGAGTACGAAAATACGCTTCACGATAGGAATTATTTCCTGAAATGTGTTATGTATAAAATAAATTAAATATTAATAGTAATTGACAAGAGGAAATTTTATATATAAAACATATCAAACCACTTCTTTTTATGGACTACCGGTCGGAAGCGCTGCTTAACACGTCTTTATATGAAGGCAGCAGAAGAAAACTTGCAGCAGCAAACGAGAACTGTCGTTGGCGAAAACGCTAGATGCACGACCACAAACAACATTCTATCATACTCAGTTCCCATTTGTAGTTATCTGCTCAAGGGCTGCTGGTTGTTGGTTTTTCAGGGAGCCATCGATGGAAGTTTGCGTGTTCTTTGCTTCAACACTAGCAGTGCAGAAATCTTTTGTCTGCTTTCTTTTCTACTTTTGTTGTTGTTCTTACTGTTAATGATATGAGTTGCATGAACGATGTAGTGGTCAGAAGAGAACGTAATGTTGTTGATAAAGGAATATACTAGATATTTTTTGTAGTAAGTATCGTTTTAAATTAACAATAATAAAACAAGCAGTCTCCTCTTAGCAATTTTATTTTTACGTGAAACTCTGTACTTGTACCTACTTTTCGACATAATTCCCACCAATATTCGGCGTGTTTGCGTTTGATTGTGTGTATTTGAAATGGCTCCTCAGACTTAGAATCCCGCCAACTGTGAAATGCGTGCTGTGATTTCTTTTCTTAGCGCTAAAGACGTAAAAGCAGCTGAAATCCATTGCCAGATGAATGAAGCGTATGGAGGAAACATTATGAACAATGGGATGGTGCGGGAGAGAGCTTTTAAAGAAACCATGATGAGAAATGAAGTGTCGACCTTCAGTTATTACTGACCATTTTGTGCAGAAAAATGCCGAAAAAGTGAGACAGAAAAGACACTTTACGATTTTGACGATATGTGATGAGTTTCTTTGTGTCAAAAAGTGGGCTTTATGCAGTTGTTGTCTAAGCAGGCGTAGATTTCCATGAGGATGGTATTCAAAAGCTGGTTGTACGATATGATAAGTGCGTTAATACTGGTGGCAATTACATATAAAAGTAGGTTAAAGTACAGGTTTTCCTGCAATAATAAAATTACTAAGAAAAGTCAAATTGTTTTATTTATATTTCAAAAGGTACTTACTTCAAAAACACATTTTGTAGGCATATGATCCTGAAATCTAAGAGATACACAGCACAAATACCAAAAGAAAAGAAATCTGATTTGCAGAAAACTGCTGAAGCACTCAAAGGTCCTAGTGTTGATGTGAGAAAGACTATCATTAGATGTTTGCATCAGATGCGAATGGAGTGAATAAGCACAGCTTCGTAATTCCTTTTAGTAAAAAGGAAAAATATGATAAATTGTCCTGAAAACAATAGGTTATGCTGGTAACAATTTAATATATATATATATATATATATATATATATATATATATATATATATATAAACCTATAATTGCCATTGCTTATATTATGGTATCTGAAATTACTTGGCTGAGGCAGCACTGTTATGTCAAAGATTTTTAATGATATATCAAAATGGTTCACCAGGCTGACACAATATTTGCCAAATAACAAACAATATAGCAGATTTTATCAAGAAGGCTATGTAACAGGTCGAAGTTATATTTCACAGTTCATTGATTACGTTTTATTTATGTTTATTTGGTTTGTGGGGCGCTCACTGTGTGGTCATCAACGCACCTTTTATTG
The DNA here is from genome assembly GCF_021461395.2 of Schistocerca americana. NCBI lineage: Eukaryota > Metazoa > Arthropoda > Insecta > Orthoptera > Acrididae > Schistocerca > Schistocerca americana. Next base: position 143,931,860 of record NC_060119.1, on the reverse strand, counting down.
ACATTATCTTCCTTATATATATTTAAAAAATCTCTGAGGTGCTTTGGAAGTGTCATGGTGGATATGAGAAACTATCTGATATAAAGCAGCCACTGTAATGTGAAATAATCAATGACATAAACATCTCTGGTTGTCAATAAACAAAGTGTAAATACTGGCCTTTCTTCAGGCTATGTTGGTCGTCAGCATTTAGTGTTCTAAATTTAAATTTCCTCCTCGGTTTGTAATCACAAGCAAGTGGAAAGCAACAACTAACACGTGTGCAAAGTTTTGGACTAATGTTAGGGAAAGCTGGAGATGTAATTCAGTGTTAAGGGCACTAGATGCATGCATTTCACATTTACATAAGACACTTAAATTTTTCCTTTCTTCATCAAGTAGTATGTGTCTGTTCTTCACTAACAAGGGGAGGCCATGAAGTTGGAATCACAGATTTACGTCAAATTTTGTTCACCATTAGTAGGCCATTAAAACAACACAGGATACAAGTAGTAGGGTGCAGTACTCTGGCAATTCCGTAGCCTCATACACGTTCGTATTACGAAGTCGAATGCTAATCACTTTTTTTCATTTTATTTGTTATTGTTCATTGCGTTTGGTCAGGGCAGACATCACATGACCCCTTTTAAAGTTCATCGTTGATCCATTCACTCAATTCTTTTTTATTACAGAGGGCATATAACCCTCTGATCGAGCACACTGAGCTACTGTGCTTGTACCACTTGATGACAGTGACTCCATACAGCCGGCACCTTCGCACGGATTCATCGGTTGTATAATACGTGTGTAAAACTTCTCGTGCAATTTTCTCGGATTTGCCAGAATAGTGCACCTTACTGCTTCCACATTACATAGTTTTAATGGTCTGCTAAAAGTGTACAAAGTTTGAAGTACAACTATGATCCCATTGTCATGGTCTCCCCTTCTAAGTTTATAATGTGCTGTACGGAATATAAGTTAAACAACTTAATTGCAACAATGTTACTGCTAAAAATAGCACACATACTATACTTTGATGTTTGTTCCCTCATCTTTCCTTCCGTTCACAAATGCTTACTAACACATACAAGTGTTCACCTCTGAAACTCCAGTGCTTGGATTGTGAATGTGCATTCAGTTGTGTTTGTTTTTGTGTAAATCTTCACCAAGGGAGGATTACATGCCGAAATGCGATCCATAATATGGCAAATATTCGATTAGAGAATGTTAAAAAATAATGTGTTTGTAAGAATACATACTATGTATCTCACATGCAACAGTTATATGTTACTGGTTTCTGCAATCTTCTTTGTTACGGAAGGTGATTTCTTCTGTGTAATATGTAACCACTGTCAGAAGCAGATGTAGAAGCTTATACAGAAAAAGTACAATTTAGTCAGAAGGGAGAAGAATATCTTAACAAATATGAAAAAATTTCAGCCAGAGATGTAGAGAAAATTTTATTACGGCTAAAAAACAAAAATTCTGCAGTTTGGAATGGCATACCTACCAAAGCAGTTAAAGCATTTGCTAGGATAACAGTTCATCCACTTTGCTCAGTAATTAGTAAATCACTTACAGAAGGCCACTTTCCACATGCCTTGTAGTATGCAGAGGTAAAGTTTTTGTTTAAAAAAGACTCAAGAGATGATGTGGGGAACTACTGCCAAATCTGTATTATTCTAACATTTGTCAAAAATATTTGAAAAAGTGATGTTAATGTAAATTTAAAAAATTATAGAAAAATCGAACACCAGCTAATCAATATGGCTTTCAGAAAGGCAAGAGCACGTCAGAGGCCATTCATGAGTTTGCAAAAAAAAATCTGTTCCGTCTTAGGTCGCAAAAAGTTGCAGGATTATTCTGTGACCGCACAAAAACATTTGATTGCGGAAACCATTATTTGCTCCTGTATTAAAATGGGAAGTTACAGAAATGGGAATTGTGCTCTACTGCGATATAGGTCACATCTCACAACAGAAAACAAAAAGTAGTTATATCATAAAGCAAGGGGAAGTCATTCTCTGAATGGATGATTATTTCATAAGGCACTTCACAAGGTCCAATTCTGCCCCAGTTTTATTTCTATTTTATGTAAACAATTTACCCCTAAATATAAATTAACATGATGTTTTATTCGCTGATGATACTTCTGACGAAAGCAATGACTCAGAACAAATTCTCTCAACTGTAACAAATGTACTGGTTTTAGAAAACTGGTTCCAACTAAATGGATTAAATTGGATATTGGAAAGTCACATTTACTGTAGTTGAAAACTATAAAAGCTAAGCTAAATGAAACCCACATCAATCACTAAACCCAAGAACTGAATGAAATAGGCTGTATAATTTTTAGGAATGCATCTGGACCAAAATTTATCCTTGTCTTCACACATAATTACAACTGGATGAACCTAATTTTTTGTCAGTTTTTGAATATTTCCAGTTTCAATCAGAGGCTTATACTCAGGTATGTTATAACACAGTTTTGCTATTACAGTGCACCTGCTATTACACTTAGTTTTTATCTCTGTATAATTTCATATTGTATGAATGCATTACTCCTTACTGCAACCATTTTTTGCTTTCTTCGAACAAATTAATAATTGTCGTTAGTTTAGTCATCCTCAGTGGTAAGGGCCTATGTGTTATAATTACTTGAGAGGAGGTGAACTTCTTACACAAGATCGCTAGTAAACATCCTATAATGTAGATTACCAGTTTTGGTAAGCTTAGTTATCTTCAGATCTATGAATGCATTCATACAATGTGAAATTATACAGAGATAAAATTAAGGAAAACAGGAGGTGCATTGCTATAGCAAAATGATGTGACAACAGACCTCGATAGAAGGTTATTACATTCTTCCTATACCAGATGTACAAACACTCATTCTAAAATATTGCTAGGTATGTGGGGGATGAGATGAATGATGCATCAGCAAATCAAGGTTAAAACCAGAATGATTCCCCAAATGCTCATGTGCCCTACCCAGGGCTAGCGCAAGCCCAAGTGCTGCCCCATGTGAGCTGCTAAACTGCCGCTCCCCCTCTGTTTTTTGTTTTTTTACAAAGCATTTGTAGAATTTTATTTAAACAAATCTGTAGAAATGTCAGCAATCAATCGCAATTTTTGTTTTTACTTTTCAGATCTACCTAGGTTTCGGCCACTGAGTAGCCAGTCTCATAGCTTTTAATATGTGCTTACACCTAAACCGTCATGTTGACAGTTACATTCAGCATGACGGTACAGATGTAAATATAACTCAAAGCATTGAGAATAGCCACACTGTGCCCAAAATCTATGTATATCTGGAAAATAAAAACAAAAATTGCGACTGATTGGTGACATTCTGTACAGATTTGTACAAAACAGTCGCTGGGCACAAGCTCAAAAATGGAGCCAAACCTGTTTGAAGAAATCTAGCTAATTTTAATAAGCCTTGTGAATTTACAAAATGCTAAAATGCGTGTGAAATCTTATGGGACTTAACTGCTAAGGTATCAGTCCCTGCTTACACACTACTTAACCTAAATTATCCTAAGGATAAACACACACACCCATGCCCGAGGGAGGACTCGAACCTCCAACAGGACCAGCCTCACAGTCCATGACTGAAGCGCCCTAGAACGCTCGGCTAATCCCGCGTGGCATGAACTTACAGTTAACGTAAATAAACATTTTTCAATGGTTTTGAACAGATAATATATGCAATGGAAAACAAAATATATTTACAATTTAACGATAATTTGGTTTGAACAATAATATTTACAATAACTATGTAATGTTGAACAAAATGAGAAACAACACAGTAAATAACCAAGACACTAACCGTAATATAAAAATTAAAAAATTACTAGACACATCGAACCCTCCTGTCTTTTGCTTGTGCAAACTCTTTCACATGATCAGTGTAATTTAAGTCGTCTGCAAGCTCGTGCTCAATCGATATTATTGCAAGATCATTCAAACAAGTTTGGCTCATCGTTGATCAGAGGTATGTCTTTATCAATTTCAGTTCTGAGAAACTCCTCTCCCCACTTGCAACTGGCACTGGGAGTGTTAGGAGAATTCTCAGAGAAATGTTAACATTAGGGCAAAAATTATATCTTCCTGTAAACTTCAGAGTCTCTTTTGCACCAATTCCAGGTTTCAACAATGTTGAAAACACTTTTAGTTCTTTCCTCAACTCCAGTGGATCAATGTCGTTTGACTCGTGGTGTTGCAAAATCGCTGCGAGTTTTCTACACTTTGTGTACAGACTGTCAAGAGGTGCATTCTTCAGCTCGCTGATGTCGTAGAGAAAACCAAAATAATCACAATGAGATTTCAGTTGATTGAATCTCTCAACCAAAGATGTGGTTACTGTATCTAAAAGATAATAGTAGAATTCAATCTCGTAACCTTTTGTTTTCATCTATTGTCTCATCCCTTCCTTCATAGGTAAAGTGTATTGGCTTCGTACTTTGTCGCCGGGAAACACTTATCCGTGGTAATGTTAGATCTTCTAACTCTAATTCTGTAGCCAATTCTTTGGAATCAGTCAAGAAAGAGACAAACTTTTCTTCTGTTCTGCAGGTCTCAAAATATGCTTTCGTTTATTCAAGCATTTCCACGGCCTCAGAAACATTTATGTCAATGATCTGGAGGGTCTTACTGACTACACTGATGTGAAGCAGAACGTCGTACCAGATTACCAGAGAAGTGAGAAAGGTATAATTTTTTATTTGATTCGCAAGTGACGTTGCTTCGTGAGCGGTCATGCTATCGAATTATTCTGATATATGAACCAGTGCATCATAAACACCTCCAATTTGAAACCTCAGGGGAGTAAGTGCATCGATGCGACTTTCCCACCTAGTATCGCTCAGTGGCTTCAGCGACAGGTTAGGCAGGTACTTCTTCAAGACATCCCAACGTCGAACGGAGGACGAGAAGAAATCATACAAGCTTTTCACTGTTGAAAACATGGAAACAGCATATTTAGAAGACATAGCGGCATCGTTTACAACAAGATTCAATGAGTGACTGCTACATGGTACATAAAATGCTCTCTTGTTCATATATGAAATTCTTTTCTGGAGACCAGACTTCTTTTCTTTCATGTTTGCTCCATTGTCGTACCCTTGCCCTCTCATGTTACACAATAGGATTTTTTTTATCTTCCAAGAACTTGAGTACGACCTGCGTCAAAGTGGACCTTGAAGAATCGGGCACTAGAAGAAATACCAGGAAATGCTCCCGAATTCGGACATAGTATATCCCATCGAGTCTTGTCTCCTGGACGAAACGTACCACAACTGTCATCTGCGAAACTGTTGAAATATCTGGTGTGCAGTACAGAATTATACTGCAATACTTTGCAGATTTCATCATTAATAGAATGTTGTTGGTTGTAGATGATCCAATAAGATGAATTATTTCATTCTGTGTTTCTTTTCCAAGGTAATGATGACCCTTTTTCTCACCTTGCTTTGTTCTGTGCAGGTGCTCCATCATCACAGTGTCGAACTTTCCGAATAATTCAAGTAGTTTCAAGAAGTTTCCGTTGTTAGGCTGAAAGAGTGTATGCAGACATTGCCGACCCAGGAAAAGAATTATTGCTATTAAGCGCTGAAGAACATTTTTCCAATGTTCGCTTTCAGTATTCATAATCCTTTGAAGATGGGCGTCGACAGTTCGTGACTTTTTCAGTCCCTCGGAAAACGCGATGCACTTTTTATGTGAATTCAAATCCTCGGTAGACTTTCGAGATACGAAGCAAGGTGCCGCCAGTCGCTTGTATCGTTCTTTGCAATTTTTACTGTAGATAACGAAAAAAGTTTGCAACAAAAGCAGAACACAGCATCCTTCCTCTTTGAGTACACCAACCAATGTCTGTCTCCTTCTTCTAACGTCTTCAAAGAACAGCTGTAGTGCACAGGGCTGAAACGCCGGTTGTCCGCGTTTTTAGGACATTCTTCACCTTGCTTAATGCGCTCGGGAGGACCTCGCATGACCGCAGTCGTTCGAATGGAGTCGGTAATAATTTCCGGCCATCTTCCGGGATCTGAGACAATTGTGTCCTCCAGTTTAGGCTCGCCTTCAATCCCTTCTCCGGTGGTGAGTACTTCGGCTGATGTTCCTCCGGTATTTTCCGAATCGGGTCGCCTAATTTCAGTTCTGCCTGATGTTTCAATCTCAGAGGTTTCGTCACAAAGCAGGTCTTGAGTCCAGACGAAGTCTGTTGAACATGTTGTGGATGGCCCACTGTCAGCATTGCTCCTGTATGCGATGGTTGCAATACTGTGTTCGTCTACTTTCTGGTCATGTCCTGAAGATAAAGATGTAGCTGCAGTAGCTCCACTAGTTTCTGCACTTTCAGGATCTATTTTTCCACCCTCGCCGCTGCTAGGTCGTTCTCCGTTTGGCTTGAAATATCGTTGTAGTGCATCCTTTTGCTTCTTATCGCCATCTTCCTTCAGCCACCGTCTTTTCCTATATTCATTGCCCAACAGTCTTTTTCTACCATCGGACATGTTTCGATCCAGCCTGTAAAGAACTAACTGTTGATGTCAGTTTTATTTGCAACACACTTCGCAGACAATTTCCTGATATTCCACTGCATGTAAACGCAAAATTATATTACTGTAGGATACACTGTTCAGAAGATGAAGTCATAAGAATTGAGCCGCATGAAATCGAATTTCAGGCCGAATTTCACTACAGACACAGGTGAAACGGTCAAAGAGTGGGGCGGAAGACTATGGAGAGAGGAAGAATAAGGAGATGGAGTAACATAACAATGCAATAAATACACACCCGGGCATGGACAGGTACTAATGCCAGTCGAAATATATTAACTTACTGCACTGCGGTTGTTCATTTCAAAGAACTGACACTCGACATCTGTCGTAATTTTCACGAGTCACTTCTTTCGTCACTGATTTTGGAATAAGGGGTAAGAAATTAGTCATCGCCGTATCGCTTCACTTTTCTTCGCTTTATTTTCATACTAGCTATTGGGACGACGCGTGCTTCTTTGCCGACTTGCCAATTTTTGAAGTGACAGATCATAAGAAAAATCAGTTTTCCTATTCTGCAATCTTGAAGGAGAAAAATTCTAACTTACGAGCAACGTGCATGCGCAATACTATATAAAAAGCACTTACCTATTACATCCCAAGCTGCAAGAAATTCGAACGCACCAATCCTTCTGTTCTTACGAAACGCAATTGAAGAGCTTCTGACCAATCCTGACTCCCTCGGCCAACTACCGAAACGAATTCTGTAGTTTTCGTTGTAGAGAACGCAACACTACCTATGGCCTGGAAAGGCGAAGTGGTGACGCGGCAATGCCAGGAACTAGGTCACGTGACGAGGTACAGCAAGGCTATGGTTGAACTAGCGCCCAAGAAGAAGAAGCAAGAAGCTCACAATTAGTATATGATCGATGATATGGATAAATGTATTATCTGGCAGCAATTTCTATGGCATTACGAACAATAGAAGGAAATACGAACTTTGCGAAAACTGCACAACTTTTGTCAAACAGAAATGAGCTTCAAAGCTAGCAAAGAAACCCTTAGACTCAATGTTCTGCCTATGGATTTTCGCTTTAGAAGGTGTCAGAATTAACTTTTTGTTTTGTGCGGATGAGAGGGCATTGTTGCCAAAAGACCATACTTTCTCAGGTTTTCATCAGTCAAAGCGACCAGTAGTTTACTAAGATGAAACATGGGGCCAGCCGGAGTGGCCGTGCGGTTCTAGGCGCTCCAGGCTGGAACCGCCAGACCGCTAAGGTCGCAGGTTCGAATCCTGCCTCGGGCATGGATGTGTGTGATGTCCTTAGGTTAGTTAGGTTTAAGTAGTTCTCGGCAGTTGAGTCCCATAGTGCTCAGAGCCATTTGAACCATTTTTTTGAAACATGGATTCACACGCATTATCCAGTAAATAAATGTTGGCACACTGATAGTGTGCGGGTAGTACTGTCAAATAAAAGTGCCGGTCAGAGCTTAATTGTTGTTCATGCAGGCGGAGACAGGTGTTTCATGGCTCAAAAACCAAAACGTCCGACTATCACTCAGAAACGAATAGCAAAAATGTTCAAAAATACGTCGAAACCCAACCTATGCCAGGCTTATTATCAATGTCTTTACCCTTGTAAATATTCGCAGCATATTTACCCATTCAGAATACTTCTAGTCATTGTAGGTGTTGGACATGTTTGACTGTAGTAATGTTCAACCATTTTTTTCCATAATGTGGGAAGAATAAAATACTCGGAAACTGCCACTGAGGAGCTTAGCAAAATTGCTTCAGGCTTAACGTGTAACCACAGTATTGAACATTGCATTCGAATTTCCAGATTAGATTTCATCTTCTGCAAAATTAGTTGTGAGTAAACGCACAGATCGTAACAGGCTGGCACCGCTCCACTCATTAGAATACTGCCGTGTACGCCAGACTGCTTCCACTCTGTTCCTCCTGCGTAAACACGACGGTGCTGCCACAGTGGCGAAGAAGAAATTAGTCCTCCTCCCTCCCCTTGTTTAACAGCGGCGGCCGCCAGGTAGTCGAGGCGCGATGCCACAGTTCCCGAAGCCACTCCCTCTGAGGTTTGGTTTCGAATCCCCTTCTTGGGTATGAATGTTGAGTTCTGACTAAAAAAGAAAAAAGGGGGGCGGCAGATTTACTGCCCCTCGGAAAGTGCCGCCCCGTGCGGCCGCACGTTACGCATGTGCCTTGCGCCGCCCCTGCCCCTACCACTCACTACTATCTGCTTCATCGCGGCCAGGTCACCGCTAAAATGGCGGCAGGTTGTGGCTTGTAGCAGTCAGAAAAATTGACAACTGGCACCGACAAGTTTTGGTAGTATATTCATATACTTCTTACTTAAAATTACATATTTATGTATTTTAATGACAACATGATTCCTGTTATATGTCGACAAAAGATTCCCTAACATCTTTTTCATAAATTATTGTAAAATAAGAACAATTTTTAGGTTCTGTTTTAATAATCACAGGGTGAACATTAATAAAACTGGCAAACTGCAGGGATGGGTTTCTGACTGGAAATGGAGGAAAAAAGGTCTTATGAACATGTGCTCGGATATGCATCATTGCCACAGTAGATACCGCTGATGAATGAAAGTTCCTCTGACCATGTGCCATATGTTCCTTGCTTGTTGCAGACTGTGTGATTGAACCAGAGTACTGTAAGCAGTAGAATCGTCTGGTATTCAGGTCACGAACAAGCCAAGATGGTGTTTGTGTATGACCAAACAGATGAAAAAATGGAAAGGCAGCACAGCTGAAACAAGCCAAGCAGCCTCACAGACACACAACATTTCAAGCCCTTTTTGGCCGTTTGTGTGATCATGGGTGATTTTAGACAAACGAACGTGCAGGGAGGTGGCAGACTGTGAGACACCAGATTTCGAGGGCCAGGTTCTACAGGAATCGAGACGAACTCTAGGACAAGGACCAGCGGCATGACAACATCATGTAAGGCAAAGTACAATTATGTGTATCCTGCATGACAACCACTGCTATCCCTATGACCTGCAGTGAGTACAAGGATTATCACCAGCGGGTTTCCCTCTATGGGAAGGATTTTGTCGATGGTCTCTGCACCAGACCATCACAACAATGGGATTTCTATCATCAGTGCTCTTTACCATCGAAGCAATCTTTACGAGAACTGACATCTTCAATCTGCATAATTGTCATGTTGAGCTACAGACATGGCATGTGGTCAGAAAAACTTTCATCTGTCAGCACCACATACCAAGCCAACAATGCATTTCTGGACACATGTCCATAGGACCTTTCTTCCTCCATTACCAGCCAAGAATCCATCACTGCAGTTTGTCGGTTTTATTAATGTTCACCCTGCAATTTACAATAATAATAAAAACGTGTTAAGGAGTCTTTTATCGATATGTAACAGGATTTGTGCTGTAATTAAAATGTGTAAATAAATTTAAGTAAGAAGTACATGAATAAAACGTTCTCGGTTTTCAAGCTGCGTCAATTCGAATAAAATCCTCGAGCTTTCGATGACGGAGTCCCAGTATATAGATGCATGAGTCACACTTTTGTATTTTCGAACTGTATTTTATGTCCGTTTTCTAGACAGTGCTCCGCTATGGCCGACTTGTCAAACTCTCTTTGTTTTATATGGCGTTTGTGCTCAGCATGACGCTCCACAACCGTGTGAATTGTTTGTCCGATATACAAGCTGCCAAACTCACAGGGTACATCATACACGCCAGACACTCGAAGAGCAATGTCGACATTGAAAGAAAGCAAAGACAGATGAGCGACGCGGGAGCGGCAGTTTCGAACGCGGCACCTGCCCCTGGCGCCACCAGACGTCACCGGTGCTGTGACGGGCAATAGCTCCACTCGGGTCGACTTACGCGCGAACGCCTCGTTATTCTATCCGATTGGCTGCTGATGATGTCATCAAGCCTATATAAGCGAGAAACCGTAGCAGTCAGTGAACTCCTGGCGACGATGGCGGAGATGGTCATCTAAATCTCGAGGATTTTATTCGAACTGACGTGGCTTGAAAACTGAGAACGTTTTATTCGTGTATGCCGTCACAAAAGACTCCGGGGACACAAGAAGTACATGAAAACACCAGCAACATCTCCCAGAACCAATTGTCAATTTTCTGGCCGGTACTGGCCGCCACATGACAGTCTGGCAGTGACATGGCTGCAGTGAAGGACACAGTAGTGAGTGGTATCAAACATGAGAATTTGGCGAATCATTGTGTATATTTTGGCTTTAACCTTGACATGCCGATGCATCATCATCTCATCCCTCACATACCTGGCAATGTTTTAGAACACAATGAAAGCTTTCCGCTGCCAAGGCCTTCGTTAACAATAGGCGACAGATACACACACACGCGCGCACGCGCAAACGCAACTCGCATGCCCAACTGAAGTCTCAAGCAGCTGGTTTCAGCAGCCTGAGATTGCTGTTGTGTGTGCCAGTTGCGTTTGCGCACGCGCGTGTGTTTGTGTGTGTGTGTGTGTGTGTCTGTCGCCTATTGTTGACGATGGCCTTAATGGCCGGAAGCTTTAATTCTGAGAGTCTTTTTGTTGTGCCTATCTGCAACTCAGCACCTCCACTACACGGTGAGTAGCAACTTTCCTTTCCATAAGTGTTACATTCCATTCTGTATTTTCCATTGTTTAATATCTCTGTATGTATGTATTTTTGCTAGCAGATGTATGTCGATGTTTTGAAATGATGTTTCAGTTCCCAGTACTTTATCTCACAAAACTGATATGCAGGGTGCATGGATTCATGAGGTTGTCTCCATACCCATACACATCCATTCACTTGATGCAATTTGAAACGAGACTTGTCCTACCAGGAAACATGTTTCCAGTCATCAACCGTCCAATGGCGGTGTTGATGGGCCCAAGCGAGCTGTAAAGCTATGTGTCGTTAAGTCATCAAAGGTACACGAGCTCTGAAAGCCCATATCGATGATGTTTCGTTGAATGGTTTGCAGGCTGACACTTGTTGATGGCCCCGTACTGAAATCTGCAGCAATTTGTGGAACGGTTGCATTTATGTCAAGTTGAACGATTCTCTTCAGTTGTCGTTCGTCCCGTTCTTGCAGGATGTTTTTCCAGCCACATCGATGTTGAAGATTTGATGTTTTACTGGATTCCTGATATTCATGGTACACTCTTGAAACAGTCTTATGGGAAAATCCCCACTTCATCGCTACCTCGGAGATGCTGTGTCCCATCACTCATGTGCTGACCATAACATCACATTCAAACTCACTTAAATCTTGATAAGCTGCCATTATAACAGCAGTAACCGATTTAACAACTACGCCAGACACTTGTTGTCTTAGGTAGACGTTGCTGACTGCAGCACCGTATTCTGGCTGTCCACATATCTCTGTATTTGAATATGCATGCCTATACAAGTTTCTTTGGCGCTTCAGTGAATTTGTATCACAGCTGGTATCTCATAACCTCACTTTCATTGTTCAGTATGAAGGAGGCCCGTCCTATTCGCAATGAGGGTTTCAAGAAGTATAAAGGAAGTTGCGAATTTGATAAATATAGTCAACATTTGTAGTATTGCTGTAACCATATTCTTTGTAAGTCTTTCCTTGAGACCATATATATTTGTCAGAGGGGTTATTTCTTCTGAAGAGAGTAGCAGTCTGTGTTAGACTATCTGGCTTTGTACCTGGTTATAAAAGGATAGAGGCGGGCCTGCCGTGTAGTGGAGGCAACGTTATTTAAAAAAGGATTTTGGAGGAAATGGGATGATACGAATGCAAGAATGACAAAAGCCAATTTTTGGGGGTAATCCAACCTCTTTATATTTGTTCAAATGGCTCTGAGCACTATAGGACTAAACATCTGAGTTCATCAGTCCCCTAGAACTTAGAACTACTTAAACCTAACTAACCTAAGGACATCACATACATCCATACCTGAGGCAGGATTCGAATCTGCGACTGTAGGCGGTCATGCAGTTCCAGACTGAAGCACCTAGAACTGCTCAGCAACATCGGCCGGCTTTATATTTTTAATTGTGTAGTTTCTTATTGTTAGATCATTGTATACAGTTAGGATGTTTGTTGCAGAAATTTTATAGTGAAGCACATCAATTTGTCTGATAGTTGAAACAAGTGTCAAGGAAGGTAACAGTACACAAGGCAGTTATTTGGAATTATTTTTGTTAACGTGTCTAGGTGTGAAACTTTATGAAAAACTGTACTGTTGTTAAGGCTTAATGAAGCATAGTTATACTTGGAATCATGGTTCTCATTTTTCAGTCGTTGTGTTAAGTCCCTCATTTTTCATTCTTTACTTTCATGACTGTGTTTCCATACTCGCATTGCACATCGCAAGTTTTATATTCAAAAGCATTTTTATGGAAATTGGTAAGATTCTGTCGTGTATTGCACATCACAAGCACAAAAAATGAAATTTGATATTTGACAGTCTCATTATTATCTTCATAGTGGCAGGTTACAGTGCAAGCAAGCCATCTGTGCAAACAAGGGTGCTAATAAATGTAATTATCATCAAAGCTCATGTCCAAGGTACAGGGATTGTCAAAGTGTTTTTGGGAAAATATAAGTGTCGTTTCTAAGTAGCAATACCAGTAAAAAACTTCATTAAAGTACTGTTTTACGAATTTTCAAGTAGTTTGATCAGAAAGTCAGATGCATTAATTTTTATATTCATTTTTTGTGTAATTATAATGACAGTTCTGGTGTAGTTATTGTTTACAACAATAAGATAAAAATTATCTATATTCTGGGCCAACACTTTGAGTGAGTGATTTGTTTCGCAGTCAGATAGCATATGTAAAGTTAATTGAAAACCGATTGTGCTCTCACACACGAAGTATCTGATGTATTGACTAGTCTGGATTTCGTATCATATAGTGTGAGCTCCACATATTTCCATTCAAAATAAAATTTTAACACAGTTCTGTTCCATACAATGATATTTACATGTACTGATATCAGAACATGTTTTACATATTTTTCAGATACCAACGAGACACTTACAAACACGAGTATGAATATGTTGCTTGAGGCTTTCCCGACAGACATGTTGTATGTATGGTTCTCGGGCGAGACGGCGGATGTCATAGTGAAAACTCCACAATATTTCGTCAGCGCAACTGGCCGACATCTTCAGGTGCGACGAACACACTGCTAAGGCAGGACCGGGGCCCCCTATTTATGCCAGTTTTAGGCAGGAAGTGCGCATGCATGGAGGCGCCAAATTCGATGGCCAATAGCGACGATATCAACTGATAGCTGGAAGGACAGTAACGCCACCTACAGGATGAAGAACCAAATACTTCGGCGCACGCGCGGGGGCTGCCGCCGCTGCTCTGCGCTGCCATCGGCCGCCCCAGCGACCTCTGTCGGAAGCCGCAAGCGCGGAGGCTGCCGCTGTTACTCTACGCTGCCATCGGCCGCCCCAGCGACCTCTTTAGAAGCCGCAAGCAAAAATGCGCGTCCACGTAGGCGCCTTGATTATCCTCCCGTTGTCAACAGAATATTTATGTTGCTGGTGAATCGTCGTCCATCTAATGACCAATAGTACTCCTCTCTGCTCGAAGCGACTTCAATATGGCCAGTGCTGGATCCCAAGCTGTACTAAGCTGAAAGCCCGTGTCTCTGTTTACAAGATTCGTCGAGCTACTTATTTCGACTGCTACCTTAATAACACTGTCCCAGTGCGAACTCGTTGATGCGAGAATTTTTGAATGTTGGTAATTCATAGAATGGCCTGTACTGAGACAATGCTTGGCCACTGCAGACTTTTCTGGTTGCTCCAGACGAGTGTAGCGTCGGTGTTCAGTGCATCTCTCTTCTACAGTGCGACAAGTTTGTCCGATGTACGACATGCTGCAGCTACAAGGAATCTCGTAAACACCGGGTCTTCTTAGGTCAAGGCTGTCCTTAGATGAGCTACTCCATCTGCGTACCATTTTCCAACAAAATGGATACTCCGAAAGGGAGATTCGCCATGCCTTACAACCGAAGCGGGTTACCCAACGTGAGGAAGTGTAAGAAGGCGAAGAACAAAGAGGAATGTTCATCTTGCCATACATCGGCGGTGTCTCTTCAAAAATAGGAAGATTATTGAAGATGCATAAAGTTAAATGTGTTTTTCGTCCGCCAGCAAATCTCAGAGCTCTCTTGGGCTCATCTAAAGACAGCCTTGGCCTAAGAAGACCCGGCGTTTACGAGATTAGCGCTCTTAAAGTTGCAACCCTTTAACCAGACAGCCATTGGTGTATCTTCTAGCGGCCAGCTGCAGGTTTGTTATAGACTCAGTGGCACAGGTATTTCCACATCTGGGAACATCTGACACCCACAGTTTCCAGCCTCCTTATACCCTCATTCAGTCTGTAACAAGTTTGCTAAACGATTTACATCAAGAAATAAGACAGTCCATTCATACACCTTTGATCTATTTATTCTTATGAACTAACTGTTGATTGATGCATAAGGCAACACACTTTTATTTCACTTGTGATCACTGCCATGTAACTTTTGGCATGTTACAGACTGTAGGCCAATTCACACTGGCTGTAATGTCACATCACATGAGAATATTCCACAGAGCATTTCAAATGGCGGCATTCACACAAACCATAATGTCACATCACCTGAAGGTTTCCTGGGATGAAAATTTTGACGGTGCCGTCGACTGCTAACATCAGAAGTTAAACCATTTTTTTCACACTCACACATTTCATGTTACTGGATATTGTCCTTTTGTTTCTTATTAATCTCTATTTTATTATTGTGCTTTGCTTTTGTGATAAACTTCAGATGTTCCATGACGACTTTGATATCTTCTTCGTTGAGTGTTCTTCCACCAGTAAGATCAGATATCTGAAAGCGAAATTTTATTTTAGGTTTTATAGTAATATAACGCAGTGACGCCCACACTGTATATGAATAGGAACATAAACTGATGCTGCAATTTTAGTTAAATAACACTTTCACAGAGAACATCAGCTATTACGATGAAGAAATATACAGTCGGGTTGGGTTGGTCTGTTTGGGGGAGGAGACCAGACATGAGGTCATCGGTCTCATTGGACTAGGGAAGGATGGGGAAGGTAGTCAGCCATGCCCTTTCAAAGGAACCATCCCAGCATTTCCCTGGAGCGATTTAGGGAAAAAACCTAAATCACGACGGCCGGACAGGGAATTGAGCCGTCATCCTCCCGAATGCGAGTCCAGTGTGCTAGCCACTGCGCCACCTTGCTTTGTAGTATATAGTTGTTTATGATGTTATTAGTTACGTAAAAAAATAATTGATGAGGTAAGCTAGCTCTCCTGTAGATATTGTTTGGTGTGTATACATATTTGCTAACAAATAAACGTCTTTGTTTTAAAATACAATATTATTTCTCTTCTCAGCGGTTTTCCATACAAAATTTATCAAGAACATACATTATGAAGTTTGTCATTAATAAAATTTATCTTTGTCATTTCCTGAAGTCCTTTTTGTGTAATGAACAGTAAGTCATAACGTAACTTTCAGCATTTGGTGTTGTAAATTGACATGACCTGACCTGACATCCAATGTGTATAAAACCTGATTCGATGACATGATGTGACATGACGGCCAGTCTGAACTGGCATTCTGATTTGGCCTTATGACACATAGCGCCTGTGGTGATGTTCTTGTTGCAAAAGATCACAATGTTGTTGTTAGTGTTCCATGTGGTGTTATAGCTTTCCTCATGGCTGTGTCCTGCTTTTTAATCAAAGACGTAATAAGAGACATAAAATTTAAATATATTTCTTCATTCATTCTGAGTTAATTATGCCAACAGTAAGGATATATCTTCAGTTCACTGAGTAATTACTGTGGGAACAAGATTTTCCTTCCTCTACCCACTCTTTCACCCAAAATCACATTTTATGTTTTTCTTGTTTTTCTTTTGTAATACAAGTAAATAGGCTGCCAAAGCAGTGCATCGTCATGTGACCTCGACATTTCCAGTGAGAAGGGAAAACGTTGGAAGATAGGCAGAGATATCATTTTGCATAATATCAGATTGAGGTTACTCGCTGAATTTCAGCTTCATGTTTGTTAAAACGTATGACATAATTTCTACCCACTACAGAAGGCAGAAAACATACAGGATGTTAATATGAGTTATGCTATTTGTGCACCAAAATAGCTCATGATAGTTGAAGTAAAGAGGACTGACAACAGCAAGAACAATGCTTCAGAAGAACAAAAGTTTCTTAACACCAATTATACATTTCAGTGTGAAAGTACTTTTCTACAGTGTATGGAACTGAAATGTAGACAGTAAACATTACACAGAAGAGGAGAATAGTAGCTCTTGAAATACAGCGATACAGAAAAATGCTGAAGATTAGGTCTGCAGATAGAATAACCAAAGAGGACAGGAAATAGAACTGTTGGGAATAGAAACTTTGGCACAATTTGTGTAAAAGAAGGAATACATGAATGGGATATGTCCTGAGGCATGAAGAAATAGTTAATAACTTACTGAAGGGAAGTGTGAGAGGTTAAAATTGTACAAGGAGACCAATACCTAACTGCAGTAAACAGTTTCATGTGGATGTAGACTATGGATAGAATAGAAGTTTAATGTCTGATAACATACAGGGTGAGTCACCTAACATTACCGCTGGATATATTTCATAAACCACATCAAATACTGACGAATCGATTCCACAGACCGAACGTGAGGTGAGGGGCTAGTGTAATTGGTTAATACAAGCCATAAAAAAATGCACGGAAATATGTTTTTTAACACAAACTTACGTTTCTTTTAATGGAACCACGTTAGTTTTGTTAGCACATCTGAACATATAAACAAATACGTGATCAGTGCCGTTTGTTGCGTTGTAAAATGTTAATTTACATCCGGAGATATTGTAACCTAAAGTTGACGCTTGAGTACCACTCCTCCGCTGTTCGATCGTGTGTATCGCAGAGCACCGAATTACGTAGGGATCCAAAGGGAACAGTGATGGACCTTAGGTACAGAAGAGACTGGAACAGCACATTACGTCCACATGCTAACACCTTTTTATTGGTCTTTTTCACTGACACACGTGTACATTACCATGAGGGGTGAGCTACACATACACACGTGGTTTGCGTTTTCAATTACAGAGTAGAATAGAGTGTGTCCCGACAAGTCAGGCCAATAGATATTCAATGTGGTGGCCATCATTTGTTGCACACAATTGCAATCTCTGGCGTAATGAATGTCGTACACGCCGCAGTACATCTGGTGTAATGTCGCCGCAGGCTGCCACAATACGTTGTTTCATATCCTCTGGGGTTGTAGGCACATCACGGTACACATTCTCCTTTAACATACCCCACAGAAAGAAGTCCAGAGGAGTAAGATCAGGAGAACGGGCTGGCCAATTTATGCGTCCTCCACGTCCTATGAAACGCCCGTCGAACATCCTGTCAAGGGTCAGTCTAGTGTTAATTGCGGAATGTGCAGGTGCACCATCATGCTGATACCACATACGTCGACGCGTTTCCAGTGGGACATTTTCGAGCGACGTTGGCAGATCATTCTGTAGAAAAGCGATATATGTTGCAGCTGTTTGGGGCCCTGCAATGAAGTGAGGACCAATGAGGTGGTCGGCAATGATTCCGCACCATACATTTACAGTCAACGGTCGCTATCGCTCTACCTGTCTGAGCCAGCGAGGATTGTCCACGGACCAGTAATGCATGTTCCGTAGATTCACTGCCCCGTGGTTTGTGAAACCTGCTTCATCGGTAAACTGGTAGAACTGCAACGCATTCTCTGTAAATGCCCATTGACAGAATTGCACTCGGTGATTAAAGTCATCACCATGTAATTGCTGATGTAGCGACACATGAAACGGGTGAAAGCGGTGACGATGCAGTATGCGCATGACACTAATTTGACTCAGTCCACCGGCTCTCGAAATGTCACGTGTACTCATGTGTGGGTTCATGGCAACAGCAGCTAACACACCAACTGCACCCGCTTCTCCTGGACGGGCCTGTTACGGACTCGTTTGCGTGCTACGACCATACCTGTTGCATAGAGTTGGCGGTAGATGTTTTGCAATGTGTGGCACGTTGGATGCTCTCTGTCCGGGTACCGTTCTGCATACACCCTACAGGCTTCAGCTGCACTTCGTCGACACTCGCCATAGATGAGTATCATCTCCGCCTTTTCAGAGTTCGAATACGCCATGGTCACAGTTCCTACAACACTACACTATAACAGTCGTCTGGTAACACGGTGCACTACAGTTGGTCTGCGTGCGGAGACGAATGCAGAATAACAATAGCAGCAAGCGCTACATGCGGACACTGCGACAGCTAGACCAAACCACAACAGTGCACTACAGCCACACTCGTAAACACGGTCGTCATCGCAAACATGTCCCTGCAGATGCTGCTCGCCGACCGTGGCCCGTATTTGTTACAACATGCAACTGAACGTCGGATGTTTCAAGCGTCAAATTTAGGTTACAATATCTCCGGATGTAATTAACATTTTACAATGCAACAAACGGCACTGATTACGTATTTGTTTATATGTTCAGATGTGCTGACAAAACTAACGTGGTTCCATTTAAAAAAAACCTAGGTTTGTGTTAAAAAACATACTTCCGTGCATTTTTGTATGGTTTGTATTAAACAATTACACTAGTCCCTCTGCTCACGTTCGGTCTGTGCAGTCGATTCGTCAGTATTTGATGTGGTTTACGAAATGTAGCCAGCGGTAACGTTAGGTGACTCACCCTGTATAGTGTCAAGTCATTGTCTTCATGTACAGTGGACTCACCAAAATAAAAAAGAAATTATTTAAAGTTTTTCTAAAGATGTATTTAATAAAATATGTTGCAATGAATACATAATTGAGACACAACTGATTATTTAAAAAAAATAACGAACTGTAACATCATAGTTATGTGTACTATTCTGCTCAAATTATCAGGTTCAAATGGTTCAAATGGCTCTGAGCACTATGGGACTCAACTGCTGAGGTCATTAGTCCCCTAGAACTTAGAACTAGTTAAACCTAACTAACCTAAGGACATCACAAACATCCATGCCCGAGGCAGGATTCGAACCTGAGACCGTAGCGGTCTTGCGGTTCCAGACTGCAGCGCCTTTAACCGCACGGCCACTTCGGCCGGCAAAATTATCAGATCATCCTTCATGAATGCTTCAGTTCTTCATGGTTGCTATGAAGATATTAACGGGTATCCACAAGGATAGGCTAGTGTAGAAAGATGTCTCCCATTTGCAAGAAGGATTTTAGGATAGATGTGCATAATTATTGGCCTGTCTCATTGATGTCAATCTGTTGTAGAAATGTGAAACATTTTCTATGTTCACGAATTACTACGTTTTTGGAGATGAATACCTGCTCTATAAAAACCAACATGGATTCTGCAAACAGAGATCTTGCAAAATTCAGCATGTCTTGTCCCTCCATGAGATACATCGTGCTATACGCAACAGTACTCAGGTTGATACCATATTCCTTGACTTTAGAAAGACTATTGATATTGTCCCACACAGTTATTTGGTGAAAAAAAGACATGCTTACCGAGTATCAGGCCAGATTTGTGACTGGAGTGAAGACTTCCTTACAAACGGAACACAACACTTACCTCTTAATAGAACAATATCGACAGATGTAAAGATTATTTCCGGAGTACCCCAATGAAATTTGAAAGGATCATTAATATTTACAATATAGGCCCTTTATAATTCATCTAGTAGAAAGCGTTGGAAGATTCTTAAAAACGTTACTGGATGAGATGGTTATCTATAAGGAAGCAGCAACATCAGAAAACAGTATCGATTTGCAGATCGACCTACAGTGCATTGATGAATGGTGCGGGCTCTGGTAGTTGACCTTGAACATGAACAAATGTTACATATTGCACGTATTCAGAGACAGAAACCCACTACTACACAACTACACTATCGGTAACAGATTGCTGAAAACAGGATCTACCGTAAAATATCTAGAAGTAACTATCCAATGTGACATTAAGTGGAATAACCACATAACACAAATGGTAGCAAAAGCAGATGCCAGAGTGAGAATGATAGGTGGAACCTTAAGGAAATGTAGCTCTCCACGAAGGAAAGGTTACAAGGGGTTTGTTCGAATGATGTTTCAGTTTTGTTCATTAATCTGGAATCCTTAGCAGGTAAGACTGGAAGAAAAGATAGAGAAGATCCAACTAAGAGCATTGTGTTTTATGAAGGGATCGCTGTCTCGGCGCCAGAGCGTGACAGAATTGCTCAACAAACTCCAAAGGCAGACGCTTCAAAAGAGAGGCTGTGCATCATGCAGAGGTTTACTATTGAAATTTCGAGAGAGCACTTTCCAGGAATAGTCTGACAACATACATCTCATGAAATGACCGCTAAGGGAAGACTCGAGAAATTAGATCTAATAGGGAGGGTTGCTGACAGTTATTCTTCCCACGCCTTTTCGAGAATGGAACTGGGATGGGGGATCAGTTTGGGGTAACGGAAGTATCCTCCGCTACAAACTGATAGGTTGCTAGCGTGTATGATAGAGATGTAGAATTCTCTTTGGACTGAAGACCACAACAACAACATGTAAAATAAATACTACACAATCTTAAACTACAGTATACTTACTGTTTGAACTATTTTATTTAGTGAATGGCTATTTAGTTGATATGACATTGCCAGGAGATACTACGGATAGTCTGGCTGCCTATAATCACTGTTGCTCAATTAGCTCCACCCAGGAGGCACATGTAGGGTATTTTAAAGTTATACCTATGGACATGAGCACTGATTGCAATAAAAGATGATGATGATGATGTGTTCTGTTACCAAAACTCTGCCCAAAATCTAAATATCTAGATGTTTGAATACTTTTTCAAATTCACTGTGAATAAAACTTGTGATACCTTCTTTACACTCATACTGACATTTCAGATAATTGTAAGAGATCAGAATTTGGTCCTTACGCTGCGCGCGATCAAGTTTTCCATTTCAGTCTCTCAGTATTGACAGTTATATGTTGTTCATATATCAAATCACAAGCTTTTGATATGGCGTTATGTACTTGTTCTTTGTTTCGCTTCTGCTATTGCATAAATGAATATCTTTTCCAAAGACAGATTAGCTTTGATTATATTTGCGTTTGTGTGATGTGTTTAACTGCGGTATTGGTTAATCTTTGCTGCCGGTAACATTTGTAAAACAAAAATGGCGCTATGTTGTGCGAGTAAGTGGTTGTGTATACTAAGTTTACTTCGTTATTTCTTTGTGACGTTTATTGAATAACCATTCGCGATTGTAGGAACGTGAGTTTGTAAAATGTGTGCAATATCAGCTATATATTGTCGCTGTTAGAGGGTCAACCGTTTTCGTTTTCTAATTCCAGTGTTATGCCATGCAGAAGGTTACCGAGTGTATCTGAGTGTAAACTACAAAAACGTTTGGTGCTTTGTTTGCGTTAAACGTACGAAATTCTGATGATGTTTGTACTGTTGTATGCGTAAATTTTGAAAGCGTTGTGTACTATGTTTACTCTTTGACCGGGTGGTTTCGTACGAAGTTTTGAGTAAATGAAATTTGAGTTAGACAAACAAGATAACTGTTCGGAATTTGCTGTATATGACAAGATCCACTGCATGGTTAGAAGTGAAGACATATTCCTTGAGCACTGTGTAATTGGTCAGAAAAGTAGCGTTCTATGCAGTCATTCGGGTTACGATATCTGGAAACAGTTACTGCCCTCTGCTCGATGTGCTTGTAGCCCTTGCCTGTTTCTTTGCACTCGGTGTCGTGTACCACATTTTGTGTTAATGAGTGTTACATGATAGCGATATGTTTGCATTTTACTTTAAGGAAGGAAGATAATTTGTAGGTGTTTTTAAAAGGAGAGTTGAGAATTATTTTCAGTGTCCAGAGGTTTTTGAATTGTTTATTTCTTTGTAGTTTAATAGCTGTTAGGTTGGTGGTTCGTTAGTAAGTCGCTGTACTAGTTTTGCTGCTAATTCCACAATTTCACTAAATAGGCCCACTTACGTTTACATTACAGTTTCAAATGAAGTTCCAGAACATCCTGTCATATCTCCAGTATCTGGAGCTATATTTGAAAGGCGACTGATAGAAAAGTATGTAGTAGAAAATGGGGTGGATCCAATATCAGGGAAGGAGCTTACGGTTGACATGCTTATTGAGGTGAAAAGTAAGTATATATGCATACTACTGGTGAAACTATTTATGAAATATATGCTGTTACATAGTTAATGTTGACATTTCAGCAACACCAATTGTCAAACCAAAGCCCCCATCCGCTACAAGCATTCCAGCTATCTTAAAGACCTTACAAGATGAATGGGATGCTGTCATGCTTCATAGTTTTACCCAGAGGCAGCAGTTGCAGACAGCTCGACAAGAACTCAGGTATTTATCTCGGTCATTCAGTACAGAAATATTTCTCTTAGTGATCATTTCTGAAAGCAGTAGATTGTGTACCGCTCACACTTCAAGTAGGCCTACATGTTGTCAGTTACCTTTGGTGTTATTAAGATTGTGTTGACTTATTGCTGATAAATAAGATTTTTTTCGCACCAATATGACTTTTTTGTAGTAAGGGCTGTGACCAACTAGGCATTCTGGCTGCATCAGTCTATAAAACAGTGGGTGATTCATTACAGCCTGCACACTAGGTAGCTATGATTTCCACACTGTGGCAGGCATGGGAACACATTGGATTGCACAACAGCCAACTGGCTCTATGCATCCAGTTGTTAGCAGAGTGCTGCGTAGAAAATGTATTTGGCTGCCGTCAGTCTCTGCACACTTGTCAAAGCAACCAGACATTGTCTGCATCTTGAAATAAAATTCGTGATGGCTCGCGACTTCTTGTTAGATCTCGGTGAATTTCCATTTTTGGAGGGACGTACAGTGTGTCTTCAAAATTCTAAACATATCTTTCCCATACAAACAGCACACTTTTATCATGGTAATTGCAAATTATTCTAGAACATCCATTGGGTGATGAAAAATTCTCAGTTTAATTACCAGGATGCCAAAGATGCATTGTATATACCTCCTACACTGAGACACTGGGCTTTAAAAATTCTTTTGTTCATTTGTTAAACTTCTGTCTCCATATGGACACATTAAATTCTCATACATACCAAGTGCAACGTCTCAGACAATGATGTACAGGATTAGTACTCCATTGTTTCATAAGGGGCATCTCTGTCATTCATAAATTTTTATGGGTGAGTTTTCATGCACAATTGATATCTAAAAATAGACATGTTACTACATCTTCTGTTGTTGTGGTCTTTAGTCCTGAGACTGGTTTGATGCAGCTCTCCATGCTACTCTGTGCTGTGCAAGCTTCATCTCCCAGTACCTACTGCAACCTGCATCCTTCTGAATCTGCTTGGTGTATTCATCTCTTGGCCTGCCTCTAAGATTTTTGCCCTCCACGCTGCCCTCCAATGCTACATTGGTGATCCCTTGATGCCTCAGAACATGCCCTACCAATCGATCCCTTCTTCTAGTCAAGTTGTGCCACAAACTTCTCTTCTCCCCAATCCTATTCAATACCTCCTCATTAGTTATGTGATCTACCCATCTAACCTTCAGCATTCTTCTGTAGCATCACATTTCGAAAGCTTCTATTCTCTTCTTGTCCAAACTATTTATCGTCCATGTTTCACTTCCATACATGGCTACACTCGATACAAATACTTTCAGAAACGACTTCCTGACACTTAAATCTATACCCGATGTTAACAAATTTCTCTTCTTCAGAAACGCTTTCCTTGCCATTGCCAGTCTACATTTTATATCCTCTCTACTTCGACCATCATCAGTTATTTTGCTCCCCAAATAGCAAAAATCCTTTACTACTTTAAGTGTCTCATTTCCTAATCTGATACTCTCAGCATCTCCCGACTTAATTAGACTACATTCCATTATCCTCGGTTTGCTTTTATTTATGTTCACCTTATATCCTCCTTTCAAGATGCTATCCATTCTGTTCAACTGCTCTTCCAAGTCCTTTGCTGTCTCTGACAGAATTACAATGTCATCGGCGAACCTCAAGGTTTTTATTTCTTCTCCATGGATTTTAATACCTACTCCGAATTTTTCTTTCGTTTCCTTGACTGCTTGCTTAATATACAGATTGAATAACATTATTAGAATTTTTATGACACAGTGAATTCCAATGTGAAACAGCAAAATGTGTTAATGTAAAAGAATACACTTGGATTATTATTCCTGGGTACTGGACATGTCTAAGCATTTTCAGTTGCCAATATATCATTCTCTGTTCAAAATTAGATGACATTAGTTTCTTGTCCACATTTATTATATTGATATTCAGTCCAAAGTCTGATTTACGGCTCCGTGTATGTGTGCACAGTAAGAAGCTTTCTATAGCCAATGTCGAATAAATAT